>NC_136069.1:452741679-454195846 GCF_964261635.1 Lissotriton helveticus | reverse complement strand
CCCGGACCCTGAACTTATAGAGGAGTGGGTAGAAAACAATCACAACTGCTCAACAATTATGTTGAAATTACTCATCAAGTACGCACAAAAGGACACTTTGAGGCTGTCAGAGGAAATAGAGCGGATTACAGCAGAGTTAAAGGGGCAATACACTGAAAGTGAATTTGAAATAGAAATGAAGAAGATGACATCAAGACTTCAAAAAGCGGAAGAAGAAATCAAATTAAAGAAACAAAGTAAATTCCACCGCGACCAGTTGGATTATGAGAGAGGCCAGATTTTCACTTTCGGTAGAAAATTTGACCAACTGAGAGAATTGAACAAAAAATTACAAAAGACCCCCGAAAAACAACAACCAGCCCAAACAGATCAAACAGGGTCTACCCCTGATGCAAATATGGGGGTTGAAGATGGGACCACTCCGTCTACAAGTGGTGAATCCACAACCACAGAAGGAGTAAAAAACAATATTTTAATCGAATTCTCTCTGCTAGCACAAGGGAGACAAGGGCTTGTCAGCCCCGGCCCCGGACCTGCAGAGTCTCCAAATCCAGGTCGTGGAAGAGGCGCCAAAGGCGTAAGCAAGAAAGGCGCCAAAAGACAGGGATTTGAATATATATATATATATATATATATTGCGCTCAAACAACCTTGCAAATCCATGGAAGAAAAGACAGCACTCGGGGGGGGTACCAAATTCACACAGTAGTTTTATTCACCACAAGCGTGCCACAGACGCGTTTCGGCTCTTAGCCTTCGTCAGTGTGTGATTTACACATTGAAAACCGGTACATGTTATATATTTTACAATGTGAACAGGTTACACCTCTCAGTCGACATCGACAGAGGACCAAAGCACTCCCAGCTAGCGCAAGCGCCATCTTGGAACGGTAAAAAGTATACACACATTCCTATTCACAAAGAATGCACTGCATATTATCATACCTACAGATAGGTAAATATGCACAGATGGGAGGTCTTATTCATAATACTGGAAATTATTGTACATTCCTAATATAGCCGTGGATCGGCAATGGTCCTCTAAAAACAAAGAGAGATTACTCTATGTGTAGCCTGTAATGTAAATTCATGTGTTACATTAAATAAACCATAATGTAATATACAAAATGCAAGGGGTGAGGGGTGCCAGGAAAAACCGTGAGGAAATGCCAGTGGTGTATTAAAATCAAGTTACTGTCAACTAAGCAAGTAACATAGGAGACAAAGAGCCCTTCGAATCCTACCAAAGTGCCACTTATCATGGGCAGTGTGTCTAGATAAGATGAAAAATTAAGGAAAAAAGAATCAAAAGGACTTCTCCCTTCTGTAAATTGCATATGAGTTCCAGAGGCAGTTTGTCAATTCATCTTAATAACCTCCCCCACATGTTAATACAGATTATACAATATATACACACGCCCACACGCACTAGTAATATACACATACAGTGACCCATATTTTTGCAGAAATAGAATACGATCAGTTATAGAAACAGCCATGATGTTATTTGCCTAAATGGACGATCATTTCTTCCCCACTATTCATCCCCTTCGGCCATTTGGTGGATAGATCTATGATGTAGCGTGACTCAAGTCTGCGTAGTCGTCGCAGGCGGTCACCTCCTCTAGCGTTGTTTTTTATGGTGTCAAGACCAAAATACTGCAGCTGATTGCGGTCCCTGTTATGTTTTTCGGCAAAATGCCGGGCAACTGGGTATGCCTGATCTGCTTTGTCAATGGCTCTTAGGTGTTCTAAGATCCGCAATTTCAGCATATTGATGGTGCTCCCTATGTAGCGAAGGCCACAGGGACACACCAAACAATAGACGGCTAGGGGAGTACTGCAAGTTATGAACTTTTTTATATGCAGTTTTTTACCGGTTTCATGATTGTCCACTGAAAGTACTCTTCTACTTCCAGCGCACGCTTTGCATTTCCCGCATGGGAAGAAACCACTCATAGATTTTAAGGTGTTACTTTTGGCCAAAGGTCTCTCCAGGTGGCTGGTCACCAGATGATCTCTTAAAGATCTGGTTTTGTTAAAGGTTATCAGTGGGTGATCAGGTAGGTCGTCCTTGATGATACTGTCTGTTTTAAGAATATGCCAATTTTTTCGCAGCATTGATCTGAGGTCATTAGCTCCCGCAGAGAAGGGGGTTATTAATCTGAACCTTCCTGTGCCATTGTCAGCCTTCTTGGTGGCAGGTTTTGTGATGAGTAAGGAGTCTCTAGGGATAGCTCTTACTTTATTCAAGGTTCTTTTCAAAAGAGACTCACCATAACCCCTAGCCTTAAAACGAGTTACACACTCGTTGGCTGCTACATCAAAGTCCTCTAATCTGGAACAATTCCTACGGAGCCTGAGAAGCTCTCCGTACGGAATGCTCCTGACTAGTTGGGGAGGGTGACTACTACTGGCAAAAAGGGTAGAATTGCCAGCGGTTGTTTTCCTGTGTAGAGCTGTATGTATCTGCTGGTCTTGTATACACACTTTCAGGTCTAGATATTCAGCTGATGTCGCGCTTACAGTCCCTGAAAAGTGTAAGTTATAGGCATTCTTATTCAGTTCATCAATGAAGGCATGTGCTGTTACTAACGGGCCCCGCCAAACAATAAACAGGTCGTCGATATACCTGAACCAACCCTCCGTCCTCCCTTCCACTCCATCCACCGTACAGCTCCTGGGTACCTGCTCCTCCCACCAGCCAACGAAAAGGTTCGCGTAGCTGGGAGCGAAGCAAGTACCCATCGCCGTCCCAGACACTTGTCTGAACAATTGACTCATCCTCGACATCCCCCGACGCAGCCACATCACCGGACACCTGAGAGATCTGCACTGGCTCCCGGTCAACAAGAGAATCACCTTCCGGCTCCTCACCCACGCGCACAAAGCCCTACACGACCAAGGCCCGAGCTACCTCAACAACCGGATCAGCTTCTACACTCCCAAGCGCCTCCTCAGATCAACCAACCTCGCCCTCGCCGCCGTCCCCCGCATCCGAAGAGCGACAACAGGAGGAAGATCCTTCTCCTACCTGGCAGCCAAGACCTGGAACTCACTTCCGACCAATCTGCGCCTGACCCAAGACCACCTCTCCTTCAGGAAGAAGCTCAAGACCTGGCTGTTCGAGCAGTAGCGGCACCCCCCCCCCTCCCAGCGCCTTGAGACCCTACGGGTGAGTAGTGCGCTCTACAAATGACCTGATTGATTGATTGATTGATTGATCCTCGAATAAGAATATATTATTGTTCAAACAAAATTCGATGAACTCGAGAATCATGACACTGTGAGTTGCAAATCTCATTTGTCTCAAGTTCAGAAAATGCTGGATGGCTTGTAAGCCCTGTTGATGATCGATAACAGTGTACAAGCTGGTGATATCAAGTACAATCAATAGGCAGTCTGAGTTCCAATTCACGTTCCTAATGAGATTCAAAAAGTCCTTGGTGTCCCGAACATATGAGGGCAGGGTCAAAACCAAAGGAAATAGGAATTTGTCGATGAATCGGGACATGTTTTCGGTGAGACTGCCAATTGAAGAAACAATAGGACGGCCTGGAGGGAATAGGCTGTCCTTATGTAGTTTTGGCAGATGGTAGAAGGTTGGTGTAAGTGGTTGGGTGGTCCGGAGATAGAGAAATTCATCTTTACTGAGCATATTGCAATTATGCCATTTCCCTATTAATTTATCATAGCTCCGGATACTTTCCAAGTATGCATCATTGGTGCATTTGCTGTAAAATTTGGTGTCTTCTAATTGGCGTAGGGCTTCTGATCTGTAGTATTCCCTGGTGAGAAGCACAACATTACCACCTTTGTCTGAAGGCTTGATGATGATTTTATCATCATTCATGAGATCTTGTAGGGCCATTTTTTGTTGTTCCGTAATGTTGTACTTTACAGGATGGTTGGTTTTTCTGTATTGCATGAGTTCTTGGGTCATGGCTTCGGAAAAGGCGTCGATTGAATCCCACGGCATTTGTGGGACAAATGTGGAAGCTGGTTTGTATCCACTCTCTTCGCGATCTTGTTCTATACCCAGCGCAAGTGCTCTTTGTCCTCTATTCCCAGGTCCAGATGGATTCTGTCTGAGATCTTCTCCACGCAGTTCTTCGAGAGTTTCCAGAGCTTCAATTTCTCTGCCCGTGAGGGCATCCGTCACCGTTGTTCTGATACCCGCATCTTCCTTTTCTTTGAGGTGGGGTCGTAGTTTGAAGTACTTGTGCAACTTCAACTTGCGTGTGAATCTAAAGAGGTCTATTCTGGTTTGGGTATATTCGAGAGGGGTACTGGGGCAAAAAGTCAATCCAAGGCTGAGTAGGTTCGTTTCAGTGTCGGTTAAAGTTCTTTCAGTCAGGTTGACCACCGTCAGATTTTGTCTGGTGGTGTCTGTGGCTTGAGTCAGTTCTTGTTGCTCCGAGTCCGATTGCTCCAATTGTTGGGCTTGGCTCTGCCTCTCCCCTTTCCGCCGCCGCTTGCCGCCGCCCCCTCTCCTTGTGCGCCTTGTTTTTTTGTTGTTGTTTTCTCCGGTCGTTCTGCCATGTCCGGTGGTTTTGTTTTGCCACCTCTTAGCCAGGTCCCCTTTATGACATCGTACTCCTGATGAAAAGGGGTTTTTTCACTGCCGTTTTGCGTTGGTTTTAATTTTTGCCGTGATTTGGCTGAGACCCTTGTTGTTTGTTGCTCATCTCCGGATTCATTCTCCGTGACATCGGATTCAGATGTGAGGAGTTCGGATGCTGGGGTAGTTTTTGACTGTAGTGCTTGGCGCGAGGCATCATATTTTTTTGCATATGTTAAGATATGCACTTTCTAATGGCCCTGAGGACCGTCACACCCCAAGGCCGGCAACCTATCTGCTGAGGTGCCCACCCTCTAGAGATAGCAGTTTTTTTTCACTTGGTAGGAGCTTTGACAGCTCCTGTCAAGTGAGAGCAAACTGTAGGTCCGCTCCCAGTGGGCGGGAGCAGGAACACTGCTCCCGCTCGATGGGAGCAGAGTTTTCATCTGTATTCATGCAAGCTGTCAAGCGGGTAGGAAAACAGATGAAAAGTCACATTGCTAGTGCCTTTGGAAAGTGGCCTCCTCACAGCTTGCCCATTTTGTTACTTCATTATGCCAGAGTAGTATATTAGGGGCCTGGGGGTCTTCCTAGGAGGTGGTTATTTGGCGACAATCCAGTATCAAGGACAGCTCAAGGAATCTAGACATGGTAACTCTTGTTTTGGGTCTGGGGAAGAGGCCCAATATGCAATAGGGTGGTGTTTTTAGTTTCTGGTGGTCTGTGACTCTTGTGATACATTGGACAACTGTTTCTCAATACTGAAATTGGGCTGGGGATGCCGAAATCATAGAGTAGAAGCCATCATTCACTGTATTGCACCTGGGATATGCTGCCTGTGCTGTAGGGAACATTAGTGTTATGTGTTTAGGTGTAATGTATATTCTTTGCAAACAATAATATTGCATTAGCTCAGAACTAGCAATCATGAAGGTGTCTGGGGTGTGCTCCAATATTGAGTCTCAGTCTTCGTCTGAAATTGGCATTTCCATGTCTGCCACCCAGCGATCTCATAAGTCTCTCAAATTTCCATCAGGAGTGCCCCATATTGTGGAGCAGCGGCCTTGACCTTACCAGTCGTGATACATATAATCTGGATGGTTTCCTAGACAGGAGCTTAGTTCACCTCGTCATGTCAATGGGCTTGGATTGTAGCCTGGAGTACCCCATAAGTTACAAAATTGTGTGTAGGGATCTCAGTAGTGTGAACTAGATCCTCAAATGTCCTGAACACATTACTCTCAAACAGGTCGCCTAGATTGTCGAACCCAGCCCCCTCCCAGTCCTGCAAATCCCACCCGTCCAATCAACTCCAGGCAGGGTTGAGTACAGTTAAGGTCGACAGCAGGAGGTCTTGGATGTAGATGCGTGGCATATGTGTTCTTAAGAGTGCTCAGAACCAGATGTATTTGAGGGTCCCAATGAGAATAATTTAGCTATATATCTTCCAACTTTTGGAATGGTTGGAGCATCAACCGTAACCATTTGGTATGTGTACGGGTGCATACGCTTCACTCCTGCATGGGGCCCCAACAACCCCTCCCTCACCAGGCCTTCAACACCAATTGTGCATGCAGGTAGTATAATTTGTAGTCTGTGACACCCAGGCCACCATCCGTCAATGGAAATCAGAGTTTAGTTAGGGAAATTCTGCACCATTGCTTACCCCAGAGTAGCGTCAGTTATAAGCTATCTATTTATCAAAAGATACCACGAGGTAACTTGATGAGGAGTGTAGAGAAGAAATACAATTGCCTTGGTAGCATTACCAGCTTGGCCAAATCATCCCGCTGCAGCCTACATTACTGATAGGGGAAGAGTATGCCAAAAGGCAACGGCCTGATGCAAAGGGGCCACTGTCACCCGTATATTCCCCTCTAGTCAGTGCTTTAAATGGGGGAGGAATAGTGCAGGTACTCATTTAAATGTGACGGGTGGGCAGTGGTTGGGGGTTGGGCTTAGAGGAAGACATGTCAATATTTCTTGACTTCTATACTACTTGCAGCACATACCAAAACACATGAGAAATGTCTTTCAATAAACAAAGAAGGTTTGTATACTCATTACACAACGAAAGCCAAGCGCAGTGATATTTTAACATGTACTTGTTTTGCAATATTTGCAACATCAATACTGTTAATTGCTGTTGCTTGGCACAACACTATATATTCTCGAACGACACAGAAAGAAACAAGCAGACGTGCACACACGAGCCTTCCACACATTTCCTTTAATATATCTTCCAAGAGTGTCTCTATTCTCTCCCTCTTTCTCCCGTATTTCTCTCACACAAAAACAATCACAGGCAAGCAGACAAACATAAGCAGACACTTACTCAAAAGAATCAGGTGGGATTAAAGCTATTTGAACCTGGTTATCTCCGATGGCTTTCTTAAGAGCGCTGTCACCGGGCAGGCTCGATTTCTGAGTTTGCAACACAGCATGATGGTGAACACCCCGAAGGTATGCAAATGAGCCCAAGCTGAATAGTTCAGCAGCGGCTCGGCTCAGTTCTACAGAAGTGCGTTGGCTGTCAAAAACAGGCTGCCAGCACCAGCATTTCATGACGGTTTCTCTCCTCAGCAGTTGAGAAGTGCCGGTACCCAGAGTGATAAAACTAAGAAGTGCTGGTACTTAGTACCTGTGTGTACTGGCCCATTTAAAGCACTGCCTCTAGTAGTTGTGTCTTCGATCTGTAAATCCTTACTCCCAGCTTACAATAGGTGCGTGGTTTCTAATGAAATTCCTCTCCTAGTTCCAGCATTCGTGTTTCGTTCTCGGGCTCACAGACTGGATACACATGTGTTCTATTCCTGTTCACCCTCAGGCCTGAGATAGCTCCAAACTCAGTGAGTGCGGTAACAGTGCCCCTCACATCCAGCACCTCCACCCAAGATCCATTGTATGCAGTAAGCCATCTTCATACAATGAAAAATAGAGTGTTGCATTATCCATTGGTAGTTCCCGGTATGACTAACCTTGCTGGAGTGTGAGTGCAAAAGACTCAACTGCCATGGCTAAAAGCACTGGAGATAGGGAGCAACCCTGCCTAGTACCACTTTCAATGCCATAAGCATCAGAGACGAACACCCCCTATTTTCACACAGGCAGCTGGGGCAGTGTAGAAAAGTTTAGTCCACTTAAGGTAACCCCTGCCTAATCCCATGCTAGCCATGATGGTGTATAAGTAATACCATCGGAGAAAATCAAAAACTTTCTCCATATCCACCGCCATCACCAGAGCCCTGCGACAGTCTATGGGAGGAGAGTGTAAGACCTGCACCAGTTGTCTTCTATTGGAGGCCGTACTATGAGTCGAGACAAACCTGAACTGATCCTGACGTATGAGGCCTTGAATGTCGGGTAATAATCTGGTAACCAGGATTTTACTAAGTATTTTATAATCCACATTCAGGATCAAGAGCAGTTTATAGGAGGATAACTGGTCCTCGTCTTTCCCAGGTTTTAAGAGTCGAACCAATAGGGCTTCTCGCATGGTAGGGGCAGTGTTCACAGGCAGTATTATAGATCTTGGCCAATCTGGGAGGCAGGATGTCTCTGTATTATGAGTAAAACCCAAAGGGCAGGTCATTGGTTCCCAGAACCTCACCCCTAGCCAGGGACTTAATGGCTCCGTGCACCTCCTGCTCCTAAGTATCCTCCCCCAGCAATACAGCCACCTCATGTCCCACCCTGTTCGCCCACACGTTGAGTACGTACCTGTCTATAGTCAGGGGATCAGGGCCCAGGGGGCCGCATAAAGGTGAACATAGTAATCACAGAATTCATTGTTGATTTTGGTCTCTGAGAGCACACCCGATCCCTGAGGTGTCCACAAACAGTATTTGTTTCCAGTCGCTGAGGGTGTAGCAATCCAAGCAAGCAAGTGACCAGCCTAGTCGCACTTGTTATGTTTTTTAATTAGCTATTGCTCATAATCATAGCTCTCATTCTTTCTAATACTTCAAGTATTTTTCTTTTGCCAACAAGAGTTGCTTATGTTTAGCAGGGTCATGAGGGCCCTCTCTAGCTAGCTGGTCGAGCAGCTGCTCCTGTTGGATGACCTCTGTCAACAGTTGCATATGAATACCCCAGTACGGCTGTTATATAATGGCCTCTAACAACCTCTTTAATTACCTTCCACTCCATTAGTATGGAAGAGGAGGTCCCTTCATTTTCAGAGAAGTAATCCAGGAACTGTAAGCGCCAAGGAGTCTTGATATATCTGTTTTTAAATGCATGCGTGTTTAACATTCAGGATCGGAATGGCAGTCTAGGGGTCTCCTGTCGAAGCACCATGAGGAATTAGTTATGGTCTGAGTGAGTTTGGCAAGATACTCGGGGCCCGATTCACAAAGATTCTCCAAGTTCTTGGTGGAGTCTCAGTAATGAGAATTCTCATTGTGGAGATTCTGTCAAGATTGTGGAGGCTCTTTGTGAATTGGGCCCCAGTGTGTAATGCCCTGCCACTCAATGAGCCCCTACATAGTATTAAATTTGATTGTGCAAAGAGGTCATGCATACCTGAATTACGAGGATTGCATACACACCAGTCATTCACCAATCCCCACTCCCGCTTCTAGGCCCATAATCCCCCTGGCCATTCCATGTACAGGTGAGGTCGGTAAAGGAGGGTGCAATCTATCAAGGGGGAGGTTAGAGATCTAATTAAAATCTCCCCCTCCAACAATGGGAAATACAGCTATGTGGAAAGACACAGAGATAGGGATTCAAGGAAGGTTGGTTGGTCTCTATTTGCGGCATAAATGTTTATTATCGCTACATTCTTCCCTTCAAGTTTACTCCTGAGAATGATATATTGCCCCGTCTGGTCAATTATCTCAAATTGTAACAGAAACAGTATCTAATGTAGTATCCAAAGAAAGCACTCTGCGGGCAAAGGCAGAGTAACACGTAAAGTAAAACTGACCTACCATCTTTTTTTTAAAGCTAGCCCTCTGCTTTGGTAAGGTGTATTTCCTGCAACAGAGCAACTTGTACCTTGTGGACCTTAAGATTGGCCTGGACTTTAAACCTCTTACTAGGGAAATTCAAACCCCATACAGTCCAGGTAATAAACGTAATAGAAGAATAATCTCTATCCATCATTTCACATCACACCCACCTAGCCTCTAACCCAAGTGCCAGACCCCCTATCAAACAACCGGATGTATGACATTACAATGCATGCTTTTACCATGCATGCCTTTACAACGTGGTTTTTACAACGCATGCCTTTACAACGCATAGTGCTTTGGGGCGCAGGATAGTGAATTGTTTAATTTACTATTCCAACTCCAGTCCCCGTGGATAGTAGGGAAGGTGTTGGATAGTAAATTAAACCTATCCCCTATCCTAGAGCGCCCCCCAGCGCAATGCGTTGTAATGGTTTGTGTTGTAAAAGTTGCGTCATAAAGGCACTGCGTGGTAAAAGTTGCGTTGTAAAGGATGTTTCCCCAAACAACCAACATTCTGCATGCCTCAGCCCCTTCAGTGGACCCAAATAATAAGAACTAATAACCAAACACCATGCGAAAAATTCCCAACTCTGCCCACCTCTTACAAGTACACCATGGTGCATTGTCCAAACAGTCCAATTCACAATATGATTGAGTGTCATTGCAGAGGCTGGCTTTCTGCCAGTTCCCTATGACACCAGGGGAGGGAGGGTTAGCAACCCATAACCACACAAGAAAGTATAACCCCATCCCAGGACAGAATAATAACATATATCGGTCAGCCTATGCGTAGGCGAAGTGACATAATTGTATAACAACCTGTTATGAAAAAGGTTAGCAAGCATTAAGAGAAATGGATCATTAACAATCAGAGGATTTTATCAGCAGTACTTTGCATGACTTTGGGTAAGTGGAGATTTGCGTCTGATCCAGTGGCGCTGTCAGTGACCAACTGTGTATTGTCATCAGAGCCACCTCCAGAGAGTACTAGCGTTGCTGCCACTTCCCCAGCCACTGCTCCCCTTCTACTGCCATGGGACTGCTGTGGTGTGTGGTGCACTCTGGTGTGCCATGTCCGGCGGGAGTGTCTGCTGAGCTCTGTAGTCGGGGGGGGTCTAGGTGCCTGAGATCCCAAGAGTCAAACATACCTAGCCATTGTCACGCCTCCTCTGGTGCACTAAATAAGGTGGTTTTACCATCTAGGTGGATCCATAGCTTGGCTGGGAATGATATTGCATATTTAATGCCCAGCGTTCGCATCCGCCTTTTTGCCACCAGGGAGGAGGTTTTTTGCTGCTGCACTGCTACCATGAAAGCGGTGCAATGGATACACACACCTTCTCCACTGTGAAAGGACCATGTGCTTGTCTAAATATATAATTATGACCTCAATAGTGCAGTAGGCACAAGATCATGGATTGCAGCGCCTCTGGGGCAGCTGCTCTTGCGGGCACCCTATGTGCCCTTTCCAGAGCATAATGTTTAGAAAGTGCAACTACCTCCTACAACCAGTCCTCCATGTGCTTCAGTAGGCCAACCGCCCTTATGTTATTCTGCCTAGCTCTGCCCTCCTGATCATCATTCCAGGATTCCCTTTAAAGAGTTCAGTTTAGGTGTATGAGCCCTGGTCTCGGGGCCTAGTTTGCCAAGGTCGACCTCATTCAATTTTAGGTGATCTGCCACTTTGCAATGGTCGTCCCGCAAGTGCCTTAGGTCCACCTCTAAATAGTCAATTTTGCTCTTAAGGGAATCATGAGTGGAGCCTATGGAGGCCAATATGGCATCCAACTTGCCCTCTACTGGGGGAGGAGTATTCTCTTGATTGGTCGCGCTACTCATACTGTTGTCCCCACTGCACTGGGATTTCCACATCGTAACCAATGAAGGGGGCTAAGGAAGACAAGTACCAGTTCTCCACAGTTGTCCTATACTGCACATCAAGTGCCTGTAATCATTCAGGGGCCCTCTCCTGTCTCCACAGTGGAGTAGGCCCAGTCCCTCACTTCTCTGTACCAAATAAGGCATGGTGTACTTGTGTCCTCAGTGCACCCTCTGCAGCGTGTACCCAAATGAAGGTGAGGGGGGACAGTCACACAAAGCTGTCCTGCATCAAATCCACCTTGCAGGGCAAAATTATCTCCCCTGCATGCTTGTGCAGCAAGCAGGTATGGCTCGCGGGTACTCACAGATGGTCCATATGTTGCGGGGGCAAGGGTGAGCAGCAGTCAGTCCTTTCAGTTACAGCAACGCCTCTGGACTTCACCCCTCTCTGTTTAGATGGGTATGTGGCAGGGGACATAGGCCTTCACTGCGCCAGAAGAGGGCCCTGGTGGACTCAAAGCCAGCCAGGGACACGCCATGTGGTACCTCCTGCTAATTAAAAGGTGGCTCCTGGGCCTCGGGTACTAGGGGTGGCCTTCCACTATAGTTCAGGACTCATCCAGTATGGTCGGCAGCACCATGGTCCCAGCAGCCAGAGTGCAGGGCCCAAGCAGGTATCGCTCCCATAGTGGCCGCCCAGTACCATGGATCCCAATAGTCATATATTTCCCGAATTACTCTTTGTTGCATCAGCAGTCACACATTTTTCCACTCCAGACAGTCTCTGCCAAGATTTGTGCAGCACCGCTGACCCCAGCCTCTTCCATCCCTGTCTTCTCGGTAGGCCATGCCCAGCAGCTCTGTCGCAACCTCTGCTGCTGACCCGGGCGACTCCCTCTGGATTCCAAGACCGCGTCAGAGGGTTAACCTGTGCAAGTGCCAGATGCCCCTAAAACATAATTAGTCTTCCAGAAAGACGATTATGTAGATTCCCAGGGGCCTAAAGAGGGCTCACTTAGAGTGGTCTGAGCAGCATGGCGGCTAGCCCGGCTGTGAGGCACAGTGGTTAATAGACAGCCTGACAGAGAGAAAAACATGGATGCCGTGATGGATTGAATCTATATTGTGATGAAGATACAATGCAATGAATAACAGGGGTTAACTGTAATGAAATAAAGGATCTTGTGTGTGCCTAATGCAATGAGTACTAATTTGATTGTTGCTACTGACTGTTCGAAGTAATTAATTCTCACAGTAACATCCACGTGTATCTCCTGAGTTTAATGTGATAAAACATACTTCGTTAAACGCTCAAGTATAGCCACTTGGAAAATTCACAGCCTGGCAAGTAGTTTGCAGGGGAAAGCAACATATTTTAGTAAGAAGGCTACACCTATGAACTTTTTCGCTTTGGTTTACATGGGGGGGATTCCCTTAGCTTACTAGGGGCAATAAAGTTAGAAGTGAGTACTCATTGATCAACAAAGGTGTTCATTGGACCACTGTTACTCCATGATACATAGAAATATTCAAATATTTGGAAGTAGATAGCCAGCATGATTACATAAAGCTCCAGTTAGTTAACAAGGAACTAGCTAATGGAAGAATTGGCACTGATTACAGATCTCTTCCTCCGCCTTTTAGGTATACAGATCATGTGTTCCCCCTCTGGTGCAACATATCATGATCAAAGATATGTTTTGTAGTCTTCTGGGGCCAACAAGAGCATGCAACTGAATTTACCGATAATTACTAGTAAAGTACTCCCCATGGTAACAGTATCACAAGTCAAACATGACTAAATGTTTGATACCTGACACAGGGACACATGCATAGGAGCTTACCAGTCTTCCCCAGTCGACCGTGTTGTCGTCTTCAATGTTGCGAGTTCTGTGTTGGTAGAATGTCTAAGTGAGGATGTGAGCTATCACTGATCTTACTATTACAAGAGGTAAAATAATGAAGCAGTCTTTTTTGTAGATACCTAGGTGTATTGACGAATGTTTCATTTGCCATCATGCTTAATATTCTCTATATCTTAATAGTTTTTACTTACTATATTGGAATGCTGTCAGGTTGCTCTCTAAGTGCAGTGATCAAGCCTGGAGAAGGTATATAGTGAATCAACACAATTGTCTGTTTTAGGAAACCTTTCAAACCAAAACAAGTTCCAGGATACACAAACATAAGTATTCATGCAGTACCTACCCAGAGAGGAAACTCTCTGGTGGGTTCGCAATTTGGGCCGACATCAGGTTTAATTATCAAGTTAATTCTATTGATGTATGTTGGAAAGTGCATTATTAGTAGGGGCAAGTGTATATCTGCCACCGGCAATAAGGCCACTAACACTGTATAGGGCTCAGAATGGGTCTTAGAAAATTATTCCCATGCTCAACGCTTGGTAGCTTGGCTGCGAGCAGGTAGCTTAATTTCAAAGACAGGTATGTAAAGCATTTAAAAACAACAATTCAGTAAATAACTAAGGCACAATGCACAATAAAAATCCAACCCCAATTTAGAACAATTGGAAATATTTTTATCTTTAAAATAACACCAAAACGACAAAAATCCAATGTAGGGAACCGGAGTTACGAATGATTTTTTTTTTAGCATTATCTAGCACATAGAAAACGATAGCTCTTTATCAGGATAGCTGGTCGCGATAGACTGGGCAATGAAGCCCTGCTCGGCTACCCCTTGTGGTAGGTCTTGGTCACAGTTTTTACCTTCGGACTCAGAAACTTTTCTGGATTTTTTCTTCACGGGGACGGTAGGAGAGTAGGATCTGCTTCTTATAGTTACCCCCACTTTTTGCTGATGTTTCACTGTTTTTCGACTTTAGTCTGGCTGGGGCAGGGCCCCAGCCTAGCTGCTTCCTCTCTAAAATGATTGCATGTACTTTAGGTACACCACAGATTGGATTCTGGGGTACCCTTATAAGTTCCTACGGTATCCTATATACCCAGGGCATAGGTACCCCAGAGGACTCTCATGGGCTGCAGCATGTATTATGACACCCCTGAGAGACCATTCAAACTGACACCACAGGTCTGCTACAGCAGCCTGTGCAAGGTGGTGTATGCACCCCTTACTTAGATATAGGTTCCCCATATCTACCTTATATCATACCACATATAAACCTATCAGTCACCCCTATGGCAGGCCTTATCAATCCTGAAGGCAGGGTGCTGAGTTTTGTGTGAGAGGGTGCCCATGCATGAGCTGGGTCCCTCTGCAGCCTTCAGAATCTATTTTCCGGGGTTGTTCTGTGATGCAGCCAGACCATATACTCTTAAGTGCATTATAACCTCACAGTAAATGCTAACTTTGGAATAGCTGCAAGGAAACATGTCGTGTTTGGTGTTAAACACCTTGGAATCATACATCCCTGCCTGTCCTGGCAGCGGTGGTATGATTCCACCCTCCTAGAGGGAGAAATGTGACTACACCGGTACACCCGGTACCAACTTAACAGAACTCTGTCATCACAAAATGAATGCTGCAGACGCGGACACGAGTGTGGCCTCCTGGTGCTGAACAAAACTCTGGCAGGGGAGGCTAGACTATAGGTTTCCTGTCACAGGGAGGTGTAACCACCTCCCAGACAGGCTTTAGTGTATTGGGGCTGGGTGTGTGCACTCAAAGAGTACTTTGATGTCTGCACTGGGGGCACATTCGGTGTCCCTGTGCATAGTCCAGCTCAAAACGGTTACAGGGGCTACCAGCCCCTGCTTTGGTACAAAACTGGACAAAGGATATGGGTGTAACCACACCTCTATCCTGACCCTCCCATAGGTGAGTCCCCATAGTTTGTCCCACCCTTCCTTGGGTATATAAAGTAGGAACACTTGACTACAGGACTTACCTGGAGGAAACTCTGCTACAGAATCCCAGAACTTCAACTATCTACCCTTCTTTGGATGACCGAAGAATTTCCCTTGGAGTAAAGGAGTTACTCCCCTGCAAGGCAGGCACCAAAGACGCATTTGAACGGTTTGCAACTACGCAGCTCCTAAAGGACTCCAAAGACTTTGCAACACAGGAGGCAGTTTTCCAAGCTTCCCCAAGGCCGATCCGTGCTCTCAGCAAACCTGAGATCCAAAGCCCCCATGGGGTCCGTGCAACACAAATCCCTGCAACCATTTGCATCTGCATATGCTTCTTGGCAATCCCTGAGGCTGTGCATTGGGCTAACTTGTAGTCCATACCCGAGCAGTGATTCCACCGAAGAATACTGGCCTACACTCCACGAGTGACCTGTGGGCTGGTATTTAGTGATTCCTCTCAAAGTCCCTTCGCGATCCCTTGTCCGTCGACTTGTGCGTCCCTGAGGAGGGTACTGTAACTGTGAACAGGCTTACCTGGTTGCTCCAGACGTGCCCTTACTCTCCATTGCTTGGTGAATCACCTGGACCTTGCTGGCCCATCCTGAAGCTTTTTTACTCTCACCCTGTGGGTTGCTGTTGCCAAGGCTTGTTGGTCTCCGATCTGAACCTCCAGCACTCGACATCCTTCCTGGGACACCTTGCCTGCGGACTCTGGTCATCGTAGTCGAAGTCTCCTGGTCCCCGTGGCAGCAGAGTCAAGCTTCACCTTTTTGCACCTGAGAAATCTGACATCTGTGGACATTCGTCTACCGAGCCCCTGGTCACTGGCAAGTGACCCAGAGTCTGTCCCCTCTGCTTTCAGGTTCATCACATCTCAGATCAAGGCTTGGATCACACCGGACACTTTTCCTTTCCATGGGAGCAGCACTTTGTAGCAACTCGCTATTGAAAACAGCAACAATTCACAACACCATTTGACACCTATGCACCCGACCCGGTGTATCTTGTTCTCTAATCTCATAAAGTGGTTAGTAGAGATTGTTTAGTAATAAATACATATATTTTATATATACCTTGTGTGGTTCCCCTTTTATTTGGTCATTCAAGAGGGTATTATCTGGTAAAACAAGCTGCTTTACACCTCTTCAATACTTAGCATGAAGGCTGCTCTCCATAGCTATCACTAGGATAGCTTTCAATAAAGGTAGTCTTAAACCTATCATCAATAAGGGTTGTTTGGATGGGTGCAAGGTGCCCACTATAACTAGTGGACAGCAAATGCCGGGCCAACTTCTCACAGGGTCCCTTGATGCTCTTAAAAAGGCCAGATTTGGTGAGGGTTTGCCGTCCTCGGATTTCGCCAACTCCCGGTCAAACTCTGGGAGTAGGACCTACGGTGCTTTTCAGCAGGACAAACCTGGACAGCAGGCCGGCTCTCGGTTGAAGGCAGGCAGCTTGGCTGGCCAGGTTGAGTTGGTTCCCTTATGGAGCTTTTTTCCAAGGTTGCTCCAAAGTTCTCCAAACTTCTGGAACTACTTCCTGATGCTCCCCAAATCCACTTGGACAAAACTCTTACAAATCCACTGGTCGTGCTCCAGATTGATGATTCTTGGTGGTGATGTCCTAGGTGAGCTCTTTTAACCTGTAGCTTGCAGGGAGTCCGCGATTTAGTCCTGTTACAGTAAGGTAATCCACAAGCTGTAGTTTCAGATGGTTCAGAAGGTGCAATCTTCAGAGTGCAGGCATTTAGAAATGCACATCAAACTTCTCAGCATGGCCCGTCTTGCTTTCTTAGGTTTCAAGCAGCAGATCTGAGATGCTCTGCCACTCTCAGATACTTATTCCAAGTTCTGTGGGCCAAGCAGAAGGTCACTCCTGTCCAATGGGGTGAAGGTTACCACCCCAAGGTCTGACAACTTCCTGCAGAGTGTGGCACTGTTTTGTACCAGAGTGCACCAATTCTTCCAAATTCATAAAGGCGGATTTTTCCGCAGGGAGAGAAGAGCTGTCTAAATATACCCCTAGGATGGCTAATCTCCATTGTCTCTTCCCCTTGTATCTGTTCATTCCTTCCTTAATCCTAGCCTCTGGCCGAGTTCAAAAGAGTAGAGTTGTAAATGACACTGATGTCTTCCCGTTCCCTTGAAGTCCATTGTTTACGACTCCTTCCCCTGCTCTGGCATTCCTGTATAACAGAACACTGCCCTCCTGCCTGAATATGGAGAAATATTACAAATTCTCCCTCCACAGTGCTCCTAGCACCAAAGTTGAGTATGTGCAGCACAATGTGGGGAGTGAAATGTGCAATTTCACTTAACACAGGGCATATAAAACTCATTTTATAAGGGTCCTCCTTAAAGATACCTGACCCCCCACCCCTGGGACACCTAGGGATGACCCTGGGGTTACCATAATGCCCAAACATTGTAGGTTATCCATTTTAAGTGCCCCAAATACCAAAGTCGAGTTTGGGCACAATGTACTTTTTTAAAGCAGTCCGGCAACACAGGGCTACATTTAAACTGATGTCAGGCTCAGCAGTGCACACATGCAAGTGCAGAAAGGGCTGCTGGCCTCCAAACTGCCATGCCCTATTATATACTAAGGACTGAGAGGTAGTTTCAACCCCCTTCCCTATTATGTACTAGGGTCCTATAGGGTTGGTCATGCCAATCACAGGGGTACCACTACCCATAGTGTACCCTAGTGTATGTAGGTGTTTCCACTGTATTTTCAGCATAGCACTGGCCCTCGGCCTGGTTAGGCAGAGGCCAGGGTCAGTCAGAGTCAGTTGCCACCAGTACCAGTCATCAAAAAGTTAGGGGGTGCCCAGGGCACAGGATGACTTTGCAACAATATATATTCCAGATTTTTAAAACATATCAAATACATTTTTCCCATCAAGACAATTACTATTGTACACAATTGGTCTCGCAATGCTTGTGGCACAAGTGATAAGTGTCATATCCTGGAGCGGCCAGACCATGTAGTGACAAGGACAGAGATAACCACCTATTCACACTCGTTCCACTTTCATAGTAGCAGGTGAATCCATTACAGGTGTTGAACACATAGTTGGTCTTTCTTACCTCATTGAGGAAGAGGATGAAATATGTGGTATTCAATTTACCAAGCTACCCGCTGTTAAGAGCCGCACTAAAGTTGCACAACAATTAACTTTAATAACATTTTCTCATGGTTTGAGAGCCAGAGATGGAAGAACAGCTTCCCCCCTAAATTTACATTTGATTTTGCTAGGCACTGTATTTCCATAGCTACATGTACATAAATCAAAATATTTGCTATCATCTGATCAATATGTGAGTGGCCACCAGAGCAGAGAGTGACCATAACACCCTGATTGCAACCTTAGAAATAGTTACTGAAAATATACCTATCGGTACCAGAGACTTTCTTCCTTAAATTCAACTATTTTACCTCCCTTTGAATTAGTTTTCACTGAAAGGAAGGATCAGCTCTTGATGACCCAGCTGCGTGAAGAGATGGTTGAGAAATTAAGACTTGTTCTCACAAGACTTACTCTTTCAAACAGTATCCAGGATGGGTACGATGATGAATGTAGGGAGGAAATATTAGATTCACTAATGAGTAAAGCTAGAGATGATATCGCAGCAAAGCATGATATCTATAAATATCTGTAGACAGTGGCGGCTGGTACCAATCGGGGGTGGAGGGGCAGGAAGGTGGGGGGGATTGGAAGCAGGTAAATAAAAAGTTACATTTTAATTTAATTTACCTACTCTCTGACTCTTCCTCGCTGAGTCCTCCGTGTGGCGCCGTCTGAAACAACTGGAAACACCCAGGCTGAGGCTTCCCTATGCCAATCACAACTCTGCATTGCAGCGTTGTGATTGGTAAGCACCCAGGCTCTCACACCAATCACAACGCTGCAATGCAGCATTGTGATTGGTCTGAGCGCTGAAGATCGGTGCTCAGCCATGGAATGGGGCCCTGGGCATGTTCTCCACAAAGGCTGTAATGCAGCCTGTGTGGAGAACAGGGAAAGTGCACATGAATGTTTGGTGGCCCAAGAGCCATTAGGTCCTTGTTCATCCCCAGGCTCACCTTTGCCCAGGTTTCGGAGTAAAAAAGCTTTTTTTTTTTTATTTTATTTTATTTTGAAGTTCTTGTATCTTAATTTCAATTAATAAACAGAAAATGCATATATTGACAACCAAGAATACAAAATCATAGTTTACAGAATACAATTCCCAAAATTACTCAAAAAACGATTTCTAAATTTTGTTAAATTTCCTCAACCCCCCAATTCGCTGTGCATAACGAAATTCACTCATTCTAACATTTCTCATTTTCTGAAGCCAGGCATTAAACGAAGGAGCTTGTATTAATTTCAAGTTCTGAAGCACCAGAGACCTTGCTACTGCCATCACAATAAATAATAATTTTACCATCTGTTCTGACAATCCAAGATCAGAATCATAACCATAAAGTAATAGTTTGACGTTATGAGCAATCTGAACACCACAGTACGTTTGTAAATATACGAAAATCTCATTCCAATAAGGAACAATTTTAACACAGTAAGCAACAGTGTGGGACCAATTAGCGGGACTGCATTGCTGACATCTAAAACAGGTGGCGCTAACATTCGGATACATTTTAGAAATGACGGCAGGAGTTCGATATAGGAGCCATTAAGTGAAAAAAAACATTCTCCTCCAGTTAGCGCCTCAAAGGACACTAAAATTCAATGTATTTATATATTTCCATGTATTCACAGTAAGAACATGATTTTCTTGCTCCTGCCATTTTTTAATGACTCTTGTGCTAAGGTCTAATTCTATATGTTGAGCTAAATAACGTTTCCATGCTCCTGGCTTCTTACTCTGAGGAATCAAAAACAGATCATCCCACAACTGACAAGGAGAGTCGATCGTTCTTGGCTCAACTTGTCCTAGTACTTTGAAAATCGAAACATATGAATTTAATAACATAAAATTTCCTGAGAGTAATTGCTGCATCTCTCCGGGTAACAGCCAGGCCGCTTCTATTAAGAAATCTGAAAGAGTACTAAACCCAGCCCGCTCCCATAATAAAACAATATCTACTCCAATTTTGATTCCCAAAAAAAAGAGAGCATTCCTTGAAGGATTTCTTGAGTTGAACTGCAAAAGAGAATGCCTTTTTAGAAGAGCGTCGCGACGTTTAAAGAACGAATACATTATTTTATATCGAGTGAGTTTTGGCGATTTAGGGATGTGCAGAGGGACTGGGGTTTGAGCCTCCTGACTAATTTGGTCATAAAAAAAATTAATGAATAATTTGGGATTCTGTGTTCCTGATTTAAATCGTTCTAAATATTGGGCAAAATATCCACTATAATAATCTCTAAGATTAGGAACAGATAAGCCTCCTGAATCGATATCCACGTACAGTGTCGGAGTAAAAAAGCTGTATTGCTCGAAGAAGAATGGCTGGATTGTCCCATGGTGCCAATTTACACCACTGCAGATTCCTATTCACTTGGTGAAAAGCTTTTGAAAAAATCAATAAAACGTGCAGATGAGCTACCTTTTCTAAGTGTGGTTCTCTGTAAGCATAGAAAGGGCTACAAGATTGCCAGTCATGCTTGACTTGAGTAAAAAGCATGTTTGATTGCGTGGAAACAGGCACGTTTCTTCTTTCCAATTTTCCAGTTCCTATAACAAGATGGCAGCAAAAATCTTTTAGTTGGTGTCTAATCACGCAATCATGCGGTAACTGTCCTGGTCTGAGTAAGGGCCTACTTTGTGAATTTGATTGAGAATTGACCCAAGCCAGGTCTCTGGTATGGAATTGTCTTGGTAGCTTTATAGTTGAAAGAATAGCTTGCTCCACAAGCCTGGGTCATGCATGTAATTTGAGGCTGGCAAATTGTTTGGGTCCGGCACCGCGTTTCCCTTGATTTTCTTTATTTGAGCTTCAAATGTAGGTTTGGAGAAGGAGAGAGTTGGCATGTCACTCCTGTGATCTCTATATATGTGATCTTCAAAGTGATATAAACACTCATTATGAGGTAGCCAGGCTTGTTGTGGGACATTGTTCCCAGCAGAAAAAGTGGGGCTATGCTCTGGCTGATTAAGCAGGGCCCAAAAATTTTAATGTTCAAGCTTGTAGGATTTCAATCCAGTCTTGCTCATTCCTTGCTTCACCTGTAGTATACAAAGAAAACAGCCAATGGTTTACTAATTTCTCTGCTCTTTAAATATGCAATCCTTAGTCTTAAACAGTTGATGACATTTCCTATTGAGAGAGGAAATATCACAATCTCTGATCACAGTGAGACATACTCTAATGCTGGGGAGCCATTAACAGCTGAAGTACTTAGGGTAATTGACTAACAAAGGCATCGAAGAATCACTGAACTGGACAAGACCAAGATTGATTTTTTCAAGTCAGAAGCACCTGCTATTCGGACACCCTTCTGAATCACCCTAGCGACTGATATTATATGCAGACAGGCAACTCCTGCAACCCTGACTGGTGCTGAAAGAGTCTACGTTTTCAAGAAGGCATCTAAGGATGATCTTATTAATTATAGGCCTATTGGCCTCATAGGTAATTCCTAGAAAAAAAGTTGTATCTCATTGCCAGGCAGGATTTCGTAAACATATCAGCACAGTCAATCAAGTGTTTAGATTACATTTACTAATTGAGATTCCTGGAACACTCAAGAAAGAAATTCTTTTTGTGAACTTAAAAGTCTGCATTCAATAGCATTCCATTGGATCATTGTGGAGCAGCTCTATTTACACTTGATATTTCTCTGGACCTGCTTAACATCATTATCTGGCTACATAAATAAAACTATGTAACCCAATTTGGATAAAAATGTACTTGGTGACTTTCAAACCTGTTGTAACAATCAAGTCTAACTTATTAACCAAGCAAGAACTAAATGTATGGCTTTTATCCCCCATAAGAATGATGTTGGTGGCAAACTAATAGTGAACAGTTTTCTGACAAAACGTTTCCAAAATATTCCGATACACAAATAATGTGTAAAAAATATTATGTCAAAAGTTTCGTGGGACAGAATATAGAGGTAAGCATTACTTTTTTTTCAGTGGTTTTTAAAAAAAATTTTTTTTTTTAAATATAGTTGCATTTGATATTAGTTTTGAATTGCTATTTACTTTTTGTATATTTTATTTTATTTAGGATAGACAATATTAAAACTGAGCGGTCCAAAGTCTATTACTTTCTCTACTGCTGCTCAGGGTGGAGTGGGAATAGAACATCTGACCCCTCCAAAGTCCAGCACTTTCCCTACTATTGCTTGTGTTGGAGCGAGAATCGCAGTTCGAGTTTTCAAGTTTTTTTATTCTAAAGTACATAGTTAATTAAAACCGTTGCACCGATAGGTAAAACAAATACAACATTTAAAAGCAATATGAGATAAAAATACATCTTTTGCAAGGTAGCGGATGTTGAACATACTTTGTACAGTCCGAGAATGTAAATTGCAGATTGAAGCAATACAGTTATAGCAGCCACTATTCATTGGGAAAAAGTGGTTTTGATTTCTGTCACTACAATTCACACTCAAGAACGGCTATAGTATTGACTTTTTTTTGTAAAACAAAAATAAAAGTTCATTATCGGTATTGCGCTCCACGCACTCCTGAGGAGCAGTGGTCAGCACTGTCATTCCCAAGTATGGAGTTTCAGTTTTAGTGCGCTGAAACTTCAGGGTCTATTGCTGATCAGTTTGTAGGGAATACCAGGAGGTAATCCTTCATGGATGTAATGTTCTAGTGTTGCTAGCTGCAGAGCGACCCGGATCCTATACCGCACATTGTATCACTCTCCTGCCAGGCATGGCCAGAGAGCTATAAATAAAAGGGCCGGGGTCGCTCGGGACTTCCGGTCCCGACTGAGTAACTGTGGTGTCCTGTGTGTTTCACTGCCCGCGCAAAGTACCTATTTGTATGTCAGCGCGACCCCATCCCTGGCTCCCCTCGACCATCACACTGGCGACGAGGGTGGGATGCCCAAAAGCATAAATCTCACCGTGCGGTGGAGAACACCGGAGAATTGACGAGGCCCCGCCGAGCCCAGCAAACCCGCAGCGGCAACTGGTGGGCCCGGAGTACAAAGGACTCAAAGTTGGCCCGTCTGGAAGTGTCCATGCTGGTAAGGACGTGGAGGCAGCGAGGCAGAAGCTGTGTGCACGTGTGGCGGCGCCCCGGGAGCCATTGGGTAGCGGTGCGGGATCGGAGAACCTGTCCGCGCATGCGCAGTGCGCAGGAGAGGACCCCACCCGCCTCTACACGCGCTCAGAGCGCGAGGAGACGCCGTGCAAGAGCCGACAGCCCGAGTGAGCTGAGGAGAGAGGCAGAAGAACAAGAGAACACCCCCAAAAAAGCCCAGACACAGACCAGCAAGCAAGCAGCAGTAAGGTCACCAAATAAACATTGGCAAAGGCAAGTAGGCAACCAACAGCAACTGTGACCATAAGAAACAGGCAGGGGTGGACACAAGTAGCCAGGCATTCCCAACAATAAAGGAACACACAGCAATAGCCCCATACCAAATAAGCATTGACAAATGCAAGTGACCCTGCAAGGGTGGAGGCAGCCCAAGGCAGCGGCAAGCACAAAAGAAGAACCGACAAGAGGCAGCACAACACCCGAGACACAACGCCAAGGCCAGAAAGACACTCAGAGGAGAAAGGAAAAGGGGCCAGAAAAGACCGGAAGACTCCAAAGACAAAAGCCAGCAAGTGACTGAAGCATGTCGGTCGTGCAAGGGGCTGCGGCCCAACAACCAGGCGCACCACCAGTGGTGACGCATCCAGTACATTCCCAGATCACCGCACTTTCGTTTAGTGAACTTGCTGATCCAGCCACTGCGTCCCGAGGTGGAAAGTATGGGTTGGCCGCCTCAATAACTATTTCATAGCCACAAGAGAGACAGATGGGGCAGTTAAAAGTTCACTGTTGTTACACTTTGCTGGTGATGAGATATATAAGCTTTTTGAACATCTCCCAAACACTGGTGCTGTAAACGACTACGACGCTGCCGTCACTGCACTAAATGCCCACTTTGACCCCCAACTCAACCCCCTTTATGAACGCTTTAAGCTTACGCAGGCCAGACAACGAGAAGGGGAATCGATGGATGCATACCATGCGTGCCTCAGGGAACTAGCAAGTACCTGCACGGAGGATGAAAAGACCAAAGAGGTGACAGCGCAGCTCATCCAAGGGTGTCGCAACAAGACGCTGCGGACCCTTATACTGCGGCAGCCCCGGATGACCCTAGAAGAAATACTAATTCTTGCTCGCTCACATGAACTGTCAGATGTCCGAGCGACAGCCATGGAAGCCGCACTCACCTCCTACCACGATCAAACAGCCAGTGTCAAGGTTGAACTGGCTGACGCAGTTTGCGCAGCATCCCTAGGAGGGAGAGGCCGATGGCCAACCAGAGTGCCACAGCGAACGTCATGCGGATGGTGTGGAAGAGAAGAGCATCCACCGGAGAGCTGCCCGGCAAGAGGAAAGTCATGCTCAAAGTGTGGAATCCCAAACCACTTTGCAAGTGTATGCCGAGGAAGTGCAACAGGAAGAGGCAACACAGGGAATAAGCCACCAAAAGGGGCTGTAAGACACCTGACGCTAGCGGATCCTCCAGCATCACGGACGGACAGAACCCGCAGTCGTCTGGAAGATTCATCAACGGAGGAAGAAGAGGAAGAATATTATTTTGTGTCGTTCACGAGCAACCTCAAGAAAAGGCGGCGGCCGTAATTGAAATGCAACATCGAAATTGACAGATCCCGGGTGAATGGTCTAATCGACACCGGAGCGACCGTCAATGTGATGGGATCACAGCACTACAAACGGTTGAGCACGAGGCCAACCCTCACGCCATCCAAAATTCAAATATTGACCTATGGCAGCACAACCCCATTACCCCTAAAAGGGAAGATGACAGTTCAAGTGAGGTTGGAAGGGCATGAAGTAACAACCATCTTCCACGTCGTGGATAGAGAAGCTGACATACTAGTTGGCAGCCACACTGCGAAGACCTTAGGCTAATTGCATTCACGAATGCCGTCAAACTCCTGACAGTCCTGGAAATGTTCCCGCAACTGTTCGATGGACTGGGGAGCATATGGAGACCACCCGTGAAACTACATATCGACAAAGCTGTCCAACCGGTGGCCCTGAGGCATAGACGAATCCCATTTAATCTTCGACCGTTAGTCAAAAAGGAACTAAAGGAGCTGGAACGACAAGGAGTTATTGAAAAAGGTAACAGGCCAGACTCCTTGGGTATCACCAATGGTGATTGCGGAAAAGCCGAAACAACCAGGAAAAATCCTCATATGCAAAGACATGAGGATGCCGAACCGAGCTATCCGGCGAGAATGACATCTAACCCCACAACAGATGACATCTTGGCTGACCTGAACGGTGACCAGTGGTTTTCGAAGTTAGATTCGAACGCCGGCTACCACCAACTCAGCCTAGCGGAGGAGAGTAGATATATAACCACATTCTCAACACACCTGGAGCTCTGGCGCTATAAAAGGTTAAACTTTGGAATATCATCGGTGGCGGAAATCTTTCAGAACACCGTGAGAGAAATACTATCTGGCCTAGGAGGTGTACTCAATGTAAGTGACGACATACTGATTCCCTCGAAAACAATTGAGGAGCTCCATCGTCGACTGCGTGCCAAACTGCAACGTCTGGCTGAACACGGCGTGACACTCCACAGAGAGAAATGCCAATTTTTCCAAAAGTCCATCGACTTCTTTGGATACGTATTAAGTGCAGATGGGGTCAAAGTGGATCCCCGGAAGTCTCAAGCAATACACCTTGCACCGGCACCAATGAACCCATCCGAGGTGAGAAGTTTCCCTGGAATGGCGACGTATTGTGGACGTTTCATTCCAAACCTAGCAACTATCGCAGAGCCATTACGCAACCTGATGAAGAAGGAGACTCCATGGAAGTGGACCCTGGAAGAGGACAAAGCATTTAAACAAGTGAAGGCTGCCCTACTGGACAGTATGACAATGGCCTATTTTGACACCTCACGTCCCACAGAACTGATTGTGGACGCCAGCCCAGTGGGCCTAAGTGCCGGGCTTACCCAGGAGACAGAACCCGGGACCTGGGTCCAGTTAGCGTTTGCGAACAAGGCTCTCACCGCAACCGAGGTAAGGTACTCACAGATAGAGCGGGAGGCGCTTGCAATTAAATGGGCATGCAATCACTTTCACCTCTATGTCAGTGGACACCCATTTAAAGTGATAACTGCCCATCAACCCCTCCTGCCATTACTTAGAGGAACAGCACCACACCCCCCACCATGGATTGAACGATGGGCAATTCAGTTGCAACATTATCAAAAGGAAGTGCTGTACCGACCAGGGGCCAAGAATCCTGCGGACTTCCTATCCCGCCATCCAGCCACAGCAACTGAGTCTGGCCTGGAACAGGAGATGCAAACGGAGGACTTCATCAACATGATCTCGCAATGGTCGTGCCCCCGAGCCCTCTCAATAGAAGAGATCAAGGAGCACCTTGACAAAGATGCCTGCCTCCTGCGAGTAGCAGCCTCGTTGAGAGGAGGATCCTGGGAAATGTTCCTCAAAGATATTCAAGGGTGGAGTGAAACTGACCGCAATCGTCTCGGAAAGCTCTGGAAAGTAAGACACGAACTTAGCTCAACAGAAGAGGGGATTATCCTAAGAGGATCACAAATTGTGGTGCTTGTCAGCCTGAAAGAACGAGCGACCGTCCTTGCCCATGAAGGACATGAGGGCATCAGACGGATGAAGTCCCGAATGAGGGAAAAGGTGTGGTTTCCAGACCTGGAAAGCCACGTTGAGGAAGTGGTACGCAACTGTAGCGGCTGTCAGCTTACCAGAAATGCTGAAGCTCCAGCACCTGTCATCACGGAAGAGCCAGCCCCCTCCCCGTGGGCCTGGCTGAGTCTGGAGTTCGGAAGTTTTCCTGACGGGAGAGTCGCTGCTGTCATTGTCGACAGCTATACCAAGTATCCAATCGTCGAAGTACTACCCTCCACATCGTTTGACAACCTGAAGCCCATGCAAGAGAAATCATTCACACTATTTGGTATTCCGCACACCATCAAGACTGACAATGGACCTCCCTTCCAAGGGGGGGAGTTCAGAGACTTTCTAACCCGCCTCGGCATCAAACATCACCGGATAATACCTCAATGGCCCCAGGCCAATGGCGAGGTGGAGTGCTTCACTCGCACAATAAACAAAGTATTGAGAATCGCAGCAGTAGAGGGCGCCGACCCAGAATGCAGACTACAACAGTTCCTGAGGGAATATCGTAGTACACCCGATTGTACAACTCAGAGATCCCCATGGTCACTCATGTTGGCCGGACCCAGGAATGACATGTTCCCAAGAGCAGGATGTGGGGAACAGCAGCCATATGACCCAATGAAGACTCAAGTGAAAAGACAAAGTACCAACGACCGAGCCAACCGACGACGCAAAGCAAAGACCCGTGCCCTATCACTTGGGTGCTCGGTATTGTTTCAAAATCGTTGGAACACCGGGAAGTTCAAAACACCCTACGAACCCGGTGCGTGGGTGGTAAAGTCCAACAAAGGACTGGCAGTCACGGCGGAAAGGAACGGCGAGACTGTAACAAGGAATGTCTCATGGTTCAAGCGAATTCCCCCTCCTGCCGCAGAACCGCCAGCAGTAGAAAGGCTGAGCCTCTGGAGATCCCAGTGGAGGATACAGACTGCATATCAGGGGCAAGTGCACTGTCAAGTCCAGCGAGGTCCCACGGACTAGAACAGCGTAGTCCTGAAAGCCAGGCCACCTGAGTGGGAGTTCCAATCTCACGCAATCCAAGAGGCACTCACCGTCACCAGTATAGTCCCAGGCCGAACCCTAAGCCAAACCAAAGACTGGCCGACTTTATGTGCTAAATTGTTATGTTTAGTTTGTTTAATGACTAACCTGATAAGAGATGTAACGTTCTAGTGTTGCTAGCTGCAGAGCGACCCAGATCCTATGCCACACATTGTATCACTCTCTGGCCAGGTGTGGCCAGAGAGCTATAAATAAAAGGGCCGGGGTCGCTCGGGACTTCCGGTCCCGACTGAGTAACTGTGGTGTCCTGTGTGTTTCACTGCCCGCGCAAAGTACCTATTTGTATGTCAGCGCGACCCCATCCCTGGCTCCCCTCGACCATCACAATGACCACAGTATGGAGTTTCAGTTCTGGGTACGCTGAAACATCAGGACGTGTTGCTGATCAATATTCAGTTAATACCAGGAGGTAATCCTTCAAGACAGGTACCCCTGGGTTCCCGTTGTGAAATGTCTGTTGTGATAAAGGTGCGTAAAGTGGCCATGCTCAACTGTTTTTTATATGCAAAAATGCAATAAAGTAAAAAAGCTAAACTGTTTGTTTACTGAAAAGAGGTCAAGATTCCTTTTTCAGCCCAGGCCTTTGCTAAATTTCAGCTGCCAGTGTTCTGAGTTTTCGCTCAACCATTACCAGGTATTTCACTAATCTGCAATTCGGCTGTGTATCAGAAGGGCTGAAACAGGCAGTCATGGTCTGTCTGCAGTTGCATGTACCCTGATGTCAAGTATTAATATTAGAATGGTTTTTCAATCCCCAGTGTTGATCTGCATATGTGATGTACCACGGTTTCTGGGCCTTGGCCGCATAGTCGGCATGACTCTGTGCTGTTGGCACGTTGCCACGCAGCAGATAAAACAGCAAAGGCAAGGGGCCCAGCGATATTTCAGGAAGCTTCTTTTAATGTACTCACTGTGCCACCTTCTAGGTATGGTTGCAGTGTTAGAGTTTTATAGGTAGCTATTGTTAGCCAGGCATGCCGTCGTTTTGTGAATATCTTTTTATCTGCCAGCAGTGAGGCCCACGTAATTGTTTTGTTTAGAGTACTCTTGAATTGAGAGTAGCTGGCAGTTGAGTTCCATATTTGTTTCAGGCCAAGAGAAGCTAAGTACGAGAAGAGGTAACTCCTGGCTAGGGAGTTGTCTTATTTGACAATTCCCTCCCATAAGTGGTGATGTTTTTTGGGTGGCATTTTTTTAGTTTGTAGCAACATTTGATGAAGGCCCCATGTCTGGCTAAGGTTTGTTTTGGAAGGCCAAGTGAGGTTCCCCTGGAAGATGGAATACCAACTAAGGCCTGATTACCAGTTTCTCTTGGTGGGGGACGTCTCTCCTCCTTAAGATTTCGCTGTCATAGGGTAGGGTCAGAACTAGTTTGGTCAGTAATATCTGCCGAAGTTGAATGTATGTTGATCCGGCATTTGCTGCTCTAAGTGATGAAAGGCCAATAACAGGGAGTAGGCTTTCAGTTGCATATGCTCCTTTTGCCCATGCAGTTCCTTGGACCTGTTTGTATACCAATTGTTTAAAGTAGAAAAAGTTGTTAGTCAGACCAAACCATGTTAATAAGATCTGTATGAAGGAGCCAGGACATCCGTCTCTCCCACAGGAAATGTCTGGTAGCCTGGATCCCCATGTCATGACTAATACATGTGGAGAGACTGGTCACATCTAGTTTGACCTGGACATATTCCTCCTTCCAAGTCACCCCCTCAATCAGGAAAAGAAAATGAGTGGTATTTTTCAAGTATGCTGGTAGAGCTGTCCCAAATGGTCTGAGGTAATGGTCAATATATTTAGCGGTTAATTCCAAAAGGGAACCAAGAGAGGACCCAATAGGTCTTCCAGGTGGTTTCAGAGCTTTCTTGTGTAGTTTGGGCAATACGTATAAAACTGGGATTATGGGCCTTTGTTTTTCCAGTCAACCAACATTTCTCTGTACTTCAAATTGGAGGACAACATGTCCACTTTGCTGAATGGTTTATAGCACAATTGATCGGTTGTCTTTTTCCTTCTTCCAGGTATTCTTTTTTAAGACCAGACCACTACGTTACCCCCTTTGTCTGACTGTTGGATTATAATAGAGGAGCTTTTCCTGGGATTGTCTAAAGCACCCAGTTGCTCATTCGAGAGATTCCTTCTGTCTTTGCCCTTGGTGTTGTATCTTATGCCGTTCAATTCCATCAGGATGCTCTTCTCAAACACCTCTAATGCATCACAATGTACAGTAGGTGCAAACGTGGATTTAGGGTTTACAGTTGCCAGAGCATATGTAATTTAAAACTATTAATAAAATAATTATAATTTATGTTACAATTTACATGTTTTTTGTGAACTGCACACATATATATGTATCCATATACATATATTTCAACACACCAGTTGCCAAAACTCAGAACAGGCTCAAGCACGCTCGGGTTCTCAATCAATGCAGGCTTTATTTGTGGCTCGGTGACACATTTTGACCGCCAATGCGGTCTTCTTCTTAACAACTGCAAGTCGCCATTTTGTTATTTTTATACCTACCCATGGTCTTAACCTTTGTGAACTTAAAGTGACAGCCCTCTAAAGCTCTATCAAATGCACATTAGCAAGATGTAACTCATAACACTGAAACAATCTTGTGCAAATTCATCTTGTTACAAGTAACCATACTAATGTATCAAGCAATGTACAAAATAGAACAAAACAGAATATAACTTGTACTCATAGACAGTCCAAGTTCAAGTATTGCAGGATCTTGTTTACACAGAACCAATGTTACAAACCAGTCTAATATCATTTGGTAATAGATCACATTCAAATTAAATCTCATCAAATTGCTTCATTCAATAAGAAACACACGATCAGCACCAAAGCATTTGAACAGCACAGAAGCATAGGGGGCAAGTGCCCATCTGACCTAAAGTGCAAAGCGCATTGTACAAATTAGCATACTGTGCAAAATGCTCAATTTTATGCAAGCCTGCTGCAAACTGACGTTCCAAAGTACTCATAAGGTGCATAGTTCATTTTCTCTTAAAGCCACACTGCTCATCTACTGCATTGTGAGTCTCATTACAACAGAGTAACCGATCAGCACAAAGATATACAGATACACATGAAATCACAAACTGTAACAAATAAAAATAATATAATCTTAAACACACAGAAAGATCATATTAATATAAATGTAAACAATATAAACAAAACCATAATATTATACAAATAATGCATATACTAATCCCACTCAAATCTATGCAAAAGTAGGGAAAATGTTGGATTGCAAAGGGGTAAAATGTACTATTCCCACTCCAGTCTGCAGCTGTAGGGAAAGTTTTGGATTGCAACGGGGGAAAATTAACTATTCCCACACCAGTCAGTGTAATAGTAGGGAAACGTTGGACTCATGAGGAGTACAAGTTACAATTCCCACTCCAGTCTCTACAACAGTAGGGAAAGTGTTGGATTGTGTAGGGATAAAAATCTACTATCCCCTTTCCAGTTGGTGCAACAGTAGGTAAAACGTTGGCCTCAGGAATGGCAGCAGTTTGCTATAACCAGTCCAGTATGTGCAACAGTAGGGAAAGTGTTTGATTGCATAGAGGTACAATTTACTATTCCCACTCCAGTCAGTGAAGTCATGGAAAGGCATGGCCTCAGGAGGGGTAACATGTACTATTCCTACTCCAGTCAGTACAACAGTAGGGAAAGATTTATATTCAGGAGGGGTACAATGTACTCTTCCCACTCCCGTTGGTGCAACAGTAGAGAAAACTTTGAACTCAAGAGGGATAACAGTTTACTATTCCCGCTCCAGTCTGTGCAACAGTAGGGAAAGTGCTTGATTGCATAGGGGTACAATTTACTATTCCCACTCCAGTCGGTGCGACAGTAGGGAAACGGATGGTCTCAGAAGGGATAAAATGTACTATTCTTACTCCAGTCAGTACAACAGTAGAGAAAATGTTGGATTGGGAAGGAGTCACATTTACTATTCCCACTACAGTTGATGCAAGAGTAGAGAAAACGTTGTACTCAGGATGGGTAACAGTGTGCTATTCCCACTCCAGTCTGTGAAACATTAGGGAAAGTGTTGGATTGCAGAGGGGGTAACATTTACTATTCCCACTCCAGTCAGTTCAACAGTAGGGAAAGGGTTGGATTCAGGAGGGCTACAATTTACTATTCCCACTCTCATTGGTGCAACAGTAGAGAAAAATTAAACTCAGGAGGGATAACAATTTACTATTCCCACTCCAGTCTGTGCAACAGTAGGGAAAGTGGTTGATTGCATAGGGGTAAAATGTACTTTTCCCACTCCAGTCGGCGCAACAGTAGGGAAAGGAATGGTCTCAGGAGGGGTAAAATGTACTATTCCTACTCCAGCCACTACAACAGAAGGGAAAGTGTTGGATTGCGGAGGAGTAAAATGTACTATTCCCACTCCAGTTGCTGCAACAGCAGGGAAAAGGTTGGACTCAGAAAGGGTAGCAGTTTGCTATTCCCACTAAGTCTGTGCAACATTAGGGAAAGGGTTGCATTGTGGAGGGGCAAAATTTAATATTTCCACTCCAGTCATTGCACCAGTAGGGAAAGAATTGGACTCAGGAGGAGTAACAATTTACTATTCCCACTCCAGTCAGTGCAACAGTAGGGAAAGTGTTATTACCATTCCAGTCTGTGCAACATTAGGGAAAGTGTTGGATTGCAGAGGGGTAAATATACTATTCCTACCCCCATCTGTGCAACAGTAACAAAAGGTTAGACTCAGGAGGGGTCCTGTGCAGCAGTAAAAAAGCATTGAATAGCGAAGGCGTAAAATTTACAATTCACGCTCCAGTCTGTGCAACAGTAGAGTAAGTGTTGTTTACTGTAAACAAATTAAATATTGTAACAACTACATTAAATAACAACAAAAATAAATATTTAAATCTAAAATATATATATAAAGTTTTTAAAAATAAAAACAATTACATATTTATTACAATTCTTAATAAATACTTTAAGTTTAAAAAAAATAAGAACATAATTAAAATACTACACTATGGGCCTCATTCCAATGGCGGTGGGTCCACCATCGATAAGTCGTTGGGTGCAGTCCCACTGACATCTATGCCATCGGTCCGACCGCCGGATTAAAATTCTGGCGGTCATTGTGTGTTAGGCGGGGGGTAATACCGCCACTCCCATCAGGCTCAAGGCGCCCATCAGGATGGCAGTCGGATTCATAATCTCTACAATGGGGCGGTGCCTGCTTAAGAACTGCCATAAGGATTAGGATATCCCTTTCTGACTGCCTGTTCATGGAGGCAGAAAGGGACTTTGGGGGCCCAAACATCTATGCACCCCGCCAAAAATCCATGCACCGTGTGCCAGGCACCACATGGTGCCACCCACATGGTGCATGTGCAAACATGCTCTGTTCTATCGCGACTTGTGCTGCAGCCCTTTTCAAGGCTGTAGTACAAGCTGCAATAAAATGGGCATTTTACAACCACCTGCACAATGGTTGCATCGGAATATGTCTGGTGAAACAACCAACTAAAAGTCGGGGGTACCATCCAGCCACAATGGAGGTCGGACGCTCGGCCCACTACCATCGTAATAACTTTTACAATTGTAACAACCAACACATATAATTTTATTTACAAATGAAAAGCGAGACACAATTAACACATAAACATAATAAATAACACATTTTTAAACAATAAATAACTATTTTTAGGTTTGTTATTACTTAGATAAGTTCCTACCCTATACCTCTACAAAGTAAACAACACACACCTAAAATATATCATACAATTATAATAATACCAAATTTGCCATAAATAATGGTTAATTAAACAATGAATCTTAGTTATGGAATATTCAAATAATTAGATTTAATTAGATTCCCACCCCTTATCCATACAAACCCAGCAAAGTGCACCTAATACATATATTAAAAAAAATCTTTATTGCATAATTAATTATTAATTAAATAATAAATAGTAATTAACTTAATAATACATTAATTACATTTGATTAACATTCCACCCTTTAACCCAATAAACACAACACAACAAACCGCACCTCATGTATAACTGAAAATTGTTCTTAATTACACAATTTACATAATTAATGATCACAAATAATTATGAATAATTAACATTAATTGTTATAATTAATTTCCTTCACACGCTTTACCCCTATTAAAGCCACAACCCACAACAAAAATATTAATAAGATATTAGATTAATTAAACAATTTACATAAATAATTATCAATTAAATCATTAATAGTCATTACCAGTAAATTATTAAATAATTATAATAAAATTACTTTCCACCCATTACCCCTACAAACCTCACAACATGCACCTAAAACTTAACGCAATTAAAGAAAAACAATTACACAATGAACATAATTAATTACCAATTAAATAATTAATATTAATTAATAATTAGTTGATTAATTTACTTCCTACCCTGTATCCCTTTGAACCCCACAGCCCACTACGGTACTAAAAATACAAATAAACTATTCAATTACATTTTGAAAATAACAAAAACTTTGCAAACTATATTAAAAAACATTATGCAAACAATTTATAACATACACAAGTAAAATATATACTAAACTACATAAAAATATTTGAAAAATGATATTATTAACAATGATATTTTTGTGAACGATACGAAAAACATAGATATTTTTAATGCTGATATTAACAACATAGATATTTTTAACATCAATATTTCTCTCCTTAAAAGCCGAATTCTTTTCAATTATATTTTTGCACCCAATATTTGTGCCTCACAATATTTCTGCTCCTCAATATTTTCTCTTTGATATTTTGTCAGAATACCAATTTTTTGGGGTGGTTATTTAAAACTCTATATTTTTATTTTAAGTGTGTAAGTTATAAATTATTTTACTTATTTTTGATATATTTATTAAGTTATAAGTATAGTTTAAAAATATAATATTATTTTAAAGTTATATATTTTAAATTTACTATTGTCTATGATATTTAAAATGTGATACCTTTTCCTATTTTTTGATTATATTGTGGTCTTCTATTTTTTTTGTCATGATATTGTTGACTATACTAGCAATGTAGGTGAAGTCGATATTTGTGTTTTCCACATTTTTGGGTGTTATTTTTGTCGCCAATATTTTTGTTAATGACAGTACGGCATACAACCACATAGACAAAACCTTTCCCTGGAAGGTGCTCTGGAAGTGAGACTTAGGGCCTGATTATGATGGTGGTCTGACAAGAGTCCGACCACCATCCTGTCAGGAACGGGACTGGGCGACAGGGAGTCGGCGGGCTCGCCATGCAATTTACGATCTGACTGCCCGCCATGTAGGTGGTGCGAAACATGCCTCCTAAGATTTAGGCTATCACTGCGGCCCAAAAAAGGGCCGCAGCACAAGCCTCAATGCTAAGAGGCGTGTTTTTAAACATCCTTGCACCCTGTGACAGGCACCATGCGGTACCTGTCACATGGGGTGTGGTGCCCCCCAGATCCCATGGCGTAGGGTTAAGGGCAAAAAGGGGGGCCCGCTAGGGGTCCCCAAAGTCACTTTTCATGGCGGGTGGACCACCATGAAGTGGCAGGTGGAAAGGGACAATATGTAATCCTTAGGGCGGTGCCTGAGCAGGCACCGCACTATTGTAGGGATTACTTTCCCTCGAAGGTCTGGCGGGCTCCTTGAGCTCATCATATGGTCTCTCCACCAGATGCCTCTGTCTGCCGCATCCTAATGTGGTGGGCGGACCTACAGGGGCCGATGGTGGTGAGACCACCACCGGCGGTCTGACGGTGGCAGTCCCACCACCATTGTAATCAGGACCATAGGTCAAAAAGAATTGGAGGGCCAAAATAATCAGACTAACATAACTGTTTTACAAAAAGTCAGTGCTGTAGCCAGGTTTTCTAAAAACTTAGGAGGTTGAGCCATTTCTCCAGCCCCTGGTGTTTAAAGGGTTCGAGCTTTATCGTCAGCCTGCTATGGAAGGCAAATCTAGGCATATTGCAATGTCCAATTGTTAAGCAGAGCTGAAAACATTTTTTTAAACCATCATTTGGTTTACCCTTGAGTACTCCTTCTACTTCCATTCTTTCTGTCGAATGGCTTTTCCCATTCGAGGTTACATTATGCTTAGAGCCACTATTGTACTTGGTACGTGTTGGAATAATGCAGATGTTGCTGCTTAAAGGAAAGCTTTAAGAAATTTTCTATCAATCAAAGATGGTAATGACTTGGGATGGATCAAATTTGGATCAAATTTGCTCTCAGTCAGTTCCAAGCACTGTGTTTAGAGATTGTCTGAAGTAAACAAGAGGAGATTACATCTAATACTGGATTACTAGTGAAAACATCTTATACTTCATGGCGGTGGCAAGTTACACAACTGTCTGCATGTTCACATCGGCTAACTGAGCCCTATATACAAGGATGTACTGAGCTGTGATTAATTCTATGTTGAACTACAGTATGCAAAGAAATTACTTTGCAATTTTAGATAAGCACACTGGAAGCAGCAGCTTTAAAAAAGCAGTGTGAAGCAAACATTAAGATGTTGCCCTCTCACTCCCAAGTCTGAAGGTGACTTAAATTTAAAAGTCCATTTATATATAAAATATAAGTAGAAGTACTTCGTAACATAGTGTCTTGAGCTATGCCATTGTGATCTTAAGGTCTTTGGGGGCCCTGAGCAAAATATATTTTGGGGGCCACTGTGTGGAACAAATGTGAATTGTATTACACTTTTCCAGATAATTATGCCCATGTGATGCCAAACAATACTTAATTATAAATATAAACAGGGTCAAACAACAACAGTAAGCCTGGGCGTAGGACTACGCTATGCTCGCAGAGTGTGTGTAATTTGCGCAACTATGCGCTACGTGAATTGCACGTAGCACAGTGCAAAAACGCGTAGCAGGCATTTTTTGCTTGCTCGCGGTCCTCAACGTCAAGTTGCCGACCGCAAGCGAGCAAAATAACATCCCGGCAAGACTCTTTTGTCATTCGCGATCAGCAACATCAAGTTGCCAATTGCGAGTGTGGAAAATAAACCTCCCGGAGAGATTCTCAACACGGGGAGGTTAGGTTTCTCATTGCGAGTGGTCGCGTATGTTCGCGACCGCTCGCAATTAAAAACTACCAGTCCGCGTTGAGAAAGCTGCCGCTGGAGTACAAATCCACAAGAGCGGCAGAAAACGACCGCTTGCACTGTGCAAAATGTGGTTTGCAATGATTGCACAGTGCGGACAAGCATCCAACACTGTGCAATCAGAGCGAACAGCATTTTCCCTACCGCACTACGCAGTTTGCATAGCTACGAGTAGCTTGCGTAGTGCGAAGTGCACTTTGCGTAGCTATGCGTAGCGCTACTACGCGAACTACGCCCAGGGTTAAACAACAGTTGAAATATGTCTTGCCCGGGACACTAAAAATCCTTAAGATGACACAGTGATTTATTCAGAGGTAGGGGGTAGGAAGAAAGAGAGAGGCTTAGACAGAGAAAAAAAGAAAAGACAGAGGTCAAAAGGAAAGTTTTCTTTCCTGGGATCACCTTGGTTGGTGGGGGTCCTGGGCATTTGCCCATTATGCCCATGCCTTAAAACATCTCTGCGCTATGCGTCTTCATTGAGAGTATGTAAGTCTGTCACCACAAAAGACTGAATCTTCGCTATCTTCAAGTATTTGTTTTCTGCATGGAATTTACAAAGGAAATGTATTGTTTGTATTAAATATTTATGGGAACAGTACAAAAATCTGACTCTGAGTTTGATCATTTTTACGTTCACATTTTATTATTTTGAAAGGACAGTGTGCTGTTATAAAATCTCAATTTATATATACAATTTGTTTATTAAAATATGTATCTAATGTGTTTTACGGCATGTGATTTCCTGAAATAAACATTGGTCTGACTTTCTGACATCACCACTGTCTTTCCCTAGTTTCGACTATGTGTGAAAGGACTCCGATTCATAGGGCCAATAGGTGAGTGTCATGAGCATAAATGACTAAAAACATATCAGTCATACCTGTAATTTCTAGTAGATTGCGAATCTCCTGTACATGGTAAAAAAAGATGGAGATGTTAAGCAAATGTAGGTCCAAGACAATTATACCCATCGCTACACAGATATGTGGACTTATAACTAATACTCGTAACCCACATACTTGCTCTGGCCTACCAACAGTGGCGGCTCCTCCGCTAAGGCAAAGGAGCGTCGCCCCACTGCTATTTGCAGTGGAAAAAAATAAAAATAAAATGATAGTAACTCTGCGTTACTATCATTTAATTTTTCCTGCTGCAGCGTCTCGGCGGGCGGGGCAGATCTGCTCTGCTCTCAGAGCAGGGGCAGGAGTGGTGGGCACTATGTAGGTGCGCATGAATGTTTGGTCGGCCCTCTGGGGCCGGCCCAACATTCATGTGTACTTTGGATGTTCTCCATGCAGGCTGCATTACAGCCTGCATGGAGAACATGACCAGCCTCCCATTCTCTGGCTGAGCGCTGATCCACGTCCCCCAGACTAATCACAATGCTGCATGGCAGCATTGTGATTTGCTATCGGGAGGCTGGGAGCCGGGTGCTTCCTGCTTCTTTTGGAGAGAAGAAGCCAGGAAGAAGACGCAGGAGAGGCGGTGGCAGCTGGCCAGCAGGCTGGCAGGTAAGTGTTTTGTTTTTTTAACCCCCCCTCCTCCACCTCTTCCCCCCTCCCTGCCCCACTACTGCTTACCGGGAGCGGCCGCGCCTGCCTACCAACTTCCTTGTAGCGAAAACTCGTGATAAGAATCCCATGACACAGCGGATGTCAGCATCTGTGGTCCTATTTGTCATTCCTCTAAAGTGTCTCCCCTAAATACCAAGGTATCTGTCGAGCCTGTTAAAAATTAAACACAAAACATTGGGAAGCCCTAAAGTTTAACATGTGTTTAATGAAAGGAGCATAGCAAATAATAAAAAAGAAATTGTAGTTTCAACAGACTAGCACTCTCACTAGAAAAAGGTCAGTGGGTGCAGAATGCTAAAATACAGGAAATTCTCTTAATACAAGTCTATGGAACCTGATAACGACAGAAACTTCAGTCTACCCCTGGAGGAAGAGTGAGACGTCCTTGAAATTCAGATATCATTCATAAATACAAAAGTGAGTTAATTATTCTGCAAAAAATTCATACTGGAAAACCAGGTTATGCTTTGCAGAAATGTGCAAATATGCTACCCTAGCAAGCATAATTAAAGCTAAATTTATCAGTACACACAGTTATAAATATGTTGTGTGCAGCCACGGCCCGTGGTGGGAGTTCGGTAGGACAGGGAGGCGGTGCGGGGGAGGGGCAGGGTGGGGGGTGGTAAACAACGGAATATGGATAATTGCAGGTAAGTAAACAATTTAATAAATAAAACAAATTTCGTAGTGCGCACTGCATCGCATTTTGAGATGCAGGGTGTGCTATGAAATTCGTTTTATTTATTAAATTGTTTACTTACCTGCAATTATCCATATTCCGTTGTTTACCATCCCCCACCCTGCCCCTTCCCCGCACCGCCTCCCTGCCCCACCGAACTCCATCCACGGGGGAAAGGTGGCAACCCCAGTTAGAGCAACTGGCCAGTAAAAGACTGCCATCAGGAAGAAGGACCTAAATGCAGCTTTTACAGTAAAGTTACGGCGAGCAGCAGAGCTTTGAAATGTGCACACAGTTGTCAGTGTTTTGTTGCAGGGCGAAAATATGTATTTTACAGGTGTGTAGAGCAAGACATCGTGATTGCAGACATTCGGAAATCGGAATAGCTCTCCAAGATGCCATCAATTTAGGACTGAGGCTTACAAATGCACTGGTATATTACTAAGAACATCGTTAAAATTATCGCCGTTTTAGCGGCAGGAAACTGCAGCTAAAACGGCAATAATGGGCTTGCTAATATGCGTTATAGAATTCCAATAGAAGCCCTGGTTAGATGTCCTGCACATCTAACCTGGGCTTCTATTGGAATTCTATAACGCCTATTAGCATGCCCATTATCGCCGTTTTAGCGGCAGTTTCCTGCCGCTAAAACGGTGATAATTTTAACGAGGTTCTTGCTAATATGCCCCGTATATTTTAAACAAAGGGCCATGAATCAGAAATTGGAATGCATGCCAGGGCCCTATTGCCTACCACGGAGCAATAATAGCCCCACCCAGCAGCACTACCAAATTCCCAGAACATGATACATACTTGCAGTTCCAGCAGTAGAGAAAGTGAAACTAAAGCTGCTTGTGGTACACACTTCTGAACTGCACTCTGCGACAGGGCCAGCTTTAGGGCATTGTGACTGGTGCGGCCGTACTGGGCGCTGACCTAGTGAGTGGGTGCTGATTTCAGGGGGGGGGTGCTGTGTACCATTTAAAAATACCTTCAGCAGTGCAATGAACACGTGCAGTGCAGATCACAGATCTGTATTTTATGTCGTTGAGTAGTGGATTACTACTTTTGTCACAGATATCCTTTTGCTACTGCAGTTCATAAGAAAGGACCCTAATATAGAACAGTGACTGTTACGAACTGTCATCAAAGAGCTGCATGCAAACTGCATAAAATAGGTTAGGACGTTCTGTTTTGTTTCCCCCAGGCCCAGTCTTTCATTATCTATTTCAAATGTTGCTAAAAAGTATTTGATTTGGTAGATATACATTCTTATTAGTAAACTCAGCCTTTACCAGTGCTTTAAAATAAAGTAAATGTATGTGAGAGAGGGGCTATGGAGAGATGAGCAGCATTTTTGCCGGGTAGTCCTGAGGGAATCCGAGGGGATGGTCATGGAGAGGGGGGGTGCCGAAAATGATTGACGCACCAGGCGCCAACAGCTCTAAAGCCGGCCCTGCTCTGCAGTGTCCAAAACCCCATTACTTTGCCACTTCTAACTTAGGAGGAGCCGAAACTACCATTAAAAATCCAAATCCAGCACTGAAGCCAGAAGGTGGTTGCTTGGGAGGGGGAGGGTTTGTGATTTCAGAGTGCGAGAGGAAAACAGTCTGTTTTCTTCAGCAGCAACACTAGAAGTCCTCCATTATTTTAGCTGCCTTTGTTCGTTTATCTGACAGGGGCCTAAGTTAAGTGAGCAGCCCACTCTCCTCAAAACATGGTGTGGGTGCAATGTTGTTTATTTTACACCTCTGAGCTGCCATTGACTTCAAATGACACATCTGGAATCGATGTAAGCCTCTAAATGATGCACCTGTTATCAGTTACTTGTGCCACATAATGCCAGGACATCAGATCTTTTCATTTTTTCAGAAGCACTCAATTGTAGCCTTTTCTAAACACTGTAAATAAGAGGCGTTATTGTTATCTAAAGGAATAGTGCTTAGTCTACATCCTCAGAAAGGTGAAAGCCCTGACAAAATTCGAACTGACTTTCACATCACCACTATATATCAACGGTAATCACGTAAAGCCTGAACCATTCTGCCTAAATTCCTCTATGTTCGTCGAAAAGTGGTCTGAAATACTAGGGCATATTACCAACAACTAGCGATAATTATCGCTATGTTGGTTTAGCAGCGATATTTTTATCGCCGAGCTGCGGCGATTTTTATCGCTTAGTAACATTGCTATTATCAAGGTATATCTCCTAAGCGATAAAAATCGGCCAAAATGCATGAATATCGCTGAAAAGTCAGCGATATTCAAGCATTACCGAGCTAATGCTCTTAGCCATGTTATCCACCTACCATTGGATAACATGGCTAAGAACTGCTCAGGGGCAGGTGTTAGCTTTTGGAGATATCTCCAAAAGTTGCTCATAGGAGATAGCGATGTTAGCGACTGTTTCCAGTCGCTAACATCTTGGCACGCCCACTTTGCATGTCATTAGTGATAAATATCAATGACAAGCAAAGCGGGGCCCAAGATGGTCGCTATCTCCTACTAGCTGTCGCTAACTGGTGTTAGCAACAGCTAGGTAATAGGGAGATAATTTTATCACCGCTTTCTTGGCTTTTAAAGCCAAAAAAGCGGAGATAAACCCCCTTGATAATATGCCCCACTGTTTTCCGTTCCACCTCTGTTGCCTTCTATCTTTCTGTTGTTCTTTTGTTTCCTACTGTTCTGCTGTTTACTGAGTGGGTCAGGAATTTACCACACTCAGTACATAAGGTTACAGGGTGAGATGTTTATCTGTTCTGGCTAATGTTCATTGTCCAAGATTCCTTCTGAAAAAGTAGATATTGTAAGCAGAACTGGTGGCTTCTGCTGCAAATAGCACATGTAGCATAATTTACTGTACATTTTCCATCAGTAACTTCCAGCAGGTTTGGCCTGCTGAAATTCACTCAGAGACAATGTTGGGTGTGTAGTAATTACTACGTTACTCAAAATGTTGGTCCCAGCGCAAACTTTTGTTTTCACAGGGAAGGAATACAAATATGATGAAGGATGTCAAAGACATTCATACACAGGTTTCCGTAACAACTTCCAGATTTGGAGCCTCACAAGTATTTTTTCACTGACAGCATCCCTTTTTTGGCTTTCATTGGTGTCTCACTGTCTATACCTTTTGCTTCCTGTGCCCCAGTTGTGAATCTTGCACATTCCAATAGATGCTCAGTCTTCCATATGGTATGGTTTCAGGAGGGGCTAGGTGTTACATTTCCCTCTTTCCCTACAGATCTGGATGAGGCTACTCTAGCATAAACTAATTGGATAGAGTCTGCATGCAATAAGCTGGCTCCCAAAAAACTCCTCCGCCCCAATAGGGCACAACCAACTTCTCGTTGGTATTCCCAAGAACTTAGAGACCAAAAATATGTCTGCAAACACCTTGAAAGAAAATGGAGGAGGGAATATAGTGATACAAAAAAGAGCAAATACAAACTTAGCCTAGCTCGATATAAACAACTTCTTCAAAAAGCAAAACAAGGATTCTTTGCTAAACACATTAATTCTTCTTTGCTAAACGCATTAATTCTGCAAAGAATTCAACCAAAGAATTATTTAAAGCAGTAACCACCCTAGCTCACCCAGTTTCTCCAACTATCACGGCCAGTCAGGAACTCTGTGACAAAATTGCTCAATCCTTCCTAGACAAAGTTGAATCAATCTTCTACACGTTTACGAATTTAACGTCTAAAATTACCACTGATCAGACGGTTGTTTCTAAGTCAGGAAAGTGCTTGAAGGCACAGTTTGATAAATTTGTCCCTGTAACGGCCACAGAAACTCTAAATCTGCTTATGACAGCCAAATCCGTCTCCCCCTACGATCCTTGCCCAGTTCCTATACTGAAACTAGCAGCTGAGCCAGTTGCATTGGTTTTGACCTCCATTTTAAATACTATGTTTTCAGAAGGGTACTTTCCTAATATATGGAAAAGCGCGTCAATACTGCCTTTTACTCAATAAAACGAGTCTGGATCCTAAGGATCCTAACAACTTTAGACCCATCTCCAGGCTCCCACTCCCTGTGAAAATTGCAAAGAAAAACATGAACGCTCAACTTAGTATGTTCTAGCATGAAACACAGGCGCTGGACCTTTCCCAGTACGGCTTCAGAGGAGGGCACAGTACCGAGTCCGCTCTTCTTTAGTCCACAGAAGAGATCAGGACCATACTTGACCGAGGAGGCAAAGCCATGATGATTATGTTGGATCTCTCGGCTGCCTTCAATACGGTCCATCACGTCTTGCTGAGGGACCAGCTACGCGAGATTGGAATCCAGGTTACCGCCTGGAAAGTACTTGAATCCTTCCTCCCTAATAGAATGCAAACGGTCGCCCTAGGCGATTTTTCAGCCAAACCATTCTCTTTCCCGCGTGGAGTCCCTCAGGGTTCGTCTATGAGCCCGATACTTTTTAATATTTATGTTTCATCGCGGGCTCCCCTGATTGAATCATTGGGCTTTAGTTTGACTTCCTACGCAGACGACACCCAAATTGTGGTTTCGCTAATGCCAGGTATGATGCCGGGAACGGCATCACAGCTCCATGAGTGCTTGACTGCTGTGGGATTATGGGTGGCTCAAAATTGCCTTAAACTCAACTCAGGAAAAACAGAAGTTGTGTTGTTTGGCAATGAGCCCAGCTTTTGGACCCCTGCTTGGTGGCCAGAAACACTGGGCCCTCTTCCCACTCCCAATAAGAAGGTAAAAAACCTGGGAGTTTGGATAGACAATAAACTCAGCTTCTAAGATCATGTGAATGCTGTGGCTGCATCCACTTCATATATCCTCAGATGTTGTAAAAAAATAATGCCTTTCCTATCTAAAGACAGTACACAAACAGTTATCACTGCCCTAACCATGTCGAGGCTGGATTATTGTAAAAGCCTTTTTATCAGCCTTCAGGAAGGTCATACGAATAAACTACAACTCCTCCAAAATGCAGCGGTTAGACGGCTTACCAGTATACCAAAATATGCTTCTATCTCGGCTGAGATTAAAAGACTTCACTGGTTACCTGTAAGGAATCGGGTTAAGTTTAAAGCTGTGTGCATGGTCTATGAAGCCCTTCAAGGACTTGGTCCTGAGTACCTTAAAGAACAATTTTGCTGGTATATACCAAAAAGATCATTCCTTTCAGCAGAGGCAAAATTCGTATCGGTGCCCAGGGTACATAAAGCCAACTGGGGTGGCAAGGGTTTTGTTGCCTGCGCAGCTAAGGCTTCGAATGGTCTCCCACTACAGCTCAGATGCATTTAGGAAAGCCTTAAAAACTTGGCTCTTCTCTGCTTAGTTTCTGGTCATATCCACCTTGTCTCTATGCCTCTATAGGACTTCACACAGCGCCAGGACACCTTCCGTTAACAGTTGCGCTCTACAAATATCAATAACATTTACATTAACATTAACGTTACCAGGATTCAAACACCTGAACCAGGATTGTGCCTGTTCACCTACTTATTCACTTCTATTTTCATGTCATGGAAGTCAAGCCCTCCCATACGTAAAACACGTTGACTTGCATAAAGTGGGATGAATTCCAAAGTTTCAGGAGTGGGATTTTATGACTTCCTCCCACAGAGCTTCTGGCCACAATCCATTGCTTTTTTAAAGTTGTGCATAATTAAACCCATCTTAACCGAAACACCAGCCAGACCCCCATGTACCTCCTTCTTACTTTGACCCTGTACCTAAAGGTTTGAGCTGAGCAGGAATCTGTGCCCCAGCATTCATTATATTGCGTTGGCCATCTGTCCCTCTGCGGTGCATTCTTTTATTGCTTGCCTAGAAGTGGTCTGTGAATCTTCTGCTGCCAGAGATCGATACATGCGTACCTAGAGCCCAAGCAGCATGGTGGATGACATGCCCACTCAGACCCTCCTCACCCTCAGTATAATTTTCAGCCTGTACACCACAATGAACAAGCACAACTGGTTAAAGAACAATGCCTAATACATAAAGGGCCACAAAACAATGTTAATAAACAATGGACATAGTTTTCGGAGTTCTTTTCGCTTTGGCATTTTAGCTGTAGCCAGTTACACTTGTTCAAGGAACAGAAGTTAATGAGTGTTAGACCTGTCAGCCTTAGGGTGGTCTTCCGCCAAATGTTTTGCCTTACTCCTCCATTTTATCTGATCTTGTTTTTGTTTGCCTTAGCTCTCTGTGCACTTTACCACTGCTAACCAGTGCTAAAGTGTTTGTGCTCTCTCCTTTAACCATGGTGAAATTGGCTCCTATACCCAATTAGAACATTTAATTAACTTTTTTTAAAACATTTTTTTATTAGTTTTATTTTTTGTAAATCAGACAATATGGTTGTGGCAACAAAAACATATGCAAACATCAAATTTCATACACAATGGAGAAACAAAAAAATTAAAGAATAGTTCATGAAACAACAGCACTGAACAAATTTCCAGATTATACATAGAAAAAAAAAGAGAAATGATCCAGGGTGTTACTTTAACCGTGCCTCCACCTGAGCCCAGATATTACAGGCTAACTTCCGCCTTCACCTATCCTTTAAGGTAAATACAGAAGATTCTAATTTATAAAAAGCCAGCAACCCTGCTCTCCAATTAATAAATGTTGGAGCTTCCGGACTAAGCCATTGCGATGTAATGCAGAGACGAATCATTGACGTGGCTATGAACAGAAATGCAGACATAAACCACAAAGTTCTAGACACTGCTGAGTCTTCAACCCCCATTACCACCATCTCTGGGGACAATAAACACGGAACATGGATCGTAGAATTATTAAATCACTCAACCTCAGATAGAAAGTCGCGAAGACTAGGGCAAGAATAGAACATATGTACTGAGTCTGCTGCATACATACCACACCTTGCGCAATGATCTCCCTTTCTACAGCCCCATTTCGCTATTTTTGCAGGTATGTAATATAGATCGAATACCGCCATGTAACTTTGCATTTGGAGGCTTCCAGAGACTAAGACCTTGCTGGCTAATTCTAATGCTGGTCTCACACCAACACCGGTCTTGCCTAGTTGACCTTCCCATTTAAGATTTAACATCTCAAGATCATCCGGGGCGCTGGATAACAGATATTGATAAATGGTCCCTATTTTTGCCTTTTTCTGAATCAGCTCAGAAATGGGATAATTATCAAGCATGGAGGGAGATACCCTAAGACATTTAAGTATATAGCTTCTAAGCTGTAAGTATTTAAAAAAATCATGAATATTCAGCTGAAATTTATCCCTGAGATACATATAGGAAAGTACTTGACCGGCCCGACTAAGTCCCCTATAGTTTGAATTCCGAGTGCCTGCCATCTGAAGATGGTTTGATCTTGGAAGATACCGGGTAGGAGTCTTGCAGATTTGAATGAAGTATAAAGATTTACATTAGGAATCGATATTTTCCGTCTGATCTTTTGCCAAATTGTAAACATAGCAATAGCTACCTTGAACCTGTTTTTTTTTAAGTAACTAGGCTCCAAAATTTGTGTTAAAACACCATTGGCACCTGAACCAAGACCCAACTCATAAATAGTAGGCCTAGTACATAATTGGACCTCCACCCGGTCCCCAAACAACGGTACCCTTTATGATTGTAGCATCACAGACCAGTAGTAAATTACCAAATCCGATACTGCCCAGCCACCCCGATCGCGCGGGAGGCACATCCATTTTGTGGCTCTTCGGGACCCACGGTAGCCCCAGAGAAACCTATGGCAAATCCTATTAGCCATTACAAGGCTTTTTTGCGATAGCTCTAAAGGTATTATCCGGAAGAGATAATGAAATTTTGGGAGCACCAACATTTTTAGAACATTGCAGTGGCCGTAAAGAGAGAGATGTAAGTGATCCAGCCATTCTAGCTTCGTATTCATGGCATCAACCACCGGTAAGATGTTCAGTTCCGGAATGGTCTCTACGGCAGCAGCAATTCTAACTCCCAGGGAGACTGCTTCTCTAACTACTGGGGCATCGGAATATGGCATATTGGGTGTCTGTATTACCTGAGTTTTAGCTACGTTTAATTTATATCCCGAAACTGATCTAAATAGCTGCGCAGCGGCCTTAAGGGCCGGAAATGCCGATGCGACATCTGACGTCAAAGCAACAATATCGTCAGCATACACTAACGCACGATACTCTACACCAATAACACTAATGGGTTGATCCTAAATGTCCTTCTATTCTGCTCAGGAACGGATCTATATATAGGGCAAAAAGCAAGGGTGAGGACGAGCACCCATGCCTAGTGCCTCCACTAATATCAAAATACCCCTGCTCCTGACCAGAAATACGCAGCGCCGCTACCGGGGAGGTATACAGCGCCTGTATTGCCTGAATAAACCCGTTGTCAAAGCCCTTCCAACCAAGCACAGCCCACAGGAACGCCCAGGAGACCCTGTCGAATGCCTTTTCGGCGTCCAACAGGATCAACCCGAGGGGAGTGGACGTGACTTGAGCCCAATCCAGAAGAGCAATGACACGCCGAACATGGTCGGCTGTGTCCCTTCCGGGGATAAAGCAATCAATCAATCAATCAATCACAGCATTTATATAGCGCACTACTCACCCGGAGTGTCTCAAGGCGCTAGGGGAGGGGGGTCCACTACTGCTCGAACAGCCAGGTCTTGAGCTGCTTCCTGAAGGCAAGGTGGTCCTGGGTCAGGCGGAGGTGGGTCGGGAGGGAGTTCCAAGTCTTGGCGGCCAGGTAGGAGAAGGACCTTCCTCCTGTGGTGGCTCTTCGAATGCGGGGGACGGAGGTGAGGGCGTGGCCGGTCGATCGTAGCTGGCGTGTGGGGGCGTAGAAGTTGAGGTGGCTGTTGAGGTATCCTGGGCCTTGGTTGTGTAGGGCTTTGTGTGCGTGGGTCAGGAGACGGAAGGTGATTCTCTTGTTGACCGGGAGCCAGTGCAGATCTCTCAGGTGTCCGGAGATGTGGCTGCGTCGGGGGATGTCCAGGATGAGTCGTGCTGAGGCGTTTTGAATCCGCTGGAGTCTCTTCTGGAGTTTGGCGGTGGTTCCGGCGTAGAGGGAGTTGCCGTAGTCCAGACGACTGGTGACGAGGGCCTGGGTGACCGTCTTTCTGGTCTCGGTGGGGATCCATCGGAAGATCTTACGTAGCATGCGCAGGATGTTGAAGCACAACGAGGAGACGGCGTTGACTTGTCTGGTCATGGAGAGGGAGGAGTCCAGGATGAAGCCCAGGTTGCGGGCGTGGTCTGTTGGTTTGGGTGCGCTGCCCAGGGTGGGGGGCCACCAGGAGTCATCCCAGGTGGAGGGTGAAGATCCCAGGATGAGGACTTCCGTCTTGTCCGAATTCAGTTTCAGGCGGCTGTTCGTCATCCACTTGGCTACGTCTGTCATCCCTTCGTGTAGGTTTGCTCTGGCGGTGGTGGGGTCGTTGGTGAGGGAGAGGATCAGCTGGGTGTCGTCGGCGTAGGAGATGATGTTGAGGTTGTGTTGGCATGCGATGGCTGCGAGGGGGCTCATGTAGACGTTGAAGAGGGTTGGGCTGAGCGAGGAGCCTTGAGGAACGCCGCAGATGACTTCGGTGGCTTCTGATCTGAACGGGGGGAGGCGGACTCTCTGTGTCCTTCCGGCGAGGAACGAGACGATCCATTCCAGTGCCTTCTCCTGGATTCCGACGTTGCTGAGGCGCCACACTAGGGTACGGTGGCAGACAGTGTCGAAGGCCGCGGAGAGGTCTAGGAGGATGAGGGCCGCTGTTTCTCCGTTGTCGAGCAGGGCTCGGATGTCATCGGTGGCAGCGATCAGGGCGGTCTCGGTGCTGTGGTTGGCCCGGAAGCCAGACTGCCAGAGGTCGAGGGATCCGTTCGTCTCGAGGCGGATAAAGCCATGTTGGCGCAAAGATACCAGTGGGACTATCACCTCTAACATCCTGGTTGCCAAGATTTTAGAATAAATCTTACTATCACTATTTATTAAGGAGATAGGTCGGTAGGATGATGGACACAGCTCAGACTTCCCCTTTTTTTAAAATAAAATAATTGTTGTTTGGCGCCAAGAGTCAGGAATGGTACCTTGCTGCACAGCCCTTAGAGTTGTGAGTAAATCGGGACAAACCTCCCAGAGGAAGATCTTACATGCCAAGGGAAGGGTGTCAGGTCCGGAGGCCTTCCCATTAGCCAGGGTTTGTACAGCAAGTTCAATTTCCTCCACGGAGATGGTAGCTGATAACCATTCATTACACTCGGGAGGGATCTTTGAAGTATCCAATCTGAACAAAAAGGCTTCAATATCAGCCTCCCACTGAGCGCTTCTAGGATCTTCAGTATACAATGACGAATAAAACTTCTGAAACACTTCAGCCACACCCTCCTGAGTGTCCTGCGCCACCCCAGCTTCATCTAGAATTTTTGGAGCCTCTTAGCCAGGACCCTACCAGAGTTCTCTCCGAATTCAAACATTGTTGTTCGAAATTGCAAATATTTAATAGCCAGATCTTGGCAAAAGGCTTCCAAAAGTTTGGACTTTAATATGGCAACCTTCAGCTGTGAATACTCTATAGGAGACTTATTCTTAATTCTCATGGTTAGTTCTAATTCAGCGATCCTAAGCTCCTCCATTTGGCTCTTAACGAGCTCGTGACCTACCTTCCGCCGGTAGGTTGCAAAGCTCTTAGTCTCGCCGCAAGACCATGTGGCCCGATGCTGTACCCCTGTTAATATCTAGGAATTCAGCTAGCCACTTCCTCATATGACCCCGATAAGCCTCATCATACAAGAGCTTTCTTTCACAAGTCCAGACCCTTAGAGCACTAATTGGACGAGACCAGGGGCATTCTACCACCAATGGATTGTGGTCCGACAAAATTCTGGGAGGAACAGATATTGAGGCAATTTCGGCTGTCTGTTCAGATAAAAAAAAAATTGAGTCGGACCATTTTGTTGTGAGGGGCAGAGGGGCAGAGTAGTATGTAAAGCCATCATCAGTACTATTGTGCAGATACCACAATTCCACTAAGCCATGTTCTTGCACTAAAGTTTGAAAAACTTTAAACACTCTGAGTTTCCTACCAGTATACTTGGAGCTTCCTAACAAATTAAAACTACTAAGCAAATTAATATTCATATCCCCACAAATGACCAAAGGGGAGTGCAATGTGGCTAATTCAACATTTAAGTACTTGAATACTTCCGGGTCGTCTAAGTTTGGCCCGTAGATCGTTCATATTTTTAATGGTCTATTGGCAACTAATTTTTCAACAACAAATACCCACTCCCCGCTTCATTCAAACAGCAACACCCCTTATCATAGAGGATTGTTTAGAACAGGCAATTTAGTCATAACCTGGCAATTTTAAACAGCCGCGCCTACCCCAAGGTATATGGGTCTCCTGAATGCATAGAATATCTAGTTGCATAGAGTTCACTACTTAAGAAAATAATGCTCGTTTTTTAAGGTCGTTAAGTCCACAGATTTTCCATGAACAAAAGATAAGTTTACCCAGCCCCATTCATACGGAAAAAAAAGTTTCTTACACAAGACTGTGTATTTTTGACTTTGCAAAACATGAAAATTAATTTACAACAGTTTTGATCCGAATTCAAGCCACGACCTACACCAACAACCAAAACCACAGTGACCTTACCCCCCTACCCCCTCCGCCCAAAACCCACCCCTTCCCCTTAACCTACCCCCATCCCCATCCTCCCCCACCCTCCCCCTCCCCCTCCATACCCCTTGGCAGGCAACAGGACCGAGGTCCTTATGATGGAATGAGCCTACAGCCTATTCTTACCTGGACCTCCCAACCCGTCCTAACTATAACTGAGGAAATAGTCGATTATAACGATTTTAAAGACTAAAAAGAAGGGGGGGAAACCCCATTTTACAAAAGAAAAGCCTCCCTTGCAATCGACTCAACACCCCTCTGCTCAAAGAATCCCACTAAAGCAATGCATAGGTGAAACAACACAAAAGCCAATGCCCGGTTTACTATATAGTGCCAAGATATTCCCTAGCCTGAATTTCAGAGAGGAAGAATCTAGTCTGACCCTGATGAATTATTTTTAATTTAGAAGGGAACAGTAGGAAGGCTTGAGCCCCTTTTAAATGAAACAGGGATATCAGCTGACGGAGCTGCCACCTTCGCTCCACTGTTGCGGGACAAAAATCAGGGCGAACGAAGAACTTGCAGCCTTTACCAGCTCTTTTTCTATCAGGTCTCACTAGAGCATAAATCTTCTCTCTTGCCAGGAAGTTGTTAAGGCAAATCAAAATTGCTCGGGGTCTATCCCCAGATTGACAAGATTTCTGAATCTGTTTGAAGTGGAACCGATGAGCACGTTGTACTTCAAGCTCCCAGTCCCACTGCTTTATTTCGGGAAATGCCTCTGTATAAAGCTCTACCACAAACTGCCTAGCATCCCCTCCTTCGCAACCTTCTGGGACCCCTAAAATTTTGCTCGATTTTCTAAGTCCGTTGACTTCCACAAAATATCATTATTCTGGGCGCCAATCTTGTCCGTTGTAGTTTTCTGCATTGCTAAGGCATCCTACAGGTTAGAAATACTCTCCTCAGCCTCTCCGATTCGAACAGCTATGTCGGTGCAGTTTTTGGCCACTCTGCGAATGGAATTTTGTACTCTGCGGCAGGCCCCCTGCGTTCGTAGGTTCTCCTGCCGGGATTCTTTGCGATGCGCCATCATAGTCTGATAGATAACGGCAAGGGTTATCTCTCCTGGCAGTAGCTCAGTCTGACTGGGTGAGGGATTCTGGCCTGTTGTTGCGGCATCCACCCCTGAGCTAGCTAGCCCAGATTGAGGACTGTCCCAGGATAAGGAGCCAAAAGCAGCCGAGACCTTATTTTTAAATATTTCCTTTTTTTTTTAATTTTTGACTTTCAATACGGTAGTCGGGCTATGGGATAAGGCCTCATTACAGAGGACCTCATTCAACCTCCAATCCCCCACATCACTGCTGTCTTCAGTCCAATCTCTGTCTCTATAGAAATCTTCATCATCTTCAATTGAGGAGCCTGTATGCTCCGACAGGGAGTAAAAATTATCTCCCCCCTCAGGTTCCCTAGACGACTCACCCCCATCTTCAGAGCCACAAGAGACAGGTAAATGCTGGGGATCTAACACTGGGTTACTACCCATAGGCAGCACTACATCTCCCAGAATCCCGCTTGCCGGAGATCTAAGCACGGGCTGTAAACAATCATTAGGATTTTCATTCTCCGGAACAGCCTTTGAAGAGCTCTTAGTGGCCGCCTGATGCGCTAAGTGCCCTGTGCCTTCCGGCTCTGTTATTGAGACCTGCGTACCCCCCGAGCTTGGAAGGAACAACGCCATCTACTAGTTGCTCTGCCCCATTACTAGCCTGTGATGGAGTCAGGCATGAAAGGTTGCCGCTGCTGCTGTTAACAACCGGTAGCTTATTTTTAACATTCTTAAACAGGGCAGGAAGGGTCTTTTTTGCTTTACTGATCACCGAGGCTCCGGTCGAATGAGCCGTGGCGGCTAAATTCCTGTTCCGTGGGGCGTCCGTACTGGCAGTAGCTTCCCCTATCTGCAAGGCTCTGATGTCAGACTCTGGAGCGCTGCTTGTTCGAGCGTTCACCACGGAGCGAGCCCGCACGGCTGCGACGGCAGCCTTAGCTGTGATCTCCGGGGCCATAGACGCTCGGGGGTGATGGTTGCAGAAGAAGAATGCAGCAGAACGAGAGGAAACCAGAAGATGAAGCAACAGGACACGCAGAGTTCTGAAAAATGCCACACCTGGGGGACTAGCGGAGCACAGTAAAAGTCTCAGCATCAGCTCAAATATGAAAAATCCACTCCGCTCAACCAGTCGACGATAAGGGATACAGAGCAGCAGACTTCATAAACGGTTGTACATCCAGGTAAGGACGGCAGACTCACACAGCCGAGCACTCGGCCGCCATCTTGCCAGGGCCGCCCAGAACATTTAATTTATATGCATGTTCCCAGTAAAATGGTTGCACGCGTACCCAGGACCTGTCAATTAAATGCTACTAGTGGGCCTGCAATAAGTATACAAAACAGTGATGGAAGGAATGCGCAAATTAATCTCAGACACTGGTAATCAGTCGGGCTCATGGCTTTAAGCGGGTCAGGTCTTGCGAGTGCTCAGTATCGGCAGTTATAAAAAGCAGGTGCTGAGATGGGTCCCTATCGGGCTCTGCATCTTTTACCCTCACCCTCAGGATGAAAAAAATCAATCTTAACTCTGCAGCAGTACCACCCTTCACTGCCTTTGATGTAACTTTAAAGAGACTCGCTATAGTTCTTTCACAGTCTCACCATTTCAGAACTGAAGCATTTTGAATATGGTATAGTACGAAGCAATGGTTGTTGCTTATTCATTGTATGCAACTAACACCCATTGACAAAGCCAATAGTACTGGCTTGTTGTGAGTGTAATATTACTTGATGTATTATATATCTGGATATAATGGCAGAAGTAGCAAAATACCAGTCGAGCATCACACTAAGCTAAGCATAGATTTTCAGCTTAGGTACTTTTAAGCCATGCCCTTTATTACAGTGGCCACACCCCTTTGAGAGACCACCCAGTTTTTTATCCCACTTAAAACCCTGCTTGGGCTGCATCCAAACCATTGTTATTTTGTACACTATGCTACCTCAGTTTGGACCCAGCTATAGTAACAGTCCAGTACAAACTGCCAAGCCATGTTCTCCCTTGTGTTCAGGTTCTGGGATGAACTGGCTTGGCATTTCAGGCTGGACTGTTCTGACTCATTTGCATATAGGTGGGTCCAAACTGAGGTGACATGGTGTGTAAAATAACAATGGATTGGGATGTGGCCCAGAGGGATTACCAGTGGCTTAGATTAATTCAAGCATTGCATCCATCACTTTTTTGTATATTTTAGTGTGTCACCATAAGTGGAATGGGTATGTCCAGAAGTCGATCCCGTGCACACTGTGTCACTGGAACCAAGCTGTACCCGGCTGATGAGCCCATAATAAAATGAAACCGGTGCTGGGCTGCTTGTGTTCTGGTTCAGGGAGGACCTAGCTTCGCAGTTCAGGCTGGACTTTTCCACTGGAGCAGGGTCAAGACTGATTTGCATATAGCTGGGTCCAAACTGAGGTGAGATGGTGTGCAAAATAACAATGGATTGGGATGCAACCCAGAGTAATTACCAGTGGCTGAGATTAATTAAGGCATTGCATCCACTACTTTCTTGTATACACTAGTGGGCCTGCAGCACTGATGGTGCCACGCATTTAAGAAGGCTTTAATCATGTCTCAGGCCTGCCATTGCAACTTGCATGCGCAGTTTTTAAACTACCATTTCGACCTGGCAAAATACATCTTTTACGAGACCTAAACCTTCCTTTTTAATACATCTATGTCACCCCTATTTTAGGTCCTAAATAGTCTATAGAGCAGGTTTGATGTGTTCTTTTTAGTTTTACATGTCCTTGTAATGAAAAACCCTTACATTTGTTTTTCACTACTGCAAGGACTACCTGTCCAAAGGATAATAGTGTGTATCCTTATTTTACTTTATAAGTGTTAAACCTAGCATCCTTGTTGTGGTTTTCCCCCAACATTTTGCCTTCAACCCTACTGTTTTGCTGACTGGTTTTGGTGGATTCAGGACTATGCCCACTTTACCACTGCTAACCAGTGTGAGAGTGATTATGCTCTCTCCTTAACACATGGTAGAATTGGCTAATACCTAATTGGACTATTTAATTTACTCCTAAGCCCATGGTAAAGTGTCACTATCTGTGCCCAGGGCCTGTAAATGAAATGCTACTAGTTGGCCTGCAGCACTATTTGTGCCACCCACTTAAATAGCCCTTTAAACATGTCTCAGGTCTACCATTACAGCCTATTTTTGCAGTTTTTGTAACTGTCATGTTGACCTGCCAAAATAAACCTTTTTCCTGGCCCAAATTTTCTGTTTTAATACATTTAAGTCACCCCTAGCGTACGTAGGACCAGGACAGCCCAGAGGGCAGGGTGCAGTTTATCAAAACGTGGGATATGTACTTTTCTTTTTATATGTCCTGGTACTGAAAAAATCTTACATTCATTTTTCATACCTGCAAGGCCTACCTGTCCTTTAGGATAATATTGGAGTTACCATATTACATTTAATAAGCTGCAATTTCCAAATGGGAACAGGTACACAGATTATGGTTGGTGTCTTTGTAATTGTCGTGAAAAATCATACCATGGTGAAGTTGAATTTTAAATTACAAATTGGTAATACCACTTTTAGAAAGATGGCATTTTCCTGACTTAGCCATTTGGTGCCTTCAGCCTGTCTCTGGGTCACATGGCTGGGGGTAGTTGACAATTTGGCTTTGTGTATGCCTCCTATACAACCACACACATTAAGGAGTTTAAGTGTGCCTGGATGGGCCATCGCTGGCTGGAGGGGAGGGAGGAGCAGGGAAGAAACCCACTTACACTTGAATAGGTTGTGTCCTGCCTCCACACAAATGACTGAATGCCCTCTGTAGGTTGTCTGGAGCCAGGGCAAGGAAGGCAGTGTACTTGTGCATTTCAAAGGCAATCCTCTAGAAGCTTCTCCCACTTCAAAGGCACAACTCAGTATAAATATTGGACCTCAGAAGCCATCTCTTCACTACACTTGTGAACCTGGGGATACTCTTCCAGGAAGAAGGACTGCTGTACTTCTGAAAAGACTGTCACTCTGCTGGACTACTCCACTGCCTGCTGTGCTGACCTGCTGCCGTCTGCATTCTTGCCTGGGTGAGAAGGACAGGACCTGCATATGTTGAACCCAGTATCCCAGAGTGACTCCAAGGGTAAATTGGCTCGCTTCCTGACATTCATCTCAGGGATAGAAGGATCCAAAAACCTTTAACCCCACACCTGGACTTTGTAATCTGTGAGTCTACCCTGCCAAGTGGTGCCACCCCAGCCATGGACCATTGAAAGTGGGCCTAAGGTGTTCTGCCAGCCTCTGTGGATTCAGCAGAACCAACAAATCCTCTCTGCTGCAGAATCCCAAGCAGAACTGACGCATCGCCATAGCTGCGTGAGTCTTCCCATCATAAAAACCCACATCGCATTGAAAACCTCATCAGAACCACCTGCGTGAGGTTCCTCATTGATCACAGCCACAGCCTCAACCACAAAGTCAAACTCTCCTTCAAAGCCTTGCACCTCCTTGCAACCAATGCATCGCCCGACTGCGCTACAAATCCTCGAGGCCAGAATTCACATCCAAAGCCCTCACCAAAGGGATATTCAATGACGATGTAGGACATTGCATCACAGCCTCACCACATCTCAAAACCAACGCATTGCTCCGGCTCTGTGACACATCTTTGAAGCAGACCCTCGCAATGTTCTGCAAACCAGGACTTAGGAACTTTGTTCAGTGGGTTAACCGGGTGCCTGTAGCTGGCCCATGCTCAATCGTTGTCGGCCTGAACTTGTGACTTTGTTCCCGGTTTAGCAGGACCGGATACCCACAGTTAGAGCTTTGTGCTTTTTGGTGCAATGTTCACTGACATTTTAAACTTTCATAGCTCTAGTTCTACTGATTGGTTTTGTTATTTTGGTCTTGTTTCATTTAATAAAATTACTCTAATTTTTAGCTTGGTGCAGGGTCCTTTTTGTGTGGTGTTGTCATTTAATTACTGTTTGAAGTGTTGCACAAATTCGTTACATATTACCCCTATGTTAAGCATGACTGCTCTGTGCCAAATTACCCGAAGGTTGAGAATAAGTTAATTTAGGATTAGCTTGTGGCTCACCCTGACAATAATTGTGGTTGCTGCTTGACCAGGTCTCCTACCCCAGTCAACCAACAACCCAATTTCTCACAATAACTGATAACTTTCAATTGGGAGCAGGTAGACAGATCGAGTTTGGTGTTAAAGACTTATAATTATAAGCCCTCATTAATAGAAAAGTCCAATTTTAAGTCACAATTCTGAAAATGCCTCTGCTACCTGTATCCTGAGTCACATGACTAGGTGTAGCTGGCAGTTGGTGTTTGTGTGTTGCTTCTAGGCAGTGAAACAATGAGTCATAGGTGTTGGCAGAAGGGGCCTTATCTGACTTGAGGGGGAGAAGCTGTCACCTACCACACTTGCACATCACAAACGCTCTGCCTGAGCACAATCCCAAAGGGTTTGATACTAGTCTATTGTGACCCAAGACAAACTGGGGCAAGGGCAGGGAGGCAGGATATTCTAAACATCTCTATGGGTGGAAACCTCCAGGACCTGCTCCTACTTCAAAGCTGGCACCAGGTATGAATAATGGACTCTACATTACACAGCTGGACCTGTGGAAGACTATGAAGAAGAACTGCTGCCTTGCTGCCCTTCCTGCCTGAGTGAGATGGACTGACCTGCATCTTGAAGCCAGGACTGCTGGCGTGACTGCAAGGGCTAGTTGACCGGCCTCATGATCAGAGACTCAGGGACATAACAGGCTCCAGCAACCTTGAACAAACCCAGCACCTGGACTCTGCCAGCTGTGAGCCCTGCCAAGTGGTGACACCCCAGCCCTGGACCCTTGAAGTGGGCCTGAAGGGGCTCTACCAGCCCAGCTGTGGCCCCAGCAGAATTGATGCAGCACAATGCATCGCCTCACAAACCTCCACATTTGTGCAACGCATCTCTGAAGCAGGACTTCGCATCCCAAGCCCCTCATTGACTGCATCCTCAACGATGATGCAGGATCTCGCATTTCCACCATACAGCTTCCCGCAGCCTTAGAACTGCCACTACGCAATGCTTGCTCAACCCAGGCATTTGCATTGCAAGCCCCTCATTCATGGTATCCTTGACTTCGACACAGGACTCCGCATCACAAGCCCTACAACTTCTTCCGTAGACAGTAGATGGGGAAACACATTTTCAATGCAGGACTTTGCATCGCTATTTGCATCGCTAGCCCCTCATCGACAGTATCCTTGACAATGATGCAGGATCATGCATCGCAGCATCCCAGCCTCCCTGTACCGCCACTGTGTGACTCATCTTCACACAAGGACCTCACATCGCCTCGGCTATACAACAAATCCTCAGCACACGATATTGCAATGCTCCGCAACCAGGATTTATGGTAGTCGTGTTCAGCGGGCCTAACTTGGTCCCTGTATCCATCCTGTGCTCCAACGCAATCAGCCTGAACTTGTAACTTTGGGGCATATGTATTAAAAAAGACATTTGCGATTCTCAAAATGCTATTCTTAGCTAATTGCATTTTGAGAACCGTAAACCGCGATGTATTTAAAAAATCGCAAATAAATTGCATTTCTCAAAAGTTCACAGAACTTAATTGCAAAATCGTAAATAATGACTAACAAAAATAGGGAATCTGCTATTCAAGTGCAGCTTGATTACATCACACCCAGGAAGTGGGAGTGCCCAATGCTGCACCTGATTGCCTGAGGCTGAGTCAGAGGCTGTGAGGAGAGTCAGAGTACTGAGTACTGCATTTACAATTATCCACAATGGATCCCCAGGAGAAAGAGAAGGACAAGGAGGAGGCAGGGAGAAAGAGGAAGCAGAAGTTCAGCGAGAGGGAGCAGGAGGTGCTGATTGAGGAAATGGTACTCACTACTCAGCCACGAGGTAATATTTGGGAAAAAGTCACTCTGTGTCCCAGAGTCCAGAAAGAGAAAAATATGGCTGGACATTGCTGTTGGTGTGGCCCAGCACTCTGTGGAGGAGCTCAGAAAGAGATGATATGACATGCGCCCCAGGTCAAAGGAGAAGGTGGCAACCAGGCTGGCGGAACCTAAGAAGACCAGTGGGGGACCACCTACTACAACAGAGTTAACACCCCACGAGGAGTTGCTGGAGTCCACCCTTCAGCCCGAGAGCATCAGTGGAGTGGCTGACATAGACACCTCTGACCCTGCAAACACCAGCCAAGGTAAGATACATGCCAAACCTATCCTCACACATCACTATCCCATGCACACACTGAGATATGCACCAACTACAAAGTACATATGCTACTCCAGTACACATTTTCCAGCACACACAGCAAGGCATCATGGGAGATGTAGTCAGATGCAGCAGACAGTGTGGCAATGAAACACAGCAATTTAGAATCAGTATGAGAAATCCAGTAAATGCAAAAAGCAGTAGACAGCAATTAGCTAATACAAATTGAGATAACTTTATTGAGTGAGAAATGCAGATGATGTCACAAAATCAAAATGTGCCTTTTTATTCACAGAACAATCTGAAGCACAGGATGACAGTGCAGGAGCTGAGGAGGCGGCACATATGGAGGAGGACCCTGATGATACCACGCAGACCTCACCGTTCCCACCGAGAAAGCGCACCATTGTGCCCCCACTGCCACTTCTTGAGGCAGAAAGCCAGTCCATAGGGGAGGACGATGCTCAGGCTGAGTCAGGGCAGCATGCAACACAGGTCCAGGAACAGCCAATGCTACAGCATAGTGAGGAAGGATGTGTGAAACGCAGGCCAAGGGCGAGCACCAGCACTGACGCAGATGGTGAACACACAGTGTTTGCTGGACTGGAGGGCTGCATGCTGAAGATACAGCACCAGCAACAAAGATCAATGCGGTCAATTAACCAGCAGCTGGTCTCAGTAAACCACAGCCTACGTGACATGAGGGAGGCCATCAGGGATATAGCAGGTGCAATCCTTGAACTGTGTGCCACAATGAAGCAGGAGCAGGTAGCAAGGTGGAGGGGGAGACAACATCACAACAGCCATTTGGAGAGCTACACCAAGGCGGTGAACCGCCTGTCCACTGCAACAAGCCTGCTGTCACGTCGCTCCATGAGCATGCAAGTGGAGATGGCCCACTGCAGCCAAGATGTGGGGAAAGGCCTAGTGCAGGTCACCATAACCATGGAACAGATGCAGACAGTCACCAAAAGTGGCACAGGACTCCTGGGCTCAGGGGAGAGTGAGGCGCTTTCCAGCAGGAGCAGCATAACCCCACCAGTGCTCGAAACAAGACGGCACAGTGGGAGAAAGGGTGCAACACCAGAGGAGTCAAGGGAGGTCAGTTAGCACCCTGAGCGTGCACCAGGAGGCCGTTCCAGGAAGAGGTGAACTGCCATCACTGTGGATAGCCAAATGGGTGAGGCAACCCGATATATATGGACTTGTGACTTATATACCTGCACTGTGGCCATAACATGTGCTACATCTAGAGACACTCAAGATGTGTCTGTCAGGCCGTGTGCCTAAATTTGTCCTGCAGTTTAAAGATTGAATAAACACAGACCTGCACCAAAACATATTTTGCATTATGTCATTATTTCCCACTTAAAAATAGTTCTGTCTGATCTCATCCTGTCTCTGTCATCCGGCAGCTGCCCCAACTCCAACTGCTGGCCTGCAAGGTGGGCCTGGGCCTGCATCTTCAGAACTATCTGTATCAGTTAGTTCTACTGCGATGTCTTTTTCATTGCTATGGTGTGGAGCATTGCACAGGTAGCCACAATCTTGCATCAGGTCTCAGAGCTGTTTTGGAGTGCTCCTCCGCTATTATGCAGGCAGCAGAACCTGCTCTTTAGGATCCCAAATGTCCGCTCTATTACACAGTGCTTTGATTTGTGTGAGCGATTGAATCTCCTCTCCCTTGCATAGGCTGAATTGAGGTATGGTCTCGCACTGCATATGCACTGTCACCTACGTGATTAAAAACAAGAGGTAAGTTACTGTCCTATTGAGAAAAAATGGGACCCCCTGCAAAGAATACTTAATCCTAGGGCAGGGAAAATACATTTGAGAAAAGGAAACCTAGGCAATTAACTGGTCATGTATTGACCTACACTAAGCATGTTGATATGGACATTAACTCAGTGTACTCAACATTTATATTAAAAATCTCAATTTATTAATGTCAATTCATGATAAAAAAGATTTTGTGAGACAGACGGGACATACTATACTTAACAACATAACATAGACATATGTGTATTATACAGACAAATATAAAACAATTCAATCCAGGTATTTCAAACGCTAATACAAAAACCAAACATGGATATAAGAGTTTGTTTTATGTTAAAATGTAGTGGCTTAATCATGAAAAATTTCTTTGTCCCCGTCTGTCTCCCAAATTTTTTTTTATCATGAATTTACAATAATAAAATGAGATTTTAAATATAAATTTTGAGTACACTGAGCTACCAGAAGGCTAAGCACAGGTTAATAGGGGGTTTGCTTGCAACTTAACCTACACAGAAATTGTGGCTGCTGCTTGAGTATGGTTTCACATCAGTTAACCAGTAACCCAATTTCCAACAATGAGGTTAATGTAGACACCTTAAATCTGGACATGTTTTAGCATTATCTAGGTGCCTTCAGGTCCCAAGATATAAGCAATTCAAGGCAATGGGAAACTAAGGCCCGCATTTAGAGTTTGGCAGACAGAGTACTCCATTGCAACGGCAATAGAGTACCCTTTCTGCCAAACTGAAGTTCTGCCTGCCTTGTTTAGAGGCAGGTGGACATTCAATATGTCAGCAACTGAGATCACTCGATCTCCACTGTTTACATACATCTCCAATAACCCAATGGAGTAAGCGCCATCATCCGTTTGTCCATTTGACCCCCTGCCTGATTTAGAGTGGATGGACAAATAACCAATAACCAAATGTCACCGCCTACCACAGTGAAAACTGCAAAATGACCCCTCAAACCATGAGGGACAACTTCATTGGTACAGGGTCATTACTTTTTTTATTTTCAAAAACCAAATCCTGCTTTAACAATTTGGTTTTTAGAAAGAAATAAAGAGGTTAAAATTTTGACAGATGGTACCATCATCTTGTTGGAGCAGTCCTTCAAAATTTTTATATATTGACAGGAACCACAGTCGCGGCTGTTCCCACCATTGTACCATTGTAAAGAGATGCCCACCAGGCCGGGAGACATTTCCAGATTCAGATGATGGGTATTCCGTCAGCCGGACTGAGTATCTTACTCTGTCACCCTGACAGAGTAAAGATCACCTCTGTGGTCTAAACTGGGCCCTAAATGTGCTTCACTCACTCACAATTCAACAATCTTAAGAAGAGCGGGAGATGACACCTATTGAGTGCATAACTTTTATACAGACTCATCTACTTTCTGCACCAACGACAAGTGGTTATGCAGGCTCAATGGCAGCACTCCATTAATCACGAATAACTGTTATAATCAACCAAGGTGTGATGAAGGCGTGCTGATTAGTATGTAAATGGCACAACAATCAGTGCTTAAGGGATGCTCACATGTGTAAAGTCAGCATTCTGATTTTAAGACACTTGAAGTTTTCTCTAGACAAACACTACCACAGAATTATTAAAAGTGAACCCAGAAACAAGATTCCAACACAAAGTTCAACCCACATAACTTCCCTCTGGCAAATAAACCCTGCGAGAGATGCTAGGATGTGAGTGCCTTTAAAAATAAATCCAAAACTCCTGTCATGAAATCCACTAGCTGTTCAAGTAGAACCAGACAGCAATATTCCAATGCGTTTTGGTGACTCCTTGATCATGGAACCAGAAATGACACCATTCATATAACGTAAATGGTGGTATAGTGCAAAACAAAAAAGGACAAGCGAGATACTGGAACTGTCAATCCCTGTTATCGCTCGTGCCATCTTCAAATGTTTACAAAATGTAAACGTATCCGAGAAATCACATGGATTATCAGTATGTTAACAAAATTGCATTGATAAGCAATGCAGCTGATACATATAAAACATTGATTTGTTCTGATTAATCCCATATACAATATCAGTGAAACTCGTGGCACAATTGGCAACATCATCCACTGTTGTACTACAATAAGGTCAGGTCCTGCTAGGCCCTCTGCACTTTACCTCAACAGCTAATGCAAGTAAAACAGGTGATGGATTTCTGTTAAGTTTGGATTAAAGCGGACATCAACCTCTCTTATATCAAAATTGGTGGTATCAACAAACATTCCATTACAATAAAGTCACGTCCCAGTGGGCCATCTGCAAGTTTACCAAATATCTGACCCCGATCCAACAGTGGACATGGCAACTCTCCACTCAGTATCTAAGATTACAATTTGCTTTATATAAAACATGGTTGTAACACAGATTTTCCGAATGTTAACTTCATGTAGGTGACCTAACACGTCTCAAAATGTTTATGAGGCTCTCATTCCCAGGTGGGAATATAATTTCTGAGATTGCCATAATATGCCTTGTTCGCGCCCAAGTGGAGATCTCTAACAATACATCTTTTATTACTATATTAAATTCGCAATTGTTCTCGCAATCTTAAAATAAAATCTTATCTCAGATTTCATCTCCTAGTGTAGGTATCAAATGCAGTGACTACTGAGGTGACAATACTCTATAACTGCAAGAGAAACACACAAGAAGCAAAGTCAATACTATGGATTCTCAATATATATATATATCCAAACTAATATTATAAAGAGAGAGCCCAAACCTTTGAGGCTGGTAATCTCAGTAACCACAGCACCAATCACAACACCCAATACAGCGTTGGAAAGGGCACGTGCAGCAGAAGGACATAGGCTATGCAGACGGCCACCATATTTTATTTTTTTTAAAATTTTTTTTGCAGAGTTTTATATAGCGCAAACTTGACCCGATCAGAGGCCTTTACATAGCACCAGTTACGTTACATGAGGACACACATTAATTTTTGTTAGGCACGGGGAGATTAAGTGATTTGCCCAGAATCACAGGATGTTTGGCGTCGTTACCAAGACTCGAACCCAGATCCCCAGGTCCGAAGTCGAGCTCCTTAGCCGTTAGGCCAACTCCTCTATACATTTAAAAGATAAAAGAACCGTGCCAGCAAAGTACTCCATTGTGGGCGTGTCTGCGTTGTGCTGTGGGCGTGGGCTGGGGGCATGACTAAGTCTGGCGGCATGTGGTACGGCCATCACATCGTGGGCTGTGGGCGTGTGCTGGGGGCGTGACAAATGCTGGGGTTGTGTGTTCGCCCTTCATGCCATGTGAGTCATACATACAAGCGCCAATTACGTTGCTGCGTAGCATCAAGGGGCATGCTGGGGGTGTGAGAAACGCTGGGAGCGTGTGCTTCATTTCGCCCTTCATGCCATGTGGGTCGTACATTAATCAGAAGATCGTCTGCTATGGCCCGTGCTGGGGGCATGACAAACGCGTTCACCTGGAGGCCTGGTAAGTAACGTTACTGCAGCCTCTCCTGCGCGCTGTTACTGAACTCTCTCATTCAACGAAATTACACACGCCTGCTACTATCAACCAGGGCTCCAGCCGGGCTCAGGCGGCGGATCAGTACACTAATTACACGCGGCTGATAACATCAACCAGGGCTGCAGCTGTGCCTCAAGCGGGGGGACACTCGCCTGCTAACATCAAACCGGCCTGCATCGGGCCTCAAGCGGGGTAACACGCAAATGAGCGTGTCTGCGGGGACAATTACTGCAGCCTCTCCTACTCGCTGACACTCAACTCTCTCATTAAACGGATTTACCCACGGCTGATAACTCTCTCATTCAACAACATTACATGCACCTGCTAACATCAACCAGGGCTGTAGCCTGGCTCAGGCGGCGGATCACTACACCAATTACACACGCCTGCTAACATCAACCAGGGCTGCAGCTGGGCCTTCTTCGTCCCTATTCTAATGAAACAAAAAATGTTGTCTACCGCGAGATTTTAAAATAAATTGCCCTTGCCAAATACACACATTACACACATTCTATTTCATACCCGGACAACGTCAGGACGGGCTGCTAGTGTATGTATATATATATATATATATATATATATATATATATATATATATATATATTCACTGAAAAAACCATAGGTTTCACACCAGTTATAGTTAGCTGGAAGTTTTACTCGCATAAAACCATTGAAATTCCCACTTTATAGTTAGTTGGACTCACTATAACTTGTGCGTGCAATGCACTGCTGATGACGTCACATATTACATCACTCATGACATGGTCAGTGACATCACTCATGACATCATTGATGACACCATCCAGTGAATGTGTGTCTTTTTAAAAAATAAATGTGTTATATATGTATATGTAAAAGTTGATGGAAGAATAAATGTTTAAATAAGTGTTTACATGGATGTTTTTTTAAAATAAAATTGATTGGTTAACTGGTTTATTAAGTGTATCTTAGTGAATACATATATTAGAGAGTAATGTTTAAATATTTAAATATATGTATTAGTGTTTCACTTTGTGTATAAGTGGCTGCATGGGTTGGTGAGTAGCTACATGTTGATGTATATGGGTTATTAGATGTTTTTCTTAGTATCAGTATGAGTGTTTGTATGGTTTGGTGGGGGTATTACTTAGCACATAGATGCATGAATGACTGACTCTCTCTTTGTATGTGTTTTGAAGGCAGCATATGTGCAGGACTGTATGGGTGGATGAGTGTGTATATGTGTGTGTTAGTGAGTGAATGACTGTCTCACTAGTGTCTTCATCAGTAACTACATATGTTTTAATGTAGTATATGTGAATATTGATGTATGTAAGTGAGTATATGTGAGAGTGAGGGATTGTAAGAGTTCCTGTTTAAATAAGTATGTTTTTCTATAAGTGATTGTTTAAGAGAGTAAGTATGTGTAAGTTTCCTTAGAAGTAAGGTGGTAGTGTGTGTATAGCTTTATATGCAAATAAATGGATGTTCAATAGTTTATTTGCATGTGTGAGTATGTGTGAGAGTATCTTTTGGATGACTGTCGGTGTGTAACAGGATGTATAGGTGTATCACTACATATGATGAGTGAGTATATGTATGAGTGACTATATAGAACTGTTGGTGAATGAGTGGATGTGTATATAGATGGTGGAATTATTGAATTGGTTGTTGTAACTGGTATGGGTATCTCCATTTTTTGAAAATGTTACTTTCTATTATTGAATATGTGTTTCAAGGGTTACATTACAGTGAAAGGAGGTCTGTCACTCTGTCACAAGGATGGTGTCATCAGTGATGTCATGAGTGATGTCACTGACCATGTCATGAGTGATGTAATATGTGACGTCATCAGCAGTGCATTGCACGCGCAAGTTATAGTGAGTCCAACTAACTATAACGTGGGAATGTGAATGGTTTTATGCGAGTAAAACTTCCAGCTAACTATAACTGGTGTGAAACCTATGTTTTTTTCAGTGAATTTAATAGGTTTTTTAAATGCTAATTCCTAACTATAACTGGTGTGAAACCTATGGTTTTTTCAGTGAATTTCATAGGTTTTGTAAATGCTAATTCCTAACTATATATAGGGCCTCAAACCTATGTTTTTTTCAGTGCATTTCATAGGTTTTTTAATAGCTAATTTCTATAGCTATGAAATATAATATTTTTTATAATAAATCCTATATTGTATATTTATGTAATACTGTTTTTTTTATGTATATTTTTCCCATTTTTTAAAAAATGTTTTGCCTTGGTGCGCGTACCGGTGAACGCACCGGTAAGCGCAGTGTTATGGCGCGCCCCGGTGCGCGTACCGGTGAGCGTCCCGTTAGCGCCATTGCCGCGAACGAAAACATCATCGTGACGTATCGCGTAGTCGCGGGTAATGCGTCTTATGACACACTGCGTAAGCGCACCCGGAAGCGTTTGAAGGCATACGATCGCGCAACGTAAGCGCCGCCCCCCGGGGCGCGCACCGGGGTGCGCCATAACACTGCGCTTACCGGTGCGTCGGGTCATGTGACCTGAAAATAACACTTTTCATTGGTTCAGAACAGTTTTGGTTTCCAAATGATGAAAGCCCGGGTCATGTGACCTGAAAATAACACTTTTCATTCGTTCAGAACAGTTTTGTTTTCCAAATGATGAAACCCCCCACCTTTTTTCCTCATTCTCACTTTGTTCTTTGAGTGAGGAAGACCTGCTTCTATTGATAGAGAAATGGCTACAGTAGCAGCAGCAGCTGGAGCATCGACACCACCACCACTACCAGCACAAGGACCACCACAACATCACATGGTGGTGAACAAGAAGAGGAGGGGGAGGAGGAAGAGGATGAGAGAAGGCAGTTCCTGCCTGAAGACAATCCCCCATATAAACCAAAGGAGCACTATATATGGGAGTTTTTTAAATTCCCAAGGGGTGCAAAGAAGGTAAACGCTGCAAAGGTGACCTGTCTCATCTGTGGCGCTGTACTATCTAGGGGGAACCCTGCCAAACAATATTCATTTGGGAATCACACAATGATTCGCCACATGCAACGATTGCACCCCAATAACTATTCTGCAGCAGAGGTCAGGGAACTGTGCAGAAACCTTCCACAATCGTCTTCCAGACCATCAACAAGCCAAGAACCCACTCCATCGGGTCTAGAGGCAAGGGCGATGGTCCCAAACATACAAACCAAGTTTGGGGCATACAAAATCGTTTGTATTTATTGTGGAAAAACAATAACTTATGGTGAGCAAAGTATTAATCTCATCAACCTTGCTGGTGACAACCACAAGTGCCCAAAGAAGCCTTAATTTTTTCCTGTTTTTTTTGCTCCAGTTGAGCCGTTTACAATACCCAGTTTTTTGTTTGTCCCCATAAAAAATACAAAAAAATATAAAATTCTTCATAAAAGTCAAAAAAAGTAAAAAATGTTCACAAAAACAATAAAAAAAATATAAAACAGCAAAAAGAATAAAAAAAACAGTTCTTTTTAGAACTACCTCTAATTTATAAAAAAATGCTATATTTTTAAAAAACTCTATCATTCTTTTTTCTCCATGGTACGCGTACCGGTACACGCACCGGTACGCGTACTGGGGCGCGTACCCAAAAAAATAAAAATAAAATAAAGGAGTAAGCATGAGGGAAGTACACAGAGAGAGTGATGTAAAGAGAAAGAGAGGTATAGGGAACAACACAGAGGGACTGTTTATTACATAGTAAAACAGAGAGAAGGTGTAATAGGGTGTAACTAAGAAAAGGAAAATGAATAAGGGAGCGAAAGAAGGGAAGAGAGAGGAAGAAGACTAAAGCAGAGGTACTGGGAGAATGTGAGTGGGTGTTGAAAGTAAAAGGAAGGACAGTAAAGGATGGGGAATGAGGGGTAGTGACGAAACTGGAGTAAAGGTACAACGGTGAGGGAGGGTGAGAAAAGAGCAGTGAGTGTAAATAAAGAGGGGTGAGAGAGGGTGGATAAAATTGAATAAGGCTAAGACATAGGGAGTGACACAGAGAAAGGACAGAGAGAGTAAAGGAAGGAGTGACTGAAATGGTCTGAGTGAAGCAGCAAAGAAAGGTAAGTGTGGGAGTGTGGGTGAGTTGTAGGGAGTGAGCATGACGAAAGAGTAGTGACAGAGTGAGGGGACAGAGACAGCGACGGTAAGAGAGACAGAGTGAGGGAACGGAAGTGAGGAACTGTGAGGACAGACGGACTGAGAGAAGGAGTGAGAGGAGTGGAGTAAGTGAGTAAGGGAAAGGGAATGAGTGAGGGAGCGAAGGAAGGGAACAGAGGGTAAGGGAAGTAAAGCAGGGGGACTGAAAGAAGTTGAATGTGGTAGGAGAGTAAGGGAAAGAGGAGTAAACATGGAGGATAAGAATAAGTGAGGGAAGCAGAGTAAGGTAACGGGGTGAGGTAGGGTGAGAGAATAGTAGTGAGGTTAAAGCAAAGGGTGATGACAAACTACATTTTTTTAGTCACACTTACCATATAATTAATGTAAACTTAATTACATGTTTTTACTACACTTTGTATCTGTGAAAGAGAGAAGAAAAAATAAGTTATAATTTGTAAAATATATATTTTAAAATAGAAGAGACAGGTCAAGAGGTTGAAAATCATAAAAGTGTACTAAGAAATAAAGTAAGAGTGAAGGACATAGAAAGGGAAATAAAGTAATGTAGAAGGACAAAAAGGGGGAAAAAGAAATAGAAGTAGAGCAAATTACTAAGAGTAAGGCAGATACATTCAGTGACAGAGAGGAAGAGAAGAAGAGAGAAATTAACTGAAGGTAAGTAAGATACTAAAAGAATGTGAGTTAGCAAAACTAAATCAGGAAAGAGGAGTAAGTAAAAGGGGAATGAGTGAGTGGGAAAGGAGTCTGATTGAGGATGCATTTACAAGAATGAGGAATGGAAGATGACTGAGAGTGAGTGAAGGGGAGTCACAGAGTGAAGGGATGAAGGGAGTGAGGATAATATAGAAGGATTGAGGGAAAATGAGTGAGGAAGTTAGTACACAGAGGGACTAAGGGAAGTACTGAGTGAAGTGGAGTACAATGAGTGAGAAAAGGAAAATGAGTAAGGGAGCAAAAGAAGGAAAGAGAGGGGAAGAGGACTAAAGCAGTGGTACTGAGAGAATGGGATTTGGTGATGAAAGTAAAGAGAAGGACACTGAAAGATAGGAAATGAGGGGTAGTAATGGAACCGGAATAAAAGAACTGGGGTGAAGAACGATGAGAGAGGAGCAGTGAAGTTGTTGTAAGAGAAATGATAGAAGGTAGATAAACACAAGTGAGCATAACACAAGGAGAGTGACAGTGACACACAAAGTTTATTTAGACCATAGTCTATAAACCATACATAGAACAATGGATCGCATATCGTGATAAGACATTTTAAAATCATAATTCATTTTACACATTTACAACACTTATAAAACCATAAGCGTAAAATATTTAAAACCACAATTCATTTTATACAATTACCACACTTATAAAAACCATACACATAAAATTGGGATGCTCTATTATTTTCAAACTCTCCCATTCTCCTTTATTGCCTCCGTTACATATTCTCGTATTGCTTTCAGAAATTTCCCCAACGCAATTGTAGTATCCAAAGATGACATTTCTGTGAGGAGGTCAATTGCATCAGCCCGTGAGGACACCTCATATTTTAAAAAAATTGGACGTAAAAATGTTTTCCGAATTGCTAGAATACACGTACAATCACACAATATATGTAAAATATCATTTCCTACTCCTAGACCACATTTGCAAATTCCATCCGGATGGATCAGGGCCACTCTTATCTTTCTTTCAATCTTCCATGGATTTAGTCCCACCCGAACCTTCAAAATTTCACGTCTTAGCCATCTACTAGGCAGTAAATCCAGGTATGGGAACCGGACATCCTTTTCCCAATCATTTTTTACCCAATTCACTGATTTTTTTAGCCTCAGATAGTCCATATCTTTTGATCTAGAGTATTCAAGCCCTTGGTCTCTAAGCATCTTTTTAGTGCACACTATTTTCAATAATGAAGGGGAAAAGCTCAGTTTCAAGTTCGCAGCTACCGTCTGGAGGTTTTTTTTCACATCTCGCGCCCAACGTAAGCTGCTTACTCGAATTTCCTCTCTACTTCAAATTGAAACCTTCTCATCACCACCAGGCTCCAGTCGGTTCCAAAATCTTATTAGAGACAATTGGGACTTTACTTCCCATGATGTTAAACCCACCTCCATTCTAATTGCTTGTATCATGGAGCTATTTGGTAAGGACAACAACATTTTCACAATTTTTCCTTCTTCCCGGTCCCACCCTCTTTTACCGCTCAGAAAAAGCACCTCTGCTCCATAAAGCACTTGTGGGGGGATCATAGCTTCAAAAGCCTTCAGAAGCGGTCTGTGTGACATATCGCCATAATCTTTGTTAAATTTTTTCAGCCCACAGACCGATGAGTATGCCTTTGCCTTCTGTGCCTCCAAGTGGGTATTCCACTTTAATGTGCCATTAAACCAGAGGCCTAAATATTTATATTCATGTACTATGTCTAGTTTATCCTGTCCTAAAAACCAATTAAAATTATTTACCCTCTTTCCAAAACATAGGATCTTTGTTTTTTCCATATTCACCGTTAAGAGCTTTTTTTCACAGTACTTATTGAACACATTTAGTTTCCTTTGTAGGCCCATTTCTGTTTGATCCAAGATCACAAGATCATCGGCGTACAAGAGACATGACACTTTATTATTATTCATACGAGGACTCGCACTTTTTTCAACTTCCAGAGTCGCTGGGAGGTCTGCCAAAAAGATTGAGAAAAGCAAGGGTGCCAAAACGCACCCTTGTCTCAAACCATTCTTTACTGGAATTTTTTGGGTTAAGGAGCCCTTTATATCTCTAATAACCTGGGCCCAATTACCGCTATGTAATTCTTTCAAGATGTTCAATATACCCTGTGGCATTCCATAGTTTTCCAGTACCTCCCATAGGCTATTTCGGTCTACTGTGTCAAACGCCGCTCGGAAATCGACGAAACAGCAAAATAATTTGCCATTTAGTTCCATCGATTTCCTAGCCAGGGCCCACAATGCAAAACAATGATCTATCGTTGAGTGGCCTTCTTTGAAGCCCCCTTGTTCAACCGGAATGATAGATCTATGTTCCGCCCAAACTTTTAGCTTACTAAGAATTATTTTAGAGAACATTTTTTCTCCTATATCCAATAGGTTGATTGGCCTATAATTCTTCGGGGCATATACATCCCCTTTCTTGTGTAGTGGTCTTATTATGGCTCCCTTCCAATTTGGGGGCATAATCCCTTGGTCTAAAATTAAGGTAAACATTTTCGAGTAGAATTCCGCCCACCAAGTCTGATTTGAATTTAATATCAGGGCTGGTAGATTATCTGGGCCTGCTGCCCTAGTTAGGTTCAATGTCTTTATTGTTCTAAGAACATTTGTTGTTAAACATTCTTGTTTTAGATCCTCTACTTGGCCATGCCAGTCCCCAGCTACCTCATTTCCAGTCCCTCTCCTTGGGGCATATAATTGCTGTATATACTGTGTCCACGCCACCTCTTCCACTACGCAAATCATCGGGGCAACCGAAGGTACCATTGCTGTCTGGATTAACTTCCAGAACTGCCGTATGTTTTTGGCTTCGATTGCTTCTAATAATTTGCCCCAACACATTTCTTTATAGGTCCTTTTAGCATTACGGATTAAGGTAATATATTCCTTTTTTATTTTTATTAGGTTTTCTGCCCTGGTTTGCACGAATGTTTTCCGTAGGCTACGTTCTTCTCGCCTAACTTCTCTTTTCTTTAGTAAACATTCCTGATTAAACCAAGTTTCTCGCTTTGCTTGTGACCTTTCGTTGTTCTTATTGGCGCTTACATTATACCTTAATTCTACGCTTATGCTCTCCACTACTTGAGTTATTTTTTCAACATACCAAGGTAAATTTTGGCCACACAAGTGACCTAATTGCACCTTTTGTTGCAACTTAGTCAACCTCGCGATATATTTTTCAGTTAAACGAGTGGTTATCCGCTTTGGGTAATCCATCTCTTGGGGGATAACTATATCACATGCTAAATGTTGGGCGATTACAAGCTCTAGTTTTAGCATTTTATGATCACTACATTCCGCCGGCACAATCCTAAAATCTTTTATCAACTCAAAATTCCAAGCCAACATAAAAATATAATCTATCGGGCATATTTGCGTCCCATAATTGAACGTTTTCTTTGCGGGACAATCCTGCGTTATCCTCCCATTTAGACAAAATAAACTTTTTGTCGCCAAGAAGTTGCCCAAGTTGGCCGCATCAGTTGTTATTTTAGTTTCCAGGAATTCTGCTTTTTTCACATCACAAGCATCTAGAATTTCAATATACAACTGATCAGTCAGTTTTGGGTTTAATTTGTGATTAAAATCTCCTAGTAACAACATTAAATCATTTCCATACTTATCACACAGCATATCCATATCATTCTTAAAATGTAACAGTTCATCCCCATATTCCTTCCTTGAGCTCCACTGCATATACACATTTAGGATCAACATGCTTTCATATTTTTTATCAGCAAATGATGTTTGTATTCTGCAAGCCAAAAGCCACTTAGATGTCACAGGTATCTGAAAAGCTGTTGTTAATAAACATGTTGAAATCAAGGTCAACAAACCCCCGGCAGGGCGACCAGACGTAGATTTTTCTGCTGGGCGGTAAATTTGTTTAAACCCTTCCACTACTGGGGGTTCCCCACAGAGCCAGGTCTCTTGAATACAAATGATTTCACACTTTTTTGTGAGTTCCTTCAGAGTTTCCTGTTTTACTTGGGTACCCATCCCATTTATATTCCAAGAGACCGTATTTGTGCTCCGTGGTTGCCCCCTTACCTATTCTACATCGCTTAGGGGATCATTTATTTCTGATTCTTCCCTATAGCTTTGTGAGGGGCCTGCCGGGCTTTCAATATTGCTCCAATTTTTCCAGGACTCTACTAGGTCCGAATTATTTATCACTATATTGATATTTTCCCGCCCTTGTTCCATTTCTCTTCCAGGTAATTTCACTTGTCTCTTTCCTAGCCCTGCATGGTATTTTAGAAAGGTTCTCTGTTGGGGCACCATCTGGCCTAGTCCTAGCTCTTCTTTGGGCACTAGTCTAATCCCCTCTTTTTGGATCTCCTGTTCTGTGTTTATTATTGCCGTTACGGCCAGGGCGGAGTAGAATTGTACCTTAGTAACCTCCTTGCCGTCGCCATTTGCCTGGAAACCCACCTGTTTCAAGTCTTCTGTACCTATGCTTTTTAGGTTTGGGCAAAGTGCGAAAATGTTGAGAAGGTGGGACCTATTTAAATAAGCGCACTTTTTTGCTTTTTTTCCGCCCTTTCTCAGTTTTACTCGTTCGAAGTAGAGTAGCTTATTCCCTTTATCCATCTCCTCTCCAAATTTACCCTCTCCCTGGTGTAGTTCTGTATTAATTCTACAACCTTCCTCAAGGATAGTTTCCCAATATACCTTCTTTTTAGCTGTGGCCTTCCGGGCGGGTGCAGTCACCTGCTCTAAGGCCAACTGTCTCTTATGTTTTATCGCCTTTTCCTGGAGGGTTTGCTTTCTACAACTGCTTTCCTCCTTTGCTAAGCTCCTGCCCCAATTCTCTGTACTTATTCTCATTGAACTAGATTCACTCGCCATCTTGTGCGGCTGGGGCTTGGGATCATGCACTACTACTTCTATTAACTCACGCCTTTCTTTGCAGTTTTTTATCACTCTTTTACTTAGGTTCGCTTTCACCCTCCTTCTTGCCACTCTTACTCTTTTTGGTACGCCATAATTCCTAAATTCACTTCTTCTTTTTACAAGCATTGGCCATCTTGACACATAAACTTGGTTTTCCCCGGAAGGGGCTAAGTCAGTCTGACTTGCTGATCGGGGTTTAATTGTCCCACCTTCCTCTTCCCCTACCCCCCCTTGTCTCATCACCACCGAGTCTGCGACAGGTCTTAACATTGAGGGCATTTGCTCCCTAATCCCGTGTAATTCTCCCTCAATTTTAGATAGGTGCATTTTTTGACTTTTCAGAATGTCATGATTTAACATTGTTACTTCTAGCAGACCTTGTAACGATTTTTGCACCATTAACATCAAATCCAGTATTGAAGATGCTGGTGATTCCGACGACTCCAAGTTTATCTCTGGATGCTGGTTTTCCCCATTTATAACGCCATTTTTGACCAAGCACACAGGGTCATTGCTGCTTGAAAATACCATTTTTCCTGAACCATCAAAACTTCCATCTAAGTTTGGGGTTTTTTCTTCACTGTGCCTCGAACTCAGGCTTACTACCTTTTCCAGCGTCTGATGTAAGAATCGCGGGGAGGAAGAAAGTCGCGGTGACATTATTGTCCCCTTTTGGCCTGGCAGGGACTGTACTGATCGGTCAACTAGATCTATTGAGTCTGCCAAGCGGTCATCAAAGATTAGAGACGTGCCCCCTTTCCATAGGTCCTCCTCCTCTTCAGTAGCATTAGCTTTAGCCGGTGAAAAAACCATTTTGAAATGCTTTCCCACAAATTCTTTGATTGTATGGGTTGCTACATTCCCCTTACTTCCTCCCTGTTGGGCTTCTTTGTTCTTTTGGGGACGTTTTGTTTTTCCCTTGACCACAGGTGATGTTGGGCTCTCTTGGTCATCTTGTCTATTTTCGCTGTTAAGCTTTGCTTTCCTTATTGTTCCTAGAGTGCTCTTATTTCTCCGTGGGGCCATTTTAGTCCTTAATCACTTTCCCTTACGTGCTTTAATTTAAAAAAATAAAAATAAATACAATTTAATTGTATTAAATGAAAATTCTTTCCACTTACCTCTGTTGTGCCTGGCCCTTGCGCTCGTGACCCGTGACCTTATCCACTTTATCCTTAAAACAATGTATGTCCTGGGTTAAGCGGGTTGTTCTGCCAAGTAGTCCAGGTTTTCTCTACCACCTCCTCACTTACGGGGGATGTAGTCAAACAGGGTTCCTCCTTCTCAATATTTACGGAGTTACTCCTTAACCTTCACTTCTCCCTTTTTTCTTGGCCTTACCAAGGCTTGATTTGCCACTCCTGACCACCCGGATTGGCCTATACTCCGAGGGTGAGGGCTGGAGCACAGCCTGGACACACGGGTCCCACAGGCACTGGTTGCCACGCTCCTCGCTCCACTCACTCCTCGCGCCTCCTTTGGACTGAAATTATGCCCGCATTCCCATTCAACTCGTGCTGCAATTTGCGAGTTTTTCTTTTACAGTCTGCCGCCCGGCACCCGGCTCCAGCAGCTTCAGCTCCCTTCGCGCTCCTCGCTCTTCGCGCACTGAAACGCGCGTCACGGGGTCACGGGGTCACGGAGTCACAGCGGCGGTTCGGCAGTACGGCACAACAGAGCCACAAGGAGAGTGAGGGAATGAGGACATAGAGGTAGTGAACAAAAAACAGAGAGAAGAGGACAAAAGAAAGGAGCAAAGAAAGATAAGTGAGGGAGAGTGGGTGAGTTATAGTGACAGAGTGCGACAAAAGAGGTGAGTGAGTAAAGAGGAATTACTAAAAGAGCAAAGGAGGAAAAGACGGAAAAGGGAAGTAAAGCAGAGAGACTGAAAACTGAAAAGTGGTGCAAGGGAGAGAGGGGAAGCAGACAGTTGAAATGGGAATGAGGGGTTGTGAAAGAAGTGGAGTAAAGGAACGGGGTGAAACAGAGTGAGAGAAAGGCAGTGTGAGTGAGTAAAGAGAGCTGAAAGAGGGTGGAAAAAGGAAAGTGAGTGTGAGACAATGGGAATACAATATAAATCACACAATACAACCTATAGAATAACTTGTACAACATGTTAGATAGTTTATTTTTGCTGTTCTTAGAATATATTGAATTTCACTAAAAACAGTGAGTTCAAACTATTCATCATATGACAGCGGGGAAAAAAACACAATCAAAAAGATTGTGTTTAAAAAAAAACATATACACTTACAAATCACATATGTACACAAATCTTTGATTCACTTACTTTTCCTTTAGGCCAAATAGTACATCATGAAGGTCCTTTTCGTTGGAAGGTACTCTGCTGTTCTCTAAAAATTCCATTTCATCGACTTTCTAGAAGAAAAGCTCCAAGAACATCTGAAATATGTTTCAATGTTTTCATATACTCCTTGTGTTCAGTCATGACTCTTTGCTCATTCCTTCACCTTTCCTTAAGGCCAAATAGTGTCAGATGTATCAGTATATTTTCAAATTACTTAAAACAAACTCTAAAATTACCGTTTTCCCGACGTTCTGAAAGAAAGGCTCAAACAACATTTTCACAATATTTAAATATTCATAATTCCATCTCTGGCTCTCTCATGTTGAACATTTCCTATAATACTGATATCACTTACTATGCGATCCACTTATCGTCTCCTCTTCACAACTACTCGTGCGCCTGACCTGACTGCACCAGCACGCTAGAGGGCAGACCAGCTATTCACACGACAGCGTTTTTAATAACTCCCATTTTTTATCTCATTTAAATTTAATTTGTGTATTAACCTTGCTTTTAGGTTGCGCGTCGTCCTCTCACCTGCACTCTAATTGTTTAGCACCACGCTTTGGCGGGTCCGCGGATTCACTTCCGACTTTGGCCGCCATCTTGGGGGAAGTTTTTGGACGCCTGGCGGCGCCATTTGGGCTAGCAGACCAGCTGTCACACGGACACGCTGACCTGCATATAAGGAGGGCATTCTAGGTGGGCTCTCCTCTTCACAACTACTCGTGCGCATGACCTGACTGCACCAGCGCGCTACAGGGCAGACCAGCTATTCACGCGACAGCGTTTTTAATAACTCCCGTTTTTTATCTCATTTAAATTTAATTTGTGTATTTACCTTGCTTTTAGGTTGCGCGTCGTCCTCTCACCTGCACTATAATTGTTTAGCACCGCGCTTTGGCGGGTCCCCGGATTCACTTCTGACTTTGGCCGCCATCTTGGGGGAAGTTTTTGGACGATTCAGAAAAGGGGGTGGTGATGAACAGAGTGTCTGAATTAAGCAGACCACTCTTACCCAGTCCAAAGATCAGGGCTTGATCCATCACCGTTATTTAGCTCACTGCCCCATCCCAGCTCAGAACCTGGCTATATGCAAATTAGTCTGTCCCTGGCCCAGTGCATCATGGGAACAGGGCAGACCAAACTACCAAGCCAATTCTTCACCAGAAAGGAGACAAGCTTCTGGGGACCGGTTTCTGGCATTTCAGCTGTCGTCGGCCCGGCTTGCTTTAATCCTGATGGAGCAGTGAGCAAGGGACTCATGTCTGAGTATACCCTGCCTCACCTATAGTGGCCAAAAACGATTCAGAAAAGGGGGTGGTGATGAACAGAGTGTCTGAATTAAGCAGACCACTCTTACCCAGTCCAAAGATCAGGGCTTGATCCATCACCGTTATTTAGCTCACTGCCCCATCCCAGCTCAGAACCTGGCTATATGCAAATTAGTCTGTCCCTGGCCCAGTGCATCATGGGAACAGGGCAGACCAAACTACCAAGCCAATTCTTCACCAGAAAGGAGACAAGCTTCCGGGGACCGGTTTCTGGCATTTCAGCCGTCGTCGGCCCGGCTTGCTTGAATCCTGATGGAGCAGTGAGCAAGGGACTCATGTCTGAGTATACCCTGCCACACCTATAGTGGCCAAAAACGATTCAGAAAAGGGGGGTGGTGATGAACAGAGTGTCTGAATTAAGCAGACCACTCTTACCCAGCCCAAAGATCAGGGCTTGATCCATCACCGTTATTTAGCTCACTGCCCCATCCCAGCTCATAACCTGGCTATATGCAAATTAGTCTGTCCCTGGCCCAGTGCATCATGGGAACAGGGCAGACCAAACTACCAAGCCAATTCTTCACCAGAAAGGAGACAAGCTTCCGGGGACCGGTTTCTGGCATTTCAGCCGTCGTCGGCCCGGCTTGCTTGAATCCTGATGGAGCAGTGAGCAAGGGACTCATGTCTGAGTATACCCTGCCACACCTATAGTGGCCAAAAACGACTCAGAAAAGGGGGTGGTGATGAACAGAGTGTCTGAATTAAGCAGACCACTCTTACCCAGTCCAAAGATCAGGGCTCGATCCATCTCCGTCATTTAGCTCACTGCCCCATCCCAGCTCAGAACCTGGCTATATGCAAATTAGTCTGTCCCTGGCCCAGTGCATCATGGGAACAGGGCAGACCAAACTATCAAGCCAATTCTTCACCAGAAAGGAGACAAGCTTCCGGGGACCGGTTTGTGGCATTTCAGCCGTCGTCGGCCCGGCTTGCTTGAATCCTGATGGAGCAGTGAGCAAGGGACTCATGTCTGAGTATACCTTGCCACACCTATAGTGGCCAAAAACGATTCAGAAAAGGGGGTGGTGATGAACAGAGTGTCTGAATTAAGCAGACCACTCTTACCCAGTCCAAAGATCAGGGCTTGATCCATCACCGTTATTTAGCTCACTGCCCCATCCCAGCTCAGAACCTGGCTATATGCAAATTAGTCTGTCCCTGGCCCAGTGCATCATGGGAACAGGGCAGACCAAACTACCAAGCCAATTCTTCACCAGAAAGGAGACAAGCTTCCGGGGACCGGTTTCTGGCATTTCAGCCGTCGTCGGCCCGGCTTGCTTGAATCCTGATGGAGCAGTGAGCAAGGGACTCATGTCTGAGTATACCCTGCCACACCTATAGTGGCCAAAAACGATTCAGAAAAGGGGGTGGTGATGAACAGAGTGTCTGAATTAAGCAGACCACTCTTACCCATTCCAAAGATCAGGGCTTGATCCATCACCGTTATTTAGCTCACTGCCCCATCCCAGCTCAGAACCTGGCTATATGCAAATTAGTCTGTCCCTGGCCCAGTGCATCATGGGAACAGGGCAGACCAAACTACCAAGCCAATTCTTCACCAGAAAGGAGACAAGCTTCAGGGGACCGGTTTCTGGCATTTCAGCCGTCGTCGGCCCGGCTTGCTTGAATCCTGATGGAGCAGTGAGCAAGGGACTCATGTCTGAGTATACCCTGCCACACCTATAGTGGCCAAAAACGATTCAGAAAAGGGGGTGGTGATGAACAGAGTGTCTGAATTAAGCAGACCACTCTTACCCAGTCCAAAGATCAGGGCTTGATCCATCACCGTTATTTAGCTCACTGCCCCATCCCAGCTCAGAACCTGGCTATATGCAAATTAGTCTGTCCCTGGCCCAGTGCATCATGGGAACAGGGCAGACCAAACTACCAAGCCAATTCTTCACCAGAAAGGAGACAAGCTTCCGGGGACCGGTTTCTGGCATTTCAGCCGTCGTCGGCCCGGCTTGCTTGAATCCTGATGGAGCAGTGAGCAAGGGACTCATGTCTGAGTATACCCTGCCACACCTATAGTGGCCAAAAATGATTCAGAAAAGGGGGTGGTTATGAACAGAGTGTCTGAATTAAGCAGACCACTCTTACCCAGTCCAAAGAACAGGGCTTGATCCATCACCGTTATTTAGCTCACTGCCCCATCCCAGCTCAGAACCTGGCTATATGCAAATTAGTCTGTCCCTGGCCCAGTGCATCATGGGAACAGGGCAGACCAAACTACCAAGCCAATTCTTCACCAGAAAGGAGACAAGCTTCCGGGGACCAGTTTCTGGCATTTCAGCCGTCGTCGGCCCGGCTTTCTTGAATCCTGATGGAGCAGTGAGCAAGGGACTCATGTCTGAGTATACCCTGCCACACCTATAGTGGCCAAAAACGATTCAGAAAAGGGGGTGGTGATGAACAGAGTGTCTGAATTAAGCAGACCACTCTTACCCAGTCCAAAGATCAGGGCTTGATCCATCACCGTTATTTAGCTCACTGCCCCATCCCAGCTCAGAACCTGGCTATATGCAAATTAGTCTGTCCCTGGCCCAGTGCATCATGGGAACAGGGCAGACCAAACTACCAAGCCAATTCTTCACCAGAAAGGAGACAAGCTTCCGGGGACCGGTTTCTGGCATTTCAGCCGTCGTCGGCCCGGCTTGCTTGAATCCTGATGGAGCAGTGAGCAAGGGACTCATGTCTGAGTATACCCTGCCACACCTATAGTGGCCAAAAACGATTCCGAAAAGGGGGTGGTGATGAACAGAGTGTCTGAATTAAGCAGACCACTCTTACCCAGTCCAAAGATCAGGGCTTGATCCATCACCGTTATTTAGCTCACTGCCCCATCCCAGCTCAGAACCTGGCTATATGCAAATTAGTCTGTCCCTGGCCCAGTGCATCATGGGAACAGGGCAGACCTGGTGGCGCCATTTGGGCTAGCAGACCAGCTGTCACAAGGACACGCTGACCTGCATATAAAGCGACAATTCTACGCGCATGCGTTTTCGCACAGCGTTTTCGCCATAGTGATGCCGGAGTCACGCCAGAGTCCAGCCCGTCTGCGCCCATCCGCGCTAAGGATGGGCTAAAGGGCTGTGCTATACTGGACCTGGCTCGTATTTGTTATGTTCCCTAGGGTAGACCCTCTAGACTCCCATCAGGATCTTTGTTCGTCTGAGACCAGACTGGCTTCCATGCCATTTTTCTTGCTCCCCGGACACTCTTCGAGAAGCCTTCTATTGTAAGTGTTTCAGCACCCATGACAAGCCTCCGTCAGCTTCTCTCAGACCTCCCTTTCCTGCTGCCCCCTCCTCTATGGTGCCTCCCAGGAAGGAATGGGGTTTCTTGATCAACACTAGATCTTTGGTGAAGAACAACATCGCCTTTCGGGATTTTATTACAGCAAGGAAACCCACATGGGTGTTTCCTACCGAAATTTGGGCTACTGAGTCTTCGGGACCGGACCTGGTGGAAGCTGTTCCTGACGGGTACTCTCTAGCTAGAATGGATAGAGTGGGGCGTAGAGGAGGTGGTCTTGGTATTCTTTTCAAAACCTCGCATTCCTGCCATACTATCCAACTTTCCAGGCCCTCTGATTCATTCCAAGCCCTTTATTATCTTATTACATCCCCAGAGGCTGCTCCTTTTGTTGGCATCTTGGTGTATAGATCCCCTGGGCCTAGGACAGATTTCTGCAAGTCTCTTCTTGAAATCTTGGAGCCATATTTTGGATCTGCTAGTTTGACTGTCCTGGGCGATTTAAACTTTCACCTGGATGATTTGGACTCTAAAGATTCCTCGGCGTTGCTGGAGTCACTATCTGCATGTGACCTTGTTCAATTGGTCAAACATCCTACACACCTGGCAGGTCATATATTGGATGCGGTATTCTCCAATGATGACAGGCTTAAAATAGAGGTGCCCTTGCCATTGGCCTGGTCTGACCACTTTGCGGTCCCTTTGGAGTTGTACATCGCCCCGTCTCCGGCAAAGATAGGGGCTCCCAGTAAATTTACATCTAGGAGAAATTTCAGAAAAATCACGAGTGCCTCTCTGGCCCCTTTGTTGCACAACTACAAGGCTGATCTCTTTGAGGATGTTAATAATGCAGCCTCGGAACTGTCCAATAGTATAAGAGCTGCAGTTGATGTGTTAGCTCCCCTGTCTTCTTGCTATTCTGCTAGGAAAAAACCTTCGGCACCCTGGTTCTCGGAGCCTCTTAGGCTCTTGAGACAGGGTTGCAGGAAGCAGGAAAGGGTGTGGCGGAAGAGCTGGAGTATGGAGGAGAGGGACAAGCACAAGAATCTCCTTAAGGAGTATAAGAGGGAGACTGTCAGGGTGAAGCAAGAATACTTTGCTAACCTGACAGTCGCTCTTTCTTCTCTGAGGGATCTTTTCAAGATAGTGGACACGCTCTGTTTGTTACAGATGCCGTATCCCGTCGTAATCTCCCAGGAATTCTGCGATGAAATCGCAGGTTTCTTTCACTCAAAGATCGCAGATATTTACTCTGACCTTGAGATACAAAGATCTGCTACTCCTCTCCTTCCCGTTTCTCCTGTTCCACTCGCGAAGGAGGCTCTTCCCATCATCACTAAGACTTTGCCTGAGTTTCCACCTATTTCTTATTTGGAGCTTGATCTGCTTTTGAATAAGATAAAGTCAGGGTCTCCACTTGACCCTTGCCCCCTCAAAGTCTTGAAGGAGTGCAGAGACTGTCTATTGCCCCCTCTGTTGGATATTATGAACAGAGCTAGGAGTGAGGGCATTTTTCCATCTCAATGGAAGAGCGCGGTGGTCAAGTCCCTTTTAAAAAAGCCTACACTTGATCCCGAGGTGCTTAAGAACTACCGCCCCATCTCTTTGCTTCCAGCACCGGCAAAGATGATGGAGACCTATCTCAATCAACATCTGGTGGCTTTTCTGGACTCCTCGGGTCTCCTGGATCATTCCCAGCATGGATTCAGGATGTACCATAGTACCGAGTCGGCCCTTTCGGTGGTTTTGAATAATATCCGCATGGAGGTAGACCAGGGACACACTACCATTCTGGTCCTTTTGGACCTGACAGCTGCCTTAGATACCCTGTCTCCTTCGGTTTTAACATTTCACCTGAGGGAGATAGGGGTCGAAGGGACGGCTCTGAGTCTGCTGGCCTCCTTTCTGGACCAGAGAGTGCAGAGGGTCAAGTTGGGAGAGTTCCTATCTCCATCCCTTCCGGTGCAATGCGGGGTCCCACAGGGGTCGGCATTAAGTCCAACCCTATTCAACATCTATGTGACCCCGCTTGCTAGGCTTGTAAGTTCTTTCGGGATGGAGGTAGTCTCCTATGCCGACGACACACAGATCTTGGTTTCCCTTTCCCATCTGGGGAACTTGTCGCCGTTCAGTTTTAGGAGCTGCATGGAAGCAGTTTCCATGTGGATGATTCACAATTCACTTAAACTGAACGGCGAGAAGACTGAGATCTTGGTGTTTGGCCCTAACCAGAACATCTGGTCGCCCGACTGCTGGCTGCCCTCTCTGGGAGCCTGTCCCACGCCTACGGAGTCGGCGTGGAACCTGGGAGTGTTGATTGACCCCGCTCTCTCCATGTCCTTGCAGGTAAACAGAATGGTTGCGACCTGTTGGGGAGTTATTAAAATACTCAGAAAAATAAAACACTATCTATCCCCTCAGGCGCGGAAGCAAGTGGTGGTAGCTCTTGTCGCTTCGCGACTGGACTACTGTAATGCGCTATACATTGGCATGAATAAGAACTTGCTACAGCGTCTTCAGACCGCCCAAAACGCGGCAGCCAAATTTGTTCTGGACGCTACTAGATCAGCGTCAGCAACAGCAGCCAGGAAGGCTCTACACTGACTTCCGATTGAATCAAGAATTACTTTTAAAATCCTTTGCCTTACCTACAACGCTCTCTCGGGTAAAGGTGCTACTGCCATATGTACCGGGGAGAGAGCTCCGCTCCTCCTCACAGAATCTGCTCGAGGTACCTCGTTTCCGCAGGATTAAGTGGGGTGGTAGGGCTTTTTCCACAATCGCTCCTAAGCTATGGAACACTCTCCCTGGAGAAATTAAATCAATTCCCTCTGCTTTGCTGTTTCGAAAGGCCTTGAAAACTTGGCTTTTCGCTAGGGCGTACCCATAGTTGTATTATACTTATCTTTATGGTTTTGTTGTTAGGCGCCTTGATGCCTTCGGACTTAGTTGCGCATTATAAGATTCTTTTCATTTCATTTCTATATGAGAACTATAATTTTTATATTATGTTCATCACTTTTACTCACAATATAATTTTAAACAGCAGACTAACTTTTATTAACTGCTCCCGTCTTCATAGGCTAATTACCTTTACTTAAATTTTGGTTGTAAAAACACTAGGTATGAATTTTTTAAGTGAAAAGGCAAACGTTGTTTGAAAGTCAAATGAGTATCATTACAGTTAGTCCAACCTTTTCAACATTTTAAATAAATTGTATAATGCCCTGATGTTGTTGAAGGACCGTCATGATAAATAATAGCTACAGTTGCAAATGTTCTTCCTGAAATTGATAACTGAGAAGCCACAACATTTTTAATAGAAGTTGTCAATTTAGTTCCATCAGGTCTACATCGTTGGAACATTAAAATGACATACTGACCATAATTTTGTATAAATAATGTGGACAGCATTGCAGACTTACATTGGGTACACACCATATTGTGATCAGCTGCTTTAACTAGATTATTAAAAGGCACTGATTAGCAGTCTGGTAAAGTCAAATATATAAATCTTTCGGTGTCTATTGTAGTACTACTTGATAAACTACAGTTGTCACAATCATGCTGCCATTGATAAGAAAGGCTAAAAAGATTTTTTATATCTACACCTTCATCTTCCGATACATCAAACATATACATTAAAAATTCCTGACAATCCTGCTGGATATTCTGTGAAAATTGATTTTGACCAGAACATATGTCTAAAAGATTTCGAATTTCTGAAACACTTTCTATTTTTGCTCTATCACTGCTACATTTCTCAAACACAGAATTCAATAAACAGCAGAATGTTTGATCCCGATTTTCAACAATCTGTTCTTGTAAATTTTGAAGAAAAAAAACAACATTAACCACTACATTAGCATAGCAGTTGACACCAGAACTGTTTTCAAACTGAAATCCAACAACATCTTCAACAGAATCCTTTTTCTTTCTGCTTACAATTACAGTTTCATCTACTTTTTGTCTTTTTGCTACTACCTCACTGCAATTATTCTCATTTCTTCTTTTTCGGCCTACCACACGTTTTTCAAACAGAGGATATTGAGGCAAATGTGGAGCATACTCTCTTCTTAACCTATTGTATTCTTTAACACAATCTAGATCTGCACAAATCTTTGTCTCATCACACTCAATTAAGTACAATCCTGATAAAGTTCTGACTCGTGATAATGCCACATATGCCATACCCTCTTTAAACACAGAACTTCCAATGTTCACCAAAGCACTATCTACACTTAAACCTTGAGATTTATGAATTGTCACCGCATATGCCAAACAAACAGGAAACTGTTTTCGGCGAACATATAAGTCTTTCACAAGCAAAAATCTAGCTGAACAACGACAAATTTGTTCTATTTTGTCAATGCCATCAAATTTAATTTTTAAAATTTTAATTCCATCTCTATTTTTGTAATTCACAAAATCAACAACATGACCCATTGCTCCATTTACCAGACCTCTTTCAACATTTAAATTCCTTCTCAAAATGATACGAAAATTTAAACACACATTCAGAGTCTTTTCAAAACCAGCAGTTTTAGATATACTCATCTCTAATTAATCCAATTTTGATTTAAAATTTTCTGACAAAATAATTGTTGCTCCCATATGCTCTATTTTATCCATAGCTTCCAGTTTCAGAATCTCTTCATTTTCTAACTTTAACATTTTGTTGTTGAAGATGGAACATTCTTGCAGAGTTGGCATCAAACATATCCCAGATTTGTTCTCTGTAATTTTCTTAAAAATATTCTCTGGAAGAATATTTTCATTTGGATACACATTTGAAATTAATCGTGCATGTAATGCTTCTTTCCCATGGTCACTTACTTTTCCGATTCTTACATCTTGTAGAATATTTTTATAATCTTCATCCTTTCCCTGTCGCATATTTTGAAGCAGTTCTGCATATTTGAAATGTAACCATATATTAACGTTTCCAATGCTTCCTAGGCACTACCTGGTATCTTCATGCGTGAGCATTTTAAACACTGGTTGTCCTTTCACTGGAGTCAACTGCAGTAGATCTCCAAAAACAATAATGTGTTTTCCTCCGAATAAGACATCATAGTCTGTTCTAAGAATTTCTTGCATTCTCAAATGCACAAAAGCAAGCATTAGATTTGAGACCATGCTTACTTCATCAATGATAAGAAGTTTAATTTTCTTCAGGACTCTGGAAACTTCAGAACAAGCATCTCCAGATAGCTTGTGGTATTGTAATTTGTTATCATGCTCAATTGGTAGCATCAGTAAACGATGTAAAGTAATCCCTTTAATGTTATGTGCTGCCAGCCCAGTTGGAGCGGTAACAACACAACACAGCGGTGATTCAGTCCTTTTCTGCAGATAAGTTGCAATTGCTTTAATCAGAAAACTTTTTCCAGTTCCCGCTTCTCCACTCACGTACAGTCGGACAGGCTTAAATGATGTACATGAGCACTCTTTTTTCTCATGACTGAATCCATGTTCAACCTGTTCTGTGAGTTCGTCATATATCTGTTTCTGCTCAAGGTTTAGTTGGTTCACCAAATCTTCTAAGTTAACTACATCATCTTGAGCTTGTTCCATAGCTCTTTCCACCTCATCCATGGCAGTGGCAGCTTCATTTTGGATAATTGGTCCTCCTAGTGGATTCTAACTCACTGAAGCAGAACTCTGACTGTCTTGAGAACTGTCTCTAGCAATCTCTACAGCAATTGTGGCTTCTTGCTCTATTTCTTCGTTCAACATTTGCATATAATTTGGAAAATCAGGACATTCTATGGTATCCATGGTTGCATTAAAAGAATCTTCGTAACAGAGAAAATCTCCAAGTAGTTCCTCTTCTGTACGCCATGGCTTAAAGAGTTGCAAAGAGCTAAATAGTAAAATTCCCTTTTCTCTGGATTTTCGCAACTCAATTTTTGATGATTAATCAAATGGCCTTTTCTCTGCTTCACTAGACATCCTTCACACCCAATGACAGCATATATTCCATTATTGATATCTTCTCTGATGTTCCTCTTATAAATATAGTTTTGCAGAACTTCATACAAACAACTGTTCTCAAGTTGACTACTTCTACTTGGATAGTATGTATCCAACATGTTTGTCTTCAAAATATCTGTACTGTTTGGTACTTTCTCCGCCAAATACTCAATTTCTTGTACAGATTTTAAAACTCGGTTTCGTGTTGCAGCAAGATCTAGACTCGCCCAAATAATTGTTCTAGACTTGGCGTAGAGACTTGCTGATGATAACCAATCAGAACATTCATATGCTCCAATTTCTCGATGCGACAATATCTTCAGACTGAAACTGTATAATTTTTTACTTATACTCTTTTCATGTGAAATGTCCTCCCACATTTCCTTCAGTTCTGTCTTTTCTTTTTTTGTGATGTAAGACGTCACATATTGAGCCACAGCAATAAAGTTGTCAGCAACAAACTGAATATCCATGTTAGCATTCCACATGGACAAAATCACTGGGTTGTAGTCGTTGATGTACTTGGACTCTTCGTTTCTTTTTAAATTGTATGTATTTTTTGGTGATTTCCTCGTCATAGTATGTCGCAGAGAAGACATCAACTTATTTACTCTTCCTTTAGAAATCACTGGTCGTGGAAACCCGAAACGACATTTTGTGTAGAACTTGTCCTTGTTTCTGAATTTTCGACGACAGTACTTCCCACAACGATGGGATTGAAAGCGTAAAACTTGTTGCCTTAAACTGTTTTCTTCGGTAGTTTTCGGAACAGCACATGTTGAATACTCTTCAATGAAACTCATAACTGTGTCATCCGAATCTGTTCCAAATTTGGGTGCATCTTTAATCCATAACAACAAATGTATGTGAGGAGCACCTCGCTTGATACTCCTTTCTCCAAAAGAAATCCAAAACCTCTCCAAGGGGAGGATTTTTTTTGTTGGTAATGAAAGACATCATAGCTCCAAATCTAAGATGGAAATATCTGCATACATTCACTGGATCCAAAGAACACAGTTCTCCAAGTGTTTTGAATTCTATATTTTGTATGTTTGCATTTGCCTCTCGTAGAAATTCAAGTAAGTCGTCCCATGCATACTCAGCACAGCTGAGAGTGAGGAACCATGTAGGAGTTCCTAAGTTTCTTAGCATACATTTCAATTCCCCATGACGACGGTACCAATACTCGTTTTTACCACGCTGACATGCCATGAGATTGATTAGATGAGATTCCAAAATATTGTCTTGCAGATTGACTTTCTCCATAAAGTCCCACGCCGAAACATTTTGCAGATGTGCTCCACTTTTCAGTATATGGTTTACTGCATAAGAAAGTCCAGACAAGTCACTTTCATACAGTAGATGAAACAAATATGGGATGCATTGACGAAACCTTGGATCTTCAGCATATAATCTTAAAGTCCGGTATTCAGATGCAGGAATTTAAAGTGGTCGATCATCATATCGTCCACCTCGACCTGTTGGATATAGCTGTGGAAAACAACGAGCTTCCAAACTTTCTTCCCATACACTAATGGGACTTCCTTTTGCTGCTTTCATTTGAAACAAGTCAATTGCATTCCCCATTACTTCTTTGGAATGCAAAGGATGAATAGTATAATGTTCATATATTTCTTCACTTCTAGACACATCAACTTTTTCAATTTGGCCGGCTGAACAATCACTGTCTTCTTCTGCAGCTGTTTCCTCTGCTCCAACACATACATCTTTGTAGTACTCATTGTTTTTGACCAAATACAACGTTGCCTTTTTGACTTTCCTAACATCCACTAAATCTTGCCAGATTTTCTTACTCTTTGTCGGAACCCCATTAACTAGAATAACCAGAGGTTCCTCTTCCACTTTCTCTACACCAATTGTATCAATAGTTTTCTTGAAATCTAGAGGCAAATAAACAATTTTTCCCTTTAATCCTCTCTGTAAATCTGAAGGAGGCAATGTCCTTATCTTAGGCTCCATGCGAACAATAGCCTGAAAAGGATGGACACATTGAGTCAAAATAGATTCATATGTATTTAAATCCATCAATTCAGGAGGAATGTCTACCAACTCAAGATTATTATGAACAGCTCTAGCAGGCATTCTGTTTTCATATAATTTATTATAACAATATTTACAAATACGCTGATCAGAACTCAAATCAAAAGAATTCTCCGCCAACAAAAAAGTTGCAAAATTCTTCCATTCACTATTATTTTCCATTTCACTTTCTGCATATAAATCAACTAACCTAGTCTGAATCTTATAATGAGTCCGTCGACAACACACACAAGTAAAATTAGGCCTTTCACTTGATTTCACCTTAAACTTGGTAATTTCCTGGTCAAACTTTTCTGTACTTGAAATCTGTACATTGTCTTCCACATTACCTTCTATTACTGTGTCAATTTCTACACTGTCTTCTTTTTCACCAAAATAACAAATCTCAATTTCTTCACAAATCTTCTTCACATCTAATTCAGTTCCATGCAAAAGAGCACTGTTTAATTGTTTAAGCTTAAGTGCTGGACTTTTTGCATAATACAACCTTCTCACTAATATCCTCATTTTGTTATGATGGACTGCTAACATCCTAAAATGATGAAAAACACTCTGACATACTTTTCTAGAAAGACAAGCCAGTGAATGCCCTTGCAAACCTGTGTTTTCTCTCACTCTGCAAGGATCTAAGTCTTGCAACATCTTTATTTTCTGTTTTAGACTTTTCTTACTATATGTAAGTAAGAAATTACGAAGCAAATCGATTGAATCCTGTCGCACACTACAAATACCACTACACTTCCAAGTGTACACTGGACCCTTAGTACGTCTCCCTAAAACTTCATCAGTTAACACCTCTTCTGCATCTCTAGACACAAGTTTCTCTTTCTCAATCGGACAACCGTCTTTCACCTCATATGCTCGACCACTGGTGTCAACTGCATGCACCAAATCATTCTCCTGGAAGTAACTCTCCTCATTAAAAAATGGCTCACAACTTGAACTATGCATCCATTCTCCAGAAAAAACTTTACAAAAATGTGTCCGATTAATTACTCTTTTGCATCTACTGTTTGATTTGAAAACATCAATTGTCTTGTTAAGTGTCCTAATTCTATTGATTACTAAAATAAATAATTCTTAAGTTCAAAAACCTGATCAACAATCTTCCCTACACTTTTCTTTTTCTTATAAAAAGCAGCTCTCTGTTTACCTTTTTTAATATGTTTTAACAAATTTAAAACCACCCTATTGCAAAACATTTGTTTACGAATGTCCCTAAATTGGTTTTGCCTTCTATTCCTATACATATTATTCTCTCCTGCTCCAGTAGTAACATTTTTGGGGGGCTTTTCCTTCCTTTTCAAATTTGCTCTCTCCTTCTGTATATTCACATTCTCATCAACATTTTTTTTGATCTACATATGTTCTGAAAGAAAGACTTAGTTGTCTTACCAGGAGCTTTTTTCCTGTTTTTTTAAATATTTGTTGTAGACGAGTGCGTTAATTCCGTTGCTGTTTTTGATTTTTTCCGCTTGGCATCTTTTCTTCTCCTCTGCCTTGAGGGCATATTTCCTTACTATTTAAATCTGTGTTAAAGACACATTTTAGACCACTATTACCAAAAAACAAAGCAATCACAATAAGCAAACGATATAAACACTAGTTTACAACATATCTAAGTTTATATCACCGCAACTATGTAACTAGGAGTAAGACAGAGAAAAAGAGCTAGAGGAACTAACACAAAAAGACAGAGAGAGTCAGACAAAGAAACAGGTAGAGGGAGTAAAACATAGAGAAGGAGTAAGATTCCAGATTCAGATCCTCCCTTAAAACGCACCTCTTCACTGCGTATAATTAGCTGTTATCCACTGTTATGTTAGTTCTGTCTCTCCTCTTTGCTCTCTCTGTACAGCGCAAAGGAACCTAATGGTGTTAGCGCGCTCAATAAATTAATTTAACATAACATAACATAAGACAGAAAGAGTGTATAATATGTTATAAGACAGAAAAAGGATGTAATAGGGAGAGGGAGTCAGTCAAAGAAAGGGACAAAGGGAGTAAGTCAGAAAAAGGATGTAACAGGGTGTAAGACAGAGAGAGGGTGTAAAACGATATAAGACAGAGAGAGGGTGTTAGAAGATGAGAGAATGTAAGAGAGACTAAAACAGAGAGAGGCTGTAAAAGGTAGAAAGAGAGAGTAAGTTTGAGAGAGGGTGTAAGAGGAAGTAAATCAGAGAGAGGATGTAACAAGGAGTAATGAGAGAGAGGGAATAAATCAGAGACAGGGTGTAAGGGAAAGTAAGTCAAAGAGAAAGTGTAAGAGAGTGTAACACAGAGTCAGGATGTAAAAAGGAATAAGTCAGAGAGAGGGTGTTAGAAGGGGACTGATGGAAAAATAGAGTAAGTCAGGAAGAGAATATAAGAGAGACTTATACATTCTTGACAATACTTGGTGAAGAAACCTTGGTGCATAAAGGAATTGTATTTTACAAATGAGCGAGGTTTCAGTAGTGTAATGAAATGCTTATACATATGACCTTTTCTCTGTTTTTTAAATGTTATTCTAAAAAAAGATTTCGGGCACATGAATTGGTTTTACATTATTGACAAGGATTAGATAGTATCTACATGACTTAAAAAATATATTAGCACATTTCATAATCATGTCACCTGTGTTTCAGGGGCACGGAGGAGGTGAGGCTTGTCCAAGGGTCAGAGGAGGTGAGTCCTCTCCACTGCAATCATGGACACAGGCCTCATCTCCTTTGTACCCCTGGACATGCCTCACCTCATCTGCACAATCTACTTCCTAATCTGAGGAAGCACAGGTGACATGATTGTAAAAGGTTCAAATATACTTATTTAATCTTGCAGACACTATTTATTCCTTCTCAAAAATGTAAAAGCCATTCATTTGCTCCAAAATCGTGTTTCCAATAACATTTACGAAACAGAGCGCAGGTCATATGTACAAGCATTCCATTTCACTACTGAAACCTCACTATTTTTCAAAATACAATTCTTTTATCTAGGAAATGTTGATACCAAACATTATCATTAAAACTTAACAAAAAGCAAGAAGAAAAAATCTGAATCTGCTCCCTAATCTAGAGTAACACAAGTGACATGATTGTGAAAACTGCAAATATTTTTATTTATTCATGCACACACTATTTATTCCTAGTCAAAAATGTAAAAGCTATTCATTTGCCCAAAAATCGTTTTTCAAATAAGATTTAAGAAACCTATGTACAAGCATTCCATTTTACTACTAAAACCTCACTATTTTACAAAATACATTTCCTCTCTCTTGCAAACATTGATACCAAGCATTATCGAAAACCATGACACAATTCAACGAGAAAAAAGCTCAATTTGCTTCCTAATCTGAAGTAAGACAGGTGACATCATTGTGAAAGCTTCAAATATATTTATTTAATCATGCAGACACTATTTAGTCCTTCTCAAAAATGTAAAATCCATTTATTTGCCCCAAAATAGTTTTTTAAATAACATTTAATAAACAGTGCGCAGATCCTATGTACAAGCATTCAATTTCACTAGTGAAACATTACTATTTTACAAAATACAATTCCTCTATCTTGCAAATGTTGATACCAAGCTTTATCAAAAAACATGACACAAACCAACAAGAAACAAGCTCAATCTGCTTCCTAATCTGAGGTAACACAGGTGACATGATTGTGAAAGGTTCAAATATATTTATTTAATCATGCAGACACTATTTATTCCTTCTCAAAAATGTAAAAGCCATTCATTTGCCCCCAAATCGTTTTTTAAATAACATTTTAGAAACAGAGCGCAGGTCCTATGTACAAGCGTTCAATTTCACTACTGAAACCTCACTATTTCACAAAATACAAATCCTCTATCTTTTTATCTTATCAAAAAACATGACACAAACCAACAAGAAAGAAGCTTAATCCGGTTCCTAATCTGAGGTAACACAGGTGACATGATTGTGAAAGGTTCAAATATATTTATTTAATCATGCAGCCACTATTTATTCCTTCTCAAAAATGTAAAAGCCATTCATTTGCCCCAACATCATTTTTTAAATAACATTTTAGAAACAGAGCGCACGCCCTATGTACAAGCATTCCATGTCACTACTGAAACTTCACAATTTTACAAAATACATTTCCTCTATGCAGCAAAAACTTTTTACCAAGCATTATCAAAAAACATGACAAAAAGCAACATTTAAAAACCACAATTTGCTTCCAAATCTTCTCCATAGAGTATACAAGTCTCTATCTATATTAAATGAATCATTACTCACCTTTACAAATGCTTTGGGAGATTGAGAACAGTGTCAGACACACACACACCAATATTTCTTTAGCAGAGCAAAAGGTATGTACTCCAGGCACTTCAACCATGAATGGCACAGAAAACCTCTAATTCTACATACATATCCCTCATGTTAACCAATTAAAACTCTTCCCTCTCTATTTTCAAATCAACACCCTTCCCCCCTCAGCCCTTTCTACCTGTTACCATAGCAACTCACTCCTCACTGACCTCTCAGGTTTAAACGTTTATTCTACAATGTTGCAAATGAACTCAGCAAGGATGTTTGACCTCTCATTACACCAGCTTATCCGGTGCAATGTTTCTTTAAATGACTTTTTCTTAACCATTCAAATTACTTCTTTCACAGAACAGAACCATGCACCCTAACTTTCAGTTTTCAACTATCTGAATCCACCAATCATTGCTTGTGATTCAAGAGCACTGAAACTCCACATTTTTTTTTTTTGCAAACTCCTACTGTTCCAACTGCCATTTCATTCCCACACTTCATCTGACTGTACCAGAACCTCCTCTCACCATGTATTCTGTCTGGATTATTGGACATAGCTACATCCACTGGGCTCAAAGGTATGCAGCTATCAGAAATTTTCACAACCTTGATTTACCAAATGTAGACATCAAGTGGATTGGCCAAAGAGGATTGAGATGTCATCAATTGATACCATTGGTGAAAACCTTTTACCATCTGCCACACCCTGACCTCATAATTTTGCACTGTGGTGGAAATGACCTAGGCACTTTGACTGGGGTAGGTCTGGAAATACTTATAAAGGACACATTTGGGCAATTGATGACACTTTTCCCACAAACTGCCTTGGTATATTCCAATATTTGCCAAAGACAGAAATGGAAGTGGTCCAACCAATTTTGTCCACAATTTGAGAAAGCACGGAAACAAGTGAATAAATCTGTTTCTGCTTACATGAGAGACTAAGGAATGGGTTCAATATACAACAATAACTTGCGTTATAACATGCAAGATATCTACAGAGGAGATGGTGTGCACTTCTCAGATGAGGGGAATAGAATATTCCTCCTGAATTTAAGACTGTGCATTGGAACCTACTTGTAGGTACCTAAATCAGCCACAGAACCCAAAAGCTCTTGCCAGGGCTACCCTACCTCTCATCACTCAAAATAATTACTTAACTCTAACTTTTTTCACTGTTTTTCACGCTCCCCGGTACGCTCCCCGGTACGCGTACCGGGCGCTCCCCTCGTGAAAAATAAAAAAAAAGCCCCCCATAGAAAACCTAGGGGGTCAGGGAGTGTCTACCGTGCCCCCTTTTACCCATTCCCAACGTGTTTGTCCTCCATCTTGTGTTTCAAATCTACCGAAACACAAGATGGAGGACTCCCATAGCGCTGCCGGTACGCGTACCGGGGCGCGCACCGGTAAGCGCTCCCAAAATTTTTTTAAAGTTAATTTACATAAAAACCACTGGAGAGACTTTCACCAAATATAGAATAGGCCCTACTACATACCAGTCCCTACCATTTTCCCAAATTTGGTGGAATACCATTGAGCCATTTGGGCTGTAGCCCTGTCTAAATATCCTGAGGTAAATTACATGACAAAAACACATATGAAGTGTTAGAATTTACAACCAATTAAAATGTTACTTTCATTTTCTACTTTTATTTGCTGACATTTGATTGGTTATGTACATGAATTTAAATGAAAAATGAGAGGGAAACACGGCCATTTTGACTACAACTACCTGAGGTACATCTTTAAATGATTTTCTCATTTATCTTCATCACCTTTCTATAAGGTACATTGTTAATTTGTAAGGGGCACTTTAAGTTAATTTGTAAAAACGTTTTCTGATAGTTATTTACTGTCCCTCTGTTATAGTTATAGAATAAGATAGGCTTCTCTGTTATATTTATAGATTGAGTTAGGCTTCTCTGGTATAAATATGAATTTACTTAGGCTTCTTCACATACACTTTTTATATTTCTACTTCCTGCCTGATACCATACACAAAGATAACTTCACTGTTAAAAACTCAGAAGTACCTGTCTGAACTTAAACCCAACAGTGCCCTAACTCTACTGATATATTTATTTTTTATGCAATTTACAGCAAGAAAATGGAAGGAGAACAAGAAAACATCAGTATTTCTTTCGAAATTACCGATGAGGAGATTCTTCAACAAGATTTTGTTGACGATGATTTTATAGATGAGTCTCTGGACCAACAATTTACAGACTGTTTACAAAATATTGAATCATGCAATTTTGAGGAGATTCCAGATCATCTGATGCTGGAAGTTTTATTAAACTATGAAAATTCTAACCAATACATTTTTATTTAATAATTAAAAATTGTTTGAGACATTCATTTTTATATGTAATTCATGAAGTAGTACCAAAATGACTATAATATAAAGTGAGACTTACAGTATACTGTGCAATTTTAAAACATCATAAGGGAGCAGGGTAGACTACCCATGATCCCCTAGGCCTTCTCAGGGAGTGCTTAAAGGATCTGTTTCTCCTTTCCTGACAGACTATGGTATGGATTCCATATACCACAATAACTTCTGTAACAACATGCAAGATATCTACAGAAAAGAAGGTGTACATTGAATTTAAGACTCTGCATTGGTACCTACATGTTGGTACTTAAATCACCCACACAACACAACAACTCTATTCAGAGATACCCTACCTCTAAGCACTTTAAATTATTATTTCACTGTTTCACTTGGTTTTCCCCATGGTACGCTACCGGGTATGCTTCCCGGTGCGCGTACCGGGTGCTCCCCCCGCAAAAAACGATTTTTTTTTTTTGCCCCGCGGGTCCCTTTTATGGCCCCCACATCAAACCTAGGGAGTCAGGGGGGTCTACCCTACACCCTTTTAGTCATTTCCCCCTTTGTTTTTGCCACCTCTTGTGTCTCGATCCTACCGAGACACAAGATGGCGGCCGCTCCGGACTGTTTGGAATGTTGACAGACACCCGAGAGCCAATCAGTTTTCCGCTCGCAAACTCGCGTAGCGCGCTGATACGCGCCCCGGTGCGCGTACCGGGGCGCGCTTATAGGTATATATATTTTTTTGAACCTGAATTACTCAAAATCCACTGGAGCACATATCTTGAGACGTAGCAAAGGCACACCCGGCTACCAGTCCCTACAATTTTACCAAGTTTGGTGGAAATCCATTGAGCCATTCGGGCTAAAAGTGAGTCCAACCGCCCTATGGAAATTAACATGGGGAAAACACGTTTTGGAACCCCCCAAATATCTCGGCCACCGTTTGACGAATCCCCCCCAAACGTTCAGGGAAGGAGCAGAGCGGAGAGGGCCATCTTCTTTGAGAAATTCGCGGAGATTCGTCCACCGGCGCCAAAGTTATTCCCAATAGAATGTTGCGGATTTCCTATGGAAAACAATCCTGACTATAACTACCTACTGGCGAGCGCCAGTATGTAATATATATATATATATATATATATATATATATATATATATATATATATATATATATATATATATATTCACTGAAAAAACCATAGGTTGCAGGCCTTATATAGTAAGGAATTAGCAGTTAAAAAAACCTTTAAAATTCACTCAAAAAACTATAAGTTTTAGGGGTGTTATAGTTAGCTGGACATTTCACTCATACAAAACCATTGAAATTGCTCCTATATAGGTAGTTGTACTAACTATATTTCGCGCACCCGCAATCCACTGCTGATGATGTCACATATTACATTATTCATGACATGGTCAGTGACATCACAAATGACATCACTGGTGGCATCATCCAGTGAATGTGGTTTGCTTCGTTATTTAAATATGCATTATATATATAGCAATTTGCATTGAAGAATGAGTGGATATATAAAAATAAATATTTGGATGGAGGATTTAGTAGCAGTGTAATTGACTGTTTACTTGACCAATTTATAGTGTCTCACTAAATATAGTGGATAGTGACTAAACTGTTTGAATATCTGTATCACTTTGTCAGTTGTTGTGTAAACTGGTTCTCCAGTTTGTTACTAGCTATGTGAAAGTCTGTATTGGTTATTGATTAGTTAACTGAGTATTTGTATGGGAGAGTAAATGTGTGTGTTGTTCGGTGGGGGGGTGTGACTGCCCAAAGATGTGTGAATAGTTGATTCACTAGATATATGAAGTTAAAACTACATGTTCTAACAGTTGTTTGGGTGAGTGAATATCTTTATGGCTGTGGTGATGAGCAAATATATTTCTCAATGGTACATTGTGGAGAAGTGTGGCGCAATGGTTAGAGCAGGCAGACCTTGATGCAGAGCTCTGGCCAGGGACCAGGGTTCGATTCCCGCCTCGGAGGGTCTCCGGCTCATAAATTCCCCTGACTGGATATTCTCGCCTCAGTGCCTGTTCTGATCATGGGTCCCACGCTGCAACTCTGGGCAATAGCTTGCTTAGTCTCCACAACGACCACAAAAGCGCTGGGATGCCTGGCTGCACCTGGGGGGTGCCCAGGAGTGGAAATTTCCCAGGAAAGCCAGGAAGGGTTCCTAAGCGGTATACGAACAGCGCCAGGACACCTCCGGTGGAGGTAGCTGGGCGCTTTACAAATTCCGACATTTACATTTTTACATTTTACATGTCCAACAAACTAGAAAAATAAAAGGCAGTGTATGTGTCAGTTGTTGTATATTAATAAGTATACATAAGACTCAATGATTGTGTGAGTGACCGCCCTGACTCGTCAGACGCGGCCGCTCCACCTGAAGCTGCCGGCCCGACCCAAGTGCGGTATTGTTACCTGACCTGAGCTTCACTCGACTGATCTATCCACTCCCCCAGCGCCCGACCGTAACTCTAGAATTGCATAACGGCCGATACTAAATATTTTCATTCCCTGCCTTGATTAGAGCTAAGCTGCACCGGACCTCAACCACTTACTCCCATAGCGCCTGGTTTCAATAGTTAACTACTCATCCCCATAGCGCTCCAAGTCCTCCATAGTTGCACTGTCTGTCTCGCAGCGTAGCGCTTTTTGCCACTTGCACCAATTAGCATAATCACACAGCGCTAGCCTCCATAACGTGCTGTAACGCTGAGCTCTGTCTGCTTGCCTTGCCTTCCATTTATTTGACTGTCTGTGCCCGATTTTGTTGATCAGTCTGTGCATGTCATTTATACTGTGTGCCCCCATCTCTGCATTGGTTTTTGGCCGACTGCCATCTTGTTTAGTCTCTTGTTGTTGTTGTTGTGAAGCCTTCCCTCCCCGGATATCCACCCCGCCTCCCGCCTCCCAGCTGCTCCGCCCCCCCACAGTTCTTCAGGCTCGATCTCTCCACGAGACCTCTGTGACCGCCCTGACTCGTCAGACGCGGCCGCTCCACCTGAAGCTGCCGGCCCGACCCAAGTGTGGTATTGTTACCTGACCTGAGCTTCACTCGACTGAATTATCCACTCCCCCAGCGCCCGACCGTAACTCTAGAATTGCATAACGGCCGATACTAAATATTTTCATTCCCTGCCTTGATTAGAGCTAAGCAGCACCGGACCTCAACCACTTACTCCCATAGCGCCTGGTTTCAATAGTTAACTACTCATCCCCATAGCGCTCCAAGTCCTCCATAGTTGCACTGTCTGTCTCGCAGCGTAGCGCTTTTTGCCACTTGCACCAATTAGCATAATCACACAGCGCTAGCCTCCATAACGTGCTGTAACGCTGAGCTCTGTCTGCTTGCCTTGCCTTCCATTTATTTGACTGTCTGTGCCCGATTTTGTTGATCAGTCTGTGCGTGTCATTTATACTGTGTGCCCCCATCTCTGCATTGGTTTTTGGCCGACTGCCATCTTGTTTAGTCTCTTGTTGTTGTTGTTGTGAAGCCTTCCCTCCCCGGATATCCACCCCGCCTCCCGCCTCCCAGCTGCTCCACCCCCGCCCCTCTCCCTCCACTATCCATATATGACCGTTGTCCAACACGCGCAGCGTTCACGCGCAGCGGACACGCCCCATGCGCGCCGAAGGTGCGCCAAAGGTAAGCCCGTCTACGCCCGTCCGCGCCTGGACCGCACCCAGCGCCCGTCCCCCTGCTCTATGCCGCTCCCAACCCCCCAGAGTAACTTATGATGCCGCTACTCTCCTCGCCCTCAACCCCGGACGCACCCCACTTTGCTGCGCAGCAACCCCAGGACGTACCCACGGCCCATTCTCTTGCCTCTCCTGTAAGTTCAACTGCTTCAGGACCCTCACCAAACACACTTCCTCCACACTCAGCTCCGAACCCAACGACTTGAAATGCATCCTACTGAACATCCGCTCGGTCCACAGACATGCAACCGAACTCTGGGACCTAATGGACACCGCGTCACCTGACATCGCTTTCCTCACTGAAACATGGATGAATGCATCCTCTGCCCCTGACATCGCCATAGCCATACCGGACTCTTACAAGATCATTCGGAAAGACCGCACCGATCAAACTGGAGGAGGCATCGCCATCGTCCATAGAAACACCATCAAAATTACAACCTGCTCTGACGACAATCTTGCATCCGCCGAACACCTCCACTTTCAGATCCACACCGACCCCAGGACCACACTTAGAGGAACCCTCATTTACAGACCCCCAGGCTCCCGATCTCAATTCAGCGACATCATCACTGACTTCATCACCCCGCACGCCCTCGCCTCAAAGAACTACATTCTTCTAGGAGACCTCAACTACCACCTTGACAACATTCTCGACAACAACACCACCACCCTCCTGGACAACATGGCCAATCTCGGACTCAAACAACTTGTTAACACCCCCACTCACACAGCCGGACACACGCTCGACCCTATTTTCACCTCCAGCAAACACATCTCCTTCGATCTCACTACAGCTCTCCACTGGACGGATCACAGCTGTGTTCACTTCAGCTACAAAACAACCCTGACCCACAACCGTCCACAACCCATTCCCCGAAGAAAATGGAACAAAATCACCACTGACCAACTCCTCACATCACTCAGCCAAAATACTCCCACCCTAGCAACGGACCCAGACCAAGCGGCCACCAACCTCAGGCAATGGATTACCCACAGTGCAGACGAACTAGCACCCCTGAAAAAACACCAGTTGAAATCATCCAGCAAAAAGGCTCCCTGGTTCAATGATGACCTTAAAAAATCCAAGAAGACATGCCGCACCCTGGAGAAGAATTGGAGAAAAGAACCAACCTCAGACAACATGACCTCCCTCAAGACAGCCACCCGCAAACACCACCAACTGATTCGATCCGCCAAGAAATCAGCATTTAAGGACCGTCTCGACAACAACTCCCATAACAGCAAGGAACTCTTCAATATCGTCAAAGAATTCACCAACCCTCCCGCAGCATCCTACGACATCACTAACTCCCAAGACCTCTGCGATGCGTTATCCTCCTTCTTCTACAACAAAATTGCCGACATCCACAACAGCTTCAAGAATACTCCAAATGAACAACTCACCCCACCCCCTTCAGATCCCACCCCTCCAACTAACTACCTTAACTCCTGGAACCCAGTCACCATTGAAGACACCATTTGCCTCATGAACTCAATCCACTCTGGCTCACCTTCTGACCCCTGTCCCCACTACATCTTCAACAAAGCTGACTCCATCATCGCCCCCCAACTCCGCGACGTCATCATCTGCTCCTTCAACTCCGCCACCTTTCCAGAAATATGGAAACACGCCGAACTCAGCGCCCTTCTGAAAAAACCAACAGCAGACCCCTCAGAACTGAAAAACTACCGACCCATTTCCCTCCTCCCTTTCCCGGCCAAAGTCATCGAGAAAGCCGTCAATAGCCAACTCGCAGCCTTCCTTGAATCCAACAACTCCCTGGATCCCTCACACCACGGCTTTCGAGCCAAACACAGCACCGAAACCGCCCTCATTGCGGCGACCGACGACATCCGAGCACTCCTAGACAACGGTGAAACAGTGGCCCTCATTCTACTCGACCTCTCCGCCGCCTTCGACACTGTCTGTCATAACACCCTCATAGAACGCCTCAACAACATCGGCATTCAAGGTAAAGCCTTGGACTGGATCATCTCGTTCCTAGCCGGAAGAACCCAGAGAGTCCGACTCCCCCCTTTCTACTCAGAGCCCACCGAAGTCATCTGCGGCGTACCTCAAGGCTCCTCACTCAGTCCCACCCTCTTCAACGTCTACATGAGTCCCCTCGCCTCCATCGCACGTCAACACAACCTCAACATCATCTCCTACGCCAACGACACCCAGCTAATCCTTTCCCTCACCAAAGACCCCAACACCGCCAAAAACAACCTTCACGAAGGTATGAAAGAAGTAGCCGAATGGATGAAACAGAGCCGCTTAAAACTCAACTCAGACAAAACGGAGGTGCTCATCCTAGGATCCTCCCCCTCAGCTTGGGATGACTCCTGGTGGCCTTTCGCTTTGGGATCAGCGCCCACACCCACAAACCATGCACGTAACCTTGGCTTCATTCTAGATTCCTCTCTATCAATGTCCAGACAAGTCAACACCGTATCGTCCTCCTGCTTCAACGTCCTTCGCATTCTCAAAAAGATCTTCCGCTGGATCCCCCTCGAAACAAGGAAAACTGTCACCCATGCACTGGTCACGAGTCGACTTGACTATGGCAACACACTCTACGCCGGAATTGCAACAAAATTGCAGAAAAAGCTCCAGCACATCCAAAACGCATCAGCGAGACTCATATTAGACCTCCCGCGCCAAGAGCACATCACCGGTCACCTAAAAAACCTCCACTGGCTTCCCGTCAACAAAAGAATTACTTTCCGCCTTCTTACCCACGCACACAAGGCCCTTTATAAGCTAGGACCCGAATGCCTCAACACTCGACTGTCCTTCTACTATCCCACCCGCCAACTAAGATCATCCAATCAAGCTCTCGCCGCAGTCCCGCGCATCCGAAAAACCACCATGGGTGGCAGATCCTTCTCCTTCCTGGCTGCCAAGACCTGGAACTCACTCCCCACCCACCTCCACCTTACTCAGAATCACATCTCCTTCAGAAAAGAACTGAAAACATGGCTATTCGACAAACAATTAACCCCTCCCTCTAGCGCCTTGAGACCCTCTGGGTGAGTAGTGCGCTTTATAAATGCCTGAACTTGAACTTGAACTTGACTGTATGGATAACTTTATACTTGTAATAATGATTTTATAATTCACTAAGTATGACTTACTATCTAAATGAATAGATGAAGTTGTGTTTGTATAAGTGTGTAGCTAAGTAAATATGTAAGTATGATCCATTGTTTGCATAAGTGAGTAGGATGATTTCATATGTGAATAGGATGTGTGCTGGTGTGTAATGTCGATTTAGGTGTATAAGTATTTTTGATAGTGTTCTATTGTTCATTGACAGCATGTATGAGTGAATCTACAGGTAAGTGATTAGATGTGTGTACACAACTAAAATCACTAAGTGGGTTTTTAGATACTTGTATTGCTGTAACAATGGATTCAAATATTGTTAGAAGCGGCTGTCTCTAGTTGGCAGAGGTATACACTTCTGACAAATAGGGACACACCTTTTCTAGTCAGGGCAAGGAGATCACACACTTAGATAACCCCTGCTCACCCCCTTGGTAGCTTGGCAAAGCAGACAGGCTTATCTCAGAGGCAGTGCGTTAAGCATTTATGACCACATACAGTAATAAAGTGAATACACTACAAATGGACACGACACAGTAGTATTATAAAAATATGGATTTTTATATAAGGTTTAGCACAAGACCAAATAACGACAAAAATATACCACAGTCTCAATAAATACTCTTGGAAGGAAAAATAATAGTTCAAGCACGGTTTCTTCTTAGCACAAAGTCTTTAGTATCAAAAGCAACTCTTCTTCTCTAAAACCCAGTTCTTGGCAACAATGTAACCCACACGGGAGTCACACGACGTCGAGGCAAAGTTAATCCAAAGGTTCGGCGTCGACCGCGAGGAGCGCTACGTCGAGCCCGGAGTCGCACAGACCCCAACAACACAGTACCTTGGAAAAGTGAAGCACTCGATGATCAGCGGCGTCGAGATGTCCGGCGTCGCGTCTTCGGCGTCGATCGAGCCTCGGAGTCGGGGCGATCTGCAGCGGCGTCGACCGAAGTCAGGCGGGAGCAGCGCTCACGGGATGAAGCAGGATACGACGTCGTCGATGTCGATGTTGCAAGAGTGAGCAGCGCTCACGGCGTCGAGAGGGCTCGAAGTCGATGCGATCAGCGGCGGTGCAGACACGGGGTCACTTGGAGCTGGAGCCGAACTCACTACTCACTGGCGTTGCTGCTGGCGTCGATCGGGCCCGGCGGCCGGCGTCGAGGAAGCGGGACACTGGAGCCGTTACTCACGATGTCGAGCTGGATTCGGCGGCGTCCGTCGGCGTCGAGATTGCTGGATTCTTTCAGAGGTGCTGGATTCACAAACTCCAGCAAGTAGCACTTTAAGCAGATGAAGTCCTTTAGCCCTGTGACTTCAACAGGAGACTGGCACTCTTCCAGCCCTTGGAGATTTTCTCAGCAAAGAGTGAGAGTACACACAAAGTTCCTCTCTCCTGGTTCCTTGGCAAAAATAAAGAAGCAATGCAGGATTCCCCCAACAAACAGCACTCTGGCAGAAGGGGTAGGCAGTCCTTAGATCAGCAGGCTTCTTGTCCTTGGTTCAGGTTTCCTTGTCAGAAGTGATCTGATTTCTTGGTTCAGGGGTCCTTCTCTTATACCCCTTTTTGGCTTTGATCCCTTTGTCCATGCAGGGGAATTTCCCCCCATCCTGGGTTTGTTGTGGGTGTTGCCAGGCCAGAGCACCTGGCCTATTCACTGGGCAGGGCAGAGTCCTCAGCCGCTCAGCAGGAGCGGAGCCAGCATTGTTACTGGCAGGGGCAGGGCCATCAGCTGCCCGGCAGGAGGCGGGCCAGGAAAGTCCCAGGCAAGCACAGAGTCATCAGTCGCCTGGCAGGGGGGCGGAGCCAACATTGTATCAGGCAGGGCAGGCTATCAAGAGCTACTCTCCCCTACTCTCAATGCAAATGCCCCACTCATCCCACACTGACTCATTCAGACTCTCTGGAGCCACCCAGCTCCTGTCACACACACACCAGAACCAGCAGAGACCGGTAGACAGTTAGACAAGAAAATAGCTACTTTCTAAAAGTGCTATTTTCAAACACAGAGTCCAAAAACCATCCACACAAACGGATGCGTTATTAAACCCTGAGTTCAGGGATACCAAACTCGACATTGCACCATGCTCCCCGAGCCCGCTAGGATTATGACATTAATAATCCTGGCAGCCCATTCTAACTGATGGAGAGCAGGCTACCTTACAATAGTGAAAAACGACTATGGATGTAATTCACTATTAGGACATGCCAACCTTGTCAGGCTTGTCCTACCTTATGCTTACAATGCACCCTGCCCGTGGGCCTACCATAGGGGTGACTAACATGAAGTTAAGGGAAGGTTTAGGGACTGGCAAGTAGGTGTACTTGCGCAGTCCTCGTGCCAGTCAGACTGCACGTGGTCTGGCAATGGCAGACCTTCAGACATACTTTTACTAGGCCGCTCTTGTGGGTGGCACAACATGTGCTGCAGGCCCACTAGCAGCATTTGTATTTACAAGCCCTGGCACCCCTGGTGCACTCTACTAGGGACTGATAGTAAACCAAATAAGCCAAACATGGAAGTCAATCAATACAGCAATTTCACATAGGGAGCACTTGCACTGTGACACTGATCAGCAGTGGCACAGTGCCCAAAGCATATACCAGCAAAAAAACATCGTAAACAGAGGAGGCAAACAGAAAAAACGGAGGAGAGACTCATGCCAATGATGCCAGGTCTAACACGTGTCCCCTCCAGCTGAAATGTGGGGAGAACTACCCTTACCCTAGGGAGTCCTCATCACTAAGGCGGAAAAATCTGGACAGACCATCAGCATTGGCGTGATCTGTGCCAGGGCGGTGTTCCACCGTGAAGTCCATCCCCTGTAGGGAAATGGACCACCTCAACAGCTTTGGATTCTCACCCCTCATCTGCATCAACCATCTGAGGGGCCTGTGGTCTGTCTGCACCCGGAAGTGAGTCCCAAACAGGTAGGGTCTCAGCTTTTTCAGCGCCCAGACCACAGCAAATGCTTCTCTTTCTATCGCACTCCACCTCTGTTCCCTGGGAAGTAACCTCCTGCTGATGAAGGCTACAGGTAAATCTCGGCCCTCTTCATTCACCTGAGCTAGAACAGCCCCCACGCCATGCTCTGAAGCGTCCGTCTGGACAACAAATTCTTTCGAAAAGTCGGGTGCCTGGAGTATGGGTGCTGTGCACATTGCAGTTTTCAGGGTGTCAAAGGCCGTCTGACAGGCGTCAGTCCAGTTCACAAGTCGTGGCTGCTTCCTGGAAGTCAGCGAAGTCAAGGGGTGCACAATGTTACCATAATCCTTGACAAACCTCCTGTAGTAACCCGTGAGACCCAGGAAGGCTCTCACCTGAGTCTGGGTTTTGGGCGGTGCCCATGCCAGGATGGTATCAATCTTGGGTTGTAGGGGGGCCACCTTGCCGCTCCCTACTTGGTGCCCCAAGTACACCACTGAACCCTGCCCAATCTGGCACTTACTGGCTTTGATTGTGAGGCCTGCTCTGCGCAGGGCCAACAACACTTCCTGGAGGTGGCACAAGTGTTCCTCCCAGCTGGCGCTGAACACTGCGATGTCGTCCAGGTAGGCGGCACTGAAATCCTCCAGTCCAGCCAAGACCTGGTTGACCAACCTCTGGAAGGTGGCAGGGGCATTCTTCATCCCAAAGGGCATAACCCGGAACTGGTAGTGCCCATCTGGTGTGGAGAATGCTGACCTCTCTTTTGCCCCATCGGTCAAGGCGATCTGCCAGTACCCAGACGTTAGATCAAACGTACTAAGGTACTGGGCAGCCCCTAACCGATCGATGAGCTCATCAGCTCTGGGGATGGGGTGCGCGTCAGTCTTGGTGACTGAATTGAGTCCTCGGTAATCCACACAGAACCGAAGTTCCGGTGAAGCACCAGGCGCTGCAGCCTTTGGAACCAAGACCACGGGGCTGGCCCAAGGACTGCTAGAGGACTCAACCACCCCTAGGGCAAACATCTTGGAGACCTCCTCCTTGATGTATGCTCTGACCTTGTCAGTCACTCTGTAAGCCTTGTGCTTGACAGGAGTGCTGTCCCCGGTGTCTACATCATGGACACACCACTGAGTAACACCAGGAATCAAGGAAAACAGATCAGGGAATTGCCCCAACAAATGGCGACAATCCTGCTGCTGTTCAGGGGTCAGTGTGTCAGAGAGGACAACACCATCCACTGACCCATCTTGCTCTTTTGCATACAGGAGGTCAGGAAGAGGCTCACTCTCCTCCTCCATTCCAGCATCTGTAGCTAGGAGCATGCCCACTTCGGACCTTTCTAAGTGGGGCTTCAAACGGTTGACATGCAGGACCCGCAAGGGGTTCCTGGGAGACTTTAAATCCACCAGGTAGGTGACATCGCTCTTCTTCTCCACAACCTCGAATGGTCCAGTCCACCTGTCCTTGAGCGCACAAGGTTCCACAGGGGACATGACCCAAACTTTCTGTCCAGGCTGAAGCTCTACCAGAGTGGCCCTCTGGTCGTACCACCGCTTCATCTCCTCCTGGCTGGCCTCCAGATTTGCCTGAGCAAGATCCCTGAAGCGCCTAGTCTGGTTCCTAAAGGCCAGCATGTAACTGTATACATCCTGGGGAGGTTTCCTGGGAGATTGCTCCCAGCCTTCTTTGACCAGACTTAAAGGTCCTCTTACCGGGTGACCATACAAAAGCTCAAAGGGGCTGAACCCTAGAGATTTCTGTGGCACCTCACGGTAAGCAAACAACAGGCATGGTAAGAGGACGTCCCATTTACGCCTCATTGGTTCTTCAAGACCCATAATCATGCCTTTAAGGGTACGGTTGAATCTTTCAACCAACCCATTACCTTGAGGGTGGTACGGAGTGGTGAACTTATAAGTTACCCCACACTCCTTCCACAGAGACTTCATATAGTTGGAAATGAAGTTGGTGCCCCGGTCTGACACCACCTCTCTGGGGAACCCCATTCGGGAGAAAACACCCATCAGTGCCCGTCCCACCACGGGGGCAGTCACTGTTCTGAGAGGGATGGCTTCCGGGTACCGTGTGGCATGGTCCACCAAGACCAGGATGAACCTGTTGCCCAGGGCCGTCTTGGGGTCCAGTGGCCCAACAATGTCAATCCCCACCCGGTCAAAGGGGGTACTGACCACGGGAAAAGGTTGGAGGGGAGCCTTCTGCTTCCGCCCGCTTTTCCCACTTGCCTGGCAAGTCTGACAGGTCTTGCAATGGACATCTGTGTCCCTTCGCATCTGAGGCCAATAGAAATGGGTGACAAGCCTGTCATAGGTCTTGTCCTGCCCCAGATGTCCAGCTAAAGGAACGTCATGAGCCAAACCCAGTAGGAAGGCTCTGAAGCGCTGGGGTACCACCAGCACACGGGCTGACCCAGGCTCAGCAGCCTTAGGCTCGCTATACAGGAGGTCGTTCTCCCAGTACACAAAATGTGACCCTGACTGATCACCTGAGGTTTGGGCTGAGGCCTGCTGCCTCATACCCACAAGAGAAGGGCACACTTTCTGTTCTGCACAGAATTCCTCCCTGGAGGGACCACCATCCTGCTGCCAATGGGTCAGCTCGGGCAGGTCTCCCAGTTCGGCAACTTGTTCACCTGTGGGTTCCAGGGCATCCCCCTCGAGGTCTGCCTCCTCCTGGACCACGGGAACTACGGGGGACGGTTTCCCGCGCCCCCTGCCTCTTCTCTTCACAGCTGGGTCCTGGGCCATACTTTCAGGCTCCAGAACCCCATCAACACCCTTACTTGCTGTCATGGATCGAGTGGTTGCACACACCCACTCTGGCACACCCAACATTTTCAAATGTGTCTCCCTCTCCACCTTAGCCCAAGGGGAGTCTTCTAAATCGTTGCCCAGGAGACAATCAACAGGCATGGCGGGCCTCACAGCAACCTGAAGAGTACCTGAAACTCCCCCCCATTCAAAGGAAACTTGAGCTACCTCACACTCTTTCTGGGAGTTGTCAGCAGCTATCACAGGGTAGAATGCGTGGGGAACAACCTGCTCTCTGGACACCAAGTGACACTTGACAGCTGTCACACTCGCTCCGGTGTCTCTGAGAGCTTCCACTCTATGGCCATTAATGGTCACCCACTGCCTATATTTCTTAGTGTTACTAGGCAGAGGGGGTGGAGGGACCAATTCCATGTCTCCTAGAGAGACCAGGGACATCTCCGCGGGACCCTCCCCACCATGGGCAACCATCTCCTCCCCTCCCAGAGCTACACTAGCCAACTGACGGGGTGGTGCACTGGGTAGTGCACCAGACTTCTTCAAGGGACACTGAGGGTCATAAAAACGGTGTCCTACCTGCTTACAAACGAAGCAGGTCAGTGGGCCCCTATGACCAGGTTTACCTGGCGGGGCCTCTGATTTCTTCACAGGGGGAGGTTGGGAACCTTTCCCTTGGTTCCCTTGGGGATTACTTTGGGGCCCTTTCTGGGACTCCTTCTGTTTACCCTTGTCCCCCCCACTCTTCTGCTGGGGACCCTGCCCACCTTTGGCTGAGTCTCCCACTGGACCCTTGTGGACCCGGGTACTGACCCAGCGGTCCGCCTCTTCAGCAAGTTTTCTAGGGTTAGATATCTTGCTATCAATAAGGTGCTGGCGCAGCTCTGGAAAACAGTTATTAGACAAGTGCTCCCAAGCAAATAAATCATAAAGAGCATCATAACTTTCCACTTTGCTGCCCTTTACCCAACCATCCATGGCTCTGCAAAAATATGACACATACTCCACCCACGTGGTACCAGGCAACTTCTTACATTCTCTAAAGGCCTGTCTGTACTTTTCTGGGGTTAGGCCATACCTTAACATTAAAGCATCCTTCATATGAGCATAAGACGTCCTATTCTCAACAGGCATGTCTAACAGGGTATCTCTTCCCTCATTCACAAAGCGACCCCACAACCCCGCTCCCCAATCCTTCTCAGGGACCCGGTGGGCCAACAATGCTAACTCATATGCTTTAAACCACTGACCAATATCCTCATTCTTCTGAAAATCTTTGATCACATCTTTGGGAAAATAAAACCTACTTTCTGCAGGCACAGATGGGACGCTGCCACCAGAGGGATTCAATTCTAACTCCTTAGCTTTGAGCTCCATGTCCCTCACCATTTTCTCACGCTCAAAAGCTAACTTCTCTCTCTCAAACTCTAATCTTTTGATCTCCAAATCAGCTTCTCTCCTGCCTCTTGCATTCTCTATCTCCAACTGCCCATTTATCTTAAGTTTTGCCATTTCCACGTTGTAGGCTCGCTCCTTCGCCCTTTCTTCTCTTTCTTCAGGGGAAAGACCTTTGGAGGAAACACTGCTGCCAGGAGGGGATACAGGCCCAGTCACGGGCACTTCCTCCTCCCCTTCCTCTGTCGGTCCCACCACCGGATCAGAGGGATTTCTGGCCTCTAACCAGGCTTCCAATGCTTTGAAATATTCTGCTTTCTTGGAGAGGCCTGGAGTAGGGACTTTCAATTGTTTGCAAAAGTGTTTCAGCTCCTTTAAGGAATAACCATTTATCTTACTCCTATCAAATTCCTCCACAACAGCAACAACAGGTGTAGTGCTTCCAGCAGTACTCATGGTCAAAACTGGCAGTTTCAAAAATCAAGCTTCAGGAAAAGCGGAGAACAAAAATAGAATATCCAACCAAAACAGATTGTGGCTGCGCTATGGTCTGCTTTCACTATGTAGCGCACACTAATCACTGCACATGGGTCATAAATGCAAAGTTCAAAATCCCACCGCTGACCCACCAATGTTAGAAGCGGCTGTCTCTAGTTGGCAGAGGTATACACTTCTGACAAATAGGGACACACCTTTTCTAGTCAGGGCAAGGAGATCACACACTTAGATAACCCCTGCTCACCCCCTTGGTAGCTTGGCAAAGCAGACAGGCTTATCTCAGAGGCAGTGCGTTAAGCATTTATGACCACATACAGTAATAAAGTGAATACACTACAAATGGACACGACACAGTAGTATTATAAAAATATGGATTTTTATATAAGGTTTAGCACAAGACCAAATAACGACAAAAATATACCACAGTCTCAATAAATACTCTTGGAAGGAAAAATAATAGTTCAAGCACGGTTTCTTCTTAGCACAAAGTCTTTAGTATCAAAAGCAACTCTTCTTCTCTAAAACCCAGTTCTTGGCAACAATGTAACCCACACGGGAGTCACACGACGTCGAGGCAAAGTTAATCCAAAGGTTCGGCGTCGACCGCGAGGAGCGCTACGTCGAGCCCGGAGTCGCACAGACCCCAACAACACAGTACCTTGGAAAAGTGAAGCACTCGATGATCAGCGGCGTCGAGATGTCCGGCGTCGCGTCTTCGGCGTCGATCGAGCCTCGGAGTCGGGGCGATCTGCAGCGGCGTCGACCGAAGTCAGGCGGGAGCAGCGCTCACGGGATGAAGCAGGATACGACGTCGTCGATGTCGATGTTGCAAGAGTGAGCAGCGCTCACGGCGTCGAGAGGGCTCGAAGTCGATGCGATCAGCGGCGGTGCAGACACGGGGTCACTTGGAGCTGGAGCCGAACTCACTACTCACTGGCGTTGCTGCTGGCGTCGATCGGGCCCGGCGGCCGGCGTCGAGGAAGCGGGACACTGGAGCCGTTACTCACGATGTCGAGCTGGATTCGGCGGCGTCCGTCGGCGTCGAGATTGCTGGATTCTTTCAGAGGTGCTGGATTCACAAACTCCAGCAAGTAGCACTTTAAGCAGATGAAGTCCTTTAGCCCTGTGACTTCAACAGGAGACTGGCACTCTTCCAGCCCTTGGAGATTTTCTCAGCAAAGAGTGAGAGTACACACAAAGTTCCTCTCTCCTGGTTCCTTGGCAAAAATAAAGAAGCAATGCAGGATTCCCCCAACAAACAGCACTCTGGCAGAAGGGGTAGGCAGTCCTTAGATCAGCAGGCTTCTTGTCCTTGGTTCAGGTTTCCTTGTCAGAAGTGATCTGATTTCTTGGTTCAGGGGTCCTTCTCTTATACCCCTTTTTGGCTTTGATCCCTTTGTCCATGCAGGGGAATTTCCCCCCATCCTGGGTTTGTTGTGGGTGTTGCCAGGCCAGAGCACCTGGCCTATTCACTGGGCAGGGCAGAGTCCTCAGCCGCTCAGCAGGAGCGGAGCCAGCATTGTTACTGGCAGGGGCAGGGCCATCAGCTGCCCGGCAGGAGGCGGGCCAGGAAAGTCCCAGGCAAGCACAGAGTCATCAGTCGCCTGGCAGGGGGGCGGAGCCAACATTGTATCAGGCAGGGCAGGCTATCAAGAGCTACTCTCCCCTACTCTCAATGCAAATGCCCCACTCATCCCACACTGACTCATTCAGACTCTCTGGAGCCACCCAGCTCCTGTCACACACACACCAGAACCAGCAGAGACCGGTAGACAGTTAGACAAGAAAATAGCTACTTTCTAAAAGTGCTATTTTCAAACACAGAGTCCAAAAACCATCCACACAAACGGATGCGTTATTAAACCCTGAGTTCAGGGATACCAAACTCGACATTGCACCATGCTCCCCGAGCCCGCTAGGATTATGACATTAATAATCCTGGCAGCCCATTCTAACTGATGGAGAGCAGGCTACCTTACAATAGTGAAAAACGACTATGGATGTAATTCACTATTAGGACATGCCAACCTTGTCAGGCTTGTCCTACCTTATGCTTACAATGCACCCTGCCCGTGGGCCTACCATAGGGGTGACTAACATGAAGTTAAGGGAAGGTTTAGGGACTGGCAAGTAGGTGTACTTGCGCAGTCCTCGTGCCAGTCAGACTGCACGTGGTCTGGCAATGGCAGACCTTCAGACATACTTTTACTAGGCCGCTCTTGTGGGTGGCACAACATGTGCTGCAGGCCCACTAGCAGCATTTGTATTTACAAGCCCTGGCACCCCTGGTGCACTCTACTAGGGACTGATAGTAAACCAAATAAGCCAAACATGGAAGTCAATCAATACAGCAATTTCACATAGGGAGCACTTGCACTGTGACACTGATCAGCAGTGGCACAGTGCCCAAAGCATATACCAGCAAAAAAACATCGTAAACAGAGGAGGCAAACAGAAAAAACGGAGGAGAGACTCATGCCAATGATGCCAGGTCTAACAAATATGATACTCTTTATTTTACAAAGAGTGATGAAAGATTTTACTAGTGTATAAAAAGGTGTATGTGATTGTCACGTGGATGATGTCATCAGTGATGTCATCAGTGATGTCATTTGAGATGTCATCAGTAATGTCACTGACCATGTCATGAATGATGTAATATGTGACATCATCAGCAGTGGATTGCGGGTGCGCGAAATATAGTTAGTACAACTAACTATATAGGAGCAATTTCAATGGTTTTGTATGAGTGAAATGTCCAGCTAACTATAACACCCCTAAAACGTATAGTTTTTTGAGTGAATTTTAAAGGTTTTTTAAATGCTAATTCCTAACAATATAAGGCCTGCAACCTATGGTTTTTTCAGTGAATTTCAAAGGTTTGTTAAATGCTAATTCCTAACTATATAAGGCCTGAAACCTATGGTTTTTTCAGTGAATTTGCAAGGTTTTTTAAATGCTAATTCCTAACTATATAAGGCCTGAAACCTATGTTTTTTTCAGTGAATTTCAAAGGTTTTTTTAATGCTAATTCCTAATTATATAAGACCTGAAAGCCCACCAGGAGTCTCCAGTATGCACCAGGGGACTGCATTGCAGAGAGGTGTAATGAAGCCACGCCCCTTTTTACACCTCTCTGCAACGCAGCCCCGTGCATGTTTGAAGGAGGGGAACTAATTCTCCTTGCATACTGGGGGCACCTGGGGGCCAACTAGCCCACCTTGAACCTCCAGTATGCGCCAGGGGGCTGCATTGCAGAGGTGTAATTAGGCTATGCCCCTTGTTACACCTCTCTGCAATGCAGCCCCCTGGCGCGTTTGCAGAGGGGGAACTAATTCCCCTTGCATACTGGGGGTCCCTGGGGGCCAACTAGACCACCAGGAGCCTCCAGTATGCGCCAGAGGGCTGCATTGCAGAGAGGTGTAATGAGGCCACACCCTTTTTTACACCTCTCTGCAACGCAGCCCCCGTGCATGTTTGAAGAGAGGGAACTAATTCCCCTTGCATACTGGGGGTCCTTGGGGGCCGACTAGCCCACCTGGAACATCCAGTATGCGCCAGGGGGCTGCATTGCACAGAGGTGTAATGAGGCTATGCCTCTTTTTACACCTCTCTGCAACGCAGGCCACTGGCGCGTTTGAAGAGGGGGGACTAATTCCCCTTGCATACTGGGGGTCCCTGGGTCATATTTGCCCAAACGCCGAAATTCCGAACGATTGAAAATGACTTTTCTTGAGAAACATTTGGATTTGGATTATCATGTCCTATACTTTGGAATTTTTGAAAGACTGACTTTGAGGATGCTATAAATGACTCAAGTCTGCCCGAATTGTGTGGGTAAAATTGAAACCTAGTCACTTTGAATAAGAATGTACTTACGTCTCATCTAACATTTGGAAGAAATATCTAGTTATATGACAACAGGATACCGACATAACTTGAAGGAAATAAGAACGCCCTGAAGAAGTTCTGTTGTACAGAACGAAACGCGTCAGCTGGCTGTGGTACATAAACTTAAAGAAAATAAAAGCATTTGAATATACACCAAGATTCAGCGCTTCAATAAGGACTCTAAGTGATATGATTTGATTGGACCTATTGTGCAAGTGGTGCTGTGCCAAACTTTGGAATATTCTCCACTACTCTCTACTACTTACTCTCTACTACTCCACTTCTCTCTAATACTCACTCTCTACTACTCATTCTCTACTACTCTACTACTCTCTACTACTCTCTCTCTACTACTCACTCCCTACTACTCACTATCTACTGCTCTCTACTACTCACTCTCTACTACCTTCTACTACTCACTCTCTACTACTCTCTCTCTACTACTCACTCTTTACTACTCACTATCTACTACTCTCTACTACTCACTCTCTACTTCTCACTCTCTACTACCCTCTACTACTCACTCTCTACTACTCTCTCTCTACTACTCTACTACTCACTCTACTACTTACTCTCTACTACTCTCTACTATTCTCTCTCTCTGCTACTCACTCTCTACTACTCTCTACTACTCACTCTTTACTACTCTCTACTACTCACTATCTACTGCTCTCTACTACTCACTCTACTACTTACTCTCTACTACTCTCTACTTCTCACTCTCTACTAACTCTCTACTACTCTCTACTACTCACTCTACTATTCACTCTACTACTCTCTACTACTCACTCTCTGCTACTCTCTCTACTGCTCTATAGTACTCTCTACTACTCACTCTCTACTCTATTACTCACTCTCTTCTCTCTACCTCTCTACCTCTCTCTACTTCTCTCTCTACTAGTCTCTACCTCTCTACCTCTACCTCTCTACCTCCACACCTCTACCTTTCTACCTCTCTCTACACACACACATAAACATATATATATATGCATATATATATGCATATGCATTTATGTATGTGTGTATATATATATATACATATATATATATACATACAAATATAAACATATATAATCTGCATATCTATATAAATACAAATATAAATGCATGCATACATATACATATATGCATACATATGCATGTTATTTACATGAAAGTATTAAAAACACTAATAAAGCAAAGCTAAAAAGCCACCTCATTACAAACAGAATGGCTTTAACTTAAACGAGGGCGAGGTCTAATGCATTTTCAATGCTTGTTTACTTTGGTTCCATCAAGAAGGCATTCAGCTGTGTCATATATTTGCCATAAATTCTGAATGTTAGCACTCTAGTTGCTCATTAGATCACTGTAGTAAAGCTACTGCTCACCAGGGAAGTCTGCTGCTAATCATACTTTCTATGGCAAAATGAACCCCCTCGTTTTGTTCCTTTTTAAATTAAATGTTTTCAGACTTACCACTTCATTCCAATCAAGATGACTTCTGGTGTGCCATACTTTTGTCATAAGTAAGACTGTTAGCGCTCTAGTTGTTCTTTAGAACACTCTGGGACATTCTGTCATTGGGCTATACTTGGGCTACATCTGGGTGATATGTGGGCTACATTTGGGCTCTTTTGTCTCTGGTGGCCATCTTGGGAGACTGCATGTCAGAATTTTTTAATGAAATAGAAGAGGATTTGGGAAGTCACTCAAAATGTGCCCTCATTTTTCTTTCTGAAGCACTAATCATACTTTCTATGGCAAAATATACCCCCTCATTTTGTTCCTTTTTAAATTAAATGTTTTAAGAGTTACCACTTTATTCTAATCAAGATGGCTTCAGGTGTGCCATACCTTTGAAATAAGTAGGACTGTTAGCGCTCTAGTTGTTCTTTAGAACACTCTAGGAGGCTGCAGTAGAACACAAAGGAATCAACTGACAGTCTCTGTCCTTGTTGGATGTACATGTTTTACTGAGAATGTCAGACTTCCTGCTCACATGACTGAGAAAGATAATGTGAATTTACAGAAAATATGCTTTCAGTTTAGCTTATAGATCCCCTTCCAAACCACTGTGGGAAAAGCATGAGATAATAGTTTTCTTTCAAACATGATTCATGAAATCCCAGCAGAAGGCTTTTTCACATGGTAAAATCACCTTAGAACACACCACAATTCCTAAAATGAGTATGGTACCATCAACAAATGATTTATAATGTAACTAAAGTCCTAAAACCCTCTATTAACTACAATGCTTTTTAATGAGGTGCTATCATGTATATTGGTCCCAAGATGCTGCCAACACTTCTTGGATGAAGTGCTGACAGCCAATCAGATCTCACGATGAGATGTGTGGTTAGGCTCCGCCCAGATATATATGTGTTTTTGAAGTTAATTTTCATAAAAACCACTGGAGCAATTTTCACCAAATATAGCAAAGGCACTTCTGCGTACCAGTCCCTACAATTTTGCCAAGTTTGGTGTAATTCCGTTCAGCGGTTCGGGCTGTAGCCTTGTCAGAACGTCCTATGGAAATTAACATGGGGGAAACACGTTTTGGGACCCCCCTTTTTTCTCAGCCCCCACTTCACGAATCCCCCCAAAACTTTTAGGGAAGGAGCGCAGCGGAGCTGGCCACAATTTTGGAAAATTACAGGCAAATTCCTCAACCGGCGCCAAAGTTATTCCCAATAGAATGTTGCGGATTTCCTATGGCAGCTAGGTCCTAACTATATATACCTACTGGCTATATATATATATATATATATATATATATATATATCCAACAAAAGAGTTGCCCCTGTGAGGTTGACCTCATGGAAACGTTCGCCTCAATAAATGATGCAGCAGTTTGTTGTTTCTCCTCTTTATTCGATCAAAAGGCTCAACGCGTTTCAGGATTGCTCCCTTGGTCACGAGCCACAAAGCAACTTACAGCAAACACAGCTCGATGAAAAAATACTTGCATCAATTAAAGGTCCCACCCAGATGGGCGTGGTGACCTGCCCCACGGGCTTCTGGTATTTGCAGTCTATCATCGAGTTGTGTGCCCAATTAATGTGCATTCTTCCCAAGTGGGCACAAGCGGAGTTCCAACACTGTCTTTTAAAACACACCATTCCGTGCAGTTTCCATTCCTGTGGCCCAATGCCAGTTTCCCCCGGCACTGCAGGTCCGCTCCAGGCGGCGGGTCAAACCTCGCGGCATAGGCTAGCCGCTTATATCCAACAAAAGAGTTGCCCCTGTGAGGTTGACCTCATGGAAACGTTTGCCTCAATAAATGATGCAGCAGTTTGTTGTTTCTCCTCTTTATTCGATCAAAAGGCTCAACGCGTTTCAGGATTGCTCCCTTGGTCACGAGCCACAAAGCAACTTACAGCAAACACAGCTCGATGAAAAAATACTTGCATCAATTAAAGGTCCCACCCAGATGGGCGTGGTTACCTGCCCCACGGGCTTCTGGTATTTGCAGTCTATCATCGAGTTGTGTGCCCAATTAATGTGCATTCTTCCCAAGTGGGCACAAGCGGAGTTCCAACACTGTCTTTTAAAACACACCATTCCGTGCAGTTTCCATTCCTGTGGCCCAATGCCAGTTTCCCCCGGCACTGCAGGTCCGCTCCAGGCGGCGGGTCAAACCTCGCGGCGTAGGCTAGCCGCTCATATCCAACAAAAGAGTTGCCCCTGTGAGGTTGACCTCATGGAAACGTTCGCCTCAATAAATGATGCAGCAGTTTGTTGTTTCTCCTCTTTATTCGATCAGAAGGCTCAACGCGTTTCAGGATTGCTCCCTTGGTCACGAGCCACAAAGCAACTTACAGCAAACACAGCTCGATGAAAAAATACTTGCATCAATTAAAGGTCCCACCCAGATGGGCGTGGTTACCTGCCCCACGGGCTTCTGGTATTTGCAGTCTATCATCGAGTTGTGTGCCCAATTAATGTGCATTCTTCCCAAGTGGGCACAAGCGGAGTTCCAACACTGTCTTTTAAAACACACCATTCCGTGCAGTTTCCATTCCTGTAGCCCAATGCCAGTTTCCCCCGGCACTGCAGGTCCGCTCCAGGCGGCGGGTCAAAACTCGCGGCGTAGGCTAGCCGCTCATATCCAACAAAAGAGTTGCCCCTGTGAGGTTGACCTCATGGAAACGTTCGCCTCAATAAATGATGCAGCAGTTTGTTGTTTCTCCTCTTTATTCGATCAAAAGGCTCAACGCGTTTCAGGATTGCTCCCTTGGTCACGAGCCACAAAGCAACTTACAGCAAACACAGCTCGATGAAAAAATACTTGCATCAATTAAAGGTCCCACCCAGATGGGCGTGGTTACCTGCCCCACGGCTTCTGGTATTTGCAGTCTATCATCGAGTTGTGTGCCCAGTTAATGTGCATTCTTCCCAAGTTGGCACAAGCGGAGTTCCAACACTGTCTTTTAAACCACACCATTTCGTGCAGTTTCCATTCCTGTGGCCCAATGCCAGTTTCCCCCGGCACTGCAGGTCCGCTCCAGGCGGCGGGTCAAACCTCGCGGCGTAGGCTAGCCGCTCATATCCAACAAAAGAGTTGCACCTGTGAGGTTGACCTCATGGAAACGATCGCCTCAATAATTGATGCAGCAGTTTGTTGTTTCTCCTCTTTATTCGATCAAAAGGCTCAACGCGTTTCAGGATTGCTCCCTTGGTCACGAGCCACAAAGCAACTTACAGCAAACACAGCTCGATGAAAAAATACTTGCATCAATTAAAGGTCCCACCCAGATGGGCGTGGTTACCTGCCCCACGGGCTTCTGGTATTTGCAGTCTATCATCGAGTTGTGTGCCCAATTAATGTGCATTCTTCCCAAGTGGGCACAAGCGGAGTTCCAACACTGTCTTTTAAAACACACCATTCCGTGCAGTTTCCATTCCTGTGGCCCAATGCCAGTGTTCCCCGGCACTGCAGGTCCGCTCCAGGCGGCGGGTCAAACCTCGCGGCGTAGGCTAGCCGCTCATATCCAACAAAAGAGTTGCCCCTGTGAGGTTGACCTCATGGAAACGTTCGCCTCAATAAATGATGCAGCAGTTTGTTGTTTCTCCTCTTTATTCGATCAAAAGGCTCAACGCGTTTCAGGATTGCTCCCTTGGTCACGAGCCACAAAGCAACTTATAGCAAACACAGCTCGATGAAAAAATACTTGCATCAATTAAAGGTCCCACCCAGATGGGCGTGGTTACCTGCCCCACTGGCTTCTGGTATTTGCAGTCTATCATCGAGTTGTGTGCCCAATTAATGTGCATTCTTCCCAAGTGGGCACAAGAGGAGTTCCAACACTGTCTTTTAAAACACACCATTCCGTGCAGTTTCCATTCCTGTGGCCCAATGCCAGTTTCCCCCGGCACTGCAGGTCCGCTCCAGGCGGCGGGTCAAACCTCGCGGCGTAGGCTAGCCGCTCATATCCAACAAAAGAGTTGCCCCTGTGAGGTTGACCTCATGGAAACGTTCGCCTCAATAAATGATGCAGCAGTTTGTTGTTTCTCCTCTTTATTCGATCAAAAGGCTCAACGCGTTTCAGGATTGCTCCCTTGGTCACGAGCCACAAAGCAACTTACAGCAAACACAGCTCGATGAAAAAATACTTGCATCAATTAAAGGTCCCACCCAGATGGGCGTGGTTACCTTCCCCACGGGCTTCTGGTATTTGCAGTCTATCATTGAGTTGTGTGCCCAATTAATGTGCATTCTTCCCAAGTGGGCACAAGCGGAGTTCCAACACTGTCTTTTAAAACACACCATTCCGTGCAGTTTCCATTCCTGTGGCCCAATGCCAGTTTCCCCCGGCACTGCAGGTCCGCTCCAGGCGGCAGGTCAAACTTCGCGGCGGGTCAAACCTCGCGGCGTAGGCTAGCCGCTCATATCCAACAAAAGAGTTGCCCCTGTGAGGTTGACCTCATGGAAACGTTCGCCTCAATAAATGATGCAGCAGTTTGTTGTTTCTCCTCTTTATTCGATCAAAAGGCTCAACGCGTTTCAGGATTGCTCCCTTGGTCACGAGCCACAAAGCAACTTACAGCAAACACAGCTCGATGAAAAAATACTTGCATCAATTAAAGGTCCCACCCAGATGGGCGTGGTTACCTGCCCCACGGGCTTCTGGTATTTGCAGTCTATCATTGAGTTGTGTGCCCAATTAATGTGCATTCTTCCCAAGTGGGAACAAGCGGAGTTCCAACACTGTCTTTTAAAACACACCATTCCGTGCAGTTTCCATTCCTGTGGCCCAATGCCAGTTTCCCCCGGCACTGCAGGTCCGCTCCAGGCGGCGGGTCAAACCTCGCGGCGGGTCAAACCTCGCGGCGTAGGCTAGCCGCTCATATCCAACAAAAGAGTTGCCCCTGTGAGGTTGACCTCATGGAAACGTTCGCCTCAATAAATGATGCAGCAGTTTGTTGTTTCTCCTCTTTATTCGATCAAAAGGCTCAATGCGTTTCAGGATTGCTCCCTTGGTCACGAGCCACAAAGCAACTTACAGCAAACACAGCTCGATGAAAAAATACTTGCATCAATTAAAGGTCCCACCCAGATGGGCGTGGTTACCTGCCCCACGGGCTTCTGGTATTTGCAGTCTATCATCGAGTTGTGTGCCCAATTATTGTGCATTCTTCCCAAGTGGGCACAAGCGGAGTTCCAACACTGTCTTTTAAAACACACCATTTCGTGCAGTTTCCATTCCTGTGGCTGAATGCCAGTTTCCCCCGGCACTGCAGGTCCGCTCCAGGCGGCGGGTCAAACCTCGCGGCGTAGGCTAGCCGCTCATATCCAACAAAAGAGTTGCCCCTATGAGGTTGACCTCATGGAAACGTTCGCCTCAATAAATGATGCAGCAGTTTGTTGTTTCTCCTCTTTATTCGATCAAAAGGCTCAACGCGTTTCAGGATTGCTCCCTTGGTCACGAGCCACAAAGCAACTTACAGCAAACACAGCTCGATGAAAAAATACTTGCATCAATTAAAGGTCCCACCCAGATGGGCGTGGTTACCTGCCCCACGGGCTTCTGGTATTTGCAGTCTATCTTCGAGTTGTGTGCCCAATTAATGTGCATTCTTCCCAAGTGGGCACAAGCGGAGTTCCAACACTGTCTTTTAAAACACACCATTCCGTGCAGTTTCCATTCCTGTGGCCCAATGCCAGTTTCCCCCGGCACTGCAGGTCCGCTCCAGGCGGCGGGTCAAACCTCACGGCATAGGCTAGCCGCTCATATCCAACAAAAGAGTTGCCCCTGTGAGGTTGACCTCATGGAAACGTTCGCCTCAATAAATGATGCAGCAGTTTGTTGTTTCTCCTCTTTATTCGATCAAAAGGCTCAACGCGTTTCAGGATTGCTCCCTTGGTCACGAGCCACAAAGCAACTTACAGCAAACGCAGCTCGATGAAAAAATACTTGCATCAATTAAAGGTCCCACCCAGATGGGCGTGGTTACCTGCCCCACGGGCTTCTGGTATTTGCAGTCTATCATCGAGTTGTGTGCCCAATTAATGTGCATTCTTCCCAAGTGGGCACAAGCGGAGTTCCAACACTGTCTTTTAAAACACACCATTCCGTGCAGTTTCCATTCCTGTGGCCCAATGCCAGTTTCCCCCGGCACTGCAGGTCCGCTCCAGGCGGCGGGTCAAACCTCGCGGCGTAGGCTAGCCGCTCATATCCAACAAAAGAGTTGCCCCTGTGAGGTTGACCTCATGGAAACGTTCGCCTCAATAAATGATGCAGCAGTTTGTTGTTTCTCCTCTTTATTCGATCAAAAGGCTCAACGCGTTTCAGGATTGCTCCCTTGGTCACGAGCCACAAAGCAACTTACAGCAAACACAGCTCGATGAAAAAATACTTGCATCAATTAAAGGTCCCACCCAGATGGGCGTGGTGACCTGCCCCACGGGCTTCTGGTATTTGCAGTCTATCATCGAGTTGTGTGCCCAATTAATGTTCATTCTTCCCAAGTGGGCACAAGCGGAGTTCCAACACTGTCTTTTAAAACACACCATTCCGTGCAGTTTCCATTCCTGTGGCCCAATGCCAGCTTCCCCCGGCACTGCAGGTCCGCTCCAGGTGGCGGGTCAAACCTCGCGGCGTAGGCTAGCCGCTCATATCCAACAAAAGAGTTGCCCCTGTGAGGTTGACCTCATGGAAACTTTCGCCTCAATAAATGATGCAGCAGTTTGTTGTTTCTCCTCTTTATTCGATCAAAAGGCTCAACGCGTTTCAGGATTGCTCCCTTGGTCACGAGCCACAAAGCAACTTACAGCAAACACAGCTCGATGAAAAAATACTTGCATCAATTAAAGGTCCCACCCAGATGGGCGTGGTTACCTGCCCCACGGGCTTCTGGTATTTGCAGTCTATCATCGAGTTGTGTGCCCAATTAATGTGCATTCTTCCCAAGTGGGCACAAGCGGAGTTCCAACACTGTCTTTTAAAACACACCATTCCGTGCAGTTTCCATTCCTGTGGCCCAATGCCAGTTTCCCCCGGCACTGCAGGTCCGCTCCAGGCGGCGGGTCAAACCTCGCGGCGTAGGCTAGCCACTCATATCCAACAAAAGAGTTGCCCCTGTGAGGTTGACCTCATGGAAACGTTCGCCTCAATAAATGATGCAGCAGTTTGTTGTTTCTCCTCTTTATTCGATCAAAAGGCTCAACGCGTTTCAGGATTGCTCCCTTGGTCATGAGCCACAAAGCAACTTACAGCAAACACAGCTCGATGAAAAAATACTTGCATCAATTAAAGGTCCCACCCAGATGGGCGTGGTTACCTGCCCCACGGGCTTCTGGTATTTGCAGTCTATCATCGAGTTGTGTGCCCAATTAATGTGCATTCTTCCCAAGTTGGCACAAGCGGAGTTCCAACACTGTCTTTTAAACCACACCATTTCGTGCAGTTTCCACTCCTGTGGCCCAATGCCAGTTTCCCCCGGCACTGCAGGTCCGCTCCAGGCGGCGGGTCAAACCTCGCGGCGTAGGCTAGCCGCCCATATCCAACAAAAGAGTTGCCCCTGTGAGGTTGACCTCATGGAAACGATCGCCTCAATAAATGATGCAGCAGTTTGTTGTTTCTCCTCTTTATTCGATCAAAAGGCTCAACGCGTTTCAGGATTGCTCCCTTGGTAACGAGCCACAAAGCAACTTACAGCAAACACAGCTCGATGAAAAAATACTTGCATCAATTAAAGGTCCCACCCAGATGGGCATGGTTACCTGCCCCACGGGCTTCTGGTATTTGCAGTCTATCATCGAGTTGTGTGCCCAATTAATGTGCATTCTTCCCAAGTGGGCACAAGCGGAGTTCCAACACCGTCTTTTAAAACACACCATTCCGTGCAGTTTCCATTCCTGTGGCCCAATGCCAGTTTTCCCCGGCACTGCAGGTCCGCTCCAGGCGGCGGGTCAAACCTCGCGGCGTAGGCTAGCCGCTCATATCCAACAAAAGAGTTGCCCCTGTGAGGTTGACCTCATGGAAACGTTCGCCTCAATAAATGATGCAGCAGTTTGTTGTTTCTCCTCTTTATTCGATCAAAAGGCTCAACGCGTTTCAGGATTGCTCCCTTGGTCACGAGCCACAAAGCAACTTACAGCAAACACAGCTCGATGAAAAAATACTTGCATCAATTAAAGGTCCCACCCAGATGGGTGTGGTTACCTGCCCCACTGGCTTCTGGTATTTGCAGTCTATCATCGAGTTGTGTGCCCAATTAATGTGCATTCTTCCCAAGTGGGCACAAGAGGAGTTCCAACACTGTCTTTTAAAACACACCATTCCGTGCAGTTTCCATTCCTGTGGCCCAATGCCAGTTTCCCCCGGCACTGCAGGTCCGCTCCAGGCGGCGGGTCAAACCTCGCGGCGTAGGCTAGCCGCTCATATCCAACAAAAGAGTTGCCCCAGTGAGGTTGACCTCATGGAAACGTTCGCCTCAATAAATGATGCAGCAGTTTGTTGTTTCTCCTCTTTATTCGATCAAAAGGCTCAACGCGTTTCAGGATTGCTCCCTTGGTCACGAGCCACAAAGCAACTTACAGCAAACACAGCTCGATGAAAAAATACTTGCATCAATTAAAGGTCCCACCCAGATGGGAGTGGTTACCTGCCCCACGGGCTTCTGGTATTTGCAGTCTATCATCGAGTTGTGTGCCCAATTAATGTGCATTCTTCCCAAGTGGGCACAAGCGGAGTTCCAACACTGTCTTTTAAAACACACCATTCCGTGCAGTTTCCATTCCTGTGGCCCAATGCCAGTTTCCCCCGGCACTGCAGGTCCGCTCCAGGCGGCGGGTCAAACCTCGCGGCGTAGGCTAGCCGCTCATATCCAACAAAAGAGTTGCCCCTGTGAGGTTGACCTCATGGAAACGTTCGCCTCAATAAATGATGCAGCAGTTTGTTGTTTCTCCTCTTTATTCGATCTAAAGGCTCAACGCGTTTCAGGATTGCTCCCTTGGTCACGAGCCACAAAGCAACTTACAGCAAACACAGCTCGATGAAAAAATAATTGCATCAATTAAAGGTCCCACCTAGATGGGCGTGGTTACCTGCCCCACGGGCTTCTGGTATTTGCAGTCTATCATCGAGTTGTGTGCCCAATTAATGTGCATTCTTCCCAAGTGGGCACAAGCGGAGTTCCAACACTGTCTTTTAAAACACACCATTTCGTGCAGTTTCCATTCCTGTGGCCGAATGCCAGTTTCCCCCGGCACTGCAGGTCCGCTCCAGGCGGCGGGTCAAACCTCGCGGCGTAGGCTAGCTGCTCATATCCAACAAAAGAGTTGCCCCTGTGAGATTCACCTCATGGAAACGTTCGCCTCAATAAATGATGCAGCAGTTTGTTGTTTCTCCTCTTTATTCGATCAAAAGGCTCAACGCGTTTCAGGATTGCTCCCTTGGTCACGAGCCACAAAGCAACTTACAGCAAACACAGCTCGATGAAAAAATACTTGCATCAATTAAACGTCCCACCCAGATGGGCGTGGTTACCTGCCCCACGGGCTTCTGGTATTTGCAGTCTATCATCGAGTTGTGTGCCCAATTAATGTGCATTCTTCCCAAGTGGGCACAAGCGGAGTTCCAACACTGTCTTTTAAAACACACCATTCCGTGCAGTTTCCATTCCTGTGGCCCAATGCCAGTTTCCCCCGGCACTGCAGGTCCGCTCCAGACGGCGGGTCAAACCTCGCGGCGTAGGCTAGCCGCTCATATCCAACAAAAGAGTTGCCCCTGTGAGGTTGACCTCATGGAAACGTTCGCCTCAATAAATGATGCAGTAGTTTGTTGTTTCTCCTCTTTATTCGATCAAAAGGCTCAACGTGTTTCAGGATTGCTCCCTTGGTCACGAGCCACAAAGCAACTTACAGCAAACACAGCTCGATGAAAAAATACTTGCATCAATTAAAGGTCCCACCCAGATGGGCGTGGTTACCTGCCCCACGGGCTTCTGGTATTTGCAGTCTATCATCGAGTTGTGTGCCCAATTAATGTGCATTCTTCCCAAGTGGGCACAAGCAGAGTTCCAACACTGTCTTTTAAAACACACCATTCCGTGCAGTTTCCATTCCTGTGGCCCAATGCCAGTTTCCCCCGGCACTGCAGGTCCGCTCCAGGCGGCGGGTCAAACCTCGCGGCGTAGGCTAGCCGCTCATATCCAACAAAAGAGTTGCCCCTGTGAGGTTGACCTCATGGAAACGTTCGCCTCAATAAATGATGCAGCAGTTTGTTGTTTCTCCTCTTTATTTGATAAAAAGGCTCAACGCGTTTCAGGATTGCTCCCTTGGTCACGAGCCACAAAGCAACTTACAGCAAACACAGCTCGATGAAAAAATACTTGCATCAATTAAAGGTCCCACCCAGATGGGCGTGGTTACCTGCCCCACGGGCTTCTGGTATTTGCAGTCTATCATCGAGTTGTGTGCCCAATTAACGTGCATTCTTCCCAAGTGGGCACAAGCGGAGTTCCAACACTGTCTTTTAAAACACACCATTCCGTGCAGTTTCCATTCCTGTGGCCCAATGCCAGTTTCCCCCGGCACTGCAGGTCCGCTCCAGGCGGCGGGTCAAACCTCGCGGCGTAGGCTAGCCGCTCATATCCAACAAAAGAGTTGCCCCTGTGAGGTTGACCTCATGGAAACGTTCGCCTCAATAAATGATGCAGCAGTTTGTTGTTTCTCCTCTTTATTCGATCAAAAGGCTCAACGCGTTTCAGGATTGCTCCCTTGGTCACGAGCCACAAAGCAACTTACAGCAAACACAGCTCGATGAAAAAATACTTGCATCAGTTAAAGGTCCCACCCAGATGGGCGTGGTTACCTGCCCCACGGGCTTCTGGTATTTGCAGTCTATCATCGAGTTGTGTGCCCAATTAACGTGCATTCTTCCCAAGTGGGCACAAGCGGAGTTCCAACACTGTCTTTTAAAACACACCATTCCGTGCAGTTTCCATTCCTGTGGCCCAATGCCAGTTTCCCCCGGCACTGCAGGTCCGCTCCAGGCGGCGGGTCAAACCTCGCGGCGTAGGCTAGCCGCTCATATCCAACAAAAGAGTTGCCCCTGTGAGGTTGACCTCATGGAAACGTTCGCCTCAATAAATGATGCAGCAGTTTGTTGTTTCTCCTCTTTATTCGATCAAAAGGCTCAACGCGTTTCAGGATTGCTCCCTTGGTCACTAGCCACAAAGCAACTTACAGCAAACACAGCTCGATGATAAAATACTTGCATCAATTAAAGGTCCCACCCAGATGGGCATGGTTACCTGCCCCACGGGCTTCTGGTATTTGCAGTCTATCATCGAGTTGTGTGCCCAATTAATGTGCATTCTTCCCAAGTGGGCACAAGCGGAGTTCCAACACTGTCTTTTAAAACACACCATTCCGTGCAGTTTCCATTCCTGTGGCCCAATGCCAGTTTCCCCCGGCACTGCAGGTCCGCTCCAGGCGGCGGGTCAAACCTCGCGGCATAGGCTAGCCGCTCATATCCAACAAAAGAGTTGCCCCTGTGAGGTTGACCTCATGGAAACGTTCGCCTCAATAAATGATGCAGCAGTTTGTTGTTTCTCCTCTTTATTCGATCAAAAGGCTCAACGCGTTTCAGGATTGCTCCCTTGGTCACGAGCCACAAAGCAACTTACAGCAAACGCAGCTCGATGAAAAAATACTTGCATCAATTAAAGGTCCCACCCAGATGGGCGTGGTTACCTGCCCCACGGGCTTCTGGTATTTGCAGTCTATCATCGAGTTGTGTGCCCAATTAATGTGCATTCTTCCCAAGTGGGCACAAGCGGAGTTCCAACACTGTCTTTTAAAACACACCATTCCGTGCAGTTTCCATTCCTGTGGCACACAACTCGATGATAGACTGCAAATACCAGAAGCCCGTGGGGCAGGTAACCACGCCCATCTGGGTGGGACCTTTAATTGATGCAAGTATTTTTTCATCGAGCTGTGTTTGCTGTAAGTTGCTTTGTGGCTCGTGACCAAGGGAGCAATCCTGAAACGCGTTGAGCCTTTTGATCGAATAAAGAGGAGAAACAACAAACTGCTGCATCATTTATTGAGGCGAACGTTTCCATGAGGTCAACCTCACAGGGGCAACTCTTTTGTTGGATATGAGCGGCTAGCCTACGCCGCGAGGTTTGACCCGCCGCCTGGAGCGGACCTGCAGTGCCGGGGGAAACTGGCATTGGGCCACAGAATGGAAACTGCACGGAATGGTGTGTTTTAAAAGACAGTGTTGGAACTCCGCTTGTGCCCACTTGGGAAGAATGCACATTAATTGGGCACACAACTCGATGATAGACTGCAAATACCAGAATCCCGTGGGGCAGGTAACCACGCCCATCTGGGTGGGACCTTTAATTGATGCAAGTATTTTTTCATCGAGCTGTGTTTGCTGTAAGTTGCTTTGTGGCTCGTGACCAAGGGAGCAATCCTGAAACGCGTTGAGCCTTTTGATCGAATAAAGAGGAGAAACAACAAACTGCTGCATCATTTATTGAGGCGAAGGTTTCCATGAGGTCAACCTCACAGGGGCAACTCTTTTGTTGGATATGAGCGGCTAGCCTACGCCGCGAGGTTTGACCCGCCGCCTGGAGCGGACCTGCAGTGCCGGGGGAAACTGGCATTGGGCCACAGGAATGGAAACTGCACGGAATGGTGTGTTTTAAAAGACAGTGTTGGAACTCCGCTTGTGCCCACTTGGGAAGAATGCACATTAATTGGGCACACAACTCGATGATAGACTGCAAATACCAGAAGCCCGTGGGGCAGGTAACCACGCCCATCTGGGTGGGACCTTTAATTGATGCAAGTATTTTTTCATCGAGCTGTGTTTGCTGTAAGTTGCTTTGTGGCTCGTGACCAAGGGAGCAATCCTGAAACGCGTTGAGCCTTTTGATCGAATAAAGAGGAGAAACAACAAACTGCTGCATCATTTATTGAGGCGAACGTTTCCATGAGGTCAACCTCACAGGGGCAACTCTTTTGTTGGATATGAGCGGCTAGCCTACGCCGCGAGGTTTGACCCGCCGCCTGGAGCGGACCTGCAGTGCCGGGGGAAACTGGCATTGGGCCACAGGAATGGAAACTGCACGGAATGGTGTGTTTTAAAAGACAGTGTTGGAACTCCGCTTGTGCCCACTTGGGAAGAATGCACATTAATTGGGCACACAACTCGATGATAGACTGCAAATACCAGAAGCCCGTGGGGCAGGTAACCACGCCCATCTGGGTGGGACCTTTAATTGATGCAAGTATTTTTTCATCGAGCTGTGTTTGCTGTAAGTTACTTTGTGGCTCGTGACCAAGGGAGCAATCCTGAAACGCGTTGAGCCTTTTGATCGAATAAAGAGGAGAAACAACAAACTGCTGCATCATTTATTGAGGCGAACGTTTCCATGAGGTCAACCTCACAGGGGCAACTCTTTTGTTGGATATATATATATATATATATATATATATATATATATATATATATATATATATATATATATATATATATATATATATATACGTTCACCAATCCCACTAATCGGCTCTGAACGCCGATCCACACACGTAGGTACAGACCACAGCAACGCAGGAAAATTCTTTCAGGGTAGTTTTAATGCTCCCAGATCCCCAGCACGACGCGTTTCCGCTACAACACGGTAGCCTATATATATATATATATCAATCAAAGAAACACTTTGAGGCTCATTACTGGTGGTGAAGCTTTATTTGGTATACAGACGACACAGCATGCTTTCCCTTTCTAACGTTTCGGCATGTAATTAGCCTTACTCACAGGTGGGAAATCAGGTTTACAAAGTGCGCTCATGCTTGCCTTTTGATATGTTACATCGCGTGACTGCATGTTGGAAATACAATTCCCATAGTGCCTTGTTCAATTCATGCGAAATACTCAATCTGGAACTCCTCATATTGATACCATCATTGGAATATCACATTCGGCACAGGCACTAATGTTGGTGTGGAAACTTGAAAAAAAAGTCAGGTGAGTTCAAATTGCGTAGTGCTGTAATTCTGCGAATGTCCTGAAAAACCTTCAAACGTCAGTACGATTGAAGTGGGATTTTCTCCCCCGCGAATCCCTTCCACACTCGCTCATATTTTCGCTTCATTAGCCTGCCCAGATGGGCTAGGCACGTGAGTGGGTCATGCTCCTGCATAAAATCCACAAAATGAATTCTCCTGTTCCAGAACCCTCAACCCTTCAGGGCAGCCTCGATTAAAATGGGCACGGAGCAGCCCATCCATTAGACACCAAAGAAATACTTTGAGGCTCATTACTGGTGGTGAAGCTTTATTCGGCATCCAGACAACACAGCATGCTTTCCCTTTCTAACGTTTTGGCACGTAATTGGCCTTGCTCACAGGTGGGAAATCAGGTTTACAAAGTGCGCTCATGCATGTCTTTTTAAATGTTACATCATGTGACTGCATGGTGGAAATACAATTCCCATAGTGCATTGTTAAATCCATGGAAAATAACAATCTGGAAGTCCTCATATTATGCCATCATTGGAACATCTCATTTGGCACAAACACTAATGTTGGTGTGGGAACTTGAAAAAACAGTCAGGTGAGTTTAACTTGCATAGTGCTGTAATCCTACGAATGTCCTGACAAATCTTCAAACGTCAGCACGATTGAAGTGGGATGTTCTCCCCCTCGAATCCCTTCCACACTCGCTCATATTTTCGCTTCATTAGCCTGCCCAGATGGGCTGGGCGCGTGAGTGGGTCATGTTCCTCCATAAAATCCACAAAAGCAATTCTCCTGTTCCGGAATCCCCAACTCTTCAGGGAAGCCTAAATTACAATGGGCACGGAGCAGCCCATCCATTAGACAGCAAAGAAACACTTTGAGGCTCATTACTGGTGTTGAAGCTTTATGTGGCATCCAGACGACACAGCACGCTTTCCCTGTCTAACGTTTTGGCACGTAATTAGCCTTGCTCACAGGTGGGAAATCAGGTTTACAACGTGCACTCATGCATGCCTTTTTAAATGTTACATCATGTGACTGCATGTTGGAAATACAATTCCCATAGTGCATTGTTAAATCCATGCGAAATAACAATTTGGAAGTCCTCATGTTTATGCCATCATTGGAACATCTCATTCGGCACAAGCACTAATGCTGGTGTGGGAACTTGAAAAAATAGTCAGGTGAGTTCAACTTGCATAGTGCTGTTATTCTATGAATGTCCTGACAATCCTTCAAACGTCAGCATGATTGAAGTGGGATGTTCTCCCCCTCGAATCCCTTCCATACTCGCTCATATTTTCGCTTCATTAGCCTTCCCAGATGGGCTGGGTGCGTGAGTGGGCCATGCGCCTCCATAGATCCACAAAAGCAATTCTCCTGTCCTGGAGCCCCAGCCCTCCAGGGCAGCCTCAATTACAATGTGCATGGAGCAGCCCATCCTTTAGACAGCAAAGAAACCATTTGAGGCTACATTACTGGCGGTGAAGCTCATTCGGCACACAGATATATATATATTCACTGAAAAAACCATAGGTTATAGACCATATATAGTTAGGAATTAGCATTTAAAAAACCTTATTTTACTCACACAAAACCAATGAAATTCCATATATAGTTAGTTGTACTAACTATATATCGCGCACCCGCAATCCACTGCTGATCATGTCACATATTACATCATTCATGACATGGTCAGTGACATCACTGATGACATCACTGATGACATCTCAAATGACATCACTGATGACATCACTGATGACATCTCAAATGACATCACTGATGACATCACTGATGACAACATCCAGTGACTGTATTTTTCTGTAAAGTTAAAATATGTCTTACATATTGAAGAATGAGTGGATGTATAAGTGTCTGGATGAAGGATTTAGTAGGTGCATGACTGACTGACTGTATGAGTGAGTGGTTAAATGTGTCTCATTGAGTGCATGGGTTAGTGACTAAACTGTCTTAATTTGTGCATCGTTATGTCTGTTGTTCTGTAAACTGCTGCATGTGTTGATCAGTAGCTATATGAGTAACTATATGGGTTATTGATTGGTTGCCCAAGCATTTGTATGGGAAACTGGGAGTGTGTGTGGGTGGCTGGGAAGGTGTATGACTCTGTGCATAATGTATGGGTTCAAAAGTGCATGTGGAAACAGCTGTATGGGTGGTTGACTGTGTGCATGACTGTATTGGTGAGTGAATGGATATCTCAGTGCTACATGTCAAAGTAAGTACATATGTAAAACACAGTACATGTGAGAGTTGACATATATAAATAACTGTGCATAAGAGCCAGTGAATGTGTGAGTGGCTGTATGGATCATTGTGCTCTTGTATCCAGGATTGTATAAGTGAGTAAATATGTTTAGTATATGTTTGAATAAGTAAGGTGTGTTTAACTGTATAGTTAAGGAAATGGAGGTGTGATTGATTGTTTGCATGACTGACTAGGTGTGTGTGTAACTTCATGGATGAGTGACAATCTGCGAGTCTGTGTTTACACTGAGTGTATCTAAGGTTATATTAGAGTCTGAAGAGGTTCATCGTATTATCACATGAATGATGTCATCAGTGATGTGATCAGTAATGTCAAATGAGATGTCATCAGTGATGTCATCAGTGATGTCATTTGAGATGTCATCAGTAATGTCATCAGTGATGTCATTTGAGATGTCATCAGTGATGTCATCAGTGATGTCATTTGAGATGTCATCAGTGATGTCATCAGTGATGTCACTGACCATGTCATGAATGATGTAATATGTGACATGATCAGCAGTGGATTGCGGGTGCGCGATATATAGTTAGTACAACTAACTATATATGGAATTTCATTGGTTTTGTGTGAGTAAAATAAGGTTTTTTAAATGCTAATTCCTAACTATATATGGTCTATAACCTATGGTTTTTTCAGTGAATTTTCAAGGTTTTGTAAATGCTAATTCCTAACTATATATGGTCTATAACCTATGGTTTTTTCAATGAATTTCATTGGTTTTTTAAAAGCTAATATCTATAGCTGTAAAATGTATTCTTCTTTAAATCCAAAAATATATTTTATATGTTTATTAATAATTTTTTTTAATATTTTTTTTGTTTCGCTCCCGGTCCGCGAACCGGGAAGCTTCCCGTTAGCTCAATTTGATTCCGCGATCCGGTCCGCGAACCGGTAAGAAATCAACATAGTGACGGTATCGCGTTGCCGTGTAATGCGTCTTATGACGTACTGCGTTAGCGCACCCGGAAGTGCCCCGGGGCGCGGACCGAGGCGCGAAACGCAGCTCCCCGGAAGCGATCCGCGGTGCGAAAGCGCGACGTATCGCGTTGCCGCGAAATGCGTCTTGTGACGTATCGCGTTAGCGCACCCGGAAGTGTCCCGGGGCGCGGACCGGGGCGCGAAGCTTAGCGACCCGGAAGCTAACCGGGGCGCGTTCCGCAGCGCGTAACATGAGCGTGAGAGGTCATGTGACTTGTTAATAAAACTTTTCATTGGTTCATTTCACTTTTAGTTTCATAATTATGGAAGGCTAGGTCAGGTGACCTAAAAATAACACTTTTCATTGGTTGAGAAGTATTGTTTTTTCCAAATGATGAAAACCCCTCCTTCTTTCCTCACTCTGACTTTCATCATTGTGAGAGGAAGACCTATTTTGCTTGTTGGAAGACCTATTTTGCTTGTGTGAAAATGGCTTCATTGGTTGCTTCAGCTGGTGGACCCCCACCACCACCTCCACCTCCTCATGGGAAGAGAGGACCACCTCCCCAGGTGATTACCAACACTGAGGAGGAAGATGAAGAAATGGATGAGGAGGGAGAAGAACCACAATTCCTGGAAGAGTTGCCCCGGGTTTCCAGAAAGAAAGCCAGTTTCATCTGGCAGTTTTTTTCGATGCCTCGTGGACAAAAAAAAGTCAACGCGAGGTATGTCACCTGCCTCATATGCAAGGAACAATTGTCCAGAGGGACGGACAAAAAATACAGTTATGGTAATCACACCATGCATAGGCACATGACGAGGAAACATCCCCTAAATTACAGCCGGGCGGAATTAAGGGATATGCTGGACAATCCTAGACCAACTCCTGTGGCCAGACCAACAATACCGGTTTCTTTAACACCAGAGGAGGCACGGGAAACTGTGCCAAATATCCAAGAAAATTTTAGTCATATGATACATTTATGTATGCACTGTCGTGCATTATTAGCTTGTGGCAACATGAGCATCAATGCACTCAACCTTTCATATGAACACCATGATTGCCCTAACCGCCCCCAGTAATTTTTTTTTGCTCCTGTTGAGCCCTTTTCAACGCCTGTTTTTTGTTGTTTCCCCCCCCCCAAAAAAACCAAAAAAAATATAAAATCGTTCAAAAAATACAAAAAAAACAAAAAATGTTCAAAAAATAAAAAAAAAATATAAAACAACAAAAATATTAAAAAAAAGTTCTTTTCAGAACTACCTTCCCTTTCAAAAAAAATTGCTACAATGTTTAGCACTCTGACAAGCTCTATTTCTTTTGGTTCGCTCCCGGGTTAGCTTCCCGGTACGCGGACCGGGAGCTAACCCAAAATTTTTTTTTTTTTTTTAAAAGTGTAAGTATAAGGAAAGTAAACAGAGAGTGATGTTAAAAGAAAGACAGCTATAGGGAGTAAAGAAGAGATACTGTTTAATAGATCTATTTACCGAAGAAAAGACAGAAGAGGGTATAATTGTGAAAAACAAAATAGATAACGAAGTGAAAGAAAAAAAAAGAGAGTATAACATTAACAAAGAAGAGTTTCTTGGAGAATGTGAGTGAATGTTCAAAATAAGATTAAAATATGGGGAATAACAGAGAGAAAAAATAGAAAACAGAAAACAAAAAATAACAGAAAAAGATTAATTGAAACAGCAAAGAAATGTAAGTAACATAGAGCCATATCATCAACATAGGCAATAAAAGTTTTGCAGCTTTTATTGGCAGAAATGTGTCGCTAAAGCCGCTTTTGCGGCAGAAAACTGCCGCTAAAACCACTTTTTAACCAGTTTTCTGCCAATAAAAAGAGCAATAATTTTATTGGCTGTGTTCATAATATTCCCCTTAGTGTGCTTCAACTACACAGAGAAAGCATTATGAACAAGTAGTGATAGAGTGATCAGTCAAAGACACTAAGAGTAATAGAGACGGAGTGAGTGAACAAGAGTGAGGAACTATGAGAAGAGAGGGACTGAGAAAAAGAGTGGAAGGAGTTGAGTAAGTAGATAATAGAGAAAGGAATGAGGGAAGTAGCAAAGGCAGGAAACTGAGGGTTAAAGAAATGAAGCAGTGGAACTAATAGAAGTTCAATGTGATAGAAATGTAACGAAAAGAGTACAAAATATTTACCTTATAATTGTCGTTAAATTACTCACTTTTTGTTTTTATACTTTCAATCTGTGAAAGAGAGAACAAACATTTGAAAAATATTAAAACATGTATTTAAAAATTACAAAAGACAAGGGCAAAGATTGAAGGACAAACAGTTTTTCAACAACTTTGACACTTACAGAAGCTTCTGCTTCTCCAGGCCCCCTACACAGTCCTAAAGATATACATTTTAAACTAACAGTATCTTGATGCAGATGAAGTGAGGCCTATCTTAAAACATGGTGCATATTTTGCATTGCTGTTGTTTCAGAAAAGTGTCGCAAGACACTAAAATTTTAAATAATTGCTTCAGGATGCCAATAAGATGTCTACTATCCAGAGTTTTGTTTCAGGTGAGGCCTACTCAGGGTTGCAGATGAAATTTCGAGTTGTTGAAGAGAATAGAGGACATAATACATGTGAAGGTCTACCAATGAAGTGAGTCATGTCCACTGCACTCTTCAACAAAGTCCAAACCTCCTATGTTTCCCTGGACAGACCTAAACTTGATCTGCACAATGTGATTCGTAATGATAGGAAACACAGGTGATCTAATTGAAATACATGCAATTTATTTTGCTCATTTCTCAATCACATCACTTGCGTTTCCTTTGCTTAGGTATCTCATTGTGCAGATGTAGTCTAGCATATGAAAGAATACGCAGAAGTGCAGCACTGCATGCAACAACTTTGACACTTACAGAAGCCTCACCTTCTCCATGCCTCCTACACAGTTCTACATATACATCATAAATGCAAACAGTACAGAATTAATTATACATGTTAAATGGTTTATTTTTGCTGTTCTCAGAATGTATCAAAATTCACTAAAAACAGTGACTTGAAGGTATTCATCATGTAACAGCGGGGAAAAAAAAACACAATCAAAATGATTGTGTTTAAAAAACCCATACAACATCAGAAATCAAAATTCAGAACTCCTTAAAGTTAACTTACTTTCCATGACGTCCAAGGATGTCCTATGAACAGCTTACACTCTTTTGTGCTGTTATTACTTTCAGCCCGCCACTTTCTGAAAGAAAATCTCCATCGTTTTTAAAAACACGTTACATGCAATAAATGACTTCTTGCTCTCTACCACAATTTTCCTCAAGGCCAAATCTTGTCAGAGCCATTTATAACTCTTGGATTTCTTGTAAGCCAATCCCGTCATTTGGCATTTCCGCAACTTTCAGAATTAAAATGTTGAAGATCATTTTCACAATCCTGGAATAGTAATATCTTCCCCTTCTTGCTCAGTCATGTTCTACTTTTCCTATGACACTGATACAAGCAGACTTACACTACCTCTATGACTACTACAATTATTTAATTCTCTACATCACTTTTAATCACAAAGCAATGTAAAACAGTAGACAGCATTGCAGACTTACATTCCCTCTACTCCATGTTTTGATTGGCTGCTTCAATTAGTTTATAAAAAGATACAGTTTTTCTGAACTCATTCAAAGTGCACGTATTTCTCCATAATGTCCAGTCCTATGGTTAGAAGTTATGTCTCTGAACTACACTTATCCTCAAGGCCAAATTGTGTAGGAGCCATTAGAACTTCTTGAAATTCCACAGAGCACATCCCGAGATTATTTCCCTAAAATTTTGGTTTTAAAAACACCAGGTAAGAGTTTTTAAGGTCATACGGCAATTTTTTTTTGAAAATTAAAACAGAATCATTGCAGAATGACCAGCCATTTCTAGACTTTAAATAAGCTGTGTAATGTCCTGATGTTATTGAAGGGCCGTCATGATATATAATTGCTGCAGTTACAAAAGTCCTTCCTGATATTGACAACTGCGAAGCTACAAAATTTTTAATTAAAGTTGTCAATTTTGTTCCATCAGGCCTACATCGTTGGAACATTAAAATGACATACTGGCCATATGTTCGTATAAATAATGTGGACATCATTTCAGATTTACATTGGCTACACTCCATGTTGTGATCAGCTGCTTTTACTAGCTTATTAAAGGAGACTGATTTACTGTCTGGCAAAGTTAAATATATAAATCTTTCTGAGTCTACACTAGTAGTACTTGATACCATACAGTTCTCGCAGTCATGCTGCCATTGATAAGAAAGCCCAAACAGCTGATCTACATCTACACCTTCAGCATGTAATACATCAAGCATATACATTAAAAACTCCTGACAATCTTGCTGAATATTTTGAGAGAATTGTGTTTGGCCTGAACATCTGTCTAACAGATTTCGAATTTCAGACACACTTTCTATGTTTCTTCTATCAGTGGTACATTTCTCTAACACAGAATTTAACAAACTGCAAAATCTTTGATCAGAATTGACCACAATCTCTTCTTTTACATTTTTTAGAGAAAATAAAACATTAACCACTACATTAGCATAGCAGTTGACACCAGAACTGTTTTCAAACTGAAAACCAACAACATCTTCAACAGAATCCTTTTTGTTTCTGCTTGTAATTTTAGGTTCATTGACTTTTTGTCTTTTTGCTACAACCTCCCCAGTATTGTTCTCATTTCTTCGTTTCCGGCCTACCACACGTTTCTCAAACAAAGGATACTGAGGCAAATGTGGCGCATACTCTCTTCTTAACCTATTGTATTCCTTAACACAATCTAGATCCGCACAAATGTTTGTGACATCACACTCAATCAAGTACAATCCCGATAAAGTTCTAACTCGTGACAATGCCACATATGCCATACCCTCCTTGAACACAGAACTGCCAATATTCACCAATGCACTGTCTACACTTAAACCTTGCGATTTATGAATTGTCACCGCATATGCCAAGCAAACAGGAAACTGCTTACGGCGAACATATAAGTCTTTTACAAGCAAAAATCTAGCAGAACAACGAGCAATTAGCTGTACTTCCTCAATGCCATCAAATTTAATTTTTAAAAATTCAATTCCATCTCTATTTCTGTATTTCACAAAATCAACAACATTACCCATTGATCCATTTACCAGACCTTTTTCAACATGTAAATTCCTTCTTAAAATTATACGGCAGTTCAAGCACACATTCAGAGTCTTTTCAAAACCTGCAGTTTTAGATATACTCTTCTCTAATGAATCCAATTTTGTTTTCAGATTCTCAGACAAAATAATTGTTGATCCCATATGCTCTACTCTATCAATAGCTTCCAGTTTCACAATCTCTTGCTTTTCTAAATGCAACATTTTGTTGTTAAATTTGGCACATTCTGCAAGAGTTGGCATCAAACATATTCCAGATTTCTTCTCAGTAATTTTCTGAAAAATATTCTCAGGCACAACATCTTGTTCTGGATATAAATTTGACAGTAATCGTGCATGTAAAGCTTCTTTCCCATGCTCGGTCACTTTTCCAATTCTAACATCTTGTAGAATAGTCTTGTAAACTTCATCCTTCGCCTGATGCATATTTTCATGCAGTTCAGCATAATTGAAGTTTAACCATATATTGACGTTGCCAATGCTGCCTAGGCACTTCCTGGTATCTTCATGCGTGAGCATTTTGAACACAGGTTGCCCTTTCACTGGTGTCAGCTGCAGAAGATCTCCGAAAACAATGATGTGTTTGCCACCAAATAACACATCATACTCTGTTTTGAGAACTTCTTGCATCCTCAAATGCACAAAGGCAAGCATGACATTGGAAACCATGCTTACTTCGTCAATGATAAGAAGTTTCATTTTCCTCAAGATTCTTGAAACTTCAAAACAAGCATCTCCAGATAGCTTGTGATATTGTAATTTGTTGTCATGCTCCACTGGCAGCATCAGTAAACGATGTAAAGTAATCCCTTTAATGTTATGTGCTGCCAGTCCAGTTGGAGCGGTGACAACACAAGACAGCGATGACTCTGTCCTTTCCTGCAAATAGCATGAAATTGCTTTAATGAGGAAACTTTTTCCAGTTCCCGCTTCTCCACTCACGTACAGTCGGACAGGCTTCAACGACGTACATGAGCACTCTTTCTTGTCATGACTTAATCCATGATCAATTTGCATGGTAACTTCGTCATATATTTTCCTCTGCTCAACGTTGAGTTGTCTTTCCAACTCTTCTAAGTTAACCGCATCCTCCTGAGCATGTGCCATGGCTCTTTCCACTTCATTCATAGCAGTGGCAGCTTCATTTTCAATAACAGGTCCTCCTAGTGGATCCTGACTCAATGAAGCAGAACTCTGACTGTCCTGAGAACTGTCTCTGGCAATCTCGGCTGCAATCGTTGCTTCCTGCTCAATTTCCGCATTCAACATTTCTACATATTTGGGAAAAGCAGGACATTCTATGGTCTCCTTGGCGGCATTGAAAGAGTCTTCGTAACAGAGGAAATCTCCAAGCAGTTCCTCTTCTGCACGCCAAGGCTTGAAAAGTTGCAAAAGTGCTAAATAGAAAAACTCCTTTTTTTCAGGAGAATCACCACTCAATTTTCGATGGTTTACCAAGTGGCATTTTCTTTGCTTGACCAGACATCCCTCACTTCCTATTACAGCATACACTCCTTTCTCAGTATCTTCTTTGATGTTCCTCTTGAATATGTAATTTTGCAGAACCTCATACAGACAAACATTCTCGAGGTGACTGCTTCGATTTGGATAATATGTATCCAACATGTTTGTCTTCAAAATGTCGGTACTGTTTGGCTCCTTTTCCGCCAAATACTCAATTTCCCGCACAGGTTTGAGAACTCGATTACGCGTTGCTGCAAGACCAAGACTCGCCCAAACGATACTCCTGGACTTGGCATAGAGACTTGCTGAAGACAACCGGTCAGAACATTCGTACGCTCCGATTTCTCGATGCGACAACATCTTCAGACTGAAACTGTACAACTTCTTGCTGAGGCTCTTTTCATGGGAAATGTCCTCCCACATATCCTTCAATTCTGTCTTCTCTTTTTTGGTGATGTAAGACGTCACATACCGAGCCACAGCCATACAGTTATCAGCCACAAACTGTATATCCATGTTAGCATTCCACATGGACAAAATCACCGGGTTGTAGTCGTTGATGTACTTGGACTCTTCGTTCCTCTTCAAATTGTAAGTGTTTTTAGGTGATTTCTTCATGACATTGTGTCGCAGCGAAGACATCAAACTGTTTACTCTTCCTTTAGAAATCACCGGTCGTGGAAAGCCGAAACGACATTTGGTGTAGAACTTGTCTTTGTTTCGGAATTTACGACGGCAGTACTTTCCACATCGATGGCTTTGGAAACGCAGAACTTTTTCTCTTAGGCTTTTCTTCTCCTTTGCGTTTGGAACAGCACACGTAGAATACTGTTGGATGAAACTCATCACTGAGTCTTCTGGATCCGTTCCAAATTTAGGTGCATCCTTGATCCACAGCAACATATGTATATGAGGAGCACCTCTTGCTTGGTACTCTTTTCTCCAGAAGAAATCCAACACCTCTCCAAGAGGTGGATTCTTCTTATTCATGATGAAAGACATCATAGCTTCAAATCTATGATTGAAGTACCTACATACATTGACTGGATCCAAAGAGCACAGTTCTCCGGGTGTCTTGAATTCGATGTTATCTACGTTAGCATTTGCCTCTCGTAGAAATTCAAGTAAGTCTTCCCAGCCATACTCGGCACAGCTCAGAGTGAGGAACCATGTGGGAGTACCTAAGTTCCTCAGCATACATTTTAAATCACCATGACGACGGTACCAGTACTCATTAGTACCACGCTGACACGCCATGAGATTAATCAGGTGAGAATCCAAAATACTATCTTGGACATTGACTTTATCCATAAAGTCACTTGCCGAGATGTTTTGCATGTGTATACCACTTTTCAAGATGTGGTTCACTGCATATGACAGTCCAGACAGATCGCTTTCAAACAGGAGATGAAACAAATAAGGAATGCATTGTCGAAACCTAGCATCTCCTGCATACAATCGCAAAGTCCGGTATTCAGAAGCAGGAATTTGATGAGGTCGCTCATCATATCTTCCTCCCTGACCTGTTGGAAAAAGCTGTGGGAAACACCGAGCTTCCAAACTTTCCTCCCAAACACTAATGGGACTCCCTTTGGCTTGTTTCATTTGAAACAACTCAATAGCATTCCCCATGACTTCCTTGGAATGCAAAGGATGAACACTATAATGTTCATATATTTCTTCACTAGTAGAGGGTTCTACTTTCTCAATTTGACCAGCACACAAATCGCTATCCTCTTCCTCACTTACTTCCTCTTCTGCAACATATACATTCTTATAGTATTTATTATTTTTTTTCAAATACAATGTTGCCTTTTTAACTTTCCTAACATCTACTAAATCTTGCCATATTTTCTTATTCTTTGTCGGAACCCCATTAACTAAGATAACCAGAGGTTCCTCTTCCACTTTTTCTACTCCAATTGTGTTAATGTTTTTCTTCAAATCTAGAGGCAAATAAACAACTCTTCCCTTTAATCCTCTCTGTAAATCTGATGGAGGCAATTTCCCTGTCTTTGGCTCCATTCTTACAATAGCCTGAAAGGGATGGATACTTTGAATCAAAATAGATTCATAAGTATTTAAATCCTTCAATTCAGAAGGAATCTCAACCAATTCCAGATTATTATGAACTGCTCTAGCAGGCATCTGGTTTTGATTTAATTTGCAAGAACAATAAGTACACACACGTTGATCCAATCCCAAATCAAAACAATTTTCTACCATCAAGTATGTTGCAAAATCCTTCCATTCACTATTATTTTCCCTTTCACTTTTTGCATATAAATCCACTAACTTAGTCTGATTCTTATAATAAGTGCGTCGACAACACACACAAGTGAAATTCGGCCTCTCACTTGATTTCACCTCAAACGTCGCAATTTCCCTCTGGAAATTATCTGTACTGGAAACCTGTACACTATCTTCCACAAGACCCTCTTCTTCTTGCTCAATTTCAACATTCTCCTCTTTACTTCCAAAGTAACAAAACTCAATTTCTTCACATATATTCTTCACATCTATTTCAGAACCATGCATAAGAGCAGCGCATAATTGTTTAAGCATAATTGCTGGACTCTTAGCATAATACAACATTCTAACTAATTTCCTCACTTTGTTATGATGCACTGCTAGCATCCTGAAATGATGAAAAACACTCTGGCATACTCTCCTGGAAAGACAAGCCAGTGAATGTCCATGCAAACCTGTCACTTCTCTTACTCTGCAAGGATCTAATTCTTGCAACAACATCATTTTCTGCTTCAAACTTTTCTTATTAAATGACCGTACAAAATCACAAAGCAAATTGATGGAATCCTGTCGCACACTGCAAATACTACTACACTTCCAGGTGTACACAGGACCCTTAGCACGTCTTCCTAAAACCTCATTACCTAACACCTCTTCTGCCTCTGTTGTCACAAGTTTTTCTTTTTCAACTGGACAACCATCTTTCACTTCATAAGCACGACCACTGGTGTCAACTGCATGCACCAAATCATTATCCTGGAAATAACTCTCCTCATTAAAAAATGCCTCAGAGCTTGAACTATGCATCCATTCTCCAGAAAAAACTTCACAAAAATTACTACGATTAACTATTCTCTTCCATCTACTATTTCTTTTGAAATCAAAAATTGCCTTGTTTAGCTTCCTAATTCTATTGATTATCAAAATAAATAACTTACGTTTAATTTCAAATGCCTGATCAATAACTTTCTCAACTTTTTTTTTTGTCTTATAAAAAACTAGTTTATGTTGACCTTTCTTAATATTTTTTAACAAATTGCCAATTATCCTGTTCCGGAACATTCGTTTACGAATCTCCCTAAACTGTTGTTTCCTTCTACTATCATGCACAGAGTTATCTCTTGCTCTAGCAGTAACATTTTTCATTGGCCTTTCTTTTCCATTTGATTTCCTTCTCGTTTTATGGACTGAAACATTTTCTGTAGTAATATTTTTTTTATTACACATATTTCTTATAAAGTGTTTTGTGCTCTTACCCGGTGCTTTCTTCGTGACTTGACAAATCTTTTTGTTAGAGGACTGCTGCGTATTATTTTTCACCTGCTGTCTTTGACGTTTTGCAGCCTTTCTCTGTCTTTCTATTGTAGGCATGGTGAAATCTTGAAATGATCTGCAGTTGAATCTGTGGAAAAATATAATAAATAATGTTATTAACCATTATTACCAAACAGTAAATCAGTAACAGTGATAAAAAACTTAACACACTACTTGACATTTTAATTAGAAGATTTTTTAGTCGTTGGCAAATTTACAATACAGAAATACCAGAAAAGAAATGACATTTATATTTATGTTACCTATGCTATTTTATATGTGAATCTGATCTAATTTTATGAGCATATTTTAATATTTTATTGAAGACACTACACATAACCTGCTTTTGAAGGTGTCTTTATTTTTAAATTAAACGGTTTACCTTTTTACTTTTTATTAATTATAAATTTTAAAAATAAATGTTTATAGTTCCAAAGGCTCAAGCAGGTCAGCTTCCCATCCTATATCATATAATTCGGACAAATCTGCATCCTCATCACGCTCTTCTTCATCCTCAGGATTTAAATCATCCAATGGATCAACATCCACTGATGTTTCAATTACAAGTTCAATGATGAGGTCAAAATCAACTGATTGCAGATTGTCGCTCATGTTGAGGTTGTCTTTATCTTTAAAGAAAGATAACAACAATGAGATGTTGCAGAGTAAGAGACAAATCTCACAGATTATAATAGTAAAATTGTTTAACAAGAGTAACATTTTGCAGCTATTATTTAGCCATGTCCAGCGATGCTGAGCAGGTGAAGCCTATGTCTAATTTTTCACTGAACAGGACTCATCTGTTCTTAACCTTGGATAAGCCTCACCGACTCTGTGTCCCCTGCACATACTTAAATGTAAAGGGGCAGATTTATGTTAAATGGCACATCCCCAGGCATGCACCAGTTAACGTGCACCACTGCTCTGCCACCCATGGTGTGCCGCATTTACAATCAGATAGGAGAAACCTGTGTCAAAACCCTGCGCCTGCTTGAAGCAGGCATAGGTCTTGACGCAACATTGTGGAGATGGTGCACCCCTGAGCCTTGCTGGAGCTGCATCGCACTTGCGATACAACTCCAGCAATGCGCCACCTTAACGGCACAGATGCGTCAAGCATCTGTGCCGTTTTTGCCCCATGCTGCGCCGCATTGTAAATGCAGCACACCATGGGTGGCGGAACAGCGGCGCAAGATGACTGGCACATCCCTGGTGATGCACCAGTCATCATAAATCTATCCCTAAGCTTCTTATCTTGTTAGAGATGAACTGCCATATGTATCATCAAAATATTTTGCATTTCCTAAATAGCGAATTTTAAGGAATAAATAGCGATTCTTTACCATTCCTAATTTGCGATGAGCAAATTGCTAATTGCAAGTTACCCATTCATTTCCATGGGCTAGGAGGCTCATAGGAATGAAGGTTTAATTTGCGATTAGCAATTTGCTCATCACAAATTAGGAATTTTTCCAAGGGTGCAGGGGTGTCTCAAGAACACCCTGCTGCACCCCTGAAAAAGAAATTTGGGGGCATATGGCACACATACATGCCCTAAGGGCATGTGTTGGCATCATATGGGACCTTTTGTTTTTTTAAAAAAAAGCTTTTTGAAAAGAATTCACAAATTACCACCAATTTACCACAATAGTTTCCAAATCCTTAATGTCATTTTTTACTTATTTTTTGTTTGATACATTGCATTTAAGTAGTCACAAAATTTGCAAATCCTTCAGTGCAATTGCAAAATAAGGAATAGCAAATTTTGCTACTCCTTATTTTGCATCAAACTTGTTTGATACATACCATTTGTCTAATTAACATTCGCAAAGGCCAAAATTCGTAGAATTTTGATCTTTGCGAATGCTAATTAGCTTGATACATATGGCCCCAAGTGAGGCCTGTCTTACGACATGGTGCATCTTTTGCATCACTGCTGCATCGGTTTCATGTGGTACGTTTTTTTACACCATGACATATCTGCCTAAATGCATCAATTTGTAATGTTGTCGCCTCATAGCAAATCTTTTGCACCACCGCTGCATCATAAAAGTGACGCACAGTGGCACAAAAGAGGCATACACCTATCATAAATCTGTCCCTAGCATTTTAAATGATTAATCCAGGATGACGATAAAGTGTGGCCTATCCAGAGGTTTGTTGAAGGTGAGGCCTACTCAGGATTGCAGATTAAAGTTACGCTTGATGAAGAATACAGAGGAGATAATACATGTAAAGGCCTACCAATGAAGTAAGTAATGTGCACTTTATTGCGCCAGTCATCATAAATGTATCCCTAAGCTTCTTATCTTGTTACAGATCAACCACCATATCTACCATCAAACTATTTTGCATTTCCTAAATAGCAAATTTTAAGGAATAAATAGCAATTCTTTACCATTCATAATTTGCAATGAGCAAATTGCTAATTGCAAATTAGCACCGCCGTTGCATCATAAAAGTGACGCACAGTGGCACAAAAGAGGCATACACCTATCATAAATCTGTCCCTACCATTTTAAATGATTAATCCAGGATGACAATAAGGTGTGGCCTATCCAAAAGTTTGTTTAAGTTGAGGCCTACTCAGGATTGCAGATTAAAGTTACGCTTGATGAAGAATACAGAGGAGATAATACATGTAAAGGCCTACCAATGAAGTAAGTAATGTTCACTTTATTGCGCCAGTCATCATAAATGTATCCCTAAGCTTCTTATCTTGTTACAGATGAACCACCATATGTACCATCAAACTATTTTGCATTTCCTAAATAACAAATTTTAAGGAATAAATAGCAATTCTTTACTATTCCTAATTTGCAATGAGCAAATTGCTAATTGCAAATTACCCATTCATTTCCATGGGCTAGGAGGCTCATAGGAATGAAGGTTGCAATTTGCGATTAGCAATTAGCTCATCACAAAATAGGAATTTTTTCAAGCGTGCAGGGGTATCTCAAGAACACCCTGCTGCACCCCTGAAAAAGAAATTTGGGGGCATATGGCACACCTACATGCCCTAAGGGCATGTATGGGCGTCATATGGGACCTTTTGTTTTTTGGAAAAAAATGCTTTTTGAAAAGAATTCGCAAATTACCACAAACTAGAAGTTGGTGGTAGTTTCCAAATCCTTAATATCATTTTTTACATATTTTTTGTTTGATACATTGCATTTAAGGAATCGCACATTTTGAATTAAGGACATTTTAAGTCATTTCCACATGTGCAGTGTTTTCAAATTATGATTTGAAAATCGTTTTTGGGGAAAAGTAATGGTTTGCAAATGTATGACAAGGACATAATGGTGTATGCTTCTCTATAAGGCATTTCAGTGTCTCTGATGTCATTTTTCCCATATTACATTATAAGACCTTTCCCCATGGAGCACATTCCTTGTAAATATGCTCCCACCTGTGCATGGCGAATTTAGATTTTGACTGTTTGAGTCACATAGCCATGTTAAAAGTGACCCAAAACAATTGCAAACGTTTTAAAAAAACACATTCATGTGTCTTAAGGACATTTTAAGTCATTTCCCCATGGACAATGTTTTCTAAGTGGCGCAAAAGAGGCATACACCTATCATAAATCTGTCCCTAGCATTTTAAATGATTAAATCAAGATAACAATAAGATGTGGCCTATCCAGAGGTTTGTTTAAAGTGAGGCCTACTCAGGATTGCAGATTAAAGTTACGCTTGATGAAGAATACAGAGGAGATAATACATGTAAAGCTCTACCAATGAAGTAAGTGATTTCTACTTCATTGCGCCAGTCATCATAAATGTATGCCTAAGCTTCTTATCTTGTTAGACATCAACCACCATATGTATCATATAACTATATTGCATTTCCAAAAAAGCGAATTTTAAGGAATAAATAGCGATTCTTTACCATTCCAAATTTGCGATGAGAAAATTGCTAATTGCAAATTACCCATTCATTTCCATGGGCTAGGAGGCTCATATAAATGAAGGTGCAATTTGCGATTAACAATCTGCTCATCAAAAATTAGGAATTTTTCAAAAGCTGCAGGGGTGTCTCAATAACACCCTGCTGCACCCCTGAAAAAGAAATGTGGGGGCATATGGCGCACATAAATTTTAACAACATTCCTTTACCTCAAAAACGATTTTCAAATCATAATTTCAAAACACTACACATGGGAAAATGACTTAAAATGTCCTTAAGACACATAAAAGCGTTTTTTGATTGCCTTTCCTGCATGGTTGGGTCACTTTTAACATGTATATGTAACACAAACATTCAAAATCTAAATTTTCCATGCACATGTGGGAGCATATTTACAAGCAATTTGCGCCACAGAGAAAGGTCTTACACTAAAATGAGAAAAATAACATCAGGGACAGTCAATTGCCTTATAAAGAAGCATACACCATTATGTCCTTGTCATGAATTTAAAAACAATTCCTTTACCCCAAAAACGATTTTCAAATTATAATTTCAAAACACTGCACATGGGAAAATGACTTAAAATGTCATTAAGACACATGAAAGCGTTTTTTGATTGCCTTTCCAGCATGGTTGGGTCACTTTTAACATGGCTATGTAACACAAACATTTAAAATTTAAATTTACCATGCACAGGTGGGAGCATATTTACAAGCAATTTGCGCCACAGAGAAAAATCTTACATTAAAATGGGAAAAATAACATCAGGGACAGTCAATTGCCTTATAAAGAAGCATACACCATTATGTCCTTGTCATAAATTTAAAAACAATTCCTTTACCTCAAAAACGATTTTCAAATCATAATTTCAAAACACTGCACATGGGAAAATTACTTAAAATGTCCTTAAGACACATAAAAGTGTTTTTTGATTGCCTTTCCTGCATGGTTGGGTCACTTTTAACATGGCTATGTAACACAAACATTCAAAATCTAAATTTTCCATGCACAGGTGGGAGCATATTTACAAGCAATTTGCGCCACATAATTCATAATTTTCTCCTTAAAGCACACTATTCTCTATCTAAATTAAAGAAATATTTTCTCACCTTAGCAAATACTTTGAGTTTGAAAACAGTCTCAGAAACACATCAATTTGTCTTCAGCAGAGCAAAAGGTATGCACTCCAGAGTCTGCAGCTATCAAAAGCACAGAAATGCTGTAATTCTTCACACATATTTCTCATGTCACCCAATCAAAACTCTTCCCTCACTTTTTTTCAAATGAAAACCCTTCCCCCCTCTGCCCTTTCTGTCTTTTCTGCATGGCAACCACCTCTTGGAAGACTTCTGGTGTTTGCAAGTTCACACAACTTTGTTGCAATTGGACTCTGAACTCTCAGTGCACCTGCATATCCAGTGCATTCTTTCATTTAATGATTTTTTATTGACCATTCAAAATACATCTTTCAAAGAACACATCCGTGCACCCTAACTTTCTGTTTTCAGCAATCAAAATCCACCAATCACTGTTACTGCTTCATGAACACAGAAACTCCACAGTTTTTTTCATTTTAAACTCTCATTTTTTCAAATGCCATTTCATTGCCACACTTCATCTGACTGCAGGAGAACCTTCTCTCACCATGTTTTCTGTCTGGATTGTTGGACATAGTTATATTCACTGGGCTCAAAGGTACGTTGAAAACAGGAAATTACCTAACCTCAATTTACAAGATGTGGAAATTAAGTGGTTTGGCCACAGAGGATTAAAATGTCACCAATTGATACCATTGGTGAAAACCTTTATGCATTTGCCCAAACCTGACCTGTTAATTGTGCACTGTGGAGGTAATGACTTGGGCACTTTGACTGGTGTAGGTCTGGAAATGCTTTTAAAGGACACCTTTGAGCAATTAATGGCACTTTTTCCTCAGACTGCCTTGGTATATTCAAATATATGCCAAAGACAGAAATGGAGGTGGTCAAACCAATTTTGTCCACAAATTGAGAAGTCGAGGAAGCATGTAAACAAATCTGTTTCAGCTTACATGAGAGACCATGGAATGGGCTCCCTGTACAACAATAACTTGCGTTACTACATGCAAGATATCTACAGAGGAGATGGAGTTCACTTCTCAGATGAGGGCAACAGAGTTTTCACTCTGAATTTAAGAATGTGCATTGGTACCTACTTATAAGTACCTAAATGTACCATAAACCCAAAAGCTCTTCTCAGAGCTACCCTACATCTGATCACTCACAATTATTATTTTACTCTAACATTTCTCACTAATTTCCAACAAAATACGCTCCCTGGGGCGCTACCCGGTACGCGAACCGGGAGCTAACCTCGCGAAATTTTTAAAAAAAATTGTTTTTTTCCGCACATATAAGCCTCCTCAGCCACCCTCACAAAACCTAGGGTGTCAAGATAAGTCTACCGTGCCCCCTTCTACCCATTCTGAACATTATTTGCCCTCCATCTTGTATCTTAATTCGACCGAAACACAAAATGGTGGACTCCCGTTACGCTTAAGGTTCGCGAACCGGGGCGGTCAACGGTTCGCGTACCGGGTCGCTCCCTGGGAAGCGCACCATCAAAAAAGGTGGGAAAGTAGTTCACAGAAAAGCCACTGGAGACAATTTCACCAAATATAGATTAGCTCATACTACATACCAATCCCTACCATTTTCACAAATTTGATTGGAATTCCATTTAGTCATTTAGCCTGTAGACCTCTCTAAATACCCTGAGGTAAATTACTTCACAAAACACATCTGAAGTGTTGGAATTGACAACCAATGAAAATGTTACTTTCATTTTCTATTTTTTTTACCTGACATTTCATTGGTTATATACCTGAATATATATAAAGGAAGAGAAGAAAACACAGCCATTTTGACTACTACTTCTTGCTGTACATTTCAATAGTATTTTCACTAATTCCTTCAACTTCTTTCTAAAGGTAAGTTTTTATTTTTAAAACTGAAGTATATTGTGCACTATAAGTTAATATGGTAAACTTTTTCTGATAGATATATACTATCCCTCTGTAGTAGTTATAGATTTAGAGAGACTTCTCTGTTATAGTTACGTTAAATCACATACACATTTTTATATTCCTACTTCCACTCTGATACTATACACTGCCCAAAGATAAATTCACTGATAAAAAATGCCTATCTAAAATTATTCCCAACATTGCCCTATCTCTACTAATATATATTTTTTTAATTCAAATTTCAGGCAAAATGGAAGGCGAAAACCAAGTTTCTTTTGAAATGGACCTGCAAGAGAGCAGCCAAGAATTGATTGATACAATTGATCAAATTGACATTGAATTTTTCGATGAAACTTGGGACAATGAACTACTGCAATGTGTACAAGCAGTAGATAACCTCCTTGCAAATGAGGACATTTTACACCCTCAGAGACTACAATGTATATTCCATGATAATTATGAAATTTCTGACAATGAAATGTTAGAAAGTTTAATAAATTATGAAACCCAATCACATTAAAAAAAATGCTTAAAAAATAAAGAAAATAAAAAATAATCAACAAAAACAACAATCAATTAACATACAGCATTTGAAAAGTCTATCATTCATTTTTCATTGCAGTACGCTGCCCAGAACGCTTCCCGGTTCGCGGACCGGGCGCTCCCCACGCAAAAAAATAATAATTTTTTTTTTGTTTTTTTTGCCCCGCGGGGCCCTTTTAAAACCTCCACATTAAACCTAGGGGGTCAGGGAGGATCTAGTATGCCCCCTTATGGTCATTTTCGCCTTTGTTTTGGCCTCCTCTTGTCTCTCAATCCTACCGAGAGACAAGATGGCGGCCGCTCCGGACTGTTTAGAATGTTGACAGACACCGGAGAGCCAATCAGCTTAGCTACGCGAAGTTCCGGTACGCTTAAGGTCCGCGGACCGGAGCGCTGCCCGGAGCGCGCTTACAGATATATATCTTTTTTTAAACGTTAATTTCTCAAAATCCACTGGAGCACATATATTGAGACCTAGAAAAGGCACATCGGGCTACCAGTCCCTACAATTTTGCCAAGTTTCATGGAAATCCATTCAGCCGTTCGGGCTAAAAGTGAGGCCAACCGCCCTATGGAAAACTCAATGTTAAAAACACGTTTTGGGACCCCCCTTTTTTCTCGGCCCCCCCTTGACGAAACCCCCCCAAATTTCCAAGGGCTGCTCAGAAACAAAATGTTCCATTTTCCAGAAAATGTCAGCCAATTCTGTCCACAAACGCCAAAGTTATTAGACATAGAATTTTCAAAAATCCCATAGGGAAAAAATCCTAACTATATATACCTACTGGCGACCGCCAGTAGGTAATATATATATATATATATATATATATATATATATATATATATATAATATATATATATATAATAACCCAAATGCACTGCCATCGCAAACTCTTCATCTAAATTGAGACCAAATGGGAACCCTATCATAAGATTCATAATGTAAAGGACAAATTAGGTCACCTACATGATGTTAGCTTTCAAGAAACCTGTGTTACACCCACAATTTAGCTATAATTATTCATACTTCATGTTTGTCTGTTAATTGTGCAATCTGAGTTAATAGAAAAAGCTCTAATACCAGCTAGTGCAGGAGTGCTATCCAGCCAAAAATGTATAATCATATTATTGACAATAATAATTTAAATGTTGCTAGTGGACACCAACCAGCACCTTCTAGAAGCTATACTGAGTCACTAGACACACATTTTCAATTTCACTTACAACTCATCTCTCTCAATCTCAACATTCTAGAATATCTTCATGGCAGCCTCAAATGCACAACACAGCCTCCAAGCGATAACCTTTGCAAAGCACTACACATTTAACAGCACTCTCCTGCTCCACCAACATATGTCATAGAACAATTCAAATACAGTTAACTTAAGCATTCCACACCCTCATATGCACACCATCATATAATAGCTATTTAACTGGGTGGTGATTGTTGTTAAAAACAATCTCTCTAAACTGGGTTATAGATTGCCAACATCAGCAAAATTAAAATGGCAGTTTTGTTGCACTCCCATCCATATACATAAAAAGTGATAAAGATCTTCATAAGTATCAAACATATTTTACTTTCACATTAACTAACATGAACCCTTACTAATTTAGACATTTAACAAATGTCTACTACCTGTGCACAACCAACAAACAACACAAAACTGGTTGGTGAAAACCCCAGAACTGTATAACTAGGGTGCTTAATAAAGAACTGCCTTCACACCACATAATTTGTAGAAGGCTCTATACAAATGCTAATAACCAAACGTAAAACATATTCTACAGACAGGTGTGTATATTGACATTGCTACTGTTTTTATATGTGTGGGGCAGTTGTTGTGCTTCACATGCTAGGAATATTGTGCACATTGCCATTGAAATTCAATGTAAAGGCCGGGTGCAGTTGTGGACACTAATGCTGCTATAGCGCTTTACATGCTGGAGAAGCTGTGGACATGCCAATGAAATGTCACATTTTGACAGAAATAATGGTATGCAGTAATGCTTTATAATTGCTGGGGCAATTGTGGATAGTGACATAGAAATGGTCCTTTACTGGTTAGGGTAACGTCAATCAATCAAAAGGCCGAAGTACTAAAAACAAGAAGGGGTTTTTGGAAATACTGGCATGGCAATTGAATATATATGTTGAGGTACGTTTTTCAGGTCTGGTCTGACAAGGACAATTGCAGTTATTGATGAGAGTTCCATGCTTTCCATGCTAAAAGATGTTGCTACTGACGTGTTATCGCAGTTTTATATGTGTGACCAATTAGTGATATTTGGATAGAAAAAGTGGTTCATATCATAGAGAAAATCATGACTATTGGCACGCTTTAGTTTTTCATGCAGGTAAGTAGAATGGCAATGGTGGTTTACATGTTGGGGGTATTTAATGATATTAAAATGTCCATGGTGTTTTACGTACCTAAAGGCAGTTGTTGGTACTGACATGCCAGAGGTGCCCTACTTGCTAAAAGGCAATTGTGGATTACATCCTGACAATAGTTCTTCACATTCTTATACATAAGTGGCAATTATGCTGTTTCCCATGTTGTTGTCAAATGTGGAAAAGCGTATGGCTATGTTGCGTGCAATATATGGGGAACTTTTTGGAACTATTATGGCAATGGTGTGGTAAATGTTAATTTGTAGGTACTAGAATGACAATGGTGTTATAAATGCTGCGATAGTTGTGAATCTTCTATTGATAATCTTCCATTACTTGCCTGGGATAATTGTGGCTATGAATATAGCCATGGCACTATTGCGGTAATTGTGAGTACTGGAATGGAAATTATATTTGACATTCTGGGTGATGTAAATACTGATGTGGCCATGATATTTTATATAATGTCAAAGTATTAACATGTGCATAGTACTAGTTTATTTCATGCACTGGGCAAGTATATAAGCAGTATTTATAGAGCCAATCAATGATATTATGCTATACTTGCAGGTGGACTATTCTGAGTGTTAATGTTGCAATGGTAAATTAAGTGGTGGTATATAGACATATCAATTAATTTCCCTTTATAGTAAGGGACAATTAAGGTTTTGGAATGTCTGCTGTACTTTGCAAAGCCAATGGCAATTCCAGCGAAAGCCCTGGAAGTGGGTTTTATATGTTTGGGCTTTTGTTACTGGAAGGATAAGTCCACCTTACATGTTGTGGGGATAAATGCGAATACTCTAAAGGCAATAGTACTTTAAAGTTGATGAGCCAGATTCACAAAAGTAATGTGAGACAAAATTTTAACTTTACGAAGTTCTGCATTCACAAAGGGCATTTAGAAGTAGTAAAGATATGATTGTGTCTCAGTTAAACGTATGTTTTGATCTTAAGTTTAACTTAAGCAATAATACTTAAGTTTAACTGAGACAAAATCCTAACTTTACTACTCCTACATGCCCTTTGTGAATACCGAAAGTCGTAAAGTTAGGCTTTACCTACCTGAGTCGTTTCAGTATTTCCATGCTTGCAGTGACCTGAAGGAGTTTTCCAGAAATTTGATGGAGCGTTGATCACAAAGGGCAGCAGCAGGACTCCAGATTTCGAATTGGGAGGCAGGATGTTAAATCTGGACTTATTCTTTATAGTAGAATAAATGCAATGAGCTCTTGGAAAGGAGTGGAAACAAATCATATAAACAGCTCTTTCCAAAATGGCTGAATATCCATTATAGGATGCCCCGTTCTCCCAAACCAGGATGTTGCAGTTTTCTGTGATGTCAGTTTCTGTTTCAAGCATATGTAAAGGAGAAAGATGTATCACAACACATTTCATGCCCTGATCTTTCACTGTGATCTTCATCCCTTGCTACTACTTTAGTTCCTTTTTTGTTTTGCTTCAAGCAGGTTGTATTATTTCCTTTCTGTGGTCTCCTCTCAGCAAGATTGGATCGTTTCTCATTCCAGGTGTCAGCAGGATTTTAATTGCTTATTTCTTCAGTTCTACCTTTATCTGCAATCAGGAGTCACAAGATTGCCAAAGTAAGGGTTTACTCCCTGTGTTGTTTTTTTTCTTAACCTGTGACCCTCTGAAGTAGACACCTAACACCTTCCACACATATGATTCTGTACAGGGTGGCACCATGGCTACTGGACAGTGTCACTCTTTCCTCTGGCAATCTAACAATTTGCTCTATGACTCCAGCATCCAGTCCTTTACAACTATAGGAGATGTGGAAACTCAGATGACAATTCTTTTTCCATGATGGATGCCAATGTGGATAATGAAATGGCAATGCCATTTTCCAAGCTGCGATAATTCTGGGAACTTGAATGTCTATGATGCTGAACATGTTGATGGTAGTTTTGAATAATATAATGACAATATTGCTTTAAATTCTTAAGTTAATAGTGGAAACTGATGTGAACACAGGAAAAGCAATGATACTTTAAATGTTGGCTCTAATATAGGTTAAGGGATTCATTCATGCTTTTATTGCCTGGATTAATAATGGATACTGACATAGCCTGCCAATAGAAATTTAAGTTCCTGTGTCAGTTGTGGATAATGTCAGAGTAATTATCCTCAACATTCTTTGGAAATTGAAGGTCGATGGAATTACTACTGTTCTCTACAAGCTTGGAGGCAATTACTGATTGTGTAATGACAAGGGGACATTTGTATTCAAGGGCACTAATAAGTCTGGAACCACAAGCATGCTTTACATGATGTGGGTATAACTGTTGATGCAGTGATGGATATTATGTACAGCAGTCCAGGTAGACCGTTGAATACTGGTATGGAACCAGTGATTCACATGCTGGGCTCATTTGTGTATACTGACACAGCTATCTTGCTTTATGTTTTAGAACATATATGGAAATGATGGTGTTTTACATTCAGAGCAAGTGTGATTACTGGTAAAGGTATGGTGCTTTTCCTGCTGCAGACATTTGTGGGACATACATTCCTATGCCATTGTAAATGATAGGGACAGTTGTGGACACCAATATGGCTGTGGAACTTTATGCATCTGCGGAATCATTGTAGATAAACGAATAGCAATTTATTTTTTGTGATTTGAGCTTTGTGGATACAAACATAGGGTCTCATATGCAGGGGGATCTGTGGATGCTGGTGTCGCAATGATACTATACATGCTTGAAACACTGTGGAAACCCTTGTTGCAATGCATGCTTTTGCTACAGGGGAAATGTGGATAGTGGCATTAGGGAAATACCTTTAAATTATTAATGGCTCTACTACTTAAGGTCGAACCCAGTCGGATCAGAAAACTGGTGACAATATTCAGTATTTTGATATGTAAGTAGCCCAACTTGCACAATTTGTATCATCTGATAAGGGGTTCCCAACTTCCACCTGCTATTCAAGGTTGGTGTAGACTAGATCCACATTTCCCCTCCCTAATTATTGGACACCCTACAAAACCATCTCCACTTCGATGTACAGAACTCCATTGCTCCTGGGTTATGTTTGCACTATTAGAGACCAACCTGACATATCTACCTGTTCCCAAACAAAAATGTATCACTTATTCAATGTAATAAGATAACCTAATGTTATTCTATGTGAGAGGTAGGCCTCACAGTATTAAAAACCTAATTTAGGAGTTTTTAACTACCAGGACAGGTAAAACCTAGAAGTACATGCAAACATTTTTAAATGCAATGCATCCGGCCACATGGGCTGTCTAGGACCTAATGTACGGGTAATTTACATGTATTAAAAAGGTAGTTTTCGGCCTGGCAAAAGGTTTATTTTGCCAAGTCGAAATGGAATGTTAAACCTGCAGACAGGCTGCAATGGAAGGACTGAGACATGTTTTAAAAGGCTACTTAACTGGATGTCACAATACGTTCTGCAGGCCCACTAGTAGCATATCATTTATAGGCCCTGGGTATAAGCTGCACCACTTTACTAGGAATCTATAAGTAAATGAAATATGCCAACCAGGTGTAGGCCAATTTTACCATGTTATAAGGAGTGTATTTTAAGACAACAAGGGGACCCAAGTGAAGTCAGCCAGGGACCTCACATTCAATTATTTTAAACTACAATGGTCCCTAGAGAATTAGGGATGAAGACATGTAAATGAATATAGACCCGATCACAGCTATATTATATAGTTAACATATTTTAGAAATATGTACAAACGAAAATACAGAAAGCGGGACACAAGCCTGCATCCTACTACACAAACAGGAACAATTAGCGACCACACAAGGGGGCTCAGGCAAAGCTCACGGTTTGTTACAGACAAAATTCTCGATGTGAGAAACAAATTGCAAGGAACACCATTACATAATAAAATGTTAAACTTTCTAGTGTTTGTGTAGTAGGATACAGGCATGTGTCCCACTTTCTATATTTTTGTTTGTACATATTTCTAAAAATTGTTAACTATTAAATACTAGACCTCTGTCCTGCTAGACAAGTTCAACCAATATAGCACTGATCGGGTCTATATTCATTTACGTGTCTTCATCCCTAATTCCCTGGGGACCATTGTAGTTTAAAATAAATGTTATAAGGCGTGAGCACAAGCATTTTAGCACTGGGCAGCAGTGGTAAAGTGCACAGAGCCCTAAAGCCAACAAAAATGATTTTCAGGAAAGAGGAGGGGAGTAGGCAAAACATTTGGGGGAAGACCACCCTAAGGCTGGCAAGTCTAACACTCTTCCATTGGGAGTAGAAGGCATGATTCCGGTCTGCCACAATGCATAGCAGCTGCCACCTGTATCCTTGTGTACATGCGCGTAGCCCACCTCCTTTCATCTTTCCATTCATTCCTGATGTCCTCTACGGTGTGCTTATAATAATCCACATTTGTATAGCGCACAATCACCCGTTAGGGTCTCTAGGCGCTGGGGGCTGTCGGGAAGATTAAGCAAGCTATTGCCCAGAGTCGCATGGTGCTGGGCTAACCTGCCGCCGGAGCCGGGGATCGAACCCTGATCCCCAGATTCCAGCGTCAGTCGCCCTGGCCGCGGCGCCACACCTCTCCCTTCTCCATTTCTATTCCATTCATCCTGTCAGTGAGCTTCTGTCACCTGGCCTTCTTGTCTGCTGTATTGAGCTTGGTGAAGGCAGGCTTAAGAGTCATCCATAGCGGTCCACTGTGTAGGAAATCAAAGTGCTTTTTTCTTTCTCAGTCAAATTTCTCTTCATTGGTTTTTGCTCCTTCTTATGTTTATGGTTCTGGAAAATTCTGAAAGGAGCAAGTGTGGCTTTAGTGTTTGCTCTTTAAAAAAACAAAATATTCTGCGTGCGTGAATCTGGACCATTATATGCAATCCTATACGATATGACAATCCTGAAACTCTAGCATGGATACAGCTATTGTAAACCATGCGTTGACATTACTAATCTATACATTTATTAAGCAAGTTTGCGGATGCGCTGCTGGCAGATATATGCCATCATCCCCTTTTGTATCCCTTTGTTCGCCCTAAGTGTGGCAGGGTATACTCAGACGTGAGTCCCTTGTTCACTTGGCCACTGGATTCAAGATAGCCTGGCTGATGAGGATTATGAATCCGAAACCGGTCCCAGGATGCTTGTTTCTGGTCCAGGGAAGACATGGCTTGGCAGTTCGGGCTGGACTGTTCCCATAAGGCACAGGGTCAGACTGATTTGCATATAGCCATGTCTGAACTGGGGTGGCTGAGTGAACTAAAGAATGGTGATGGATTAAACCCAGATCAATTGACTGGGAGTGAGTGTTTGATTTGTTCAAACGCTCCGTCCATCATCCCCTTTTGTATCGCTTTGTTCGCCCTAAGTGTGGCAGGGTATACTCAGACGTGAGTCCCTTGTTCACTTGGCCACTGGATTCAAGATAGCCTGGCTGATGAGGATTATGAATCCGAAACCGGTCCCGGGATGCTTGTTTCTGGTCCAGGGAAGACATGGCTTGGCAGTTCGGGCTGGACTGTTCCCATAAGGCACAGGGTCAGACTGATTTGCATATAGCCATGTCTGAACTGGGGTGGCTGAGTGAACTAAAGAATGGTGATGGATTAAACCCAGATCAATTGACTGGGGGTGAGAGTTTGATTTGTTCAAACGCTCTGTCCATCATCCCCTTTTGTATCGGCAGATATATGCACAGCAGTAGTTATGCCTCATGGAGTTTTGATTTCAGATGCCTCTGTTTTATCCACAGGTGATTGCTGCCCCTTATTAACTCTCCCTACAGTATGACCTTGAGCCTTGAAGTCTTCTAGGGAAATTTCGAGAATCTTTAAAAGTGTGAAACTTTGTGAGCATTGTTTGTTGCGTATATGCAGGTACGCCTTAAATCTTTAGGTTGTGAAATACATCAGCATTCGAAACATAAGGTGATTTTTAGTTTAACAAATGTTTATCTTATTCTGTTTCACTTCTGGCTTCCATTTTCAATAAAAGTATAGCTTTTTTTATATATATTGTGCCCAGGTCGCTTAGAGCTTTAGGCATCTGCATTGGCACTGTATTTCATAAGCAATGAACAAGCAGAGAAAAAATAAATAAAACCAAGAACAACATCTAAGCCTATGAAAGCCAGTAATTACTCCAATACTCAGTATGAATTATCTATTCCCAACTCAGTGCACCTGTTTGCAATGATTTTATGGAAACCATTATTCTGCTAACACTGCATTAACTTTAGTGAAGACAAGCAGAGACATGACAGCTGCGGTAAGGTCAGAGTCTTCCTGATTCAACATGCAGAGTTACTTCATTAACAAGCGGACATGAAATTGAATGAGGAAAAGAATGGGAGACTTTTTATGTTAAAAATGCTTCAAAGTACACTGTTTCGATACCGAAATGCCAGCGTGAAATATATATTTTTAAGAAGAGGAAGTGAAGAGGACAGAGGACAGGCTTGAGGTTCCGGAATAATGGAAAGTAGAAAAGGCTCCAGAAACCCTGTAGTTTTACCTCTCGAGTTTGAGTTTCCATAGTTAGAATGAGTACAGACTGCAGAATGTGTGGGTGCGGGGGGTTCACTAAATCTCATGCGATACAGGACTTGACAATAATATCAGACCCTTTATTAGGTAGGGTAAGTATGGGTGGAGTTGAGAATAGTAAATATATACTTACCTTTAGAAGGTTTGTAGTGCGTTCAATTTTATTTGAGTCTGTTAACATGCTACCCCACCTGAATTCTGTGTATATTACTTTGTTTAAACTTTTTGTCTACATGCATATATTTTTTTATATACGTACTGGCGCGATAAACATGGGTAAAAACCACATTTGTGAACATTACAAGAGTGTGGTGTTATGGTGTTTGCATATGATCTTGATATTTCCAAACAATTTAAAACAAGGGCCCACGTAGTACATTGATTAAATAGTTGAGATGCAAAATAATAGAGGGCCATATTGTCAAGAACGGCGATAAGATTATCGCCGCTTTAGCGGTAGGAAACTGCAGCTAAAGCGGCGATAAGGTGATAATATGCCCTTGTGGATTCCCATAGAAGCCCAAGTTCTGGTGTCAACCTGGGCTTCTATGGGAATTCACAAGGGCATATTATCACGCCCCTTATCGCCACTAAAGCGGCGATAATGTTATCGTTATTCTTGATAATATGGCCCAAAGTAATATTGGAGAATATGAGGAGGGTGAAATGGATGGATGGACCCACAAGGGGCATTGCTTGAAGTAAAAGAAAACATGCTTTTTGAACAAATTTGTGCGATATATTGAACATGAATGTTATGGAATAAAGAAATATTTTTAGGATAACTCTTTAATTTGCAAATATCTAATAGGGCCTATCTAGATTCATTGTATGCACATCTCTTATGTGAATAGCCTTAACATTGGTATTGATCTGGCTTTCCTGGACCTAAGTTTTGGATGAATGACGTTACAACGCATACTTTTACAACGCCTACCTTTACAACGAAATTTTTACAACGCAAAAACCATTACAACGCAAACATTTACAACACAAGATTTTACAACGCATATACTTTTACAACGCATACCATTACAACGTAAGTATTGGTAAGTATATAATAATTTTTTTAATATAAATTATTTAAAATTATTATAATATATTTTAATTTTATTTAATTTCATGTAATTAATTTAATTTAAATGTAATTTTACTTTTTTTTTACAAAGTACCCCTGTACCCCAAAAACCCAAACCTGACCCTGAACCCTAAAAATACCCTTTTACCCAAAAACCCAAAACTGACCCTGAACCCTAAAAATACCCCTTTACCCAAAAACTGAAAACTGACCCTGAACCCTAAAAATAACCCTTTACCCAAAAACTGAAAACTGACCCTGAACCCTAAAAATTCCCCTTTACCCAAAAACTGAAAACTGACCCTGAACCCTAAAAATACCCCTTTACCCAAAAACTGAAAACTGACCCTGAACCCTAAAAATACCCCTTTACCCAAAAACTGAAAACTGACCCTGAACCCTAAAAATACCCCTTTACCCAAAAACCCAAAACTGACCCTGAACCCTAAAAATACCCCTTTACCCAAAAACCCAAAACTGACCCTGAACCCTAAAAATACCCATTTACCCAAAAACCCAAACATATAACATTTTAAAAATAATTATATACTTACCAATACTTACGTTGTAATAGTATGCGTTGTAAAGGTATCTGCGTTGTAAAAACATGCGTTGTAAATGTATGCGTTGTAAAAGTTTTTGCGTTGTAAAAGTTTCGTTGTAATGGTAGTGCGTTGTAAAAGTTGCATTGTAAACGTTGTTTCCCCTAAGTTTTACATTGTAAGTGTAAATGTAAATGTAAGTGGTTCTTATATAGCGCAGACTGCCACCCTGCGGGTATCCTGGCGCTCAGACTAGAGAAATAACCGTCATGTGAATGAACCAAAGAAAGTTGAAGAAAGAGGGTTTCACGCCTTGGGGAAGAGCCAGGTTTTCAGGATCTTTCTGAACTCGATTAGGGAGTTGATTTGTCATATATTCTGCGGTAGCTCGTTCCAAGATGGGCAGCAGCCACACTGAAGGCCCTTCCCCTCATCCTAGAGCGCATCAATCTAGGAATTGCCAGCAAACTTGCATTGGAGGAACGAAGTTGGATCTTAGGGAGGTACCAGGTGAATGTTTCCTGTAGTGGGACTGGGCCCAGGTCGTGTACTGCTCTATGCACCAAACAGAGTGATTTAAAGTGGACCCTTTCCTTGATAGGCGGCCAATGGAGATCTCTCAGAGCAAGAGTAGAGGAGGATCTACGTTGCCTATTTAACACCAATTTTGCTGCTGCCGACTGGACTCTCTGCAGCCCTTGCAAGATTTACTGTGGTGCTCCCAAGTACAGGGAGTTGCAGTAGTCCAGTCTGCTTAGCACTGTGCTTCTCACTACGAGAGTGCACTAGTTCTTGGCTAGTATTGGGATTATCTGGCACAGCATGAGCATCAAAGAGAAGCACACGCTGGCTGTCTTATTTGCCTGCGACCCCCAAATTGCGCACCGTGCTGACAGGGACCAGAGGTTCCTCCTCAGGGGTAAGCCTAAACTCCAGTAGTATGTGTTTAGGCATCTTAGCAGAAGAGCAATACAGCACATCTGTTTTCCCCCATTGAAACTGAAAGGAGTTTCTCCGAAGCCAACCTGCAGTCTGACGCATACACTCCTGAAATGTCTCCATGGAAACTGCATTTTTTCCTTCCAGGGAAAATGCCAGTTGCGTATTGTCCGCATAGCTGACCAGGTCAACCCCGAACAATTTAATGATGGGGAACAGAGGCTGCAAATAGATATTGAAAAAATTAGGGCTGATCGCAGAGCCCTGCGGTACCCCATAGACTACCGGGGATTTACATGAGGAAAACGGCACCAAGGTTACCACCTACTGTCTCCCTGCCAGATTAGACCGCAACCACTGCAGAGCCTATCCCTTCACCCCAATCTTCTCCAGTCTTTCCACTAAAATTGCGTGCCTCACCGTGTCGAATACGGTCGACATAACGAGAAGTACTTGAACAGTAACATTCTCATTTTTGGCCCGCATACGTAGATTATCCAACATGGTGGCCAGAGCAGTCTCAGCCCCATGACCTGGCCGGAACCCAAATTGGTCCTTATCCAGCAGTTGATTATCCTCCAGGAAACAAGATAAGATCTTGCTTACAGCCTTTTCCATGATTTTGATCGGAAATGGCAGAAGAGAGATTGGTCTAGAACTTGTTGGGGTTGTCGGGTCTAGTGAGGGCTTCTTAATCAAGGGTGTCACCACAGCCTGCTTCCATCCCTCCGGAACTATACCTTCTTCTAGGGACTGGTTGCATATCTGCCGCAGCCAGGGGAAAGTCACTTGGCCAAAAGTCTTCCAGACTTTGTGGGGGAGAGGATCAAGGGCAGAACCCGAGGACACGCTATGCGCCAGGCTGTTAAAAGTGAGGTCAGTAAAAATCAGAAAATTATCCAGAGTAGTTATCTGCCGCAGGTCCTCAACCGCCATCTGTACAGAATTGTCCTGGTCACCATTATCATAGGTATGGAAAGCACCAACAATTTTAGCAACTTTGTCTGTAAAATAGAAGGCAATCTCATCGCACAATTTCTGCGATGCCATCACTTTATTACTCAAGCAAGTAGGGGCAGAGAGATCCTTAACGATCTTAAATAGTGCTTTTGTACCATTGGGTGCTTGTGAAATAGAGTTAGCATAGAACTTGGACTTTAAGATGAGCTCCTTGTATTTAATCTGCGCTAGTCTCAGTTCTTGCCTGTCTAGCTCTAGGTACTTCCTTCTTCATTTCCTCTCTGCCTTCTTTCAAATCAGATGTAGTTGTTTAAGTTCATTATTATACCAGGGTGCTGTAATTTTATTTCTATTTTTTAGCTTCTTTACCGGGATTAACTGATCCAAGGTGTCAGTTATGTAATTATAGTAGGTTTTATAATACTCCTCTACTGCAGCGGTAGGGGCAAAGAGATTTGCATTTGGGAGGGTTAGATAGATACTATCTTTTCCTAATTTCGCCCACTCCCTTCCTCTCCGGAGGGGGCAGAGGGCGTGGTCAGCACGGCCTTACTTACAGGACGGTGGCAATTCCCGGAGTGAGGGCACTAGTTCTTCAGGCACGAAGGTTACTTAGGCTCAGCCAGCGCGGACACGGAGCCTAATTGACTTGGGACTGCCGTAGCGCTGGGACTGAGAGCTCGCTGCCGGTAACACCCAGAATCACGCTGATTGCTTTTAAACAGACAAAGCACTTTTATATTCACTTGCGCATCTGCTGCTATATTTTAAAACTTAAAACTTACCTGCATATCTTTGTAGTGTTGCTCACCTATGCCCCCTGGTCCGTCAAGGCAAGTGCCGTTTGTACAGAGGTGGTGGAGGGCGCGGTCAGCACGGCCTCACTTCCAGGACGGTGGCAATTCCCGGGGTGAGCGTGCTAGTTGTTCAGGCACGAAGGCCATAAAACCCATGATCAGAAGAACGCGCAGCGGACGCGCTGGCGGCACGCCGAGGGCGTGCCAAAGGCAAGCCCGTCTGCACCTGTCCGCGTCTGGCACGGGCCCAGGGCCAGAACCCCTTCCCCAATCAGGAGACACTCAAAGAGGAGGGTTTACAGTGGCATTGAACTATTAAAACTTCGGGATAGGACGTCCTGCACCAGGCTTAATCCCATAAACACACAGAGATAAAAGCTGCTCTGGTGTATGCCAGATCCCTTGTAAAAACACAACACAGAGGTGGCCAACCTTATCGACTCTCACAATCTCAACCTTCTGTTTATAACAGAGACTTGGGCTAACGAATCCTCAGAGAAAGACTTGGCTTTAGCAGTCCCTGGGGGATACTCCTTTCTCCGAGCAGACCGAATCGGGAAACAGGGGGAGGCTTAGCTATTATCAGCAAAGAGGGATTACACGTTCGGGGTCTGGAGGCCCGATGCTCCCCGGAGTGTGAGTCCCTTCCTTTTAAAGTCAGTATCACACACAACTACACATTCGATGACCTTTTAATATATAGACCTCCTAATGCTAGAAACTCCCTATCTCAAACGCTTGGCCCCGCTCTTGAATCTAGCTTTATAGGGGCTGATTATACTATCCTGGGAGATTTTAATATTCAGCTTGATAAAATTACTGATAATAACACAGCAATTATCTCAGAGACTATGGCTGGCTGTGGTCTGTCCCAACTGGTTCATCAAGGAACACATTCCGCTGGCCACACTTTAGATGGGATCTTTTCCTCTAATCTCAATATCGTAATAAATGATGTCATCCCAGTACCCTGGTCGGACCATAAAGTTGTCCCTTTCACTTTAACCGTCAACCAGACCAACACAGCCAAGGCCCCCCAGTGTAAAGATTTCTCCTTCCAGGAATGGGATAAAAAAATGATATTGCCAAACTTCACACACACCTTGATGCAACAATTTCAGAGCTAGCCCACGACAGCAATCTTGCCACAGAGCAAGTAAATAACTGGATTAAAGCTGCTGTGCTGTGCTGTCTGTCGCACCTCTTAAAACGAAGCTTGCTAAAAGGAGAAAGACTCCTGAGCCCTGGTTCTCGGAGAGGCTTAGACTGCAAAAGCAGACCTGCAGGCGGGCTGAAAGGAGATGGAGGGCTAACTATGAGGACAGGGAGAAAGATACCTACTGTAAGACACTAGCCACCTACAAAAAACGTATAACTGAAGAAAAATCGGCCTTCTTTACCAAAAAAATCAAAGAGGCCAATAACTCCAGTAAAGAGCTTTTTGCTACGGTCAAAAAGCTTACCAAAACTACGGCTAAGCAGATAGAAGACAGCACAGGGCTTTGCAATAAGTTGGGTCAATTTTTCACAGATAAAGTCTAACTCATACACGACTCGATCGCTACCCTTAATTACGACTCACGGACTCTGGGGGAACCCAAGCGTGACATAGGAAATCACACAAAGCCACTGAAGGCAGAGTTTCACCCCTTCAGTGGATCAGGTGCATCAACTCATAATAACAACTAAGTCAGGGGGCCCCCTGGTTTCGTGTCCTTCCAAAGTCCTGCACATGTTCCCAGACCAGCTCAGTAATTAACTTCAGCAGCTCTTCACTAGGATTATTGTGTCGTCCTGTTTTCCGAGGGTCTGGAAGGACGCTTCTGTCCGCCCGCTCCTCAAAAAACCAAACCTTGACCCTGTGATCCCAGCCAACTACAGACCAATCTCAAGAATCCCCTTTGCGGCGAAAATTTTAGAAAAGCATCTGAATACCCAATTGTCGAAATTCATCAAGGACTCCCAGGTTCTTGATATTTCACAACATGTGTTCCGGGAAGAACATGGGATGGAAACCGCCCTGATAACGGCGGTGGAGGAGATTAGGATGATTCTGGACGGTGGTGGGAAGCCTACCTTAATTTTATTAGGTCTGTCGGCAGCCTTCGACACCGTCAACCATGAGCTACTCCTGTCCCGTCTTAAAGAAATAGGACTGCATGCTTCTGCTACCACACTTATGGCCTCTTTTCTGGGAGAAAGATACCTCACAGTGCAGCTTGGGGATTTTTCCTCAAAAAATTAAACAAATCCCTGTGGGGGGTCCCCAAGGGATCTTCTCTAAGCCCTACCCTTTTTAATGTTTATACAGCCCCGTTAGCAAACATTATTAGGGCTCACGGTTTCCTACCTATCTCCTACGCAGACGATACACAAATAGTGGTGGACATATCTAATAACACCTCAGAGACGGCTCGTAAATTCCGGCTCTGTATGGACCAGGTCAGTCTCTGGATGCAAGCCAACTGTTTGAAATTAAACGGAGATAAGTCTGAGGTCATGCTGCTGGGAGCCGATACTAAGATCTGGTCACCTAATTGGTGGCCTGACGGCTTAGGCAGCTGCCCATCACCTGTCGACAGCGTAAGGAACCTTGAAATAATGATCAATACCAAACTTACGTGTAAGGCCCAAATCAACAAACTTGCCTCCTCGGTTTGGTTCACTTTGAAGCTTATCCGAAAACTACTGCCTTACATCCCTCCCGACGCCTGTAAAACACTGGTAACCATGCTGGCCCTTTCCAAAATGGATAACGGGAACGCCTTATATGCTGGGCTACAAAAACAGATACTCCTAAAACTTCAGCGGCTACAGAACGCTAGGGCCCGGTTGATATTGAACATCCCCAGGTTTGAGCCGGAGGCGTCTAAACTTATAAATCTACACTGGCTACCGGTTGAGAAAAGAATTCAATTCAAGCTAGCATGCCTGGCATATAAATCTATGCATGGGTCAGGGCCGCATTTCTTGAAAACAAACATGGCGCCGTACATCCCAGCTAGGTCTCTAAGATCTAGCAATGCCAACCTCCTTTATACCCCCCGTTTCCAACAACTAAGATGGGGGGGGGAGGTTTTCTACTGCACTCGGCGGTAACCTGGAATAAACTCCCTGCAGAAATAAAAAATAGCTCATCTCTGCTAGCTTTCAGAAAGAGCATAAAGACCTGGCTTTTCTCAGGGTAGCTGGGTCCAGTTTTTCCTGCACGACACCCTGACGCCCTCCGCTTAAACAGTCTCAGTCATTTTAACGCCAAGACGCCCGTGGGCATTTGTGCACTCTACAAATCCTATAATCAAATCAAATCAAATCCGGTAAGTCGCTGAGCGTTTAGAATTATCCACTGGACAAGGTAGCATAATATTAAAATGAATTAGATAATGATCCGTCCAATTTTGTGGTATTATATTTAGCACTTCAGTTTCAGGTTGACTGGCGAACAAAGGGTCAAGAATATGTCCCCCCTGATGGGTGGGGTGTTTTACCAGTTGCTGAAGGCTGACAATTGCTAATGCATGCCTCAGATCCCTCAAATGGCTGCTTAAATTCCCATTCTCCTTCAAATTAAAATCTCCCAATATGATCGTTCTAGAGTGTGCCAAAGTTAGATTAGTGATGGTATCTACAAAAGTTTGGTATTGAATAGCACGCCCAGGGGGCCTATAGCATACCATTCCCTTAAGAAGGCTACCTCTGGGTTCCTGCAAAACCCTGGAGTTCTATCCCCATAACTTTGTCAATCTTCAGGGGCACAAAATTCAATTCTTCCCTAAAAATCACTCCCACCCCTCTTCCTCTACCCCTTACTCTTGGGTTATGCAAGATTTTATAGCCAGCAGGACGAGCAAGTCCTACTTCTACCATAGACTCAGCGCTAATCCATGTTTCTGTTAGAAACAATGAGTCCAAGTTCAAATCTTCAATCATAACTGACACCTCCACATGGTGTTTGACTAGCGAGCGACTGTTAATCAGGCCACAGGTAAGGGATTTACTCACATAGCTCATAGTGAGCAGTGGTTGCTGATTTGAAAGAAGTTGCCCAAACCATTTTACATAATGCATTTTAAAATGGATGGCTTAGTACTTTTTAACCTGAGGGAATTCATGATTTTGAAGCTGTGAAGATGCATAGGCATGTATCAAAGTCTTATGCTCGAATGTATTGTGATGACAGTAAATATAGGTTAGATAAAACAGATAAGAAATATATTAATAATTTCAAAATCAGAGTCCATGAAAGCAGCATTACTATTTCTGATACCATGAAGGCAGCAATATATAACGGCTAAACAAAGGATATTGGTCAGATAGACATAGCCAGTTCACAGAGTGCTAAAGTTAAAAATACGCAATCATTAAAGAAGCAATGCAAAATCTGAATATTACTACCAAATGACTGAAATCAAACCAAGATGGTCCTAAATGTAGATTTAGCAAATGAAAATGCTTCAGCTCAAATGCAAGAATCGTAGCATGATAATAATTGTGTAACTCAGAAATTATTATTTTTTCTCCAAAATTAAACCATAAGTGGTTCGAGAAAAATATTTGCATGTGGCAATGCTACAAATAAAACCCTACAAGTAAACATTCTTCCAGAATATAGAAGGAAGAGTCGCAGAAGAAAGGTCTAAATTGAGGTACACTATAAGCAGCAACCATATCAAGCATGAAGTTCCGAAAGGGTCAATTTTTTTCAGAGAAACCACAGTTGTGGGCTTCTTAAGCTACTAAACTGATGCGTTTCTATCTGAGAAGATCCTTTTTTAGGAAACGGAGACCCCAAACCACCGAAGTGGCATGGTTCATCTTTCGGTGGGGGTGCAATACCCAACGGGCTGTTCTTGGAGCACTTCGCTGACTTTATCCTGGGTCTGTCAATATGACTTGCCGAGCTTCTTTTTGAAGACTTCATTTTCAATCAGGTTGAAAAAAAAAGATCTAGATTTGTCAAAAATGTTAAATTGATTATGATTATCCCAAAATTAGATTTTTATTATCACTCTAGTATTGAAATCTATGACAGGGTATAAAGCAACAAAGGACTTGTAGTGCATTATTATCCAATGAGTTACTAAATGAATGTGTTTAAACCACTCTGAATGTGTAAAGAATAGCACACATTACCACAAACACAACTACCATTCACAGCAATACCAGCTCTAGTAGCTAATTTAGTGCAGGTTTTGATTTTACAGTTATAGGATGCCTTTGTTTAAAAGTTGCTCCAATTGTGTTCTGCATATTTATTTTATTTCTTTGTTTGCGATAAATTAGTGAACAACAACAGTGTTTGGAGAGTTACCCTAATTCAGTGTGAAGATCAAGATCTTCCATGTTCTCTTTTTCTACAAACAGTACATGCTTATTACCAGTTAGTGATCACAAACTTTTGTATAATCTTAGATCATTGTCTTATTTTGAAAACTGTGTTGCGCTGTACCTAGATGTAATCCTATGCTGTTTTATTTGAAATATAGCAATATAGCTTGGCTGCTCAATCCCAGAACTCAGTAGAACCAATAGATTCAAGGAGGCTAAGGATATCTATTTAATGTAAATGGTCCATACGACTTAAAATGTAAAGATCTCCAACTGTGGAGTCTCCCTTTAGTAAGGTATAGGGAAAATCTACCTCGAAAATAAATACTAAAACTATTTTTATATTAAAAATAATGTAACTTTATTGTATGTATTTACTTTAAATGTAGAACAAAATAGAAAAATGCTGCAACACTGTGCAATAATTTTGAATTAAAACTTCAATAATATATGTCATATATTAAATTCAATTAAAATAATTTTCGGAAGTTTGAAATAAAAAAATAATTTCCACCCAAAAAATTAATATTTTAATGTGTATACATTATCATTAAAAGTGAATTATCCAATCAATTAAAATAAAAGTAATTATTGTTCATAACATTTATTGTTAGATTATGTTTTAAATTAAACATAGGTTATTCATTACTTTAATATCAAATAATAAATATGTACTAATTTTATGTATTTTTTATTTTCATTTATTTATATTTTTTACTATTTTAAATTATCATATTGGATTTAACATTTTTCATTTAATTTCCAATGACGTTTTATTTTAATTCGCTACCTCCATTATTTTCGATGGGTAGGTGCTGCAGTACCAGTGGTTGGGCATGTGTAGTGCTAGAATTACTAGAAAAGTGTACATTTATACAATAGTGTAAGTTACTAGAAAAGACCAGCTTGTGAATACCGAAAAGTAGAAAATGTACTCAAATGTCTAAATTTATTTCAAAGGGTAAGCTACCTTTGTGAACCAGGCATACACTTTTAAAACTCGGTCCCTGACTGTCATTTCTCACAAACAACATTAGTTTTGCCAAATGTAAGCTATAATGGTTGATAATAGTATCACCAGCTATTTACAGTGTGTAGCAAAGACAATAGAACAGTAAAAAGAACTACATAAAAATACAGTCATTGTTAACATCAGATGACAAATGCATTCCATTTGGAGCCTGTCCTCTATCAAACTCTATTTGTGTATATTTCTCCAATAGTAATACATGTTGTTTCTCAATTCAATTCAATTCAAAAAATCTTTATTCGAATTCCAAGAATTCATAAAAGCACAAATCACAAATTTGCAATAATATTAAAAATCCTTATAAAATGATAGGCAATTCATTTAATACATCATGATAAAACATCAAACAATTTGGCAAGGTTTCGATAGAATTTAAAGAGTCACGGATTATTCATCATTTTACAAGCTCGAGTGGCAATTCTCAAAAAGTGCAAGTGTGAAAGACTATTTCTTCATTTTCTAAAAAAAGCAACAGATGATAAGACTTTCCCAAGGAAATAGGTCTGTGTTTTAAAAAAAATGGGGTTAAAGGCCATTTCACATATTTTAAATAATATTTACAGAAGAAGAAAAAGTGCAAATCAGTTTGTGCGCTCACTCCATCACAGGGACATGATATGTTTACAAGATTTGGCCCATAGCCTAAAGGAAAACATAACAAATTTTTTACAGTTCCTGCTCTCAATCAAAATAAAAGGCTCCTTTCCCAAGTTAGTCATTGGCAGAGTGATATATATTGGTAAGGGATGCGTAGACGATTCTAGACACATATAACTGAGAACGGAAGATTTCCCAGATTCCGTACTAATCCTTTCTGAGTTGTAAAGTGCATAAAGTGCATTTTTCAAGTCATTCTTGTGGAGTGAGTCTGCTTTCCTAGGGTCTAAGAAAAGGCTTCCTTTGACAATACTACATAGACTTTGATAGACCCCCAGAGCCACCGAAAATGAAACGAATGAAATGAATGAAATGAATGAAATGAATGAAATGAAAATACATTTATAAAGCGCATGGCTGCCCGAGAGCGTCCCAGCTCTGTAGAGCAGAGGACAACTGAGGAGGTAACCATGATTTAAGAGTCCTGTGGAAAGAGGAAGGTTTTAAGGAGCTTTCGAAACCTCAAGTTACTAGGTTCGGTTCGAATCCTGAAAGGGAGGGCGTTCCACAAGGTCGCCGCATTTACAGAGAATCGGCGTCCTCCTGTTCGAGCCCTCTTCACTCTAGAAACATTGGCAATTTGCCCGTGGTCGGAGCGGGGGGCTCTATTGGCCTTGTAAGGGTAAACCATCTCCTTTAGATAGGAGGTCCCTTGCCCTGTAGGGACTTATGTACAATGCACAGGGATTTGAACTTGATCCTCTCCCGCACTGGCAGCCAATGAAGAGATCTCAATGCTGGTCTGGCTGAAGATCTTACCGGTGCGCCAGTGAGCAGCCTGGCTGCAGAATTTTGGACTCGTTGGAGGATGTTAATGATAGCTTCTGGAGCACCCAGGAAGAGGGCATTACTATAGTCCAACCTTGAGAGAATTAACCATTGGATGAGTAGCTTTCTCGACTGGGGCGGTAGTAGAGGAAGAATTTTACAGGCTGAGCGAAGTAGGCTAAAGCATATGCCGGCCGTTTTTTTCACTTGAGTCCTGAATGAGAGGTCCTGTTCAAGCCATACCCCTAAACTTTTAATTTAGTTTTTAGGGGTAGGAAGAACCCCCAGACAGGTGGGCCAGATGGAGTCAGGTAGAGATGTTAATTGGTGGCCTAGGAGTAAGAGCTCAGTCTTGGATCCATTAAATTTTAGTCGGGATTTACTCATCCAGGCATGTATTTCGGATAAGCAAGAGTGAAGATTTTCCGTGCACTGATTCTCTTGGGTGAGCGAGACGACTAGTTGGGTGTCGTCTGCGTAGGTGACTACTCTGATCCCAAAGGGCGTAACCACGTCATCCAGTGGGGACATGTATACGTTGAACAAAGTCGGGCTCAACGAGGAGCCCTGTGGGACACCACACTGGAGAGGGGTTGGATTCGAGCGTGCATTGCCTTCCCAGACCTGGAAGGTTCGGTTATTTAAAAAAGATGTTAGCCATAGCAAAGCCCGACACTCCCATATTAATGAGGCACTGGGTTAAGATCCGTTGGTCAACCGTGTCAAAGGCTGCACTTAGATCCTGGAGGATCACAACAGCTGATCCTCCCGAATCCAAGATACACCTCGCCTCTTTGACCACCGCTATAAGGGCGGTGTCTGTGCCCTGGCCAGGGCAAAAGCCTGTTTGAGAGCTATGCAGCAGTTTGTCGGTTTCAAAAAAGGAGGACAGCTGCTGGTTAGCTACTTTCTCTGTAATCTTTCTGAGACCTGGCAGCAACGAAATAGGCCGGAAGTTGGCCAGCTTGGACGGGTCCAGCTCTGGCTTTTTAAGGAGGGTTTTTACTATTGCCTGCTTCCAACTAGGAGGAACGATGCCATGAGAGAAGGAAGCATTTATTAGGTCAGTGGCCAAGGGGGAGATGGTAGATGAAATACGTTTCAGGATGTACATTGGCGCAGGATCACTGGGAGATCCACTTTTCATGGATGTCAAGATTTTTTGAAATTCTTCGCTTGAGACCGGCGCAAAGGAGTCCAGGAGAGGGCCAGATGTAAGGACCTTGGAACTGCCAAGATCGACTGCAACATCACTTTGCGATAGGGTTTTTAGGATATTTTGAATTTTGCTGTCAAAAAAAGCCGCTAGTTGGTTACATTTGGCTCCTGAGAAATCCGGCACAAGCGGAGAATTAGGTACCTTGAGGAGTTCTCTCACTATCCAGAAGGTTTCTCTCGAGGAGTTAGAGGAAGTTCTAATTTTCTCCTCAAAGAATGCGGCCTGGGCAGTTTTCAGGGATGTTTTGTAGGACCTAATAGCTGATCTATAGGCAGCTTTATTATGAGTGGTCCAGTCTTGCCCCCAAGTGCGCTCTACATATTTTCCTTTGGTCTCTAAGTTCTGATGTATGCCACGGCGACCTAAAAGCGCTACTCTTCTTTTTGACTCTTTTCCTGGGAAGGACGAAATCAAGAGAGCTATCAAGCCAACTTGCGAAGTTTTTATCCGCCACCAAGGGGTCGGGGTCAGGAATGGGAGCCGTCCGCTCCAGTCTGTGAGACCAATTTTCTAGAGAGAGCTTGGACCATGCTCTTTCTAGAGTACGTGAGACCGGGGCTCGAGGAGTATCAATGCAAGTTTGCCAGGTGAAAGGGACCAGGAAGTGATCGGACCACGGGAGGGGAAGTGGGGGACTGGATTCAAGATGTAAAATGTTAGAAAATATGGGGCCAAGAAGGTGCCCTTTACTATGAGTAGGGCCTATGTTTTTTAATGTCAGCTCATATGATTTTAAGTCGAGCTGAAGATCCGCTGCCACTTTATCGTCAGGGCGTTGAAGTGAAAATTTAAATCCCCTAATAGGATAAGGTTAGATGCAGTAGAGGCTAAAGCGATAGTTGTTTCTAATAGCGAACCACCAAATTGACCTGGACTGCCCAGAGGACGGTACACAAATAAACCTGCTATGGATTTAGTAGGGGAAATTTGCATGATGAAATGGGCACTTTCACAGTCGGCGATGCCGATATCCTCCATCCTACAGGAGAAATAATTTCTATACACTATGGCTAGCCCGCCTCCCTTGCCATGAGTCCTATTCTGAAATTGGATGAGAAATCCCTGGGGGAGCGCACTAACAATGTCTGAATCCGAATTTGGGGACAGCCATGTCTCCGTTAGAAACAGTATGTCAAGATTGAGATCCTGGATCAGTAGATTAATTTCCAAAGAGTGTTTAGGTAATGACCTACAATTCAGTATCCATTCCTCTCTCACATTTAAGACAATCCATTATATTGTCTTGTGTTAAGGATACAGATTTATTCTTCCAAACTGAGAGCCAGAATAGAGCAGGACTGGCACTAATAAAATCACAAATAAAATTTAAATTAAGTTCCTTGTGGCAAATATACTGAGAGGTAGAGATTGGAACACCCAGCAGCTTTCTACAAAACCGATTTTCTTCCTGCTGAATGCGATAGCTCTTCGCCAACCCCCATATCTCAGCTCCATATGTAGCTACTGGAACGCATTGCAATTTAAACATATTCAGAATAGCTGAGATAGCACCAGTCTTCTTGTTGTTTCTCAAGAAACAGTGGTGAAAGCCAGTTTGTCTGTACCTTCTGTCAACACCTTTTCATAATGTGTCAAACAACATTTCACAATGTACTTTCTCCCAGGGCACCTAAGGAGAGGCTTGCATTTTCACAATTGTAATAAAAGTATCTTTCAAGAATTGATGGTTGAACTCCACTTGCCTTTACAAAAAGTATAATATGCTTTCCTTTGATCAATAATATCAATGGGCCTATCTAAGACTGTGGATCAGAGTCTGTTTTCATTTGTGGTCCCGTGAAATCTATTGAAATCAGTAGAAGTAATTTGACCATCAAAGGAGTGCAATGCAGTGCTCATTTCCGCACTCGTTCAAATAAAATCTAATGAAATGCATGTTTGAACTAAATAGAAATAGAAAACGGGTAATTCAAGGACTATTTGTATGACTCCTTTTCCTCCTTTGATTATGGGAATTCTATGTTTTTTCTTGTTTTCTCCTAACAGAATTTTATATGGGTAATCAAGGAGCAATAGTTAGACGCTATTATTTTCCACGTATCCTCTTATGAAATGTAATGATGTGCATGTCAAATTAATAGGAGTTCCAAAGAGTGAGTCTCAAAATAATTTTTCCACAAGTGACATTGAGAAAAAGATTGATTTCCTTGACCGTTCTTTGTTTAAATAAATAGACTATTCCAATCAATCAATCAATCTGGTTTAAAAGTGTACTACTCACCCGTGAGGGTCTCAAGGCAGTAGAGGGGGGAGCTCTGGATCAGTCGAAGAGCGAGGTCTTGAGGCCCTTCCTGAAGGTGTGCAGGGTTTGGGCATGTCTGATGTTCACGGGGAGCTCGTTCCAGGTCTTGGCCGTGATGTAGGAGAAGGCTCTCCCGCCTGTCCTCTTTCTGTGGAAGCAGGGGACCTCTGCCAGGGCGAGGTCGGTGGAGCGGAGGTTGCTCTTGTGTATGTGAAAGGATACTCTCTCGTCGAGGTATTTGGGTCCGATGTTGTTGAGGGATTTGTAGGCATGGGTGAGGAGTTTGAAAGTGACAGTCTTATCGACGGGGAGCCAGTGGCGGTCTCGCAGGTGCTGGGTCATGTGTTCGTGACGTGGAGTCCCTAGGACAAGTCTGGCAGCGGCGTTCTGGATGGTCTGGAGTTAGTGGAGTAGAGCTCTGTTTATTCCGGCGTATAGGGTGTTGCCGTAGTCTAGTCTGATGGTTATGAGAGCGTGGGTGATGGTCTTTCTGCAGTTGGAGGGGGGATCCATTTGAAGGTCTTGCAAAGGATGCGCAGGCAGTTAAAGCTGGCGGAACCAACAGCTTTGATCTGGTGGTTAATGGAGAGGGAGGAGTCGGGGATAATGCAGAGGTTTTGTGCGTGGTCTGTAGGAGTGGGTGGATTCCCGAGGGCGGGGGCCACCAGGTGTTGTCCCAGGCAGAGGTGCAGGGTCACATGATGAGGACCTCAGTCTTCTCTGAGTTGAGCTTCAAACAACTGTCTTTCATCCAGGCTGCCACATTCTTCATTCCTTCCTGGAAAGAGTCTGGTGTCTTCGGGATTCTTTGTGAGTGAGAGGATAAACTGGGTGTCGTCGGCGTAGGATACAATGCTGAGCCCATGCTGTCTCACGATGGCGGCGAGGGGGGCCATATAAATGTTGAAGAGCGTGGCTCTGAGCGATGAACCTTGGGGTACTCCGCAGTTGATATCGGTGGGTTCGGAGAGGAAGGGAAGGAGTCTGATCCTCTGGGTTCTGCCAGAGAGGTGGCAGTGGGAGGGGCCGCGCGGCAGCAGCGGCATGAAATAAGCAGACAAAAAACATGGCAAAACAGTAAATCACAACACAGGATTAATGCAGAAAAGTAAATATTGAGAGTCGGATTCTGACTCCATTTTCATATGTGTTTCCTGAGAATATGTATCATCACTTTAAAAAAGGAATACAGAGTTGTTGTAAGACATGTGTAAAAAACTTAATAAATGGGACATTAGAATCCTTTTTTTAAAATTTTGTCTCAATAGTGCAATGTAGCAGTCAATGGAGTTCAAATATTATGTGAAGGTTCTTGAAAAGGACCTCATTTGAATGCGACCAAAGGAAAGCAAACTTTGGGGCAGATTTACAAGCCCCTTGCGTCATCTTTATGACACCATTGCAACACTTCTGTGACGCAGGGTCGTCGTAAACAGTGAGCCACTATGCAACAGATTTACAACGTGATGCATCTAGTGAGATGCGTCACATTGTAAAGCCCTATGCTACATTATACCTGCATCTGGTATAATGTATGCAGGGTGGGCGTCCTATTGCAAGGAAGACCCGTAAAAGTGGCACCGTGAAATCTACAAGATTTCAAGGAGTCATTTTTACGTCCATGCTGCGTCAAAACCTTACGCCTGCTTGAAGCAGGTGTAAGGAGTGACGCAGCATGCTAGGTATAGGGTGCCCCTGAGCATTGCTGGAGTTACGTCATGCTTACCACATGACTCCAGCAATGCGCTGCCCTTACGCCTGAAGATGCAACACACATCCGACTATCCTTGCACCATGATGCGTCGCATTGTAAACGCGATGCATCTGTGGTGGCGCAAGGGTATTCCTACGTGTCACATCTTTACTCGTGCATCCCTGCTAATATACAGGGCTGTGTCCGGTCCTTGTAAATCTGCCCCTCTATGTTCCCAAGAAGGGGATGGGAAAAAGTATTCCACCTAGTCACAAAGGAAACAACAAAAGAGTGCTATATTGCATCAGAAAAAGAGGAAAAACAATCCTTCTGTGAAGCCTTGTAGGGCTTGCATGTCGCCAATCTGCATGCTCCGAAAGGCAAGGAAATTTTTGATTTTCCTTGACAAATTTCCCCCCAACAAGTAAAATTCTTGGGCAATGCACCTGTACCAGGAGTTTGGTGGGAGCATCCAGTGTCTGGAACTTTTAGATTTGTGAATTTTAAAAAGAGGTAATAAATAGTGAGCTCTAAAAGGTTTATTCAGTTTGGAAAATACCATAAAGTGCAATATAGATTGGGAGGACGCATTGTCAGAAACACACTGCGTCTCTCCCAAATTCCCATAGTAACCCTGCGGAAAACATAAGGTGTAACATATCATGCCAGCTCTCAATTTAGACAATAAGGCTCATTCCCAATTGTTAGGCACTTACAGAAGATAAGGTTCAATGCCAGGGTTAATTTTAAGGGGAAGATAATTACTCGCTAATGGTGTTAACGCGGGATTTCTGGTCTATAGTTATTATTCCAGATCCCAATTCGGGTCGACTAGATCGTTGGTACCTGTCATTGAGAAAAAGGCAATCCACTACTAGGTTAATCAATTAAGAACTTAAACCACTCTAAAGAACCACTGACTACTAAATGAGTTTAAAAGTTTATTATAAAGCCAAAAGTATCTGAAGATACAAACATCTCAGGATAAGATTCAAAAGATATACAGGTATCAATATGAAAAGGTACTCTCGGAATGCTCTCAATCGGCAAAAGGAAATGATCAAAATTATCTCAAATAACATTAGAGTTGCAAGAATCGCTATAAGTTGCAACTTAAGAGTCATTTACAAAAAGGAAAATTCAGATTAATCGGTCCCTACACTGGACTAAGTGACATCCCTACTTAACAAGATCTTTACCTAAAAAGGTGTCAGCCGTGGTGACTTCCAAAGAAGATCACGCACTTCTCTTAGTCTTCTTGGTGAATCGTTCTCTTAAGTTCAGTCTATCTGCCTACCCATCCGCTTTCTTAGGCTCCCCAGATCATCTGCCCTGTCTTCTCCCCGGGGTGCTGTCCCTAATACAAAATCACATTTCCCATAGGAACGCCCCTAGAGATGCCCCTCACGTGGTATCGATTCTGGCGGTAAATTCCACACTGGTGCTCCTCTGGACCCTTCGTTAAAGTTGACCTTGCTTCCCAGGCTCCTTCTCCACTGGCCGGTACCCCCCAGGAAATTCCTGAAGCCTCCTCCAGGACTGTGCCAGGCGTCTCTGAACAAAGCCCATTCATCACCGAGCTGATTAAACCCCCTCGCACCTGCAAACAAACCGTTCCACTGTGGGCCCCAAATTCCAGCCTCTACCATATCTGTAAGTCGTAAACTATCTCTTCGTTTGAGCTCTGTGCGATCTCTCCTTAACGAGCACATGCAGATCAAAGAAGCAACTTTATCTATTCAGGCCTACTAAATCACATGAAACAGGCCTCTGTACTCTGAAAACATGTAATTTCTTGGTTTAAACACTATTCTAACTAACACACATTACTATAATGTAACACATCTATATAAAGCATATATTTCAATTCTATGATTAATAATACTTAAAAGAAAAAAATGTTATGTCCACGTCTCATGTCAGTGTAGCAGCACTTATACATTTACTGTGAATTGCCATGGGCCTACACATTTTCATTGGTTTGCAGAGTTTCGTTTCTCCTTCACATAGTCACTTAACATAAAGAACATGGAGTTTCACATCATCCTTGCGTTTCTATAAACTTCTACATTAGTTGTCACACAGATATATATATATTTCTATTCTAACTAAAACACTTTTACCATTTCCACTCTATGAATATAACACTCTATTTTTAAACTAATACTACGTGCTTGTAAATATGGTGCACTTATACATTTTTCAGATTTGCGCTCTCTCAATGGCTTGCTTGATTCGAGATTTTTAGCATGGCATCTTTCCAGAAATATACACTTCACTGCAGCCGTATCGACCTTACATATTGATGAAGGATTATCACACAAGGCTGATTTACCCACGGTTGCTTAGTTCCATATAGAGAGCCACAACATAAGAGGACCCAGCTTAATGGAGTGCTCAACATAGGACAGAGCCAGTTCTTCGTACACATTGGTTGAAATGTATTCCAGTAGGAGACAATATTGTCTTTCCCCCGACTGACATACGTCAAATAAAGAGCATAAGCATTGCTTAAATTTAGTATTCCTACAGCTAATGTTCTCTATCGAAGATCCATTGGCATAAAAAACTAACCCCAAATAGGGGAACCGAGAGACACTCTCTAGATTTTTCTTATTGACACTTAATAAGGTGTGTAGGTGAAAGTGCTTAGGGCCACATACCATAGTTTGAGACTTGGTATAACTTGTTTACATGTCTAAGTCATGCATAAACTAGAAAAGGCTCATACCAAGCATCTCAACCCATTTGGGGCCAATGCTAAAAGCACAGTATTATCAGCAGACAGCAGTACGCGTATAGCAATGGAATTGGCATGGAGAACATCTTGAGTAATTGTGCTGAAAGAAAAATTACATTTATTAATATATAAAATAAATAAAAGTGGGGCTAAAGCCTCAAACTGCAAGATAAAAGGTTCAGATAGCTCACTGGTTGAACCAAACCTGACTCTAGCGATCAGGTTTTGGTGTAAATAGGCCAAAAAGTGAATGATAGCAGAATCAAACCTTAACTCCAATAAAATAGTGACGATTACCTTTATCAAAGGTGGATGATAAATCCATGAAGGTGACCTATATGGGGGTCTTTTTAGACATAGGGTCCGATTACGATTTCGGTCAGAAAGCCTCCGACCTTAGTTCGGAGGCTTGCTGACTGAGATCAGGGTTTTACTTCTGACCACCTAATTACAATGTAGGCGGTTGGGAGTGAAACTGGCTGGTCATTGTGGAAAGGAGACCATCGGCCAGTCACGGGGCGGCCCATAATCCATATGGATGGCGTTTTAGTCCATCCGGATTACGATGCTCGGTTTACGGCAGGCTTTCCATGCCAGGCTTTCTGACATGGAAAGCCTGTTGGAAAGCAAATTTGGGAGCCCCTAGCAGGGCCCCCTTCTGTTTGCGGCCTCCAGTTGGGGACGAGGGGGCACCTATGGTGCCACCTTGTTGATCCCTGCACCATTTGGCAGGCACCATGGGGTGCCTGCCACGTGGTGCAGTGCTGAACACAACCTCCCATTTCCCTATGGTAGTTTGTGCTACAGCCGATTTACAGCCATAGCACATGATCCCATAGGGAAATGTGAGTGTGCGATTGCACCATCTGCAGTCGCATCATAATAAGGTGGTGTGGACCCCTGACCAGAGGTTGTTCGGACCCGTATCCATGACGGTGCATCCATCCTACATCATAATATGCCCCTAGTGTATTTCCCTAAAAGGAAATTAAGATTTAAGCATTGCTCTATTGTTCCTAAGCTCTCCCTGAACCTGTAATGACAGAGAGATAAAACACTACTGTCATTGCATCAATCCCTTAGTCCATTAAAATGAATCTACTCATCATTTTAATTGTGGAGTCAATTAAGGATATGAGCCAATAACGGCTGCCCTTCTTGAAAACCGGAAGCATAATAGAGCTAGACCAAGTTGGGGGAAGGATGTATGACGTTACAACGCATACTTTTACCACGCATACCTTTACAACGCGGTATTTACAACGAATACCGTTACAACGCATAGCGCTTAGAGGTGCTGGATAGTGGTAAGTATAATTTTCTATTCCAACTCCAGTCCCCGTGGACACTAGGGAAGGTGTTGGATAGAAAATTAAACTTATTACTTACCCTAGAGCGCCCCCCAGCGCAATGCGTTGTAATGGTATGCGTGGTAATGCCTGCGTTGTAATGGTAGTGCGTTGTAAAAATTTCGTTGTAAACATTACATACCTGGGGGAAGAGCCTTTACATCTAAATTATTAAAAACCTGAGCAGCAGTGCCCAGAAATCTGTATTACATTTGAGGATATCAAAAGGAACTTCATCCAGTCCGGGAGCTCTGTAGGAGTAGCTGCTATTAAGAGCAATGGTTACCTTATCTACAGAAAAATTGAGACTAACAATACCATCAACTAAAAATGGTACATCATCAAAATCTGTACCATCAGAAGTTTCACAGTATATATTATTAAAATGTGCTCACCTGTGATATCACTGATCAAGGGCAGGGATGCCTTTTGTACTCTGAATTCCCTAACCACTTTCCAGAATTCACTCAAATTCTTGAGAGCAGCTGCGTAAGTCAGAGGGTCCTAATTAGCCTTTTGTATTTCACATTTCCTAATTACCAAGGCCTCTTTATAATATGCTGTAGCTTGAGCATATGCAATTGGATTTCTAGGGAAGGCTGTTAAGACTAGCCTTAGATTCCTGTTCACAAGGGAACAAGATCTATCAAATCAATCAATCAAGTAGTGCTTGCATAGTGTGGCTTATCACCCTATAGTATATCCAGGTGCGGTGCTGAAGGTATCCGTTGAAGAGCCATGTCTGGGGTCCCATCCTCAAGTGGGTCAGCAAGGGTGTGGTATGGAGGTGAAGAGGGAGAGCGTTCCAGGCTTTGGCTGCGAGGTGGGAAAAGAATCATCCTCTGGACTGGTGGATACGTCGTATCTGTATGAAGGCGAGGAGTGCAGAGTGGAAACTCGTGGTTGGTCAGTACAAATGAAGGTGCTGGTTCATGTGTGTGGGTCCTTGGTCAGGGAGGGCTTTGTAGGTGTGAGTCAGAAGCCTGAACTGGCATCTCTTCTGGATGGTGAGCCAGTGGAGGTCCTTCAGGTGCTGGGTGTCGTGTGTCCTCTTTTGCATGTTAAGGATCCGTCTACAGCTGCATCCTGGATCGTCTGGAGTCTTTTCATGAGTTTGGTAGGGGTGCCAGCATAGAGTGTGTTGCTGTAGTCTAGTCAGCTACTGATGAGGACCTGCATCACCATTTTCCTGGTGCTGATGGGGAGCCACCTGAAGACTTTGTAGAGCATGCAGAGCATGTGTAAGCAGGCTGAGGAAGTGGTGTTGACCTGACATTTCATGGAGAGTTCGCTGTCCTACATGATGCCGATGTTACAGGCATGATCTTTTGGCATTGGGGTGAGTCTGATCCCCGCCGGCCACCAGAAGTCTTCCAGAGTGCTGTGTGTAACCACTATTGGCTGAAGAAATGGATCTGGCAAACAGCTTAAGTAGCTAATTATGTATTTGAAGGATTGGATTGCCCTGATTTATCAGTTTGATGTTGATATTTTACAAGAAACCTGGTCCATATCCCACTTGATCACAACGGTTATTCCTGTTATTGCATACTTGATATACTCTCTTCATCTGGGCTGCCTATAGAGTATTATTAACATGGATCAAACTAGTGGTCATAGCAAAAATTGTCCTACTGGATTTTAGTGATTCAGCGGTTCAGGTGACAGAGTTGGTTCTCATAGTTTTATATTGATCATTATTTATTTTTATAATAATTATTGTTTTCTAGTTCCTTTAATAAGAACTTTACATCGTTGTTCAATAATATTGACAAACCTTTGTCCAACTTCAATTCAGTACAGTCTGAATGCAATATTTTGATTTGTGGCAATTTTATTGCTAAACTTAACTTTCTAAAATCTAATATGTATCATGTCTCGCCATAATATGTTCGTTAAATGCCCCTTTTGATGCTAGAGGTGTTGAACTTGGACATTATCTTTTGCATAGTGATCGTGTAAAAATACTCAAATCTGTTTACAAAAGAGAACCTAGGGTCCCTACATTAAACAGGAGGGGTTGTAAATCAACGGTTAACTATTTTTTGTAACCTGAGTGCGAATACACTACTTACTGCAATGTAACATATAATGCTCTGGGTTTAGTGTTCACAATCCACAAATGTTCCTTTCCAATGGGAACTGTTAGAGGCCCAGTGAAATCAGTGGAACAGCCACTGCCCAAAATAAGGGGTGAAGGTTTGTATGGTGTTTTCCCAACCCACCGGAGATTCCTGTTGAGGAAAACATATGTAGCACATTAAAAGTCAAGCAAGTACAGAGAAGTGCGGAACCGTTGCAAGTGAACATCTGTCAAGTGTCTATGGGCCAGATGTATGTAAATTACATTTACTGATTCTAAAATACCAAATTTTACCGATTCGGTATTTTAGAATCAGTAAATGCTATGTAGCAAAGAAATCGGTAAATATTACCGAATCGGTAAGATTCGGTATTTACTGAATCAGTATTTACCGATTCGGTAATTGCCATTCAGGAATGAATGGCAATTACCGAATTGGTAAATACCGATTCGGTAAAATGGGGGACACATTCAAGGGTGCCAGGGTGTCACTTTGACACCCTGTTGCACCCCTGAATCGTGCTTGTGTGCAGATGTGGCACACATACATGCCCTAAGGGCATGTATGTCTGCCACATGGCACAGTTGAACATGCACAGATTTGCATTTTCAAAGGTATTCGTTATTTACCACCAACTTATAGTTGGTGGTAAATAACGAATACTAAAATGGGAAAAGCACTCATCTGAGTGCTCCCTACATTGCAAATACGGTAATTTACTGATTCGGTATTTTAAGGAATCGGTAATTTACCGATTCCTTAAAATACCGAATCAGTAAATTACAGAATTTGCAATTTAGGGCACCTACATCTCAGTAGCCTAATACTGGTCGGTAACGGCCAAAATTCAGTAATTTCGGCCGTTACCGACCGGTATTGGGCGACCTACATCTGGCCCTATGTGTTTTGCTAAATTTTTCCCCAAAACCTAGGACAGATGCCTTGTCAGGTCTTTTGAACGAGTTGTAGGCAAGGCAAACCTATATCTTTTATATATCCACTGATTATCTTGTGTACTAACATAAAAATAACGTCTTCAAGTAATCTATGTCTTATTACATTTACATATTTGCTACTGATTAATCTATCAACATGCTGGCATAATGAAAGAAATAATCTTTTTTCAGAGTAGAGGTTAGAATCCTTTTTCACATGCACTCCAGTCAAATCAATTTATAACTGTGTTTTTCTCAAAGAAATACGTAGGTTTCTCATACAATGATTGACAAAGCTAAATAAGCACATCTCCTTACTCAACACTATTGCTGTCGTTGTAATTTCACAAAATGGATAATTAGACTTTTCATAAAATGAGCATTAAATATTATTTACAAAATGCTTGCTTGTACTTGATAAAGTGCCTGCAGTTGCACAAAAGAATTAAATAGATTTTTGATAAAATCAGATAAACCAGGTTCTAACATAATTTTCACATGTTCCCTTGCTAAACCATTTGGTAGGCCACCATTTATTCAGTACAATAGCATGGGCCTTAAATAGAGAATTGAACTCATATTCAACTTGTAATTCTCTCTACATGCCTTCAATAAAATAAGGACTGCATTGCATTTCCTTATGTTCTCTCAAAGAACCTACTGATTTGCATGTATTGCCTAAAGAAATAAGTCTATTACGAAGTTATATTCAAGTCTTGCCATCTCAGTATTTGTATCATACAAATCAAAGTCCTCCCTTCAACATGTATCATCATCATCATCATCATCATCATCATCATCATCATTAAGTAGACACATTTTGAAATGAAACGAACAATGAAATGAAATTGACATAACCAAATAATCTGTTATGTTTGTGTTTTGGAAATCGTGTTTAGGAATTTTGCTGGTGTTTGTGGCTTTCAGTTGTATTACCTTCCACCCCTTAGGGCCCTATTCACAAATGTAAAGGCACATGTGCATATTTACTCATGTATATTTACTATTAAATGTAGGTGTAAATCTAGATATTTTGGTTATGCACCATTTCAGAGTGGAGTTTGTAAAATATAGACTAAATGCCGCCACCCTTTCCAGGGACAGGGTGAGGCTCCACACGATTGTATTTATGACTGCATAGTTACTACAAGTTACTTTACAACTGTATTTTGTGCTCTGCCTAGTTGGCAAACATGTCTTCATCTAGTTGGCAGACATGTCTCTACCACAGGGAAAATACATTTGACCAAGTTTGATATAAAAAAATATATTTGAATGCATAATCTAAATGTAAATTATTGAAAATATGTATCATTACTCTAGGGTTGTATGATGGAACAACGCATGCCTGAACAACGCATGCCTGAACCACGCAGTCTTAACCACAACTACACGTTTAACACTCATGCCTTTACCATGCAATTTCGTGGTTAAGACATGATTGCTTAAGGGACATATTTGCTAAAGATCATACCTCAGCCCTGAAAACTGTCCCTTTTCCCCGCACTGAGCCCTAAAAATTACCCCATGCCCTAAAAACGACCCTGAACCTTGACCCCAGGCCCCCTCCCTGAGCCCCAAAAAGTGTCCCCTACATCCATCCAGTACCTCAACCTAGCATCGCCCTCCCCATGCCCTAAAAACGAATCTGATCCCAGTCCCCCACCACCCTGAGCCTAACAACTTCCCCCACCCCTGTAAACTACCCCGACCCAGCCCCCGCCCTGAGGCCTAAAACTGCCCCAGCCCTAAACACTGTCCCTTCCCTCCCCCCACCCTGAGCCCTACAATCTGACCCTATGCCCTAAAAATTACTTCACCCCTGCCCTAAGCCCTAATCACTGTCCCCTACACCTGTAAAGTACCCCAACCCAGCCGCCCCTGCCCTGAGTCCTAAAACTGCTCCCTGCCCTATAAACAACACGACCACCCAAGCCCTAAAAACGACCCCACTCTGAAAAACTACCCCCACCTCCCCAAGACCGGCCTCAGCCCAACTTACCTCACCGCGTCCTCTCCCAATCCTTCCTCTTCTTGTCTTCCTGTACCCGCCCATTCGCTTTGCATCTAGACCACACATTGCCTTAACCACGCATATGCATTCTTAAGGCATATGCATGGTTAAGGCAACCGTGGTTCAGCTTGCAAGGAAACGGCATGTGTGGCTGAGCCCGCATTGTTAAGTCTTGTTCCCTTACTCTGGAAATGAAAAAAAAAAACAATTATAGCACATTGTTTCCTCCACTTAAATCAGTATTATGTAAGAACATTCTTTAAATATATTGCTTAAATGTTTACATATCTATTTTAAAATAATAATTTACAAAAACTACTCACCCTCACTAACATTTTTATTTTGATGTAATATTTAGAAAACATGCTTACACTTCATATATTTAATTCAAATCAAATCAAAATAAGTTTATTCGATTTTAGACATTTAAAAATCACAAAAGCATACATTTTCATAAAAATATTAGATAGATACATTAGTTAAAAATATATTATCTATCACAAAGTGCAAACAGTGCTTTCTGGTAGGAGTAGATTAACCTACGGAGTAATGCGGTCCAGACTTTGATCAGAGTAAATTTGTTCATTTACACTTTTCTGACTCTCAGTGTATTTTTCAGAAAACCAGACATGACACATACAGATAAAATACTGTCTAAATATTGTAAGTGTAAAAAGGCTGGTCTACATTGTCTCCAACCTGTCTGTTTTAACAAAGGGAGGATCCATCTAGCTCTTTCCCTTGCGTAAAATTTACAAAACAATGGTACGTGGATAGTAGATTGTGGTGACACATTGTCGCAGGGGCAAGGAGAAAGTTCTCTGGACCAATCATTTATCCCTGGATAACTGACCAGATGATGAAAACTGTTAAACCTAAAATGAGTTAAAAGGTATCTATCGTATCCCTCAGTGCAACATAAGAGATACGGTTGGATATCAAATGTGATCAAGGTCATGTTGAACTACCGTCCCTTTGTTCATCTCCAGGGCAGCTCTAAGTGACTCTAAATGGGTCAAACAGGTTAGTTTGAGCTCCTTCCTGGAGATAGAATTCATTTTTTCTGGAGTAAAGTAGTAATCTGGGTACCCTATGTCACTCAAGAATTTTTTTACATAATTCAACCACGTAATCTTATTAGCGTGGTCCAGATTCATTGAATCTGTGATTAAGCATGGGCTGAAAATCCATTCCGCTCGCGGAATTTGTGTTTTTTTGGCAATATCGCGGTCCGCCAATCGCGCAAAATTGTCAAAGAATTCGCAATTCGCGAGTTGGCGGATTTTTTTTTTGCTTGGTCGCGCTTCAAAAATACAATCTCGCACGCACGGCGTTGACTTACAGTGATTCTGAGTTCGCCGAGTTGTTTTCCTCCCGGTTTGCATGCGATGCACCATTTTCGATCTTGCTGTGTGATCGCGCAAGACTTTTCGACTGCGAGTACGTCATAGCGTGATCGCGCAAGACTATTCGACCGCGAGTACGTCATGGAGTCCGGCCATCTTGCAATGCGAGACGTTCAGAACGCGAAGCAAAGTGGAGCACCCATGGAGGACCTTGAGTGGATGGTGCAGGCCTATCTGGATGACCCAACAGAGGTCTTCTTTGATCAGAACGAATTGGTGTATTGGTATGGGAAAAGGCCTCAATGGCCACTGATCACCAAGCTGGCTATAAATTATTTGGCTTGCCCACTCGCAAGTGTGTCTTCTGAATGTGTTTTCAGTTCTGCTGGTGATATTGTAACTTCAAAAAGGACCCACCTCTCCCCCAAAAATGTGGAGAGGTTAACACTGATCAAGATGAATCAGCACTTCATACCACCAGATTACAAAATACGTGAATCCACGCAGGAAGAAGAGGACACCGACTTAGGTGACGGAAGTTCTTCTCTGTTAGCTGACCTACTCCAGGTTCAATTCACAGAGTTTGAGGACGAGCTCTACTTCCCTGACACCTAGGCTTGAAATACATACTTTTTTTTTCATCCTTATCCACTTTTATTTCTGTGTGTCTTTCTTTGTTTTGCAACTTTTCGCACAATAAAACTCTAATCACAACAAATCCATCAGCAGCACTGTCTTCTTCTTCTTTACATATTGAAGGTGACGCTGTTTGCATTCCTGAAGTTCACAAGTTCACAACTCAGTCATGCTCCTCTATCATCCTCCTCCAGACTCCCCCTATCCTTTTGTTTCCCTCAGGGCAGATGGCCGGATTACGCAGAATCAAGTAACTGTCGCTATGCTGACTGTTACTTCTAAAATTGACATGAGAGACTGCCCTGTGGCCCTTCACTTAAGAATAAGATGCTGACAGGTGGGAAAAACAAAGGAGGTCGCTCCACCAGTGATAATTCCGACCCGCCAGGGCCCGTGACCTAGTGCGTGATGTCCTGGATGTAATGAGCCAACAAGAATTGTAATCCTTGATGTATTGTCAGGTCGAGTAAAACGTCACTGGATTTTTAGGATTTTGCCACTGTATTAATTTCAAGAAAAATCGTAGTGGAGAGGTTTACACCGAAGGTGTTTTCAATGGGTATTAAGCCCGGGAAGGTGGTTTCACTGTTCTTGTGTACTGGACTATCTATTGTACTGTTCTAATGCTCCTCTCAGGCCACTCAATGTTTCATTTAATTTTGTTTGATATGCTGCTACTGCCAGTGTGTACCACTACTACTACCACCACAACAATGACATTTCATCCGTCCAGGATTACATAGCCAACCTTAATCCCCATTTGCCATGCAGCCAGCCCTGTGCCTAGCCCTATTCTCAAACACAAATCACAGGTAAGATAAGAATTTTGGGGGAGGAAGAATAATGGAGTAGGAGGAGAGAGAGAGACTGACGGTAGTACTAGTAAAGTAGTAGGACAATTGAATTCACTAACTCTGTCAGTGGCACTTTTGTACATTTGGGCGATTAGACAATTTGAATCAACCAGCCAGTTAAGTTTCAGGAAAACAAACGTACAGTTAACCCCCCCTGCCTCCCCCATAAAACAGTGGAAAATAAATAATTATTTATACCCTAACAAAAATAAACTATCCCACAAGACCCGACCCACCCCCTCCCTAACCCCAACCAATGTCCATGAAATGTCCCGAAGAAAAGTTCCAAAACGCCCAATTCCCACCCCTCAAAAGTCTTTAAAAAAGGGGCAAGGGACAGTCTCTCTCTCTCTCTCTACTTACGCCGGCGGTGTCCTGTGGCCAGGTGGGGTGCAGCTGTTGTTTTCGCTGCTCGGCGGCGGAGGGTGGCTGCCGGACCACGGCGCCATACCGCTGGAGTATTGCACTGGCTGTATGACCCAGGGGCAGCAGAGGAGGATGCAGCTGTTGTGGATGTTGACTGCTAGTCATCCTCCTCCTCCTGAGACATCAGCCGCCGATCTTCGGCGACAATTGCCTTCAGCTCCCGTTGCCGGGCCCGGATAGCCAACTCCTTCCTTGTTAGTTTAGAAGGAGTATCTATATGAAGAAAGAAAAACATACTGTAACCAATACTCTTTAAGATTAACACAAAATAATTCAACAGAAAGTTGTGTCACAGTAGCACTAGCAACTTGCAAGCACAGTACATAACATTTATGGCATGTATCTATCTAACCTCCCACTTCGTCGGCCTCTGCTCTAACATTAGTGGGATTCTATTAGCACTATATGGACTCACTACATTAGACTCAGACAGTACACCAGTCTTCTTCTTCTCTCTTGTTTAGCGAAATTAGTACGCAAACTTGTGGAAGCCGGCATTATTCCAGCGCAGTCAGCTTGCACCCAAGAAAAACAGACGCAAGCCATGATGACGCAGACTTGCGTTACTGTTACCAGTCTAGTACATGCAGGTGGTGAAGCTCTTACTTTTCTATTACGGGTGGCACTGACCATACTCTGTTACAAGGGCTACTGCTCAATTAATTTAACTTTCACCCTGCCCTGCCCCTGACTACAACAAAAGGAAAATGAAGAAGATAAATAATATAATCATCTATCCCTTCACAGGATATTTGCTTATATAAGGGATGACTTTATGTGCTTTGTTTTTATTGATTGAGTGAACACCGATAGGCCAAACATGAATGACAGAGTTGTAAAAAAATTATTAACGGAGGTATTGAGTGGTCCCCGTAATCGCCGGAGGAAGGCAACTTGTGAGTTGTGACTTGACTTGATAATGTGAACTATACAATATAGATACACAATATATGCTGTGCTTGCAAACTACTGTTAGTCAAGGGAGTATTCTGAAAAATTACAACTTCAACTTTCCTCGGCTTAGCTACTCTGGCACGGACGTGCGGTGTTACATGCTCTTCAAAGTAACACTGTTCATCCAGTGACCGTCTACTCTGTCTACATACACCTATGTTATCTATGAGGAAAATACCATCCATTCAAAGTAAATGTCAATCATTCTTCTTAATGTCTCAACTGGACAAACCTTACTTTTTCTCACAGAAAAACACCATTTTTATTTTATTTTGTAAACCGCCAGCCATGCATCCGTGCTTGACTTGCATTCGAATTTGAACCAAAGGATATATTGCGCACACATACAGTTTTAGTTTCACCCACCCAGGCAATCCTCTCTTCTTTCTCCTTCCACCCATCCTTGCTTCAGCCTTCAACCGGCCATGCATCAGATTCCCAGCCACCTGTGCCTGCATTCAAAAACACGTATCATTCTTTGCCAGTCATTAATTTAACTTGCTCGTCCTTCCTTACACCCTTCTTTCCCTTTTCGTTCATCCCATCCATTAAGTTGATCTCTGATCTGATTTGGCTTCTCGATAAAACTTTCACAGCTGAGTTGAAGTCAAAATTAGAGGAGGCCATTGGTTACTCGTCATTCAACTCCGGCCGCTAAAGCTATTGCTAATGCGAAGCCAAGGATGACTGTCTTCTACCTGGTTGACAAAAACTTAGTTCTAAATTTGTAAGTCTTCTTAACAGTAAAGTGTACTTGTACTGTACAACATATACACCCCTGCAGCGAGCCTACTCTGCAATCTCAATAAGTAAGAAATATAATAGCTTACCACTGCCCGCCACTACCGTGGCATCCCCCACAGCAGTTCCTGCTGGCACCGCATCCTGGAGTGACCACCTCCGCGCTGGCCCCGGCACTGGTGGTGGGCTGTGCCAATGGTGTTATGCCTAGAAAATACATTTAATATTTTTATATGCCATATACACCACTCCCTGTTTTGTCTAGGAATGAAAAAATATGTTACTACATAAACAAATTTAATTATTTGTGACTTTCTAGTCTAAACTAAAAATTCCCCTTTCGTAAGGGGAGGGTTTTTTTTATTTATGCTTAGCCATAACATGCTACACTTTTTGTCACAACTGATGAATTCTTGCTTTTTAACACTCACCATTTTTCTCATAACAGACAGAAGCATCCCTTCTACGAACGAGAGCAATATGTTACTCAGAGTCGTCATGATCACCACCAAGACATTAGGTTCCAACCAGGTGAGGGCTCTCCCACAATTAATGTGTAAAATCAGCCACTGTTCAGTTTTCAAGAGTTCACCATTTATCTTATAAGAAGTTGATTTTAATAAATATTTTTATACAATGCACAATTGAAATTTAATATACATAGTACACACAGAGCTAGTTGTTTTACTTTTAATAAAGCTTTAAAACTTTCATAGACTGTGTGGTTTTTGGTCATGAGTGAGTGAGCGAAAGGGTTTGCAATTTGCAAGCCTGAGTCTGTGACTCTGAGAGGTCTTATGTTCTGAGTTGTAAATCATTGGGGATCATCTCTGCATTCGGGAGCTAAATAATGACTCTGACACACTAGCTAGTCAGTAAGGAGATTGGGGTTCAACTTCTGTTATGACTGAGGTATGTGGAAAGTCTAACTGCGCCTATTATCACCAATGCCCTATTTCTTGTCCATAGTTCTGTATGTGCAAATAGTCCCTGCAACAGTAGTAGTATGTCGTCCTATCCAATCAAAAAGTAAACTAGTATCTTATTCTTGGTGGCCATTGACATTTTATTGTTGGGAATTGTCTAAGCATAAACATTATGAAGACTTCAATAGACATTATGGACAACCCAGAGGACTGCGCACTCAGTGCCTAGAGCTATTGCTGAATAGGAGTTTTGTTTAACACCTTTTGCTAACTGTGCAAGCTTAGCTAGGTACACAGGCAGACTAATAAAATAGTACTAGCACAGAGAGTCATAGTAGAGGCAGGATACTAATTTAGAAACAGTCTACAAGAAGAGCAAAGACGATTTAGGAAAAAATAGAATTATGATGAACGTTTGAATAGGTGCTGTAAAAGTTGGGGAAGTATAATTATTAATATTAACAGGAAAACTTACTGGGGCCAGCAGAAGAGCCCTCGGCGGACCGATTCTGGCCTTCCTGCTCCGCCAGCGCCGCCACTACCACCTCTGTCCTCTTGCCCCTGGGAGGAGCTGATGTACATTAAAGAAAGACACAAACATGGATGATTGTTGTCAACGAAATCAAACATTTCAAAAAAACAATAACAAATTATTTTGGGGCAATGAACAAATATTGCACTAAATTTATTGACCAATCTGATGTGGTCTACTAGGATATTAGTATTGCTGGATTCATGGACCGTCTACTAGGAAAGTTATGTAACTCACTAAACCAACTACAAAAAGGTTCTACTAGGACTGGCAGCCCTCAGCAGCATGTGAAGTGACAGGCACAGTCCGTCATGATTGCAGACCACTAAAAAATTTCCTACTAAATAACAAGTCATAATATACTCAACCTATCAATCCACCACCACTATCTCTTCTTAGTGGCAGGAGTACAAAGGAAGGACTGGACTTGAGTCTCTAGTCTTTCTAGCATTACGCAGTTCTGTAATACACTCATACATAATCACTCAAGCCAAATGAGCACAAAATTGAAAACAAGTAAGCATAGTAGCACCGCCACCTACTGAGCAGGCGAGCACTTGCAATCACAGAAGCTTTTGAAACATAATTTACCTGCAATGTAATCAGCAGCATTCTTGCTCTTCGAAAAAAACTTATATTTGCAATATAACACAGAGCAGAAGAAAACAAAGTAGTTATTTAGCTACCAGTACTCACCAAGCCAGGCATCTTGACGGCAAGTAGGTCGAGCACGTCTTGTTGCCGCTCCAGGATGTCCGACCACCGGTGCGTAACCTGGTTGTAGGTGCGCCGGACCCCAGACTCCCGATACATGGCCCGGCACACCTCACCCCATAACTAGCGACGCTCCCGGAAGCCATACCCGGTACCAGGCTTGCCGCCTACTGCAACGGTCTTGGGGAGGTGGCGCTGTACAAAGAAGACCAGTGCGGCCACCTCCACCAAGCTAAAGATCTACCTAGGACTTACTGACTACCCCTTTAACCGCCCGCAAGGGAGCCGGCTACGGGGTGCGGGACTCTTCCCCTTCGACTTGCCGGCTCCCTTTGCCATGGTCCTGGGTCACAAAAAGGAAAAATAGGAAAGAATAGGGAAACAAAAGTAAAGAAAAGAAAAGAGAGAGCTAGAAAAAAAAGTAGTTATTAAAGTAACAATAAGTTGAAAAAAACACAAAATATAGATGTAGAAAAATAGAGAGATAGATAATGTGTAAAAAAGTTTAAAAAAAAGTTCAAACAAACAAAGGATTACAAAGATTTAAGCTGGATAGAAAAAGCATGCCCAGAACCATAGCAATGAATGAAAAACAAGATGTCCGCGCCCATTGCAACCACGTGGGTAAGTTTGCGCGATATTTCCCCGCGAGCACGCAAAAACAGACGCGAACACATAATCGCACCCCGCAAGTAGGAAATGCACAACGTGAACATGCAACTATGACCCGGAAACGGAAATACGCAACGCGAACACTGAAAACAAGATCGCCGCGCCCATGTACGATCGCATGGGTAACTTCGCGGTTGCCGCGCTGAAAAATATCCCGCGAACACGCAAAAAAAAAAAAAATCCGCAATCTCGCAAAAATTCACGGATTTTGCGGACCGCGAGTAATCTTCCGCACGGATTCGCGTACCGCAAATTCGCAAAAATCACCCATACTTATCCATGATTATCTCTCTGTTTAAACCTGTGCTGCTAGCGGTCCATACACGATGCCATAGTAGTACATGTTGCATTTTTATAATATCAGAGACGTAAGAAATACCCAGCTTGCTATGACAATTAAAAACCGGGGAACTTGCTGGTACAGCTAAGATAATCCTTAAAAAGGCGTTTTCCATGCGTTGAATCATAGACACATCATAAAAGCCCCACACTCCCACCCCAAAAATCGCAATACTTATACTTTTGGCCTGGTAGATCTTAAGAAACATGCGAGGGGCCTTTTTCCCATTTTCTTGGAGAAATTAACGGCAGCAGCAGTCAACTTCATAAATAGTAGACTCCTACTCTTCACCGCTGGGCCCAAAGAGCCCGTATTTACAAATAAAACACCCAAGTATGTAAAGATGTTTGTGGAGTCTACCCTTTTGTCCCCCAAGGGAAGGCTGTTACATTTATTTCACCCTCGCCCACAGGTCATTACGAAAGTTTTTTTAGAATTTAATTTCAGACCTAAGTTATCCATAAGGCAAGAATTTGTTATAAGGGCTTTCTGCAAACCTAGTAGAGTGCGGGCCATGAGTACAGCATCATCAGCATAGAGAAGGGAGACTATTGGCCGTTTGTTGACATACGGGGGATCCTACGCCGTTCCTTCAAGCTCCTGCTCCAAAGCGTTAGTATATAGAGTAAAAAGGGAATAGCACAAGCACACAGCCTTCTTGCACCCCCTATCCACTGTGAATGGTGCAGTACATTCCCCATTAGAACCATAGCGCACCTTAGCAGTAGCCCCAGAGTATAATTGCTTTAAAAACTGGCTCAATACCGGGTCGATCTTCAGGTTTCATAATATACTTCACAGTTTGTTATGTATAACACAGTCAAATGCGGCTGTTAGATCTACAAACGCCACATAGAGTTTCCTACCCTTTGCCTGTGTATGCTTTCCAATTATTATGTTTAAATTCTGAACTTGCTCGTTTCTCCCCAGCCCCTGTCTAAAACCATATTGTACAATAGCTTATTATCTTATTTTTATCAGCCCAAGATTGAAATTTGTTCAGAACGACCCATCCCATTACCTTCATTAAAGAATCGAGTAGGGATATCGGGCGATAGCATGCCGGGTTTTCTCGTTCCCTTTTTTTAAAGAACGGTATAATTACAGACTCTGATCATGTTTTCATGAAGCCCTTGGCGCACTGGATTGAAGGACCCTAGTTATCAAAGGTGACCAGAGTAGTGGGATAGATTTGAATAAGTCAATGGGGAGCCCATCAGGCCCAGGGGCCTTGCCACCCTCACTTGCATTTATTGCCTCAATCACCTCATCATGGGAAATTTGAAGTTCAATGGGTCTACAAGTAGTGGGATTTTCCACCTGCGAGGTTAAAAAATCAGGAATGATTTCCTCATGCCCCTGAGTGGTATAAACCTTTGAGACAAATTCTACCCATGTCTTTTCGTCTATTGCAACCGCAATTGTTGCAACATCCTTGGTTTTAAAAAACGGCACGTTTACTGCCCTCCAGAATAAAGTACAATCTTTACTCAGTGATGCTTCGCGGAGTGCCGTCCATGCTTGTTTTTTTATCTCTTTCTTTAGAGTTTTTCGTGCTGAGTTGTAAGACTTTCTACACTCCCTAATCTCCTCTTGTTCTCTCACTGTCCTATGGAGAGCCTCTTTTAGTCGGGAGTATACCTTTGTACATTTTTAGTTGAACCACCTGTTTATACGGTCTTGGCTACTTCTATTTTCCACTCTAAGCAGATTTTGGACAATCAAAGTAATCTGTAGAAAAGCATTCAAGGTAGTTTCGTGGGAGGAATCTTCCTGCAAGCAAGCTAAGATTGAATCATAGGCCTTAAATATAATTTGCTTATTCAGCTCAGCCAAATCACAGTTCTCCCAACTCAAAGTGTATCCATTTTGACTAGAGAGGTGAACTGGGTTCAAACCAATTTATTATTCATTTGCTGGACAGTGACATCTGGGAATACTCTGTCAATACTTAGAGGCCGATATTCGCTCATGACATTTGAGAGAGTTTTATAATTTGCTAACCAGTTTGCATAGCAATTTGGAGCAATAATAACATCTATTATAGATTGGCAGCCTTTAACTATAAAGGTGTAGTCAAAATCCACTCTAGGAGAACACAATCGGGTTGCAAACCATAGTCATGAGAAAACAAGAATTCCTTAAACTTTTTTCCCCGTTCCGAATGATCAAAATGTGTTAGTGGGTTATCCTCTTCTGTCGTTAAGCCACAAGCGCCTAAACCTAGTTTTGAGCATAGATTAACATTAACATCTCCCTCCAAAATAGTAATCATGTCTGTATCATTTGGAATTCTTAATTTGCCAAGATCATGGCTAAGCTGTCTTAAGATATCCCCCAACTGGCCCTTCTCTATATTGTTATAAAAAAAGATCACAGTTAAAATGCAGTTTGGGTCCACATAAATCGATATTATCTGGCAATAATTTGTAGATTTTATTGGGGACATTTTTTGCACCTCCAGTAGGTTTGAAATATAGAGGCAAAGCCCCCCTTGTGTCTACCATGTTTTGAGTGAATTGCTGGTGTGTGATATGTCTTATATCCTTCAAAGTGGATTTCTTCTACCAATCAGGTCTCCTGGAAGCACAAGATATCGAATCTATCAATAAAATCAAACCAGGCTAAGTTATTTTCTTTGCTCCGGAGGCTGACCACCTTCCAAAAAAGCACACTAATAGTCTTCTGGATAATTAGTTTGTTCGGGATTGTTGTTTCGATGGCAGTTTTGATCTGACAAGCAAGTTCATGCCCCATGCGCTCATCACGACTAGGGACACTGGGCTGGCTTGACTCTGATGAACTACTGATACTAGTCCCCGGCCCAGCGTCTCCTTCCTTTATATCTGTGTACTCTGTCCTGTCTGAATTCATACTTTTTTTAATATTAATCCTGCGATCCTCATAATCCTCTAATTTATCATTCTACCTTGGTTCAAACATCTGTTCTCTTTTAGCAGGTAGTCAATCATTCTCATCTAGTGATTAGGGGGGATTCAAATCTATTTGACACCTCCAGGTTATAGTTCAATTGAAAAGATGACTGTGCTCTATGATGACTTTCATTCTGCCTATTTGTCCAGCTTGGTCTGTAAAAGAAACCCAAAGGAAAGACATTTATGCTTGTTTCAGTGATGTTCTTTTCCCTTACTCTATCAAACACTTCCCTAACCAGGGATGGTATACCAAGGGAGAGGACAACACAATCACCTCGAAAGGTTTTTTTGCTAATTCCTACCCAAGGTACACGCCTTACCATCTTAAAGGCCCTAAACATTTCCGAAGTCAGTCCTACTCTGTTCCCCAGGAAGTGAATAACCTTGTTTCTCAGTGTGATCCATGATATTTAATTATCTTAACACTTTTTTTTACATTTAGAAAAAATATTATCGAATATTAAATTGTATTTTTTATTAAGTTCATCACACTTATTTTATTTATAATAAGGATATCCATTTCAATACCTTAAAAATATGCATGAACTTTTAACAGTATAATACATTTAATTAATTTAACATTAATTTCTTGGGTGTCATTTTAATTCATTGACACAATTGATATCTACAGGAGTGTGCTCTAGTGCCAGTGGTTGCCAACAAGTAGTGGATGCTTTACTGCAAGGAGAAACATTTTCACCTGTTTTGACACATGTAGGGGTTTAGTAACTTTAAAAGTGTATTTTGTGAATTGAAATTGTCTTGCTCTAATGTGGGTGTGTGTTTTGTATTTACATGCCCCAACCCCTACTTAAATACTCCTTTTTTTAAGTTTAAAGAAGTTTATTTGATATAAAAATAAGATGAAATACAGTAAACAAAAAATTACACATGTATATAAATCATCATTATAAAAAACGGTAACGGAAAAGAGAAAGGGATGAGAAAGAAAAAATGGAGGGAGAAAATGATAGGAAAATAAGAGGGGAGGGGGAGGAACATCCATGTTATGCGTAATATAACAAAAAAAAGCAACACTTATGCATACAAAATTCCTACAAACATTGAAATAATCTATGACCATAATATAATTTGTAAATAAAACAGCAATAAGTATATACTCAAGGGGGTTTGAGTACCTCTTTAGTGCAGGGGTTATGCAATGGTAGTTTTTTAGCAGAATTATTTAAGAAAAAAGTAACAGGCATCCACAGAGCTTCTCTTTTAATGGCAAGAGAGACTGGATGTAAATAAGCTCTGTCAAGTCTATGATTATAGCAAACACCATACCACCATGCTTGAAAAGATACTGTTAAGGTGTCTTTCCATGATTTAGTGATCTTCTGAAACACAACAGCTAAAAGCAAATCAATAATATGAAAAGATGAAGACCACACTTTAGAGACACTACCTAGGATAATGTGTGAAAAAGAAAAAGGAATTTGGAAAGGACAAATAATGTATATCTGACACCATACTTGAGTCCAAAATCTATGAATTTTTGTACAATCAAAAAGCATATGTTTAAGGTATGTTAGGTTCAATCTTATGTAGTTTCGCTGGAGTGATGAGTAGTCTATTGTAAATAAAAAAAAAGTTTGAGTAGTATTAGCTGCTCTAGAAGATTTCCTCACCTTAGTTCGGATTTTATTTCACAGTGGAATAGGGAAAGATGTACCCAAATTAGATTCACAGCTACATTCAACCTCAGATTTATTATGAGAAACTGGGACATCCATTAATTTTTTATATATTTTGGAAGCTGAAGGCAAATTACTTAGAAACGATGTAGTAATAGGGGATAAAGGAGGAGAAGTGGAGAGAGAATTATAAGAGAATTGAGTAACTGCTGTTAAAGATGAGTATTTGGAATGAAATGAGGAGGAAAGAGAGAAGCGATATTGCAATACCGAAAATGGTATACAAACACCATCTTGAAAAAATTGATAAGTCCATTTGAGACCATATGATAACCAGTCTTTCCAAAAAATGTCTTCATTGTTGAGTTTAATATGCTTATTGTACCAGATGGATAAGTTCATAAATTGTGCATGTTCATCTAAAGCAGATGAAAAAAGCGGTTGGAACAGTTTCCGAGCGTTTTTAAGAATAGGGAGCCTTGCCGAAGGATTCTGCTACAGAGGATTGTGCCAGGTGCTAAGGGGAGCCATTGGACCAAAAACTTGTTGTATCTCCGCCGCAGTATTCCCGGCGCCTGCCGCCGCACCTTCAAGATCTACAGTGCGGCCCCCGAGGGGCGTGCGGGACTACATTTCCCAGCATCCCGGGCGGCCTGCTGCCGCGCATGGTCAATCAACGCGCTAGGAGGCGCATAACTACAGGGACAGCCCCTGTTGAGCGGGGAGCCTTGACGAAGGATTCTGCTACAGAGGATTGTGCCAGGTGCTCAGGGGAGCCATTGGACCAAAAACTTGTTGTATCTCCGCCGCAGTATTCCCAGCGCCCGCCGCCGCACCTTCAAGATCTACGGTGCGGCCGCTGAGTGGCGTGCGGGACTACATTTCCCAGCATCCCGGGCGGCCTGCTGCCGCGCATGGTCAATCAACGCGCTAGGAGGCGCATAACTACAGGGACAGCCCCGTCTCGCGGGACGCCGGGCGAAGGGCGGGCCGTCTACGGCCGTCCAAGGCCGGACACGGCTGGGCTGGGCCAGCTCTCTACCTACTACGCTTCCGGGTAAGCCTTTCTGTATTCAGTTTCTCCTGTACCTGATACCTTCTGCTATACTCTACGTCTATGGAGGGTCGGCGCTGCCTAACACTTGCTCCAGCAGGGGGCAGACCTACAGGGACACTAGATGACTTCTTCATGAGAGCAGCCGGAGTTCTGGGTAGAGAAATTGCTTTGACAGAAAAGCGTCTGTCTATTGAACTTTTGAGCGCTAAACGCTCCTCTATAGGCGGTTTGATAAACGCTGTCTCACCAGCCAACATTGCACCAACTACCCTACTCTCGTGTAGCCCCATTGACCTAGAAAAACCTGACTTACAATGTGACTACCTTTCCGGGGGCGAAGTTGCACCTCCCCTGAATGTCTCTTCTAGTAGTACTGCTTCGTCAGAGGGGTTCTATTCTATTGTACCAAGGAAAAGCCTCCAGCCACCAGACACTCCATCGGTTTCGGAAAATGTCCCATCATGCTCAAAGCTAAAAGGAAAAGGAAGAGGAGAGGGGGGCGACATGTGGGCAGAAAACCCAAGGTTTCAAGAACTTCCGGCTGTCCGAGCATAATCTCTCTAAAGAAACCCAGTAACACATCTAAAAATCTGAAGAAATCCTCCAAAATCCCCCCTGTCCCTAGTGCCCATACTAATCAGAAGGTAAATATAACTACAGAACTCAAGGAGGGGGAAGAACCAGAGTTATCTTTCCACAATCTGACGCATCTACTTCGTTCATTTACTCTACCCTTGATTGAGAGGCTTAAAATTATTAATAGAAAGATTGATGCCCTCAGTGAGCTCGCAAATGACAATACTTGCAGGCTTGATACACTAGCACTACCCAAGTCTGGTCTTGACAAGGGGAATACGCCTAGTACTAACCTAGACCCCAAAATATCTATTCTAAATAATTTAAATAAGACACACACAGGTCGCAAAAGAAACACGGCCCAAAGTTTGCCCCCACCAGTGAGTAAACCTCAAGAACATAACTCACTTACAACACAAACACCAGATACAGGCAAGAACAAGGATAGGGTGAAGGAAATAATTGAATCAAATCTAAGAGCCAAGGCGTCCCTACCAGTAATAAACCTTCCACCAGAATCCGCACCCCTGGTTCTGGTGCTAGTGAACGTCCCTGCTTTGAAAGAGGGCTCGAGGGAGAATTTTGAACAACTAAAAAACAAGGTAGTTCAATGAATCACTAACAATACATCAGAGGGAAATAATATCTGGCAAGACATAATTATGGTCCGTAGAGTTTCTTGGATAGGGAGAACAAAAAAGAACAAAGAGGGAGACTGTATCATTCTGAATTTTAATAGACCTGACCTTGTCAGACGTATACTGAGTGAGGTGTTGTTCAACGCTAAGCCACAAAGGGGGAATATTGAGATTCGTTCACTAGAATACTTTTATAGAGAGCTGAATAGATTCAATCCTAGCAGAGGAAACAAACAGAGCTATAACAGGTATGGGCAAAAACCAACTAGACAGGTATGGGAATATCCTAAATTCTTTTCTCATCAACAACGTAGAGGAGCGAATGGGCAACCCCCCAGCTTTGAAGGGGTAAACCGCTACTCAGCCTTGACGGGACTAGAGGGAGTCGACTGACGACGAACCATTGAAGACAGGGAGGTTTCATGTACGGATCTAGAAACAGTGGTAGTACGAGATGAGGTACTGAGTGAGTGTGGACCATATAAGGAAAAACCCATGAAGGAGAACCTGGAGGCCCCAGTCTGATAAGGACTGAACATCCAGGGGCACATAGCGAGGTTGTCTGCATACCAGAAAACGCGCCCAAAGATCTACCGGAAGTATCCCCCCAGAAAGGAACTAGGGTCGCCTTTTGGAACATTGCTGGTCTCCAGTCAAAGTTAAACAATCCTAACTGGTTGGAATTTAGACATTCTCTGCCTACAGGAGACCTGGTCGCGTGAAGCACTTCACATCAACGGCTTCAAAACATTCTATGTACCAGCAAGCCCTTCTAAACACGGGAGGTCTAAAGCTGGATTGACTGTCTATGTTTCAAACTTGTTAAAGGTATCGTCTGTGAAATCAGTGGGCTCATCTAGTGAGCTTCAAATTGTCGTAATACAGGTGACCGACAAGGTTGAGGTAATAATCATCAACATGTACAATAATATTGAAAAAGGGTTGGTAACCAACATGATATACACCCTTAACAAGGAACTCAGAACGCTGATGGACAATACAGCTAGGGACTCTATCATGATATGGGGAGGTGATTTTAACCATCATCTTTGCAAGCAGTATCAAAGTGGTTGTGGGGACCATGAAATGTATAAGTCGGATAACCAACCCCACTTTGAGCACAATAATGGGGGAGACGCCTTTAATGATATGATGGCGTCATTTGATCTGGGTTTTGTCAATTTGCTATGTAGCCCTCCGGTAGAATTTAGCCCCACATATGTGGGAAGAGGGCACAGCACACTGATAGATTTTTTAACTATTACCAATTCCCACTCTAATTGTCTAACCGACTTTTATACATACACTATAGACCTGAGTGATCACCTTCCTCTTTGCTTTGGATTACATCTTCCTGTAAACAAAGATTGTTCCATGATTGAAAGATTGGCCTGGACAAATAATTGTGTTTTAAATACACAGAACGCATATGCCCTTAGGTGGTCATTGACTAATCTGGAGGTAATAAACAGTAAAATAATTAAACAAGCACTTGTACACATCACTAGATGTCTTCAGGACGAGGTTGTACACACAGAGGTTTTGGACTGCTTTTCTGATATTACTAAAATTATTCAAATGAACCTTACACGTCCAGCGGGAAATAGGAAATCGGCTAAAAATGGATGGTTTGACTCAACGTGCTCAAAACCTCACGCACATCTTAAGAGAGCATTGAGTAAAAACCCAAGAAATCAGGCAGAAATAATCCAGTGTAGGCGCAATTATAATCTGGCAAGAAAAGTACGGAAACGTGCTATCAAGAACGAAGCTTGGGTAAACCTACATGAGGCTTCTCAGAAAAGGGACAGTAGTGCCTTTTGGACGGCAGTGAAGGCCCCGTTTTTTGACCAAGTAGATAATGCAAGATTGGAAGTGGCAATAGCAGAAGATTCCTGGATAGACTTTTTTGCTGAGGTTTATAATCCGGGCGGAGTGCATAAATTGGCTATTACTGGGGAAAATTCATTAGGATATGGCAAGGGTGGCTTTGTATCAATTGACCTACAGGTATCCATTACTGAAATACAGGTTGCTATTGCCCAGAGCAGGGGCAACAAAGCACCGGGTGCGGATAGTATCCCCATTGACTTATTTAAACATCAGCCCGAGCTATGGTCCCCGTTACTTAAGCGAGTCCTTGATGCGAGTTGTGAAGTGTGGCTCAGGGGTTAGAGGCAGCTGACCCGGAAGCTGAGATCGGTCCTGGACCAGGGTTCAATTCCCCGCCTCGGCGGGTCTTGGGCTAAAAAAATTCCACGGACTCGATAATTCTCGCCCCGGTGCCTCCTCGACTCACGGGTTCACACTCTGCGACTCTGGGCAATAGCTTGCTTAATCTCCACAACGGCCCCTCGCGGCGGGATGCCTGACTTTCACCTTGTGGATACCCTGCTATCTCACAGGGGAATACCAGGAAGGGTTCCCTAAGCAAGCGCCGGTAAACCCACTGCGGGTAGCTGTGCGCTATATAAGCTCAACTACATACAATTGGGTTTTATTGAAACCTGGGCGGAATCTATAATCATTCCTATATTTAAAAAAGGTGACCGGGAAAATCCCGCCTGCTACCGCCCAATATCCCTCCTGGACTCGTTTATGAAAGTTACCGGGAGGGTAGTTTTAAATCGTCTTCAACAATGGGCTGAAGACGAAAATATTTTATCCCCTGTTCAATATGGATTTAGGGAGGGTCGTGGTACCGTAGAACAGGTCTTAAATTTTACTATGCTCCTAGGAAAATATACCCAAGCAAAGGAGGGCAAGCTTTACGCCGTGTTTGTTGATTTAAGCGCGGCGTTCGATTGTGTCATACATGACTGCTTATGGGAGATCCTGAGGGATCTGAAGGTGGGAGAAACGATAATTTCCTTTTTAAGACAACTTTATACCGGGGCCAGGGCTAAAGTGAGGTTCGGCACAAAAGGAGAATGTACCAAGCCCTTCCTTGTAAATAGGGGAGTGAGGCAAGGGTGCGTACTCGCCCCATTTCTTTTCAATCTGTACACCAATGAATTAGAAAAAGAACTAGTGGCTAAAGTACGCGACTCTCCCCAGGCTAACCACCAACAATTTGCATCCCTCCTATATGCGTACGACGCCGTGATTATGTCACGGACCCAAGTAGGATTACAAGTGGGCTTGGACACTTATCTAAATTTCATGAATAGTAGGGGCCTCAAACTTAATGTGTCAAAAACATTTGTAATGACGTGTGGTAGATCTGGGAATAAAGTTTGTCATCTGTTTGCCGGGAAGGAAAAAATAGCAACCACTTTTCTTACCTGGGCATCGTACTTGAAGAAACTGGGTCCTGGGGGTTAGCCATTAGAAATGGGACCCTGATGTTCAAGAGAGCTATCGCGGCACTAATGTCATTCTCGAAAAAGATGGGAAAGAGACCTCCAGAAATCTTGCTTAAAATCTACCAGGCCAAGTGCATCAGCACAGCAATATATGGAGCAGGTATCTGGGGTATCGAAAAGTGCAGTCAAATACAAAAGGTAGAGAATGTGTTCTTAAGATTTATCCTGGCCATTCCTGCAAGCTCTCCAGTATTCAATTGTCATGCTGAGTTGGGGACTCGATATATCATCGACCTGATCAGTATGCAACCTGTTTTGCTCTGGCATCGTATCTGGACTACCCCCGAGCTTTCGCTGAACAGAGATATTATTAAGGACTGTATGAGCTTGAACAAGGCCAACAAGATACCTTGGCTGATGTACATTTTTAAATTCACCAGGGATCTAGGAAGACCAGAGTTCTACCAACAACCTGATTCATTGCTTAAGATATCTAGAAAAGCTCTGAAGCAGCTGTGCTGGTATGATGTCGAATCTTTGAGACTGGGTGTGGAAATGAATAAAAAGTTTGTAATGCAGCACCAACTCATCGTTGTCACATATAGCATCCAGCCCTATTTAATATGGTGTCTGGAGGCATTTGACCGCTATCTGTTGACTAGATTTAGGTTCGACATATTCTTTCGTCTAATTTCATTCCCGAAAGTAAATGACTGGGGAAGAAACCTGTGCAAATGCCCATGTGACAATGTATCTACCCAATCCACGCTACATGCAGTATGTTTTTGTAAATTTTATACATTGGAAAGGTCCAGATGGATTAAACCATTTTTAACAAAATATGGCACTTGGAGGCAATGTCGCCCAGCTTTACTATTCCTGTTATCTTTAAATGATGTGACTTGTGTAGCTGTTATGCTGGGTTTTTAAAAAAGTATTTTAAAGAAACTGAAAAGCTTAACTTTGTGTTAAAATATATGCATTTTAAATTATACTGTTGCTGTAATGAATTTGCTGCTTTTATGATTTTACCTATTTTAAAGTCAAATAAAGCTTTTCTATCTATCTATCTATCAAGAATAGATCAAGAAAACAACAAAGGTACATGAGAAAGGGAAATAAATTATTCGAAAGAGAAAGGAAAAGGCTCTCTCAAGATCTACCCACAAAAGGTTAAAGTTGAGAATCTGTTTCACATTCAGATAATAAGAAAGATGAATTTCTAAGAAAAAATTAGGTATGATAAAGGTAAAAATCTGGAAAGTTATCCCCACCCATGTGTTTAGGTTTTTTAAGTATACTAAGAGATATTCTAGGAGGTTTATTATGAATTTGAATTGAATTTGAATTTGAATTTTGAATTTGAATTTTAAAAATATTTGTAAAGCGCTCTTATACCGAAACCGGTTCCATGGCGCTAGATAGCCGAGAGTCAGTGGGGAGACGAGCTAAGCTGCAACAGACCTGGAGAACAGAAGAGTCTTCAACTGCTTACGGAACTCCAGATAGGAGGGAGACATTCTGAGGGAAAGTGGGAGTGAGTTCCAAAACGATGGGGCCAGCACGGCAAATCTGGCCCCACCAGCCTTCTGTTTCCTAAAACGAGGGACTGACAGAAGGGACAGGTGGGTAGAGCGGAGTTCTCTGAGCGGAACATAAGGGGAAATAGCATCGCACAGGAAAGTGGGGGCGGTCCCAGCTCTGGCCTGATAGGTAGTACAGCCCAGCTTAAAAAGCGCCCTCTCCCTCACAGGGAGCCAGTGAAGAGACTGAAGCAAGGGAGTCGTATGATTGGACCTTGAAAGGCCAAAAATCAGGCGGGCAGCCTGATTTTGAATCAGTTGAAGTCGGTGGATAAGGTAAGCCGGAGCGCCATTAAGAATGACATTCCCATAGTCAAGGCGCGACAGCACCATGGCCATGAGAATGAGCTTAAGTGCAGCCGCAGAAAAGAAACGTGAAACCCTCCGGATGGTCCGGAGGGAGAGGAAACAAGCAGACACCACCGAATTGATCTGAGTGTGGAGGGTAAGCTGTGGGTTAATGAAAATGCCCAAAGTTTTAACTTTAAGAGCTGGGAGGGGGGGGGGGACCGAGAGAAGGGGGCCAGAAGGAAGGGGACCAAGGGCTGCAACCACCCCCCGTCAAGACCAGCTCGGTCTTGTCCGGATTTAGTTTGAGGTGGTTGCAGTTCATCCACCCTTGGATGAAAATCATAACCTTTTGGAAATTAGTGGACGAGGAAGGGGAGGATGAGAGGTCAAAAATGAGTTGGAGGTCATCGGCGTAATTGAACACCGAGACCTCCATCTGCTGTAAAGAAATAATGAGGGGTGAAATGTATAAATTAAATAATAAAGGAGATATGGACGAGCCTTGTGGTACTCCACAGGTTACCTTCCGAGGGGGGGCCCTAAAGTTAGCCAGTTGGACGGCCTGTTCCCTGTCGGTCAAAAAGGAGCGGAGCCAGGCAAAGGCCGTGCCCCCAATGCCCGCCGCTTGGACACGGGTTAACAAGATGTCGTGGTCCACCGTGTCAAAAGCGGCGGACAGATCTAACAGGACTAGGGCCTGTGGCCGGCCAGTGTCAATCCCCTCCCTAAGTTGGTCCATCACTGACACCACCACCTTCTCAGTTGAGTGCAGCGGGCGGAAGCCCGCCTGTCGGGTGGAAAGGGCGCCAGTGGATTCTACGAAGGAACTGAGAGACCGGGTGACGTGGGCCTCTGAGACCTTCGCAAGGTAAGGGAGGAGAGAGATGGGGCGGTAGTTGGAGGGTAGAGATGGATCCGCCCCTGCCTTTTTCAGAATCGGGATGACAACTGGCGACTTGTGTGCAGAGGGAACAGTGCCACTACTGAGGGAGTGGTTAATAACGGTCAAAGGAGGAGAATGGCAATTAGAAAAGAGCTCTTTGAGAGCAAATGCTGGACCTACATCGAGGGGTGATCCCGATGTAGTCCGGGCCAGGAGGGGAAGCAAAGAATCCCGGGTGAGGAGGGGAAACTCAGTGAATGAGGGGGTGGGTAGGGTAGGGGGGGCAAGGAAGGAGTCCGGAGGTGAAAGGGGAATGTTGGCCTTAATGAGGGCAATCTTTTCAAGGAAATAAGAGCTAAGAGTGTTGCATAGAGTCTGAGAAGGAGGGATTTTGAGAGTCGCCCGGTCAGAAGCAGCAAGCTCGTAGACCGTGGCAAAAATCTCCTTTGACTGATTGTCAGCCGACAAAATTCTCCCTGAAAAGTACTCCCTCTTAGCTTTTAGGATGTCGTGTTTATACTCCTTCATAGACTGAACGAAGCGAGTTTTAAGCTGGGGACAATAGGAACGGCGCCAAGCACGTTCAGCTCTGCGGGTGGCGAGCTTTTTGTCCCTTAAGGCAGGGGTAAACCAACGGTTAGCCGCATGGGCGCGCTTGATGGTCACTCTCTTGAGGGGGACGGTAGAGTTGCGCGCCTTTAGCAGCCAGTTGTTAACGATGGAAAGTTGGGTAGGGAGAGGGAGGTCAGAAAGCTCAGGACTGGTGGCCGCAAGGGCAGAGCAAACTGCGGGGAGGACCGCCTTGTCCCATTTTCTGGCCCAGATGTTTTTGGGCAGGGGGGGTTTGGGCGGTCGACCAAGGTCGGCCGTGAAGCAGATGAGCGAGTGGTCGGACCAAGAGCACGGGGCGATAGTTGGAAGGTCCATGGGGATGTTAAGAGACCAGATTTGATCGAGTTGGTGGCCTTTAATATGGGTAGCCGTGCGAAGCTGAGGAGTGAAGTTGAGGCTAGTGAGCAAAGCCGTAAACTCCTTGGATCTGGTATCTTCCGCCTGGTCATTCGGCCAATAATTCAGGTCTCCAAGCAACAGTATAGCGGAATTATTCACCACAAGCGTGGCCAGAAGATCCTCAATGGCTGATAGAAACTCGGGAGTGGATTTGGGCGGGCGGTAGAGAAGAATACAGGTTAAAGGTACACCGAAAGAAGTGGAGCGGACTACCAGGCAATCCACGGCCGGAATCACGGGGGAGGGTAGGGTTTGAAAAAGGAAGTCTGAACGGGTAATTAGGGCCACGCCACCCCCCGTCTTCCCTCCTGGGCGGTCCATCCTAATGGCCGAGTAATTGGGAGGAAGTATAGACAGCAAACATGGGAGCGAGTCATCCCTAAACCATGTTTCCGTCAGGAAAAGCAGGTCGGGCTGTCGTGAGTCGAGCAGATGAAAAAGCTCGAGTTGGTGTCCCACCGCAGACCTGGTATTAAGAAGGATCGCAGAAGCAGCAGGTTTAGGATCGTCAGGGGTGCCAAGGAGAGTGGTGGCAGATCTAGAGGGCATCACAGTAAGGGTAGAACAGAGAGGAAGGAGCTGAGGGGCAGAAGTGTCAGGGTGCAAGGTAACCGGGGTGGGGTTACGTAGGCCAAGTGAGCCAATGCGTTCCAATAAAGAAGCAGGCGGTGAACGGGGGTGCCAGAGTGAATGAAGAATAGCTGAGGAATACCTGAGTGGAGAAAGGGCATGGTGACCGAGCCCGGGCCCCGACCGGCCGCGGACGGGCGCAGACGGGCTTAACTCTGGCGCGACTCCGGCGCGCCTACGTCGCGCCCGCTGCGCTCGTCCGCTGCGCAGACGGAAAGGGGCCATCTAAGTAGTGATGCGGTCAGGGGGAGTGGCTGAGGTGTTCAGGCCAGCTGCCCAACCCAAAATGGCGCCCACAGTCACCGGGGGTCGCCGTTAAGCGGACAGCCCACGGAGGTAGGTGGCTTTAGGCAGGCTGTTAAATAACAAGTGGCGGCTAGTACTCAGCGGGGCCACAAAGAGAGTTAAAAAATACAATTGCCGCTGCTCGCGATCAGCAGGGCGGGGGGTAGGTAAAGGTCTGGAAAAAGTGCTCGCAATCAGCAAGGAAACAAGATTTTAAAAATGCAAATGCTCGCGCTCCAAGATGCGTGTTAGCCCGCTGCCACCGGGCTACAAGCTATCAAAGGAGCGAGGGCAGGGCGGGACCTAAGTAGTGATGCGGTCAGGGGGAGTGGCTGAGGTGTTCAGGCCAGCTGCCCAACCCAAAATGGCGGCCACAGTCACCGGGGGTCGCCGTTAAGCGGACAGCCCACGGAGGTAGGTGGCTTTAGGCAGGCTGTTAAATAACAAGTGGCGGCTAGTACTCAGCGGGGCCACAATAATGTTATTATGCCATAACAATTTTGACAGGATGCTATATATACTTTTGTAAAAGGACTTAGGAATATTAATGGGTATATTTGATAAGTAGAACAATATTACTGGAACAAGCATCATTTTTATAGAATCTAATCTGCCCTACCAGTATAAATATAAGAGGTGCCAGCGAGAAGTAGAAGAACGCAAAGCAGTTTGTAACTCTTTCAAGTTTATAGCAACAGTATCTTTAATAGTAGGGGTAGAGCAAATTCCAAGTTCTTTTTTTTTTAACTGGATTCCAATGAAAAGAACAAGATAAGAAATCCACATGGAAGCATAGCTTGTTCAGAGGGAGGATCTCACATTTGTCAGCATGGAGCCTGTAGCCTGAAACAAGGGCAGTTACTTCTGATAAGAAAGCTGGCAAAGAGGATTGTGTGTTTGAAATGAATAATAAAATATCATCTGCGTATGCTGAGATTTTTAACTAATTGGTTCCGTAAAAAAAAACAGTAATGTTAACATTCAATCTAATTTTTGTTAAAAAAGATTCTAAGGGAAAAAAAAAATAAAAGTGGAGATAAAGGGCATCCTTGCCGAAGTCCTTGAAGGAGGGGGACAGAAGGGGAAACAAGACCATTAGCTAAAATAAAGGACCTGGAGAAGAATAAGGTAAAGATACATAATTAATGAATTTGGGGCCGAAACCAAACCAAGTAAGGGCAGAAAAAATAACGGACCAACTAACCCTATCAAAAGCATTTTTCGCATCTAATAAGATTTCTGCTAAAGATTTCCTATAGGATTTAGATTTACTCAGAACGTTAAAAAACAAACTAGTATTAGCCGATAAATGACGGCCTTCAATGAAACCACATTGTTCTTTTCCAATCAATTGAGGTAAAAAGGAATCCAAACGAAGTGCAAGAATTTTTGCGAAGATTTTATAATCCAAATTAATTAAAGAAATAGGTCTGTAATTCTTACAGAATGTGTGACCTTTGCTTTCTTTTGAGAGCAGGCAAATCAACACTTCTTGAAAAGATCCTTCCGATTTTTGAGTAGAGATTATATATGTAAATAACTGGTGTAATTTGGGAAGAAGGAAAGTGGGAAAATGTGAATAAAATTCAATGGTGAATCCATCTGGCCCGGGAGTCTTGCCTTTTTTAATAGCTTGAATAGCAGTAAGGATATCAGTAGTCTGAATATCTTTTTCCGAAAGGGAAAAATCTACATTAAGGGATGAAGGTGGAGGAATAGAGGATAAATTATGATCAATATAAGCCTGTTGAGAAGGAGATTCAGGGGTATAAAGTTGTTGATAAAATTTGGAAAATTCTAAAAGAATGTCTTCATTTTTATGAACTGTAGTGTTAAGTGAACTTGAAATAGATTAAATCTTGGTGCGCTCTTTTTTGATTTTGAGATAATTGGCAAGAAGATTTCCCACTTTATTTTTACTATATTATTTAGCACTAGACTTGAGTAAATATTAATTGGCAGATTCAGTAGAAAGTTTATTAAAAGTAAACTTAGCTTTGATAACCTCAGTCAAGGCAGAGGCAGCTTTTGTAGAGTAGTAAGAATGTTCTAGTTGCTTAATATGTGAAGTAAGTGATTTTCTGACTTGGGCAGAAGCTTTCCTCTTTTGGGCTACATATGAAATTATGAAATCGCTAGAATCAGCTTTGAATGTGTCCCAAATGAGAGGGGGAGAGGTACGAGGAGATTAATTTTCTAAAAAGAAAGTGTCTGCAAATGTCTGAAAGGCAGGAGTACATTTAGGATCTAGGAGAAGGGCATTATTAAATCTCCATCGAATAGTTCCTTTAATGGGAGGGAGTAAGTCTAAAACTAAGGTTATAGGGGCATGATCTGAAATTAGTATAGCTCCTTTGTCGGTGTGTGAAATATGCTGAGTATGGGGTTTTGACATAAATATGTAATCTATGCGAGATTGCGATGAATGAAAGGGTGAAAAGAATGGGTATTCTTGGAGAGTGGGGTGACATAGTCTCCAAGAATCACCTAGGGACCTTTGATATGGTAGATGTAAATTGAGTATGCATAGTAGAGGGACTAAATTTAGACTTGGAAGATCTATCTAAGAAAGAGTCTACAACCATTTTACAATCTCCTCCCAATAGTAAATAATCATCAGTACATAACATCGATTTAGATAAAATGTGAGGCCAGAAGAGTTTATCCGGGTGGTGGGTGCATATACAATAAAAATAGTTCGAGGAATTTTATTAACAAGTAACGAAACGGAAACCCATCTGCCATCAGAATCGGCATCTTGATGCAAAAGTTGAATATCTAAACATTTGTGACAAAGGATAGCTACACCATTCCGTTAGCCTGAACCTGGGGATGCATAAACATGGCACACCCATTTATGTTGAATTTTGGAAATTTCTTTGTCTGTTACATGAATTTCTTGAAGTAAAACTATATCACCTTTTAATCCAGCAATGTGTGATAAAACTCGACGTTTGATGTGGCAATCCAAACATTTAACATTCCAGGATATAACTATTAACAACATTTACATAAACAAAAACTTTGAATAAAACTTAATATGAAATGCAAAAAGTTAAATATCAAAACACATCATAGATATATGCCTAGAAAGGAGAAACCAAGAAGAAAAGTACTATGCATAGGGAGGATACAAAGAAGGTAGGAACATCCTAGTGAAGCAAAAAAATAGTAATAGTAAGAAAAGAAGGAGAAGACCAACAAGTAAATAGAGGGACAAAAATGGATGAGAAGGAGAATATAGCAATTGTATGAAAAGAAAAAGATAAAAACATAGTGGGTCATTAGGATAGCGTGCGGAAAACCACCAGACCGCCATGGATGCGGAAACCAACCGCCCGCCTGCACCGCGGATACATCGGCGGCCACATTAGGATCAACCGCCACTTAAGACCGACCGCGGCGGTAGCGGGCCAAGCAAAGCCGTCCGTTGCGGGCGGTGATGGCCAAAAACGACCGCGATGGTCGGAAAAGCAACAACCCGCCGCAAGGACAGCGGACACACCGCACGGGAAATTAGGATATCCCCAAGGGGGTCGTGGTCGGAACCGCTGTCACCGACCGCCGCGGTCGCACACAGGATTGAATGGGAAAAATAGCGGAAGAGCTGCAGCATAGACACCGCAGCGGACGGTACATGAAAATCATGGTGGACGATGCCAAAACACTGCAGTGATGCCAAACAGTGCACAAATAAAATCAACCATGCCCCCCAAATAAATGACACACATAAAAATATTAAAAATAAAGAAAAAATAAAAGAAAATACCCCGGAAAAATCCCACAACACACTTGACACCCAAAATCCCCCTGGACACACCTATACAGCTGAGTATAAAGCCGCCCCCTTCACCAACCACAACCCTTTGCAACACTCCAGATTAGAAGGCCATACCCCACAACTAACAGGAGAGGCAAAAGAGCACATCACACACACACATCCACCACCACCACCATCACCACCACCTTTACACCAGCACAAATAATCCCCCAGCACACAACACATCTCACACCTCGACACCATACCCGTGCACCCACACCCCTGCACCCACAAACACCTGAACCACCACACACAATGACACCACAAAAAATGCCCAAATTTACCGCCAGGAAGTTGACATTTATGGTCAATGAGATTGTGAGAGTAGAGCCACAACTGTTTAGTAGCCTGGTCCAACAGACACCATTAGCCACGAGGACACAAATGTGGGAAAGGATAGTCCAAAGGGTGAATGCTGTAGGGACCACCCCAAGATCCAGGAAGGAGATCATGAAGCGGTGGCATGATCTCAAGAGGGTTGTCAAGGAGAGGAGGAGTAAGAACTGGACGCTGGCGAACGTGACTGGCAGTGGCCCTCCCATCCCACCGAAAACATTCACACCATGGGAGGAGAAGGTGCTTGCCATACTGCTGCCTGAGAGTCTCACAGGAGTAGCCGGGGGTGCGGAGGCTGGTAAGTACAAACAAATACCAAACAACACACTGACAAGTACTTCCTTGCAATACCTTAACACCATTACACTGTCCACCCTCACCCAACAGGTAACTAGCCTTCTTGCTCAGGAGGCCTGTATGGGGGAGGTAGAGAGGCCTGCAATACCACTCCCACCATGCCCCCTGGCCCACAGCTCAGCAGCATGGAGGCCTCCCCCACCCAGGAGCAAGTGTCACCCATTGCACTGTTCAACAAACAGACTTACAGGTAGGTAGCCATCTTCACTTGGAAGGTGTTTGGGGGAGGGAGGCCTGTACCACTACTCCCAGCATGCCCCCTGGCCCACACCCCTGCAGCATGGAGGCCTCCCCCACCCAGGAGCAAGTGTCAGCCATTGCACTGTTCAACAAACAGACTTTCATGTAGGTAGCCATCGTGTATTGGAGTACTGTTTGGGGGTGGGAGGCCTGTATCACTACTCCCAGCATGCCCCTTGGCCCACAGCTCAGCAGGATACAGGCCTCCCCCACCCAGGAGCAAGTGTCAGCCATTGCACTGTTAACAAACAAACTTACAGGTAGGTAGTCATCTTGTATTGGAGTACTGTTTTGGGGTGGGCGGCCTGTATCACTACTCCCAGCATGCCCCCTGGCCCACACTCCTGCAGCATGGAGGCCTCCCCCACCCAGGGGCAAGTGTCAGCCATTGCACTGCTCAACAAACAGACTTAACAGGTAGGTAGCTATCTTAACTCTTCCTGATGTGTGTGTGGGAGACCTGCATTCCGAAACGCAGCAACCATTGCATGCAATGCATTGACATCCAACATGTATCAGTAAATGATGTTCCTATGCAATATGAAATTACACACACTGTTGCCATGAATTGTACTACTGCATAATTCATATTTGTGTAGTGCACAGAGAGTCCACTACACGCAGCTGAGACAATACTTGCACAGTGCCCAACACTGATTATTCCCCATCTACTCCACAGGTGATGAAGAACTCACTGCTGAGGACCACACCAACGACCAGCAGAGCCAGTCTCCACCCCCGGCACATGGACTCTCAGATGCGGAGACCCAGGACAGTTTGGACGATGAGCTCCAGGCCGGCCCATCTGGTGTGCCACAGACCCAGAGGTCCCAGGCCGCCATCCTCCCCACCACCACGTCTGCTGCAACAACAGCGCAGCAGACCCCTGCTGTCACGGCCTCTGCCTCCACCGCAGCCACCTCCGTTACCACTGACACTACCACTAGTACCACCAGTACCACCTGCAGCACCCTCCCTGTTCCAGGGGATGACCAGCCCAAAGCAACAACTGTGGAGGGCAGGGAGAGAGTGCGTGGACCCACATTGGCCAGGCAAGAGGTACATGGCAGCAGAGCAGGTGGGAGGGCCAGGGTCACCACAAGACCTCGGGAGGAGTGGACACCATCCCTGGACCACTTCACCAGAGTAGTGGAGGCATACCAAGAGGTCCAGGGACAAAGTGGCCGGTCGGATGAACTTTTAAGGGAGCTCATCCTGCTGATGAGGTCCATTGACAACCGCCTTGGACAGATGGTGGACCTCATGGGCCAGCAAGTGGCGTTGCAGAGGGACAGGCCTGTGTCCCAACCACCACCTCAGTCCCCTCCTGTTGTGCCGCAGGATGACAGTGCACCATCCTCCCCTGCGCCAACAGAGAGGGACAAGTCCCCTCACGCTGCTGGACATTCAGCAGGACCCCCACTGCCAAAAAGATCAAGGGGCGTCCAAAGAAGAGCCTGGGAGTCTCCAGAGGCAAAGCACCTGCTACACGCCAGTCACGGAGCCAGCCGTGATGACAACCCTCTTCCCTACTGCATTGACTGTTTGGACTGTCTTTACATACATTTCCTTGGCAATGGCACCTGTCTGTTGGACTGGGTCACCACATCCATGTGGACTCTACTCTTGCATCTCATTGAACAGGACTGTCAACTCACTGCTCATTCCCCACTGTCATGTAAATATTTCCGCACAAATCACATGTCAACTGTCAAAATGAAAAACCTGATGCACCAGTTTGTGTGCTGTATCGTTTTTAGTGCAATATGTAGAATATTGACAATGTCCATTATGTGTCCAAATGATGTACAGTATGTAGTGCAGGATTCGTGTGTGGCACCTAGGGAGACACAACAGAACAACAGTCACTGGTCTCCTTGTGGCATCACAGGCAGAACATTACACAAAACCTACACAAGGACTACAGGCATACTAGACAATGGGCTGCAGGTGTGAACAAATAGGGTCCACCATACGTTCACATATGGAACGTCATTGCCACTTTTACCACACACAGGTGACAGAACGTGTGCCTGTCTGTTACATCCACACATAGCCCTTAACAACAACAGCAACCACACCAGACAATGTACACGTTGTACCTCGTCACCCACCTTCAAGTGAAGTAGCGTTCGATGAGCTGCTGGCGCAGGTCTACGCCTTCATCCTCTCCACTGTCCTCATCACTGGACTCAGGTCCATGAGCGGGTGGTGACCTTGGTTCCTCACCATCGTCCAGGAGCAGGGGGACCCTCTTGTGGATGGCCAGGTTGTGCAGCAAACAGCATGCCACAATGATCTTGCACACCTTCCCAGGTGAGTATGCCAGTGCACCTCCGGTCCTGTCAAGGCAACGGAACCTTGACTTCAGCAGGCCAAAAGTGCGTTCGATTACCCGTTAGGTCCTGCCATGGGTGTCATTGTAGCGGATGTCAGCCGGGGTCCTGGGATTCCTGAGGGGGCTCAACAGCCATGGCTGACTGGGATATGCAGAGTCACCTGTGAATGACAAACACGCATTGCAATGTTGCACAGCCAGAGTGAAGCAGGTAACACACACCACACCATATCAGTAGGCATACTCACCCACAATCCAAGCACGCTCGGGATGCAGATTCTCCATCATCCATGGCACCATGCTGTTCCTCATGATGTACGAATCATGCGCCGAGCCAGGATACTTTGCACACACATGAGAAATGGTCATGTCTGCAAGGCACACCACCTGCACATTGATGGAATGATAATGTTTGCGGTTCCTATATATGTGCTCCATCGCCTGTGGTGCCACCAGACCTACATGGGTGCAATCGATGGCACCAACAACATGTGTGATGCGTCCAAGGGGATAGAAGTCCCCCTTCACGGCAGTCTATTCTCCTCCCGAGGGAAATGGATGTAGTGATTCCGATAGAGCATCATGGCTGTAAGAACATCCCTCAGCACCATGCTGAACATGGGCTGTGACATCCCTCCAGCGTTAGCCACCGTCTACTGGAAGGAACCTGTTGCAAAAAAGTGGAGTGCTGCCATCACCTTATATGTGGGTGTGAATGCCGTTGGATAGTGACGGCGAGGCTGCAGGTGGGGCTCCAATAGATCACACAGTGTTGGTCTATCCTGGCGGAATTTCCGTATTAATGCCTCATTCTCCATGTCCTCCAGCACTGTCAGGTGACGTAGGAGATTTGGCCCCCTCCTAGTACAGAAGTAAAATATAAAATGTCAGTGACAACCATCATGAGATGGCCACAGCACAAACCATCAATGATGTAATGGAAAAAAAACGACTGCTTGAGAGATGCATGGCACACCAGGTGACATGGCTGGCCTTGTGATACACACAGAGGGCACACCTCTCCACTGTCAATACACAAGTGACACAAACACATCGGAGAATGTGAATGCACACATACTGGAGAACACAATTCACATGTGCAGGCAAGGTGCAGCAACATCCGCCAATGTTTTAGAAATTACCATGTCTGTATCATACCCATCTGCTGTACCTGTCACACCTCAATGCATCATGTAAACTCTGCGAACATCCATCAACACAATGATCACAGTATCAGGAAAACGTTCAGTTGTGTGCATGAGCTGTTGTGAATGCACCAGTCTGATACGATACAATGCTGTGACACAAGCCTTGTGAAGGTCATCACTGACCCACAACTAATGGATTTGTACCACATCATGAACGCAAGCTCAAGAGTGTCAAGCATCATCAGCCATTAAGTGCATAAGTAACATGGCAGGGAGCACAGACCAAAGTGTGTCACACATAACGTGCGTACAACTGTGGATGACATGGTAGTATGGCATTGTGTGTACAATGATGTGCCCTTTACCATGTTGCTGCTGTGTACTGATACACTCTTCAGGATTGACATAGCCATTAGTGGTAATGTAAATCGCTGTACCTACCGCCTGTCCCCGGCGGTGTGACACCAGCACCTGTCCCCGGCGGTGTGACACCAGCAGCACCCCCTTCACAAGTGTGGAAGCCATTGGCATATGGACAGTTGTACATCGTGGTGGGCATGCTCCACCAGCGTGTAGGCGGTCATTGGATGATTTTGAATGATGCACCAGCGCGGTAGCGCACCCCGGGCACCCGCGGACCATCACCTCCATGGAGCATTGTCTACAGCCAATGGGAGCGATGATCGGGGTGGCATGATGCACATTTGAAAGTCGCGGAAGGTGTGCTCTGCCAGCGCGTAGGCGGTCATTGGATGATTTTGAAAGAGGCAGATCTGGACAACCAATTGGTGCTGCTTTGCAGCTTACAGACGACCCCAGGGGGCTATACGTTTGTGGGAGTGAGCCTCACATTTCCACAGCTCACAGAGCCTGCTGCCTGGGACCCTCTCCTGCTGCTGCCTCCTGAGCCTGCTGCCTGGGACCCTCTCCTGCTACTGCCTGGGACCCTCTCCTGCTGCTGCCTGAAGAGCCTGCTGCCTGGGACCCTCTCCTGCTACTGCCTCCTGAGCCTGCTGCCTGGGATCCTCTCCTGCTGCTGCCTGAAGAGCCTGCTGCCTGGGACCCCTCACCACTCACTCCCACCACAGGTGTTCTATGTCTACAGGGATGGCAAGGACAGAGAAGATCCGTGCCAGTCCATTCACCAGTGAGGAGCTAGAGGTCCTTGTGGACGAGGTGCTGGCACAGTACCCAAGGCTGTTTGGTGGCCCCAATGTCGTGGTAAGTCACCATGAAGGTAGCTGTCGGGCAGGGGGGTGTCAGACATGTAGTTGTGCTGCAGCAGTATAAGCCTGAGGGTGTGGGGTTGTGTCAAACACTGACAGACAAGCTGTCTCCAGGGCGCGGGAGTGTGTGTGTCACAATGTCAGTCTTTTCCATGCCTGTACCTGTATGTGTGAGTGGGGAGTGTTACATTGTCAGCCATACAGAGCCAACAAATGTTTGCCATGTAGGTGCCAGGACATTACTTGATTGTGTGAGTATTTCTGTGTGCCCCTGTTGTGTGACCCAGGGAGTCGGAGCAGTGGCTGCCCACACAAACGATAAACACCACCAGACTCACATGTTCCTTACACCACTTTCTTCACAATGATTAATAGATATGCCACATCTGTGCCCTGTGTAATTGCAGACTTACACACTTCTGTCGATGCATAATATGTTGATGCATCTTGCATTTGTGAGATTATCCTGGACCCTATACGCCCCAATGTGTGCATGCAATCACATCTGTGTGGGCCATGCAGACTACCCTTGTGAGGGGTCCCCTAGTTTTGGAGGGAGGGAGGTTACAATAGGTCCTGAGTCTGGGTCTTGCTACTGTACTGATAGATGTTGGTATGTGACAATTTTGTACTGGTCATTTACGCTTCTTTCCTCTCATACATGCAGCTCAAGGTGAACCAGTGTAAGGCCGTGTGGAGGGCCATTGCGGCAAAGGTGCGAGCCCTGGGGGTATCCAACTGCGGACGTACACACTGCCACAAGAGGTTGGATGACATCAGTCGGCTTGCAAAAACCGTGGCTGAGATTACATTGGGGATGCTACCACGCACAGGGCGTTTGGCACGGCGCAGCATGACTCCAGTGATGGGCCGCATCTTGGCAGTGACTCATCCAGACCTGGATGCACGTCTGAAGGAGCATGCCAAGCAAGGCAGGGCTGGTGAGTATCTGGGGATCGTGACTTTTGCTTGGAGTGGATGCATGTGTACAGGGCCTGTGGCAGCGGTGAGCCATGTGATGTGCGTGTGTTGCTGTGCTGTGCTGTGTCATGTGAGTGGCTGCTGTGATATGTGCTTGTATTGGGTATTGTGCCACCCTGGTCTTACTGAGCAGATACTCCCTGCTGTACTTTCCCATTGCCAGATGTGTTGGGCTCCACATGGTCATTCAGCGTTGGGTTAGTGTGGGTGATCTATTATGGGGTGAACTGCAGTGTCCACTTGCTGAGTGTGAATTCATGTATGCCGACTTTGCCTGCACCAAGATCGTTGGTGCCCCAACATCTGCAAATAATGTGCCCCAGATTACCACATGGTGCTTGCTATGGACTACGTGGCATGGTGGACTGTGATGTCCTAATAGGTGTGTGTGTTGTCTCCTCCTGTTCCCTGAAGGTCAGTTAGTGGTAACAAGTGTTATACCCTCATCATGTCCCAAGGTGTGGGCAGGCCAAGTTGTGTGTGGGGCACACTTCATGTAGGGGCAGGGTGTAGTGCTGTGTGGCATCAACAAGGCTCACCCATGGCAGATTTTCAGCGTTGCAGGCAGTGGTGTGGTCTATGTTGTGTGTAGCTGCACAGTGATTGCTGGGTGTGGTGGTTACCATGTACATTTGGACCTCTCCTGTACTGCGTTGCTTTGAATTCGTGTGACCAGATGATGACACTTACAAAACACTGTTTCTCTCTCTCATGCAGATTCACAAGAGACCACGTAGGGACATGAGCCAGAAACCAGTGGTGGCGAGAGTAGCACTACAGCTGCAGCGGAGGCCAGTGACACAGAGCCCACCAGCGCATCTGAGGGGGACAGAAGTATGCAGGAGGAATCAGTGGCTGAGACACAGAGTAGCACATCATCTGATGCCAGCGGGGATGCATCCATGTTGGCAGGCACAGGGGATGGGGAGTCTGCATCATTATCTACAACCCAGCGGCCATGTCCCATCCTCCCATCCACTTCCTCAGGAGCTGCCTGTATCCGTCTCACTAAGAGAGGACGAGTGACATTCACACCTGGCACAGCTGCCCCTGCACCTGTCCCCCCTGCTGCCCTCAGTGCAGAGTGTGTAGAACTCCTGCGCCAGCTCTGTGTGGGCCAGACCGCCCTGCTCAATGCCTTCAGTGACCATGACAAGAAATTAGGCCAGGTGGTTGCATACATGGAGGGCATACACTCTGACGTGGGTGGGCTACACCATACAGTCCAGGCGTTGTCATCCCCAGTGACGTCAGCCATTCAACAGGCACATGCTCCCATTGCAGCTCAGGTGCCTTTGTCCACTCCCCAGTCAGTGGCCACATCAGGTGACAGTGACCACGGTTCGCCTGCATCACCAAAAAGATACAGCACAAGGAGCACACAACATACACAACCCAGGCACTCCCGCCCACAGAAACCATCCCCACTGAAGAGTAGGGCCACCCCACAATGCACAGACAAGAGCCAGTCAGGGAAGAAGAAGGCCAGGCGATCAATGAGGCTGACATCAGGCTCACATGCCGCAGAGGCATCACCAGCAAATGACTCTCCTGTCACTGCAACTTCACACAGACCTACCCATGCAGTGTCTGTGTCCACTGAGGAGGTGTTGCATATCAGGGGTACACCTAGGAAGAGCACAGGGACACATCCACCCACCACATCTACCCCAATTCCGAGTCCATTGAAGCAGGTGGAGGAGGGCACTGTAGACGCCACCCCTGGCACAAAGGCAAAGCAGGGCACTGTAGACCCCACTCCTGGCACAAAGGCAAAGCAGGTCACTGTAGACTCCACTCCTGGCACACAGGCAAAGCAGGGCACTGTGGAGACCACCCCTGTGAAAAAGGGAAAGCAGGGCACTGTAGACACCACTCCTGGCACAAAGGCAAAGCAGAGCACAGTGGAGACCACTCCTGTCAAAAAGGCAAAGCAGGGCACTGTGGAGAACACCCCTGTCAAAAAGGCAAAGCAGGGCACTGTGGGGACCACTCCTGTGAAAAAGGCAAAGCAAGGCACTGTAGGGGGTACACCAGGAAAAGAGGGGAAGGAGGACCTGAGGCATAGCCAGACCAAGCGTTCCATATGATCCAGCACATCACCAGAGGTAGTGCCAGTGTCTGCACCTGATGTGGGACAGTTGGTGTGTGTGCCTGTTGGGTCATCAACACTTCCCATCAACCCCAAGACAGGGAAGCCAATTCATATCCTGTCACCGACACACAGCCAGGTCCAAGTCTGCATGACTTCCAGGAGTGAGTTGATATCCCCTCATGCGCCTGTGCCACATACAGGTGTGCTAGTCCAGACCATTGTTTACAACCATGGACACTGGGCCTGTTGCTTTGCTGTGTTGGCCTCTCCCCTGCCTTGGACACTGGGCCTGTTGCTCTGCTGTGTTGGCCTCTCCCCTGCCTTGGACACTGGGCCTGTTGCTCTGCTGTGATGGCCTCTCCCCTGCCTTGGACACTGGGCCTGTTGCTCTGCTGTGTTGGCCTCTCCCCTGCCTTTGACACTGGGCCTGTTGCTCTGCTGTGTTGGCTTCTCCCCTGCCTTGGACACTGGGCCTGTTGCTCTGCTGTGTTGGCCTCTCCACTGCCCCGGACACTGGGCCTGTTGCTCTGCTGTCTTGGCCTCTCCCCTGCCTTGGACACTGGGCCTGTTGCTCTGCTGTGTTGGCCTCTCCCCTGCCTTGGACACTGGGCCTGTTGCTCTGCTGTGTCATGCTCTCCCCTGTGCTATGGACACTGGCCTTCCTGTTTGTGTTTCACCTGTGCATTATATGTAGCATTTTTAAATCATTTTGAGCCTTGCTGTTGTCTACTATTGTTGTAGTGCTGCATCTGTGCAATCTGTGAATAAATACAGTTACTTCTGGTGTGTGTTTTGTCGGTGTCCTTGCTGATTAAAGTTCTGTTTCTGTTCGCATTTGATTGTCTGTGCACCATGCTACATGTATCACTTCAACATTGCAAGGCTATTTGCAGCCATCATAATTTTGGGCAGGGGGAACAGGGTCTTAAGTCCATTCTGAGCCTGCAAATTGTGTGATCTGTGATGGCTATTTTACCTGGCATGCAGTCATCTTGTTAGTGATTTGCAGTTGTTGCCTACACTGTTCACATGTGTGGTTGGGGTACACTGCCAGCACAGGGTGTGATGCTGTGCAAATGTTGAAGAGCTGGCTGCGATATGTAATGTGGATTGCTTTCTGTGTGCCCAGCCTTGTATGTGTATGGTCCTCTTGAGTTGGGCCTTGGTCCTGGTGCCCTGGCCTACATGAGATGCGTGGGGTTGGGTGTAGCAGAGGTGTGCAGTGTGAAGGGTGTCAGTTTGTAGTGGATGTGTGTGTGCCCCTGTATTGTGTGAAAACAACAAGTGATGGACTGAATGTGGATCAATGTCACACACTCCCCCAGTCAAAAGATCTGGGCCCAAATCCATCGTTTTTTTGCACTCCACACCACCCTGGGTTAGACAATGGCGATATGCAAATCAGCTCTGACCCTGTTGCCCCATGGGAACAGTCCAGTCCGAACTACAAAAGCCATGTCCTTCCCAGAACGGAATTAAGCATCCGAGGACCGGACCGGTTTCGAGGTAACACCTCTCTTCAGCCCGGCTAGCTTGACTCCAAGTGGTGTGGAGTGCCTGGGACCCACGTCTGGGCATCCCCAGCGCACTTAGGGCGGCAATTGCAAAAACAACAAGTGATGGACTGAATGTGGATCAATGTCACACACTCCCCCAGTCAAAAGATCTGGGCCCAAATCCATCGTTTTTTTGCACTCCACACCACCCTGGGTTAGACAATGGCGATATGCAAATCAGCTCTGACCCTGTTGCCCCATGGGAACAGTCCAGTCCGAACTACAAAAGCCATGTCCTTCCCAGAACGGAATCAAGCATCCGAGGACCGGACCGGTTTCGAGGTAACACCTCTCTTCAGCCCGGCTAGCTTGACTCCAAGTGGTGTGGAGTGCCTGGGACCCACGTCTGGGCATCCCCAGCGCACTTAGGGCGGCAATTGCAAAAACAACAAGTGATGGACTGAATGTGGATCAATGTCACACACTCCCCCAGTCAAAAGATCTGGGCCCAAATCCATCGTTTTTTTGCACTCCACACCACCCTGGGTTAGACAATGGCGATATGCAAATCAGCTCTGACCCTGTTGCCCCATGGGAACAGTCCAGTCCGAACTACAAAAGCCATGTCCTTCCCAGAACGGAATCAAGCATCCGAGGACCGGACCGGTTTCGAGGTAACACCTCTCTTCAGCCCGGCTAGCTTGACTCCAAGTGGTGTGGAGTGCCTGGGACCCACGTCTGGGCATCCCCAGCGCACTTAGGGCGGCAATTGCAAAAACAACAAGTGATGGACTGAATGTGGATCAATGTCACACACTCCCCCAGTCAAAAGATCTGGGCCCAAATCCATCGTTTTTTTGCACTCCACACCACCCTGGGTTAGACAATGGCGATATGCAAATCAGCTCTGACCCTGTTGCCCCATGGGAACAGTCCAGTCCGAACTACAAAAGCCATGTCCTTCCCAGAACGGAATCAAGCATCCGAGGACCGGACCGGTTTCGAGGTAACACCTCTCTTCAGCCCGGCTAGCTTGACTCCAAGTGGTGTGGAGTGCCTGGGACCCACGTCTGGGCATCCCCAGCGCACTTAGGGCGGCAATTGCAAAAACAACAAGTGATGGACTGAATGTGGATCAATGTCACACACTCCCCCAGTCAAAAGATCTGGGCCCAAATCCATCGTTTTTTTGCACTCCACACCACCCTGGGTTAGACAATGGCGATATGCAAATCAGCTCTGACCCTGTTGCCCCATGGGAACAGTCCAGTCCGAACTACAAAAGCCATGTCCTTCCCAGAACGGAATCAAGCATCCGAGGACCGGACCGGTTTCGAGGTAACACCTCTCTTCAGCCCGGCTAGCTTGACTCCAAGTGGTGTGGAGTGCCTGGGACCCACGTCTGGGCATCCCCAGCGCACTTAGGGCGGCAATTGCAAAAACAACAAGTGATGGGCTGAATGTGGATCAATGTCACACACTCCCCCAGTCAAAAGATCTGGGCCCAAATCCATCGTTTTTTTGCACTCCACACCACCCTGGGTTAGACAATGGCGATATGCAAATCAGCTCTGACCCTGTTGCCCCATGGGAACAGTCCAGTCCGAACTACAAAAGCCATGTCCTTCCCAGAACGGAATCAAGCATCCGAGGACCGGACCGGTTTCGAGGTAACACCTCTCTTCAGCCCGGCTAGCTTGACTCCAAGTGGTGTGGAGTGCCTGGGACCCACGTCTGGGCATCCCCAGCGCACTTAGGGCGGCAATTGCAAAAACAACAAGTGATGGACTGAATGTGGATCAATGTCACACACTCCCCCAGTCAAAAGATCTGGGCCCAAATCCATCGTTTTTTTGCACTCCACACCACCCTGGGTTAGACAATGGCGATATGCAAATCAGCTCTGACCCTGTTGCCCCATGGGAACAGTCCAGTCCGAACTACAAAAGCCATGTCCTTCCCAGAACGGAATCAAGCATCCGAGGACCGGACCGGTTTCGAGGTAACACCTCTCTTCAGCCCGGCTAGCTTGACTCCAAGTGGTGTGGAGTGCCTGGGACCCACTTCTGGGCATCCCCAGCGCACTTAGGGCGGCAATTGCAAAAACAACAAGTGATGGACTGAATGTGGATCTAGGCCCAGATCCTTGTACTGGGGTGAATGTATGACATTGTTCTACATTCTGTCCATCAACTGTGTTTTTTGTAATTTTCACCCCGAGTGGGCTGGGTATGCTCAGACGTGAGTCCCAGGCTCTCCACACCACTGGAGTCAAGCTATCCAGGCTGAATGAAGGCTGATAGCCAGAAACCGGTCCTTGGATGCTTGATTCCGGTCTGGGAAAGACAGGGCTTGGCAGTTCGGACTGGACTTTTCCCATGAGGCAAAGGGTCAGAGCTGATTTGCATATAGCCAGTGTCTAACCCAGGGTGGTGTGGAGTGAAAAAAACGATGGATTTAGGCCCAGATCCTTGTACTGGGGTGAATGTATGACATTGTTCTACATTCTGTCCATCAACTGTGTTTTTTGTAATTTTCACCCCGAGTGGGCTGGGTATGCTCAGACGTGAGTCCCAGGCTCTCCACACCACTGGAGTCAAGCTATCCAGGCTGAATGAAGGCTGATAGCCAGAAACCGGTCCTTGGATGCTTGATTCCGGTCTGGGAAAGACAGGGCTTGGCAGTTCGGACTGGACTTTTCCCATGAGGCAAAGGGTCAGAGCTGATTTGCATATAGCCAGTGTCTAACCCAGGGTGGTGTGGAGTGAAAAAAACGATGGATTTAGGCCCAGATCCTTGTACTGGGGTGAATGTATGACATTGTTCTACATTCTGTCCATCAACTGTGTTTTTTGTAATTTTCACCCCGAGTGGGCTGGGTATGCTCAGACGTGAGTCCCAGGCTCTCCACACCACTGGAGTCAAGCTATCCAGGCTGAATGAAGGCTGATAGCCAGAAACCGGTCCTTGGATGCTTGATTCCGGTCTGGGAAAGACAGGGCTTGGCAGTTCGGACTGGACTTTTCCCATGAGGCAAATGGTCAGAGCTGATTTGCATATAGCCAGTGTCTAACCCAGGGTGGTGTGGAGTGAAAAAACGATGGATTTAGGCCCAGATCCTTGTACTGGGGTGAATGTATGACATTGTTCTACATTCTGTCCATCAACTGTGTTTTTTGTAATTTTCACCCCGAGTGGGCTGGGTATGCTCAGACGTGAGTCCCAGGCTCTCCACACCACTGGAGTCAAGCTATCCAGGCTGAATGAAGGCTGATAGCCAGAAACCGGTCCTTGGATGCTTGATTCCGGTCTGGGAAAGACAGGGCTTGGCAGTTCGGACTGGACTTTTCCCATGAGGCAAAGGGTCAGAGCTGATTTGCATATAGCCAGTGTCTAACCCAGGGTGGTGTGGAGTGAAAAAAACGATGGATTTAGGCCCAGATCCTTGTACTGGGGTGAATGTATGACATTGTTCTACATTCTGTCCATCAACTGTGTTTTTTGTAATTTTCACCCCGAGTGGGCTGGGTATGCTCAGACGTGAGTCCCAGGCTCTCCACACCACTGGAGTCAAGCTATCCAGGCTGAATGAAGGCTGATAGCCAGAAACCGGTCCTTGGATGCTTGATTCCGGTCTGGGAAAGACAGGGCTTGGCAGTTCGGACTGGACTTTTCCCATGAGGCAAAGGGTCAGAGCTGATTTGCATATAGCCAGTGTCTAACCCAGGGTGGTGTGGAGTGAAAAAAACGATGGATTTAGGCCCAGATCCTTGTACTGGGGTGAATGTATGACATTGTTCTACATTCTGTCCATCAACTGTGTTTTTTGTAATTTTCACCCCGAGTGGGCTGGGTATGCTCAGACGTGAGTCCCAGGCTCTCCACACCACTGGAGTCAAGCTATCCAGGCTGAATGAAGGCTGATAGCCAGAAACCGGTCCTTGGATGCTTGATTCCGGTCTGGGAAAGACAGGGCTTGGCAGTTCGGACTGGACTTTTCCCATGAGGCAAAGGGTCAGAGCTGATTTGCATATAGCCAGTGTCTAACCCAGGGTGGTGTGGAGTGAAAAAAACGATGGATTTAGGCCCAGATCCTTGTACTGGGGTGAATGTATGACATTGTTCTACATTCTGTCCATCAACTGTGTTTTTTGTAATTTTCACCCCGAGTGGGCTGGGTATGCTCAGACGTGAGTCCCAGGCTCTCCACACCACTGGAGTCAAGCTATCCAGGCTGAATGAAGGCTGATAGCCAGAAACCGGTCCTTGGATGCTTGATTCCGGTCTGGGAAAGACAGGGCTTGGCAGTTCGGACTGGACTTTTCCCATGAGGCAAAGGGTCAGAGCTGATTTGCATATAGCCAGTGTCTAACCCAGGGTGGTGTGGAGTGAAAAAAACGATGGATTTAGGCCCAGATCCTTGTACTGGGGTGAATGTATGACATTGTTCTACATTCTGTCCATCAACTGTGTTTTTTGTAATTTTCACCCCGAGTGGGCTGGGTATGCTCAGACGTGAGTCCCAATCTCTCCACACCACTGGAGTCAAGCTATCCAGGCTGAATGAAGGCTGATAGCCAGAAACCGGTCCTTGGATGCTTGATTCCGGTCTGGGAAAGACAGGGCTTGGCAGTTCGGACTGGACTTTTCCCATGAGGCAAAGGGTCAGAGCTGATTTGCATATAGCCAGTGTCTAACCCAGGGTGGTGTGGAGTGAAAAAAACGATGGAATTAGGCCCAGATCCTTGTACTGGGGTGAATGTATGACATTGTTCTACATTCTGTCCATCAACTGTGTTTTTTGTAATTTTCACCCCGAGTGGGCTGGGTATGCTCAGACGTGAGTCCCAGGCTCTCCACACCACTGGAGTCAAGCTATCCAGGCTGAATGAAGTCTGATAGCCAGAAACCGGTCCTTGGATGCTTGATTCCGGTCTGGGAAAGACAGGGCTTGGCAGTTCGGACTGGACTTTTCCCATGAGGCAAAGGGTCAGAGCTGATTTGCATATAGCCAGTGTCTAACCCAGGGTGGTGTGGAGTGAAAAAAACGATGGATTTAGGCCCAGATCCTTGTACTGGGGTGAATGTATGACATTGTTCTACATTCTGTCCATCAACTGTGTTTTTTGTAATTTTCACCCCGAGTGGGCTGGGTATGCTCAGACGTGAGTCCCAGGCTCTCCACACCACTGGAGTCAAGCTATCCAGGCTGAATGAAGGCTGATAGCCAGAAACCGGTCCTTGGATGCTTGATTCCGGTCTGGGAAAGACAGGGCTTGGCAGTTCGGACTGGACTTTTCCCATGAGGCAAAGGGTCAGAGCTGATTTGCATATAGCCAGTGTCTAACCCAGGATGGTGTGGAGTGAAAAAAACGATGGATTTAGGCCCAGATCCTTGTACTGGGGTGAATGTATGACATTGTTCTACATTCTGTCCATCAACTGTGTTTTTTGTAATTTTCACCCCGAGTGGGCTGGGTATGCTCAGACGTGAGTCCCAATCTCTCCACACCACTGGAGTCAAGCTATCCAGGCTGAATGAAGGCTGATAGCCAGAAACCGGTCCTTGGATGCTTGATTCCGGTCTGGGAAAGACAGGGCTTGGCAGTTCGGACTGGACTTTTCCCATGAGGCAAAGGGTCAGAGCTGATTTGCATATAGCCAGTGTCTAACCCAGGGTGGTGTGGAGTGAAAAAAACGATGGATTTAGGCCCAGATCCTTGTACTGGGGTGAATGTATGACATTGTTCTACATTCTGTCCATCAACTGTGTTTTTTGTAATTTTCACCCCGAGTGGGCTGGGTATGCTCAGACGTGAGTCCCAGGCTCTCCACACCACTGGAGTCAAGCTATCCAGGCTGAATGAAGTCTGATAGCCAGAAACCGGTCCTTGGATGCTTGATTCCGGTCTGGGAAAGACAGGGCTTGGCAGTTCGGACTGGACTTTTCCCATGAGGCAAAGGGTCAGAGCTGATTTGCATATAGCCAGTGTCTAACCCAGGGTGGTGTGGAGTGAAAAAAACGATGGATTTAGGCCCAGATCCTTGTACTGGGGTGAATGTATGACATTGTTCTACATTCTGTCCATCAACTGTGTTTTTTGTAATTTTCACCCCGAGTGGGCTGGGTATGCTCAGACGTGAGTCCCAGGCTCTCCACACCACTGGAGTCAAGCTATCCAGGCTGAATGAAGGCTGATAGCCAGAAACCGGTCCTTGGATGCTTGATTCCGGTCTGGGAAAGACAGGGCTTGGCAGTTCGGACTGGACTTTTCCCATGAGGCAAAGGGTCAGAGCTGATTTGCATATAGCCAGTGTCTAACCCAGGGTGGTGTGGAGTGAAAAAAACGATGGATTTAGGCCCAGATCCTTGTACTGGGGTGAATGTATGACATTGTTCTACATTCTGTCCATCAACTGTGTTTTTTGTAATTTTCACCCCGAGTGGGCTGGGTATGCTCAGACGTGAGTCCCAGGCTCTCCACACCACTGGAGTCAAGCTATCCAGGCTGAATGAAGGCTGATAGCCAGAAACCGGTCCTTGGATGCTTGATTCCGGTCTGGGAAAGACAGGGCTTGGCAGTTCGGACTGGACTTTTCCCATGAGGCAAAGGGTCAGAGCTGATTTGCATATAGCCAGTGTCTAACCCAGGGTGGTGTGGAGTGAAAAAAACGATGGATTTAGGCCCAGATCCTTGTACTGGGGTGAATGTATGACATTGTTCTACATTCTGTCCATCAACTGTGTTTTTTGTAATTTTCACCCCGAGTGGGCTGGGTATGCTCAGACGTGAGTCCCAGGCTCTCCACACCACTGGAGTCAAGCTATCCAGGCTGAATGAAGGCTGATAGCCAGAAACCGGTCCTTGGATGCTTGATTCCGGTCTGGGAAAGACAGGGCTTGGCAGTTCGGACTGGACTTTTCCCATGAGGCAAAGGGTCAGAGCTGATTTGCATATAGCCAGTGTCTAACCCAGGGTGGTGTGGAGTGAAAAAAACGATGGATTTAGGCCCAGATCCTTGTACTGGGGTGAATGTATGACATTGTTCTACATTCTGTCCATCAACTGTGTTTTTTGTAATTTTCACCCCGAGTGGGCTGGGTATGCTCAGACGTGAGTCCCAGGCTCTCCACACCACTGGAGTCAAGCTATCCAGGCTGAATGAAGGCTGATAGCCAGAAACCGGTCCTTGGATGCTTGATTCCGGTCTGGGAAAGACAGGGCTTGGCAGTTCGGACTGGACTTTTCCCATGAGGCAAAGGGTCAGAGCTGATTTGCATATAGCCAGTGTCTAACCCAGGGTGGTGTGGAGTGAAAAAAACGATGGATTTAGGCCCAGATCCTTGTACTGGGGTGAAAAATATGACATTGTTCTACATTCTGTCCATCAACTGTGTTTTTTGTAATTTTCACCCCGAGTGGGCTGGGTATGCTCAGACGTGAGTCCCAGGCTCTCCACACCACTGGAGTCAAGCTATCCAGGCTGAATGAAGGCTGATAGCCAGAAACCGGTCCTTGGATGCTTGATTCCGGTCTGGGAAAGACAGGGCTTGGCAGTTCGGACTGGACTTTTCCCATGAGGCAAAGGGTCAGAGCTGATTTGCATATAGCCAGTGTCTAACCCAGGGTGGTGTGGAGTGAAAAAAACGATGGATTTAGGCCCAGATCCTTGTACTGGGGTGAATGTATGACATTGTTCTACATTCTGTCCATCAACTGTGTTTTTTGTAATTTTCACCCCGAGTGGGCTGGGTATGCTCAGACGTGAGTCCCAGGCTCTCCACACCACTGGAGTCAAGCTATCCAGGCTGAATGAAGGCTGATAGCCAGAAACCGGTCCTTGGATGCTTGATTCCGGTCTGGGAAAGACAGGGCTTGGCAGTTCGGACTGGACTTTTCCCATGAGGCAAAGGGTCAGAGCTGATTTGCATATAGCCAGTGTCTAACCCAGGGTGGTGTGGAGTGAAAAAAACGATGGATTTAGGCCCAGATCCTTGTACTGGGGTGAATGTATGACATTGTTCTACATTCTGTCCATCAACTGTGTTTTTTGTAATTTTCACCCCGAGTGGGCTGGGTATGCTCAGACGTGAGTCCCAGGCTCTCCACACCACTGGAGTCAAGCTATCCAGGCTGAATGAAGGCTGATAGCCAGAAACCGGTCCTTGGATGCTTGATTCCGGTCTGGGAAAGACAGGGCTTGGCAGTTCGGACTGGACTTTTCCCATGAGGCAAAGGGTCAGAGCTGATTTGCATATAGCCAGTGTCTAACCCAGGGTGGTGTGGAGTGAAAAAAACGATGGATTTAGGCCCAGATCCTTGTACTGGGGTGAATGTATGACATTGTTCTACATTCTGTCCATCAACTGTGTTTCCTGTATTGTGTGAGACACACATGTCACCCAGGAGTTTTATGCCTGTTGTTTGTTTTGTCTTGCCCTGGGTTGAAAATTGTATGCACTTGTGTGAGCTGTTTGTAATGCACTGAGCTGTGTGTTGGTGTGTCGATGGTGTTGTGTGTGATTCCTCCTTGTTGTGTTAGTCAGTTTGGAGTGTCCAAAGTGTGTGAGTTGCACATCAGTGTTGTGTTTGATTGATCCTCAATGTGTCTTGTGTGTTTTTGTGTGAACTGTGCGGCCCTGCTGCTCCACACTGGCATTGTGTTTGTGTTTGTCAAGGATTGCAGGCACATGTTGGTTTTTTCACTCCTGTATGGCATGGTGTGTGTGGTTTTAGGCCATCCCCTATGTGTGCCACTTGTGCCTGGCCATTGGGGGTGTTCCGTCCCTCTATTGGTGTGTGGTACAACCCTTACATGTCTGCTACTGACATGCAGGCTGTTCATGTTTCCCCTTGGTTTCCATGTGTGTGTGCCTCCCCATCACTTCATATGTGGGCTTGTGCTTTGTGGTGCTGTTCTTGGGCCATATGTGTTATTCCACTCTGGACATTGCCCCAAAGGTTTATGTGTGCTGTCCTTGTGCTAATGGTCATTCTGTAGTGGTCATGTGCACTTCAGCTGTGTGTACTGGCCAGTGCTGTGGTGGAGGTGGCTTTGCTCTTGTATCCCAGAGTGGTGCATGTGTAGTTGTTGTGTTGGATGTGTGGATGTATGGTGTGGTATAGCTTCAGTTCCTGGGTGTGGTGTTGTATTTGTGCATTGCTGATTTGTGGTGTGTGACGTGGTTGTGTCAATCATGCCTGTTATGCAGACAATGCTTGTCGTGCAGGCGGTGCTGTGTGCTGTGTGTATGTGGCCTTGGCATTGCCTGATGTACGTCCCCTGTTGTCTTGTGGTGTTTGTTAATTGAGGTTTCATGTGCATCTGTGATGGGTTTGATGTGGCTCTGTGTGTTGGTCCAGACGCACTTCTTGTGTGTTTACTGTTCTGGTGTGTGTGTTTATTTCCTGGTTGATGTTGTTGTGTACGCCTGTTGTGTCTGTGCTCCCATTGATTTTACACAGTTTGGATGACAGGGTATGTGTGTTTGTGTTTGAGTTCAGTATGTGTTCCTGTATTATTTGTGTGTTGTTCTTGTGCAGGCATCGGTTGAGGCATCCCTGTGTGTGTGTTGTGTTTGTGGCTACACCCAGGGTGTGTGTTTGTGTGTGTGTGTGTGCTGGCAAGTATTGTGAGCCTTGAGTGTGTGTGGCAGTGGTGTTGTGTGTTCCTTGTCAGCCACTCCTGCAAAGGCTGTCTCCCTGGTTGTGTGTTGTGTGGTGCAGGGTGTGTATTGTGCTTGTTGTTGCAGTGCTTGTTGGTGTGCATGGGGGTGCACGGGATGGGCACCTGGCCTGTGGGTTGGTGGGGTGTGTTGCTGTGTGGTTGGGGGCTGTGTGTCCCTGTGGTGTTTGTGGCCTGCCCATGCCTTGGAGTGGCCCTGCCTTCTGCATAATGAGCATGTGTTGACCACGGCGGTGACGTGACCGGGACCGGAACGTTCCTGCTGGTTGGCGGTTGCTGTGTGTCCCGGTTGCTGAGGGGTGCCATGTTGTAAGGTGGGTGATGTGTGGGTGCCCGTGTGGATGTGTTGTGTCCCCCAGCAGGGTGTCTGTGTGGTGATTGGACCCTGTGTCGGCCTGTGTGTTGTGTGTTGCATATATGTATTTGCGTACCTGCGGCGGCGGCCGTGGTGGCCCATCTGAAAATAGTGTTGTAGGAGGAACATCACAGGATGCATATGGAGGGCAGGGTTCATGGCGGTCAGGACCGGGTCTCGCCTATCTTGCTCCGCTGTCGAGTTTCCGCCTGCTCAGCCTGGGCGGTGTCTCCGCTGCGGTGCGTCAGCTTGTTTGGGCCATCCTAATTTGTCGAGCGGGGCGGACGTCATTCTGCACGGCGGAGAGTCTCGATTGGCTCACGCCGCCACGATGGCGGGCGCACTTTGATGGCAGATTTACCTATCCTAATGTGGCGGACGTGAGTTCCGCTGCTCGCGGGCAGAAAAAGCTGTTTTTCCGCCCGCCACCACCGCGGTGGTGCCACCGCCCGACATCCTAATGGACTCTAAAGAGTTGAAAAGGAAGGAGAATAGAAAAGCAAAACAGTAGAGAAAGAACCAGGAAATGAGAATATATTCAAGAGGAAAGATCAGAAGAGGGTAGGAAGACGAAAAAGTAAATAAAAAATAAAAAGACACAACACGAACATACAATGAGAGATGGGGGGTGGAGCCACATAAGGAAGACAGAACAGCCACTTGAAAAACTCCAGGACAAAGACAGGAAAAGGAGGTGAACACCCAGACTGGGGAATGGCCATAAAATCGGGGGCCATGGAAATTCTACCTAGAGATAAAAAGTAAGAGAATACATTATATAACCATATGATCTGAAACAGATAACAGTTAACAGTTAACAGTTAGAAGGATACGGATAACAACCAATTAAAAAAGAACACCAATCCAAGGAAGTGGAACCAATAAAACAACATGTCACATCATCAACAAGCAAGCAAATAAAAAAAATATGAAAATAGGGGAGGAAAATGGAAAAACAACAAGATTAAACAACAACATTCAATTCAACGAAGAGCGAGGAATGACCCGCCTGCAGAAATCCAAAAAGCATTGTAGTAGAGCAGGATCTTCGTAGTTAGTAGTTTTGTTTTTGTAAGTCACTTTAAAGAGGCAGGGGTGAAACAAACCATATCCGGCATTCAGGTTACGAACTGCAGGTCTCATATCTAGAAACGGTTTCCGACGGTCTGCTGTCGCTTTTGCATAGTCCTGAGCAAAAATCAGGTTAGAGCCTTGCCAATAAATGTTTCCTTTAAGTTCGGCTGCTAGTAACACCCTAAGTAAATCAGTATATTCCAAAAAGTACAAGATAACGCCTCTTGTTTTAGAAGATGCTGAAGAACTCTGTGGAACACAACCCAAACAGTGAGCTCTTTGGATATTCAAAGGTGGAGAGTCTGTAATATGTAGAAGCTTTGGGAGAAAAGATTGAAAGAAAACAAGAGGATCAGAGCCCTCAAGACCTTCTACAAAGCCATAAATGCATATATTGTTACGCCTACTTCTATTTTCCAAGTTTTCCAGTTGTTGTTGTAGATGTGAGAGTTCCTGATGCATGGAAGGTACTTGGTTGACAATCATTTGAACAGACTCTACTCTATTCTCCATATTAATAACTTTTTGATTGGTATTGGACAAATTATCTTCAATACTTTGGAGACAAACATTTGTTTCTGTCATATAAGGTTTGAGAGCACGGATTTCATCAAAAAGTAGTTCCATAGCTATAGATGATTGAGAGCTGGATGGGGAAGGAGGATCTTTCCTGACCCGTTTCCCTGTTGCCATTGATGAAACAGAAGGTAGTTTAGAGATTTGCTTAGGTGCGACTGGTGTAGTAGCAGGAGTAGCTCCATTTACAGCTGAAGAAATGGAATTAGAATCAGACTCCTCCATGTTATCCTGTAGAATATTGAAAGGATTATAATCAACCAAGGAAGTTGGTTCAAGGGAAGAGGGTGCACCACCTGTACCTCGTGCCTTCGCCATAAAGGCAGTACACCAATGATATAACGTCCTCTTAAAAATGTTGAATAATAACATTGAGGTGTTTGAAAAATAGCTGGATAAAGCTAAATAGGAGAAGTAACTTTTTAGACAAAAAAGCAAAAGTCCCAAGATATCAAACTAGGTGGATAAGAGTCATACATTACACCAGCCTTGAGTATAGAACAATGTTCAAAGGAAGGAGTCTCATTCAAAAAGTTGAAGCGATTTGAGACATTGTGCATTGTACCATATCCCCAATTTACCATGAATATGAATATCAGAATGAAAAATAAGGGTACTCTTCCTGAAGAAAAATATCAGAAAGTCCAATATTGGTAGTAGGAGTCATTACCCTTATGGTAAAATACATGAGGATACACAATAGATATGAAGAAAATCTAGAACTCCAGAAACATAGATAATGTAGCCAAAATACCAAAAATAGCAGAACAAATGGGTCAAAAATAGCGAAAACAGCTAGGAGAAGCATTAGCCAACTGTAAGACAAGGGGAACGTCCATTCTGCAAGAATTGTACAGCCGCCAGACTCAAAACAAAAAATCGAGCAAGATTAACACTCAAACTGCTTTCAAAATGGCGGCCGCGAGCTCTAGCTGAATGAAATGAAGTCAGTGTACAAAAGTATGCAAAATGCTCGTGCCCAATAAAAAGGAGCACCACACTGGAGACAGGACAGCTTCCTTTCAACTCGCTGTCATTCTAGCAGCGAAAGAAGAAGTGGCGATGTCTGAGAATCGCCTCCTCTCGCTTCACCGTCATGGCGCCTCAGAGAGCAGCGGCCATCTTCGTATGTGCCAAAACCACGCCCCTACTTGAATATTCCTAAAACCCTCCTATTTAGTAACAAGTATTCCCAATTTTCCAGGTACTCCCCTTTGCTCTTCTCACATTTACTATAACAATGTATTTCCATGTGTGCGAAGATTTCCACACACAATGGATCTCTCGGCACAGAAAAGATAGAAGAGGTAGAAGTAGAGGTCTCTAGCCATATGTTTGCAAACTGCCTTGTAGAGTACATGAATAGCATTACTGTACTAATACTTTACATACTAGAAAATGCAATTTGTGACTCACACCCTTAGTCTGATCAAAGCAAGCTAATGCACAAATAAAACTGAAATGATAACGTCATTTCTAATCTATTTTTTTTCTATATTGTTTTATGTTTGTTATTATTGTTTGACATTTCTGTTTTTTATGCTCTTGTAATTTCGATTTTATTTAATGGTATTCGTTTTTTAAAATGTAATACTTATTTACAGACAGTAATAAAAATATCACTATTCTCAAAGTATTTGCAAGCAATTATATAATATTGCTACAAACAAAAGTAAGTCACAAAACAACTTTACCAGCAGATATAAGGAAGAGTGTTGTACACACTTTACAAGCCACAATTTACAAAATGTTTCTCCTATTTTAGAGGTAGAGTGTCGCCAGAAAGGAACATCTATTTGTCCGGGTCATGGATACCTTGGCTCTGTAAGCTGGAGCCCAATGACAATGGAGCATTGCTCACTCTCCGTGCAACAGGGGTGAGGTGCGTGGGAAGAGTGAGTCTTTGTCTTGCTGTCAGTACCAAAGAGAGAGTGCCAGGTGGGTGGACCGAGCTGAAAAGCAGCAGACGCTGCGACCTTGTCTGACTAGCTGTTTAGTCTCCCGAACTTCATGCCTCACAGAAGAAAAATGAGAGCTGCCTTAGAAAGAAAACTGCAAACAAAATCTAAACAGATGACTTCATATTGAAAAAATATTAATACAATAAAAGTCAACAAGCAACCGATTAAACGAATAACTGAAAATAAATGATAGATAAAATATACAGGGTCTGACTTAGAGTTTGATGGAAGGGTACTTCTTCACTAACTCCATCCACCTTATTATAAGAACCCTAGGAATGCACTTGTAGTAAGGTGGTTGGGATATCCGTCTCCTACCATCTGCCTAACTCTGAATCAGACACACAATTGTAAAAGTATGTCTACTAAAGCTAATTGGGTGTTATTCTTCCAGTCTATTTCGTAATTCATTTCTATCCCCCTCATATAACGTAGTTTAAAAACAATAAGATAGGAAGCTACAAAGCAGTGTTTAAAAATGGAATGTAGCTGATTTTTCTAAATTACCTGAGTGAGAAGTTAGCATTTTGATTGGCCCTTTCTGGTCCTAATATCCCTATAATGTATAAGCCCAACGTATGTGGGCAATCGAAAGATGGGCTTCATTGTGCTTTAAAGTGGAAACTCAAAGGTAGTTAACCCCTTCCATGCTGATGAGCGTTACCTACCGTGTGCTGATGACGGGCTGAGCTCGTCATGTAACGCGGTAATTCGAAAAATGCCGCATACCGCGGGAAAAACGGCCGCACGCATGTGGTTAATGTACTCTCCACCGCTCTGCAGCAGAAATCGCTTTAGGGTGCACTTCTAACACATCCCCCGTGAAGGGGAGTTTGCAGTCATATTAAATGACAAGATATAATTATGCCAAACGATTTTGAGATATCACTGACTACTGTATTTCCATTGTGTACGCCTCATTACATCCTCAATGATGTATTATTGATTGTCCTGATTTATCCTTCCAGACGTGGCACCCAAAACAGAATTAGAAATAAAGGGCCTCATTTACGAGGTTTTAGAGCAAGGCAGTGACTCGAGGAATCTTGCTGCGCTGTCCTTCGTCAAAAGAAAAGGGCAGGAATGAGCCATATCTATGAGATACGGTGCATTCCTGTCCTTTTCCCCTGTGCTGGCGCACAATTGGCTGCCATGCGCCGATGCAGGCAGCCTTGCACAGTGGTGCAAGGGTTTCTGCATTGTAGGGGTGATTGTTTTTGCTGAGGAAGGGACACCCTCCTGCACAAAAACAATTATGAGAGGAGTTTTCCTCTTTCTACTTAAGCTGCAGAATGCAGCATGCATAGAAAGAGAAAAACACAGGGAGAAATAAGGATATTTTTCTTTGCTCTGCCTCCCTAACGCCTGGGGTGTAGTTAGAATCTGACATATTCCCAGGTTTACGATTCCTCGTAAATCTGGGAATGCTTCAGATTCCTGAGTGTTGTGTGGGAAGACCCACAGCAACACCAATGGACCGCCCCTTTCACGCAGAACACAGCACATATTTACGAGGCCATAAAAAAGCCAGGTAAAATGGCTTTGTGTGGCCTTGTGTTTATGCTGCAGCACATTGCGCCAACAGAGCCTCAAAAAAGTGACGCTTCTGTGGCGCAAAAGTGCCGCTAGGGGCCTCGAAAATGAGGCCCAAAGTTCTTGCACCATTATTCGCAGTTGCATGACAGGTTTTCAAATGTTTATGCATACATTAAGAACCCACAGAATAACTAGTGTCCATCAGATAAGTTTAGGCCATAATTTTACTGTAGGATAGGACTTTCGGAAGAAATTCCTTGTGCTGCTAAGATTATGCAGAACACAGGGTGGACGAAGTGAAATATTACTTATTCAGGAATACCATTGAAAGGCATGCATAAGTGCATGCACACAGCACTATCACACGCTGGGCCTGAATCTGAAACCAAAAGTTTGCTTTGTCACTACCTTACCTTCTCTCTTTAACTCTCTTTCTTAAAGCCTCTCAGTGCCTGCTGCACTCAACCAAAGGGAGCGTTGTGGGAGTGACAGAGGCACAAGGGGTTGTAGTACAGTAAAGGCGTATTTTCGTTTTTTGCAGTGGGTGCACATTTTAAAACAATGAAAATGTGCTGTATTACCATGAATGTGTTGCCCCAGGGCAGCTGCGAACTCGCGATGCCCTGGGGAACGCGCATTTCTGAGAAAAACGAAGTGGCTCCCTTAAACCCTCTCTATATTTTCACTGTGCAGGCTGCAACCCACCTGAACTGTGAAGGAGAATTAGAGATGCCCTTGCAGGCGGGTGCAGTCACTGACTGCACCCACCTGCAAGTGGATGTGTGGGCACAGGGAGAGGTCTGCTCTCAGGGGGCTCACTGAAAGTGTGCCACCTTTTAGGTGACGCTCTGTCAGTGTGCCTCCTGAGGGTGTCTTTGCCTCTGTGCCCATGTCTGTAATATGGTGAGGGTGCAGCGGCAAAGGAATTACCTCCTTTGCATGGGTAATGCCCCCATGCAAATGAGGGAACACCTTCTGAAGGTAGCACTGGCGCTTCACGTGCACCAGTACTATCGTTATTACAGAAGGGGCCGCACACGCGTCTGCTGCCCCTCCTGTAATACCAAAGTGCGCGGGGTGTGCAAGGAGGGTGCAAACACCCGTTGCAGTCCCGGTACACTTTCATATTATGACCCCCGGAGAGGCCTGTGCTTTCAAAAGTGACCTCTATGGGCTCCAGTCCCCCGGGAAAATGTCTGTTGGAATAAAAGGCCTGTCTAACCCTTTCCATCCGGAGACTTTGTTGCCACCCTGCAATAGTGTTTTATTTTATGAGAATTTTAATGGGAAATGCAATTTTTGGGACCCCTATCAATTATTATTATCTGCTTGAAGAATCTGCGCATTTGTGTGCATGCGTGTGTGTGTGCATGTGTGTGCATGTGTGTGCACGCGTTGAAACCCACAATACATCTGGCTTGTTTAAACTGTGCTGTGATAACCAGCTAGAGAAATAATGAATCAATTCCTCATTTACTTACGCTGATTTGTATTACCTGTGAACAAATTGGATGAAAAAATGTTTATGCATTTCAGAAAATATTTAATATTTTGACTTGCTACAGGCCATTAAATATACTGCCTCTGATAAGAAACTTTGTGTCGAAAAAAAGCCATCCAAATAATATGCATCTGTGTAATTTCGACCTCAATGCAATTAACTGATACATAAATATTAAGGCAGAGTATTAGCCCTATGAGCACAGGTTATTGGTTTCTAAGTAGCTACTAACACAGAAATAGCACCACAGGGATCCAATTAATTGGCAAGTATTTACTTTATATTGAAAGCACAAACCTATTTATATCATTAGACTAATTAAATCTAAACCTGTTTTTCAATATTCTGTTTTTGGAAATTGAAGCCAGTTCTTAATAATCTAGACATTAAGGTGATACTTCATTCCCTTAGTAGCATTTTAGGCTGCCGCAGCAAGTCGTGGGACACAGAGGTGGAGGGTTCTGTATGTGTGGCGTAACTATGGCAACTACTGAACCTCGGCTGATTGGACTCGTTGAAGGTGTATCAAACCACCGAAGGTGTATTGAAACGTATGGGAAAACCCTAGAAACAGAACAATTGGAAATTCCAACCTCAAGATTACAATGGCCAAAGTACCATGAAGATAAGTTAATCTTCAAAACAGGTAAATGAATTAGAATAGCAAATCTGCAATTAACTATCTATAAATACCTGCACAATACCTTCACGATATTCTGGTAGATGATATTTTTGTCCTTGAGAATCTAAGTAACAAACTGCCATATACCATAATAGATTGCATAATATTAATTTCTATGGATTGCTCCTCTACGTCCTCATTTTTATGAGTTGCTATTTGGTGGACTCCTCAGCACATGTACCATGATTGGTTGAATAATTACCATTCCTATCTCTTCCTAGCCTGTGGTTAGTCTTCCCAGAGTGTATACTATGGCTTGTTGTATAATTACCCATTTCTGGTTCCTGACAGGTCATGCAACCTGAAAATGGTAGATTCCCATTACACAAGAACACAGCAAGAGGCAAAGCAGGGGGAAACCTGGCTTTAGGCAGCTGAATAGAGTTTGCTACAAGTAAGCGCTAACTATGATAAATTGACTGTATACTAGGCAATTGTTCAAGTGAGATGGGAGCACCATTGACAATAGGGCTAGATGAAAGGACAGCGAAGACCACAAATGATATGGAGATAGAAAAACCTGACACTAATGTGCAGTAATGATAAAACTCTGGTATGTTGTATTCCATGTAGGTTTTATTCACAGGTAGTATCAGTAAGTCCTTATCATCAGGTAGGTCATCCTTAACAGGTATATAAGTCCTGTAGAGCAACATGTAAGCTGCCTGGTTCAGGGTGTGCCAGTGTGTAGACTCCTACCCTGCTGTGGCTGCTTACTAGATGTATCATTAAGCAGAGAGTCAGTAATGATTCTGGTGGATGAGCTGCGCATTACTTTTAATACTGATCGTTGTGGAGGGGGAGATCTGCTTGACCACCTCACTACATAGGGGGGTCGCTTTACTAAGTGTCTCCTTGACTAAGGAGGAGGTTGGTTTTGCCTGGACTAGTGGCTGGTTGCATAAAATGTTGGTGCTACAGGATGATCAATAAGTGCTGGAAGACTTTCCTAATGTTAAAAGCTTAATCGTGGATGTTAGGTACTCCATCAAAGACTTCAAAGCCCCTAATTTGGTCTGAAGTGAGTGAACTGCACTAATACCTTCTTGGGTATCTGAAGTATAGGTTCTAGCCTTATTTTCGACTTGCTCTGCTCTTTTTGCCAATGGCGGTTCCAAACACTGCATTCTTCTCTTCCCCTGGGGGGTTCACCAAAATGGCGTATCTATTAGTGGTGGTGACTAGAGGATCGATTATTAGGGATTGAGTACCACCAATTTCAGGGGAGTTTAGAACAATCTCAGAAGGACTGAATTCCTACCAGAATTTGTTTGACTCTCAGCCTTGCTCTCCTTAGGGCCCTTTTTGAACTTGAGGAACATGTTAGGGATCACAGAGCAATTACTTGGGCTACCCCTTGTGTGGTGTGCTGTGCTAGTCAGGGACCTGTCCATCACATGCAAGTTTGGCTCACTTACTAATAGATCCTCACACTCCTCTATAAGTGTGTCAATACGATCTAGAACACAATTACTTGCTGGATGTTTTAATGCTTTCCTAGCTTTTTTCCCTTTATGAGTTTTACCGCCCATTCCACCGTCCCCCCTACTCCCCCCCTTCCATGGTCTTTCTTTTCCCCATTACTGCAGAATAGTATTAGATCCTAAGGGATCTGCGTTGGTCAACACAGATATATAGTAGGAAGTTTTCAGGTGTTTCCACAATATAAGGAGGAGAGTGGGCAATGTCACCAAAACAGTACCTTGCAGCCTCCCGAGTCGGCCGAGCTAGACAGCAAACAAATGAGGGGTGGCCCTGCCCTGCCTCCTCCTGGCAATGATGGGCAAGGACGGGCTTTGCCCGGGCGCCACCCGTGCGCGTCCCGTGCTGCGCTATTCTAGCACAGCTTTTGTAGCGCTGCTTGTCGAAGTGGCAGCATCACCCAGCACCCGCTGGGAGTGGTCATTTTGAGAGTTGGCCGTTACCATCACGGCTTGTTAAAAGAGATGCTGTGTGTCAGCCACTCCCCTCACGGCTCAGAGGCTGGAATGCTGGAAAGCCAGCTGCTTCCTTCATGGCACCAGGTACCTGTAATATACCGCTTCTCCATAAGACCATTCACTTAAAGGCATGAAGAATTGAAATGAAGACGATGTCCACAAAGCTAGGTTCCTGGTCAGCTGAAACCTCCTATCAGCTGTCCTTGACAGATAAAATCTGTTTACAACGTGTTGATGTCCATTCTGCTTCACAAACAACGTGCAATGGCAAAACTAATGCGTGGTTGGCAACAACTACGAGGAAAACAAGAAATGCCAACCACAATATGGCAGCACTTGGTTACGCCAATACCGGGTAACTCAAGGCACGTCACTGCAGGCAAGCGTCACACAACAGGAGAGAGCTGCGAAGAAACAAATACGTCACAGCAGATCTCCCTTCTCCAGCGCGCGGAACCAGCAAGTTGGTAAGGTGTGCGAGCTGTAATTTGAATTTGAAAGTAGCGCTTGCGGTTGGGGATAACAACAGAGATAAAGTCTCAAAGTAACCCAAAAATCAAAACAAAAAAAGTCACACCTTACCACAACCTGGCACCACTCTGTCAGTCACTACCAAGGAGAACCTCGTTATTGCTTGTAGCTAATCACTAAGACTCTGTGTAAAGGGCATAACTCTCCCTCTTGAAATCTCAACGCCGAGCATGTCCATGACTGACAGCAGACAACCAAACATCCAAACCGTTGTGCAAGATCAAATGTAGAGATTTCTACACACATTGTAGATACATGTGGCACATAAAATCTATTTCCTGGCACCTCCCACTGGTGTAACGAAAAGTGAGGGGGCCTTCCTGCACGGTACTTAGGGGGCCCCCCTCCGGCCTCAATCTGGAGCTCTCCCGGCCAGAGTTCAGTGTCGAAGGGGCCCCTTGGAGCTAGAGGACCCCCGGCACTGCGTGGGCTGAGGGGGCCTGTGTTACGCCCCTGGCACCTCCAAAGTAGCGCAAGCAATGTGTGTGTACATGTAGAAGGTCATTACCAAGTAGCAAGCTTCTCTTAATGGCGCAGGTCTTGCAAACACACAGTACAGCATACTATTGTTGGGACTGTCCGCAAAGTACAGTATGCTTGCTGTGAAATGTGAAAAGTTGCTTACTGTACTCAAAAGCTTTCTCAACGCAGCTTCCCATGAAGTATCTGTTTTTGTAGACGGGGTACAGCACGCTTGCGTGGGGGCTGTCCGTTGTAATGGACACTGGTGGGACTGCAAGGCGTGCTGTTCCAGTTTCTTTTGATTACTTTGTGACTCCTTTTGTTTCCATGTTGTTCCTGTCATCAGCGCCTGATGTCTTCTCTCGGTAGAAAGCATCTTTTATTCTCTTTAGGCTACTTCTACCAAATAGTAGAGCGTGGGGTGGTTTCCAACTCACTGCCAACATTAATGTAGTAATGATGACAAGCTGGTATGTAGTAATCCAAGTAGGTTCATTCACAGGTAGCATCAGTAAGTCCTTATCAACATGTAGTTCATCATTAAACAGGTAGATAAGTCCGGTAGGTAAGCATGTAAGCTTATGTCAACAGGTAGATGAACAGCCCCACCGGGAGCAGCCTGCTAGCTGCTCAGCCCCATCCTCCAACTGTCACTCCTCATCCAGTCACCCAGGCATTCTTCCATAGCCCACACACCAACATTCCACTCAGAACACTCACACAGGTTGAGCAGCTAGGGAACAAGATAATATAGGAGAGAAACCATAACATCAGAATACTACATACTGTCTTTAGAGCACCTTCATGGGAATGTGTAGAGAAAATAAACCCATCTTTCTAGTATGTTTTTTGAAGAGTTGTAATTATTGTATGAAATGTTGCCAGGGCAATGACTAATATGTGTTCATAAAGCTTTGGGGGATTCTATATTTCAAATTGTTTAATATTTAATAATAGCGATTAGAGAAATAAATAAAACAACTCATTCATAGGTTGACTTGGAGAACAAGAAAATGGTAGTTCAGTGACATGCAGGATGGATTACTTTTTGTATAATTTTTACTCCTCTAGCGCTCCATGGTAGCCCAATCAGAGCATATACTATGGCTGGTTGTATAACACTCATTCCTATGAGTTGCCCTTGATGCACCTAGTATGACTCCTTTGCATACACCATGGCTGATTACAAAATATCTAATCCTATGAGTTGGCCCTGATGCACCTAGTTTGACTCCTTTGCATACACCATGGCTGATTGCAAAATATCTTTTCCTATTAGATGCCCCTGATGCACCTAGTTTGACTCCTTTACATACACCATGCCTGGTTGCAAAATATCCATTCCCATGGGTTGCTTTTGTGCTGCTCCAGTATGGCTCTATAGCATACGCTATAAATGATGGAAAATTGCAACCCCCAAGGACAGCACCATTTACTATGTTCCATATTCTTTATTGTTTATACTTCATGATACAAACTATTCCAAAGGTGACGGGTATCCTAGAGCTTGTCCATGTACACCCTTTTCTCTTACACCCATGCCTACACACAGCTACAAGGCAGAGGCAACATTGCTGCACAATTGACCTAGAAGCACAGCTCCAAAACACTTTGGGCAGATTTACAAGTCCTTGCACCACTTTTGTGTCACTTTTAACATGGAACAAGTGATGCAAAAGTGGCGCAATGGGCTTGTAAATCTGCCCCTTCCTACGTAGCCCACACTCTGCTTACTCCCACATCTAATGCTTAAGCATTTTCTCACTCCTTTACAATTAGATTTGCACCAGGCTCAGTAACAACACATGCAAATACTTCAGCTATATCGAAACACTACTTGTGTAGGCCACAATTCCGCATCCAAAGCACGTCCTCGAACAAGGGTGCCACCCATCTGCTTGCTCTCTGGTCTCATCAAGGGCATTAATCGCTACATGAATGCAACTACAATGCAATACAACTATGTTATCTTATATTATTGCTCCACCTAGTTTGACTCCTTTACATACACCATGCCTGGTTGCAAAATATCCATTCCCATGGGTTGCTTTTGTGCTCCTCCAGTATGGCTCTATAGCATACGCTATAATTGATGGAAAATTGCAACCCCCAAGTACAGCACCCTTTACTATGTTCCATATTCTTTATTGTTTATACTTCATGATACAAACTATTCCAAAGGTGACGGGTATCCTAGAGCTTGTCCATGTACACCCTTTTCTCTTACACCCATGCCTACACACAGCTATAATAATAATAATAATAATAATAACAAGGCAGAGGCAACATTGCTGCACAATTGACCTAGAAGCACAGCTCCAAAACACTTTGGGCAGATTTACAAGATTTTGCACCACTTTTGTGTCACTTTTAACATGGAACAAGTGATGCAAAAGTGGCGCAATGGGCTTGTAAATCTGCCCCTTCCTACGTAGCCCACACTCTGCTTACTCCCACATCTAATGCTTAAGCATTTTCTCACTCCTTTACAATTAGATTCGCACCAGGCTCAGTAACAACACATGCAAATACTTCAGCTATATCGAAACACTACTTGTGTAGGCCACAATTCCGCATCCAAAGCACGTCCTCGAACCAGGGTGCCACCCATCTGCTTGCTCTCTGGTCTCATCAAGGGCATGAATCGCTACATGAATGCAACTACAATGCAATACAACTATGTTATCTTATATTATTGCTCCTTGGATTTTTCATAGTATAGTACAAGTCTGGCATTACAAAGGCACAAGTGCACTGCTGGAAATGCTTGCATCATTTTTCGATCCAGAAGATTTAATCAGTGATCCCAGCTGAGCATACAAGGTGTCTCTTACAGGAATGATTAATTAAAAAAATGCAAAGTTCCCAGGTTTAGGTGGAAGGCAGCTCCTGTATAAAGCACCCTCAGTGCCGCTGGTGTTGAGGGTGCTGAGGGTGCTCTATACAGTAGCTGCATTCCACCTAAACTTGAGAACTACCCAGAGTTCTCTCCTTCTTTTTTGCATAATTTATTTATCACTCTATGCCTGCAAGGGTATTGTTTTGACTTATACTGGGTGCTCCCTTGTGTTTGGACAAAGCTAAACCTCTCTGAAGAGCTGTAATGACAGCGAAACACATGTCAGGGGTTGCCTTTATTCATTTCAGGTTGGCTTGAATGGTATTTTACCAATCCAAAGCTGTAATATTGTGCCTGGAGTGGTAAATGGCTTTTGTCATTTTACAGCTCGGCGAGGATAGCACTGTGCTAATCCTATGCTTAAAGACTTTGCTGTACAAATTGCAAAAGACTTTGTCCATTTCTATCTCAGCGAGGATAGCACTGTGCTAATCCTATGCTTAAAAACTTTGATAGAAAAGCAGACATTTGAGGTGAGCAAATTTTGTGTCCCCGGTGTTGAGGGTGCTCTATACAGGAGCTACCTTCCACCTAAACTTGGGAACTACCTAGAGTTCTCTCCTTCTTTTTTGCATAAATTATGCATCACTCTATGCCTGCAAGGGTATTGTTTTGACTTATACTGGGTGCTCCCTTGTGTTTGGACAAAGCTAAACATCTCTAAAGAGCTGTAATGACAGCGAAAAACGTCTCAGGGGTTGCTTTTATTCATTTCAGGTTGGCTTGGATGGTATTTTACCAATCCTAAGCTGTAATATTGTGCCTGCAGTGGTAAATGGCTTGTGTCATTTTACAGCTCAGCGAGGATAGCACTGGGCTAATCCTATGCTTAAAGACTTTGCTGTACAAATGGCAAAAGACTTTGTCCATTTCTAACTCGGCGTGGATAGCACTGTTCTAATCCTATGCAGACATTTGAGGTGAGCAAATTTTGTGTCGCTGGTGTTGAGGGTGCTCTATACAGGAGCTGCCTTCCACCTAAACTTGGGAACTACCCAGAGTTCTGTCCTTCTTTTTTGCATAATATATATATATATATATGTGTGTGTGTGTGTATATATATATATATATTACCTACTGGCGATAGCCAGTAGGTATATATAGTTAGGATTGTTTTCCATAGGGAAATCGCAACATTCTATTGGGAATAACTTTGGCGCCGGTTGAGGAATCTTCCTGAACTTTTCCTTAACTTTGCCTCGCGGCACTCCGCTCCTTCCCTGAAAGTTTGGGGGGGATTCGTCAAGCGGGGGCCGAGATAAAAGGGGGGTCCCAAACCATGTTTTCCCCATGTTAATTTCCATAGGGCGGTTGGACTCACTTTTAGCCCGAACGGCTGAATGGTTTTCCACCAAACTTGGCAAAATTGTAGGGACTGGTAGGCCGATGTGCCTTTGCTATGTCTCAAGATATGTGCTCCAGTGGTTTTTACGAAAATTAACTTTGAAAAAATATATATTGGGCTACATTGGGCTATATATATGTTAGAGCCCAAATGTAGCCCAATGTAGCCCAATGTAGCCCAAAGATGGCCACCAGAGACAAAAAAAAACAAATGTAGCCCAAATATCAGCCAGATGTAGCCCAACTATAGCCCAATGACAGAATGTCCCAGAGTGTTCTATAGAACAACTAGAGCGCTAACAGTCTTACTTATGACAAAAGTATGGCACACCTGAAGTCATCTTGATTGGAATAAAGTGTTAACACTTAAAACATTTAATTTGCAAAGGAACAAAATGAGGGGGTTCATTTTGCCATAGAAAATATGATTAGTGCTGAAGAAAGAAAAATTAGGGCACATTTTGAGTGACTTCTCAAATCCTCTTATATTTCATTAAAAAAATTCTGATATGCAGTCTCCCAAGATGGCCACCAGAGACAAAAGAGCCCGAATGTAGCCCAAATATCAGCCAGATGTAGCCCAACTATAGCCCAATGACAGAATGTCCCAGAGTGTTCTAAAGAACAACTAGAATGCTAACAGTCTTACTTATGACAAAAGTATGGCACACCTGAAGTCATCTTGATTGGAATAAAGTGGTAACACTTAATACATTTAATTTGAAAAGGAACAAAATGAGGGGCTTCATTTTGCCATAGAAATTTTATATATATATATATATATATATATTCACTAAAAAAACCATAGGTTACACACCAGTTATAGTTAGGAATTAGCATTTAAAAAACCTTTGAAATTCACAGAAAAACCATAGGTTTCACACCAGTTATAGTTAGCTGGAAATTTTACTCGCATAAAATCATTGAAATTCCCACGTTATAGTTAGTTGGACTCACTATAACTTGCACGTCTGCAATGCACTGCTGATGACGTCACATATTACATCACGCATGCATATATTTAAATATTTAAACATTACTCGCTAATATATGTATTCACTAAGATACACTTAATAAGCCGGTTAACCAATCAATTTTTTTTTTTAAAACACTGAAAAAACCATAGGTTTCATGCCTTATATAGTTAGGAATTAGCATTTAAAAAACCTTTGAAATTCACTGAAAAAACCATAGGTTTCAGGCCTTATATAGTTAGGAATTAGCATTTAAAAAACCTTTGAAATTCACTGAAAAAACCATAGGTTTCAGGCCTTATATAGTTAGGAATTAGCATTTAAAAAACCTTTGAAATTCACTGAAAAAACCATAGGTTTCAGGCCTTATATAGTTAGGAATCAGCATTTAAAAAACCTTTGAAATTCACTGAAAAAACCATAGGTTTCAGGAGTTATATAGTTAGGAATTAGGTTTTAAAAAATCTTTGAAATTCACTCAAAAAACTATAAGTTTTAGTGGTGTTATAGTTAGCTGGACATTTTACTCATACAAAACCAATGAAATTGCTCCTATATAGTTAGTTGTACTAACTATATTTCGCGCACACGCAATCCACTGCTGATGATGTCACATATTAGATCATTCATGACATGGTCAGTGACATCACTGATGACATCTCAAATGACATCACTGATGACATCACTGATGACATCATCCACGTGACAATCACATACACCTTTTCATACACTATTACAATTTTTCATCACTGTTTGTAAAATACAGAGTATCATATTTAAATCCATTGTCACAGCAAAACAAGTATCTAAAAATCCACTCAGTGATTCATAGATGTATACACACATCTAATCACTTACCTATGGATTCACTCATACATGCTGTAATAGAACACTATCAAAAATACTTATACATCTATATCGACATTAAACAACAGCACGCATCCTATTCACATATGAAGTCATCCTACTCACTTATGCAAATAATGGATCATACTTACATATTTACTTAGCAAAACACTTATACAAACACCACTTCTTCTATTCATTTAGATAGTAAGTCATACTTAGTGAATTATAAAATCATTATTACAAGTATACAGTTATCCATACAGTCACTCACACAATCATTGTGTCTTATGTATACTTATTTATATACAACAACTGACACATACACTGCCTTTTATTTTTCTAATTTGTTGGACCTGTACCTTTGAGACATATATTTGCTCATCACCACACCCATAAAGAGATTCCCTCACCCAAACTGTTAGAACATGTAGTTTTAACTTCATATATCTACTGAATCAACTATTCACACATCTTTGGACAGTCACACCCCCCCCACCGAACCACACACACTTTCACACTCCCATACAAATACTCAGTTAACTAATCAATAACTAATATAGACTTTCACATAGCTAGTAACCAACTGTAGAATCAGTTTACCCAACAACTGACAAAGTGATACAGATATTCACACAGTTTAGTCACTATCCACTATATTTAGTGAGACATTATAAATTGGTCAAGTAAACAGTCAATTACACTGCTACTAAATCCTCCATCCAAATATTTATTTATATATATCCACTCATTCTTCAATGTAAATTGCTATATATATAATGCATATTTAAATAACGAAGCAAACCACATTCACTGGATGATGTCATCAGTGATGTCATCAGTGATGTCATTTGAGATGTCATCAGTGATGTCACTGACCATGTCATGAATGATCTAATATGTGACATCATCAGCAGTGGATTGCGGGTGCGCGAAATATAGTTAGTACAACTAACTATATAGGAGCAATTTCATTGGTTTTGTATGAGTAAAATGTCCAGCTAACTATAACACCACTAAAACTTATAGTTTTTTGAGTGAATTTCAAAGGTTTTTTAAAAACTAATTCCTAACTATATAACTCCTGAAACCTATGTTTTTTTCAGTGAATATATATATATATATATATATATATTTACTGAAAAAAACATAGGTTTCAGGGATGTTATAGTTAGGAATTAGCATTTAAAAAACCTTAGAAATTCACTGAACACACCATAGGTTTCAGGGACGATTTAATTAGAAATTAGTATTTAAAAAACCTTTGGAATTCATTGAAAAAAATATACGTTTCAGGGACATCATAGTTTGAAATTAGCATTTAAAAAACCTTTGAAATTCGCTGAAAAAACATAGGTTTCGGGGACGTTATAGTTAGAAATTAGCATTTAAAAAAAAACTTAGAAATTCACTGAAGATACCACAGATTTCAGTGACATTATAGTTAGTTCAACATTTAACTTGTACAAAACCAGAGATATTCAGCCATTATAGTTAGTTGAGCTAACTCCTTACTCATTAAAGACCTGGCTGTCAGCTGTTGTGGTGTGCGTTCCTGTTGCTGAGGGACAAAAGGAGCTTTCATTTTTACACGGCGGTCCCGGCCGTGAGGAGCGCACCATCCCTTGATCACTGGGGGCCATGCGGCTGGGAATTCATCGAGCCATTAATATGGAACATCAGCTTTTGGGATTATGGGCGGTCAGACTAAGCGAGGCCCATCCAGGGTTTTGGAAACTTTTAAAACTTTGCAGAAGGTAAACGCACTACAAAGCCCAGGAATCAATGCGGCCCAAATTAGGGCGGGCTATCAAGTTAAAAGTGCGGTGCAGTATGGACACTCAATTCTGTCGAGCCTCTGAGGAAAGCGCATCAAGCGCTGAAACGCGTCAGGCTATATCGACCTTTTGGGGCTGCAAATAATATCGCTTTGCCTGTTCTCGTCCTTACTCATCAAAGACCTGGCTGTCAGCTGTTGTGGTGTGCGTTCCTGTTGCTGAGGGGCAAAAGGAGCTTTCATTTTTACACGGCTGTCCCAGCCGTGAGGAGCGCACCAACCCTTGATCACTGGGGGCCATGCGGCTGGGACTTCATCGAGCCGTTAATATGGAACATCAGCTTTTGGGATTATGGGCGGTCAGACTAAGCGAGGCCCATCCAGGGTTTTGGAAACTTTTAAAACTTTGCAGAAGCTAAACGCACTACAAAGCCCAGGAACCAATGCGGCCCAAATTAGGGCGGGCTATCAAGTTAAAGGTGCGTGGCAGTATGGACACTCAATTCTGTCGAGCCTCTGAGGAAAGCGCATCAAGCGCTGAAACGCGTCAGGCTATATCGACTTTTTGGGGATGCAAATAATATCGCTTTGCCTGTTCTCGTCCTTACTCATTAAAGACCTGGCTGTCAGCTGTTGTGGTGTGTGTTCCTGTTGCTGAGGGGCAAAATGAGCTTTCACTCACTGATACTGACTGTATCAGTGAGTGATTTAATGTGTCTTACTGAATGCATGGATTAGTGACTAAACCATGTGAATGTCTATATCAGTTTTTCAGTTGGTGTGTATGCGGGTGCATGGGTTGGTGAATAGCAATATGAGTGTCTATATGGGTTCTTGATTGATTGTCTGAGTATCTGTATGGGTGCCTGACTGTCTGTGTGTATGGGTGGGGGTGTGACACTGTGCATAGATGTGTGAGTGGGTGATTCACTAGGTGTATGGGTTCAAGAGTGTATCTGTGAAGGGCTGCATTGGTGGGTGAGTGTGTGTATGGGTGTGTTGCTGAGTGAATGGATGTCTCAGTGGTACATGTGTGAGTAACTACATATGTGAAAGGCAGTATATGTGAGTGTTGGATTATATAAATGACTATATGTGAGAGTGAGTGATTGTGAGAGTGTCTGTATGGATGGGTGTGTGCTTGTATAAGTGATTGTGTAAGAGTGTAAGTATGTGTTAGTATATGTATGAATAAGTGAGGTGGTGTGTATAACTGTATAGGTGAGTAAATGGGAGTGTGATTGATTCTTTGCATGACTGACTAGCTGTGTGAGTAACTCTATGGATGAGTGGTGGTGTGTGAGTGTCTGTATCAATGTATCAGTGCATATGATAGTGTTGTATAGATGAGTGACTGCATGTATGATTGACTGCATGGGTGAATGAGTGGATGTGTGTATAGACCTAAGAATCAGTGAGTGGTTATGTAATACCTGGAATTGGTGTGTATATGGTTTAAAAAATGGTAGTCTGTATTTTAGAGTCAATGTATCAAAGGTTATAGTAGGAGGTGAGGAGGTGCATCAGATCATCATGTGGATGATGTCATCAGTGATGTCACTGACCATGTTGTCAATGATGTAATATGTGACATCATCAGCAGTGCATTGCAGGGGTGCGAGTTATAGTTAGCTCAACTAACTATAACGGCCGAATTTCTCTGGTTTTGTACGAGTGAAATGACCAAATACCTATAACATCCCTGAAACCTATGTTTTTTTCAGTGAATTTCTAAGGTTTTATAATTCATTTCTAACTATAACGTCCCTGAAACCTGTGGTCTTTTCAGTGAATTTCAAAGGTCTTTTACATACTAATTTCTAACTATAACGTCTCTGAAACCTAGGGTTTTTTCAGTGAATTTCTAAGGTTTTTTAAATGCTAATTCCTAACTATAACGTCCCTGAAACCTATAGTTTTTTCAGTGAATGTTGAAGGTTTTTTAAATGCTAATTTCTAACTATGCCTACAGAGGTAGGACATGTGCAGAAAGAGGAAGAAAAGCACAGCAAGAAGCAAGAGAAATGCAGAAAGGGGCAACAGAAGTCCAGAAAGATGAAGAAAGGTACAGAAAGAAGCAAGAGATATGCAGAAACAACAAACAGAGGGGCAGAAGGAGGACCTGTTGCAAAGTCATCCTGTGCCCCCAACTTTTTGCTGACTGGTCCTGGTGGTAACTGACTCTGACTAACACAGCCCGGAGTATGTGCTATGCTGAAAGACACTTACAATACAGTGAGAACACCTAAATACACTAGGGTACACTATGGTTTAGTGTACCCCTGTGATTGGCATAACCTCTCCTGTAAGGCCCTAATAAATATTAGGGCAGGGGGATTAAAATGACCTCTAAGTCAAAGCAGAAAGAAGCAAGAGAAGTGCAGAAGGAAGCAACAGAGGCGCCAATACAGGCAACAGAGGTGCATTGGAGGTTTAAAAGGAGGCAGGGGAGCAGAAAGAAGAAAGAGAAGTACAGAAAGAGGCAAAAGAATTGCTGAAAGAAGCAACAGAAGTGTAGAAAGAGGCAACAGAAGTGCAGAAAGAGGCAAGTGATGTGCAGAAAGAAGCAAAAGAAGTACAGAAAGAACCAACAGAGGTGCAAAAAGAGGCAAGAGGGGTGCAGAAAAATATAGGAGAGGTGCAGAAAGAGGCAAGAGAGGTACAGAAAGAGGCAGGAAGGGGACAGAAAGAAGGAAGAGGAGTGAAGAAAGAAGCAACAGAGGTGCCGAAAAAAACGAAGGGTGCAAAAAGAACAAGAGAAGCGCAGAGAGAACCAACTGAGGTACAGAAAGAGGCAAGAAAGGTACAGAAAGAGGGAACAGGGGTGCAGAAAGAGACAAGAGAAGTGCAGAAAAAGTAAAGAGGGGTGCAGAAGGAGGCAAGATGGGTGCAGAAAGAAACAAGAGCAATGCAGAATGAACCAATAGAGGTGCAAAAAGAGGCAAGAGGGGCGCAGAAGGAGGTAGGAGAGGTGCACAAAGAGGCAAGAGAGGTACAGGAAGAGACAGGAGGGGTACATAAAGAAGGAAGAGAAGTGCAGAAAGAGGCAAGAGAATTGCTGAAATAAGCAACAGAGGTGTAGAAAGAAGCAAGAGAAGTACAGAAAGAGCCAAGTGAGGTACAGAAAGAAGCAACAGAGCTACAGAAAGAGGCAAAAGAGGTGCAGAAACAGGCAGGAAAGGTACAGAAAGAGGGAACAGGGATGCAGAAAGAGGCACGAGTGGTGTAGAAAGGGACAACAGGGGTGCGTAAAGACGTAAGAGATGTGCAGAAACAAGCAAAAGAAGTACCGAAAAAGGCAAAAGAATTGCTGAAGGAAGCAACAGAGGTGTGTAAAGAAGCAAGAGAATTGCAGAAAGAGGCATGTGATGTGCAGAAAGGGCAAGAAAGGTGCAGAAAATGACAAGAGAACATCGAAAGAGGCAAGAGAGATGCAAAAAGGGAAGAAGGGTACAGAAAGAAGCAAGAGAGGTACAGAAAGAAGTAAGAGAAGTGCAGAAAGAGTCAAGAGGGGTGGAGAAATAGGCAAGAGAGGTTCAGAAAGAGGCAAGAGATGTGCTGAAACCGGTGAGAGAAATGCATAGAGGCCAGAGAGGAGCAGAAATAGGCACGAGAGGTATAGAAAGAAGCAGGAGAAGTACAGAAAGAGGTAGAAGGGAACAGAAATAAGCAAATGAGGTGCAGGGGTACAGAAAGAAGCAAGTGAGGTGCAGAAAAAGGCAGGAGAATTGCTGAAAGAAGCAACAGAGGTGTAGAAAGAGGCAACAGAATTGCAGAAAGAGGCAAGTGAGGTGCAGAAAGAAGCAAAAGCAGTGCAGAAAGAACCAACATAGGTGCAAAAAGAGGCGCCAGGAGTGCATAAAAATGTAGGAGGGGTGCAGAAAGAGGCAAGAGAGGTTAAGAAAGAGGTAGGGAGGGTGCAGAAAGAAGGAAGAGAAGTGCAGAAAGAAGCAACAAAGGTGATGAAAGAAGCGAAGGGTGCAAAAAGAACAAGAGAAGTGCAGAAATAACTAACTGAGGTACAGAAAGAGGCAAGAAAGGTTCAGAAACAGGCAGGAAATGTGCAGAAAGAGGGAACAGGGATGCAGAAAGAGACAAGAGAGGTGCAGAAATAGAAAAGAGGGGTGCAGAAAGAGGCAAGAGGGGTGCAGACAGAAACACGAGCAATGCAGAATGAACCAACAGAGGTTCAAAAAGAGGCAAGAGGGTTACAGAAGGAGGTAGGAAAGGTGCACAAAGAGGCAAGAGAGGTGGAGAAAGAGACAGAAGGGGTATAGAAAGAAGGAAGAGAAGTGCAGAAAGAGGCAAGAGAATTGCTGAAATAAGCAACAGAGGTGTAGAAAGAAGCAAGATAAGCACAGAAAGAGCCAAGTGAGGTACAGAAAGAAGCAACAAAGCTACAGAAAGAAGCAAAAGGGGTGCAGAAACAGGCAGAAAAGGTACAAAAAGGGGGAACAGGGGTGAAGAAAGAGGGAAGAGAGGCACATAAAGAGAAAAGAGGGGTGAAGAAAGAGGCAAGAGGGGTGCAGAAAGAAGCAAGTGAGGTGTAGAGAGTGGCAACAGAGGTGCATAAAGACATAGGAGAGGTGCAGAAACAAGCAAAAGAAGTGCAGCAAAAGGCAAAAGAATTGCTGAAAGAAGCAACAGAGAATTGCAGGAAGAGGCAAGTGATGTGCAGAAAGGGCAAGAGAAGTGCAGAAAATGGCATGAGAACAGCAGAAAGAGGCAAGAGAGATGCAAAAAAGGGAAGAAGGGTACACAAAGAAGCAAGAGTGGTACAGAAAAAGGAAGAAGAGGTGCAGAAAGAGGCAAGAGGGGTGAAGAAAGTAACAAGAGCAGTGCAGGATGACCCAACAGAGGTACAAAAAGAGGCAAGATGAGTGCAGAAAGAGGTAGGAGGGGTGCACAAAGAAGCAAGAGAGGTACAGGCAGGAAAGGTACAGAAAGGGGGAACAGGGATGTAGAAAGAGGCAAAAGAGGTGCAGAAAGATAAAAGAGGGGTGCACATAGAGGCAAGAGGGGTGCAGAAAGAAGCAAGTGAGGTGTAGAAAGAGGCAACAGAGGTGCATAAAGAAGAAAAAGAGGTGCAGAAACAAGCAAAAGAAGTGCAGAAAAAGGCAAAAGAATTACTGAAAGAAGCAACAGAGGTGTGGAAAGAAGCAAGAGAATTGCAGAAAGAGGCACATCATGAGCAGAAAGGGCATACGAAGTGCAGAAAATGGCAAAAGAATAGCAGAAAGAGGCAAGAGAGATGCAAAAAAGGGAAGAAGGTTGCAGAAAGAAGCAAGAGAGGTGCAGAAAGAAGTAAGAGAAGTATAGAAAGAGTCAAGAGAGGTATCGAAAGAGGCAAGAGATGTTCAGAAAGAGTCAAGGGATGTGCTGAAACATGCAAGAGAAATGCACAGAGGCAAGAGAGGAGCAGAAATAGACACAGGAGGTATAGAAAGAAGCAGAAGAAGTACAGAAAGAGGCAGGAGGTGTACAGAAAGAAGCAAGAGAGGTGCAGAAACAGTCAGGAAAGGTGCAGAAAGAGAGAATAGGGGTGCAGAAAGAGTCAAGAGAGGTGCAGAAAGAGGGGAGAGGGGTGCTGAATTAGACAAGAGGGGTGCGGAAAGAAGCAAGTGAGTTGCAGAAAGATGGAAGAGAGGTACAGAAACAAGCTAGATAAGTGCTGCAAGAGAATTGCTGAAAGAAGCAACAGAGATCTAGAAAGAAGCAAGAGAAGTACAGAAAGAGGTAAGTGAGGTGCGGAAAGAAGAAAGAACAGTGCAGAAAGAACCAACAGAGGTGCAAAAAGAAGCAAGAGTGGTACAGAAAAAGGTAGAAGAGATACACAAAGAGGCAAGAGAGGTACAGAAAGAGGCAGGAGGGGTACAGAGAGGAGGAAGAGAAGTGCAGAAAGATGCAAGAGAGGTACAGAAACAAGTTAGAGAAATACATAAAGAAGCAATAGAGATGTAGTAAGGGGGAAGTAGGGTGGTGAAGGAGGCAAGAGGGATACAGAAAGAAACCACAGAGGTGCAGAGAGAGGGAAGAGGGGTGCAGAAAAAGGGAAGAGGGGTGCCAAAAGAGGCAACTTAGGTGCAGAAAGAGGCGAGAGAGGTGCAGAAAGAGTCAAGAGAGGTACAGAAAGTAGAAGAGATGAGCAGAAAGAGTCAAAATAAGTACAGAAATAAAAGAAAGTTGCAGAAAGAAGCAACATAAATGCAGAAAGTGGCAAGAGAGGCGCAGAAAGAAGCAAGAGTGGTTTGCACACCATTCGTACCAATTTAACACCCACATTTAGCAATAAGTAACAGGTGACCATTCTAGGTTTGCAAAGGGCCTTCCACCACGCTGTACCACTTGTCGCTGCATTTTTGGTAATGTTTAAGCCATTTGAGCTAGAAACCAGGCTTTTTCCACATAATGCATCATCTGCAGATTAGGCAGCAGATGATGGATTATGTGGATAATGCGGAAAATGTATAATTGTGCGAACGTCGGTGCAGCCAAACAGTTGCATAATTCCAGTGGCCCTGCTCATACCTCTGACTAGGTCCGGAAATGCTCCTCAGTGATTCCTTCTTTTTTTGTCTCATTGATTTCATAATTTAGCTTCTATGGAAATGAGGAAGACTAAACCTGAGGTTACCACTCCACAACACAGACTACCATACCACATAATTACTCTCCATAACACATAATCCCACTCTACATAATTCCTATACAATAAATACCACATACTTTCTATCCACATAATTTCCCTGCACAACATACCACATAATTCCACTCCACTCAAAGTACATCCACTCCACTCCAAAAAACATTATTAAAAAACGTTTAGATTTACAACGCCAATGTCTCTAACTCCTGCAAATGCGAGAACTATTACATTAAAATGCTTCTTTAACTGGTAGTCACATTAGCAGAGTAGTGGAGAAAGGGGGCTGGGCCTCCAACCAGTGCTCAGGAATTCCACTGCGTAGGATTTACAGGAGGTACCAGGATGGCTACTTGGCTGCAAAAGTCCCTCAGGAGTAAAGTGGACTTCATCCCCCAACCAGTACTGTGCCAGGAGGTGCATTTGCAGAGTGGTGGAGAAAGGTGAGCGTGGCGTCTGAAAACGTCTCGGCAATCCAACTTTGTAGCACTTACTGAAGGTAACAGGAGGGGTAGTTGGCCCCCAAGGTTCACCTTGGTGGCCAACTACCCCTCCTATTACCTCCAGTAAGTCCCACACAGCAGGGTTGCGAAGTTCTCATAGCAGGCCACGCCCCCTTTCCCCAGCACTCTGCAAACGCACTTCCTGGCGTGCTCTTGGATGAGGATTAAAGCCTCTTCACGGCTGGGATCTTTAGAGGTCAACTAGCCTACTGATACCTCCAGTATGTCCCAGATAGTGGTATTGCTGAAAGGTGGATTCAGGGCACACCCCCTTGCTCCACCACTCTGCAAAAATACCTCCTGGCACATTCTGGGTTGGGGAATTAGTCCCCTTGAATCCTAAGGGTCCCTAGGGGCCAACTAGCCCTCCAGGTACCTCCTACACAGCTGGATTGCTGAGAGTGGTCCAAGGCCACGCCCCCTTCTTACACCACTCTGCAAACACGCCTCCTGGCACTCTGCTGTTTGGGGATGAAGTCCACTTTAGACCTGAGGTCCTCAGGACACAAAAGGACCTCATCGCACCACCAGCAGTGCGCCACGAAGTGCGTTTGCAGAGTGGTGTAAAAAGGGGCATGGCCTTGGACCACCTCTCAGCAATCCAGCTGTGTGGAACTTACTGGAGGTACCTAGTGGGCTAGTTGACCGTCAGGGACCCTCACTATTCAAGGGGACTTAATCCCCCAACTTAGAACGTGCCAGGAGGGGTGTTTGCAGGGAGAGGGGGACCTCCGGCGAGAGGCTGGCTTTTAAAAACAAATAAGTTAGAAGGGGGGCTGTGTGGCCCCCCCTTCTTTCAATCTTTTTTGGGCTCTGAGGACGCCATCCCCCAGGGACTTCCACATAGAAAACAAAACAAAAAAACAACGAGAAAGGGGCCATGCAGCAACAATGCATGTTGAGTGACATGTAAGATGCCATCTTTTTTGATAGGTCTTTCTTGTAACAGAACTAGTTACAGATAATGCATGTACATGGTATTCACATGTGATCAACCTTTTAGAGTCACAGCAATGAACCCCTGCATTTGTTACAACTTGTTTGAGTTCAGCTCTCACAATAAGAGATCATCTAGAGGAGCTTGCTACATTATTTAAAAAGTGAAGCTAGCCTCTGCATATCATACAGCAGCAAATTGACAAGTCTTTGCAGTTACCCAGGGAAGCACTTATTTGGAATACCAACAGCACAAACAAAAATGACAGAACTCGATTTGTGGTTGACTATCACCCATCAGCTCCCCAACTGCAGAAATATAATGCAAAAAGCATTTCCCTTACTTCCACGTGTTAAAAATTACAAAAGATTTTTACAAAACCGCCAGTCATTGCTTACTGCAGAGCTCTCAATTTACCACGCCCAGTCATAAATCACCCGCACCAAGGCAGAAATCGCACTGCAGTCAACGGGTTAAACGGATATTACTCCACTATTGCAGCTGTGAGAAGAAGAGTGTATTTGTCAATGTCCAGATCAGCTGAAATTTAGTTTTGTTGTATGCAGCTTCTTGGTCCATGAACGAAAGTGCTGCATGTGCCTTCTAATCTGTATTTTTTTAAAGGCTTAGTTTTGACATTAAAGTTTGCATGGCACCAGTCGTGTTCACAATTAAATTCTCATCATCCCTTTTACTTTTGTCATGGTGCCAGTAATCATTGCTTTGTTCTTGTTCAGCTAATAAAAAACTTTGAAAGGTGCTAAACATTCTTCTCTCCAGCTACTTTTTCATGGTGTCAGTAAACCAGGCCTGCTGTAAAGATTGCTTTGCTCACATGCAACTATAACACTTTGAAGAATTCTGCAAATGAAACTTTGAACATGCTTGTCCTTTCTTGCAGAATGCGTTATGGCTGCTCATTTCTCCCACTACAACCCTCACTCTGCAGATTAGAGAGACACATTGTCTTTAATTTTTATAATCAACAAATTGCCTCAATCTCTGGATGGCCAATGAAGAGTTCCCCTGCCTCAGAAGCAGATAACTGGATTTGGGGTTTCACCAGTAACTGTCAATGAATATGGGTGTTCATTGCAGCTGCATAAAAATCACCTCTACCATTTCAATGAAAAAGTTGGCACTGCCTGATGTCCATCAATCCCCTGTAACTCCTAAGAACTGAGTCATTCCGATGTTTACAGTCTTATGTATTTGAAACGTGAATTTTACAAAGTTCATATCAGAGAAGTCATGATTAAGCCTCATCTGGAAGCTACTGTATTTCTTAATATTCAGGTACTCAGTTTCAGCTTTATTTTCTGAAACATTTTGGAGCACAGAGGGTAAGTACTGTACCCTATTTTTCTGAACATACTGTATGAAAAGGGTATGTTTTGATTTGAATGGCTTTACAGAACTAATTATTTTTGTGATTCTCTTATTTGTTCCTTGTAATTCATTGTTAAAAATAAGTGTGGGCTAAAAATCCGTTCCGCTCGCGGAATTTGAGGATTTTTGGCAATTTCGCGGTCCGCGAATCGCGCAAATTTGCCCAAAAATCCGCAATTCGCAAGCTGGCGGATTTTTTTGCTTGGTCGCGCCTCAAAAATACAATCTCACGCGCACGGCGTTAACTTACCGTGATTCTTAGTTTGCCCAGTTATTTGTCCTCCCTGTGTGCGTGCACTGTGCCATTTTGGATCTAGCTGCGTGATCGCGCAAGACTTTTCGACCGCGAGTACGTTCTAGCGGCCCTTGCACTGCGAGAGTTTGAGAATGTGACTACGTCATAAGGGCCCGCGATCACGCATCGCAGGAGTACACAATTGCAAACACGTAGATGCGACGCTCAGCTGACTTCTGGCGGGAGATTTGAACAGCTCGCTTTCCCGAACTTGCAAAAATTGCAATTCTGCACAAGAAATCTACCGCAGACAGCATAAACCTTCTGAAATTGAAGATTTGGATCAGAATAACTCCTCAGATTGACATTTGGCTGCTCGTTTTTGTGCAAGGAGTCAATTTTTGGGGGGGTGGGAGGAAAGAAGTGCCCCAGAGTCTCCAACTTCCTGTTCCTGTCTAGCAGGCTCCTCCCAGTGCTTTGTCCATGTCCTGGTCACTTTTCATTTGGATCTGGAGCTGAAAGGATTACTTTTTGTGGCTGCTGCTGGATATTTGTATTTGAGGACTTTTTGTTTGAATCACTTTTGGATTACTTTTGGATTTGAGATTTTACAAGTAAGTTGGTGTTGTTTGTTTGGGGCATTGCTGTTGCTGCAACTACAATTTTTTAACTTTTTCATAACTTTAAGAAGAATATATCGTGGGTAGGCACAGTGTCCAGTAGGTCCAGGGTTATTCATGGGTGCATGATACAACTGTTTCTGTGAGTTTTGTTGAACTTAAATATCATTTAGGTCATGGAATTGAATAGATCACTGTTATATGTGGATTTCTTTTTTAATTTTGGGCTGTGTGTAAAGCCACACTAGCCAGTAGGCACAGGGGTAGTCAGTGGTGCATAGACCAAATCTTTCTGTGGGGTGTCTTGAATTTAAACATCATTTCGGGCATGGATGGCATTGGATTGGGGTGATTGTTGTGATTTTTTCGATTTTGGGGGGTGTTGTTGGGGCCTGGCCATGTGGGTGGGGGCCATTTTGAGGCCTGGTCCAGGCAGGGCCTGGCCAAGGAGGTGGGGGTCAAGGGGCCACTTTGAAGCCAGGCAGGGTGCTTTGTGCCATAGGCCTGCACCCAGTCTGTCTTGCTTTCATCCATTATGCCCAGGGGTACTCAGTGGTGCATGGACCAAGGCTTTCTGTGGGGTCTCTTGAATTTAAACATCATTTAGGGCATGGACGGCATTGGATTGTGGTGATTTGTATGTGTTTTTCGATTTTTTGGGGTGTTGTTGGGGCCTAGCCATGTGGGTGTGGGCCATTTTGAGGCCTGGTCCAGGCAGGGCCTGGCCATGTGTGTGAGGGTCAAGGGGCCATTTTGAAGCCAGGCAGGGTGCTTTGTGCCATAGGCCTACACCCAGTCTGCCTTGCTTTCATCCATTATGCCCAGGGGTACTCAGTGGTGCATGGACCAAGGCTGTCTGTGGGGTCGCTTGAATTTAAACATCATTTAGGGCATGGATGGCATTGGATTGTGGTGATTTTTGTGCGTTTTTCGATTTTTTGGGGTGTTGTTGGGGCCTGGCCATGTGGGTGGGGGCCATTGTGAGGCCTGGTCCAGGCATGGCCTGGCCATGTGGGTGGGGGTCAAGGGGCCATTTTGAAGCCAGGCAGGGTGCTTTGTGCCATAGGCCTGCACCCAGTCTGCCTTGCTTTCATCCATTATGCCCAGGGGTACTCAGTGGTGCATGGACCAAGGCTTTCTGTGGGGTCTCTTGAATTTAAACATCATTTAGGGCATGGATGGCATTGGATTGTGGTGATTTTTGTGTGTTTTTCGATTTTTTGGGGTGTTGTTGGGGCCTGGCCATGTGGGTGGGGGCCATTTTGAGGCCTGGTCCAGGCAGGGTCAAGGGGCCATTTTGAAGCCAGGCAGGGTGCTTTGTGATATAGGCCTGCACCCAGTCTGCCCTCCTTTCATCCATTATGCCCAGGGGTACTCAATGGTGCATGGACCAAGGCTTTCTGTGGGGTCTCTCTTCTATTAATGTAAACATCCATTTTGATTAGAAATGATTGCAATTTTTATTTTTGGTCTTTCCATTTTTGGGTGTGTTGTAATAATAATAAATGCCTAGTTGCAAATATTAATTGAAGCACAACATATGCAACATTTATTTAACTGATGTTCCTCTGGCTTCCTTTGCTTTTAGGTGAAGAGAACCAGAAATCATCCTCATCGTTCATCATCAGTGCCAGGAAGAAGTGCTGCTACGGTGTGTGCAGCACAACGTCACGTGTGGCCACAGACAACTCTGCAACTGGTGCAACTGTGGCCTGCTGTTCTGACATCTGAAGAAGATGGGCCCAAAGAAAGGTGGCCGCAGCTCCTCTACCAAGAAAGTTGCCAGTGCCACTGCCAGTAAGAAGGAGCAGAAGAAGCAAGTGGCGCCGGCACTTACCAAGGAGACTGGTGTGCCCACAGGCACTTTTTTTTGGAGAAAAAAAACTACGCCTGCAGCAGCGGTGTCCGCCGGGGACCAAGCTGGGAGCAGCACCTCAGCTTCATTGGTCTCAGTGCCACCACACCAAGTTAGGCCCAAGGCCATGAGTGCCGCAGGGGCAGCCACTTTAATTGCTCAATCACCATCGACCAGTGATGTTGACGTTGACTCATCACAAGAAAGTAGCATCCAATCAACACAGGGTGTAACTCATCTGATGAGTGTTCAACCGCAGCCACAACCACAGGTGCAACAAGGAGAGGCGCAAGGAGAGGCGCAAGGAGTGGCGCAAGGAGTGGCGCAAGGAGTGGCGCAAGGAGTGGTGCAAGTAGAGGCACAAGTAGAGGCGCATGGAGAGGCACATGGAGAGGCGCAAGTAGAGGCGCAAGTAGAGGCGCATGGAGAGGCACAACTGCCCACAATGCTTGTTCCTCCAGAAGTAGGGGCACATCAGGAAATCGAGACTCAAGCGGAGGTATCATCTGAGCAAGCCACTCCGCCTGATGATCCATTGTCTTCCAGATCCCCAGCAAGAAAAAGGTCAAGGAAGGCTAGTACAAATTCTTCTTCAAGCCCCCTTCCTTCTGATGATCTAGATTTGGATTGGAACCCACCAATGCAGTCTGAGAGGGAGGCACGCCATGAGCCAACAAAGGTAGATAAGCCTAACAGGAAGGTTCCCGCAAGTCTTTCACTTATGGGTGATGATGACAAACAAGAGGTAGAAGTGGTGTATTCTGCTGCTGATGAACAGTCTGACGATGACGACCCAGTCATCACAGTCGTCACTCCAGTCCCAGCAGGCATGCAGCAGACAGACATTTTGACCCTATCCCGAATTGCTGCTGAGCGGGATGTGGGCGGTGTGGCACTGGTACCACCACCAACACCGGTAACTACTACACCACCACGACCTACAGCTTCCATATTTTCTCGTCAGAAGGCCCGGCAGGGACCTACATCCAGCTCGACACCATTACCTCAAGTAGTGGTGCTGTAAGTGCACAACCGAATCAAATTAAGCCACGCCCATCCTCCACTTCATCTGGCATTGAAAGTAGCACCTCCACCACCACCAGAAATCTCCAGTCCCCAGTTTGGGACTTCTTTAGTATTAGCAAAAAGGCGGAAAACCTAGTAATTTGTTCGATTTGTAAACAAGTAGTTAGTCGGGGTAAGCTTGGTACCAACTATGGTACCGGAGGCCAGAGAGGTCATCTCAAAAAACACCACATTATCCAGTGGGAGGCGCACCCAGGTAACATCCGGAAAGCCAAAAGTACAAATCCAAATGTAGACATAGATATTGCATCTGATGACGAAGAGGAGCTGATCGTGAGGGGGGAGGTGAACAACTGAGAGGCATTTTTTCTGGTACACACAGTACCCATGGCAGCAGCACTGCAGTAGTAGCTCCCACACCCTCCTCTACCCCAACAACATCAAGGAGGCACAGTAGTCTGGTAGAGACACCAATGCGAAATAGTACATCCATGAGCCTAACTGGGTTGAAGAGGTCTGCATCCTCATCACATATGAAAACGGTCCAGACCACCATCAAAAGCATGTTTTGGTTGGAGGAGCCATTTGAATGCAACCACCCAAGTCTGTATAATGCAATGCTGACTAAAATGTTAGCGCTGGACCTTCTCCCTTTTTCTTTCGTGGAAGGGGTGGGTTTTCGACAATTTGTGGCAACAGTCTGCCCTAAATGGAAGGTTCCTAGCCGGTCCTATTTTGCCAGAGGTGCGGTTCCAGCACTACATCAAGATGTGCTGGAGGTGATTGGGGCAGCTTTGCAGAAGAGTGCTGTTCACACTACTACTTCGGTGTGTGAGTGAGGGCAGTATTTTCAAAACAATCACTTTTGTTTTGTTGTACGGGTTGCTTGGGGTTTTATTTTGAGTCTCTCCATCCCTCTACGTGTGTACAATTGGATATCAGGGGGTTCGGGATGGCAGAGTTGTAGATGTGGTTGACCCTCTCCCCTCATTTTGTGTTTAATGATATTTAGAGCGGCAGCTTAGCCGCAGGGGTTCCTCTCTTTGAGATCATGTGACTTATTTTATATCCAGGATATTTGCAATGCTAGTTTAATTAATTATCTACACTTTCTCTTTTTTGTTTTCCAGGCCCTTCACATCCCGTTGCCTCTCATCAGTTATTCTTGCTGTATCTCTTTCCTCATTTTTATCGACATGGCTCTGATCCCTGGTCTATCATTTGGGGAAGACATAGTGTCAGACATTTTGGCGGGACCTTCACTTTTTGGCAATGCCGTCGTTTCGGAAGTTCTAGCACAAAGGGAAGGCTGGGACACACTCTTGGAATGAAAGAAAACCCATGTTAAGACGATTTTACATGGGGCGATTCTAACTGAGTATCTGCGGGTCAATGCCGCCCCTAGAGGTCTCCTTGTAACTAATGAGCCTCTAATATTTTTAGAAGATGAGGCCTTTAGACGCGATTGGGCTCTGGTGGCATGGAAGTGCACTCGGGACTGGCAAGTCTTGATTATTAGCACGGCCAAGCGACTGGCAGATGCCTTATTGATCCAGATTCAAACTACTGAATCTGGACTACAAACTAAGATCGTTATGACCACAGTTGACCATAAATTGGATTTGATCAATACGGAATTGGTCGAATACAGGGACCATCTATTACACTCCAAAATCTCAAAGCTACAAAAGGTCTTAAAACATTTCTCTAGGGAAAAAGTCTACCCCTACACTAACGATGAATACGCCAAACAGAAATTGGCGGAAAATAATAAGAACAATCAACAGGGCCGACCTCGCCACTATACCACCAGTAGCTCTAGTGAGGGCAGTGAAGGGGATTTTCAACAGAGAAGGAGAGGTAGGGGCCGAGGGCAATGGTGTGGGCCAAGACCACCGATGTACCATCAGCCATTACAACAATACTCTAACCAACCGTTTAATTGGTCTGGAATGGGCTACCTTCCCACGGGACCTTTTCAAAATCCACAGTTTCAAAACCCACAATTTGAGAATCCTCGTTTTCAGAATCCACAATATCAGAACCCTCACTTTCAAAATTACCAGGGGCCTTTTTTAGGGAGAGGCCGGAACAAGGGGCATGGGAAACAGAGAGGTCAACAACAAGTGACCTGGGAGGATCCGTATCAGGAGATCACACAACGGATCACCAGGAGCATGGCACAGAGCAGCCTTCCAAGTACCAGCAGTGTACCTCCTTAGTTGTGAATTTATCCTCCCACTCCCTATCTACTATACAGGAACAGGTATTGAATAAGGGATTGGGTTTTGTCCCTACGAACCCTCCTGACTTATTCAAACTCCGCCAAGATTTGGCAGCCTTTTTTCGTAATCTGAGGCTTAAGGTTTACTTTCAAGATCAGGAACCTTTGGAGTTGGATAGAGGGGATACTTCCCTTGGGCCTAAATCTCTATTCACTCCTCAATTTTCTTTGTTACCCCCACAAATGGCGGTTTTTGAACAGGCGGTCATTCATGATCTGTAAAATTCCAATCTGGAACAATATCATTATTTCTCGAATTTGTCCAACCTTGAAAAACAGGCTCTCAAGGAATTATCTGAAAATAAGTAAATTATCCTGAAGCCGGCGGATCAAGGTGGTACCACGGTGATCCTTGACCTGGCTACCTACCGGAATGAGTGTAGTCGCCTACTTTCTGATTCCAGAACTTATCACAGACTAATGGCGGACCCTACTGATACCCTTACCAGGGAGATCACTACGGTGGTTGAGGAGGCTCGCATCAACGATTGGATCACGGGACATGAGGCGGATTTCTTAATAAATAAACATCCAAAGATTCCATATTTCTATGTCCTCCCTAAGATTCATAAAGCGGTTAGACCCCCTTCCGGGAGACCTATTGTCTCCGGGATGGGGTCACTGCTCGAACCTCTATCACAATTTTGTGATTTTTTCTTTAAACCCCTGGTATAGAAACTCCCTGCGTATTTAAGGGATACTCTGGACATCCTGAACCTACTTAAAGACACCCATTTTGACCCCGCAACTGAGTTTCTTATAGGCCTGGACATAGAGGCTTTATACACCAACATTCCTCAAAGAGAAACTCTTCGTATGTTGGAAACCATCTTATTTGAGGAGCAATGGTGATACCACACTCCCAGAGCCTTTATACTACAATTAGCAGAAATAGCCTTAACAAAAAACTTTTTTGAATTTGAGGGTATGATGTATTTACAAACCCATGGTACTTCCATGGGGAGTGTCTTTGCCCCCAGCCTGGCTGGGTTGTATGTGGGGGCATTTGAACAACTTACCATCTTTGACACCACGGGCTCTTGGTATTCTCAATTGAGATTACGGCGTCGCTACATTGACGATGTCTTGGTGATTTGGAGAGGTGATGAGACTTCTGTGGGCCTTTTCCTCGAATGGCTAAACGAGAGAAACCCCTTCCTCCATTTCACCTCGACAGTCACTAAGACCAGTCTTCCCTTTTTGGACTTTTTGCTTGAACCAGATGGGGGCATCCTTAAAACTAGGGTTTTTCATAAACCCACAGATAAGAACGCATTGCTGGCATACGAAAGTTTTCATCCTAAGTTCCTCCGGGAGAATTTACTGGTGGACCAATTCTTTCGTATTTGCCGAAACTGTTCAGACCGTGCTGATTTTGCCACAGAAGCTACGATTCTTTCATTGAAATTACAACATAGGGGTTACCCAGTAAACACCATCAAAAGAGCTAAGATACGGGCATTGAATGCAAACAGGGACTCCCTTCTTGCCATAACCACCAAATCAAAGACTTATAAACCTGTCTTTGTTTCGACCTTCAATACAGCATCCCAGCAGATTAGAAGACTAGTGCTGCGGAATTGGAAAATCCTCAACACAGGGGGTCTGTATATAGAAAAGTCTCTTTTTTCGTGTAGACGGAGCCAGAATCTGAAGGACATGCTGGTCCACATGAGACCTAGAGTTACGAATGTGAATAAGGACATCGTGTCAGTAACTGGTCTTCCTAAAGTGATGGGCCACACTGGATGTGGTTCCTGCAGTGTATGCACTTTGACTTCTAACACAAAACAAATTGATCTGGGCTTCCGTACACCCTGGGAACAGAGATCCCATACCAATTGTAATTCCCAGGGTGTTATCTATCTTATTACATGCCCCTGCAACAAATGTTATGTGGGGATGACAAGTAGGAAAGTGCGCACAAGGATTACTGAACATCGGAGTACAATACGATGCTGCAGATCAAATACCAAGCTGACAGCACATTTTGCTGAAATGGGATACTTGGTGGATGAATTAAGGTAGACTGTGATTGAGAAATTAAATTTGGTAGATCCATGACAGATGAACAACGCATCTTACTTCATAGAGAACAAAAATGGGTGTACCGATTGAGAAGCCACATTACAGGGCTCAATGATGATATACCTTGGCAATCATTTGGCAGGCACTAATATGCCTATTATGGATGGGCGGACACAATAGAAATTAATCCTTCTTGAACTAACGTGTTTGTCCCATTTATGACTAGATGGCTGGCCTTTTGTAATGATGGCTCTTGTGTATGATGCACTTGTATTCGTCATGGGAACTGAGATTAGATACATATATCACTGTGCCCCCTGTCTATAACGTCATTGTATACCTTCATTGGTGTTTCTTTGATTGTTTTCTAAGTGGTAGAATTTTTGGGCTGTCACTATAATATTAGATAAGGTTATATTGACTATCTTTTCAGGCAGCCCGAGTTCACTATGATTCTACATACACACATATATGTATACGAAATGATCTTCTCTCGTTCCATCTTATTTGACATAAACCAAAATGCCATCTCTGACTGTTGGGGGCATGTTGTCGCTTTCATTTCCGGATTGTGCACATTTCCTTTATTTTACGACTGAACTAATTAATCGGAGGCTTATGGATGAGCCTTTCCGATAGTTTAATGTAGTACCCGCGATTGGGAACTTCATTTCCCATGAACCCGCGGTCCTCTAGCCGGACGCCTTGATGTCTGATGGCGCGCAAAGTGACGCGCGGAGGGCGTGAACAACCATGAGAACGCTATGGGTACTTTAATGGATCCCGGTAAGCCGCTGTCACCTACACGGCGATCCAAGAGCAGGCAACCGGACGAGGTCTTTCCTCGGAACAGTAAGGAGTGTCCAGGGGGGCTGACAATCATTCCATTCTTAGATGCTGTCTACCTCTGGTGGGTTATCACGAGTGTTTCTCGCTGAGTCTATCCCGTTCACACGCTGTTTTTGATACCTATAACATGGGTTTACTTCACTCTATTTTATCTTATGACGAAGTTTAAAACCTGACAGAGTCTGTTTGGGACGCTACCTGTTCTGCTTATTTCTTTCTTGTGCATACAGGTTGTGTTCTTGGGAGACAGACCTGCAGGACGCCATGTCGAGTTTACATTAGTAATAAACTCGGTGAGTATTTGAAATGGGAGTGTTACTACACCACGACCTTGGACCTTGATCGTGGGGCATCTTTCTTGGTAGATATTACCAGCACCGGATATGTGGCCCTCATCTATGAAGAGGTGTATATATTTTTATTTGAGCATAGCATTGCTCATATATTCAGTTCATTGATATTGTTGTGTGATGAACATAACATGCCCGTAGCCTAGTTGAATGGACCAATATTTGGATTTTTCTTTAGAATCCAGGGGATGTTATAATGGTTTGTGTGCATCCCCACCTACAACATATTTATTTAGGATTATTATATTCCAGCTTATGTGTCCCGTGTTGTCGGGATCCCCTCCACGCATGTCGATTCAATTGGAATCCAGGGGGATCAGTTAATTGGTACTTTGACCGAATTGCGGTTCGACCAATTGCAGGACAGATAGCAACACACGTCCTGAAGAAGACCGGGGTGACCCTCGTGGCACAGTAAGTCGGTCGAAACATGTTGACAACAGCGGTATAAGGAGGGTTGTTTTGAGAACTTTATTTTCTCTTGGAAACACTACCCATCCTTTCTTTTCTTTTAATCCTGGTTGCGGAACCTGTCTATAATTTCTGTTTGGTATCCTCAAACCAGTTTTAACATTTCCTGATTAACTGCACGTGTTGCACTTTAGTTCCAGTCACAGGGTGACATTCACTGATCACATTTTCGTTTATGTATATATGTTGTGTGGTGTTTTATTGCGTCCAGTGGTCTTTTATGTTCAAACCCCCTTCCCTATGCTCTGTTCAGAGTGTGGCTACACCTGGGCGTATTGTAAGCAGACCCGATGATGATGCATGTCACACACTTCGGTGTGTGAGTGAGGGCAGTATTTTCAAAACAATCACTTTTGTTTTGTTGTACGGGTTGCTTGGGGTTTTATTTTGAGTCTCTCCATCCCTCAACGTGTTTACAATTGGATATCAGGGGGTACAGGATGACAGAGTTGTAGATGTGGTTGACCCTCTCCCCTCATTTTGTGTTTAATGATCACACTATCCACCTGACAACAGACATGTGGACCAGTTGCCAAGCCCTTGATTACATGTGCATCACTGCACACTGGGTCTCTTTTGCAGGGGTTAGAGAAAAGTTGTCTGCAGGTGTTGACCCTGCCACAATTTTTCAAGCTATTCGGAAACATGCAACAGTAGCCATGTTTGCCATGGAGAAATCTCATACTGCAGTAAACATTTTGGAGGATTAAACCAATACCCTCCGAGCACTCAAATATCAAACCAGTATTACTAGTATCACAAGTCAATTGGCAAATGTCACTGTCCTTATTTAGTTATAAAGAAATCCAACTCTTCTCCGATTTAAGGTTCTTCTGTCTTTATTTCCATGTTCTTCAGAAGATACACCATGGGCACTTGTTAAATCAGCCAACACGTGTTTTGTCGTGTAGTATTACAACACCTTGACTTCCTCAGGGCTGTAACCAAGTAAACAGTTCCCATGAGATTTCACGACCTACGTATGGCTAGTAGTTAGTAGTGTGAAAATTATAACACACCCAGAAAACGTGTATTAGAGTCTGCAAGTTTATAAGTCTCAGTGTAGAAGAATACGGAAAAAAAAGTTAGTACCATTCTCAGTTCATATTACACCCTCAAGTTGTGAATAAAGTAGAGTCATATGCCAGAGTAGATTTAAAGTGCAAAATAGTAACATGCTCGGTTCCATGTAATACTCTAAGAAATCACCTATAGATCCATGGTTCAGTCTTTCACATCGGGCTCTTCAGAATCTATTCGTGTTTCTAAGCCTAGAACAAAATCATCAAATTAACTCCGTTCTCTCAGTGTCTTAACCCTGGCAAATGCTAAGAAATCCTCAACAATACTATCTGTATCTATACATTTATACTAACTGAGATTCCAAGCCAAGATGTCCTCCACTCCACAGTGTCCCCAAAGTAATTATTCACTGCTACACATCTATATACACATATCTTGTGTATTACCTTCATATCTTTGTTGGAGCTTGTCAATAATCTCCCAATCGTCACACCATCTATTCACAAGTAATAATCTTCAATATCACGGTAACTGAAAATTAATAACAGTTTGTCTTACTGCACTATATACATTATTACCAACTTATTATACATATAATTCCTATACTTTACCTCCTCGTATCTATGGGGACTTATCGATAATCTGCCTTCACTATTATCAAATAATCCTCTTCATTATTATTGTGGCTGCCAACAGATTGTAGAGTATCACACTCCGCTATATTCCTTGTAATGGATAAAAAGTTTAAAGGTACATTTTCACTCTCCTTTACCTCATGTAGTCCTGTTTTATCAAATCCCTTGTATTCGCAATATCATATTAAATGGTATATACAACAAATAAAAAAAACCTATATTCATTGTCAGTATATGCAAATTATAGACATTCCACATAAACTCACCCTACACTTACGAAAACCATCCAACTTGGGGTCTTATATTTTCTTCAGTATCTCTTTTTTGCTAGTGCTGAAGAGAAAAATATATATAAAATATGGTACAATCTCCCGTTTAGAATATCCACATAACACCACTATCATACAAATTGCTCTCTTCACAAAACAACTCACCCTCGTTTTCTGTATCGGTAATCTTAGACCCCGTTTCCTCCTAGGATAATATAAATTAAGAATATTGTGGTTACCGCAAACTCCCACTAATGTAAACTATAGACAAACACTAGTCCGATATAAACATCGAAGAAAGCATTCTCACCTTACTCCCGAGCAGCAAATATCTTTACTAGTCCGGTCGGCGTTCTGCACGGGCGCCACCTTGGAGTGTCCTTTTAATTCTAAAACAGGTGGCGCCATCTTAGAGTGTACTCCGGGTCATTACGTGGTTTCTATTCATGTTTACCATTTAGACATACTCTAGTATCATCCAATATGTGTAAAAATCATCTCTACCTCCGTCCTTTTAAACTATTTCAAGAAAAAGACGAGTTCCTCGAGTATCACCATAATATCTAGTATAGCTCTATTGAGAAATAACCAGGCGCCATCTTGAAGTAACTCAATATTTCTAGAAGCATCGGCGCTATCCAATACTTGTATACATGATTACCATCTAAAATGCATTAATATCATCCAATATTATCAAGAAAAGTCTCAAAACGAGTCCTTCTAATTATCACTTAGTGCAGACGGGTTCTTTTAGTCTCCCTACAAAACACAGTATAGCGCTATACCGGAAAAACACATAATCTGTTCATCACCATTATAATATACTAAGTCTAAATAGTAGTGATCCTCAATATCACTGTGGATTACTGGAACGACATGTGTCAGGGAGAGATAGGATAGAGTATCAATTACCCAGGCTTGTGGGTTAACAGTAAAATGATTTATGTATCTAAATAGATATACAAGAGTAGTGAGTAAATAGAGGTGTAGAGGTGTATACAGGTTTGCCATAAACAAACAATAATAATATCAATAGTAGTGCTCACTGTCGCAGAATCATATCTATCTTATTCTAACTCATCCTAGGTATATATTAAATCCATTCTAATGACATTATAATAATCCCAACAAATTAAAATCACATAGAAATATAAACTATGAATATCCATCTTTTCAATATACAATATCTAAGATGTTTCCTATTCCGTCATTAGACATCGTGATCTTATCTACTAGCTAGTTCACACATGTGTACTCAGGACCAGTATATATTCTACTAATAATAACGTTGGTGTTGCATACAACTCCCACATATATGTCATTTTGTAGTGTACACACAAATCGTATAGATCTATATACAAGGTTCCACTACATCATTACTTTACTACTGGTACAATGTTCAACATATTGTAATAATTCTATTTACTACATTATTTACATTCTTATTCTCCATAACCGTCATTGTTATAGACTTCCCTGCTATCCATGCAGCAATTAGTCCTGTCCCAGAAAAAATTGATATTCATTATCAATATTCAATCCTCTCTCAACCGCTCTGAGTTTCATCATCCAGATGACTTTTCTACGTCTCAGTTTCAGAAGTCTGTTACCCCCACGAGGGTCTTGTATCACATGATCTATCCCATAAAAACTAAACTGATGCTCATTCTTCTTTTCAAAATTCTGTATAAAATGGGAAGCTATTGGATATCTAGTGTCCCCATTCTTCCATGCTCTGAAGTGTTCTAGAATTCTATCCCGAAGACCCCTTATGGTGCTACCAACATATATTTGCCCACATGTACAGGCAATAATATATACCACAAAAGTCGTATCACAATTAATAAACTCTTCGATCTGATAAGTCTCCAAGCCATTGTAACTGAAACTTGTCACCTTCTTCCTGGCCCATCTACATGAGCTGCATCGCCCACATTTGTGAAATCCTTTGATTCTATTCAAAGGCCAGGGAGTCCTGATTTTCACTGGATAGCTGGGACTAAGGTCATTGGCTAGTGTCTTGCCTTTTTTGAAAGTTATGCTAGGTCTCGCACTCACATATGGTTGCAAGTCCTTATCCGCTTAAAGTAAATGCCAATGTTTATTTATAATGGAGTACAATCTGTGTGACTCCACGTTGTAATGAGTCACCAGACGTACCTTATGTTCCCTCAAGTCATTATTATTCACCTTCTTTGGTGTTAGAGTTTGTGAGCGCCTGAGTGCACATGCCCTCCGCCTGGCTTTGTCAATTACCTCTCTCTCATAACCTCTTGCAACAAATCGGTTGACCATATCACATATATTCTCCTGAAAGTCTACATCCTCCGAACAATTTCTCCTCGCTCTGACCATTTCACCGTAAGGTATTGATTTTATCTGACAGCTCGGATGACAGCTGCTCGCATGAAGTATCGAGTTACAACTTGTCTCCTTACGATACATCCTGGAGCAAAGTTTCATATCTTGGACATATAATTCTATGTCCAAAAAAGTAATCTTCTTCGCATCATACTGTGTAGTGAAGCGTAAGTTTACATCATTCTCGTTAAGATATTCAAAAAAACAATTAAAATTCTCAAGGGTCCCAGTCCAAATCATAAGACAATCGTCAATAAAACGACCCCAATATTGTATATACTCGACCCATTTGCGGCCGCGACTGCCCCAGATCCACTCCGTTTCGAACCACCCCATAATGAGGTTAGCTAAAGACGGAGCGAATCTGGAACCCATCGCGGTCCCAAGACATTGTCTGTACCATTTACGGTTAAATAAAAATACATTATTCTTGAGTACAATATCAGTCATTTCCAATAGCATTTTGGTGTGCTCAAGAAACTCTATTGGTCTTCTGTTCAAAAAGGTTTCCACTGCTGATATCCCCAATTGGTGTTCTATATTTGAATACAAAGAGACTACATCTAAAGAAACCAAGTTTATCCCAGCTTCCCATTAGACTTCTGACATTATATTCAGCACATGCTTAGTGTCTTGGATATATGAGGGTAAATTATAGATAACGAATATACCCTGTAACCATACTGTTGTGCGCGGTTAATCTGTTGAGTATCCTTGTTGTTGTTAGTTTGTGCAGTTAGGAGCAGCCACAGAGGGGGTCATTGTGATATTACACAATGAATAGGGACCAAGAAGCCAAGGATCTTTTCAGTAACCTCCAAGCGGGAGGTAATATTGGCTCTGTCACTGGTACTAAAAAGCCTGCTAGGATAGTGGGTCTCAGAGAGAAGTTTTGTAAATTAAAGAAATTGAAGAAACAAGAACTTAATAAATGGTGGGACGCCGTGACACTAAATCAATACTTGTCCCTAAATCGGTTGACCATATCACATATATTCTCCTGAAAGTCTACATCCTCCGAACAATTTCTCCTCGCTCTGACCATTTCACCGTAAGGTATTGATTTTATCTGACAGCTCGGATGACAGCTGCTCGCATGAAGTATCGAGTTACAACTTGTCTCCTTACGATACATCCTGGAGCAAAGTTTCATATCTTGGACATATAATTCTATGTCCAAAAAAGTAATCTTCTTCGCATCATACTGTGTAGTGAAGCGTAAGTTTACATCATTCTCGTTAAGATATTCAAAAAAACAATTAAAATTCTCAAGGGTCCCAGTCCAAATCATAAGACAATCGTCAATAAAACGACCCCAATATTGTATATACTCGACCCATTTGCGGCCGCGACTGCCCCAGATCCACTCCGTTTCGAACCACCCCATAATGAGGTTAGCTAAAGACGGAGCGAATCTGGAACCCATCGCGGTCCCAAGACATTGTCTGTACCATTTACGGTTAAATAAAAATACATTATTCTTGAGTACAATATCAGTCATTTCCAATAGCATTTTGGTGTGCTCAAGAAACTCTATTGGTCTTCTGTTCAAAAAGGTTTCCACTGCTGATATCCCCAATTGGTGTTCTATATTTGAATACAAAGAGACTACATCTAAAGAAACCAAGTTTATCCCAGCTTCCCATTAGACTTCTGACATTATATTCAGCACATGCTTAGTGTCTTGGATATATGAGGGTAAATTATAGATAACGAATATACCCTGTAACCATACTGTTGTGCGCGGTTAATCTGTTGAGTATCCTTGTTGTTGTTAGTTTGTGCAGTTAGGAGCAGCCACAGAGGGGGTCATTGTGATATTACACAATGAATAGGGACCAAGAAGCCAAGGATCTTTTCAGTAACCTCCAAGCGGGAGGTAATATTGGCTCTGTCACTGGTACTAAAAAGCCTGCTAGGATAGTGGGTCTCAGAGAGAAGTTTTGTAAATTAAAGAAATTGAAGAAACAAGAACTTAATAAATGGTGGGACGCCGTGACACTAAATCAATACTTGTCCCTAAATCGGATACCGAGAGGCCTTAGATCACAGATAATTCCTACCTATGAGGATCTAGAGCCTGACCTTTTAGCGACCTGGGAGAAAGAGCTTACCAATTCCTCTAGGAACCTAATGAATATATTGATTGAGAACGCGGAAAGAAAAATTAAAAAACTCTTAGAGGAAATACAGAAAGCAGAGGATGAGATAAAAGAACTTAATCTTCCAGAGGCGACAGTAAAGAACTATACTATTCTTGACAACTATTTAAATGACTTAGAGTCAGATATTAAACGCAGAAAGGCAAGAAAATTAAAGCGCGACGAAAATGACTATAAATCTGGGCGCCTCTTCACCTTTGCCAAACGTTTCGATTACCTAATAAAGCAAAACCGGGGCTCCAAGCTAAGAGTTACTACCACCCCTAATGCGAGTGATACTGAGGCTTCATCGAACGTTAGTAGTGAGAATGAGGATGTGGACGGTGCGCAGGTAGCCGTGAACACAGAGAACAGTTTTTTTAGAAGAAGTAAAGAGATTGAGAATGGGGAACAGAGACACTACAACCAGAGGCCGGGGACTAGGTATCGTAGGACAAGGAAAGGAAAAAGAGGCAAGGGGACAGCAAGGGATAAGACGAGGAATGACACTGCAATCTTGGAAGAATTGAACAGTGATATTGATGTGGTGAATAGTGAGATAGAAATCATTAACTTGTCTAGTTTGGAACTGTCACAGGATATGGTAAAGCTGTTGAAGAAAGGTTTGGGATTTTGTTCTAATGTAGTATCTGACTGGTATATGACTAAAATAGATATATAAAGAGCCTAGGCATCACGCTCCACTCGGACCTGTCCTTAAAAACCCAGGTGGGCGCCGTGGTCTCAGCAAGCTTTTTCCAAATGAGGAAAATAAAAAAATTGCTCACCTCCTCACCCAGTCTGCCTTAATCCAGGTTACTATCGCCTTGGTCATGTCCCGCCTGGACTATTCCAACAGCGTCTATCTGGGACTTCCAGTGGGCCTGTTGAAGAGACTTCAACTTGTCCAGAATCAGGCGGCTAGACTCATTTTACAACAGCCAAAATGGTCTTCTATTAAACCAGGACTAAAAAAGCTACACTGGCTTCCGATTTCCCAGCGCATAGCCTTTAAAGCAGGTTGTATCACCTTCAAGGCCACACAAGATAAAGGCCCTGCCTTTATTCATCGTCTGATTTCTAAATATATACCCACCAGAAGCCTGCGCTCTGCTCATAAATCCCTACTGGAGGTGTCTCTCTTTAAAAGGAAGCGACAGGGAGGCTGCTGCTTTCGCCATCTAGCAGCCTCACTTTGGAACTCCATCCCCTTACCGATTAGGCAGAGTAAGGATCTACTCACCTTTCGTAAGGGATTAAAAACTTGGCTGTTCTCTCAAGCCTACCATTAGCCATTGTTAGCTTAGTGTTATGTTGGACGGATTCTTCACTTTTCCTATAGCGCCATGAAGCCCACGGGCGTACGAGCGCTTTACAAATTGATTTTAACATAACATAACATAACATCTACAAATTTGTGAGACTATTGAAGATTAAAAAGTTTTTTGTACATGCACCAAGTAAAAACAAATGTCCTGAGACAATAAAGCATATGAGTGACTTGACTATAGAGGGGGTTAATGCAACAAAAATACTTTTATCCCTGACAGAGAATGAAGAAGATCCTATTACGCTTGCTAAACTACTTGATGACTTAGAAGTTAATAGTTATATGAGCGAAAGTATTGGTCTCAAATTAAAATCAAAATGGACCCCACAATTTGGCTCGGGTAATACTATTGATGCTTTCCACATATCAGTGGAATTAGACATTGATAAGCTTATTGCTAAATGATCGAAGATAGGTTATACCATGAGATTTGATAATCTTACTGTGGGAGAGAGAGTAGCCCTGAAAGCATTAAAGAGTAATGACAATATTACCATTCGGGTGGCAGACAAGGATGGTAATATTGTCGTGATGGATACGACACAATATAATGATGAAATCTTGACACAACTGAACGACACAAGGTATTATGAATCTCTGAAAGAGAACCCACTTGGAATTCTGAAAAATAACATCAATGAAAAACTCAAGAGATGGTATGATTTGACACTCTTAGATATAGATGAGTACAATTATTTGATAATTTTTACACCACGAGCACCATGCTTATATGCCTTACCGAAGGTACACAAGAATAGAGATAATCCACCGGGGAGACCATTCATCTCGGGAATTGGTGGCCCGACTGAAAGAATTTCAGAATATATTGACATATTTTTGAGACCATAGGTGCATAACTTACCCTCATATATCCAAGACACTAAGCATGTGCTGAATATAATGTCAGATGTCAAATGGGAAGCTGGGATGTACTTGGTTACTTTAGATGTAGTCTCTTTGTATTCAAATATAGAACACCAATTTGGGATATCAGCAGTGGAAACCTTTTTGAACAGAAGACCAATAGAGTTTCTTGAGCACACCAGAATGCTATTGGAAATGACTGATATTGTACTAAAGAATAATATATTTTTATTTAACCGTAAATGGTACAGACAATGTCTTGGGACCGCAATGGGTTCCAGATTCGCTCCGTCTTTTGCTAACCACTTTATGGGGTGGTTCGAGGCAGAGTGGATCTGGGGCCGTCGCGGCCGCAAATGGGTCGAGTATATACAATATTGGGGTCGTTTTATTGACGATTGTCTTATGATTTGGACTTGGACCCTTGAGAATTTGAATTGTTTTTTTGAATATCTTAACGAGAATGATGTAAACTTACGCTTCACTACACAGTATGATGAGAGGAAGATTACTTTTTTGGACATAGAATTATATGTCCAAGATATGAAACTTTGCTCCAGGATGTATCGTAAGGAGACAAGTTGTAACTCGATACTTCATGCGAGAAGCTGTCATCCGAGCTGTCAGATTAAATCGATACCTTACGGTGAAATGGTCAGAGCGAGGAGAAATTGCTCGAAGGATGTAGACTTTCAGGAGAATATATGTGATATGGTCAACAGATTTGTTGCAAGAGGTTATGAGAGAGAGGTAATTGACAAAGCCAGGTGGAGGGCATGTGCACTCAGGCACTCACAAACTCTAACACCAAAGAAGGTGAATACTAATGACTTGAGGGAACGTAAGGTACGTCTGGTGACTCATTACAACGTGGAGTCACACAGATTGTACTCTATTATAAATAAACATTGGCTTTTACTTAAAGCGGGTAAGGACTTGCAACCATATGTGAGTGCGAGACCTAGCATAACTTTCAAAAAAGGCAAGACACTAGCCAATGACCTTAGTCCCAGCTATCCGGTGAAAATCAGGACTTGAATAGAATCAAAGGATTTCACAAATGTGGGCGATGCAGCTTATGTAGATGGGCCAGGAAGAAGGTGACAAGTTTCAGTTATAATGGCTCGGAGACTTATCAGATCGAAGAGTTTATTAATTGTGATACGACTTTTGTGGTATATAATATTGCCTGTACATGTGGGCAAATATATGTTGGTAGCACCATAAGGACACTTCAGGATAGAATGCTAGAGCACTTTAGAGCATGGAAGAATGGGGACACTAGATATCCAATAGCTTCCCATTTTTTACAGAATTTTGAAAAGAAGAATGAGCATCAGTTTAGTTTTTATGGGATAGATCATGTGATACAAGACCCTCGTGGGGGTAACAGACTTCTGAAACTGAGACGTAGAGAAGTCATCTGGATGATGAAACTCAGAGCGGTTGAGAGAGGATTGAATATTGATAATGAATATCAATTCTTTCTGGGACAGGACTAATTGCTGCATGGATAGCAGGGAAGTCTATAACAATGAAGGTTATGCAGAATAAGAATGTAAATAATGTAGTAAATAGAATTATTACAATATGTTGAACATTGTACATGTAGTAAAGTAATTATGTAGTGGAACCTTGTATATAGATCGATATGATTCGTGTGTACACTACAAAATGACATATATGTGGGAGTTGTATGCAACTCCAACGTTATTATTGGTAGGATATATACTGGTACTGAGTACACATGTGTGAACTAGCTAGTAGATAAGATCATGATGTCTAATGACGGAATAGGAAACATCTTAGATATTGTATATTGAAAAGATGGATATTCATGGTTTATATTTCTATGTTATTGTAATTTGTTGGTATTATTATAATGTCATTAGAATGGATTTAATATATACCTAGGATGAGTTAGAATAAGATAGATATCATTCTGCTACAGTGAGCACTACTATTGATATTATTATTGTTTGTTTATTGCAAACCTGTATACACCTCTACACCTCTATGTACTCACTACTCTTGTATATCTATTTAGATACATAAATCATGTTACAGTTAACCCACAAGCCTAGGTAATTGGTACTCTATCCTATCTCTCCCTGACACATGTTGTTCCTGTAATCCACAGTGATATTAAGGATCAATACTATTTAGACTTAGTATATTATAATGGTAATGAACAGATTATGTGTTTTTCCGGTATAGCGCTATACTGTGTTTTGTGGGGAGACTACAAGAACCCGTCTGCACTAAGTGATAATTAGAAGGACTCATTTTGAGACTTTTCCTGATAATATTGGATGATATTAATGATTTTAGATGGTAATCATGTATACAAGTATTGGATAGCGCCGATGCTTCTAGAAATATTGAGTTACTTCAAGATGGCGCCTTGTTATTTCTCAATAGAGCTATACTAGATATTATGGTGATACTCAAGGAACTCGTCTTTTCCTTGAAATAGTTTGAAAGGAGGTAGGTGTTAGCTATGTAGCCAGATTCCACGGGAACGAAGAAGAATCCCACTACCTCCAGGACACAGGAGCAAGAATGTGAGAGGAAAACACACTCCTGTCTACTGTCCCCTAAAAGTATGAGGGAAAACCCAAGGAGTGTCCACCACTCTCCTCATACGAGGGGGTCAGGGAGAAGTACGTTGAGTGGAGGTCCAGGCTAGGAAAAAGAACAGGAGACACTTCATATATCATATAACCTAGGTACACAGTAATACTCAAGACATTGACATGCGTGATGGTTACCAGGAAATCTTACCCCAAGTGAAGGTCGTAAACGCTGCAACGATGAGTTCTGTAGTTCAAGGGAAATTCCTGAGGGTGTAAAGAATAGGCCACGGTTGCTCATCAACCTTCTAGCTATATGTGCTGATCCCAGTCACTTATTTGGTAATAAAAAACCTATGTGTATGTGTATGTGTGTGGCACCCTCAATAAATCATATACCCTCACTACACCCTTCTAACTGAAAAAAGGGGGTGGGGGGTTACCAGTGCCTCACGGGAGCAACACCCAGGGGAGGATCTGGCAGGCTGGTACTCGCCTGGATCCTCACTTATCATCATCAGCTACTGTCAACCATGAAAATCAAAGGGGAGTAAAAATGTGCATTGAACCCAAAATGTGCGACTACTGTTAAGTGACCCTATGAAGGTGTAATAGAACCCCAGAAATTCCAGTTCTATACTACCACTACATTTAAAAAGAACAGAGCTAAACTGGCAACTTTACCTTTATTCTGTGCTGTTTGCTCATTCTGTTAAAAACAACAACCAACATGTTTCATCACCTATATATATATTGCCGGTGATTTCATCAGGGTTTTACCGGGTCAGCCTGAATTTTGCACTACTGGATTCTCCCTTTATTGTACCTGCAGTGAAGAGAGGGCGAAAAACACACACACACACATACATTGTATTCGTTATTATTCATTGTACCTCGGTTGGGTTATACTGGAGTTAAAATTTCAATTACTCAAACTAAAAACATCTCCACTGTGGAGACATTTAGAAGTGTTTTTTGTACATCATACATTACCAGGTGGCCTTTTTTGTGAGCCTACCCGGCCCCCGTAGAAGAATCTGGTGTACACCGCAATAATGTTAGTGTATTCCGTGATCCGCCTGCCGGTCGGTTTTCTATAAAGCAATATGAGGAGAAAGAGCAGGGTATTATTAGGCTGCTCACATGTGCTCACGCTCCTAGCGGTCCTCTCCCGTACTATCTCTAAACTGTTTGTACGTCTGTTTTGCTTGGTTCCTATAATCCGCTCTAACTACTCTTTCTGCCATTTCGCCGTATCTCAAGGAAACCCCTTGCCTAGGACTTTGGTAGATAAAGAGTAGATCCTCCCTATCTCGGGTGTGTTCTCATTCGCCCTGTCGGTTCTTAACCCAGCTTGCTGTCGGCTTTCCTGATCTAGCGGAAGCCGTTAGATCCGCTAGATCAGGAAAGCCGACAGCAAGCTGGGTTAAGAACCAACAGGGCGAATGAGAACACGCCCGAGATAGGGAGGATCTACTCTTTATCTACCAAAGTCCTAGGCAAGGGGTTTCCTTGAGATACGGCGAAATGGCAGAAAGAGTAGTTAGAGCGGATTATAGGAATCAAGCAAAACGGACGTACAAACAGTTTAGAGATAGTACGGGAGAGGACCGCTAGGAGCGTGAGCACATGTGAGCAGCCTAATGATACCCTGCTCTTTCTCCTCATATTGCTTTATAGAAAACTGACCGGCAGGCGGATCACGGAATACACTAACAGTATTGCGGTGTACACCAGATTCTTCTACGGGTGCCGGGTATGCTCACAAAAAAGGCCACCTGGTAATGTATGATGTACAAAAAACACTTCTAAATGTCTCCACAGTGGAGATGTTTTTAGTTTGAGTAATTGAAATTTTAACTCCAGTATAACCCAACCGAGGTACAATGAATAATAACGAATACAATGTATGTGTGTGTGTTTTTCGCCCTCTCTTCACTACAGGTACAATAAAGGGAGAATCCAGTAGTGCAAAATTCACGCTGACCCGGTAAAACCCTGATGAAATCACCGGCAATATATATATAGGTGATGAAACATGTTGGTTGTTGTTTTTAACAGAATGAGCAAACAGCACATAATAAAGGTAAAGTTGCCAGTTTAGCTCTGTTCTTTTTAAACGTAGTGGTAGTATAGAATTGGAATTTCTGGGGTTCTATTACACCTTCATAGGGTCACTTAACAGTAGTCGCACATTTTGGGTTCAATGCACATTTTTACTCCCCTTTTATTTTCATGGTTGACAGTAGCTGATGATGATAAGTGAGGATCCAGGCGAGTACCAGCCTGCCAGATCCTCCCCTGGGTGTTGCTCCCGTGAGGCACTGTCAACCCCCCACCCCCTTTTTTCAGTTAGAAGGGTGTAGTGAGGGTATATGATTTATTGAGGGTGCCACACACATACACATACACATAGGTTTTTTATTACCAAATAAGTGACTGGGATCAGCACATATAGCTAGAAGGTTGATGAGCAACCGTGGCGTGTTCATAAAAACAGTAGAATTTGATTCGGGTCAATGACCACAGAATTCGTAAGGGAAGGCCATCAGTGTAGAAAATCATATGAGTGGGGGACGGCCTTTTCCCTGTGTTTCCCCTGTGGCTCCTGTTGAGATTGTTGCGTAAAGAATAGGCCAGGAAGGGAAGAACTCATCAAAGACTCACTCACTCAATCATACAACGTAAACTGGAAGGAATGAGGTGTACCGACCGGCTGTGTAGAGCAACACAGCGGAGCAGTCACACACTCAGGAGGTGAGACACCCGGCCCCAGCAGGAGAAAGGGCGGAGCGCTCACTCTCAGAAGGAGTGCACCAAAGAAAAGTAAACAGGGGACTTCCGTGTTGCCACAGGGATTGGAAATGAAGGCACAGGCTATTAAGACGCCCGCAAAATGCGTGGGATATGGCAGGGAAAATAGCACTGCCTGCACGGGAGCTGTGCAGGAGAAAGACCGTCACTGCAAGGAACACAGCGAGGACAGAGAGGCGAGGTTACCGGCAAGCGAAGGCAGGCAGAAAAGAGCACCACACACCAAGAAGGAGCTGCAAGACGCCACGGCCGGCGCGTACAGGATTTCAGGAACCAGGAAGTAGGAAGGGGGCGTGGTACTGGAACAGTAAGCCAAGCAACGGCTACGTTCCGACACACCCCTTTACGAGCGCTAGGGATCGTCTACAAACTCCTTCTTCTTGGTGTTTAGGGAATCAGGACAAATTCTTAAATGGGGAATCCGGAACTAATACACATGTCAAGATCTCTCGCAACCTCACCTAATCCTAACAGTACCCCTCCTCAAAGTCCTATTCCCGGGACCAGGTTTAGTAGGATGGAGTCTTTGGAACTGTCTGATTAACCTGGCAGCATGAATGTTCTCTGCAGGCTCCCAAGATCTATCTTCTGGCGGGTATCTTACCCAATCTATGAGGTATTGGAGTCTGCCTCTATGTCTCCAGGAATCTAGGACCTTTTGCACTTCATATTCTGCTTCTCCATTGATTTGTACAGGTGGGGTGGGATTACAGGGACGACCGGGGGCAGATACTTTTTAATCAGGGAACTGTGGAATACAGGATGTATTTTCATGCATGGAGGCAACTGCAATTTCAGAGTGACAGGGGAAATGAGTTTTTCAATAGGAAAGGGTCCAATGTATCTAGGTTGAAATTCTCTGGATCCTTCGATTCTAAGGTTTCTAGTGGATAACCACACCTTCTCTCCTACATTGTACATGGGCTCTGTCTTTCTGTGTTTATCAGCTTGTTTCTTCATGGCTAGTTTGGCTTTACCCAGTTCCGTCTTAGCAGCTTCCCATACCTTGTGAATGTGTGCATGATGTTCATCTAGGGCTGGCACAGTTGTTTCTTCCGACCTCAATACAATAGGAATCATTCTAGGGTGTTGTGCATGTAAAAAGAAAAATGGGGAAACGTCAGTGGCTGAGTGACTAGAATTGTTGTAAGCGAATTCTGCTAAGGGAAGAGCTTGAACCCAAGTGGAGGGGATGGATGTCAACAAACAACGAAGGAACTGCTCTAAGGTCTGATTGGTTCTTTCAGTTTGTCCATTAGTTTGAGGGTGATAAGCGGTAGATAGTCTGTGATCGATTCCTAGAATGGAACACAGACCTCGCCAGAATTTGGAGACAAACTGGGGACCTCTATCTGATATGATGACTCATGGCAATCCATGAAGTTTTACTATATGGTCCAACAAGACAGCAGCTAGATCTTTAGAGGAAGGTAGCCTTTTTAGAGGTATGAAATGGGCCATTTTTGACAACAAATCCACCACTACGTAAATTGTGTTGTATCCTTGGCATGAGGGAAGGTCAGTCATAAAGTCCATGCTTATGGTATGCCAGGGTGATGGCGGAATAGCCAGGTTTCTTAGTAGCCCTGTAGGCGCACAACGGGAAGCTTTTTGTCGCGCACATGTAGAGCAGGATTGCACGTAGGCAACTACATCTTTGGACATGGACTCCCACCAGAACCACCTGTGGCATAGTTCCTTCGTTTTATGGCTGCCGGGATGTCCCGCCAAGGCACTGTTATGACACCACTCTATGATTACTTGTTGAAGAGTGGGAGTAGGTACATATATTTTATCCTCATGGTAGTACAACCCTTCCCTAATGGTGTTCAAGGGTTCTTGTAGCCAGTCTACCGGTGGCATGGACTGAAGATGTTCTTTTATGTCCTCAAGAAGTTGGTAATCCTTGCCTCCCACTCCTAGGATTCTGTTATCAGGAATGATAGGAAGGGGTTGTTCCTTGTCGGGTTCTTTCTCATACCCTAAGCGTGACAATGCGTCCGCTTTTCCCTGCTGGGTCCCTGGTCTATAGGTGATGAGGAAATCATATTCACTAAAGAATGACAGCCATCTCATTTGTCTAGGTGTGAGAGCTCTAGCCGACTTAAAAAACTGGCGATTTTTGTGGTCAGAATAAATGGTGACTACATGGGGGGACCCTAGCAAATGATGTCTCCACTCCTGAAAGGATAGTTTGATGGCCAAGAGTTCTCTTTCGCCTATCGTGTAATTCCTCTCAGCTGGCAATAAGGTTTTTGAGAAATAGGCTATGGGATGCTTGTGACCGGTTTCCTTGTCTCTCTGTGAAAGAATTCCTCCGACAGCATATTGGGAGGCATCTGCTTCCACAAAAAAGGGTTGTGTGTTGTCTGCATGGTGCAGGATAGGAGCTGAGGTGAACTAGTTTTTTAATGCACAAAAGGCCTTTTCTGCTTCATCAGACCAAATGAAAGGAACCCCTTTTTTCAATAGTTTTGTAATGGGGGAGACAGATTCAGAAAAGTGATCAATAAATCGCCGATAAAAATTGGTGAAGCCTAGAAAAGACTGTATTCCTTTGATTGAAGTAGGGCTAGCCCATTGAACCAAGGCTTCGACTTTCTTGGGATCCATTTGGATACCACCGGGCTTTATTATGAAACCCAAGAAATCTACTTTGTTAGTGTGAAAGACACTTTTATCCAATTTGGCATACAAGTGATTGTCTTGTAATTTGGTCAAGATTTTCCGGACATGTTCCACGTGATCGTTTTCGTTCTGGGAGAATATGAGGATATCGTCAATATAGACGATGACGAAGATGTCGATGTATTCTCTCAAAATGTCATTAATAAAATACTAAAACGCCGCAGGCGCATTGCACAAGCCGAAAGGCATGACACAGTATTCATAAAGGCCAAATTTAGTGCGAAAAGCTGTTTTCCATTCGTCGCCTTGTTTGATGCGTATCAAATGGTAAGCCCCTCTTAGATCGATTTTGGTGAAAATCTTGGCCCCTTTTATTTGATCGAGGAGAACAGGGATGAGAGGAAGAGGGTATTTATTTTTTATGGTGATTTTATTCAAGGACCTGTAGTCCAGGCATGCTCTGAGCCCTCCTTCCTTCTTATCTATAGAAAAGAGAGGAAATGACACAGGGGAAGTAGAGGGACGAATAATCCTTTGTTAAGCATGTCGTCCAAGTACTCTCTGAGATACTCTGTTTCTGAGGGGGTCAAGGCGTAAATGCGACTGCAGGGCAAGTCTGCTCCAGGAATCAAGTCAATACGACAATCATAGCTCCTGTGTGGAGGCAACTTGGTAGCTTCTTGTTCATTGAAAACTCCCTGGAATTCAAGGTATGGCTCAGGTACGCTCAGATCTGTTCTGGTTTGAACAGCACAAAATAAAGGAAGTTCTGGTTCTCGAGCTTCTTGATAACAATGAGAACGACAATACGGGGAACTCAAGGTAACAGTTCTCTTCACCCAATCTATTACCGGGTTGTGTCTTTGCAACCATGGAACCCCCAAGATGGCACCAAAATTGGGAGTATCTATTAGTTAAAAAGAGATACTTTCTGAATGCCCATTGTTAAAGACAATGATCAGAGGTGGAGTTTGATAGGTTATTAACCCAGATGATAACTCAGACCCGTCCACCGCCCATATAGATTCAGGATGTTCTTTGGGGGTAAAAGGTATTCCTAGTTTTTTAGCGAGTCGAAGGTCAAAAAAGTTTCCAGTAGCCCCGGAATCTAAGAGGATAGACATGTTAAACTGCTGTTGCTCCGGGTATGTTAAGGTGATTGGTACAATGAAGTGTTTTACCACCTTCAGGGGTAATGTTTTACTTGTAGAGATCTCTGCTGATTTCTGTAGCCTGAAGAATTGATCTCTCCATTCTCCAAGCTTTCTAGTTTTACGAACTGGACATACTATTTGCTGATGGTCTTGGAGTTTTGGGATGCACTTGACAGTCTTTAGCGAAATGTCCCCCTTTTCCACAGTATAGGCATAGGTTGAGCTTTCTTCTCTTGTACTTTTCTTCTGTGGATAAGGGACCTCGTAGTCCTCCTATTTGCATAGGTTCTGAGGTGTCTTTTATTACGGGTTTCTCAGGCCTAGTCAAGACAAATTTAGGTACACCACTGCGATTCTTTTCTCCTTTTCTCTCATGCAATCTATGATCCAACTTGACAATCAGATCAATAAAGGAGGCACAATCCTCAAGAGGATGTACTATTTGTGAGAGCAAGACTTTTAATTCGTCACATAACCCACGGTAAAATAAGGAGGTTCTTTTGTCTTCAGGCCAATGTGTCTCTGAAATCAGGCGATTAAAATTGGTGATATAAGTAAGGAGGTCTTTGGATCCCTGTTTGAGATTTACCAGAGCGGTATCACTAGCTTGCATGTAGGTGTGTTTGGCAAACAAACTTCTCATTTTCTCTTGAAACAGAGAGAGGTCGTATAATAAAGGGTAATTGTTTTGCACTAGGGGGACTGCCCATTCAGTTGAATTCCCTGCAAGGTAGGAAATGATGAACGCCACTTTGGCTGAGTCATCAGGGAATGCCGCTGCTTTACAAAGGAATTGTAATTGACATTGGTTCATGAAGACATTGTACTTGGTACTATCCCCAGTAAATCTCTCTGGCATAGCCAGAGGGACAGGACTAGGTGTATGAACTGTAACCTGTACAGGAGGTATAGTGGAATCACCACTGGCCCCTTTATCACCGTCTCCGGTACCCTTAGTAAATCTGGCTGGTTGTATGTAATTCTTGCGCATTTTAGGGATAGTTCCCGTTTCTCTATGTGTCATATGTTCAACCGTCCTTAGTTGATGGACCTCTGCTTGCAGCCTCTGATTTTCGGCCCCTAATCTCCCCACTTCTGCCTGAAGGGTGACTAAAGCAGCTGCTAGGTCCTCCATGGTATGGGCCTGGAGGTTAAGCTCAGAAGTACCAAGAGATAAGTCAGGATTCATCTTCGTTCTGGGGGAATGAATTCGTGGGCTTGGCTTTCTGTTAGCTATGTAGCCAGATTCCACGGGAACGAAGAAGAATCCCACTACCTCCAGGACACAGGAGCAAGAATGTGAGAGGAAAACACACTTCTGTCTACTGTCCCTTAAAAGTATGAGGGAAAAACCCAAGGAGTGTCCTCCACTCTCCTCATACGAGGGGGTCAGGGAGAAGTACGTTGAGTGGAGGTCCAGGCTAGGAAAAAGAACAGGAGACACTACATATATCATATAACCTAGGTACACAGTAATACTCAAGACATTGACATGCGTGATGGTTACCAGGAAATCTTACCCCAAGTGAAGGTCGTAAACGCTGCAACGATGAGTTCTGTAGTTCAAGGGGAATTCCTGAGGGTGTAAAGAATAGGCCAGGAAGGGAAGAACTCATCAAAGACTCACTCACTCAATCATACAACGTAAACTGGAAGGAATGAGGTGTACCGACCGGCTGTGTAGAGCAAGAACAGCGAAGCAGTCACACACTCAGGAGGTGAGACACCCGGCCCCAGCAGGAGAAAGGGCGGAGCGCTCACTCTCAGAAGGAGTGCACCAAAGAAAAGTAAACAGGGGACTTCCGTGTTGCCACAGGGATTGGAAATGAAGACACAGGCTATTAAGACGCCCGCAAAATGCGTGGGATATGGCAGGGAAAATAGCACTGCCTGCACGGGAGCTGTGCAGGAGAAAGACCGTCACTGCAAGGAACACAGCGAGGACAGAGAGGCGAGGTTACCGGCAACCGAAGGCAGGCAGAAAGGAGCACCACACACCAAGAAGGAGCTGCAAAACGCCACGGCCGGTGCGTACAGGATTTCAGGAACCAGGAAGTAGGAAGGGGGCGTGGTACTGGAACAGTAAGCCAAGCAACGGCTACGTTCCGACGCGCCCCTTTACGAGCGCTAGGGATCGTCTACAAACTCCTTCTTCTTGGTGTTTAGGGAATCAGGACAAATTCTTAAATGGGGAATCCGGAACTAATACACATGTCAAGATCTCTCGCAACCTCACCTAATCCTAACAATAGGTAGAGATTATTTTTACACGTATTGGATGATACTAGAGTATGTCTAAATGGTAAACATGAATAGAAACTGCGTAATGACCCGGAGTACACTATAAGATGACGCCGACTGTTTTAGAATTAAAAGGACACTCCAAGATGGCGCCCGTGCAGAATGCCGACCGGAGTAGTAAAGATATTTGCTTTCCGGGAGTAAGGTGCGAATGCTTTCTAGGATGTTTATATCGGACTAGTGTTTGTCTATAGTTTATATTAGTGGGAGTTTGCGGTAACCACAATATTCTTAATTTATATTATCCTAGGAGGAAACGGGGTCTAAGATTACCGATACAGAAAATGAGGGTGAGTTGTTTTGTGAAGAGAGCAATTTGTATGATAGTGGTGTTATGTGGATATTCTAAATGGGAGATTGTACCATATTTTATATATATTTATCTCTTCAGCACTAGCACTTTATTCACAGCTTGAGGGTGTAATATGAACTGGGAATGGTACTACCTTTCTTTTTTCCGTATTCTTCCACACTGAGACTTATAAACTTGCAGACTCTAATACACGTTTTCTGGGTGTGTTATAATTTTCACACTACTAACTACTAGCCATACGTAGGTCGTGAAATCTCATGGGAACTGTTTACTTGGTTACAGCCCTGAGGAAGTCAAGGTGTTGTAATACTACACGACGAAACACGTGTTGGCTGATGTAACAAGTGCCCATGGGGTATCTTCTGCAGAACATGGAAATAAAGACAGAAGAACCTTAAATCGGAGAAGAGTTGGATTTCTTTATAACTAAATAAGGACAGTGACATTTGCCAATTGACTTGTGATACTAGTAATACTGGTTTGATATTTGAGTGCTCGGAGGGTATTGGTTTAATTCTAATCTGCTTATGCAGTTATTTGTGGGTGTTGGATACACGCCCACCTTCCTGGAGCACCACATGTGATAAATAGATAACGAATATACCCTGTAACCATACTGTTGTGTGCCCATTAATCTGTTGAGTAGCTTTGTTGTTGAACATTTTGGAGGAGTTTAACAGTAAGGTCTTTGAATGGCTGCATCCAAGAAAGTGCATGGTTGGTTATGTTTCCACGGATAATGGCAGTAATATAGTTAGGGCCATGAATGATGGTGGCTATTTCAGAGTGCCGTGTTTGGTGCACAGTATTAACATTGTTGTTCAAGATTTCTTGAAAAAAGAAAACACAGTCAGCAAGTTACTGACCACCTGCCGAAGAATCTGCACACATTTCAGCCATTCTTTTAAGGCCCGGAAGCAGCTGAGGAAACTTCAACATGACCGTAGAGTGCCAGTCAGAGAACTCAACCTTCTACATGCTTGAACGTCTGACTGAGCAGTGCTTGGTAATCAATGAGTATGTCTTTGCACTGGGTTCTTCTATGAAAGACATGAGGCTAGAGTGGGAGGAATGAGACCTAGTTAAAAGCCTGACAGACATGCTTTGTCCTTTTTAGGTCTTCAAGCGTGAAGTCAGCAGGGAGGACTCTACTTTGGGCAAAGCTATCCCATTGTTGCGCATGCTAGAGCACCAACTGAAGGCGGTGTCTTCAACGTTCAAAGATGATACTGACAAGCAAGACGCATATCCGTTGGCAGAAAGCTTATTAACCCGCCTAGTTGACAATGAAAGGCTTAAAAAAATACATACAGAACAACATTACATTTGTGCCACTATTCTGGATTCACGGTACAAAAACGCAGTGGCCAGCAAAGCATTCATTCCTTTTACTGAAGCAGATGTTTCAAAGTACAAACATTGGCTAGCTCTGTCAGCCACTCGGTTCGAAGAAGAGCGGCAGGAAGTTGAAGGAACCGGCTGAATCAGCAGGCCATCCGGCGTCAAGGTCCACTTCTGTGGCCGAATGCAGTCACTTTCCCTCACAGCCGTTACCTACACCAGCAACTTTATCATCATCCTCACCTGCACCAGGCCCAGCCATAATATTTTCGGAAGCAGATTGAATAACTCATCAAGGGTTTGCTTGTTCCAGTGCTGATGCAAAGGCCACAGATGGTACGCAAAGTGGAGCAGCCCTGGATGACCTTGAGTGGTTGAGGTGAGTGGATGGTGCAGGCCTATCTGGATGACCCAACAGAGGTCTACATTGATCACAACCCATTGCTGTATTGGTTTGGGAAAAGGGGACAATGGCCACTGATCACCAAGCTGGCTCTAAATTATTTGTCTTGCTCACTCGCAAGCGTGTCTTCTGAATGTGTTTTCAGTGCTGCTGGTGCCATTGTAACTTCAAAAAGGACCCACCTCTCGCCCCAAAATGTGGAGAGGTTAACAATGATCAAGATGAATCAGCACTTCATGCCACCAGATTACAAAATACGTGATTACACGCAGGAAGAAGAGGACACCGACTTAGGTGACGAAAGTTCTTCTCTGTTAGCTGACCTACTCCTGTCTCAATTCACAGAGTTTGAGGACGAGCTCTACTTCCCTGACACCTAGGCCTGAAACTAACTTCCTTTTTTTTTCGTCTTGACTCCTTATTCACTTTTACTCCGGTGTGTCTTTCTTTGTTTTGCAACTTTTACCACAACAAAACTCTAATCACAACAAACCCATCAGCAGCACTGTCTTCGTCTTATTTCCTTATTGAAGGTGCCGCTGTCTGCAATCCTGAAGTTCACAAGTTCACAACTCAGTCAAGCTCCTCTATCCTCCTCCTCCAGACTCCCCCTATCCATTTCCCTCAAGGCTGATGGCTGGATTATGCAGAATGAAGAAACTGTTGCTTCGTAGACGAGTCCCCTCAAAAGAAGTGGGACTGGAATTACTGACTATATGCTGATTGCTGACAGTTACTTCTGAAATTGACGGTGAAAAGAGAGGCTGCCCTGTGGGCCTTCCCTTTAAGAACAACAAGATGCGGACAAAAAGTGGAACAGGTAATGAATAATGAGATGGCATGCAGTGGACAACACTGGCTGTCTGGCTCTGATGAAAGCAATAGCTCTAGCCGACTTAAAAAACTGGAGATTTTTGTGGTCAGAATAAATGGTGACTACATGGGGGGACCCTAGCAAATGATGTCTCCACTCCTGAAAGGATAGTTTGATGGCCAAGAGTTCTCTTTCGCCTATTGTGTAATTTCTCTCAGCTGGCAATAAGGTTTTTGAGAAATAGGCTATGGGATGCTTGTGACCGGTTTCCTTGTCTCTCTGTGAAAGAACTCCTCCGACAGCATATTGGGAGGCATCTGCTTCCACAAAAAAGGGTTGTGTGTTGTCTGCATGGTGCAGGATAGGAGCTGAGGTGAACTAGTTTTTTAATGCACAAAAGGCCTTTTCTGCTTCATCAGACCAAATGAAAGGAACCCCTTTTTTCAATAGTTTTGTAATGGGGGAGACAGATTCAGAAAAGTGATCAATAAATCGCCGATAAAAATTGGCGAAGCCTAGAAAAGACTGTATTCCTTTGATTGAAGTAGGGCTAGCCCATTGAACCAAGGCTTCGACTTTCTTGGGATCCATTTGGATACCACCGGGCTTTATTATGAAACCCAAGAAATCTACTTCGTTAGTGTGAAAGACACTTTTATCCAATTTGGCATACAAGTGATTGTCTTGTAATTTGGTCAAGATTTTCCGGACATGTTCCACGTGATCGTTTTCGTTCTGGGAGAATATGAGGATATCGTCAATATAGACGATGACGAAGATGTCGATGTATTCTCTCAAAATGTCATTAATAAAATACTAAAACGCCGCAGGCGCATTGCACAAGCCGAAAGGCATGACACAGTATTCATAAAGGCCAAATTTAGTGTGAAAAGCTGTTTTCCATTCGTCGCCTTGTTTGATGCGTATCAAATGGTAAGCCCCTCTTAGATCGATTTTGGTGAAAATCTTGGCCCCTTTTATTTGATCGAGGAGAACAGGGATGAGAGGAAGAGGGTATTTATTTTTATGGTGATTTTATTCAAGGACCTCTAGTCCAGGCATGCTCTGAGCCCTCCTTCCTTCTTATCTATAAAAAAGAGAGGAAATGACACAGGGGAAGTAGAGGGATGAATAAATCCTTTGTTAAGCATGTCGTCCAAGTACTCTCTGAGATACTCTGTTTCTGAGGGGGTCAAGGCGAAAATGCGACTGCAGGGCAAGTCTGATCCAGGAATCAAGTCAATACGACAATCATAGCTCCTGTGTGGAGGCAACTTGGTAGCTTCTTGTTCATTGAAAACTCCCTGGAATTCAAGGTATGGCTCAGGTACGCTCAGATCTGTTCTGGTTTGAACAGCACAAAATAAAGGAAGTTCTGGTTCTTGAGCTTCTTGATAACAATGAGAACGACAATATGGGGAACTCAAGGTAACAGTTCTCTTCACCCAATCTATTACCGGGTTGTGTCTTTGCAACCATGGAACCCCCAAGATGGCACCAAAATTGGGAGTATCTATTAGATCAAAAGAGATACTTTCTGAATGCCCATTGTTAAAGACAATGATCAGAGGTGGAGTTTGATAGGTTATTAACCCAGATGATAACTCAGACCCGTCCACCGCCCATATAGATTCAGGATGTTCTTTGGGGGTAAAAGGTATTCCTAGTTTTTTAGCGAGTCGAAGGTCAAAAAAGTTTCCAGTAGCCCCGGAATCTAAGAGGATAGACATGTTAAACTGCTGTTGCTCCGGGTATGTTAAGGTGATTGGTACAATGAAGTGTTTTACCACCTTCAGGGGTAATGTTTTACTTGTAGAGATCTCTGCTGATTTCTGTAGCCTGAAGAATTGATCTCTCCATTCTCCAAGCTTTCTAGTTTTCCGAACTGGACATACTATTTGCTGATGGTCTTGGAGTTTTGGGATGCACTTGACAGTCTTTAGCAAAATGTCCCCCTTTTCCACAGTATAGGCATAGGTTGAGCTTTCTTCTCTTGTACTTTTCTTCTGTGGATAAGGGACCTCGTAGTCCTCCTATTTGCATAGGTTCTGAGGTGTCTTTTATTACGGGTTTCTCAGGCCTAGTCAAGACAAATTTAGGTACACCACTGCGATTCTTTTCTCCTTTTCTCTCATGCAATCTATGATCCAACTTGACAGTCAGATCAATAAAGGAGGCACAATCCTCAAGAGGATGTACTATTTGTGATAGCAAGTCTTTTAATTAGTCACATAACCCACGGTAAAATAAGGAGGTTCTTTTGTCTTCAGGCCAATGTGTCTCTGAAATCAGGCGATTAAAATTGGTGATATAAGTAAGGAGGTCTTTGGATCCCTGTTTGAGATTTAGCAGAGCGGTATCACTAGCTTGCATGTAGGTGTGTTTGGCAAACAAACTTCTCATTTTCTCTTGAAACAGAGAGAGGTCGTATAATAAAGGGTAATTGTTTTGCACTAGGGGGACTGCCCATTCAGTTGAATTCCCTGCAAGGTAGGAAATGATGAACGCCACTTTGGCTGAGTCATCAGGGAATGCCGCTGCTTTACAAAGGAATTGTAATTGACATTGGTTCATGAAGACATTGTACTTGGTACTATCCCCAGTAAATCTCTCTGGCATAGCTAGAGGGACAGGACTAGGTGTATGAACTGTAACCTGTACAGGAGGTATAGTGGAATCACCACGGGCCCCTTTATCACCGTCTCCGGTACCCATAGTAAATCTGGCTGGTTGTATGTAATTCTTGCGCATTTTAGGGATAGTTCCCATTTCTCTATGTGTCATATGTTCAACCGTCCTTAGTTGATGGACCTCTGCTTGCAGCCTCTGATTTTCGGCCCCTAATCTCCCCACTTCTGCCTGAAGGGTGACTAAAGCAGCTGCTAGGTCCTCCATGGTATGGGCCTGGAGGTTAAGCTCAGAAGTACCAAGAGATAAGTCAGGATTCATCTTCGTTCTGGGGGAATGAATTCGTGGGCTTGGCTTTCTGTTAGCTATGTAGCCAGATTCCACGGGAACGAAGAAGAATCCCACTACCTCCAGGACACAGGAGCAAGAATGTGAGAGGAAAACACACTCCTGTCTACTGTCCCTTAAAAGTATGAGGGAAAAACCCAAGGAGTGTCCACCACTCTCCTCATACGAGGGGGTCAGGGAGAAGTACGTTGAGTGGAGGTCCAGGCTAGGAAAAAGAACAGGAGACACTACATATATCATATAACCTAGGTACACAGTAATACTCAAGACATTGACATGCGTGATGGTTACCAGGAAATCTTACCCCAAGTGAAGGTCGTAAACGCTGCAACGATGAGTTCTGTAGTTCAAGGGGAATTCCTGAGGGCGTAAAGAATAGGCCAGGAAGGGGAGAACCCATCAAAGACTCACTCACTCAATCATACAACGTAAACTGGAAGGAATGAGGTGTACCGACCGGCTGTGTAGAGCAAGAACAGCGGAGCAGTCACACACTCAGGAGGTGAGACACCCGGCCCCAGCAGGAGAAAGGGCGGAGCGCTCACTCTCAGAAGGAGTGCACCAAAGAAAAGTAAACAGGGGACTTCCGTGTTGCCACAGGGATTGGAAATGAAGACACAGGCTATTAAGACGCCCGCAAAATGCATGGGATATGGCAGGGAAAATAGCACTGCCTGCACGGGAGCTGTGCAGGAGAAAGACCGTCACTGCAAGGAACACAGCGAGGACAGAGAGGCGAGGTTACCGGCAACCGAAGGCAGGCAGAAAGGAGCACCACACACCAAGAAGGAGCTGCAAGACGCCACGGCCGGTGCGTACAGGATTTCAGGAACCAGGAAGTAGGAAGGGGCGTGGTACTGGAACAGTAAGCCAAGCAACGGCTACGTTCCGACGCGCCCCTTTACGAGTGCTAGGGATCGTCTACAAACTCCTTCTTCTTGGTGTTTAGGGAATCAGGACAAATTCTTAAATGGGGAATCCGGAACTAATACACATGTCAAGATCTCTCGCAACCTCACCTAATCCTAACAGTAGGTAGAGATGATTTTTACACGTATTGGATGATACTAGAGTATGTCTAAATGGTAAACATGAATAGAAACTGCGTAACGACCCGGAGTACACTATAAGATGACGCCGACTGTTTTAGAATTAAAAGGACACTCCAAGATGGCGCCCGTGCAGAACGCCGACCGGAGTAGTAAAGATATTTGCTTTCCGGGAGTAAGGTGCGAATGCTTTCTAGGATGTTTATATCGGACTAGTGTTTGTCTATAGTTTATATTAGTGGGAGTTTGCGGTAACCACAATATTCTTAATTTATATTATCCTAGGAGGAAATGGGGTCTAAGATTACCGATACAGAAAATGAGGGTAAGTTGTTTTGTGAAGAGAGCAATTTGTATGATAGTGGTGTTATGTGGATATTCTAAACGGGAGATTGTACCATATTTTATATATATTTATCTCTTCAGCACTAGCACTTTATTCACAACTTGAGGGTGTAATATGAACTGGGAATGGTACTACCTTTATTTTTTCCGTATTCTTCTACACTGAGACTTATAAACTTGCAGACTCTAATACACGTTTTCTGGGTGTGTTATAATTTTCACACTACTAACTACTAGCCATACGTAGGTCGTGAAATCTCATGGGAACTGTTTACTTGGTTACAGCCCTGAGGAAGTCAAGGTGTTGTAATACTACACGACGAAACACGTGTTGGCTGATGTAACAAGTGCCCATGGGGTATCTTCTGAAGAACATGGAAATAAAGACAGAAGAACCTTAAATCGGAGAAGAGTTGGATTTCTTTATAACTAAATAAGGACAGTGACATTTGCCAATTGACTTGTGATACTAGTAATACTGGTTTGATATTTGAGTGCTCGGAGGGTATTGGTTTAATTCTAATCTGCTTATGCAGTTATTTGTGGGTGTTGGATACACGCCCACCTTCCTGGAGCACCACATGTGATAAATAGATAACGAATATACCCTGTAACCATACTGTTGTGCGCCCATTAATCTGTTGAGTAGCTTTGTTGTTGAACATTTTGGAGGAGTTTAACAGTAAGGTCTTTGAATGGCTGCATCCAAGAAAGTGCATGGTTGGTTATGTTTCCACGGATAATGGCAGTAATATAGTTAGGGCCATGAATGATGGTGGCTATTTCAGAGTGCCGTGTTTGGTGCACAGTATTAACATTGTTGTTCAAGATTTCTTGAAAAAAGAAAACACAGTCAGCAAGTTACTGACCACCTGCCGAAGAATCTGCACACATTTCAGCCATTCTTTTAAGGCCCGGAAGCAGCTGAGGAAACTTCAACATGACCGTAGAGTGCCAGTCAGAGAACTCAACCTTCTACATGCTTGAACGTCTGACTGAGCAGTGCTTGGTAATCAATGAGTATGTCTTTGCACTGGGTTCTTCTATGAAAGACATGAGGCTAGAGTGGGAGGAATGAGACCTAGTTAAAAGCCTGACAGACATGCTTTGTCCTTTTTAGGTCTTCAAGCGTGAAGTCAGCAGGGAGGACTGTACTTTGGGCAAAGCTATCCCATTGTTGCGCATGCTAGAGCACCAACTGAAGGCGGTGTCTTCAACGTTCAAAGATGATACTGACAAGCAAGACGCATATCCGTTGGCGGAAAGCTTATTAACCAGCCTAGTTGACAATGAAAGGCTTAAAATAATACATACAGAACAACATTACATTTGTGCCACTATTCTGGATTCACGGTACAAAAACGCAGTGGCCAGCAAAGCATTCATTCCTTTTACTGAAGCAGATGTTTCAAAGTACAAACATTGGCTAGCTCTGTCAGCCACTCGGTTCGAAGAAGAGCGGCAGGAAGTTGAAGGAACCGGCTGAATCAGCAGGCCATCCGGCGTCAAGGTCCACTTCTGTGGCCGAATGCAGTCACTTTCCCTCACAGCCGTTACCTACACCAGCAACTTTATCATCATCCTCACCTGCACCAGGCCCAGCCATAATATTTTCGGAAGCGGATTGAATAACTCATCAAGGGTTTGCTTGTTCCAGTGCTGATGCAAAGGCCACAGATGGTACGCAAAGTGGAGCAGCCCTGGATGACCTTGAGTGGTTGAGGTGAGTGGATGGTGCAGGCCTATCTGGATGACCCAACAGAGGTCTACATTGATCACAACCCATTGCTGTATTGGTTTGGGAAAAGGGGACAATGGCCACTGATCACCAAGCTGGCTCTAAATTATTTGTCTTGCTCACTCGCAAGCGTGTCTTCTGAACGTGTTTTCAGTGCTGCTGGTGCCATTGTAACTTCAAAAAGGACCCACCTCTCGCCCCAAAATGTGGAGAGGTTAACAATGATCAAGATGAATCAGCACTTCATGCCACCAGATTACAAAATACGTGATTACACGCAGGAAGAAGAGGACACCGACTTAGGTGACGAAAGTTCTTCTCTGTTAGCTGACCTACTCCTGTCTCAATTCACAGAGTTTGAGGATGAGCTCTACTTCCCTGACACCTAGGCCTGAAACTAACTTCCTTTTTTTTTCGTCTTGACTCCTTATTCACTTTTACTCCGGTGTGTCTTTCTTTGTTTTGCAACTTTTACCACAACAAAACTCTAATCACAACAAACCCATCAGCAGCACTGTCTTCGTCTTATTTCCTTATTGAAGGCGCCGCTGTCTGCAATCCTGAAGTTCACAAGTTCACAACTCAGTCAAGCTCCTCTATCCTCCTCCTCCAGACTCCCCCTATCCATTTCCCTCAAGGCAGATGGCTGGATTATGCAGAATGAAGAAACTGTTGCTTCGTAGACGAGTCCCCTCAAAAGAAGTGGGACTGGAATTACTGACTATATGCTGATTGCTGACAGTTACTTCTGAAATTGACGGTGACACGAGAGGCTGCCCTGTGGGCCTTCCCTTTAAGAACAACAAGATGCGGACAAAAAGTGGAACAGGTAATGAATAATGAGATGGCATGCAGTGAACAACACTGGCTGTCTGGCTCTGATGAAAGCAATAGCTCTAGCCGACTTAAAAAACTGGAGATTTTTGTGGTCAGAATAAATGGTGACTACATGGGGGGACACTGGCAAATGATGTCTCCACTCCTGAAAGGATAGTTTGATGGCCAAGAGTTCTCTTTCGCCTATCGTGTAATTCCTCTCAGCTGGCAATAAGGTTTTTGAGAAATAGGCAATGGGATGCTTGTGACCGGTTTCCTTGTCTCTCTGTGAAAGAATTCCTCCGACAGCATATTGGGAGGCATCTGCTTCCGCAAAAAAGGGTTGTGTGTTGTCTGCATGGTGCAGGATAGGAGCTGAGGTGAACTAGTTTTTTAATGCACAAAAGGCCTTTTCTGCTTCATCAGACCAAATGAAAGGAACCCCTTTTTTCAATAGTTTTGTAATGGGGGAGACAGATTCAGAAAAGTGATCAATAAATCGCCCATAAAAATTGGCGAAGCCTAGAAAAGACTGTATTCCTTTGATTGAAGTAGGGCTAGCCCATTGAATCAAGGCTTTGACTTTCTTGGGATCCATTTGGATACCACCGGGCTTTATTATGAAACCCAAGAAATCTACTTCGTTAGTGTGAAAGACACTTTTATCCAATTTGGCATACAAGTGATTGTCTTGTAATTTGGTCAAGATTTTCCGGACATGTTCCACGTGATCGTTTTCGTTCTGAGAGAATATGAGGATATCGTCAATATAGACGATGACGAAGATGTCGATGTATTCTCTCAAAATGTCATTAATAAAATACTAAAACGCCGCAGGCGCATTGCACAAGCTGAAAGGCATGACACAGTATTCATAAAGGCCAAATTTAGTGCGAAAAGCTGTTTTCCATTCGTCGCCTTGTTTGATGCGTATCAAATGGTAAGCCCCTCTTAGATCGATTTTGGTGAAAATCTTGGCCCCTTTTATTTGATCGAGGAGAACAGGGATGAGAGGAAGAGGGTATTTATTTTTTATGGTGATTTTATTCAAGGACCTGTAGTCCAGGCATGCTCTGAGCCCTCCTTCCTTCTTATCTATAAAAAAGAGAGGAAATGACACAGGGGAAGTAGAGGGACGAATAAATCCTTTGTTAAGCATGTCGTCCAAGTACTCTCTGAGATACTCTGTTTCTGAGGGGGTCAAGGCGTAAATGCGACTGCAGGGCAAGTCTGCTCCAGGAATCAAGTCAATACGACAATCATAGCTCCTGTGTGGAGGCAACTTGGTAGCTTCTTGTTCATTGAAAACTCCCTGGAATTCAAGGTATGGCTCAGGTACGGTCAGATCTGTGCTGGTTTGAACAGCACAAAATAAAGGAAATTCTGGTTCTCGAGCTTCTTGATAACAATGAGAACGACAATACGGGGAACTCAAGGTAACAGTTCTCTTCACCCAATCTATTACCGGGTTGTGTCTTTGCAACCATGGAACCCCCAAGATGGCACCAAAATTGGGAGTATCTATTAGATCAAAAGAGATACTTTCTGAATGCCCATTGTTAAAGACAATGATCAGAGGTGGAGTTTGATAGGTTATTAACCCAGATGATAACTCAGACCCGTCCACCGCCCATATAGATTCAGGATGTTCTTTGGGGGTAAAAGGTATTCCTAGTTTTTTAGTGAGTTGAAGGTCAAAAAAGTTTCCAGTAGCCCCGGAATCTAAGAGGATAGACATGTTAAACTGCTGTTGCTCCGGGTATGTTAAGGTGATTGGTACAATGAAGTGTTTTACCACCTTCAGGGGCAATGTTTTACTTGTAGAGATCTCTGCTGATTTCTGTAGCCTGAAGAATTGATCTCTCCATTCTCCAAGCTTTCTAGTTTTCCGAACTGGACATACTATTTGCTGATGGTCTTGGAGTTTTGGGATGCACTTGACAGTCTTTAGCGAAATGTCCCCCTTTTCCACAGTATAGGCATAGGTTGAGCTTTCTTCTCTTGTACTTTTCTTCTGTGGATAAGGGACCTCGTAGTCCTCCAATTTGCATAGGTTCTGAGGTGTCTTTTATTACGGGTTTCTCAGGCCTAGTCAAGACAAATTTAGGTACACCACTGCGATTCTTTTCTCCTTTTCTCTCATGCAATCTATGATCCAACTTGACAGTCAGATCAATAAAGGAGGCACAATCCTCAAGAGGATGTACTATTTGTGAGAGCAAGTCTTTTAATTCGTCACATAACCCACGGTAAAATAAGGAGGTTCTTTTGTCTTCAGGCCAATGTGTCTCTGAAATCAGGCGATTAAAATTGGTGATATAAGTAAGGAGGTCTTTGGATCCCTGTTTGAGATTTAGCAGAGCGGTATCACTAGCTTGCATGTAGGTGTGTTTGGCAAACAAACTTCTCATTTTCTCTTGAAACAGAGAGAGGTCGTATAATAAAGGGTAATTGTTTTGCACTAGGGGGACTGCCCATTCATTTGAATTCCCTGCAAGGTAGGAAATGATGAACGCCACTTTGGCTGAGTCATCAGGGAATGCCGCTGCTTTACAAAGGAATTGTAATTGACATTGGTTCATGAAGACATTGTACTTGGTACTATCCCCAGTAAATCTCTCTGGCATAGCTAGAGGGACAGGACTAGGTGTATGAACTATAACCTGAATCACCACTGGCCCCTTTATCACTGTCTCCGGTACCCATAGTAAATCTGGCTGGTTGTATGTAATTCTTGCGCGTTTTAGGGATAGTTCCCGTTTCTCTATGTGTCATATGTTCAACCGTCCTTAGTTGATGGACCTCTGCTTGCAGCCTCTGATTTTCGGCCCCTAATCTCCCCACTTCTGCCTGAAGGGTGACTAAAGCAGCTGCTAGGTCCTCCATGGTATGGGCCTGGAGGTTAAGCTCAGAAGTACCAAGAGATAAGTCAGGATTCATCTTCGTTCTGGGGGAACGAATTCGTGGGCTTGGCTTTCTGTTAGCTATGTAGCCAGATTCCACGGGAACGAAGAAGAATCCCACTACCTCCAGGACAAAGGAGCAAGAATGTGAGAGGAAAACACACTCCTGTCTACTGTCCCTTAAAAGTATGAGGGAAAAACCCAAGGAGTGTCCACCACTCTCCTCATACGAGGGGGTCAGGGAGAAGTACGTTAAGTGGAAGTCCAGGCTAGGAAAAAGAACAGGAGACACTACATATATCATATAACCTAGGTACACAGTAATACCCAAGACATTGACATGCGTGATGGTTACCAGGAAATCTTACCCAAAGTGAAGGTCGTAAACGCTGCAACGATGAGTTCTGTAGTTCAAGGGGAATTCCTGAGGGCGTAAAGAATAGGCCAGGAAGGGAAGAACTCATCAAAGACTCACTCACTCAATCATACAACGTAAACTGGAAGGAATGAGGTGTACCGACCGGCTGTGTAGAGCAAGAACAGCGGAGCAGTCACACACTCAGGAGGTGAGACACCCGGCCCCAGCAGGAGAAAGGGCGGAGCGCTCACTCTCAGAAGGAGTGCACCAAAGAAAAGTAAACAGGGGACTTCCGTGTTGCCACAGGGATTGGAAATGAAGACACAGGCTATTAAGATGCCCGCAAAATGCGTGGGATATGGCAGGGAAAATAGCACTGCCTGCACGGGAGCTGTGCAGGAGAAAGACCGTCACTGCAAGGAACACAGCGAGTACAGAGAGGCGAGGTTACCGGCAACCGAAGGCAGGCAGAAAGGAGCACCACACACCAAGAAGGAGCTGCAAGACGCCACGGCCGGTGCGTACAGGATTTCAGGAACCAGGAAGTAGGAAGGGGGCGTGGTACTGGAACAGTAAGCCAAGCAACGGCTACGTTCCGACGCGCCCCTTTACGAGCGCTAGGGATCGTCTACAAACTCCTTCTTCTTGGTGTTTAGGGAATCAGGACAAATTCTTAAATGGGGAATCCGGAACTAATACCTATGTCAAGATCTCTCGCAACCTCACCTAATCCTAACAGTAGGTAGAGATGATTTTTACACGTATTGGATGATACTAGAGTATGTTTAAATGGTAAACATGAATAGAAACTGCGTACCGACCCGGAGTACACTATAAGATGACGCCGACTGTTTTAGAATTAAAAGGACACTCCAAGATGGCGCCCGTGCAGAACGCCGACCGGAGTAGTAAAGATATTTGCTTTCCGGGAGTAAGGTGCGAATGCTTTCTAGGATGTTTATATCGGACTAGTGTTTGTCTATAGTTTATATTAGTGGGAGTTTGCGGTAACCACAATATTCTTAATTTATATCATCCTAGGAGGAAACGGGGTCTAAGATTACCGATACAGAAAATGAGGGTGAGTTGTTTTGTGAAGAGAGCAATTTGTATGATAGTGGTGTTATGTGGATATTCTAAACGGGAGATTGTACCACATTTTATATATATTTATCTCTTCAGCACTAGCACTTTATTCACAACTTGAGGGTGTAATATAAACTGGGAATGGTACTACCTTTCTTTTTTCCGTATTCTTCTACACTGAGACTTATAAACTTGCAGACTCTAATACACGTTTTCTGGGTGTGTTATAATTTTCACACTACTAACTACTAGCCATACGTAGGTCGTGAAATCTCATGGGAACTGTTTACTTGGTTACAGCCCTGAGGAAGTCAAGGTGTTGTAATACTACACGACGAAACACGTGTTGGCTGATGTAACAAGTGCCCATGGGGTATCTTCTGAAGAACATGGAAATAAAGACAGAAGAACCTTAAATCGGAGAAGAGTTGGATTTCTTTATAAATAAATAAGGATAGTGACATTTGCCAATTGACTTCTGATACTAGTAATACTGGTTTGATATTTGAGTGCTCGGAGGGTATTGGTTTAATTCTAATCTGCTTATGCAGTTATTTGTGGGTGTTGGATACACGCCCACCTTCCTGGAGCACCACATGTGATAAATAGATAACGAATATACCCTGTAACCATACTGTTGTGCGCCCATTAATCTGTTGAGTAGCTTTGTTGTTGAACATTTTGGAGGAGTTTAACAGTAAGGTCTTTGAATGGCTGCATCCAAGAAAGTGCATGGTTGGTTATGTTTCCACGGATAATGGCAGTAATATAGTTAGGGCCATGAATGATGGTGGCTATTTCAGAGTGCCGTGTTTGGTGCACAGTATTAACATTGTTGTTCAAGATTTCTTGAAAAAAGAAAACACAGTCAGCAAGTTACTGACCACCTGCCGAAGAATCTGCATACATTTCAGCCATTCTTTTAAGGCCCGGAAGCAGCTGAGGAAACTTCAACATGACCGTAGAGTGCCAGTCAGAGAACTCAACCTTCTACATGCTTGAACGTCTGACTGAGCAGTGCTTGGTAATCAATGAGTATGTCTTTGCACTGGGTTCTTCTATGAAAGACATGAGGCTAGAGTGGGAGGAATGAGACCTAGTTAAAAGCTTGACAGACATGCTTTGTCCTTTTTAGGTCTTCAAGCGTGAAGTCAGCAGGGAGGACTGTACTTTGGGCAAAGCTATCCCATTGTTGCGCATGCTAGAGCACCAACTGAAGGCGGTGTCTTCAACGTTCAAAGATGATACTGACAAGCAAGACGCATATCCGTTGTCGGAAAGCTTATTAACCAGCCTAGTTGACAATGAAAGGCTTAAAAAAATACATACAGAACAACATTACATTTGTGCCACTATTCTGGATTCATGGTACAAAAACGCAGTGGCCAGCAAAGCATTCATTCCTTTTACTGAAGCAGATGTTTCAAAGTACAAACATTGGCTAGCTCTGTCAGCCACTCGGTTCGAAGAAGAGCGGCAGGAAGTTGAAGGAACCGGCTGAATCAGCAGGCCATCCGGCGTCAAGGTCCACTTCTGTGGCCGAATGCAGTCATTTTCCACCACAGCCGTTACCTACACCAGCAACTTTATCATCATCCTCACCTGCACCAGGCCCAGCCATAATATTTTCGGAAGCGGATTGAATAACTCATCAAGGGTTTGCTTGTTCCAGTGCTGATGCAAAGGCCACAGATGGTACGCAAAGTGGAGCAGCTCTGGATGACCTTGAGTGGTTGAGGTGAGTGGATGGTGCAGGCCTATCTGGATGACCCAACAGAGGTCTACATTGATCACAACCCATTGCTGTATTGGTTTGGGAAAAGGGGACAATGGCCACTGATCACCAAGCTGGCTCTAAATTATTTGCCTTGCTCACTCGCAAGCGTGTCTTCTGAATGTGTTTTCAGTGCTGCTGGTGCCATTGTAACTTCAAAAAGGACCCACCTCTCGCCCCAAAATGTGGAGAGGTTAACAATGATCAAGATGAATCAGCGCTTCATGCCACCAGATTACAAAATACGTGATTACACGCAGGAAGAAGAGGACACCGACTTAGGTGACGAAAGTTCTTCTCTGTTAGCTGACCTACTCCTGTCTCAATTCACAGAGTTTGAGGACGAGCTCTACTTCCCTGACACCTAGGCCTGAAACTAACTTCCTTTTTTTTTCGTCTTGACTCCTTATTCACTTTTACTCCGGTGTGTCTTATTTTGTTTTGCAACTTTTACCACAACAAAACTCTAATCACAACAAACCCATCAGCAGCACTGTCTTCGTCTTATTTCCTTATTGAAGGTGCCGCTGTCTGCAATCCTGAAGTTCACAACTCAGTCAAGCTCCTCTATCCTCCTCCTCCAGACTCCCCCTATCCATTTCCCTCAAGGCAGATGGCTGGATTATGCAGAATGAAGAAACTGTTGCTTCGTAGACGAGTCCCCTCAAAAGAAGTGGGACTGGAATTACTGACTATATGCTGATTGCTGACAGTTACTTCTGAAATTGACGGTGACACGAGAGGCTGCCCTGTCGGCCTTCCCTTTAAGAACAACAAGATGCGGACAAAAAGTGGAACAGGTAATGAATAATGAGATGGCATGCAGTGGACAACACTGGCTGTCTGGCTCTGATGAAAGCAATTGCTGTTTGTTTGTTGTGCATGAGATGAATCATATGTCTTCTGTTATTATTTAATCTTTTACACACTAAATGTAACTCAAGCATACTCTGTTTTTTTTACCTTGTTTAATTCAAATTGTACTTCTACTGCAGGGGCCACTACGTTGCATTTTTTAATATGCAAAATGTCCTTGGACTCACTGAGTGTGTAGACTGCGACTGCATGAACAACATTGAGTTTGCCAAAACACCATGATGATGATGAGTCTTGATGATCAAACTTACATAATATCTTTTTTCTTTACAGTCGCTCACTGGGATGGATGGATCATCATCGTCGGTTTACGGAAGAACTATGGCTATTTCGTGAGTGGCAAACAGGTAAACCAGTCAACAACAACTACAGCAGAACTACATGTCCGTCTAGTTGTGGTATGGAGTGGTCGAGCCAGTGTAGTGTTGTTATGCCAGAGTCCAGACAGCAGTTCATGTAAAATTGCGGCTACATGGCTTGCTGCATACAATAAGATATCCTTTGTCTGTCTGTGTCAAAGAGGTATGCTACATCAGGTTGCTTCACTCAGTGGTGCCTTCCTTGACCGTCTGCATGGCCCTGGCCTGCTGTGTGCTAATTACTATGCTTGAAAAGGAGACTCAGAGTATGCACTTTAGAAATGATGCTTGTATGTAATACTGTCGCCTCTGAAACTGAAAATGTTATTTTTGCACTACACACCGTACCTTATATTTTTTTCTCCGTGGTGTTTTTTAATATCACTTCCTGTTTTTCCATCAACAATTACAGGCCAGCTTTTACCCTGTGCGATGGGAAAAACGATTAACTCAGGCTTACCGTTAGCGTTCCGCAATTCCGCATCCGTCAGGCAGGCAGTGGACAGTGTGTCTGTCTGGTCACCAAGATTGGTTGACGGAGCGTCAGATGGAATGGAGGAGTACCGCGAATAAGAGGAATGGCTGAATGCATGCAACTTCCCAAATTGAACATGACAACTACAACATACAGTTACAGTATCCTCTTCACTTCTCCTTATCTTTTAAATAATGTTATTGTTGTGAACTTCTATGAGTGTGACTCTGTGTGTTTGTTTGCTCTCTGCTTCAAATTCATCCCCCCAGCTATTTGATACGTTTCTTTGCTATTTCTAAAACTAATTTAATGTACTAATAAGTGTTTATTCTCTCTGAGGGCAGATAGGCAAGTGAAATTGCGTAATTACTGCAGCCCTGTACTGTCAAATAATATTTCTTCATAGTAAGTTGTAGTAAGTACTACTTTTCAGTAACCTAACTATCCATTTAGCAAACAACTTCATGCATGCAGTAGTGCACTTCCTTTAAGTCCCTTAAAAGATTTATGGATATCTTCGTATCCAAAGATTTGTTTTTATTCATTTGTTGTTTGTCCATGCTGTGTTTTTTTTTCCTGTCTCCACAAAACTTTCCCATAAACCCCCATTCCCATCTAATTTTCAAACCCTAAACCTCTTCCTCCGGGCTGTGTGGTTTTCATTGAGATGTGACTAAATGACAACAATTATTTAACACACTTGCTGGGGAGGATAAGGTCAAAGCAACAGAAAATCAATTTCAAGGTTCGTGAAGGAATTCGAGGATATATTCTTACTGTGTACTGTACTATCTATCGTACTGTTCTAATGCTACGCTCAGGCCATTCAATGCTACTGCCAGTGTGTACCACTACTACTACCACCACCACAACGATGACATTTCATCTGTCCAGGATTCCATAGCCAACCTTAATCGCCATTTGCCATGCACCCAGCCCTGTGCCTAGCCCTATTCTCAAACATGAATCACAGGTATGATAAGCATTCTGGTGGAGGAAGAATAATGGAGTAGGAGGAGAGGAGAGAGTGACGGTAGTACTAGTAAAGTAGTATGACAATTGAATTCACTAACTCTGTCAGTGGCACTTTTGTACAAATTTGGGTGATTCGACAATTCGAATCAACCAGCCAGTTAAGTTTCAGGAAAACAAACGTACAGTTAACCCCCCCCCCCAACCCAAAAAACAGTAAAAAAAAAACGTGTATGCTGTTTAAGTAGAGAAATAAATCATTATTGGAGCCCTAACAAAATAAACTATCCCACAAGAAGACCCAACCTACCCCCCCAACCAATGTCCATGAATCAAATCAGTCCCCAAAAGTCCAAAAACCCGAACGCCCAATTCCCACCCCCCCAAAAGTCTTTAAAAAAGGGGCAAGGGACAGTCTCTCCTCTACTTCCACCTGTGGTGTCCTTTGGCCAGGTGGTCACGAGGCTCTCTGCAGAGGTCCTTGAGCAGGGTTTGCAGCCTTGCCACCTCCTGCTCAAGGTTGGACACTCTGAGGGTCAAGCAGTGTAGACGAGCCATGTACCTGCTGTGGGGGGCAGCTGATTTTTTTTGCTGCTTGGCAGTGGCAGGTGGCTGCAGGACCACGGCTCATACTGCTGAAGGCTTGCGCTGACTGGATGACCCAGGGTGGGCTGTCGTGGATGTTGATGTCGACTGCGTGTCCTCCTCTCCTGGGCCACCAGCCGCCGATATTCGGTGACAATCGCCTCCAGCTTCCGTTGCCGGGCCCATCTAGCCAACTCCTTCCGTGTTAGTTTGGAAGGAGCATCTATATGAAGAAAGAATAACATATTGTAACCAATGCTCTTTAAGATTAACACAAAATAATTCAGCAGAAAGTTGTGTCACAGTAGCACTAGCAACTTGCAAGCACAGTACATAACATTTGTGGCACATATCTATCTAACCTCCCACTTTGTCGCCCTCTGCTCTAACATTAGTGGGAGTTTCAGGAATTCTACTAGCACTATATGGACTCACTACATCACACAAGTATCATTCTTTGCCAGTCATTAATTTTCACTCGCTCGTCCTTCCTTACACCCTTCTTTCCCTTTTCGTTCATCTGTGGTAAATTAAATATTACCCTGGCATAATTTCTAGGCATTAACAATTAGCATGTATCAAATGAGAGGCAGAGAGTCCGTGGTGTCCAAGTTAAAAGGGCTTTATTCCAATAACTCGAGTTAAGGGAGAATCTGTTCCATCACCACTGAGGTTCAGGAAGGGTCTTCTAACATTATTTACAGAGAACAACACATATATACATTTTTCCTTGTACATAGGGAGGAGCGCTCCAGGCAGAGCATGAAAGAAAGAGATAAGAGCATGTGGGCGTGCATGAGGGTGTACACTTGATGAGTCACAGGTGGGTGATAGGTGGGTGGCTACATAGAGGAAGAGTTACATGGCAGGCTGGAACTTTGCCCTACTTGTGCACGCAATTTGAGCATGACGTGCAATTGACGTGTAACTGGGAGGAGAGCTGACTTTCAGTCTAGTAAAGAGGCCTTCAGTGTCAGGGCGACCAGCACGTCTTGTAATATCTGATATCTAGAGTCCGGGGATGTTTTATCTGAAGCAAAGGTTGCTCTTCACTAGAATCAGAAAAAGCATATATTTCTTCGTTCATTGCGTGGGGGCTGTGAGCTTTCTATGGATGCAAGCACTGTAATTTCATTTAACAGAGACAGAAAAGCTGGGCCCTATCTCAGCAGACGGGTTCTGTTTACCTTTTTCACCGGGCATGCAGATAACTGTTAAGCAAAATATACTGTCTTGGCAACCCTTGCTCAGCTGAGCTAGAAGTATGCGAGGTCAGAGATACGTAACTGCAGCTTTCAGTGTGTCAGGAGTCATGAAAACCCTGATTCAGAAAGTGGCTCAGACTGAACCACAAAAAGGGTTCATTACGATATTTATTTAAAAGTGCACAATGCAAATACATGGGCCTTCATGTTAGCTTAACGTTTGGGAAACCTGATGACAGGCACCTTAATGCAGGACGTGATTGCAGAGGCCTTGTGATTCAAGCCACTAAGAGAAATATGCATGGGTGACATGCACATACATGTAACATAGGGTACACGTAGGGGGCATCTTGGTCAGGCAAAATTTCATTTTCCTCATTCCCTCCTTGTCCCCTACTTAACCCTTCAGGATACATCTATATTCATGAGACCGTATAGTTGATCATACAGCATCATTTGTTCATCCTTAACCCTTTGTATACTTGGATGTGGAACACATGCAGTTGCACACAGGCCGCAAATGGCCGGGCCACACTGCAGACAGAGACAGCAACCAAATATCATAAGTAGGATCATTCCTAGGAAGGACAACACTTTCCATCCCCAAGCAGATATCACACCCAAGAGCCAACTGGACCAAGTCCATGTGCCTGGGTCTTGATGTATGCCATGAGCAATCTTGTGGAGCCTTGTTATCGCTGCATACACAGATGGCGCGTTATTTGGGATGAAAATGCAACAACTAGATCGGATCACGCTACAAGCTCCGCCCCTATCCGCCAAGATGACGTCTAGAACGAGACGATTTTGAAGAACAACAAGTCTCATAGCAGACTGCTCCTGGGTCAAGTTCGCCAGGGCAGATGCAGTCACATTCACGACTGCCTCAAGAGTCCTTGTTAACTTGCGTATCAGTTTACTGTTTTGGACGGGACCTATGAAGAAAAAGAATCCTTTGTTGAAATCTGTATATTGCTCCCAAGCTGTTTCAGTCTGATCAATCCCTGAGGCATCTGTCTCTCTCCTTACTCTAACATGTTCTAGTCGTGAATCTCTATGATAATGGGATGGGGCCAAGAATACAGGTGGCAATAAGAATGCTATATAACAAGTCCCACCCCAGTCTAAGGGCAGATGTACATAGGCTGTCTGACCGCAAATGAAATAGGTATGGAGTGATGTTTTGAAAGAAGAAAGTCCTTTATCATTAAAGTCTACTACAACTTTACACTCCCTGTGTCCCATATGTACTGAGCCTTTCTTATTAACACATAAATCACCTTTTGCTGGTAGAACTGAAATAAACGGTGGACCTGTATTTTGCTTGGGCTGAACGTTTAACATTATAAAATTAACGGATGCATTTCCCTGCTCGTACTCTTCATTCTCTAGATCGGTTCCCTTCCTTTGGGGAAATCCGTCTTTGTCTGGAAAACATGCTTCATTCATTACTTTATTCAGGTTTCCATATATCCAGCCACCTGGATAAGCTATGTACTTTCTATCTATTGAGGTCATTAAGGCAAACCATGCTCCACATGAACCATTGTGTGAGAACTGTAGAGGATAGAAGGGCAGAACTCCCTTCGCCCTTTGATAAGGTGGCAGTTGGCCACATACCCAGCAATCAGTCGCATTGCTGGTCTGGTGAGAATGGTGTAACATTTGAATAAAAGTATTGTTACGCAATGCAAGTCGATATGACAATTCATGAGGTGGCAGTTCACTAAATGTATGCTCTATGGTGCTGTTACTGGAAGAGTGTATATGTGAGGAAATAGGAAAGAAAACATGTAGTAATAAACTGACACAGATTATAACAATGCACAGAATAAAAAGAATGATCAAAGTAACTATACATCTACTGTGTACTAACTTGCAGTATTTTGCTTTCATCTTGTTTTTCTTACTATTCTCGTCTGTGATCTTATACATGTCAGAAATCTAGTCTAACCGATTCACCACCGAGTGGACTTAAACAATTAAACTACGTCTGACTTACTAGATCTCAACTTAGACCTATACTCCTGCTGTGGAGTCTTTTCTAGTAAAGGCGGTGCAGGCGGCGCAAGCGGCGCAAAGTCTGTATTGTCTTTAATGTTTTTATTCTTTTCAAAAGTTCCAGATTGTCCAAAGTATCTCTTGCAGTGATGAGCGTGAAGCCATCCCTTTCTTCCCTCTACTTTAATCGCAGTCCTCGTGGTCAGTAACACCAACTTCGGCGTCTTCCAACGTGGCTCAAGGGGGCTTGAACGATCAAAGTTCCTCACAAACACGAAATCACCAGGGATTATGGCATGTTCCTTGACCTGGGTGTTGTCAGGGAAGGCAGCAGCAACCTGTGAACGACAAGAAAGTAGTGCAGACATCAAGGAAGCCAGGTAATCTGTCAGCATGTTACTGTCAACATCAGTTATTCTTTTAGGCATAGGCGTACCCCACATATTTGGCGGTCTACCGAAGACTACTTCTTACGGGGATAGGCCTGTTCTGGAATGAGCTACCATACGCATGTAAAAGAGGGCAACCGGTAAGGCTACCATCCAATCCACGCCTTTTTCTGCACATATCTTAGCAAGTTTTGTTTTGATTGTCTGATTATGTCTTTCTACAAGGCCTGCTGCTTCAGGGTGTCTTACACAATGGAATTTCCAAGTATATTCTAACAGAAGAGACACTTGTTTCATTAATTCAGAGGAGAATGGCTGACCGTTATCGGAATATACGACCCGAGGCAATCCATACCTGGGGAAGTACTCGCGCACTAATTGCCTGGCTGTTGTCACAGCAGTATAATCTGGAACTGGATATGCTTCTGTCCATCTAGATAGTGCACACACAACTACCAAGACATACTTGTAACCTCTACATCTGTTCATTTGGATATAATCCATCTGGAGGACCTCAAAAGGGTGGTCAGGAGGATGAAATCCGCCTTGTTCCACCGGAATGCCTTTACCTGGATTGAACTGGCAACAGATCATACATGTTCGTACTTTCTGCTTCGCTGCTGCACGCATGTGCTTGTTAAACCAGATATTCTGCAAGCTGTCTATCATTGCCTTTTCTCCCAAGTGTGCTGGACTATGTGCTGTGTTTATGATTACTTGTACCATAGAATCTGGAAGAAACCATGTACCTTTTCCCTTGGTCATCCAACCTTGGTCAGTCTGGACCCCTCCTTGTTCAGTCCATTTCTTTATCTCATCTGCAGTGGCATGTGTCTGTATGTCGAGTACATCTTGAGTGGGATCCCTGACTGTCATACATGTTGTCAGTAATGGTACCTCTGTCCTTGTTGTGTCTGTTGGTGTCTGGGCTGTAAGTTTAGCTGTTCGGTCTGCCAGGTCATTACCCTGGGAAATGGTGTCTGTAACTTTGGTGTGAGCTTTGCACTTCAGGATAGAAATGGCTGTAGGTAAATGTATTGCTTCCAACAGGGCTTGAATGAGCTGGCCGTGCTGGATCTTGGTCCCATGGGAGGTCAAAAGACCTCTCTCCCTCCATAAGACCCCGAAATCATGAACAACGCCAAAGGCATATTGTAAGTCAGTATAAATGTTTACTTTCAAGTGCTTAGCTCTTATGCAGGCTTGTGTCAGAACGATGAGCTCTGCTGCTTGTGCTGATAGTGTGTCTATTTTCTGCGTCTCTATGACTTTAGTAGCAGTGGTCACAGCATATGCTGCTACTAATTCTCCTGCACTCGTTCTCATGCATGATCCATCTACATAGAGCGTTAAGTCTGGGTCTGGAAGTGCAATATCTGTCAGGTCTTGTCTTGGTTTCGTCACTATATTCATTACTTCCACACAGTCGTGTGGCGGTGCATTTACTGTACTTGAGGGCAAGAGTGTTGCAGGATTCAGAATATTACAACGTCTGATCTCTATGTGTGGTTGAAATAATGTCAGTTCATATCCTGTCAGTCTTGCTACAGTCAAATGTTGTGTCTGTGTCCTGTTTAAGAGAACCTCCACTGCATGTGGAACCTGTACTGTCAGAGGGTGACCCAACACTATCGAGTCACTTTGTCTGATGGCTAGGGCTGTTGCTGCAACTGATTTCAGGCACGCAGGCAGAGCCTGGGCCACTGGATCTAGTGTACTAGAAAAATAAGCGCAAGGCTTGTGTTTTCCTGCTTGATCTTGTGTGAGGACAGATAATGCTGTTCCATCTCGTTCAGTTACGAAAAGCATAAAAGGTTTACTGTAACATGGAGTCGCTAAAACTGGCGCTTGACATAATGCTCTTTTTAATTCCTCAAATGCCAAGGTGTGTTCTTGTGTCCAAGGGAGGACAGTCGGAGTGGCTGCCTCCTGTGTAGTTAACTGTATGAGTGGTTTGGCTAGATAGGCATACTGGGGAATCCATTGCCTACAGTATGAAGTGAGGCCAATAAATGCACGTACTTCTTTCTGTGTCTTGGGCTGTGAAAGGTTAGCAATGATCTGTATACGTTCTCGTGTTAACTGTCTACCCTCCTTGGAAAGTAAGTGTCCAAGGTACACCACTTGCTTTTCACAGAATTGCAACTTGGAAGGGGACACCTTGTGCCCTTTGTCAGCCAGAAAATGTAAAACTGTCAGTGATGCATTCTCGCATTCTGGTTCTGATCGTGCTGTAATCAGGATGTCATCTACGTACTGAAGTAGCGCAGTGTTGGCAGGCATGTGAACACTGTCTAGCTGTCTTTTTAATGCTTGACTGTAAATGCTAGGGCTTTCTGTAAAACCTTGAGGAGCTCTTGTAAAGACAAAGCTACGCCCTTTTAAACTAAATCCAAAAAGGTATTGGCTATCTGGATGAATGGGTACACTAAAGAAAGCATTCTTCAAGTCTATGACAGTGAAGACTGTGGCCTCAGAATCAATAGCAGTCAATAATGAAGAAATGTCTGGCACCACTGGATATTGTGGTACTACACATTTTTTCAATTCTCGTAGGTCAATAATTAGTCGGTACACTGGCAGTACACTAGGGTCAGATCGTTTAAGGATAGGGATGACAGGCGAGTTACATACATTCGAGTCAGTCTCTACCACTACTCCTCGTGCAATAAGTTCGTCAACTAATTTCAATAAGGCTGTTTCGGTGTCAGGTGGTAACTTGTATTGTCTAATACGTGGAAGTACTACTCCTGCTTTGAGTGTGACATGGTGTGGCGTTATGTCCATGTAACCTACGTCAGTCGGTCCTTGTGCCCATAGAGTTTGTGGCACATTCTTGAGTCTGTGGTCAAAATCAGTCAGTACATAATGACCTTTAAAATCACGTAAGAACAGGCGTACTCCTTCTGGAGAGCAGCAGATAACTGCTCCTAGGTCTTTTAATGTCTTCATACCAAGTAAGTTTTCTGGACATGACTTAGTAAGTAGCAAGTCTGTGGTACGTGACAGTGGACCAACTCCTAGGGAAACTGGTTTCGATACTTCATTAACAATAGGCTTTCCTGAAAATCCCAGGGAAACATTCTGTGAGCCTGAGAGAGGTGCCCCTGGAACCTCGTCATGACTGATGGTAGTCCTGCTCGCCCCTGTGTCAATCAGAAATTTTCGGTCTTGTCCTAGTACACGACTATGTACATACGGACCCTCTTGATCTACAGGAACCTCAATAAGGGGCAAGCCTACTTCCCTCTCGAGGCTGTTTCATGAGAACTGTTGATACTCAGGATAGTCAGACTGTGTGTACTGATACATTTGTGGTGTGCCCTGTACAGGCGGTGGTGGAGGAAAATCCGCTACTGTTTGTTGTGTGTTCTGTTGCGTGCTATTCTGTCTAGGAGTGTACTGTCGTTCTTTTGTCTTGCCTGTAGCTATATTGTGTTTCAGAATAGTGCAGTCCTTTACAAAGTGACCTGGTTGTTTGCAATAATTACAGTTCCCCTTGACAGGTGTCGTGCTATGTTTGTTTGAATTCGCCGGTACGGTCTGGGCAACCAGCACTTTCATGTTTGTCTCTTTCATGCGTCTCTTTTCATGGTCCTGCTCTTCTCTAATCCTGTTCTGGTGATACTGTAACATCTGTAACATTTGTGAAGGGCTGTTTGCTTGCCAAGTACTCTCAACCTTCAGTACTCTATTCTTGATCTGGGGCAAGGAATTCTCAACTAATTTGCTCACAAAAAGATGTGAAAATGACTCGCTACCTGGCTTAAGGCCACTATTAATAGTAAAGCATTTCTCAAACCTAGAATAGAAATCACTTGTGTCCTCGTCTTGCTTTTGTTTACAGGCTGAAATAGCATCCCAGTCTTCCTTTTTAGTAATCAATAATCTCGGCAAGACCTGTATCAGGAATTCAGGCAGCTCTTTAGCTTTTTCCCCAAGACCAACCCCCGGGGCCCTGCCTTTTTCTTCTGTTTCCAGTGCATCCCAACTTAACCTTTTATCACCCACTTCCCAGTCTTTTTCCTTAAGCTTTTCATAAATCCCTGCAGGTAACAGTACTTTTAATAACTTCAGAATGTCAGTGTACATATAATCTCCTATGCGGAGGATGTCTTTTAATTCTCGGTGAAACCCCCCTGGGTCTTTATCATGACAAGGCAACATCTTTTTCATTTCTAGGATTTCTAATTTCGTTAAGGGGGTGTAAACATACACCCGTTGTAACTCATTGGCCGTATTCCTGACGGGATGAACCTCTCGTAGGAAGTTCTGTCTGTCTATGTGTACGTCATGTCTACCGTGGTGTGAGACTGGGGGCATGCATGTAGTCAGAGAATCTATCTACTTATGTCGTTGATCCAGAATAACATTAATTAATTCGGTACCTAAACCTGTCCATCTGTCTAGTAAAATGTCGTCTAGTAATTTATGCAAGTGACCAGGATCAGAATATTGACTCTCATACAACGTTATCAAGTGTTGGACCATGTAAATACCAGCCAAACGCTGTTCGTTAGGTGGAAGGCTTAAGAAAGTCTGAGCCACTATATCACTGCTGTATATATTGGAATTGGACACCCACTGGGTGGCTGACCGGGCCAACTCTATTTCGTGTTGTGTGGGAGGTCGCTCGTTCCCTATCCATTGTTTCAGTGCTTTTTCAGTAGCCTGGAATAGAGCTTCAAGGGAATACCTTTCTTTTATAGCTGGCCCTTGTTTACGGTAATCAAGGCACTTGGGTCTGTCAAACTGTCGCGCTTTTCCTACATAATTAATCTTGCCTTTCGGATCCTGATGATCCTCTACCTCTTCCGCTGATGACTCGCCCTTCTCGTCAGACTCTTTTCTGTGTCTTTCTATTATTTCCTTTCGTATTTTCTTGTACAAGGCATCTATCTGTCCCTGTTTATCATGTCTACCGGCATCTATGTGCTCGCTCCATTCTATCAAACCTTGTTTTACATCTCCGTCTCCTTCGTCTTGTTCCCTGATCAGGCAGTTAATAATAAAACGTAGGATATGGTTCTTAACCCCTACCTTTCTTTGTGCCATGGCTTGTGCTATACTATCTGGTCCCTCCCCCGTTCTAATGAAACGGTACATTTTATCTAGGTGTTCTTTCATGTCTGGTAATGTCTCTAGATATGCAACGGCTTGTCTTAGCCTACGTGAAATCACGACCATTGAACCTTTTCCTGGTTCTGGATCATATACACAAAAAGAAATGGCTGCATCTACAGTAGGCACCCCTCCCACTGCCCCGGGACCTATGTCATCTTTTACTAGCTGCTGCTGAAGTTGCTGGAGCTGATCTGCTGGTGGGGGTGGAGGGAAACCTGCATTAACGTAGTCCGAAAGGGAATCGTCTAGATACGAGGAAATGAACGCCTCCGATGCTGTCGGCTTTACTCTACGTTCTCTATATGGTACAGGTGGTGGCGTTCGCGACCTACTGGGTCTCTCTGAGGTGGTCACTCTAGCTAGTTCTTCAGCCAGGACGGGATAAATACCAGTAACGACGGCGTTTCTTTCTCTAACAGTCTGTTCTGTTTTGACCCTTTCCCCCTCCTCCCGTAGTTCTTTTTCTTTGGCTTTTTCCTCTGCTTGTTTAGTTCTCTCTGCTTTATTGAATTCTTTCTCTGTTCTCCTGTGTGACTCTTTGCGCCATAACTCGATGGCATCTTTCTGAGAGGGTCTTGACTTCCTTTTCCACAGCGCTTCCTCTACTCTCATAATGCATTCTGAATCCCATGTTCCTGAGATAGGCCATCTATACTTTTCCTCCAGGTCCTTTGTATAGTCTACCCATAAATCTAAAAACAAGATGGCGTCTAATCCATGCTTATTATACATATAATGACCAGGTGTGTCTCTAGGCGGGATGTTAACTGACTCTTCTAGTATACCTTTTCTGGTCCCTATCTGACGCAATTTTGAAAACAGTGGCATGTTGAAACCAACACAATGGAAATACAATACACAAAAATAGACTGAACCAATCAACAATCATTCACACTAAAACATCATAACATTAAAACAAACATGATCTAAACCAATACAGAGAACTAAACATGTACTTGAAAAACTATATGCACTGGGATACAGTACAACCATACCGGTCTCAAAAATGAGACACGTCTTTACCGTGCCCACGTTTTACCGTGGACCCGTCTTGACCGTGCTCGTGTGAACGAACCCGTCTTTACCGTTTTCACGAATAACGTGAACCCGTCTTTACCGTGCCCACGTTTTACCGTGGACCCGTCTTGACCGTGTTCATAAAAAATGAACCCGTCTTGAAACTTTATGCATTCCCCATAGTGGTACTCACCGAGAAGCAAAACTTGAAACTTGAAGGCCTCGAACTTCTACGCATCTACGTCTACGTCTACGCATGCGCCTCGGAACGGGTGGACCTCTGGAAACCTCGGACCTTGCTCTCTCACAAGTCGGGCTCTGGTTGAGACGATCCGCAATCCTCACCGCCTCGTATGGATGCCTGGTCACAGTCCGTCCTCCTCCTGGGCCTGAGGGAGTAACGGGAAATCCCGATGGCGTGTACACTTTAAAGTCCGTCACGGCTGTAGAAGGGGGCAAAGCTGGACCTACAACTCCGGCGCGTGGGGAAAAGGATATGTTCCTATTCGGGCGCCAAATTAATGTGGTAAATTAAATATTACCCTGGCATAATTTCTAGGCATTAACAATTAGCATGTATCAAATGAGAGGCAGAGAGTCCGTGGTGTCCAAGTTAAAAGGGCTTTATTCCAATAACTCGAGTTAAGGGAGAATCTGTTCCATCACCACTGAGGTTCAGGAAGGGTCTTCTAACATTATTTACAGAGAACAACACATATATACATTTTTCCTTGTACATAGGGAGGAGCGCTCCAGGCAGAGCATGAAAGAAAGAGATAAGAGCATGTGGGCGTGCATGAGGGTGTACACTTGATGAGTCACAGGTGGGTGATAGGTGGGTGGCTACATAGAGGAGGAGTTACATGGCAGGCTGGAACTTTGCCCTACTTGTGCACGCAATTTGAGCATGACGTGCAATTGACGTGTAACTGGGAGGAGAGCTGACTTTCAGTCTAGTAAAGAGGCCTTCAGTGTCAGGGCGACCAGCACGTCTTGTAATATCTGATATCTAGAGTCCGGGGATGTTTTATCTGAAGCAAAGGTTGCTCATCACTAGAATCAGAAAAAGCATATATTTCTTCGTTCATTGCGTGGGGGCTGTGAGCTTTCTATGGATGCAAGCACTGTAATTTCATTTAACAGAGACAGAAAACCTGGGCCCTATCTCAGCAGACGGGTTCTGTTTACCTTTTTCACCGGGCATGCAGATAACTGTTAAGCAAAATATACTGTCTTGGCAACCCTTGCTCAGCTGAGCTAGAAGTATGCGAGGTCAGAGATACGTAACTGCAGCTTTCAGTGTGTCAGGAGTCATGAAAACCCTGATTCAGAAAGTGGCTCAGACTGAACAACAAAAAGGGTTCATTACGATATTTATTTAAAAGTGCACAATGCAAATACATGGGCCTTCATGTTAGCTTAACGTTTGGGAAACCTGATGACAGGCACCTTAATGCAGGACGTGATTGCAGAGGCCTTGTGATTCAAGCCACTAAGAGAAATATGCATGGGTGACATGCACATACATGTAACATAGGGTACACGTAGGGGGCATCTTGGTCAGGCAAAATTTCATTTTCCTCACATCCCATCCATCAAGTTCATCTCTGATCTGACTTGGCTTCTCGATAAAACTTTCACAGCTGAGTTGAAGTCAAATTTAGAAGAGACCATTGGTTACTCGGCAACACCCGCCGCTATTGCTAATGAGAAGTCAAGGGTGACTGTCTTCTACCTGGTTGACAAAAACTTAGTTCTAAATGTTTAAGTCTTCTTAACAGTAAAGTGTACTTGTACTGTACAGCATATACACCCCTGCAGAGAGCCCACTCTGCAATCTCAATAAGTAAGGAATATAATAGTTTACCACTGCCTGCCACTACCGTGGCACCCCCCACAGCACTTCCTGCTGGCTGTGGCACCGCATTCGACCCAGGAGTGCCCACCTCCGCGTTGGCCCCGGCACTGGTGGATGGCTGTGCCGATGGTGTTATGCCTAGAAAAAACATTTAATATTTTTAGATGCCATATACACCACTCCCTATTTTGTCTAGAAAAGAAAAAAGTTACTAGTACTACATAAACAAATTTAATAATTTGTGACTCTAGTCTAAACTAAAAATGTCCCTTTCTTCAGAGAAGGGTGTTTTTTATTTATGCTTAGCCATAACATGTGATGCTACACTTTTTGACACAACTAATAAATGCTTGCTTTTTAACACGTACCATTTTTCTCATAACAGACAGAAGCTTCCCTTCTACGAACAAGAGCAAGATCATCATCATTTCTTAGTCGGAGTCGCCAACGATTCATCCCCACCAAGACTTTAAGTTCCAACCAGGTGAGGGCTCTCCCACAATTAATGTGTGAAATCAGCCACTTTTCAGTCGTTCTCCGTTTGTTATATGACATTGATTTTAATAAATGTTTTTATATAATGCACAATTACAATTTTTACAGAGTACACACAGAGCTACTTGTTTTACTTTTAATAAAGCTTTAAAACTTACATAGACTCTGTGGTTTCATGACTGAGTGAGCGAAAGGGTTTGCAATTTGCAAGCATGAGTCCGTGACACTGAGAGGTCGGGACTCTGACTCCATAGTCTTATGTTCTCTGGGTTGTATAATCATTGGGGATCATCGCTGCATTCGGGAGCAAAATATTTACTCTCTGACACACTAGCTAATCACTAAGGAGATTGGGGGTTCAACTTCTGGTATGACTGAGGTATGTGGAAAGTCTAACTGCACCTATTATAATTTATAACCAATGCCCTATTTCTTGTCCATAGTTCTGTATGTGCAGAATAGTCCCTGCGAAAGCAGTAGTATGTTCTCCTATTCAATCAAAAAGTAAACTAGTATCTTATTCTTGGTGGCCATTGACATTTTATTGTTGGGAATTGTCAAAGCATAAACATTTAGAAGACTTCAATAGACATTATGGACAACCCAGACGACTGCACTCAGTGCCTAGAGCTATTGCTGAATAGGAGTTTTATTTAACAGTACACCTTTTGCCAACTGTGCAAGCTTAGATAGCTATACAGACAGACTAATAATAATCCAGTAGTAGCACAAAGAGTCATAGTAGAGGCAGGATAAGAATTTAGAAACAGTCTACAAGAAGATCAAAGACGATTTAGGAAAAATAGAATTATGAGGAACGTTTGGAATAAATAGGTGCTGTAAAAGATAGGGAAGTATAATTAATAACATTAACAGGAAAGCTTACTGGGGTCAGCAGAGGAGCCCTCGGCGGACCTATCCTGGCCTTCCTGTTGTTGGTCCTGCTCCGCCGGTGCCGTTACCTCCTCCTCTGTCCTCTTGCCCCTGGGGGAAGCTGATGTACAACATGAAAGAAAGACACAAACATGGATGATTGTTGTCAACCAAATCAAACATTTCAAAAAAACAATAACAAATTATTTCAGGGAAATAGACAACAATTGCACTAAATTTATTGACCTATCTGATGTGGTCTACTAGGATATTAGTATTGTTGGATTCGCGGACCGTCTACTTGGAAAGTTATGTAACTCACTAAACCAACTACAAAAAGGTTCTACTAGGACTGGCAGGCAGCACTCCACAGCACGCGAAGTGACAGACACAGTCCGTCATGATTGCGGACCACTAAAAAGTTAACCAGTATAATATACTCAACCTATCAATCCACCACCACTATCTCTTCTTAGTGGCAGGAGTACAAAGGAAGGACTGGACTTGAGTCTCTAGTGTCTAGCATTACGCAGTTCTGTAAAGTACACTCATACATATTCACTCAGGCCAAATGAGCACAAAACTGAAAACAAGTAAGCATAGTAGCACCACTAGTGAGCAGGCGAGCACCTGCAATCACAGAAGCTTTTGAAACATAATTTACCTGCAATGTAATCTCTAGTGTGTCTAGCATTACGCACTTCTGTAGAGTACACTCATACATAATCACCCAGGCCAAATGAGCACAAAATTGAAAACAAGTAAGCATAGTAGCACCGCCAGTGAGCAGGCGAGCACCTGCAATCACAAAATCTTTTGAAACATAATTTACCTGCAATGTAATCGGCAGCATTCTTGCTCTTCGGAAAAAACAAATTGCAATATCATAACACAGAGCAGTAGAAAACAAAGTATTGATTAAATACTAGCTACTACTGCTCACCAAGGCCCGGGATCTCAACTCCAAGCAGGTCGAGCAGGTCTTGCTCCCGGTCCAGGATGTCGCACCACCGGTGCGTCACCTGGTTGTAGGTGCGCCAGACCCCAGACTCCTGATACATGGACCGGCACACCTTCCCCCATAGCTGGCGATGCTCCCGGAGCCCGTACCCGGCACCAGGCCTGCCGCCTGCCGCAGCGGTCTTGGGGAGGTGGCGCTGGACGAAGAAAACCAGTGCGGCCACCTCTACCGCGGTGAAGATCTCCCGGGCTACTACTGCCTCCCCCCTTAAGCGCCCGCAAGGGAGCCGGGTACGGAGTGCGGGACCCTTCCCCTTCATGTTCTTCCCGGGTCCCTTTGCCATGGTCATGGACAGGAAAGGAAAATAAAATAAAATAGGAAATAAAGAATAGGGAAAAAGTAAATAAAAGAAAAGAGTTAAAAAAGTAGTTTTAGGGAACAAAAACTAGAAAAAACACAAAATATAGATGTAGAAAAATAAAAAGATAGATAATGAGTAAAAAAAAGTAAAACAAAGTTCAAAGAAACAAAGGATTGCAAAGATTACGGGAGGATTGAAAAAGCATGCCCAGAAACATAGCAATGAATGAGAAACAAGATAGCCATGCCCATTGCGACCGCGTGGGTACGTTCGCGCAATATTTCCCCCGCGAGCACGCAAAAACGGACGTGAACACGTAATTGCGGCCCGCATGTAGGAAATGCCCAACGCGAGCATGCAACTGGCACCCGGAAACGGAAATACGCAACGCGAACACTGAAAACAAGATGGCCATTCCCATGTACGACCGCAAGGATAACTTTTCAGTCACTGAAAATAAACCCTGCGAACACGCAAAGCGCCCCGCGAACACGCAAAATAAACAATCCGCAAATTCGCACAAATTCGCGGATTTTGCGGACCGCGAATTCGCTTTGGCACGAATTCGCGCAGCGCGAATTCGCAAATTTCACCCATAGTTAGTTAAAAACGTTAAAGCCCTGATTACGATGTTGTTGGAGTTGCCTCCAACAGACATCTCTGTGGATGGGGAACCAACATGGTGTGGACACAAACTTCCATTTTTCAATGGGAGCTTGTGCAGCGAGCAGAAACCACGCGCAGGACAGGCTCCCATTGTAAAATGGAAGTTTTTAAACATCCCTGCACCTCGGTGCAGGGATGTGAAAGACACATGAGATAGGGCATGGGGGAAGGGGGCCTCCCTAGGGGCCCACAAGACACTTCCCGACAGCAGTTCTGTGTCGGAAAGGCCAACATGGAACTGCTGTCGGGAAGTGCCTTCATAATCCTGACAGCAGAAACGCCATCTTTAAGGAATTATGATGTCTTTCCAAGGCCTCCTAAGGATTCCGCAGCTGGTTCAGGAGTTCAGACCTACAATGTTGGTCAGAAAGTGCCCGACCTGCGGTGGAAGGCTTTCTGACTGACATTGTAATTAGACCCTTAATTTGTTCTTCATATCTGTCAAAAATGCCAAATGTTTGTTTTCACTTTATTGGTGAACTCAACAAAAAACATTCTATTGAACTGGATTTGGTCAACCTATCTCTGACTACAGCATCCGACCCATCAGCATGGAAGCACGCTAAAGTAATACTTCTTCTAAATAAACCGTCTCTGGATCCTTCTGAGCCGGGCAATTATCGCCCAATATCTCAGTTGCCTTTTTTGGCAAAGATGGTAGAATCTCATGTAAATACCATTCTTACTGAGTTTATCGAGAATACTGCCATCTTGGATCCCTCGCAGAACTGTTTCAGATCTCGCCATAGTACAGACTCAGCTTTGTTGGCAGTGACGGAAGAAATCCATGGCAGTCTTGATGTCGGAAACTCTGCGGCCTTAGTTCTTTTGGACTTAAGTGTCGCATTCAACACTGTCTCCCACGTGATACTTTTAAAGCGCCTCCAGGAGATAGGAATTAGGGGGTCCTCCCTGGCCTGGCGTTGTTCCTTTCTGGAGGGAAGATCTTTCCAGGTCTTGGTGCCACCTTTTCACTCGCGGGAGCTTGCCCTGTAACACGAGGTGCCACAGGGCTCAATATTGAGCCCTCTACTTTTTAACATTTATGTTCAACCCCTGGCGGCGGTGGCTAAAAGCAGAGGGATGTCATTGGTGTCATACGCCGATGACACGCAATTGGTGATTGCCTTTTCTAAGAAATGTAATCATAACCTTGAGAAACGTAAGGAGGATTTGTTAGAGATTACAGACTGGATGGCTTTAAACTGCTTGCAGTTGAACGCCAGCAAGTCTGAGATCCTGCTGTTTGGGGAGGATCGGGACATGTGGTCTGAGCAATACTGGCCAGATCGCCTAAAACCGCCTCCTTTGCCTAAAGAGGCAGTCAAGAATCTTGGTGTTTGGATCGATAGTGATCTTACTTTTGACACCCAATCTAAAGCAGTGGCAGGGTCCTGTTTTGGGCTTCTGCGAGGATTAAAACCTCTTCTGGGTTTTTCTATTAGAAAGTTTGTCAAACCATTGGTCAGGTGATGATTTTATCGAGACTGGACTATGGTAACTCTCTTTACCTTGGTGCCAACAAGTCCAGTATCCAGCGCCTTCAGAGAATACAGAATGCAGCTGCCCTCATTCTTCTGGCGCTTCCGAAATCTTGCTCCGTTTCTCAATCTCTACCTAAACTACATTGGTTACCAGGCAAAAAAAGAATCCAGTTTAAAACACTCTGCGTGGCCCACAGGATTCTGACCCAACAAGCACCATTGGGGCTGGCCGATCTGCTAGCTTTCTATGCACCTCGGCCTACTTTAAGATCAACCGATCAAGGTCTGGTTTGTTTTCCTCGAGTCTTAAGAGCCAGAGCTGGAGGCCGCTCCTTTCGTATTCTCGCGGCTAAACTTTGGAATTTGCTCCCAGTCTCCATCAGAGGGATCCTAAATCATCTAGCATTCCTTAAAGCCATAAAGACCTGGCTCTTTACGGCATAACTCTTTCCCTCCTTGCTTAGCCTCAAGTCTTTGGTTGCGCTGGGATGCCCCATTGCTGGGGCAGCCATGCGCATAGCAAATCTGATAAATGAATAAATAAATAAATACCGAACATTACCAACTAAGCAATATAGTTTGCATCAGCAGATTCATCACACTGAATGTAACAATATTTGTATGTCCTTAAATCCGGCGCTAGCTGTTTTATCATGTTGGCCAACATTACAGATACCCTTCTTGCTATAGTATTGGGTCTTATCTGTACATCTGAAAGGTTAGACAACATTTCTGGGCTATTCTTGAGATCTTTGAAAAGGGAGTCTGCCATTAGAATCAGTGCTACTTTCACAATATCTCCATCCAAAAATATTGCTTTGTTATTGAACAATTGATAACTAATGTTGAAAGATGCTTCGGCTGCCTCATGAGCTTTCTTGGTTGGTTTTGTAAAAAGAAAATGATTGCTGCATCTACAGCACAGCATTTAGTTCATTTACTTTTTGTGATATCAGACTGCTTCCTTTAGGGAACTTCCTCTCAAAATGCATGTGCATTGTTTAAAAAATGCCTCTCAGAGTTGTCCATTTTTACCAGTGCAACTTTTTCACAGTTGACTTTAATATGGATTCCTCATCCATGATTGCAACTAGTAAAACTGCAAGGAAGAGTAGAAATATTAATGATGTCCCCATCTACTCAGCCAAGAATACCATGTGGAAACTTTAAATGGCATTGTATTTCAGGCAATTTGTCATTAGCAGCCATGATTGGTAATGAAATAGCACTATTGGAGTTTTGAGATGATTAACTCTCACAAGCTATATTCAATTTGAGCACTGGGTGGCTGTTTTGCACAAATGACACTAGATTTGATGCAGCATAACCCAAAGACTATAGGTTATGTGGATCTTAACTGACTTCTGCAAACAGGGATAGGGCCACAATGGAACCCAATTCCCAAACATGAAAGTTTAGAAATTAATGTCTTTTGGGTTACTCCTACATTTGTAACAAACGTTGGAGTTTTTGGAATTAGGACACACTTTAAAAAAATACTCCAGATAATCCATGTCAGCTTCAGATTTGATGACACAACCCTTTGAAGATACACATGGTACCTGACCAATATAGTTCCAGGGAAAATCTGACCAACATTTCATGCCAAACACTGTACTCACCCACGTGTGGCAGATGTCTCCTTCTTTTTACCTCCTTTTCCTTCTCTTCAACCGCCTGACAAAATGCCTCCTTAGACTTTACTGGGGTCACCCATCTTAAACCTATATCGCTCTCCTAAAAAGTGTTCTTTGGATCACTCCTTATGTGTCTGCCTTCACCTGCATTTTTGAATGAGGGGGAAAAAATAATGTATGCAAGAAAAAAATGTGTCCTAAAACCTAAATGAGTTTTAAACCAAACGTTGCTTCGTTGGGTTAGTTGCAGGCTATGCAATACTCCATATTGCTGCACTGCTGATGGAGGCAGGATAACCTTTTATCTGCTTATCCCATTATAATCAGGACTGAAAATATCTCAGCATCGCATTTTCTAATTATTCTTTCCCTGTCCTGGTATGAAGAGCAAGGCCATGAAGCATTGGCACTCTGAACTTTCTCCTACTATCTTTGTGTCTGAGATGCTACCCTTGCAATTATTTTATTAGATTGTGGCTCCTTTTTCTTCACTCATAACAACATCATCCCTCATGACAGCATCTTGAAATGAATGAGTTCAGCGTGTGCATTGTGCAAAAATACAAAAATCTCTCTGTTCAACAGAATATAAAGTTGCTCCATGTAGTAATGACAACCTAGGCCACATATATGTTGCGCATGACTTGCCTCTTAGTTCAATAATATAGCATTGCCATCAGGGGTTGAGGGAGTCCATGACTGTTTCATGCTTGAAAACTAACAATTCTTAAAAATGCCTCTCCATACAGTGATATATTCTCATATCCTGAAATGAGACACTAATGTAGGTTACAGAAATAACCATTATGAATTTTGAAAATACATTTTGTATGATATTTGTTTCACTATTTGCATTAGTTTTAATGCTAAGCATTTTCAAGGTTGGGCTCAAGCCATGAGTGTGCCGAACTGGGATACATTGATTATGCTATGGACTGAATTCCAATTTTTATTTAGCCCACTTGGGCCAAATTATATGACCGCATGAAATGCCATAACGTTACCGGTCATCGTGATGCAGAGGCATATAAACGCTAAATCATGAAATTGGACTTATTTATTGTTTTGGCTAAAATCTTGCCGCCAATATGTAATTATATTTAATTTCTTATGTTATAATTGAAGGACGCAGAAATGTAATTCATAAAATTGAATGAGGTGTTTTAATGTGCCACGCTTCACTGACAAAGCATGCAAATCTGTCTTCACAGCTCCAGAAAACTAATGAAATGGTAGTCTGTCTATTATGTTTACTTTGATTCTGATCACATGACAAACCTTAAAACACTGGGTGTAAACAGACACGATCACTCGTGAGCAAGGGAAGTGGTTCCCGAAACGTTGAGTGGGCTGTGAAATAAACACCAGTTTTTTGAAACTATGCTGGCCTGGACGTCGTTCTTGAAAGATTGGAGAACGTGTGTTGTGAAAATATATATATATATATATATATATATATATATATATATATATATATATATATATATATATATATATATACACACACACACACACATATATATATATATAAAATTTAAAATAAATAAAGTAATTTCTGCATTCTACATTTTGCTATCATTGAAAGAATAAAAGAGCATTTCACAGGGATCTTTTTGAAGTACCTACCACAAGTTGCAACCTTATGCTAGTCCTGGGTCTAACACTTGTTGCGGTCCTGTGCTGTATGCAGCTAGAAAGCAAACCTGAGTCCTGGTCTTATAAGGCTGCGGTGTCAAGGCTGTCTCTTTAATGCTTTGGCCGCAGAGGTAGCATAGGACTGGAGGGCAGTGCCGGGCAGCAGAAAACAGGTGGCACAGTTCCTGATAGGCAATTTAATACTGCTCATTCCGACCGTTCAGCACTGACGTCACCAGCTCCACCCTGGTATGCCTCAGCTACGCTGAATTCATCCAACGTGAGCAGCTGGTATGGGTGAGGGCGTGCAAGTGCTACAAGTGGGCTGAAACTAAACAAAACAGTAAGGAGAGGCTGAAAAGAGATGCTGGGCCAAAGTTACTCATAGGGTGTCCGTAAGCTACTGAGAGCTTACAATTTACCATTAGGATAATCCTGTTCTAAATAAACAAATACTTTCCAATAAACTATAAAATATGCTAACACCATAAAAAATCATATATACAGAAAATTAAGAAACAAGAATAACATTCAAAGAATTAACATTGCCCACTTAATGACATAAGTAAATTCAATATGATAACACATTTTTGTAGCTGAAGTTCTAGACAGTTGGAAAGGACATTCTAAAACTATGATCCGACATAAATAGCAATAACAAAGAGCCCACCCAACAAATGCAAAATTAAGCCAGAGAAAAATAGAACATCCAGTACATCCAATAGAACTCTAATAATCCAGAGAATATATCCAAAATCCACAAAAATATCCAACTCTTTTTTTCATGAAACAAAAATATAAGGATCAAGGTGAAAAATAATTTGAAACATCTGAAAAAAAAACAATGAAAGGTAAAAATAAGATCTAAACCAACCCAAAAATCAATTACAGCCAAATTATTAAACAAAAGCATTAAAATGCAAAACAGATACAACATACAAATAAGCATTACATTTCACAATAAGGCCGACAACAATACTGTAAATTGACTAATGCATACTACACTAAGAAACAATGCAATACAACTACATCCAATTACAAAGACTAGCTTAACTAAGTCTAAACACTTCCCCCACCACTAAATCCTTAAAAAATAAGTTTAAAATAGATCAGAAATGGAAACCTACAACTACAAACTCCATGAACAGCCATAAATTATTGTGTAGTTTCCATCCTACAGCAGGAACTGCACGCTTGTAGACAGCATAACCATTGGGATGGTGCCAGACTGATTCCATGCACCTCTCAGGATAGGTGGGTAGCAAATGGTTCTGGCAACCACTGAACATGACAACCCTGATCCCCTAGAAATCGTGGTAACAGATCTAGAACCCTTTTACTCAATGACTCATGCTTTCTTCCTCTCAGAGAAATATACAAGCAATACATAGTGGGATGTTTTCAATATTTATTGAACCAACTTGGATTCTTGTATATAATATATGTGCTGCATTGATCACTAGAAAGAAACAAATGGAAGTTATTAGAAGTACTAGGACAGTGAGTAGAATAAAAATTTACACCATCAAGCTAAAACAATGTATATATGCAAGCATATAAAACAATATAGAAATCTGGTGTACTCCAACTATGCATCCCCTAACCTCATTGTCTAGGGCATGTGTGTTCGTTCTGCCAAGAATCGCAGTACTGGATGATCCAACCCTCCTAACCTGGAGGGAAAGAATGTAGGTTCCCGTCGTGGTCAGGAGCTGGGTACCCCTAGTAGCGATGTCAGCAGGCTGCTGGACCAAAGCATCAACATGTGGAGACCTCGCCAATGACAGCAAAGCACTCCTCTGGCAACATTCGGAAATGAATGTTTATTTATAACAAATGGCACCCTTGCCTTGGGCTGAGATCTTGATCAGGCTGCCATTGTTTGTGTGTTATAGATAGCTATGCCACCATATGTATGAACTCAACAAGCCCCTTTACATAACGTATGTATAAACCTTGTGCATGGTCTCAAGGTACCATGATAGTGTTCTTGTGAAGCTGAATCTGAACCAAGTAGAGTTTCCAAGAAACTAACCCAGACTGTCATGAATGCAAATGCGTGTCAGCAGTCATCGTGTAAAAGTGAAGGCAACTTTAGGAAAGACCTGTGTATATGTAAAATGACATTGTTTCCCTCTAGGTCTAACTGGAACACATGACACTCTCTCCTAGGACATAAGTTGAATAAGAACGCTATCTATAAGAGCAAATGCTATTGCTAAAAATGCAGCAGCATATGCAAAAGGAATCCTAAAATGTATACCTAAAAATCAAGCTAAAAGTTGCTTAAAATGCAATCATGCTATTTAGAAGCCCAAAACACAAAGAAAGCCATTGTTAAAAATGTAAAAGCATTAAAAAGTCAATTTAAAAATCAATTTAGGATGTTAAAAACATGCCAAATAAGAGTTCCTACCAAACTGAATATTGAGATGTTTATGTGTTCCGAGTGGTAGACGAAACATTTCTGTTCCCAGCTTCTGCAGATGATGATCTCAGAGGTACACCTTGGAGCAAGATTTCAGAGCAAATATGTTCCCATCCAACCCTCCCAGCAGCCGCTGAGAGAGCGAAATCAGCCAGTTGGGGTTTCACCGAACCTGAGCCAAGATCCAATCAATCTGGGGCAGAAGCATCCTAGGGAGGGTCATAAAATGCGGCCAGGAGCACAACAACTATACATATGTGCTTTTAAGGGGTCCACCAGTACGTTTATGTCTGAAAGCTCAACCAATTGCGATCCCAGGCAGAAATCCAAGGCACACTCGAAAGTGCACAGCAGACGGCGGAACATGAGCTGCACGCAGTGAAGCCACACAGGCCAAAATGATAAGAAAGAAGTTACCAGATAGGCAACCCCCGGCTTCATTCTGCAACAATCTTGACCATTCAATATCAGATACATACCATTAAAGAGCAATCTGAAAGTTGGACGTATCACGGCCACCAGGTAACCTTTTAAGTAGCAGGACAGGTTTGCCAGAGAAGCATTACACGCCCCGTGCAACAAAATGTCCTTGCAAACCATGGATACACTTAAACTACTTTCTCAGTTCCCTTATTCCAGCATCGAAACTTAAAAGGAAATTCCCAAGAAACATGTACAAACCCTCCTCCTAATGCTTTATATCTGCCCACCTGGTGATGTTGTAGACAGTACTGAGAATGAAATGTCAAAATTGGCAGTGTAATATACCCAAGGATTATCAAATCCGTGGATGTACTTTCAGCAATGGTAATTTCTCTAGCTTCTCTATGCATAACATAGTCTATTAGCATCCTTGCCTGCCATAAATATCTATTATTCAGGAAAATGGTATGAAGAAAACAGATTTGTGATGTTGATATGTCACCATGGCATGTGGCCAGAATGTAGTGTTTGGAATGTCCAGCTGAATAGCATATTAGACCTAAGTTGTGAATGCCCATGTTGTAAACCTGACATGTCTTGTTGAACATTGTCTATTGCTGAGGATACTATGTTTCCCAAAGAGTACCTCCTAGATGATAAGGTGGTCATACCGTTGTCAACTACTGCAAGAGCTTGTTCTAAATTAGCCCAATCAATTTTGCGCAATTGTTCAGCAGGCTCCTGCTGAGAGACCATCCATATTTTTTTGTATATGACATACATGAAGCACTTTTGATGTAATTTCTGGGGACCTAATAAAAAGTCCCTGAGTTCCAGGTAATCAGATAAAAGGGACAAGTGTTGTTTCACCTCAGACATTGCTTTCTAACACTGTAAGTTGCTACTATAACCAATTGTTCAGACTATACTTACAGCATATCCATGCCTACTTGTTTTAGACACTCGGTGTTGTCAAGGAAGCATACCTGACAAACATTAATGTCTAGTGGCCCAACTAGCCATCACTATTAAATGGGGTCTGATGAATTGTGTGTTCTGTTACGCAGCATGGTATCTAATGTATCCTCACTGTAGTGTGTAAATTGTTGCCAGTTTTCAAAACGTGCAAATGTGGGAATTCGTGGTGTGTTTAAGTCTTTCATCTTGGCTATTCAAAGACATGTTGTTTGTTGCACAGTTTTGTTCAGGAAAATAATTTGGTTCAGGCATGCTCTAAAAAAAGTCTCAGTTGCCTGAACCTGCCAGTCTTTTGTTCACCAAATAGACTTTATATATAGAGTGTCCCTCCAAAAGTCGAAACCCTGTATAGACAGCAGAGAAAGAAAAGAAGCAGAATATATCACCTTGGTGTCAGTAAGCTTATTTTTCTTTGCAGGCGATGGTGCAATCCTATAAAAATATCAGGCAGGTTCAGATGTATTGTAACCAGAAAAATAAGCAAACTTCTGTGCAAATGTTTCTGAACTACCCAATGGTGGTTTAGGGCAATGCTCCCATTGAGTGTAATTGTAAACAGCATGTGGAAAATTTGCTTAATGCAGAAAATGATGACCGTAATGTTGAAAACCGAACATAACATTATAATTAGATGTACCATCGTGCAATTCATTAGAGGAAAACAGAGTTGAATGCTCTTCTAGAAGTTTGTGCACTGTATCAATGTCCCAGTAGTCAGAAACAGTATTATGGGTAAAGACATGATTCAAAGAAATTTTGAATAAATATGGAATTTTAAAAGCTCTGTGGGGCCATACACCTTATATGATCTCCCTATCCCAAACAATCCCCTTGGAAACTAGAACAGCTTTAATTTTCACCAGGGATGAGTTTAAGAACCAAGTTCACTAGTTGTACCGCAGAGCGTTCTGGAAGGGAATGTTCATTTAGAAGCAGTTACAAAACCAATCCAAAAAACTAGGAGAAGTAACACAATTACAATCCAAAGATGTATCCATGGAAGAACAAAATATATAATTTTCAGCCAAAGGTAGAAAACATGCTCTCTCAGCCTGAAAGGAAGCGGCGGCGGTGGTGGTGGATCAGTTGAATCTGATGAGAAGTCATCAAAGTCAATGAAGTTGCCAGACGCTGTCTGATCTATTTTTGGCAGCTCAACATATTCTGTAGAACTGGGAGATGACTCAATCTGTGGTATATTGACAGACTGTATTCTTGACAGATTTCTGAAATTAGATTTGTGTTTCTGTACTAGTTGACTGTACATTTGTCGTATTTGTAACAGGTAGAAGACATACTTCTTTATTGTTGATTGTTGTCTCTCATTTGAGAGAAGATGCTTCTTCAGTTATCGAAGCTGCAATTTGAACTTCCTGTACAGTAGTGAGTGAAGGCAGATAGCTACCCAGGAGCCCGCATTACTTACTGCTGAGAATAGGCCACATAGTTTGGTTTGATGAGATCAATGGAGACAATTTTTTTATCTTTGAAACCCACAAGGGGCTGAAGAAGTACGGTTCTGGTACCTTTACAGCCAAGACGGGTACAGGCACTATGTAGGATGCCCCACACTCTTTCTTATCTACAATTTTATCCATGACCAGAGCCCCAACCTTTGGAATCCAGCCAGGCCTCGCTGAGGACTACCTTCACTTCTCCAGTAGCAGTGCATTTTACTTGGACGTTGCTTTGTTCGTCCCGGAATTCATTCAGTTCCTGTAAAACAGTCAAACATTCATTGATGTCAAATGGTGTTTCTGCCACCATTGTGCTGGGATTGTTGAGGTCTGGGGACCCACATTTTTAGGCCAAGCAGGATTTCATAGTGAGTACGATCAGCCAGGGAATTTCTTGGCATGTTGTTGAGTTTCCTCTGGACCCCATATACCATATCAACTGCGACCTGAGCCTAGTACCCTTGCTGTTAAAGACTGCTATAAGTCACGTTTTTTCCTTTCCACAACTGCATTTCTCACTGGATGGTATGGAGATAAGAAATGCAGGGTCACACAGCAACTTCCCATGGCCTCTTTGTAAGCCCTAAGCTAAACGCCGGACCCTGGTCAGATTGTAATGTGCCAATTGCGTAAGTCCCGATAAAGACTCGCAGATTCTTTACAACAGTTCGGCCATCAGCTGACCGCAGTGGCCATACCCACAGGAATCGAAAGCAGGAATCCATTGCTACCAATATGTACTTGTAAGTCCCACCTGTTGACAGAGGCTACAGTGGTCCAGATAGACACAAGCTACCGGCTTGTTTGCTATCAGCAGAGGTGTCTGGGGTGGAAACAGTATGGTGGAACCCTTCATCTGCTGACAGATTTCACATTTATGGACAAAGCCCTTGGTCTGTTTGTAAAGACCTGGCCACCGATAGCGCTGTTGCAATAATAAAGTTATAACAGTCAACCCCACATGTGTTGAAGGCAGACTCTCAAATGCAGCTAGTATTAACCCCAACCTGTGATCACTGTTTGGGGTTACTCTATCCCTCACTCCAGGATTGTGATCATATGGCATGTTCTGTGCTTCTAACTTGTAGAAGTACTTGAGTGGAAACCTTTTAGGCTGGTGGGTGCTGTCACATTCAGCATTGACAGCTACCATGATGTCTCTGTCTGTCCTTGTGCTAGAACGGGTAAGTGCAGCAGCCTCAGCAGTTTGAACTGTTGCTTTTGCAGCTTCATCAGCCATGAAACTCCCTGCAATGTGAACACCAACAAGTTGATGACTCAATGTGTGTATTACATAGGTCCGTGGCAAGCAGTCTTTCAGCTTCACCACTTCTTCCCAATGTATGTTGTGCTTTATTATGCAACCCTTTAAATCTCTGAATCCTTTCTTGCTGCTATTGCTGAGATGATGACTCAATGTGTGTATTACATAAGTCCATGGCAAGCAGTCTTTCAGCTTCACCACTTCTTCCCAAAGTATGCTGTGCTTTATTATACAACCCTTTGAATCTCTGAATCCATTCTTGCTGCTATTGCCGGAGTGTAGGTTTTCTCAGGATGGAATTCTCCATTGTGCATGCGCCTTTTCACAATTGCTCCTGCAGTTAAATATTGGTGCTTAGTCCCTATTGAAGGCTGGACAGACCCATCAGTGTGTAAGATGTAATCATAGTGAGCTAGAGGCATTATTTAATTGGGGAGAAGATATTCTTGTTTGTACTGCAGAAAAGCTTGTGTTAGTATTGTAGAATCAAATCTGTAATCTACATCTGTTGAGGTGAGTAAGTTAGCCTATTGTGTCTATCGTGGATGAAAGGCTTTAGCAATGTGAATGCTTACTTTGGTGAGGGCCTATAAGGTCGCCTAACATTATACGATCCACTCATCTCAAGTGTTCCACGAGGCTATCATCCGTCGGCTATATGCCGTCGACATAGGACAATGCATGGTCTTCAAAATGTTGTAGTAGCTCTGTTATTCTTGCTGAAAACAGCCCGGTTCTATTCTTATACTCCTGGGATAATCGACAGGATTGCCTCTGAGAGCCTAACGCAGAAAATGCGCTAAGATGTCTGCTTCCAGGCACTATATATTCTGGCAGAAAAATATATTCAAGATATTGAGTGAAGTTTTTTATTTCTTCCACCCAATGTTGTTCATTAGTGTGCATCCATCACTGCAAATGTGCGAGTAGCTATATTTAAGTGACTGTAGTCTAATACTAGACTATATGAATGCTCTGGTTTCATTACTGGAAACAAAGTATTATTCATAGATAAGGTGCAACTTTCTATTATATCCTGGTATTTAAGTTGTTTTCGAATATCCCTAACTAGTTTTTTAACTTCATGTTTAATTGGGTATTGTCGTTGAGGTTGTGGGGTCATCCTCAATGAGATCTCATGATAGGGGGAACCGTCATCCTACTCCACATGTTTGTGGCTACTGCTAATGCCCACTCCTTGACAAATAAAGGTTTTACTGATTCTGGAATAAGCTCTGGAAAGCAGGTAAAATTAGTTTCCAAATCAGGTGGACCGTCCTTTTCAGCTAAAAGAATATTGTAAACATATGTTAAGTCCACCCAAAAGAGAACATTGACGCTTTTGGGTATGTTCCAAGTGGAGTTTTCCTTATAAACACTTACCCTGGTATCAGGTGTGTCCACCGTGAAATACTCACTCAGTGCTACTCCCACCAGACAATCCATCAGGCTCTGCTGAACTATTGTGACTTCTGTTGTACTGCCAAGCATTGTCACTGCCCATTCCCCACTCAGAAGCAGAGTCCTCAATATTAGGGACATACTGACCTTTAGTCCGGCTACCTTCTTCTTTTTTATTTGAGGCTTGGAAGGTTTCAGTTTATCTTCCTGTGTTATTATGTAGTCAGATAAGCATTGTGTGTCCTTCTTCTGTTTGATGTGCTCCTCTGATCTGTGCTCTGACCTTCCACCTCTCTCCGGATGTTTATCTGATGACCCCCGGAAGGAACGAGATGAGTGTGTATCAGTACCATGATGCTTGTCAGCCGGTCAAATATTCTCACAATTTGGAATGTTATTTTGTTTTTCAGAGGCTTCCTGTTGTGGAGACCCACCCCTTGACTTTGTCTTATCTTTTTTTTGTTTATTGTCCCACTCCTTCTTTTATGATAAGTCGGGTGCTTGCTTAGAGTTATCCTTTTCAGAATTGTGGTGTCTGGCTCCCAAATTATCTATACCTAGCATAGCATAGGCTTCTTCAATAATTTTAGGTAATTTGCACTCCTGCTGTGCAGGAGTCAAATCCTGTATGGGCTGCATATAGCCAATGCTGCTGCTTTCCCTTTTATGTTGCTTAACATAATGGCGGCTACTGAGGCAAAACTGCCCATCAGTTTCATCCCCAAGTATAGGGCAGGTGCTGCCCCATACTCATTCTGGAGCTGTTTCAGCACTTCAGTTAAAACAGCCATGGATTTTGTACTATAGGTTCTGGTATACACTGCAGCAAAGACTGTACCCCAAGTTGTACAGTCTTTCAAAGGAGGAGCCATCCCCATTTTCAAGCAAATAGTCAACATTCTGTGTTTTTTCGGCTGGCCCATATGGGGAAACACTGCTTCAAGCTGGTTTATTTTTTGTGCAATTCAGAACGGTATCTCCTCCCGTATGAAGGGAACTTTTCCCATGACTGCATTTAGCGATTATCAGATGAAGCCCGGGGTAGCCAATTGTGGTTGTGCAACTTGAGTAGTTCGCGCAGGGTTACATGTTAATGTTTGTATAATGAACTGTGTAAGGCATCTATATATCATTACTATATCTTTGTATAGTCTTCGCGCATCTACTGTTGGTAAATTATCAACATTAGGATGCAGTATGTAGCGGCTAAGACTGTGCATGATGCTCCCTCATTGCTGAGAGGACTGAATCTAACATTTGCTGTCATGAGTGCGAGGGCACCTTTAAACCAATGTATGTGTTCTTGATAGGTTAGAGGTATTTCTCTCTTCATATGGAGTATAGTTATCCGGTCTTTCATCCTCAGTGTAGGTGTGAAATAATTGTGTAACATTCTCTCCAGCCGGGAATGTAACCCAAGAATAGAACACCTCTGTCCTAAATGCTTAGTGTGCCTCAACCACAAAGGTAACATCTCCTGGGTGTGAGACCATGGTGTAATAGATTCAGAATAACCATTTCTGCAGTTCTCAGTTATATTCAATGCTCAAGGATCTTCATCTCCAGACATAATTAAAAAAATGAATTACAGAGTGGGTAAAAACAGTGGGAATCAGATCCTTTAAGAGTTCAAGCTTGAACAGCCCACAGCCAATATATAGGAGATACCTACTCAGCTGAGGAGGATTTTCCCTACCATCACAGACATCTCCGGTTTGGAGGTAAGTAGGGGTCTCTGAGAAGGCACAATTGAACTACTTAGGTGATCCATTAAAATAAGAACCCAACTAACGTTGGCAGAGTCATTTCATGTAGTTTACATCCTACGGTAGGAACTGCCCGTTTGTGGACAGCATGACTGTTGGAATGGTGGCAGACTGATTCCATGCACCCTCTCAGTATATGCCGTCCTGTAGGTCAGCTTGCTCATAGTGCCACCATAAGTACATCTAAACCTAGGCATGTAGCAAATTGGTCTGGCAACAACTGAACTGTGTGTGTGTGGTCTGTCAAGAGTCCCCATACTGGAAGATCCAACCCCTGTTACCTGAAGGTAAAGAATGTAGGTCCCTGTCGTGATCATGAGCTGAAAACCACTTGCAGAGATGTAAGAAGGCTGCTTGGCGGTACATCAGCATGTACAGACCTCACCAACGACAGCAAAGCAACCCTCTGCCAACACCAGGAAATTGACGTTTATTTATAACAAAAGGAATATTTGCCTTGGGCCGAGATCTTGATCAGACTGCCATTGTTTTGCGTGTTAGCTATGTTGCCACATTTACAAAAACAACAAGCACATTTGCATAGGATGTATGATGGCACATCGCAAACGGTAACATTGTATGCCCTCACATCGCCGATTTTAGATCGCATGTCCCTTTACATCGCAAGTAATTACAACGCAGCCCATCACGCTGCATCCCAATCGTAAAGCATGCAAAAGACATTCACACCACATACCAAGACCCTGCATACTTCAAAATCGCAATTTGTACCCCATGCGCATTCCCCCTGACCCTACCTCCTAACCCACACTGTAAGCAACGTAGCAAAGACACATCTACCCCCTCAGGCCTAAATAGTGTCTCATTTACAACCCTTAACCCTCTAAACCGTAAAACATTATCCTACACGCCCCTTAACCCTAAAGCCTAAAACACTACTAGATCTGACCCTTAACCCTAAGCCCTAAAAGCCCTAACCCAAATGTCTAAAACACTACCGTATCCGACCCTTAACCCTAAGCCCTAAAAGCCCTAACCCAAATGTCCATAACACTACCATATTTGCCCCTTAACCCTAAGCCCTAAAAGCCTAACCCAAATGTCTAAAACACTACTGTATCCGACCCTAAGCCCTAACCCCTAAAACACAACCATATACTAGTATTAACCCTAAGCTCTAAAGCCTAAAACCCTGCCCCTCCACTACACAAGCCCTAAAGCCTAAAACCCTGCCCCTCCACTACACTCCCCACCAACTACCAAAAAGCCTAAAACACTACGGGCTTACCTGTCTCATGGTTCCAGCGTTGTCTCCCGTGTCCGTTGTAAGCGCCCGCGATCTAATGGCGCCTCCGATGTAGTGGTGTGCGTAGTAAACGCACGCGTTGTAACGTCGCGTGCGTTGTGACGCCACGCGACATAAACGCATGCGATGTGACGCATGCGTTGCGCTGGTCGTCTCCCATTTGCATAATGTATGTATAAACCTTGTACATGGTGTCAAGGTAGCATGATAGTGTTCTTGCGAAGTTGATTCTGCAAGTATAGTTTCCAAGAAACTAATCCAGACTGTCACAGATGCAAATGTGTGTCAGAAGTCATTGTGTTAAAGTGAAGGCAACTTCAGAAAAGACCCGTGTAAATGTAAAATGGTAATATTTTTCCTCCAGGCCTAACTGGAACACATGGCAAAATGATGAAGGACTACCAAATCAAGGTAGATAGAAAAAATGGCAGAAAGATTAAATAGAAAAAAAACCTTCATCTGATAGAAATTAGAACAAATGGCAGAAAGATTAAACAGAAAAAAACCTTCATCTGATAGAAATCAATGAAAAAATATATATTTTATTTAGTAATACGTCTAAAATAACAAACAATATGTTGAACATTTTAAAAATAAATACTATGGAACTGGTTATGATATCAGTGGGTCTGACACCAGTGGCATGGGTTTCACACCCACCGACATCTGCCCATGCGATCTGCCCAAACGCATTACGATGCTCCGGGCGCAGGCATCGGGTGCAGGGACCATCCGTGGCGCTTCCGACAGGGTCAAGCAGCCTATTGGTGCATCGGAAAAATATCATAATCCCCTAATAACGGAGGCTCTGCCGTTAGGATTATGATGTCATTTTCTGACAGACTTTCTATGTCGGCCTTTCTGGAAAGGCTGTTGGAAAATGACTTTTGGGGCGCCTAGCATGGCCCCTTTCCCTCCTGGCTCTCCGCTATGGAGCCTGGTGCCAACCTAAACATCCCTGCACCACGTGGCCGGCCCCTCACCTCACAGTGCCTGCCAAATGGTGCAGGGATGTTTAGACACATCTATTTTGCTATGGCAGCTTGTGCTGCGGGCCTTTTCTGCCCGCCAAACAAGCTGCTATAGCAAAATGGATGTTTCAGACCGCCCTAATGGCCGTCTCATCCTAATTGTGAGGTTGGAACCCCCGACCTATGTTCTGGCGGTTTCCAGACCAAGTCGACATCATATTCAGGGTCTATGTATGAAAAGTTGCTAAAATTGTAATGTATAAATATATACTAGAAAACATTGATAAACATATAAATATAATATAAGGATGTTTTTAAGGTATTATAATGTTTAAAAAATTAAGTAATATCAAGAATTACATTTGCTAAAAAATACTGTATAATATGTTTTAAAATTGGTATAACTATTACTATAAATGTATGTATTGTAAAGTACATCTATAGCATATGTGTAATTGTAATGTTTTGAAGTAACAATCAATTTCAATTTTTGAAAAATGTGTTATAATTATTAAAAATAATGTGCAGTGAAAACAGTATATAACTAAAGGCATATTTTAAAAATATATAACAATAAAATTGAAAATGTTATACAGTACAACAACTCTATTAATAAACAGGCAAACAATCTATATTATAAATACCTATACGTTTTTAATGTATGAAACAAAAACATTCAAACAAATCCTAACAGCTTATATATATCACATTTACTATTTATAATAAAAACGTAGCCACATTGGAGAAAGTGTTCTATTTTGGGGAAAGTCTAATTAACTACTCCTGCTCCAAACTTTTCTACACTGGGGAAAATGTTGCGCTTTGGCTTTTACAATTTACTATTCTCACTCCACACTCACTACTTTGGAGAAAGAGTTGAACTTTGGGGAGGGGGGTTAAACTTTGCTATTCATGCTCCAACCTAAAACACATTGGGAAAAGTATTGGTCTTTGGGGGAGGGTCCGATTTACTATTTCCAATCCAAATGCAACTAAATTGCGGTAAATAAGGGACTTCAGATTTAATATTTACACTCCAAGCTTAACAACATTGGGGAGAGTGTGGGAATTTGAGAGGTGAAATTTTACTATTCCTACTTCACTCTCAAATATTTTGGGGAATGTTTTACATTTTGGTGATGTCACCAGTTGTTATACTCACTTCAATCTTAACCACATTGAGGGAATTGCTATTCCCACTTCACACTTATCCTGACTGGGGTATTTGACTAAAGGGTGGTTCTGATTTATTTATGTAAGGTATGGAGTTTGGGGGGTTGGATTTACGATTCCCACTTCCCACTTCCCACTTAACCTCATTGGAGAAAGTGCTAGACTTTTAGGTAACAAAATGAACTTCCCCCCCAAAAAATTATAATAGACATTACAAAAAAACGAATACAATACAGACAGTCATTTAGCCTCTTGCATGCGACATACGGCCCCCAGCCGTCCAACGCCGTGGTGGGCGTGTTCATCAGACATCCGGGAGCTGTCCGATCTGCGCACGCATGGAATTTCGCCGCACCAAGGTGAAATTCCAGCCGTGCCCAAGGGGTGATTCCAAATATGTAAACCACAGAACGTAAATACAGTGAATTGGGATTACTGCCAAAAAAGTTACAAATATTTATCATAACTTTAAAATTGATCATTACAATTAACTAAAAAAAGAAAATGAAAAAACACAAATTAGAAAAATTAGAAAAACACCTTTATTTAAAAAAAATATAAATGAAATATGTAGCTTTTTTAAACAATAAGTAGCAAAAATAATTTTAATAACAGAGTTATTAACCCTTTAGGTGCTGCCGTCGGCCAACGGTCGTCACGGGCACTACCTCCCCAGTGCTGTGTGCGACTGCTGGACGTCCAGTTCAGCACTGGATAATGGACAGCGCAGCACTGGGGAGGTTTGTTTACGAGCTCCTAAGGTGTTAATAGGATTATGCACACAAAAGCACATTGATTACAAACTTTACAAAACTATTTTTTTAACTACATTTAAAAATAAACATTACATATAAACATATATGTTTTACGTAAATGAAAATCAAAACATTTTTCAGTTAAAGTATAATTTGATACAAAATAATTTAAGAACAAATCATTTAAAAAACACAAAAAAACTATTTTAAACATTATAATTGTATAAAACTTAGGGCCAGATGTAGGTAATCCCAGATTACTGACTCTTAAATACCGAATCATACCGATTCGGTATTTAAGAACTGGCAATCGGGATGTAGGTAATTTTACCGAATTAATTACCGAGTCGGTAGGATTAGGTAATTACCGAATCGGTATTTACCGATTCGGTAATTGCCATTCATTAAATACCGAATCGGTAAATACCGATTCGGTAATGGGGGAAACATTGAAGGGTGGCAGGGTGTTACTTTGACACCCTGTTGTACCCCTCAATTGTGCATGGGTGCACATGTTGCAGACATACATGCCCTTAGGGCATGTATGTCTGCAACACGGCACTGTTTAAGAAGCAAAATAAATGCTTTTTAAAGGGTTTTCATATCTTACCACCAACTTCTAGTTGGTGGTAAATTAAGAATTCTTAAACCCCTGTAGCACTGATTACAGTGCTACCTACATGTCAAAATACAGATTCAGTAATTATACCGATTCGGTATTTTACCGATTTGGTAAAATTACCGAATCTGTATTTTAACATGCCCCTACATCCCAAACTCCAAATACCGGTCGGTAACGGCCGAAATCGGCCATCACCGACCGGTATTTGCCTTCCTACATCTGGCCCTAGATCATTTATTTTACTCTCCACCCTTTCCCCTATAAACCCAACATTCTGCTTCTAAAATGAGCATATAAAAAATACAATCAATTTAAAAACCAATACAATATATTAATCCAACTATATTGATTACAATGATGTCATGTACAGCAATGCACATTTTTAACAACAATGTTAAAAAATATTTGAAAAATGATTTTCTTACCTGCAATATTCTGATTCACAATATTTTTTATGTCACTATATTTTGAGGACACAATATCTGTTTCTCATGAAATTCGTTCCTTAATATTTTGATGGCACATTGGGTGGTCACTATAAAACCTTTGTTCAGGCTGCCTATATCCATGGCAATCTTTGATATGCTCCTTTGTCACTAAAAGGGGGGGCCCTCACAAGCAAAATCTGGCCGCTTCCCTGTCATTCCCAAAAGACCTTAGCAAGCAACATCTGAAACTTACCAGGCTCTGCTAATTCTTGGTGACAAAATTCTTATGGGTTTTCATGTATCACTAATGGGTAAACTCTAAACAGCATTGACTATGGCTGAATTTCTCCTGTCTTCACCTATTATACTCCTGGTAAGATTTTTTAGTTCTTTGTGATGGCTGTCTGTATCCAGTGTGTACCGTGTGATGCTCCACAGTCACTTCTAGGTAGACTCTATCAGGCGTTTATGCTGACTGTCTCAGACTTGTGTATTTGCAGTAGTCTTTCTTCCTGAGTTCCTCAAGTGCTATGAAGTTCTATTTGAGCTGCTTGTAATCAAGCACATGCAAGACACTCGGTCCTGAGTAGTTCCCTAAAGAACAATTTTTATGGTTGCATTTCTTGTGGGCGTTCTTGGGGTAATGTCTAATCACTTTTGAACCTCTGGACTCATGGATCCCTTACAATGCTAAGCTGTATACACTTCATGCCTGAGAATAATTCTGCTTTTGTTCCAGAGGAATTGTATGGAGCATCTGCTATGGCAGTCTCAATTCACAGCATTAACATGTGTAGGGTGCCCTCTATAACCCCTGTTATTGCCTCAAAGCATATACTAGTTATATGTAGGGTTCATACCATAATAAAGGATTCAACAATTATGATGTTGTGTACTTTGAATTATTAGAACAATTACTCCATATATTATATTATATGCTCACAACACACACACACACATACATATGTCTCAACTCTCCATAATGAGTTACATTGATGAACAGATAAACAAACTGCTTGAGAACCCCTGCCATTTGAGATGGAGTAGTACTACAGAGGTTTCAGGTAATCTAGATAAGATAGCAGAAATCAAAAGGCTAAAGAAAAACAATATCAGGGCATATTACCATGCCCATGGTCTACTAAGGTGTCATACGAATAATACTATATCACAAGGGCTACAGGTAAAGAACATACCGGGTTTTTTTTTAGAAAACACATAGACCACTAAAGATGATACCACTGGGTTGAGGAACGAGATTGTGTCCAGTTCTACATCCATACCACCAGATGTTAAGATATTTGAAGATGTTATTTACAAACATCCATGCCAACATAGATACTGATATTTTGAAGATGTGATTTTGAAAGATCTAGAAAAATATTACCAAAAGTAAGACATGTATTAAACCCAATATCTTCATGTAAGAATTTAAAGCCATGGATTCATTAGTCAAAAACTCATCTGGCACCATTAAAGCATCCGATAAAGGTAGAGTGAAAGCACTTTGACCACTTACATTGGTCCCCAGGTTTAGTCTGGATGCAAATCAGCTCCCCAGTTCCAGGAAAAGCCTGCAGAAGCCTCTTGGAAATTGATGAAGCATTGAACTCTTTTAAGAAAGGTAAGAAACTGGCCAGGGCAAATATAGCACAGGAGAAAGAAACATTAACCCCATTTTGGGGTCTCCCAGAGGTGATGAGCCATTATTGATGCAGTGATTGCTCAGTTTGCTCAATCACGTCCTATACTAAAGACATCACTATTAACAGAATCAAACACTTGTTTTTACCACTACTGCAGTGAAAATATAATACTTGCCAATTTCTGTATATGCCTCAAGACATATATGGGCATGACAACCCAAAAAATCAGAAAGCTGATACAACAACACAAGTCTGTCGTATAATGCGGCGTTATAACTGGCCCCTTGGTCATTCCTTTGAAACAGATGGATATTGTTGCCACTGAGCTCAGACAGACCATCTTGCCCAAAATTTAAAAGCATCGACTGGGTGGCAACATTGAAAGACAATTACAATCCCTTCGATTTAGACTAAAAGGACGTTTTGATGCAGTGAACTTGGGCCTGAAGGCAATAGATGAAATGGTTAACTGCACTGGGTTTTGAGTACATATGTTCATGCCCCTGCCATCAATCAGTAAACATGTTTGTGTATTATATAGGGACTGAGTTGATCTATTTCAAATGTGCTATGCATGATATAAAATACACTTTATCTGGTCAACATGTTGAATATTGTATGATTAAATATTTGTAAAATTCTTGACCATCAAATTAACTCATTTTTACATTGATAGATCCTTTCAAAGTCATATATGTCATACTCTACCTGTGCACATTGCAGCTCTGTAGTTCTTCCCCATGCTTCGCAAACACGTAAAGCCTGACTCTTCTCTCTTACATGAGTGTGTTCCTTAGTCTACTTTGGGTGTTTCTCAATATGCACTTTCAGGTTTAGTACACTTTTCAAATTTCATTCCATTCCATTTACATTACAATTTGTTACACTGTTTAGTATTTCAACCCACCACATCAACTTCCTATTGTGGTACCTCAAAGCAGCAGGTGTGCTTGTTTAAACAATGAACAAATAGTTTAAATCATGTTTTTCCAGCCAGATGATGTTCCATCTATTTTTTCCCACAGCAATCCCTGATTGTGCATCCCTTAGGCTTTTAAAAACCATGTGTTGAGGTTCCGTGAATTCTGAACCCGTTTCATATATTTCAGATATTAGCGACCCGTAACTAGTTAGTACGACAAGTATGAGTGTTTTCGTCACGATAGAACGATGGAATCACTACGTATTTAGGGATTTCGTTCTGAACCCTTGGGTTCCATTTTGTGTATGGCAGCCATTTTGTGGTTACCCTCACATAGGCCGATGACTACGGCCGAACGAGTTTTTAGCACACGTACACTTTAGCTGACTTCTGAATGACCTGAGCGAACTGACCCTCTTGCCTGAAGCCAAACTTGTTAGGCCAGTTCCTTTCCCAGTAGCTGATCAAGATTACGGATCAAAGCGCAGGACATCGTAAATCGTTATTGCACACAAATAAGCCTTATCCTACTCACACCTGTTTCTGCTCCTTTCTTTATGGTCTATTTACGATGGGGATGTGCCCTTTTTTATTATGGGTTCGTTCGACCTGTCTGATGAAGAATGTTGGGTTTGAGCAATGATTGATCATGGGCTGGGCAACTGAAAAGTGGGTTTTACCGTCATGCGATACCTCTGATCTGGATACATGTGATTGGACAGTTTGTAAATGTAAGGTATTTGTCTGGAATGTGATTTTTGGCATAAAAAGGGATGACTGGCTTTGTAAAATTGAGCAGCCTCCTGAGAACTCATACCCTGTTGACATCTAGGACTTCTGTTACTGGCTGCAGCCAATAATTTTGATCTTTGACGCCACCAAGAAGTTTCCGTGTCACTGTGTTCTAAGACAGGTGATACCCGAAGACTTTGGGCGTGCCCCTGGCGCCGCCGGGTCTTAAATAACCCGGTTCTTCAGTTAGCGCCCAACGTGGGGCGACTTCAGCGGTACCGGTCCAAGCCTGAAGATCGCGAGGAGCTTCGTGAGGAAATTCTGGAGGACGGCCACCACTTCATCGACCCCGGCATGTCGAATGTGGACTGAAGGTCTTTTCTGCAAGGCTTCCCGCTTTCCTGACGGCTACGAAGGACTGCTGCCCTGGCTGTCGCCCTGTCTTGGACCCATTTTGTGATGCTTTGTACGGCGAGACAATAGACTGATCTTCTGATGGCGTGACTGATACCTCAGTTAAGTATAAGTGGGTCGCTCCCAGTCCTTAGTTCTTTGGTCCTTTGGTTCTTAGTTTGTTTGGTCCTTAGTTTTGATTTGAAAATTGCAATTTCCAAAGCCGAGGGTCTTGTATATTTACGAGTGTATCGGTAGAGATAATCCCTTGAAGTTTGAAGCTCGATTAGTGAGCGAAGATGCCTAATCGTAGCAAATTTGGTACTTGGTTTGGTTGTGGTTGCAACAGGGATTCCCGATTGAAGGATTCGTGTTTGATACCTCCGGTTGGAACTCCGACTTATGAGCTCTATTCTAAACACGGCGTGGGCCCCATTACCTTTAATGAAGTATGGGTTCGCTACACCAGGAAAGATGGTGTTTTACGATGGCCCCAACATGGTAGTTTTGATACTGAGATTTTAGACAATCTAGAAACTAAACTGTTTAAAAAGAAAGCCCGGCCGGCGATGTTTGACTCCTTTCGCCTTTGGCGTAAAGAAGCCAGACAACGAGAAATCAAACAAGCTAAAAAAGATAAGAGAGAAAAGGGGTTGTCGATAATGCAAGCTGCCAGGCAGTATAAAGAAGACGCAGAAGATAAAGCAATTGAGGTGTCAGATAGACAACATAATATGGCTATTGATATGTGGAAAAGTAAATTTTGCAATGTTCTGTGTCCCTACGCCTCATCCATCATATGTTATGTGTGCATGACCAATATGCATATGTTATTCCCCATGTCCGATTAATGACGCAATTACAGTTGTGTCCACCTCTAGTATGTTAGTTTCCAGTCCTCGTGAATACTACGAATATCAGGCCTAGGTAAAGTTATGTTGCCACGTTTCTTAGTGTGCACGTTATTCCATTATAAAGTCCCCGTTTCTAGGCCTAAAAAGGGCCTGGACATCAGATTCAGTTTCTGTCTCCTGAAAGCCTCGCTGAGGAGCGATACAGCCCCCACCTGTATCCTCGACCCTTCACTTACTTCCTGCCTCGCAGTGCCCGGTGTAGCTTGGCTCTGCCTCTGAGTCTGCCAAAAGTATGTTATAGTTCCAGTTATCAGTTCAGTACTCCTCCTCTGCATTCCTAAGCTACTGAACTGCATCAATAGTTTCCGTCATTGTCTAGCCTTCTCGTCTCCATGTTAGAGAAATACTGTATTTAATGGTCATTTAGTATTCCTCATCACGCACTTCATGTAGAATAATGCATGGTCCAGTCTTAGAATCAAGTTAGCTTTTCCCCTCATGACTTCTAGTTTATATCAACATGTTCCCTAAACATTAGATACCAGATAGGGTTTAGGTACATGTCGCTCCGACCCTCCAGACTCTAGTCTCTGCTCCTAACACAGAGTTCGTAGCCCCCAGCTTCTCCTAGTAACACGTCATTGCCAGTTTTCGCGCACCATTAGGTTAGAGGTCCCGGCTCCTTAGGTAGCCCCCTCCTATGTTTCCGCCCATTCATGACATATTCTGTTACGTTTTTCATCACATGTCTATGTATACTCCCAGTTACACCTCTTTTTACTGTTATCTTTCGCGACTGCTACGCGTCATGCCTTTCTGCTCCACCCACTGCTACGCCTACTGCAATGTAATGCTATGTGTTCGCGCTATGTATATATGCCTGTGTTTTGTTATTGAATGTTAGCGCGCTCATCCCAGACCCAGCCCCGGCAGCTGCCGGGCCTTATTGTCCTATTCCCATGCAGGTTGTCCTGATCCTGTCCTTATGCTGTAATAAACCTGCAGAAACTCCTACTACCTCGAATCTTGACTCTTATTTTATTGAGCTATCTGTTATGCTATAAGTCTAGTCAAAAATAGGGTATTATTTATTTATTTACCACATAATGGCGCCCGAACAGGGACTTGCCCTTTCCCCACGCGTCGGTGAAGCCACGCCGACCCCCTGACCCTCTGCAGCCGTGACGGAACCATACCGGCCAAGTGCAGATATTTCTGCTTCAAGTATCCCTCAGGCCCACGGAGGAGACGGAGGAGGCGGTCCAGCATCCGAACGAGACGGTGGAGGAACGCGGCGAGTCCCGACCAGAGCCCAAGCCGAGAGTCCAAGGTCCGAGGTATCCGGAGGCCCACCCGTAACTGAAGTCCGAAGTCCGTCGTAGTCCAGTCCCGTCCGAGGCTTTCCGTTCCGTGCTGCCCGGTGAGTACCATTGCTGGGGTAGTATCTAGACAGGGTCAGTCTAAATTGACTCCTGGTCCGTGGGTTGGTGGTACCCAAGCCCACAAACGAAGTGTTCACCTAGGTGGATACGGGTCTTGATGCGTTCCTTTATGGGACCGGTATGTTCCGTACTGTTACAGCAGTGCATCCAGTAACTCTAGTCTGTTCCGTTCTCGAGAATTCTGTTCTGTTTCTGTTTTCAGTATTCTCAGGTAGTATTCTGTTCGAACTGTTATGTTATGATATTGTTTAATGTATTTCCAATGTCGTGGTATGCCTGAATTGTTTTCCCAATTGTTATTGTTTTTCGTGTATTGTATTGTGTTCCGATTCAAGTTTAGAATGCCGCTCTTTTCCAAGTTACGTCAGTTAAAAACTAGAAAGGGTTTATTAGAGGAAGCAGTTCCTGTCCCGCCTAGGGACAGTCCAGGTCACTTTATGTATCAGAAACATGGCATAAGCGCCATAATGTATCTAGATTTATGGGTAGAGTATACCAAACAGTTAGAAGAAAAGTATAGATGGCCCGTATCGGGTACATGGGATGCCGAATGTATCATGCGAGTAGAAGAAGCATTATGGAAAAAGAAAGCCAGACAGTCACAGAAAGATGCCATCGAGTTATGGCGTAAAGAAGCTCATAGAAGAACGGAAAAGGAAGTCAGAAAGTCAGAGTTAAGTAGAGAATCCCAAGAACGAGCCCAAGAAAGAGAGTTAATCGAGATAGGTGAACAAGTCAAAGCCGAACAGTCAGACAGACAGAGGCATGCCCTCATTAAGGGTATGTATCCTCTTCTTGCCGAGGGCCTGCCAAAAGCGACCCCAGAGGCATCCAGTAATTTCCCGCCGCCATTAGTTCCGACCAAGCTACGTCACAAACCGACCGCAGCTGATATTTTTATTTCGTCCTATTTGGACGACACAGTCCCCGAATATGCCAATCCTGTTCGCGCTCCGCCAGTCCCTGTAAACCAGGTAATTCATGTTCCTCCAGACACCGGAGTACCTGTTACGGTACCCCCGGTCCAGCCTATAGTTCCACTTCCCACTCTGCCAGGACGTAGAGCCTCAGTAGACGACTCCAGTCTAGGGGCCGCAGGAGGATCTACTCCTCAAACCCCGCCGCCACACAAGCGTTTATCAGCACTCGAATTACATGCTCAAGCATCACAGCGTACTCCTAAAAGTAATAAGTCTGTCACAGAAATCAGGCAAGCCCTTAACGAATGTGTCTATGATCCAGTTCCAGGCGAATATACTATGGTTTTATATTCCTTACGTGTAAGGAGAGTGACCGAGTATCTAGTCACCTTGCCGAATATGAAAGAAGATCTAGACAGAATATATCGTTTCATCCGTACAGGGGATGATCCAGAAAGTATTGGCGAGATTATGTCTCAAAGGAAAGCCGAGATTCAGCTCATGATATTAAAGTTCCTGATCAATTGTTTAATAAGAGAACAAGATTACCCGTCTAAAGATCCCGCCGAAATGAGAATCCTGACAAGGTGGAGTGATAATATAGCCGAGGGTAAGCACAAGACCGTCAGTGCCATGGAGAGTATGTACAAGAAAATTCGTAAAGAAATAGTAAGGTTACACGACCAGCGTAAAGCAGCACAAGTAAGCGAGAAAGAAAGTATCTCTGATCCTGAAGAGGAAGAGAACGAGAATCCCGCCAGAATAGCGTATGTAGGAAAATCCAGATTTCCAGATCGCCATTTACGCCTAGAACCCAAGTCTGTTTTTCATCATCCAGCACCAGAACAAGGTTCTCTAGAACAAGTATTTCAAGCTACCGATCACATTCTGAAATCACGAGTCGGTTATAGTGAGTTAAGTACCATGCATGAACAAGAACTAGCCCGATCAGCAGTCCGATGGATTACTGATTCTACCACTTTTCCAGACGAAATAGTGGCACAAATGTTTCTGAAACTGCCCCCAGCCGAGCAACGACTGGTGGGTATGTATATGATCCAGTACCTCATTACTCTGTATGAGGGTCAACATTCTGATCCAGGCCCGTTACACGATATCCTGAACGAGTTACTCCAGTATAAATGGAGAGGTCTAGGTACCGATTTAATAAGTGTCATTCTAGAACAGCGCCACAAATATAGAACGTTCCTGAACCCGCATTTTGTTCATGTCTCACCCCCAGAAAGTAAATCGTTTTACATAGACAGACAGAATCCGTTACGAGAAGTCCACCCAGTCCAAGGGGCGGGTGGCGTAATGCAACGAGTGTTTGTATACACTCCAATATCAAAGATGGAACTTCTTGAAATGAAGAAATTAATTCCCTGTCATGACAAAGATCCAGCAGGGTTCCATAGAGAATTAAAAGACATGCTCCGTATGGGAGAATACACTTACCCAGACATCATTAAAATGTTAAAGGTCCTGTTACCCGCAGGGGTGTATGAAAAGTTAAAAGAAAAAGAATGGGAGGTGGGAGAGAAAAAGATCGATTGGACAGCTCTAGAAGCTGAAGACAAGGCACGAGTACCAGGTACCGGTCTTGGAGATAAATGTAAAGAATTACCAGAATTATTGATTCAAGTTTTACCCAGATTATTGACAACTAGGAAAGAAGACTGGGATGCAATCTCAGCCTGTAAACAGAAACAAGATGAAGATATTAGTGATTTTTATTCTAGATTCGAAAAATGTTTCAGTATTAACAGTGGTCTCAAGACAAGTAGTGAGTCATACCCTCATCTTTTCGTTACCAAATTAGTCGAGAATTCAAGTCCACAAATTAAAAACCGAGTTTTGAAAGTCGAAAGCACCTGGCAAGCAAATACTCCGTCCCAGATGCTCCAGATGCTCCAGTATCACCAGAATAGAATTAGAGAAGAGCAAGAACACGAAAGAAAACGTATGAAAGACACGAAAATGAAAGTGCTAGTTGCACAATCTATTCCTCAAGACAGTCAGAAGAGGGGTCCGAATCAAGCCAGTCATCCTGCAGCTCCCGTTAAAGGGAACTGCAATTATTGTAAACAGCCAGGTCATTTTATAAACGAGTGTGCAGTTCTGAAACACAACATAGCTACTGGTAAGACTAAAGAAAGACCACGTCCGCCGAGACAAGAACAAGTTTCACAGACTCCTCAGTCACAGAATGCACAACAGACAGTTTCCGCACCGCAGCCTATCGCTGCAACACAGCACGTTACATCGCAGATGTACCAGTATGCACAGTCCGAGTATCCAGAGTACCAGTCATATTCATGAAACAGCCTAGAGAGGGAGGTAGGCTTGCCTCTCATCGAGATACCTGTAGATCAAGAAGGTCCTTATGTTCACAGTCAAGTATTAGGGAAAGACAGAAAGTTTTTGATCGATACAGGGGCAAGTAGGACCACAATTAGTCACGCCGAAGTTCCAGGGGCTCCGCTCTCAGGCTCAAGAAATGTTTCCCTTGGATTTTCAGGAAAACCCATCGTTAACGAGATATCAAAGCCAGTCACTCTAGAAGTAGGTCCATTGTCCCGTACTACTGATCTGTTACTTACTAAGTCATGTCCAGAAAACCTATTAGGCATTAAGACACTGAAAGAGTTAGGTGCAGTTATTTGCTGTTCCCCAGAGGGAATACGACTGTTCCTACGTGACTTTAAGGGTCACTATGTATTACGAGATTTTGATTCAAGATTGTCTAATGTTCCACAGCATTTATGGGCGCAAGGTCCAACTGATGTAGGTTACATGCAAATCACACCCCATCGTGTGACTCTCAAACCAGGTGTAGTGTTACCCCGAATCAGACAGTACAGATTGCCACCTGAGGCTGTAGCAGCCTTATCCAAAATTATTGACGAGCTCATGGCTCAAGGAGTAGTTGTAGAAACTGACTCCAATGTATGCAATTCTCCGATCATTCCAGTCATGAAACGTACTGATCCGAATGCACCCCCAGTATATCGATTAGTGATTGATTTACGAGAGCTTAATAAATGTATTATTCCTCAGTACCCAGTTGTTCCAGATATCTCTTCCCTGTTAACAGCCATTGATTCCGAAGCCATGTTCTTCACTGTTATTGACCTCAAGAATGCATTTTTTAGTGTTCCAATTCATCCAGACAGCCAGTTTCTTTTCGGATTTTGTTTAAATGGAAGGAGCTATATGTTTACACGCGCTCCTCAAGGTTTCACAGAAAGTCCTAGTATTTACAGTCAGGCACTCAAGAGACAACTAGACAACATTCACATGCCAACTGACACTGCCCTACTCCAGTATGTCGATGATCTCCTGATCACAGCCCGTTCTGAACGTGCTTGCGAGCGAGCATCACTTACAGTCCTGTATTTTCTGGCCGAGATGGGGCACAAGGTGTCACCTTCGAAGCTTCAATTCTGTGTCCAGCAAGTGGTATACTTAGGACACTTGCTGTCCAAGAGGGGTAGGCAGTTGACACCCGACCGTATCCAGTTAATAGCGAGTCTTCCCCAGCCCAGAACCCAGAAGGAGGTACGTGCCTTTATCGGCCTTACTTCTTATTGTAGACAATGGATTCCCCAGTATGCCTTTCTAGCCAAGCCACTGATACAGTTAACAACACAGGAGGCAGCCGTATCGACTGTCCTCCCTTGGACATCTGAACATACACTCAGTTTCAACGAGTTAAAGAAAGCCCTATGTCAAGCTCCAGTTCTAGCTACACCGAACTACAGTAAGCCTTTTACACTTTTCGTTACTGAACGTGAAGGTACAGCATTATCTGTTCTCACACAAGATCAAGCAGGACAATACAAGCCCTGTGCTTATTTCTCGAGCACATTAGATCCAGTCGCCCAGGCGTTGCCTGTGTGCCTCAAGTCGGTTGCAGCCACAGCACTAGCTATCAGACAAAGTGATTCCATAGTTTTAGGGCATTCCCTGACAGTACAAGTCCCGCATTCAGTAGAAGTTCTTTTAAACCGAACACAAACACAGCACTTGACAATTGCACGTTTAACAGGTTATGAATTGACACTGTTCCAGCCACACATAGAAATTAGACGCTGCAACGTCCTGAATCCTGCTACACTGTTGCCATCAGTTAATTCAAATCCAGACACACATGACTGTGTGGAAGTAGTTAACATTACGACAAAGCCAAGACAAGACCTGACAGACATTCCGTTACCAGATCCTGACCTGACACTTTATGTAGATGGTTCATGTATGAGAACTAGTACAGGAGAACTAGTCGCCGCGTATGCAGTGACTACTGACACTGAAGTTATCAAGACACACCGTATTGACACCCTGTCCGCTCAAGCAGCAGAGCTAGTCGCTCTGACACAAGCCTGTATACACGCCAAGAACCTGAAAGTTAATGTATACACAGATTCACGTTACGCATTCGGAGTTGTACACGACTTCGGAGTACTCTGGCAGGAGAGAGGTTTCATGACTTCTCATGGAACCAAGATTCAGCATGGTCTCCTTATTCAAGCCCTGTTAGATGCCATACATTTACCGACATCTATTGCTATCATGAAATGCAAAGCACATACGAAAGTTACAGACATTATTTCTCAAGGTAATGATCTAGCAGACCGCACAGCCAAGCTTACAGCACAGACTCCAGCCATTCCAGTTAACCTGACACATACTCCAGATCCGATTACATGTATGACAGTTAAGGACCCTACTCAAGATGTCATAGATATCCAGTTACATGCTACTCCCGATGAAATCAAGAAATGGTCTGAACAAGGAGGGGTCCAGACAGATCAAGGATGGTTAACGAAGGGTAGAGCCACATGGTTTCTCCCCGATTCTATGGTTCAAGTCATTATCAATACCGCACATAGTCCAGCACATTTAGGAGAAAAAGCTATGTTAGACAGTATCCAGAACATTTGGTTCAACAAGCATTTACGAGCTGCAGCCAAGCAGAAAGTCCGTACCTGTATGATATGTTGTCAGTTTAATCCAGGTAAAAGTGTCCCGGTGGAACAAGGTGGTTTCCAGCCCCCTGACCACCCTTTTGAGGTCCTCCAGATGGATTATATTCAGATGGAGCGATGTCGAGGTTTCAAGTATGTCCTTGTAGTTGTATGCGCTTTGTCCAGGTGGACAGAGGCATATCCAGTCCCAGATTACACAGCCGCGACCACTGCCAAACAGTTGGTTCGTGAATTCTTCCCTAGATATGGACTCCCTAGAGTCGTATATTCTGATAACGGCCAGCCATTCTCATCAGAGTTAATGAAGCACGTTTCCCTTTTGTTAGGGTACCAGTGGAAGTTCCATTGTGTACGCCATCCTGAAGCAGCCGGTCTCGTAGAGAGACATAATCAGACTCTGAAAATCCGCATTGCAAAAGTCTGTAAGGACAAAGGTGTGGACTGGTTAATAGCTCTGCCAGTCGCTTTGTTTTATATGCGCATGGTCGCACATTCCAGATCAGGTCTGTCCCCGTATGAGGTCGTATTCGGCCGCCCCCCTAACATGTGGGGTACTCCTAGACCCCGAAGTATTACCGATGTTTCATGTAATATGCTGACAGATTACCTAGCTTCCTTGATGTCTGCCCTCAACTCATGTCGTTCACAGGTTGCTGCCGCCTTTCCAGACAATACCGAGGTGGCACCGCACGAGATCGTTCCAGGCTCCCTTGTGATGGTCCGGAATTTCGACAGATCAAGTCCGCTGGAACCACGTTGGAAGGAGCCACGTCAGGTCCTCTTGACCACCCGAACTGCCGTCAAGTTGGAAGGCAGGAAGGGGTGGGTCCACCTTTCTCATGTAAAACTTTTCAATGGATTGAAATCAGTCTCCAAAAACATTTCCAAGGATTTCCAGGATTCGAAAGATTGCCAGAACATTGTTTTAAAGGACTGTCCCGCATAAGACATTATTACAACCCCTCCCTTGTTAGAGAAAACTCCGCAACAGGAGTATAAGCTCAAATTAAGGTCTAGTAAAATAAGTCAGTCAGTTTGATTGTATAAGTCCTCCCCTAGGTGAAACGGTTAAATTGTTTCTGACATGTATAAAATAGACCCCCATAGTGAGAGAGTCAGTCAAAGTTCAATCAAATGTATCGTTTTTCTGAGTTTCATATTATTTCTCAGCATAATGATTTCCTGTACCAGCTATGCGTTCTATCTGTATTTACCAGTCCCTCATGTAAATATGTCTGCTAATGCTACAGTAGAGCACACGTTTAGTGATCTGCCTCCTCACGAATATTCTTACCGCCTCGCTATGCGCAATAACACATTCATCCGTATGTTACATTATTCACACCAGACCAGCAATGCCACTAATTGTTGGGTGTGTGGTCGACTCCCCCCTTTCCAGACACCGAAGGGAGTTCTGCCACTGTTTCCTTATCCATTCTCACACAATGGTTCGTGTGGAGCATGGTCCACGTTAACGTCATCCTCAACAGATATGTCTTTTCTTAACAGTACATGTTTTCCAGACAAGCAAGGTCTCCCCCACAGAACAGGTTTAGATCTAGAAAATGAAGTATATAATTTAGGTAATTATTCGTCGAAATTCATGGTCCTGAATGTTCAGTCTGATACTACTCCAGACTTACCTGCTATTTCAGTACTACCAGTCAAAGGCGAATTATGTGTCCGTAATTATGGTTCTGTACACATAGGTCATAGTGAATGTACTACTGTTATCAAGTATAGTGACAGTGGGAAATCAGTTTTCAAAGCTTCACGTCATTCTTATTTCATTTGTGGTCAAACCGCATATGTTCGTCTGCCCCTCGATTGGGAGGGAACCTGTTACATTGCCTTCCTACTACCACCTGTTTTCCTAGCCCCATCTGATTATCACAGAAACACACATCTAGTACACATTAGACATAGAAGGGAGTCCCCAATTGTCGATTATACTGAAACTACTCTAGAACAGTATACAGATTTCAATAAAGGTTTCTTCTTTTTTGTAGGACCTGTCCAGAATAGTAAACTGATCCGTAGGTTAACAAGAACCCTTGAAGCTGTAGTAAACGAGACTGCCTCTGCTCTAGGTAACCTAACCGAAGAACAATCTGCTATGAGATTTGTCGTTTTGCAAAATCGTCTTGTCCTTGACGTCATACTGGCCGATAGGGGCAGGGCCTGTAGAGTCATCGGATCTAGTTGCTGCATTTTCATTCCAAATAACGCGCCGTCTGTTTATTCAGCTATAACCAGACTCCATAAAATTGCCCATCTGTTACATCAAGATCCAGGCACCTGGACATGGTCAGGTTGGTTCTGGAATATAATTTCCGCCTGGGGATGGAAAGTCCTGTCCTTTCTAGGTATTGCAGTAGCGATCATATTTAGCTGCTGCCTCTGTATACAATGTGGCCCTGCGATTTGTAGCATGTGTGCTACCTCTTGTATTCTTAGTCCCAAGCCCCGTTCTAAATCCCGTTCCAAGACAATTCGAGACGAGCAAATGGTACTGTATGAAATGATAGATGGTATCATGAAAATTGATGTTTCCTGATGGAAACGTAGTGACAAGGAGGGAATGTGGAAAAGTAAATTTTGCCATGTTCTGTGTCCCTACGCCTCATCCATCATATGTTATGTGTGCATGACCAATATGCATATGTTATTCCCCATGTCCGATTAATGACGCAATTACAGTTGTGTCCACCTCTAGTATGTTAGTTTCCAGTCCTCGTGAATACTACGAATATCAGGCCTAGGTAAAGTTATGTTGCCACGTTTCTTAGTGTGCACGTTATTCCATTATAAAGTCCCCGTTTCTAGGCCTAAAAAGGGCCTGGACATCAGATTCAGTTTCTGTCTCCTGAAAGCCTCGCTGAGGAGCGATACAGCCCCCACCTGTATCCTCGACCCTTCACTTACTTCCTGCCTCGCAGTGCCCGGTGTAGCTTGGCTCTGCCTCTGAGTCTGCCAAAAGTATGTTATAGTTCCAGTTATCAGTTCAGTACTCCTCCTCTGCATTCCTAAGCTACTGAACTGCATCAATAGTTTCCGTCATTGTCTAGCCTTCTCGTCTCCATGTTAGAGAAATACTGTATTTAATGGTCATTTAGTATTCCTCATCACGCACTTCATGTAGAATAATGCATGGTCCAGTCTTAGAATCAAGTTAGCTTTTCCCCTCATGACTTCTAGTTTATATCAACATGTTCCCTAAACATTAGATACCAGATAGGGTTTAGGTACATGTCGCTCCGACCCTCCAGACTCTAGTCTCTGCTCCTAACACAGAGTTCGTAGCCCCCAGCTTCTCCTAGTAACACGTCATTGCCAGTTTTCGCGCACCATTAGGTTAGAGGTCCCGGCTCCTTAGGTAGCCCCCTCCTATGTTTCCGCCCATTCATGACATATTCTGTTACGTTTTTCATCACATGTCTATGTATACTCCCAGTTACACCTCTTTTTACTGTTATCTTTCGCGACTGCTACGCGTCATGCCTTTCTGCTCCACCCACTGCTACGCCTACTGCAATGTAATGCTATGTGTTCGCGCTATGTATATATGCCTGTGTTTTGTTATTGAATGTTAGCGCGCTCATCCCAGACCCAGCCCCGGCAGCTGCCGGGCCTTATTGTCCTATTCCCATGCAGGTTGTCCTGATCCTGTCCTTATGCTGTAATAAACCTGCAGAAACTCCTACTACCTCGAATCTTGACTCTTATTTTATTGAGCTATCTGTTATGCTATAAGTCTAGTCAAAAATAGGGTATTATTTATTTATTTACCACAGATAAATGTTACCCATCATTGCCACCTATTCTTGAGAATGCGACGAAGGACCCTGAGAAGGATCCTTTGATGTCACATTTGTTGAGATTGCCACCCCCTTATGCACAGAGTGCCATGGCAACCTCCAGTTGCACAACCTCTTGTTGCTGTTCAGCCACCACCTCCTCCTCAGCTGGTTCTTCCTCCTACGGCGCAGCCTCCTCTGGGGCCGCCGACTTTGCTATCGGTTTTGTCTGGAACTACTTTGCCTTATTCTCCTGGACCTTCAACTTCTCTTGCTACTAACCCTGCGATTCTGTCACCTCAAAATACTTTGCCTCCTGTCCTTATGACAGCTTCTCCTTCTGCTCGACAACGAATGACTGATACTGTTACTGGTCTTTTGTCTCCTTTCTTTGGGTTATTGACCCCTGTTTCTGCACGTAAACAAATGCGTAGTCAGCTACCTGGTCCCGAAGAATGGGCAGTGTTAGATCTCTTGGCTCGCAGATGGGTTTCGAATGTCTCGAGGTATAACTTAGAGTCAGTTATGGATGTCTTCCAACAGTGGGAGGCACCGAAACAAAAGGTATGTTTTTGAAGTTATGTGTACTTTCCTTCGTGAGGAATGGGAAGATAATGATTTGGGTTCAGTCCCCGTAGAATTGCTAAATGTCCAGTCTGAGTTTGCAAAAGGGACAATAGTGGGTCCCGGAATTGAGAATGCAGTTGCGATGGTACTTGCGTTAAGGAACGATTTCCCCTCTCAGCGACTATTTGAACCTGATTCCGCAGTTAGGAGGAAAGTGAGACAGTATCAGATAAGAGAAGTTCCTCCAGTATGGCGCGACGCGGTAGTTGTTGGTGTGAATAATGTTCCCCCAGCTATACCAGCACATTTTCAGCGAGTATGGGTACATGTGCCATGGAAGAGAGCAGAGGTCTGGGCTCTTAAGCAGTCTTTACCTGACCCCCGTAAAAATCCGGCTGGTTATTACAAGGAGTTGTCTCAGACAGTCGACGCATGCATCATGAATTTAGCTGATATAGATATGCTGTTGGGTAACGTGGTACCTCAACCTCTGTGGGCAAAAATTCGTCATGAGGATCATGCGATTGAGTTAGGTGATTCATGGGTCAATATGCTGCTGCAGATGCTAGACAGGTTGGTGGTGCTAAACCTGAGGCTCTAGTGGCAGATCTACCTGGCAAAATTATAGATCTTATGAAAACAATGATGCCAGCGTTACGAGTCAATTGGGACAAGTTAGCAGCTTGTAAGCAGAAGAAGGACGAAAGTGTGTCTGACTTCTTCACTAGGTTCGAAGCGACGTTTATAGATCATAGTGGTCAGGACATGAGTACGGAGGGTGGACAAAGAATATTTGTGGACAAATTTGTCTTTAATTTGCTTCCTGAACTGTGTAATAAATTGAAAGATTCTGAAAGTTCTTGGGCTGTTTCTTCGTCGGCCCAGATATTGGCGACTGCACACTACTATGAGAATAGGGATAAGGACGAAAAAGATAGGGTTGAGAAAAAGACTAAAGACTTACAGATGAAGGTCCTTTTGCAGCAGGCGTACCCGCCTCGCTCGAATCAGCAAGAGTCACAGCAACGCCCACAGTTTCATCAACCTCCGCCATTTCAGAGGCCGCAACAGAACGTTGGGTATTTTCCTCCAAGACCACCCTTGGCCTTGAATCAGTGTGTGTATTGTAAGGAGGAAGGTCATTATAAAAATTAGTGCCCTGTTTTGCGACAACGTGCGAGTGGTATGCCGGCCCCGAGAGGTCGTGGTGGTTTTCAGCAAGTGCCTAGGGGTAGAGGACGAGGTGCATTTCCTCAGAACGAACGTTCCTTTCCTCCACAAAATTCTATGAATTGCTTTGATCAGCAGAAGATTACATCTGGTCGATCGACTCAGTACTATGCTGATGACTATTATGTTGAGAGTGAGAATGCTGACTATAATGATTGCTAGGACAGCCATAGACAAAGAGAGGGAGTAGTGTCGGTTCCAGTAGATCAGAGTGGGCCTTATGTTGCAGTAGCCACATCGGGTGTAGTAGAGCTTTTTCTTTTGGATACTGGTGCGACGAAGAGTTCTATCATGCACTCTAAACTCCCTGGCGCACCTTTGTCTGGCTTAACGAATGTTTCGGTAGGATTCTCTGGCGCCCCAGTTCGTAATCCAGTTTCTAGCCCTTTGTCTCTTTCTATAGGGCCTTGTGAATTGGAAGCACACCTCATTTTAACGACAGGTTGTGGCGAGAATTTGTTGGGCTTGTACTTATTGAAAAGGTTGAATGCGACATTGCATTGTTCTCCTGCGGGAGTACAGCTTATATTGGGTAAGAAAGTGATCTCTCCAATGTATTTGTCTAAAGATCGGCTTCCACCGGAATTGCGTTCTCTCCCTGATACTCTTTGGGCTACTGGTCCTAATGATGTGGGTCTTTTGGAGATTCCACCTTACGTTGTAACGCTTAAAGCAAATGTTAAATTGCCACACATTCCCCAATATAGGATTTCTAGTGATGGTGAAAGAGCGCTGTTAGCGATCATCTATGACCTGATTGAGAAAGATGTGATTGAAGAGACGAGAGGTAATGTGTGCAACAGTCCTCTTTTGCCTTTCCTGAAACGCACTGACTCTTCTCAACCACCTGTCTACAGGTTCGTGATCGATCTTAGAGAGGTTAACAAAATCGTCGTGCCACAGTTTCCAGTTGTTCCGGATATTACTGCTTTGTTAACTTTGATTCCTGCTTCAGCTTCTTGGTTTTCAGTCATCGACTTGAAAAATGCTTTCTTCAGTATTCCAATTGCTGAGGAGAGTAGAGATATTTTTGGCTTCTCTTTAGGAGGACGAAGCTTCCAGTTTAAGAGAGCTCCTCAAGGCTATTGTGAAAGTCCTTCTATTTATAGTCAGGCTTTGAAGACTCAGCTTGATACTCTTGTGTTGCCTGCTGGTGCAGCTCTTATTCAGTATGTGTATGATCTGTTAGTGGCCGCTGATGGTGAGAAGACTTGTAAAGAAGCTACTCTTTCGTTGTTGCGACATCTGTCGGACTTGCATCATAAAGTGTCACGGGTTGCAGTATTGTCGACAAGAAGTGACCTACTTAGGTCATCTCTTGTCAAAGGAGGGAAGAAGGTTGACCCCAGAATGAATTCAAGCGATTGCGCGAATGACTGTGCCAAATACGCAGAGAGAGGTACGTGCTTTCTTGGGTATCACGTCATATTGCAGACAATGGCTACCAAGTTTTTCTCTGCTGGCCAAACCTCTGTTGCCATTGACTTGTAAAGATACACCGAATCCCCTCCCGTGGTCTGACGATTGTCAGAAACGTTTTTCCGAATTACGTGATGCATTGTGTTCAGCTCCTGTGTTGGGTACTCCAGACTATAGCAAGCCTTTTACATTGTATGTGCACGAGAGAGAGGGATGTGCGTTGTCAGTGTTGACACAATCTTTTGGGGACAAGCAGCGTCCATGTGCGTATTTCTCATCGACGTTGGATCCGGTAGCTAGAGCGTTGCCGAGTTGTTTGAGAGCCACAGCGGCAGCAGCTGTTTCCATTCGACAGTCTGCTGGCTTGGTGATGGATAATATGCTGATTGTGATGGTTCCACATGCAGTGGATACCTTGTTAAACAGGACCAAGACACAGCACTTAACTAGTGCTCGATTGTCAGGTTATGAGTTGACACTCTTAGCGAGTCATGTGCACATAAAGAGATGCAATACGTTGAATCCAGTTACGTTGTTGCCGATTTCAGTAGAGACAGATGTTTCTGAACAGCATGATTGTTTTCTTAGGACAGAAGAGGAAACGAAAGGAAGGATAGACCTTAGGGATACTCCTCTTGTGAAGTGTGATGGTACCTTATGGGTGGATGGTTCGTGCTTCAAGCTTCCGAATGGTGATACGACTGCGGCATATGCTGTTACGACTTTGCATACGATCGTTGAAGCTGCACGTATCCCACATTATTCAGCTCAAGCAGCAGAGTTGATTGCACTTACGAGAGCGTGTGTGTTGTCGAAAGGGAAGAGAGTGAATGTTTACACCGATAGTCAGTATGCGTTTGGTGTTGCTCACAGTTTTGGACGTTTGTGGAGAGAGCGTGGGTTCCTTACTTTTCATGGAACTAAAATCCAGCATGGGCAGTCGGTGAATGAGCTTCTCGAGTCACTTACTTTGCCGAAGCAAGTTGTGATTGTAAAGTGTAGTGCTCACCGGAAGGTTACGGATGATGTTGGCCGTGGTAATGCGTTTGCGGATGAAGTTGCGAAGGAAACAGCGAGGAATGTGATGAGTCGAATGTATGTTTCAGGCCCGGCAAGATGGATTGGTGATGTTGGAATGTGTGAGGATACGATAGAAAGTGTGAGGTCTATTCAAGCTGAAGCTACAGAGAAAGAGTTGAGCGTATGGAGAGAGAGTACGGGTAAATTGGATGCGAATGGTTGTTGGGTTGAGTTGTCAGAGCATCAGCGATGGTTGTTGCCTGATGTTTACGTGCTTGCAGTGGTTACGATGTCGCTTGGAATGGCTCATATCAGTGCGAAAGGAATTTGTAAGTTGTTGGCTCCAGTATGGCAAAATGCTGGAATTCCTAAGTGTGCAGAGAATATGGTCAATAATTGTATGGTTTGTCTGATGTACAATCCTGGTGAGGGAACTCCAACTCCAGCTGGTCACTTTGCGCCCCGACGTATCCGTTTGAGGTTTTGCAATTAGATTTTATCCATATGGAGAGATGCAACAACCTGAAATATGTACTCGTGGTTGTTTGTGCCTTTTCAAGATGGGTAGAAGCATATCCCCTAAAAGATAATACTGCCTTCTCCACTGCTAAAGCCCTTGTTAAGGAGTTTTTCCCTAGGTATGGTTTGCCGAGAATGGTCTGGAGTGACAATGGGAGTGAATTTGTGGGTCAAGTGATGAAGAGAGTGTGTGATGGTTTAGGAATTCGGCATAAATTTCACGCTGCAAATCACCCCCAATCAGCTGGTCTAGTTGAGTGCTATAATGGCACTCTTAAGTTAAAACTTGCCAAGATACAGGCAAGCTCTGGTTTTAAATGGCCTGATGCTTTGCCATTAGCACTTCTGTCAACTAGGATGACTGTACATTCTCGAGTGGGACTTAGTCCATATGAGATCATTTTTGGTCGCCCGGCTAACATATGGGGAGTGCCGAGGCCGACGAAATTCAGCGAGATTGAACACCCTGTATTGCTTGACTATCTGTATGATTTGACAGCTAAATTGCGTGTCTTACACCAACAGGTTCATGACACATTGCCTCAGGCTTCTGAAGATTCAGGACACGATATCGATCCTGGCTTGTAGGTCTTTGTGAAGAATTTCCAGCGGACAAAGAACGATCAGCCCCGCTGGACCGGACCCTACTTGGTGCTATTATCCACACGATCTGCAGTGCGAGTGCAAGGAAAGAAAAACTGGATCCACGGCGTACATTGTAAGTAGGCTCCTTTGCCTCTGCCGTATGACCGGTGGGTCCAGGAGGGTATTCCTGATTCAGAAACTGACACCGTGCCTCGTTTTCTGCCTTTTAGTGATGCACGTTTAATTGGGACAAGTTCTGAGCGTGAAAGCGACAATTTTCTGCAAGAAGCTGTGCCACCGTCAGTTCGACTGGACACTACTGAGACTGAACTCTTGTTTCGTGATCAGACATTGCCTGATAAAGGCCGTTATAATTTGTGACCAAGAATCGTGGGACAAATAAAGTAAAAATTATTTTCTTTGCTACTTTTGAAAAATTCAGCTCTCCCATCTGAGAAACTGTTTTGACCGATTTTTGTTTTTCGAACCGCCATCCGGGTTCCGCTGTATGGTCGCGGTGCAACGACTTGGGAGTGCAAGCCGAAGACACAAGGTCGAGGTTCTGGTTGGTCCTAGGGCGTTCCCTGGACTGACAGACGCATTCCTTAGCACGGAAGAACTAACCGCCGCGAACAGCACGGTTAGAGGATGGAGTTTTTCAAGATGGAGAGACCTGTTGAAGAAATGAGTTTTAAGAGCAAAATGTGTTGAATTATGAGTAGAAAGTGTTTCCGAATATTATGTCTTTTTATGTTACTTAGCTTGATGATGTTTTTGATGGGATATATTATATTCTCTTTTCAAGTGACGTTTGCACCCACCACACAACCCATACCTTCTTCTACTGTTTCTTCGCATTCTTTTCATCCTCTGCCTGAACATGAATCCATTAGAAGGTTGGAATTTGTTAATAACTCCTTTGTTCAGCTCCTGCACCAACACCAGCTAGTAGTGAACACGACTAACTGTTGGGTGTGTGGTCTTATGCCTCATACTACTGATAAAGGTATTCCTTACCTGGTCCTGCCATTCAGCTATAATGGTTCTGTGTGGGCATACAGAACGATGTTCATCTATGCTCGTGAAGTCTACCCCCTACGTTCTGTGAAGGACAATCCAAAGAATAGTGCTCTAGTTAAGGGTATAGTCGATATGATTAGAGGAGTTAGTTCCTATGAGACGATCCCGAGAGATGAGACACTAGCATATATTGGATGGAACGTGACTGGATATGGAGTTAGTCTGAGTGAGAACCAGCGAGCGAAAAGATCCTCTCCGATTTGGATCGTACCCCATCAGGGTCATCTTTGTCTGCAAGGTAATGGCAAGAATCCGAGAGCTCAGTTAGGGAAGAGTATCTGCACTGAGACGTATGTTTTTGTGTCCCAGACTTCCCCATCGTTTCTAGCAGCTAAGGGTACCTATTTTGTCTGTTACGATAGAGCATACACATGGTTGCCCCCTGATTTCTCGGGCACATGTTTTGTCTCGTTCCTGTTGCCTCCTACCTATACAGCTGTGGCAGATTACCACAAGACGAGAGTTGTTAGAGGTGTCTTCAGTAAGAAAGATACTGCAGGACAAGATTTAGGAGATTTCTTGAAGGGTTTTCTGCCGTTTTGGGGACCTATGGTTAACAGCAGGAACATACGGCAATTGACGAGAGTGGTTGAGTCCACCGTAGTTGAAACTGACGGTGCCCTTAGTAACTTGACTGCTGAGCTCCAGTCAGATCGTCTTATGACTCTCCAGAACAGAGTTGCGTTAGATGTCATACTTGCAGATCGAGGTGGGGTATGTAAAGTGATCCAATCAAGTTGCTGCGTTTTCATACCAGACAATGCTCCTACGGTATACCAGGCCATTTCCAAGTTACATAAGATCTCTGAGTCTATAGATGTGGATAAAGGAGATTGGTCGTTGATTGGATGGTTCTGGGAACGGTTATCGACATGGGGATGGAAGATTCTGATGATCATTGGGATGGCTTTAGCGATTCTTTTCCTGTTCTGTCTTTGTGTGCAGTGCGCTCCTGCTCTATGTGGCCTCTGTGCTACTACGTGTGCAAGGAGACCTGTCCCAAGTGAGGTACTAAGTAATAGGATTGTGCTCCAGCAACATCTTGATGATCTGATTAATATAGACCGGGACTCAGATTGAAGTGAGTGTAGGTTATTGCCTATGTAAGGGCAAAAGGAGGGTCTGAGGTTCCGTGAATTCTGAGCCCGTTTCATAAAGGTCATGGTTTTGTTACGAATTTGATATTAGCGAACCGTAACTAGTTAGTACGACAAGTATGAGTGTTTTCGTCACGTTAGACCGATGGATTCACTACGTATTTAGGGATTTCGTTCTGAACCCTTGGGTTCCATTTTGTGTATGGCAGCCATTTTGTGGTTGCCCTCACATAGGCCGATGACTACGGCCGAACGAGTCTTTAGCACACGTACACTTTAGCTGACTTCTGAATGACCTGAGCGAACTGACCCTCTTGCCTGAAGCCAAACTTGTTAGGCCAGTTCCTTTCCCAGTAGCTGATCAAGATTGAGGATCAAAGCGCAGGACATCGTAAATCTTTATTGCACACAAATATGCCTTATCCTACTCACACCTGTTTCTGCTTCTTTCTTTACGGTCTATTTACGATGGGGATGTGCCCTTTTTTATTATGGGTTCGTTCGACCTGTCTGATGAAGAATGTTGGGTTTGACCAATGATTGATCTTGGGCTGGGCAACTGAAAAGTGGGTTTTACCGTCATGCGATACCTCTGATCTGGATACATGTGATTGGACAGTTTGTAAATGTAAGGTATTTGTCTGGAATGTGATTTTTGGCATAAAAAGGGATGACTGGCTTTGTAAAATTGAGCAGTCTCCTGAGAACTCATACCGTGTTGACTTCTAGGACTTCTGTTACTGGCTGCAGCCAATAAATTTGATCTTTGACGCCACCAAGAAGTTTCCAGGTCTCTGTGTTCTAAGACAGGTGATACCCGAAGACTTTGGGCGTGCTCCTGGCGCCGCCGGGTCTTAAATAACCCGGTTCTTCAGTGTTTGGCTCAGCTATTCCAACAGGTGTTCAAGCACCTAGATTTTTTTTCATGCAGCTTTCACGCACTCCTAAAGCCATGACCCCCTTACGCCTTTCATCTTGGCAAGTACTACTAGAACATTTGTTGCCGGAAGGTATCATTCTACTGCATTTTCTTTTAGATCCTGAAAGAACTGTGCCTACTTTTCTTCTACTCACCAGTAAGTGTGTCAGCTTAACTTTGAATAAACCCAATGTGATCACCATCAATGGCTAGTTCCGTGCCCGCTACAGATGTCTTGAGGCTGCACTGACTTTCCTTCCACACACCAGTGGGTGTGCTGGATTGGCTTTGGTCAAGTCCAGGGAGATCTCCATTAATGGCACCCCCCCTGTCCCCCAAATATTGTATTGCACTGCACCAGTTTAATCTCCACACATCGACCAGAGCAGCGGCTCCAATCTATCTGAGTGCAAGTCATGGCCAAATTAGACCGCTGTTCCATCTGCACACGAAAGCCAGTCACATGTAAATACTCCACATAGACAGCAATTGATTAACCTTAATCTTGAAGCAAAAAAAACATCCCCACAGAGGCCTTGTGCATCTATTTGATCCAGGTATGGGCCTTGTTTACTTTTTAAATCGAGCATTCAGGACCTCTTGTATACTTTAGTATATACTTATATGTGTATGTACTTTGTGGGCTCTGGAGATCAGCCTAGGACTTGTCTCATTCCATTTAGGGACTTTTTTTCTGTTCAACTGCCTTTATTTAAAATGACCAGTAGAGGTCCGTAAAATACTAGAATTGCGTTTTGCTTGTTCAACTGCCACTATTTAACTGTCTTGATAGAAAACGACCAGCAGAGGTCAGAAAAATACCAGAATCACTTTAGTATTCCCTAGATTCCAGTCCATAGAAATTGTCTTCCACGAGCACCCGTACACAATAATATTTTTTTCAAATCTTGTATTTTCAGTGATATGACCACCGAAGGCCCTGATTTTTTATTAAAAAAAGAGCTTTGGATTATACGATTTCCAGCTGAAAGGCAATATTTCTCTCCATATTTTCCCATCCCTTGCGTGTCATGCAGTTTGGTGCTTACTTTCCCTCCCTGTTAAAGATGCTTCAGCATCCAGGCTAATGTGCTGCATAGCTAAATACATATAAGGTCCAAAGGAGAAACTGATTGCATTGCAAATGCTTGTTTATCTAGCTACTGTGCACATGAGGCCCCATAGTCCCTTTAATTCATGAACTCTTGTTCGGTCTGCGCATTTGACCCAATGGCTTATGTTCTGCCATAGCAACTCTGTTGTGCCAGCCTGGTGCAATTTCACATATCCACTGACCCATTTCCTTGACAAGACGCTCCATCTGGCTGTCTGATTTAAATGACATCTGTGCAACGCGCATTTGAATTTTGTGTAAACGCCGACATTTCTGTGTGAATAGCATGGGCGCTTGAGATACTTTTTTTAATTAAACCTCCACTCCCTTCTAGCTGTGTGCCTATGGTTAATCTTGTTATATACCTTGTTATATATCTAAGATGGTTAGTTTCTATGCATATGGGTTTTTTAATTATGTCTTTAAACTTATTTTAGAAAGTGCTCAACAGACCAAAATGCGTCAACACCCCCAGGAGACCAACCCACCATAAGAAAAAGGAAACGTACAATATTCTCATTATGGTGGCATTAATTACTGGATAAATAATATTATCCTTGAAAATTGTCGGCCTCGGTCAAGCAAATAAACTCAAATTCTGGGAAGTTACTTGTCAAAGATTGCCCTAAGGGCTATTTGCTTTAAAGCTATAAATTGATGTGTGCACTGACGAATCTTTGTGCACCTTCTCTTCAATTTTGCAAAATTAATTGTGATTGAAGCAAGAATACGTTTAGCACAGAATAATTGTTTGTGCCCTAATGTATGGATAATTCACAAATTAATTTCAAATTCCAACGGTGTCCCTTAGTAGTTGCAACTTCTAGGCAACTTGCACATATTGGGCCTGATTCACAAAGGTAAACTTACACTTTCTTGTTGACTTTTTTTTTTTTTTGGTGTTCACAAACTGCCAGTATATAGTCAAGTCACAAGAGTGGAGAACTCCCCACACAAAAAAATAGATGAGCCTTATCTTTTTATGTGGGAGTTCTCTGCCCTGACTGTGGATTAACTCGAAGTTATGAATACTAAAAAACGTAAATTTACACTAAAGTCTAAGGATTCCTTTGTTGAATCAGGTCCTTTATCATTTAAGAGGTCGATTCAGCCCCACAAGATCACCCTTGCAAGGTTCACAGCATACGATCGATTGCTCCTCTGTTGCTCCTGGATGGATTCCATAGAAACCTGCTGATTAGGCAGAATGAGACCGAAAGTAAAGTGCTCTGTCTCTAGCTCATATCCCGCCATTACACACATGGGTGCAACAAATTAAGACGAGATAAGAGCACCACTCTGGTCACTCGTGCAAGCCAGAAAAACGTTTCCCACATGGCCACAATGGGGTTCAAAATGCTTTCAAACAGGCAGTAGCCCCACAGTGTAGCATACTACACATCATCTGATTCGGTTCGGCGCACGCCAAGGCAGTGGTTAATTTGCAAAAAAACATACTTGCTGGGGCTTTCATCAGGAGACAGCTTGCACCACCCCATTTCTCCTGTTAGCGTTGCCTAAATAAAACCAAATGAACAAACCATGAAAGTGGGGAGAGGACCAGGCGTAATGGCCAGAGCTGCTGACTTTGGAGCTGGGGAACCAGGGGCCTCATTTATGAGAAATGACGCATCGCTGCGTGAAAGCAGGGATGCGTCACTTCTCAGTGCGCACTCCTTGCGACATACCTGATGCGTCATATTTAATGTATGACGCATCATGTCACAAGGAGTTACAGTATGTCAGTATTTCTGACGTATCTGTAAGCGCAAAAGTGACGCAATGCTCGAGTGTGTCACAAAAGTGACGCAACTCCAGCAATGCGTCCTTTCACATGGGGCAAGCCCCATGTGAAAGGGCCTGCGTCAGTCTTACGCCTGCTGTGAGGCAGGCGTAAGAAATTGACACAACGGCGTCCTAGAAGTGACGCAGCGAAATCTCATAGATTTCACTGCGTCACTTCTACGAAGCTTTTTGCGGGGGAACGCCCCCCCCTGCATACATTATACCTGACGCAGGTATAATGTAGCGCAGGGGTTTACAAAGTGACGCATCTGCTTAGATGCGTCACTTTGTAAATAGTGCGCAACAGGAGGCATGTTTTACGCCGCCAATGCGTCACAAAAAGTGACGCATCGGAAGCGCAAAACTGACGCAAGGCCTCATAAATGAGGCCCCCGGTTTGAGTCTCTGTGTCTGCTCAACGTCCTCTGAAAGTGGGCAAATCACTTAATGCCTACCATAAATTGATGTGTCCTTAACTGCTGCTCATAAAAAGCTCTGGTGTTGATGAGTAAGTGCCGGTGGTGAGCACTGGAAACCACTGGCTCAAATTAAGCACTGTGCCAAGGGTATGAAACGCGCTACAAAAATGCAATGACAATATGACGAAATTATTAAATGCATATTGTCTTTTTCGACTCCGATGCACTGCAGAATGATGAATGTCCATTCTTCAATCTAATTTGCGAACATCCAATTCGTGTTTTATTTAAATATAATTAAATAACAATATTAAGAGTAGAAGGGAATAATACGAAATAAGCAGGGTCGATGTTTTTCATAGGAACAGTACTCGGATAGAGGCTGAGCTTCAAATCCTTACTGCTGCACATCGTTCCCTGTCTGCTGCACACTAGGGATGGGGAAGGGGGATGCAGGGACCCAGGTCATCTTTAATAGCTGCTTTGATTTATATAATGCGTGCCATGTTTGAACTACTAGATTTGTCATCATTCTTATCTCCCACATGTCAGAATGTCATCAAAGGAAAAAGGAACCCAAACACAATCTGGAGCAGCATGGTGCAGAATAAACTCAATTTAGAAGTACATAAATACTCCTATGATCCAATAACAGTTTATCACTGACACGAGATTAATAATATCAGTGACAATGTAACACACTTCCAGTTACAGGTACATCCCAAAAATCAAAAAGTATACTGAAGCAAATCTTTCTAAACACATTGGGCCTGATTCACAAAGGTAAAGTTGCACTTTTGTGTATGTTTTTGATTGTTTGCTATTCACTATTCACAAAGGCATTTTACTAGAAGTTTCTTTACGACTGTGGAGGATCCACGCATAAAAAGATAGGGAAGTCCTATCTTTTTATGCACGGAGCCACTGCACCTAGTAGTAACTTTTTTTCTATTCATCATTTCAGAGTGAAAATGTACTACTAGGTGCAGACTTGTATGTCTTCCCCCCACACATACAAATCTGGGTCTGGTGCCTACCAGAAAAGGATTACCAGTAACTATTCACACATAAGTTGGGGTCTCCACCATCGGGTTAGAGATCTAACAATGATAAAATATAAGGAGAAAAAAAATAACAGTTTCATAATTCCAAAAATAAAATACAAATATTTTAGTGTAAACTAAAAATGTAAGTTAATTTTATTAAAAAAAAATATAAATATTTGAATGGAAATTAACCTATTATTATTACACGACAACTAAAAAAACAAATATTACACCACATTAACTCACCAAATTAAGGGGGGCGTGGATACGCACGCAACTGGAATGGCTGCCTTTGGGTAGAGCTCCGCTCTGAGCTCCCCTTCCCGGCGAATTTATCCACCGAAATACCCACTGCAGCCGATCGACAAGAGTAAGCATGGGCGTAAAATCCGCTCCGCTCGCGGATTTTTTGGATTTTCGGCAAATTCGCAATCCGCGAACTCTCGCGAATTTGTCGAAAATCCGTGAATCCGCTCGCGGCGGATTTGTTGCGTGGTGCACGGCGTTCACTTTCCGTCATTAAGCGTTTGCCGAGTTGTTTTTCTCGATCATATTTTGCGAGTGCTGCGCCATTTTGGATCTTGCTGCGTGATCCCGCGGGAGTTTGGCGCCCACGAATACGTAATCGCGGCTTGCCACCTTGCACAGCACACCTTGCGAGAGTTCGCAATTGCGAACACGTAGTTGCGGCGGAAAGGAACAATCTCGCACTCGCGAAATAGAGATTTTGCAATTCTGCACAAGAAATCCACCAGCAAACAGGATAAACCTTCAGAAAATGATGATTTTTATCAGAATCACTCCTCAGGTTGACATTTGCATGGCCTTTTTTTTTGCAAGGAGTCCATTTTTGGGGGGGGGAGGAAAGGAAGTGCCCCACAGTCTCCAACTTCCTGTTCCTGTCCAGCAGGCTCCTCCCAGTGCTTTGTCCATCTCCTGGTCACTTTCATTTGGATCTGGAGCTGGAAGGATTACTTTTTGTGGGTGCTGCTGGATATTTGGATTTGAGGCCTTTTTGACTTTCTTTGGATCACTTTTGGATTAGAAATCAACTTTCACAAGTAAGTTTGTTTGGGGCATTACAGTTGCTGCAACTACAATTTTGGAACTTTTGCAGAACATTAAATAAATTATATTGTGGGTAGCCACAGTATCCAGTAGGACCAGGGTTCGTTATGGGTGCATGATACAACTGTTTTGTTGAATTTAAACACCATTGAGGCCATGGATGGGCTGGGATTGTGCTTATTTTTGTTGTTTTTGTCGTTTTTTTGGGGCTGCTGGTGGGGCCTTTTGCCCAGGGGTGGTGGTGCATGGACTGAGTGTGCCTGTGGTGTGGTCTCACTCTCTTTAATGTAAACATCATGGATGGCATTGGAGTGTGGTGATTTTTGGCTGTTTTTCTGTTTTTTGGGGGTGTACTGTTGATGTGGACTGGCCATGTGGGTGGTGGTGGTGGCCATCTTGAGTGCTGGCTGGTACAGGCAACATGTGCTTGGGGTGCAAGGGGCCATTTTGAAGAGAGGCAGTGTCTGAGGCCTGCACTTATTTTGCCTACTTTTCATCCATTATGCCCAGGGGTAGTGAGTGTTGCATGGGCCTAGTCTTTCTGAGGGGTGTCTTCTTGAATTTAAACACCATTGAGGCCATGGATGGGCTGGGATTGTGCTGATTTTATTGTTTTTTTGTCGTTTTTTTGGGGCTGCTGGTGGGGCCCTTTGCCCAGGGGTGGTGAGTGTTGCATGGGCCTAGTCTTTCTGTGGGGTGTCCTCTTGAATTTAAACACCATTGAGGCCATGGATGGGCTGGGATTGTGCTGATTTTATTGTTTTTTTGTCGTTTTTTTGGGGCTGCTGGTGGGGCCCTTTGCCCAGGGGTGGTGAGTGTTGCATGGGCCTAGTCTTTCTGTGGGGTGTCCTCTTGAATTTAAACACCATTGAGGCCATGGATGGGCTGGGATTGTGCTGTTTTTTGTGGTTTTTGTCTTTTTTGGGGGGCTGCTGGTGTGGCCTTTTGCCCAGGGGTAGTGGTGCATGGACTGAGTGTGCCTGTAGTGTGGTCTCACTCTCTTTAATGTAAACATCCTGGATGGCATTGGATTGTGGTGATTTGTGGGTGTTTTTCTGTTTTTTTGGGGTGTACTGTTGATGTGGACTGGCTTGGGGTGTAAGGGGGGGCCATTTTGAACAGAGGCAGTGTCTGAGGCCTGCACTTATTTTGCCTACTTTTCATCCATTATGCCCAGGGGTAGTGAGTGTTGCATGGGCCTAGTCTTTCTGTGGGGTGTCTTCTTGAATTTAAACACCATTGAGGCCATGGATGGGCTGGGATTGTGCTGATTTTATTGTTTTTTGTCGTTTTTTTGGGGCTGCTGGTGGGGCCCTTTGCCCAGGGGTGGTGAGTGTTGCATGGGCCTAGTCTTTCTGTGGGGTGTCCTCTTGAATTTAAACACCATTGAGGCCATGGATGGGCTGGGATTGTGCTGTTTTTTGTGGTTTTTGTCTTTTTTGGGGGCTGTTGGTGTGGCCTTTTGCCCAGGGGTAGTGGTGCATGGACTGAGGAGTGTGCCTGTAGTGTGGTCTCACTCTCTTTAATGTAAACATCCTGGATGGCATTGGATTGTGGTGATTTGTGGGTGTTTTTCTGTTTTTTTGGGGTGTACTGTTGATGTGGACTGGCTTGGGGTGTAAGGGGGAGCCATTTTGAAGAGAGGCAGTGTCTGAGGCCTGCACTTATTTTGCCTACTTTTCATCCATTATGCCCAGGGGTAGTGAGTGTTGCATGGGCCTAGTCTTTCTGTGGGGTGTCTTCTTGAATTTAAACACCATTGAGGCCATGGATGGGCTGGGATTGTGCTGATTTTATTGTTTTTTGTCGTTTTTTTGGGGCTGCTGGTGGGGCCCTTTGCCCAGGGGTGGTGAGTGTTGCATGGGCCTAGTCTTTCTGTGGGGTGTCCTCTTGAATTTAAACACCATTGAGGCCATGGATGGGCTGGGATTGTGCTGTTTTTTGTGTTTTTTGTCGTTTTTTGGGGGCTGCCGGTGTGGCCTTTTGCCCAGGGGTAGTGGTGCATGAACTGAGTGTGCCTGTGGGGCCTCACTCTTTTTAATGTAAACATCCTGGATGGCATTGGATTGTGGTGATTTTTGGGTGTTTTTCTGTTTTTTTGGGGTGTACTGTTGATGTGGACTGGCCATGTGGGTGGTGGTGGTGGCCATCTTGAGTGCTGGCTGGTACAGCCAACATGTGCTTGGGGTGCAAGGGGCCATTTTGAAGAGAGGCAGTGTCTGAGGCCTGCACTTATTTAGCCTACTTTTCATCCATTATCCCCAGGGGTAGTGACTCAGTGTTGCATGGGCCTAGTCTTTCTGTGTGGTGTCTTGAATGTAAACATCATGGATGGCATGGGATTGTGCTTATTTTTCTGTGTTTTTCCATTTTTGGGGTGTATAACTGAACTGATGTTCCTCTGTCTTCCATTGCTTTTAGGTGCACAAGACTCTAGAGAACCACCAGTGCCAGGAAGAAGTCCTGCAGCGGTGTGTGTGTGCAGCATAACGTCACGCGACGTCACGTCTGGACACAGACAACTCTGAAACTCGTGCAACTGCTGCCTGCTGTTCTGAAGAAGATGGCCCCAAAAAAAGTTACCCGTAGCTCCTCTAGCAAGAAAGTTGCCAGTAAGGAGCAGAAGAAGCAAGTTACCAAGGAGACTGGTGTGCCGGCCGCCCCTTTTTTTGGGAGTAAAAAAAAAAGTATGCCTGCAGCAGCAGCTGGATCTGCTGGTGACTAAGCTGGGAGCAGCACCCCCGCTCTATTGGGCTCAGTGCCACCACCACCACCACGCCAACTTAAGTCCAAGCCCTTCAGTGCTGCAGAGGCACTTAGTCTAGTTGTTCAATCACCATCGACCAGTGATGTTGGCTCATCGCAAGAAAGTAGCAGCAATGTCCCTCAATCAACACAGGTTGTTGTAACTCATCTGACGAGTGTTGAACAACCACAGCCGCAACAAAAACCACATGTGCAAGTACAAGCCCAAGTACATGTGGAAGGAGAGGCAGCGCAAGGAGATGCGCAAGCAGAGGTGCATGGAGGGTCACAAGTGCCCACAATAGTTGTTCCTCCCGAAGTAGGGGCACATCAGGAAATCGACAATCAAGGCGAGGTATCATTTGAGGAAGACACTCCTCCTGATGATCATTCATTGTCTTCCACAACCCTAGCAAGGAAGAGATCAAGGGTGGTGTCTACATCTTCTTCAAGCACACCTCCTTCTGATGATACGGATCAAAATTGGGAACCAGCACCACTGCCGTCTGAGAGTGAGGCACATGATCTGACAAAGGTAGTTAAGCGTAAAAGGAAGCTCGTCCAAAGTCTCAGAGTTATGGAGTGTGATGATGAGGCTCAACAAGAAGTGGGGGATACAGCTGCTGATGAAGACTCTGACAACGACGACCCAGTCATCATAAAGGTCACTGCAGCCCCAGCGGGCATGCAGCAAACAGACATTTTGACCCTAGCCCGAAAAGCTGCTGAGCATGATGATGATGATGTTGTCGACGAGGAGGCAGTGGAAACACCACAATCATTGGAGTTCCATATTTCTTTCTCACAAGAAGGGACCTCCATCCACCTCGACCTTAATTAGTGGCGGTGAAAGTGCACAACGTACAAAAGTTGGGCAATCCAGATCCTCCACTTTATCTGGCATTAGCAGCATGACCACCACCACCAGTATCGCCGCCTCCTCCAGGCCCCACAGACACTTCAAGTCCCCAGTTTGGGACTTCTTTACTGTTTGCCCAAAAAGGGAAAAGTTCGCCATTTGTACCCTTTGTAAGCTTGCAGTTAGTCGTGGTAAGTTTGGTACCAACTATGGTACCGGAGGCCAGAGAGGTCATCTTAGGAGACAGCACACTGTCCAATGGTATGCGCACCTAAAGGCGATCAAGGAAGCCCGAATTGGAAGTCATGAAAACGTTGATGTTTCATCTGATGATGACGAGGAGGAAGAAGACGTGTCAAACACTTCACTTACACCCAGTACCCCTGTCAGCAGCACACCCCATGTGAGGCACACTAAGAGTGTTGTAGCGAGTGAGACACCAACGCGCAAAAGTTCACCAGCGAGCATAATTGGGTCAACGAAGTCATCATTATCAACCCGTAAATGCTTGGTCCAGGGCAACATTAGAACCATGTTTTCTTCAGACGCGCCATATGAACGCAACCACCCACTGACGCGTCTGTATAACACTAAGCTGGCTAAAATGCTAGCTGTGGACCTTCTCCCTTTTTCTTTTGTAGAAGCGGTAGGTTTTCTAGAATTAGTGGCAACGCTCTGCCCTAAATGGAAGGTTCCTAGCCGGTTCTATTTTGCCAGAGTTGCGGTTCCAGCACTACATGAAGATGTGCTGGAGGCGATTGTGGCAGCTTTGCAGAAGAGTGCTGTTCACACAATACATCTGACAACAGACATGTGGACCAGTGGCGCAGGCGCTGATTACATGTGCATCACTGCACACTGGGTCTCTTTTTCAGGTGTTAAAGCAAAGCTAAACGCAGGTGTTGACCCGGACCAAGTTTTTAAAGCTGCTCGTAAACATGCAACACTAGCCATGTTTGGCTTGGAGAAAAGTCACACATCACAAAACATTTTGGACGAGTTTAACAAAAAGGTCTTTCACTGGCTGTCCCCAAAAAAACGCAAGATTGGTTATGTTTCCACGGATAATGGCGCCAATGTAGTTAAGGCCATGGCGCTGGGTGACTATTTCAGAGTGCCGTGTTTGGCGCACTGTATCAACCTGGTAGTTCAAAAATTCTTGAGTGATAAAGACAGTCCAGCGTGCGAGGTAATGGCCACCTGCCGCAAAATGTGCAACCATTTCAGCCATTCTTTTAAGGCCCGGAAGCATCTGAGGAGCCTGCTACTTGAACGTCGAATGCCAGTGAAAGCACTCATCCAGGTGGTGGCAACACGTTGGAACTCAACCTTCTACATGCTTGAGCATCTGTATGAGCAGTATACGGTACTCGATCACTATTTCTTAACAGAGGGTACAGCTCAGAAGGACCTGCGGATGGGTGCGGCGCAATGGGACATAGTTAAAAGCCTGACAGACATGCTTCGTCCTTTTGAGTTCTTCACGCGTGCAGTCAGCCAGGAGGACTGTAATTTGGGAAAAGCTATCCCATTGTTGTGCATGCTGGAGCACCAACTGAAGGCGGTGTCTTCTGAGTTTGAAAAAGATGAAAAAAAAAGACCCTTTTATTTTGTCGGAGAAATTATTAGAGCGCCTACGTGGTGATGAACGTCTTAAAAAGATCAACTCAGAACAGCATTGCATTTGTGCTACTATTCTGGATCCACGCTACAAAAAGGCGCTGGCAGGCCAAGCATTCTTTCCTTTTGCTGATGAAGATGTTAAAAAGTACAAACGTTGGCTAGCCTGGTCAGCCAAGAGGTTTGAAAAAGAACAGCAGGATATTGAAGGAGAAGGCAGTACATCAGCATCAGCAGGCCATCCCCAGTCAAAAAAATCCACTTCTGCACCTGTGGCTGTGGCACAAGTGACCTCTCAGCCGTTAAAGACACCGGCAACCGGATCATCTGCACCACACACAACAGTAACAGTGGCTGCTGTAGAGGATTGGCTAACTTTGCTTGGGTATGGTTCTCAAAAAAATGTCACAGGCACAGCAAAAAGTAAGCAAAGTGGAGGAACCGTTGAGGACCTTGAGTCGATGGTGCAGGACTATCTGAATGACTCAACAGAGGTCTTTCTTAATGATGAGCCATTGCAGTTTTGGCATGGGAAAAACAATTGTGGCCACAGCTCTCCAACCTGGCTATAAACTATTTGTCTTGCCCACTCGCAAGTGTGTCTTCTGAACGTGTTTTCAGTGCTGCTGGTGGCATTGTAACTGCCAAACGGAGCCGCCTCTCGCCCAAAAATGTGAAGCGGCTGACAATGATCAAGATGAATCAGCACCTCATACCACCAGATTACAAAGTACGAGAAAGCACGCCGCATGAAGACGAGGAGGACGGCAACGTAGATGAGGGGATTTGTTCTCTGTTCGGTGACACTGACCTCATCCTGCCTGAATTCGCAGAGTATGATGACGAAATCTTCTTCTTATTCTCTGACACCGAGCCCTGAAAATGAGACAATGAATCAATAACTTTCTTTTTCGTCCTTATTCACTTTTATTCCTGTGTGTCTGTCTTTCTTTGTTTTGCACAGTTAATTTAATTCAAACTTTAATCACCTAATCCCAAAAACAAGCCCATCAGCAGAACTGTCTTCACTTGTTTGCTTATTGATTTGAAGGTGCCGCAGTCTACATTCCTCATGTTCACAAGTTCTGAAGAACATGCTCCTCTATCCTCCTCCTCCAGACTCCGATTTCCCTCAAAGCAGAGGGCTGGATTACGCCCAATGAAGAAAGACTCAGCACTTGTGGGGGTGTTCTACTTCTTTGCGGGTGAGTTGACGGCTCTGGGCCCATTGCTGTGAAGCTCTAATAACGGATAAAAGTGTTTTGGACCAAATATGAGGCGGAAATTTCTTGCCGTTTTTGCTGACTTGCTTGCCTTTGAGGTGCTCTTTGGCGGGGTTCCGGGTGTTTGTGGGTGCGTTTTGGGGTCTGGGAGCACTGCTGCAACAGTCTAATGTTGATTGCATTTGCTTTTCAGGAAATCCATGGTGGAAAACAGGAGTTATGATGATGACCTAGCTGCACAGCGCGTTTGGACCGAAGGCCGAGAGATATTGTAAGTATGAGATTTTGCTTTTTTGCTGTTTGGGGGTGTTGTCGCGTGCTTTTTTGCGGGTGGGTTGGCGGGTCTTGGGGCATTCCTGGGAAGGTCTAATACCGGATAGAAGTGTTTTGGACAAAATCCATAAGGAAAAGCCTTTTTTTTGCTATTTCTACTGACATCTTGCTCAATGTAGCGTTTTGGGGGGCTTCCTGGTGTTTGTGGGTGGGTTGCGGGGTCTCTGTCGAAGCACTGCTGCGACAGTCTAATCTTGATTGCATTTGCTTTTCAGGAAATCCGTGGTGGAAAACTGGAGTTATGATGATGACCTAGCTGCACAGCGCGTTTGGACCGAAGGCCGAGAGATATTGTAAGTATGAGATTTTGCTTTTTTGCTGTTTGGGGGTGTTGTCGCGTGCTTTTTTGCGGGTGGGTTGGCGGGTCTTGGGGCATTCCTGGGAAGGTCTAATACCGGATAGAAGTGTTTTGGACAAAATCCATAAGGCAAAACCTTTTGGCACTTTTTGTAACTTAGGGTTCGTTAGGGTTAGTCCTAGCAGCAGGATTGCATGTGTTTCGGGGTGTTCTATTGCAACTCAGTTCTGGGGTTTTAGAGCACTCTTGGAGCGATGCTGGCTATGGATACTTTTGCTTGCTTGCAAGTGGTTTGAATACAATCCACGGTGGGTAAGGGTGTATTTGGGCCTACTTTTACTTTTAAAGTACGTTTTGTCACCATTTTTCTGCTAGGCCTCGTTTTTGGAGATCTGATTGGGGGTCTTCTACATTTGCGACTGGCTTTAGTAAGGGTCTTGGTGGGAGCATTGCTGGGAAGGTCAAATTTTGTTCTAAAACACAGTTTACAGTACACCTACCTTGAGGGGAAAGATCCGCTATAATATTTTGGCCATACTTATTTATCCTTAAAAAGGTGACTCAGACAGAGTACGCAATTTCAAAAATATTGTACTGTCTATTAGGGAAATCAAAGTGTGACTTTTTGCACCACACAGCGTACATACCTTATATTTATTTATCAGTGGTATTGTAATAGCACTTCCTGTTTTCCGTTCAATAATTACAGGCCGGGTTTCAGTCAACATCCGCCAGGCAGGCAGTGGACAGGGTGTCTTCTGTCAGTGGTCACCAACATTGATGGACGAAGCGTCAGCTGGAATGGAGGAGTGCCGCTAATAAGAGGAATTGTTTGCTGCATGCAACTTACTTACCAAATTCAACAGGACAACTCCAACAACATACAGAATACAGATACAGTATCCATTATTTTCTTCTATGAGTGTGACTGCATGTGGTTAGCTTTAGTTTGCACCCAAAGATTTCTTTATCTTCAATTATTGTTTGTCCATGCTGTGCTTTTTTTTTCTTCTCTCAACAAAACCTACCCAAAAAGAAACCCCCATTCCCATCCATTTTCCAAACCCTAACCCTCTTCCCCCGGGCTGTGTGGTTTTGCTTGATGTCTGACTAAATGACATCAATAATTCCACACACTTGCTGGGGAGGATAAGGTCATAGCAACAGGCTGGTGAAGGAATACGAGGATATATTCTAGACTTACTCAGCTTCAGTACTATTTCTTGTAGTAGTAGGAGCCAATGTCAAATAAATTCAACGCAAGTACTAGTTATACTTGCAATACTTTACCATTTGTTAGGCTACATTGTGGCACTGTTCTAGTGTACTGTCACCTGCTATATTCTCGAGCGTACCGTAACCGTTGTAATGCTACAGTAAGGACAAACCAGGTTTCGTTTTCTTTTTTTCCATAGGCATGCAACTGCCACTGTGTCACACCACTAGTACCACCGCAATGAGGAAATGTCATCCGCCCAGGATTGCCAACCTTAATCCCCATTTCACGTGGAGCCAAGCCCTGGGCCTAGCCCTAATTTCTAACACAAATTACAGGTAAGATAAGCGTTTGGTGGGAGGTAGTATAATGGAGTATTAGGACTAGAAGAGAGATTGACGGTAGTACTACTAAAGTCCTAGGACTCTTCAGGAAAACAAACTTACTGTTACACCCCCACCCACCAGACTGAAAAGCAGTAAAAAACAGGTATGGTCAGATATAGTTTAAAAAAGTTTATTTATGTAGCCCTAACAAAATAATCTCCCTCAAGACCCTCCCTAACCCCAACGATTGTCTTTGAAAAGTCCCAAAAAGCACCCAACTCCCAAATACCACCCCCCAAAAGTCTCTAAAAAAAGGGCAAGGGACACTCCACTACTGGAGGGTGCTGGTGAATTTTGCGGCCAGGGCATCATACTCCTTGCGGAGGGTGGCATGCTCGAAGCGGAGGACCTCCACCAAGTTCTTGTACCTATGGACCTCCTGCTCCAGGTAGGACATTCTCACTCCTAGGCGGCGCTGGCGTGCCTTGCAGCTCCTGTGGGGGGCAGCTGGTCTTTTTGCTGCTTGGCGGTGGCGGTTGGCTTTGTTAGCCCGGCTCCGTACCGCTGGAGCACTGCGCTGGCTGGCAGCCCGTGGGGTCACGGAGGAGGATGCAGCTGTCCCAGTCGAGGATGTTGTGGTTGCACCGGTCGACTGCGTGTTCTCCGACTCCTCCAGGGCCACCAGCCGCCAATATTCCGCGACAGTGGCATCCAGCCTCCGTTGCCGGGCCATTCGAGCCTGATCCCTCCATGATGTCGATATGGAAGGAGCAACTATATGAAGAAAGAAAGACATAGTCTGTAACCAATGCTCCTTAACATTAATAACACAAAGTGATTGAGCCGAAAGTTGTGTTACAGTACAAGTAGCAAATTGAAAGCACAGTACATAACTATTGAGGACAGTATCTATCTAACCTCCCACTTCTGCATCCTTGCTCTAACATTAGTGGTAGTTTAATGAACAAATTCTACGACCACTATGGACTTCCATTACAGTCGACTAAGACAGTACACCAGTCTTATTCTTCTTCTTCTCTCTTGTTTCGGAAAATTGGTACGTTATCTTATGCAAGCCGGCAGAATGCCAGCGCAGTGAACTTGCACCCGAGAAAAACAGACGCACACCATGATGAGTGAGACAGACTTGCGTTACTGTACCGGTCCAGTACATGCAGGTGGTGAAGCTATTACTTTTCTATTACGGGTGGCACTGAGAATACTCTGTTACAAGGGCTACTGCTTAATTAATTTACCTTTCACCCTACAGTGCAAATGAGTACTAGAAAAGGAAAATGAAGAAGCTAAATAATTAGATTATCTATCACTTCACATGGGATGTATTTGATGACATATGGGATGACTTTAGGTGCTTTGCTTATTATTGAGTGAACAGTGATACACCCACATATGAATGACGTACTACTACTAAACTAAAGTTATTAAGAGAGGTACGGAGTGTCCACCGTAATAACCGGATATATGCTGTGCTTGCAGTTGCAATACAAACTATTGCTACTATTCATGGTAGTATTGGACAAATTTACAATTTCTTTTCCTTGCCTTTCCTACACTGGAACGGACGTGCGGGTGCGGTGTTACATGCTCTTCAAGGTAACACTTAGTTCATCCAGTGACCATCTACTCTCTCTAGATACACATGTGCTATCTAAGAGTCAGATAATACCATGCTCCAGGCATCCATCCATTCAAAGTATATGCACACATACAGTTTATGTTTCACCCACCCAGGCTGTTGTCCTTCCACCCATCCTTGCTTCATCATTGACCCAGCCATGCACCATACCATATTCTTTCCTTCGCAGCCACCTCGGGGGCCAAGCAAACACATATCATTCTTCTTTGCCAGCCATCATAAAATTTCTCGTCCTTCCACACTTACTTACACCCTTCTTTCGCTTTTCGAATATATAGCTTACCTGTGCCCGCCACCACCGTGTCAACCCTCACAGGCACATTGGTGTCGTCCGGCACTCGCACCGCCTCCTCCCCAGAAGTGTTGTCCTCCTCATCCACCACCTCCGCGCTGGCCCCGCCACCAGATGTTCCACCTACAAAGTACATTTAAGAATGTTAGAATACACCACTCACTACTATATAATATTTGGTCTAGGAGGAATAAAGAAAGTTAAAAAAAACGAAATACAATGTAATAATTTGTAACTGTATACTCTACAGTAAAAATGTCCCTTTTTCCAGGGAAGGCTGTTGTCTTGCTGCACTTTTTGGCACAACTGATGAATGCTTGCTTTTTATTTTTAACACACAACACTTTTTCTCCTAACAGAAGCTTGACTTCTAAGAACACGATCAGGGTCAAGCTCAAGTTCAAACCAGGTGAGAGCTCAGCTCGACCACAAGAAATGTGTCCAATTAATCGTAAGCACTAAGCACTTTTCCATTTTCAGTTAAACGGTTACTTTTATGACAAAGTTGATTTTAATAAATGTGTTTAGTTTTAATAAAGCTTTTAAACTTAAATAGACTCTGTGGTTTTTGGTCCTCCAGACTAGAGTGGATGAGCTAAAGGTTTTGGAATTTTTGCAAGCATGAGTGCCTCTGACACTTCTTGACTGTGACTCCGTACTCTTGCCCTGCGTAGGATAATCTAATGATCATTGGGGATCAATCATCGGTGACTTAGGGAGCTAAATGACTCTGCCACACTATCTAGTCAGTAAGGAGATTGGGGGTTCTTCAAAGTCTGATATCACTGAGGTATGTGGAAAGAAAGTCTACCTGCGCCTATTATAATTGATAAACAATGCACTATTTAGTGTTCATAGTTCGGTTTGTGCAGATTTGTCCCTGCAACAGTAGTAGAATGGATTGTCCTCCTATCCAAAACAAAAGTAAAGTAGTATCTTATTCTTTCTTGGTGGTCAGTCACCTTTTTATTGTTGGCAATTGTCAAAGCATAAACATTTAGAAGACTTGAAAAGACAGTATGGACAAACCCAGAGGACTGCACTCAGTGCATAGAGCTATTGCTGACTAGAATGGGAGTCCAATGGAATTGCCAAATGTGCAATCTTAGTTAGCTACACACACAGACTAATAAGAATAATCTAGTAATACCACAGGGAGTCATAGTCGAGGCAGGATAAGAATTTAGATCCAGTCTACAAGAAGATCAAAGACGATTTAGAAGAAATCGAATGAGGAACGCTAGGAAAAAATAGGTACGCTTTATTAAAATTAAAACTTACTGGGGCCAGCAAAGGAGCCCTCGCCTGCCCGATCCTGGCCTGCATCCTCCTGAACAGCACCCTCCTCCTGTGTCCTCTTGCCCTTGGGGGGAGCTGATGTACAACATGAAAGAAAGAAAGACCAGAAAACATGGATGAGATTTGTCAACCAAATCAAACATTTCAAAAGAACTATAACAAAATATTTTTGAGAAATAGCATATAGATAGACAACTATTCCACGGGATATATTGACCTATCTCATGTGGTATACTACGTTATTCGTATTGCCTGATTTGCGGACCGTTGACTTTCAAAGTTCCTATGTAACTCAATAAACAGACTACTAAAAAGGTTTGCCTAGGCCTGGCAGGCAGCAGTCCGCAGCACGCAAAGTGACAGACCAAGTCCATCCTGCTTGCAGATCAGTGAATACTCAAACTATCAATCCACCGACCACCACCACTATTTCTTCTTATAGCCATGTGTCTAAAGGAAGGACTGGACTTCAGTCTGTTGGGGCTGATTTAGAAGTCCCTTGCGGCTCATTTTCCTCCATTGTTGCGTGACTTTTGTGACGCAGCGGCAGAACAAAAAAGTCGCCATGGTGCGACGTATATATATTAAAAAAAAACGCATATGGGAGATGCATCACGTTGTAAAGCCCTGCACCATCAGGGGGCGTTCCGGCGCAAGGGAGGGCGTTCCTGCGCAGGAACGAATCCTAAAAGTGGGTGAGGGAAATCTACAAGATGTCAATCAGTCACTTTTAGGACAATGATGCGTGACTCAAACCCTGCGCCTGCTTGAAGCCGACGTATGGCTTGATGCAGCATTGGGGAGATAGGGCACCCCAGAGCATTGCTGGAGCTGCGCCATCGTTGGCACGCAACTCCAGCAATGCGCCGCCTTTACGCCACAGATGCGTAAGGCTTCTGTGACGTTTTGGGCCAATGGGTGGTGGTGGCATGGCGCACAATTACTGCCGCATCCCTGCTACTTTGCAGGGATGCGCCGGTAATTGACAATATGACCCTTAGTGTCTAGCATTACGCAGTTCTTTACACTACACTCATACATAATTTCTCAGGCCAATGAAATGAACACAAAATACAAAACAAATAGGCATAGTAGCAAGCAAGGCTACTGAGAAGGAGAGCAGTGCACCTGAAATACATAGAAGATTTTGAAATATAATTTACCTAATGTAATCGGCAGCATTATTGCTCTTGGTAAAGAACAAAGATTTGCAAATAACAGAGCCGGATAAAACAGATTAGTGATGAAATAGCTAGAAATGGCTACTACTACTCACCAAGCCCGGGGACCTCTACGCCGAGCGCGTCCAGCAAGTCCCGTTCCCGGTCCATGACATCCGTCCAGCGGTGGGTGGCCTGGTTATAGGTGCGCCGGACCCCAGAGAGCTTAAACATGGCCCGGCACACCTTCTCCCACCGCTTCCGGCGCTCCCGGATGCCATAGCCGGTTGCGATCTTGCCGCCGCCCAGGATCGTCTTGGGGAGGCGGCGCTGGACGTGGAAGATGAGTGCGGCCACCTCCTCCGCGCTAAAGATCTCCCGTGGCATCACTTGCTCCCCCCTCAAACGCCCGCACGGGAGCCGGGCACGGGGTGCGGGACCCTTCCCCTTCTCAGGGTGCTTCCCGGCTCCCTTTACCATGGTCGGGGCAGAAATGAGTTAAACAATAAAGAAGAAATAGAATAGGGAAGAAGAAAATAAAAGAGTTTAAAAAAGTAGTTTAAAATTAACAAAAAGTAGCAGAAAACACAAAAATATAGAGCTAGAAAAATAGAGGGATAGATAATAAGTAAAATAGATCAAATAAACTTCAAAAAAAGCAAAGGATGGCAGAGATTCAGAGAGGATACAGAAAGCATGCCCAGAACCATAGCAATGAATGAGAAACAAAATGGCCGCGCCCATTCACGACCGCGTGGGTAAGTTTGCGCGAGATTTTCCTCGCGATCACGCGCGAAATTGTACTAGCGAGCAGCACACTTTGCGAGATTACACATAGCGGCCGGAAACGGAATTACATCACGAAAACAAGATGGCCGCGCCCGTGTACGACCGCTAGGGTATCTTCGCAAACGTATAGCTACAAGCGCCTTGCGAACACGCAAAAAATCACGCGAACATACACGCCGCAAAAAAAAAATTTTATTCGCACGCATTCGCGGCTTCCAAAATCGATCTCGCACGGATTCGCGCCCCGCAAATCGCGCGAAATTACAGAAAAACGATTTTTGCTAAACTGAAAGCAATCAGCAGGTGCAAAAGTTCAAACTTAACATTAGTAACCATTCACTCTAGTGCTTCCTGAGGGGCCCCTCCAGAGTTCAGTTGCCTATTTGCAACTATTCCATGACCCTGCTATGACCCAAACAGCAGGCTCATAGAATAGCTACAAGTAGACCATAAAGGTCCTGTGAAAAAAAATTGCACTGCAACAGAAAGCAAATTACAGATAAGGAAGGAAGCAGGTGCCAGCCAGACTGGAAGTTTCAAAATTACTGACACATTAATCACCCCCAAATTAATTCATGGCAGTTGAAGAAGGGCAGGTGTGCTTGCTTTCACTGCAACAGAAAGCAAATTACAGATAAGGAAGGAAGCATGTGCCAGCCAGACTGGAATTTTCAAAATCACTGACACATTAATCAATCCCAAATTAATTCATGGCAGTTGAAGCAGGGCAGGTGTGCTTGCTTTTTTCACCCCCATAATCTACAGTGATAAACAAACCTAATGGGTGGCAGTGAGGATGTACCAGAGGGTGGCATGGGTGTACCAGAGGGTGGCAGTGGTGAAACAGAGGGTGCTGTGAACCTGTGATCATAAACCAGACGTAGAAACAACATAGTCGCGGCCGTTGCGAGCCAAAAAGTAAGTTCGCAATTGCGAAATGGTCCACAAATCCTCGCGAACGCTCGCCAACACAAAAAACGTAAAAATCTGCAAATCCGCGGAGTTCGCGGATCTTGCATATTGCGAATCCGTAAATACGCAAATTCGCGTACGCGAGATCCGCTAGATCCGCCCATGCTTAGACAAGAGCGAGTGCCAGCACACGCCATCACGGACGTGCACCCCTCCGATTTTGGCAAAGATCGGTGGACCTGACCAACACCGACGCCACCGAGACAGGGCGGCCGGGCGAGTCTGTCGCCAAGCCGGGCGCGATCACAGGAGAGGCCGCGGCCTCGGAGGGTGAGCTGGGCCCGGAGGTGTGGCCTGCAACCTGACGCAACGGAGTTGGCGCGAGAGACCGAAACCGCCTGAGGTGAGAACTGGGGCAGGGGAGAAGATTACTGAAGGCGCCAAACCCCCCACCCAACCGGCATTGAGGGGGAGCGTGAGTGCGGGAGGCCCCCACGAGGAGACACAACACTCGAACCGGCCCCCTGGGGACAGAAGTAGTACGTGGCTGGGTGATCGAGCCAGGGCCAGAACTCAGCGCAGATGACCACTTGAGGCCCCGGATTGGAACCTGGACCGCGAAATCTGCACCAGGGCGCGAAGTGGTGGAGGAGGCCGGGAACCGCGAATGCAGTGGCGTGGGCGGCCGTGGTCTGGGGTCCCTGGGGTGCCACCCTGCGACTACGTGGCAAAGTACACCTTACAGATAAGTGGAGCGGCGGCCGGGGGGAGCGGGGCCGGCTCCTGCAGCTACGAGAGGTGCAGAAATAGCGGCCCACGGAACGGGGGGGCCTAGGGAGGCGAAAGATGCTGAGTGCCTTGGAGTGACTGCGGGAGTGGGCACTAAAGGATGCAACGTTGCCTGGCGAAACGCACCAGAGAATAGCCCGTGGAAAACATTCAGGACCATCTATCCCAGCGGCAGGGCCACGCATTCAAACACAAGCCAAAAGGCATTGACCACGGTCTGAGGGGCCCACGGAAGCGTTGCAATTGACTGTCATCTGTGGGGTGAGCTACACACGGTGGCGGCGACTACTTGACTGACACTGGAGCCGGGACACCCCTGACCACTGAGCGGTGAGAGGAGGGCGAGCCAACGCGGTCCCTCAGACCTGACCCAACGACGAAAGGAGGCCGGTACCCGCTGAGCACGTGCTTGTGCCGCCTCACCGGCCGGAGTGGGCGCCCCTGCCACCGCCATCGACGAAGGTTGGGCAAGCACCGAGGTGCCAATGTCCGAAGGGACAAGGGCCCGGACAGGGACCGGGAACGCGCAACCCAAGGAGAAAATGGATAAGACCGGGAAGAAAGCAGAACAAGACCAAACGGCAGCCAAGCTTGACACCATGTTGGCTGACATGGAGAGACTGGAAGAATCCATCCAGCTTACCCGCACCTCCCTGGCGACCAAAATCGACATTGTTCTAACCCACCTGAGAGCTGACCATAAGAAGCTAGCGGACCACACCTCATCCCTTGATAGCGACATGAAGGAACTACGTCCAATGGTCACCCATACAGATAAGCAGGTACGAGATCTCCTGAACAGGGTGGAGTTCCTAGAAGACCGTGCGGAGGATGCAGAAGGGAGGGCACAGAGGAACAACGTGCGAATCGTGGGTGTGCCGGAAAGATGGGAAGGGAGGAATCCAGAGGAGCACATGGAAAAATGGCTAAGAGACATTCTCCCGGAGGGGTCGCTCTCACCGTATTTTGTGGTGGATCGCGCACACCGAGTTCCGACAAGGCCGCTATCAACAGGTTCTAACCCCAGACCAATGCTGCTCCGCATATTGAATTACCAAGATAGAGACTCCATTCTACGCGAAACGTGCAGACTCCAGGAAGTGCGGATCGATAACACGGCTGTAATGTTCTTTCCGGACTATACGGTGCAAGTACAGAGGCAAAGACACTCCTTCCTGGCAGTGAAGAGACAACTGAGGCAGCTCGAACTTCAGTACTCCCTTTTATTTCCTGCTAAACTGAGAGTGGTGGCACCCGGGACCACGCATTTCTTCACCAACCCGGAGGAAGTAGAGACATGGCTGGACAGCGGCACGGCAACAGCCCCCAGGAGGGAAACTGGTGCCCCCGACCGACAACATGCCGGAGGCACCCGCGGAAGATGTAGAAACAGACAGAAACCGTTGGGTGGCGCACAGGAAGCGTCGAGCAAAACCCCCCCAGTGGAGATCACGCAGCAAGAGAAGCAAGATGCTCTTCGCATGGTAATGGAACTCAGCCAATCTCCTGCATTGAGCGAGGTGGCGAATGATAGCCCTTGAAACCTCCCCAGCGACGACAAAGCCATCTACGGCCTAACAGACTCCCCGGCCTTGGAAGACAGACCTGATGTTACGCCTCAGACGACGGATTTGATTCACTGATTACACGCTGAAAATTCACTGCCCTTGCAGCACTCACCAGGACATAATTGGAGGCTTGCGCGACCCTGGGACTGACCTGGTAGTGAGGCCCTAGCCGTCTGGAGCACACTCACCTGCGGAGAAGGACTCGTGATTCAACTGTGCATGGTGAGACACTTGCTCGCCGAACATATTACCGGTAAGAGATTTGTCCTGGGAGCAGAGCAACGGCCGACCAAACCACGGAGGCTCTGGTGAGGGTGGGCCCAGTACGGATGGAACACTGACGTCGCACCGGCCCGCCTGGCTGGAGCTCGACTGGGACACGTAAAGTATGGTGTTTAATACATGTGTATCCATTTATTTCCTCTCTCGAACATGGTCTGGCCTGATATATGCATCCCGGGTGGGAAGGGACCCTCACACTACAGACTTAACCATTTGGACACAGTTATAGTGCTAACTGCACAGTACCCCCCTTCGCTTTAAACTTTGTTTCTCTCCTTGAGAGTATGGACGGGAGCACGTTTGGCAACCGACCTTTTGGTATTTTTCAAGTATTTAGATTACCAATGTTCATCATTTCGTCTGAAATGTTCTCCCTGATCTTTTTTATCCCTGTGTTGTGGTGTGTAGAAGCGACCATATATCCGAGATGCCCCTATGGGAACATCCCCGTGTTGAGAATGTTGTAGTTGGCCGGGTGGTGGTGGAGGGAACGGGGTGGGAGAAATGCTATTGATGTAAGATGTCTAATGTAAAGATCTGCACGTGGAATGTAAGGGGCATGCACACACCGTCCCGCCGCTATCAAATTTACTCCTATCTCAAACGCCACAGCATCCAGATAGCTCTCTTGCAGGAGACACACCTCAACGAGGCGGACACCTGTGTCTTGCGCCGCAGATGGCGAGGGCAGCTCTACGCCACAAGTTACTCCTCATATGCTAGGGGGACGTTGGTGTGGGTGAGGCCGGGCACCCCATGGACGGTAACTGACACACACATAGATCCGGAGGGGAGGTTTGTCATAGTGAGCGGCAGGCTGGATGGAAGGTCAATGGTCCTAGCCTCGATATATGCTCCTAACACTGGACTAGCTGATTTCTTGGTGCGCTTATCGGGCGCCTTGGCGCCTTGGCACGGGATCGCGTGGGTGCTGGGCGGGGACTACAACTGTGTCCACGACCTGACACTGGACAGGTCACTTTCTCCACCACAGGGCTCGCAGATTCAAACCACCACGAAGGCCTTGCAGAACTGGTCTGCACAATGGGACCTACAGGACGCGTGGCGCATCCGCAATCCGCAATCCAGGGTGTACTCGTACTTCTCGGGGGCACATTCCCTACACGTATGACTGGACAGGTACATGGTCACTAGTGAGATGCTTCCACACGTGACGGACACATATTACATGGGACGCACACACTCGGACCACAACCCACATATACTAGGCCTGGTGTGGCAGCAACCACGCCCCCTGGTGCCTACCTGGAAACTGCAGCCAGATTTGCTCCTAGACGGTCTTTCAGACATTCCATATGTGCACAAACAGCACAGTACTTCGAGGAAAACACGGGCACTGCGTCCACCCCTCAAATTGAGTGGGACGCTTTCAAAGTGATGCTAAGAGGGCACTGCGTGGGCACGCAGGCTAACTCCAGGCAACAGGTGGAAAGGTACCTGACACGCATAGAAACAGAACTGCTGCAGGGAGAACAGGAGGCGGCTGAGGGCGATGAGGCAAGGCTACTAGAAGCGCGAACTGAACATGAGAAATTGCTGGACAGGCTGCGAAACCTCAATTACATGGCCCACTCAGCCCGCGCACACCACACAGGCGACAAACCTGGTAAACTGCTAGCCTGGCTGATCAGTCGAGAAGAACGCACGACACCTGTAACAGCGGTACACACTCACAAAGGGACGGTGGCATACACGCAGGAAGAGATACATGAGGCCTTTGTGAGACACTACCATGCACTATATGAATCGCGGCTAATCACACCCCATTCGGACATCACTGACTACCTTGGTACTATTACACTGCCTGAATTGACTGAAGACCAACAGGATGCCTTAGGTATGCCGCTCACACCAGATGAGTTGCGCGAAGCCATTTTCGCCCTCTCGAATGGCAAAACTACTGGCCCGGACGGGCTACCGGCCGAGTACTACAAAGCATACTCTGACATTCTAATACCGGCACTACTCCGGACGTACTCTGCGGCTCTGGAGGACTCGTCCCTGCCCCAGTCAATGAATGAGGCGACCCTTGTATCTCTCCTCAAGCCGGGCAGAGATAGCACAAGTCTCGGCTCCAACAGGCCCCTGGCGCTTTTAAATACAGACTATAAAATACTGGCATCAACACTGGCCCGACGGCTGGCGCCGCTAGTGCCCAGTCTCGTGCACGAGGATCAGAATGGCTTTGTGCCCACCAGGAGCACCTCACGGAACATAAGGATGATGTTTCGGGTACAAGAATATGCAGTGCGAGGAAGGCCGCGGTCGGGGTGCTTGGTACTGGATCTGGAGAAGGCCTTCGATTCAGTGGAATGGCCCTATTTACCGGCAACACTGCGTAAATTCAATCTAGGCGATGACTACATGGAACTGGTCGGCCTGCTGTACAGACGGCCTGAGGTACGAGTCCGCACGGGCAACCTACTATCAGCTGCCATCAAAGTCAGGCACGGCACCAGGCAGGGATGCCCGTTGTCTCCGTTGCTTTTTTCATTGGCAATGGAGCCCCTAGCGGAATTGCTGAGAGGCAAGGGTGCAGAATGGGGAATCCCGTTAGCGGATGGGATACACATGGTCTCGCTATATGCGGACGACCTACTCCTATACGTCAGGGACCTGACCCTCCTAACGCCGGAGTTATCGGATATCTTCTGCACATTTGAGGCGATGTCGGGACTCAGAGTAAACTGTGCCAAGTCGGGGGTGTACTCGTTAAGCCCTGATACCCCGGAATCCGAGATCAAGATCAGCGATGTGAGGCTTGCCTGGTACTCTATCACGTTCCGATACCTGGGGGTGCATATTTATAGAACCTTACCCGACGTGCTAGATGGCAACCTGACACGTGCCATCACATCCATACGTACACAGATTTCCTTTTGGAAGACCCTCCCGCTCAATGTACCAAGCAGGGTGACATTGGTGAAAATGATTGTGTTGCCAAGGTAGCTATACTATTATGCCAATGTCCCGGCTAGCACATTTAGGGAGTTGGAAACAATGATCAGGGATCTCATCTGGAACGCGGGGAGGCCCCGAGTAGCACTGCGGAAATTATATACCCCCGTAGACGCTGGGGGCCTCGCTGTTCCCAACAAGGAGCTCTATTACTTGGCAGCACAGTTGCAGTGGGTAGCGGCCTGGCTAGGCGGCAGACATTTGAGTGATACGGCCACGGACATGAGTATGCTGTCCCCTACCCAAATACACACGATGTTCCACCCTCTAGCGCAGACGACACGGCAGACACAACTACACATTGTAGTGGCCCGCAAATGTTACTCCCGGAGTCTTCGACTTACGAAGACACAGAGACCGTACACCCCGGCGCTTCCACTTTTGGGTACTCCCAAGGCCGCAGGAGTGGTGACAGAATCAGCAATGGAGCCATGGACACGGTCGGGAGTGGAAACCATGGCGGATCTGTACGCAGATGGCGCCTTGATCCCTTTCGCGACACTCGCAGAAGACACAGGACTACCCGCCGGGCAGTTCCTACAGCACGCATCCATAATAAGGGCATACGCACAGAAATGGGGGAGCATTGCGGAGGAGCCACCCACACAACACCTTGTGCAATACCTACACGTTATTGGTGCTGGCTCCCACGTGATCCAATGGTTGGCGCAGGCGCTGCAGTCGCACACGCAACACACTCTGCAGCCGCTGCGTGATAAGTGGGCGATGGATAGAGGGAGGGACTGGACGGATAAGGAGTGGACAATGATATTAGAAGGCCCCAAACACATTCCCCGTAATGCTCGCTTTAAACTTATACAGTTTTACATATTGCACAAGGCATACCTTATGCCGGATAAGATAAACCAATACTACCCAGGCGCCTCCGCGAAATGCTCGAGATGCACCCTGGCAGGAGCGGATCTCCTTCACATGCTATGGCTCTGCCCAAGGATACAGATATACTGGCGGGCAGTCCTGTTGCTATTGGAAAATAGCACTGCCATGAAAGTGCCACATACGTGGGAGGCGTGTTTGTTAGGCTTATACAAGAGAACAAAGCATAACAAGGTCCCATCCCGCTTCTGGAACCTGGGCCTCATTACGGCCAAGAGACTCCTCACTAGACATTGGAGTCGCCGCTCGCTGAACATTGGCGCAGCTCATTTCACAACTGGGCAAGGGCTGAGAGCATTGCACTTCATAGAAGCATTGACTCAAGAACCTTTGGAAAGCTTACTTTATTCTTTCACCGCCCTCCTACCACGCAGCCGATTGAGCGCTGCTGCGGCATTGTTTGTTGTGATTATTCAGCGGCCGCCATCGCTGGCGCGCTCGCTAGCCACGCCCCCTTGAGGCCACGCCCCCTACCCCGTTATAAGGCGCCGCTCGCAACTCGCAGTCAGAAACCAGTTTCCCAGACCTGAGGCGGAAAGCCGGGTTCTGGAGGTACGCTATTTTTTAAAATTGTTGTTGCACTGTAAATAGTATTGCTTTTAAATGTGTTGACTCAAGAACCTTTGGAAAGCTTACTTTATTCTTTCACCGCCCTCCTACCACGCAGCCGATTGAGCGCTGCTGCGGCATTGTTTGTTGTGATTATTCAGCGGCCGCCATCGCTGGCGCGCTCGCTAGCCACGCCCCCTTGAGGCCACGCCCCCTCCATCTGCTTCATCATGTGCCTCGGCAGGAAGCGCAGCGGACGAGCGCAGCGGGAGCGCCGTTTGCGCGCCGAAGGCGCGCCTAAGGCAAGCCCGTCTGCGCCCGTCCGCGCCTGGACGGGCCCAGGGACCAGGCTTCATGAAGAACCTATTAGGTATTCCTCCCTAGAGCTGCATTCTCTTCACAACCCCACTTTTCAATCCCTGGACCCAACCACTCTCGCCCGCCTTAAGGCAAGTAACATCCTCTCTCACCATCCCTTACAGGAACTGGCACCTATTCCTCCTATAACACCTAATGCCAGGACCCTCCGCTGCCTTTACCTTAACACCAGATCCCTAGCCAAACACCAACTCGATATATTCCTGCTCCTGACAGCACATAGCCCTGACATACTTTTTGTCACGGAGACATGGCTCACTACAGACTCCCTGCCAGATATACTCTCGGCTTTACCATCAGATTATTACATCTTGTCTGCTAATAGAAAATCAGGAAAAGTCGGAGGAGGCGTCGCCGCCATTATTCATAAAGACCTCAGATTTTCCATCTTACCTCCCCTAGACTTACCAGACACGGATAACCTAGTTATCAAATCCGACACGGAGACTGGCACCATGGTGCTAACACTGATATACCGGCCACCTACATCTATGCCCTCCTTTCCTACCTCCTTGTCTGAGCAAATAGCTGGTCTAGTCGTCGACTATGACAAGGTCATGGTCATAGGAGATTTCAATTATTGGTACAACGACCCGGAAGCCGGGCCTCACGCCATAGAACTTTTTGAACTCCTCTCCAACTTAAATCTCCGCCAACATGTCTTGATCCCCACCCATGAAAAAGGACATATCCTAGACCACATCTGGTCTTACAATATTCCCACCTCCTGCCCTACGGCATCACCATGCATTTGGTCTGACCACCATTTATTACAATTCTCGATTACCATCCAGGGTCACCTTAACAACCATGCACCTCCGGGGGGGTTAGTCAGGAAATGGAGATCCTTAAATCTCCAAGATTTCCTCCTCATCCTGTGGAAAAGTAAATTTTGCCATGTTCTGTGTCCCTACGCTTCATCCATCATATGTTATGTGTGCATGACCAATATGCATATGTTATTCCCCATGCCTGATTAATGACGCAATTCCAGTTGTGTCCACCTCTAGTATGTTAGTTTCCAGTCCTCGTGAATACTACGAATATTAGGCCTATGTAAAGTAATGTTGCCACGTTTCTTAGTGTGCACGTTATTCCATTATAAAATCCCCGTTTCCAGGCCTCAAAAGGGCCCGGACCCTGGATTCAGCTCCTGTCTCCTGAAAGCCTCGCTGAGGAGCGATACAGCCCCCACCTGTATCCTCGACCCTTCACTTACTTCCTGCCTAGCAGTGCCCGGTGCAGCTTGGCTCTGCCTCTGAGTCTGCCAAAAGTATGTTATAGTTCCAGTTATCAGTTCAGTCCTCCTTCTGCATTCCTAAGCTACTGAACTGCATCAATAGTTTCCGTCATTGTCTAGCCTTCTCGGCTCCACGTTAGAGAAATACTGTATTTAATGGTCATTTAATATTCTTCATCACGCATTACATGTAGAATAATGCATGGTCCAGTCTTAGAATCAAGTTAGCTTTTCCCCTCATGACTTCTAGTTTATATCAACATGTTCCCTAAACATCAGATACCAGATAGGGTTTAGGTACATGTCGCTCCGACCCTTCAGACTCTAGTCTCTGCTCCTAGCACAGAGTTCATAGCCCCCAGCTTCTCCTAGTAACACGTCATTGCCAGTTTTCGCGCACCATTAGGTTAGAGGTCCCGGCTCCTTAGGTAGCCCCCTCCAAAGTTTCCGCCCATTCATGACATATTCTGTTACGTTTGCATCACATGTCTATGTATACTCCCAGTTACACCTCTTTTTACTGTTATCTCTCGCGACTGCTACGCGTCACGCCTTCTGCTCCACCCACTGCTACGCCTACTGCAATGTAATGCTATGTGTTTGCGCTATGTATATAAGTCAATGTTTTGTTATTGAATGTTAGCGCGCTCATCCCAGACCCAGCCCCGGCAGCTGCCGGGCCTTATTGTCCTATTCCCATGCAGGTTGTCCTGATCCTGTCCTTATGCTGTAATAAACCTGCAGAAACTCCTACTACCTCGAATCTTGACTCTTATTTTATTGAGCTATCTGTTATGCTATAAGTCTAGTCAAAAATAGGGTATTATTTATTTATTTACCACATAATGGCGCCCGAATAGGGACTTGCCCTTTCCCCACGCGTCGGTGAAGCCACGCCGACCCCCTGACCCTCTGCAGTCGTGACGGAACCATACCGTGCACTGGCAGATATTTCTGCTCCAAGTATCCCTCAGGCCCACGGAGGAGACGGAGGAGGCGGTCCAGCATCCAAACGAGACGGTGGAGGAACGCGGCGAGTCCCGACCAGAGCCCAAGCCGAGAGTCCAAGGTCCGAGGTATCCGGAGGCCCACCCGTAACTGAAGTCCGAAGTCCGAAGTCCGTCGTAGTCCAGTCCCGTCCGAGGCTTTCCGTTCCGTGCTGCCCGGTGAGTACCATTGCTGGGGTAGTATCTAGACAGGACCAATCTAAATTGACTCCTGGTCCGTGGGTTGGTGGTACCCAAGCCCACAAACGAAGTGTTCACCTAGGTGGATACGGGTCTTGATGCGTTCCTTTATGGGACCGGTATGTTCCGTACTGTTACAGCAGTGCATCCAGTAACTCTAGTCTGTTCCGTTCTCGAGAATTCTGTTCTGTTTCTGTTTTCAGTATTTTCAGGTAGTATTCTGTTCGAACTGTTATGTTATGATATTGTTTAATGTATTTCCAATGTCGTGGTATGCCTGAATTGTTTTCCCAATTGTTATTGTTTTTCGTGTATTGTATTGTGTTCCGATTCAAGTTTAGAATGCCGCTCTTTTCCAAGTTACGTCAGTTAAAAACTAGAAGGGGTCTGTTAGAGGAAGCAGTTCCTGTCCCGCCTAGGGACAGTCCAGGTCATTTTATGTATCAGAAACATGGCATAAGCGCCATAATGTATCTAGATTTATGGGTAGAGTATACCAAACAGTTAGAAGAAAAGTATAGATGGCCCGTATCGGGTACATGGGATGCCGAATGTATCATGCGAGTAGAAGAAGCATTATGGAAAAAGAAAGCCAGACAGTCACAGAAAGATGCCATCGAGTTATGGCGCAAGGAAGCTCATAAAAGAACGGAAAAGGAAGTCAGAAAGTCAGAGTTAAGTAGAGAATCCCAAGAACGAGCTCAAGAAAGAGAATTAATCGAGATAGGTGAACAAGTCAAAGCCGAACAGTCAGACAGACAGAGGCATGCCCTTATTAAGGGTATGTATCCTCTTCTTGCCGAGGGCCTGCCAAAAGCGACCCCAGAGGCATCCAGTAATTTCCCGCCGCCATTGGTTCCGACCAAGCTACGTCACAAACCGACCGCAGCTGATATTTTTATTTCGTCCTATTTGGACGACACAGTCCCCGAATATGCAAATCCTGTTCGTGCTCCGCCAGTCCCTGTAAATCAGGCACTTCCCGCTTCTCCAGACACCGGAGTACCTGTTACGGTACCCCCGGTCCAGCCTACAGTTCCATTTCCCACTCTGCCAGGACGTAGAGCCTCAGTAGACGACTCCAGTTTAGGGGCCGCAGGAGGAGCTACTCCTCAAACCCCGCCGCCACACAAGCGTTTATCAGCACTTGAATTACATGCTCAAGCATCACAGCGTACTCCTAAAAGTAATAAGTCTGTTACAGAAATCAGGCAAGCCCTTAACGAATGTGTCTATGACGCAGTCCCAGGCGAGTATAATATGGTTTTATATTCCGTACGTGTAAGGAGGGTGACCGAGTATCTAGTCACCTTACCGAATATGAAAGAAGATCTAGACAGAATATATCGTTTCATCCGTACAGGGGATGATCCAGAAAGTATTGGCGAGATTATGTCTCAAAGGAAAGCCGAGATTCAGCTCATGATATTAAAGTTCCTGATCAATTGTTTAATAAGAGAACAAGATTACCCGTCTAAAGATCCCGCCGAAATGAGAATCCTGACAAGGTGGAGTGATAATATAGCCGAGGGTAAGCACAAGACCGTCAGTGCCATGGAGAGTATGTACAAGAAAATTCGTAAAGAAATAATAAGGTTACACGACCAGCGTAAAGCAGCACAAGTAAGCGAGAAAGAAAGTATCTCTGATCCTGAAGAGGAAGAGAACGAGAATCCCGCCAGAATAGCGTATGTAGGAAAATCCAGATTTCCAGATCGCCATTTACGTCTAGAACCCAAGTCTATTTTTCAACATCTAGCACCAGAACAAGGTTCCCTAGAACAAGTATTTCAAGCTACCGATCACATTCTGAAATCACGAGTCGGTTACAGTGAACTAAGTACTATGCATGAACAAGAACTAGCCCGATCAGCAGTCCGATGGATTACTGATTCTACCACTTTTCCAGACGAAATAGTGGCACAAATGTTTCTGAAATTGCCCCCAGCCGAGCAACGACTGGTGGGTATGTACATGATCCAGCACCTCATTACTCTGTATGAGGGTCAACATTCTGATCCAGGTCCGTTACACGATATCCTGAACGAGTTACTCCAGTATAGATGGAGAGGTCTAGGTACCGATTTAGTTAGTGTCATTCTAGAACAGCGTCACAAGTATAGAACGTTTTTGAACCCGCATTTTGTTCATGTCTCACCCCCAGAAAGTAAATCATTCTACATAGACAGACAGAATCCGTTACGAGAAGTCCACCCAGTCCAAGGGGCGGGTGGCGTAATGCAACGAGTGTTTGTATACACTCCGATTTCAAAGATGGAACTTCTTGAAATGAAGAAATTAATTCCCTGTCATGACAAAGATCCAGCAGGGTTCCATAGAGAATTAAAAGACATGCTCCGTATGGGAGAATACACTTACCCAGATATCATTAAAATGTTAAAGGTCCTGTTACCCGCAGGGGTGTATGAAAAGTTAAAGGAAAAAGAATGGGAGGTGGGAGAGAAAAAGATCGATTGGACAGCTCTAGAAGCTGAAGACAAGGCACGAGTACCAGGTACCGGTCTTGGAGATAAATGTAAAGATTTACCAGAATTATTGATTCAAGTTTTACCCAGATTATTGACAACAAGGAAAGAAGACTGGGATGCAATCTCAGCCTGTAAACAGAAACAAGATGAAGACATTAGTGATTTTTATTCTAGATTTGAAAAATGTTTCAGTATCAACAGTGGTCTCAAGACAAGTAGTGAGTCATACCCTCATCTTTTCGTTACCAAATTAGTCGAGAATTCAAGTCCACAAATTAAAAACCGAGTTTTGAAAGTCGAAAGCACCTGGCAAGCTAATACTCCGTCCCAGATGCTCCAGATGCTCCAGTATCACCAGAATAGAATCAGGGAAGAGCAAGAACACGAGAGAAAACGTATGAAAGACACGAAAATGAAAGTGCTAGTTGCACAATCTGTTCCTCAAGACAGTCAGAAGAGGGGTCCGAATCAAGCCAGTCATCCTGCAGCTCCCGTTAAAGGGAACTGCAATTATTGTAAACAGCCAGGTCATTTTATAAACGAGTGTGCAGTTCTGAAACACAACATAGCTACTGGTAAGACTAAAGAAAGACCACGTCCGCCGAGACAAGAACAAGTTTCACAGATTCCTCAGCCACAGAATGCACAACAGACAGTTACAGTACCGCAGCCCATTGCTGCAACACAGCATGTTACATCACAGATGTACCAGTATGCACAGTCCGAGTATCCAGAGTATCCAGAGTACCAGTCATATTCATGAAACAGCCTAGAGAGGGAGGTAGGCTTGCCTCTCATCGAGATACCTGTAGATCAAGAAGGTCCCTATGTTCACAGTCAAGTATTAGGGAAAGACAGAAAGTTTTTGATCGATACAGGGGCAAGTAGGACCACAATAAGTCACGCCGAAGTTCCAGGGGCTCCGCTCTCAGGCTCAAGAAATGTTTCCCTTGGATTTTCAGGAAAACCCATCGTTAATGAAATATCTAAGCCAGTTACTCTAGAAGTAGGTCCATTGTCCCGCACTACTGATCTGTTACTTACTAAGTCATGTCCAGAAAATCTATTAGGTATTAAGACACTGAAAGAGTTAGGTGCAGTTATTTGCTGTTCCCCAGAGGGAATACGTTTGTTCCTACGTGACTTTAAGGGTCACTATGTGTTACGAGATTTTGATTCAAGATTGTCTAATGTTCCACAGCATTTATGGGCGCAAGGTCCAACTGATGTAGGTTACATGCAAATCACACCCCATCGTGTGACTCTCAAGCCAGGTGTAGTGTTACCACGAATCAGACAGTACAGATTGCCACCTGAGGCTGTAGCAGCCTTATCCAAAATTATTGACGAGCTCATGGCTCAAGGAGTAGTTGTAGAAACTGACTCCAATGTATGTAATTCTCCGATCATTCCAGTCATGAAACGTACTGATCCGAATGCACCCCCAGTATATCGATTAGTGATTGATTTACGAGAGCTTAATAAATGTATCATTCCTCAGTACCCAGTTGTCCCAGATATTTCTTCCCTGTTAACTGCTATTGATTCCGAAGCCATGTTTTTCACTGTCATAGACCTCAAGAATGCATTTTTTAGTGTTCCAATTCATCCAGACAGTCAGTTTCTTTTTGGATTCTGTTTAAATGGAAGGAGCTATATGTTTACACGCGCTCCTCAAGGTTTCACAGAAAGCCCTAGTATTTACAGTCAAGCACTCAAGAGACAACTAGACAATATTCACATGCCAACTGACACTGCCCTGCTCCAGTATGTCGATGATCTACTGATCACAGCCCGTTCTGAACGTGCTTGCGAGCGAGCATCACTTACAGTTCTGTATTTTCTAGCCGAGATGGGGCACAAAGTGTCACCTTCGAAGCTTCAATTCTGTGTCCAGCAAGTGGTATACTTAGGACACTTGCTGTCCAAGAGGGGTAGGCAGTTGACACCAGACCGTATCCAGTTAATAGCGAGTCTTCCCCAGCCCAGAACCCAGAAGGAGGTACGTGCTTTTATCGGCCTTACTTCTTATTGTAGACAATGGATTCCCCAGTATGCATTTCTAGCCAAGCCACTGATACAGTTAACGACACAGGAGGCAGCCGTATCGACTGTCCTCCCTTGGACATCTGAACATACACTTAGTTTTAACGAGTTAAAGAAAGCCCTATGTCAAGCTCCAGTTCTAGCTACACCGAACTACAGTAAGCCTTTTACACTTTTCGTTACTGAACGGGAAGGTACAGCATTATCTGTTCTCACACAAGATCAAGCAGGTCAATACAAGCCCTGTGCTTATTTTTCGAGCACATTAGATCCAGTCGCCCAGGCGTTGCCTGCGTGCCTCAAGTCAGTTGCAGCCACAGCACTAGCTATCAGACAAAGTGATTCCATAGTTTTAGGACACTCCCTGACAGTACAAGTCCCACATTCAGTAGAAGTTCTTTTAAACCGAACACAAACTCAGCACTTGACAATTGCACGTTTAACAGGTTATGAATTGACACTGTTCCAGCCACACATAGAAATCAGACGCTGCAACGTTCTGAATCCCGCTACACTGTTACCATCAGTTAATTCAAATCCAGACCCACATGACTGTGTGGAAGTAGTTAACATTACGACAAAGCCAAGACAAGACCTGACAGACATTCCGTTACCAGATCCTGACCTGACACTTTATGTGGATGGTTCATGTATGAGAACTAGTACAGGAGAACTAGTCGCCGCGTATGCAGTGACTACTGACACTGAAGTTATCAAGACACACCGTATTGACACCCTGTCTGCTCAAGCAGCAGAGCTAGTCGCTCTGACACAAGCCTGTATACATGCCAAGAACCTGAAAGTTAATGTTTACACAGATTCACGTTACGCATTCGGAGTTGTACACGACTTCGGAGTGCTCTGGCAGGAGAGAGGTTTCATGACTTCTCATGGAACCAAGATTCAGCATGGTCTCCTTATTCAAGCCCTGTTAGATGCCATACATTTACCGACATCTATTGCTATTATGAAGTGTAAAGCACATACGAAAGTTACAGACATTATTTCCCAAGGTAATGATCTAGCAGACCGCACAGCCAAGCTTACAGCACAGACTCCAGACATTCCAGTTAATCTGACACATACTCCAGATCCGATGACATGCATGACAGTTAAGGACCCTACACAAGATGTCATAGATATACAGTTACATGCTACCCCCGATGAAATCAAGAAATGGTCCGAACAAGGAGGGGTTCAGACAGATCAAGGATGGTTAACGAAGGGTAGAGCCACATGGTTTCTCCCCGATTCTATGGTTCAAGTCATTATCAATACCGCACATAGTCCAGCACATTTAGGAGAAAAAGCTATGTTAGACAGTATCCAGAACATTTGGTTCAACAAGCATTTACGAGCTGCAGCCAAGCAGAAAGTCCGTACCTGTATGATATGTTGTCAGTTTAACCCAGGTAAAAGTGTCCCGGTGGAACAAGGTGGTTTCCAGCCCCCTGACCACCCTTTTGAGGTCCTCCAGATGGATTATATTCAGATGGAGCGATGTCGAGGTTTCAAGTATGTCCTTGTAGTAGTATGCGCTTTGTCCAGGTGGAGAGAAGCATATCCAGTCCCAGATTACACAGCCGCGACCACTGCCAAACAGTTGGTTCGTGAATTTTTCCCTAGATACGGACTCCCTAGAGTCGTATATTCTGATAACGGTCAGCCATTCTCCTCAGAGTTAATGAAGCACGTTTCCCTGTTGTTAGGGTACCAGTGGAAGTTTCATTGTGTACGCCATCCAGAAGCAGCTGGACTAGTCGAAAGGCATAATCAGACTCTGAAAATCCGCATTGCAAAAGTCTGTAAGGACAAAGGTGTGGACTGGTTAATAGCTCTGCCAGTCGCTTTATTTTATATGCGTATGGTCGCACATTCCAGATCAGGTCTGTCCCCGTATGAGGTCGTATTCGGCCGCCCCCCTAACATGTGGGGTACTCCTAGACCCCGAAGTATTACCGATGTTTCATGTAATATGCTGACAGATTACCTAGCTTCCTTGATGTCTGCCCTCAACTCATGTCGTTCACAGGTTGCCGCCGCATTTCCAGACAATACCGAGGTGGCACCGCACGAGATCGTTCCAGGCTCCCTTGTGATGATCAGAAATTTCGACAGATCAAGTCCGCTGGAACCACGTTGGAAGGAGCCACGCCAGGTCCTCTTGACCACCCGTACTGCCGTCAAGTTGGAAGGCAGGAAGGGGTGGGTCCACCTTTCTCATGTAAAACTTTTCAAAGGATTGAAACCAGCGTCTAAAAACATTTTCCAGGATTCGAAAGACTGCCAAAATATTGCTCTTAAGGACTGTCCCGCACAAGACATTATTACAAACCCTCCCTTGTTAGAGAAAACTCCGCAACAAGAGTATAAGCTAAAATTAAGGTCTAGTAAAATAAGTCAGTCAGTTTGATTGTATAAGTCCTCCCCTAGGTGAAACGGTTAGATTGTTTCTGACATGTATAAAATAGACCCCCATAGTGAGAGAGTCAGTCGAAGTTCAATCAAATGTATCGTTTTTCTGAGTTTTGTATTATTTCTCAGCATAATGATTTCCTGCACCAGCTACGCACTTTTCCTGTGTTTTCCAGTTCCTCATGTAAATATGTCTGCTAATGCTACAGTAGAGCACACGTTTAGTGATCTGCCTCCTCACGAATATTCTTACCGCCTCGCTATGCGCAACAACACATTTATCCGTATGTTACATTATTCACACCAGACCAGCAATGCCACTAATTGTTGGGTGTGTGGTCGACTCCCCCCTTTCCAGACACCGAAGGGAGTTCTGCCACTTTTTCCTTATCCATTCTCACACAATGGTTCGTGTGGAGCATGGTCCACGTTAACGTCATCCTCAACAGATATGTCTTTTCTTAACAGTACATGTTTTCCAGACAAGCAAGGTCTCCCCCACAGAACAGGTTTAGATCTAGAAAATGAAGTTTATAATTTAGGTAATTATTCGTCGAATTTCATGGTCCTGAATGTTCAGTCTGATACTACTCCAGACTTACCTGCTATTTCAGTACTACCAGTCAAAGGCGAATTATGTGTCCGTAGTTATGGTTCTGTACACATAGGTCATAGTGAATGTACTACTGTTATCAAGTATAGTGACAGTGGGAAATCTATTTTCAAAGCTTCACGTCATTCTTATTTTATTTGTGGTCAAACTGCATATGTCCGTCTGCCCCTCGATTGGGAGGGAACCTGTTACATTGCCTTCCTACTGCCACCTGTTTTCCTAGCCCCACCTGACTATCATAGGAATTCCTTCCTAGTACATACCAGACACAAGAGAAATCTCCCGATTGTCGATTATACTGAAACTGCTGCAGAGCAATTCATTGATATTGATAAAGGTGTGTTCCCTTATTTAGGCACAGTTGTAAACAGTAAGCTAATCCGTAGGCTAACAAGAACCCTTGAAGCAGTAGTAGATGAGACTGCCTCCGCTCTAGGTAACCTAACCGAAGAGCAATCTGCTATGAGATTTGTCGTTTTGCAAAATCGTCTCGTCCTTGACGTCATACTGGCCGATAGGGGCGGGGCCTGTAGAGTCATCGGATCTAGTTGCTGCATTTTCATTCCAAATAACGCGCCGTCTGTTTATTCAGCTATAACCAGACTCCATAAAATTGCCCATCTGTTACACCGAGATCCAGGCACCTGGACATGGTCCGGTTGGTTCTGGAATGTAATTTCCGCATGGGGATGGAAAGTCCTGTCCTTTTTAGGTATTGCAGTAGCGATCATATTTAGCTGCTGCCTCTGTATACAATGTGGCCCTGCGATTTGCAGCATGTGTGCTACCTCTTGTATTCCTAGTCCCAAGCCCCGTTCTAAATCCCGTTCCAAGACAATTCGAGACGAGCAAATGGTACTGTATGAAGTGATAGATGGTATCATGAAAATTGATGTTTCCTGATGGAAACGTAGTGACAAGGAGGGAATGTGGAAAAGTAAATTTTGCCATGTTCTGTGTCCCTACGCTTCATCCATCATATGTTATGTGTGCATGACCAATATGCATATGTTATTCCCCATGCCTGATTAATGACGCAATTCCAGTTGTGTCCACCTCTAGTATGTTAGTTTCCAGTCCTCGTGAATACTACGAATATTAGGCCTATGTAAAGTAATGTTGCCACGTTTCTTAGTGTGCACGTTATTCCATTATAAAATCCCCGTTTCCAGGCCTCAAAAGGGCCCGGACCCTGGATTCAGCTCCTGTCTCCTGAAAGCCTCGCTGAGGAGCGATACAGCCCCCACCTGTATCCTCGACCCTTCACTTACTTCCTGCCTAGCAGTGCCCGGTGCAGCTTGGCTCTGCCTCTGAGTCTGCCAAAAGTATGTTATAGTTCCAGTTATCAGTTCAGTCCTCCTTCTGCATTCCTAAGCTACTGAACTGCATCAATAGTTTCCGTCATTGTCTAGCCTTCTCGGCTCCACGTTAGAGAAATACTGTATTTAATGGTCATTTAATATTCTTCATCACGCATTACATGTAGAATAATGCATGGTCCAGTCTTAGAATCAAGTTAGCTTTTCCCCTCATGACTTCTAGTTTATATCAACATGTTCCCTAAACATCAGATACCAGATAGGGTTTAGGTACATGTCGCTCCGACCCTTCAGACTCTAGTCTCTGCTCCTAGCACAGAGTTCATAGCCCCCAGCTTCTCCTAGTAACACGTCATTGCCAGTTTTCGCGCACCATTAGGTTAGAGGTCCCGGCTCCTTAGGTAGCCCCCTCCAAAGTTTCCGCCCATTCATGACATATTCTGTTACGTTTGCATCACATGTCTATGTATACTCCCAGTTACACCTCTTTTTACTGTTATCTCTCGCGACTGCTACGCGTCACGCCTTCTGCTCCACCCACTGCTACGCCTACTGCAATGTAATGCTATGTGTTTGCGCTATGTATATAAGTCAATGTTTTGTTATTGAATGTTAGCGCGCTCATCCCAGACCCAGCCCCGGCAGCTGCCGGGCCTTATTGTCCTATTCCCATGCAGGTTGTCCTGATCCTGTCCTTATGCTGTAATAAACCTGCAGAAACTCCTACTACCTCGAATCTTGACTCTTATTTTATTGAGCTATCTGTTATGCTATAAGTCTAGTCAAAAATAGGGTATTATTTATTTATTTACCACAATCCTGACCAACTCCATCCCTACCCCCGGTACAGACATCAATCTGATGGACAAAGCATATACCGAATGGCTCTTCTCGGCATGCAATGATCATGCTCCCCTTACCAAGTTCTCCCGCGCCCGTCGTATGGACGCCCACAAATGGTTCTCTGCAGACCTAAAAAAGCAGAAATTAGAACTCCGTCAACTGGAGAGAAAGTGGAGACACGGCTACCTCGCCGCTGATAGAGCACTTTACAAGACAGCCCGAAAAAATTATAATGCATCTATCTTATCTGCCAAAGCCTCTTTCTTCTCTGAAAAAATTTCCAACGCCAAAAACAAATCTCAGGAAATCTTCAGAGTCGTCAACGACCTATGTAATGACACCAGAACCTCTCCCTCTCAACCTGCCTCACAGGACATGTGCAACATGCTCAACAACTTCTTTAAGGAGAAAATTGACACCATAAAAACCAGCATCCAAACCAACCATGCTGTAACAGACGACTTGGACATTTGCAGAAATCCTAACACTCTTCAGGACATCCCCCCCATCGAACCACCCAAACTACTGGAGTTAATGAACCGAGTGAAATCAGGCTCACCCAACGATCCCTGTCCTCCGCACATCCTAAAAGAAGTCTACACTGCACTCCCCCAGGGCATTCTCCCTACCCTGAACACCTCCCTGTCACGGGGAATAGTACCTGACTCCTTCAAAAAGGCCATCCTGGTCCCTCTTATCAAGAAACCAGGCGCCGATCCCTCCAACCTCTCTAATTACCGCCCCATCTCCCTCCTCCCTTACGGCGCTAAGCTTCTGGAAACGCACGTAACCAGCTGCTTATCCAACTTCATCGAAATGTCTGATTACTTGGAACCCAACCAAGCGGGATTCCGCCAGGCCCACTCCACCGAGGCGGTGATCCTCGCCGTGCAGAACACCCTAAGGACCAATGCCGATAGTGGAATCCATCAGGCCCTCGTGCTACTCGATCTATCGGCCGCGTTCGACACGGTGGACCACACCATACTTTTACACCGTGTCGAACAAGCCGGCCTTAGCGGCGCGGCTCTCTCTTGGATTAAGTCTTTCCTGGCGGATAGATCCCAGGCTGTGAAGCTGGAGAACTTCACAGCCCCCACACTTCCTACCACTTGCGGTGTCCCACAGGGATCCTCTCTGTCCCCCCTCCTTTTTAATCTTTATCTCAAACCCCTACTGCACTCCCTAAAAAATAGAAAGGTCACCATATTCAACTACGCAGACGATCTGCAGCTGGTATTCCCCCTCAACTCTCCGGACTCGGTTGAGGAATTCCAAAAGACCATGCTGCACATCCAGAGCTGGATGGATCGGAACCACCTTAAATTGAACCCAGGAAAAACTGAGTTAGTACTCCCCAGCAACAGTGCACTCAGTTGGGGGCCCCACTTCTGGCCACCCTCGCTAGGTGCTCCTCCATCCCCCTCCCAATCGGCCAAAAGTCTTGGGGTCACTCTCAGTGCCGATCTCTCACTGAAGACCCAGGTTGGAACTGTGATCTCCTCCTGTTTCTTTCAGCTAAGAAAGATCAAAAAGATCGCTCACCTGCTCACCAACTCTGCCCTCATCCAGGTGGTAATCGCACTGGTTCTTTCCCGGTTAGATTTCTCCAACTCCACCTACCTGGGCCTTCCCCTCACCATCGCCAAACGCCTGCAGATTGCTCAAAATCAAGCAGCCAGATTGATTTTTAAGAGCAATCGCAGGAAGTCAGCCAAACCTTTGCTGGCATCCCTCCATTGGCTCCCCATCACCTATCGGATCACTTTTAAGACAGGTTGTATAATCTTCAAGGCCCTCCATGGAAAGAGCCCCAGGTTCATCAACCAACTCATTACCAAATATGAACCTACCCGTGAGCTTCGCTCCACCCATCTGTCCCTCCTCTCGGTGCCGACTTTCAAAAAGAAACGTCTCGGCGGATCCAGCTTCGCACATCTCGCCCCTAAGACCTGGAACTCCTTGCCCTTGTCCATCCGGAGCTGCACCAAGCTGACTGAGTTCAGACGAGCCTTGAAGACCTGGCTATTTAAACAAGCGTACGGTTAGGGCATTATACCATCTGCGCCCTCACTTCCCCTCTACCTTCTGCTTTCTTCAGCGCCATGAAACCCCTGGGTGCCCGTGCGCTTAACAAATTCCGTATAGAATAGAATAGAATAGAATAGAGAAGAGACAGCGGGGCTTAGGGCATTTCCCATAGCAGACCTATGGGATAGGAACCTAACCTCCTTCCATCGAGAATGCCAGACTCAGGGTATTCCCCCAATTAATCCCCCCCCTGACGCAAACACAGCGTAACGTGCAGAGCTGAGAATCGGATGCCTAGACGCTGGGGCCCCAACATGGGAGCAGACACGACACGCCGGATGTGGAGTGCCAGCGACCCACTCGCGCGAACGAACTACCACGGGCGACCATACACAAGGCAGACCTATGCGACAGTACCCCCCACCCCGCCGCGGCACACCAGCCAGCCACCAAGTTGACACCCCATGGAAAGACGAGTAGGGATTGGCCGCACACGACAACCCCACCCTGCTCCTTCTAAGCCAGTGCGCTCACACCATGTCACACCACACAAACTTCCCAGTTGACTCTCCCCCACTCTTTCTCTTTTCTCTTTTTCTTTTCGTCTTTTAATTTCCCCTCTTCTTCTCCCTTGTTTCATTGATCACTTAGTCAGTTCTAAGCTATGAGGGCTGTAATGGCTCCGATGACAGGTATACTGTTCAGGCAGTCAAAGATAAACGCACATATCCACGGCGACACTGTCACTCTCGACCACAAACCACAAACGCGATAAGTGCACATTGGATGACCTACGAGTAGGGATGCACGCTAGTGCCTCAAATACAGTAGCAGACCCACTGGACGCTCGGATTTTGGCCACAAGGAAAAGAGGCGACAGTTCTCATGTCAGTCTCTAGTCCAGATGACGGAACACTGGTCCTGCCACCAGAATCAGTAGCTAACGATGGACAGTCGCACACGGCCGGGACACCGGGGTAGTGTCACAAGATACGGGATGGACTCTCCCGATAGCTACAGAATGACACTGAACATAGAGAGCCCAGTCCACGACATTTGACACGCCACTAGAGCACAGTGGCCAACATCGTGCCAATTTACCCCTTTTCCACAAGTTATAACACCGGTAACATCCAAAGTACAAAAATACAATGTGATTGGTATGTAAACTTGAATGGATAAAATGCTTTGTTATGGCTTGAGTCGATCAACTATGTTATGTTCATGTTTTTGTAAAACCAATAAACCATATTCAAACAAAAAATAATTAACTCATCAAATTAAATGTTTAATGAATAATTACATACATATAATACATTATTTTAGTTAATTGTTTAAAACATATTGTATTGAATTTTAAAGGCATCACAAAACAAATGCATGTTAACAAGCAGCAAGCCTAGTCAGCAATTTTAGAGACCATTGGCATTTGATATAATAGTTAACAACATCTAGAAATCCACCATTGTGGGTGAGTTGTGTCCTAAGAGAGAACATTTTTGGCACATTATAGTGGGAATAAACAAGGGGAGAGAACAACTAAAGTGTACCACATGAGATAGGGAGAAATGGCAGGGACGTAGTGGGGAGGGCAACTGGGAGGTCTTGACTAGCCATGGTAGGTGTGGCACGGGGAAGAGAGGGCCCATGAAGGGACAGGTCACAGGCTCGTGCCACAGTACATATTCAAGGTGGTTCCCCTAACCGAGGCCTGAAATCATCCTAGTGGCCTGCAATCAAGTACTTGCAGAATCCTCTGTTTTCTTCCCTGTGATGTGAAGGAGTTTGCTCTGGTCATCTAGTGCCATGCTGGGACTGAGGGGCCATAGCCACCTTCCAGTTAGAAGTGAATGCTCTTTTTACCAGCAGTAGTGTCAGCTCCATAAACTGCTAAACAACCCTACGTGCCCTGGGGCGTTTATAAAGGCCCAGAGCATGGAAGTCTCCTGTGGGCTGGGGGACCAAGTCCATGCAAGTTGCCAGGTCATGAACAATCTCAGCCCAGAAACCCATCAGGACTAGGCAGTCACAGAGCATATAATTATAAGTCAACCAGGGAGCAACGGCAATGTGGGCAAGTGACCCCAGAAACAACTTGGTGGAGCCTATGCTGGGTAAAATATTGGATCGGTTGGAAGTAGGCATTGCAGGAAGCTAGATGTGGGTATTCCAGGGCCCCAGCCCACTCTTTGTCAAGGAGCACACATTGAAATTCAGTCTGCCACATTTACAAAGGGGTACCCAAAGAGTCTCGAGGATCAGAGTAGTACGACCGATGGAGCCAGGTCACAGAATGATGAAATTTTCATACATGGGAGTAGGCTAGGGGACAGGGAATGCCTCCTATTGGAATGCCCATATAGTTTGGAGGGTGTGAATCAGCATTCTCTACATTAGAAGGGGCCTGTTGTGCAAGGAGTGATTATTTATGAGGTCCTGAAAGGTTGGGACGTACGGTAGTCTCCTCCTGAAAAAAATGGGGCTCTTTGGGGGTTCAGGTTGGGACATTCCTATGGAGACGGTCTAAAAACAAAAAAAGTGGCACAAACCTCTAGCTTAGTGTATACATTCCCGATCCGGATGGGGAACTGCTGACTATCCTCTGAGAGAATCCATACTAATAATCAACCTATGGCCTGTTTCTCAAACTTAAACTTAGACCAACAGTCCAGGTTTACTACTTTTGGTATTCACAAAGGTCCTGGGGTTCCACACTCAGAGTGTACACTCTGGGTGTGCGGTGGAATTTTCGCACTCGTGAGGAGGTTCTGGCCTGAGTGCGGATGTAAAGATACTACTTGTTACTTACCTTTGTGAATACCGCAAGTCATAAAATTAGTCTTTTGGTCTGAGTTTATCTTTGTGAACTAGGCCCCTAATTTATTGGATCCTGAGTGAGTTCTGGCCGTGTGATCCACTCAATCAGTGAAGCGAAGGTTTTCAACAAGAGACGATTCCTCTCCAGAGAGGTCAAAATGCACTGTCAGGTCAACTACCGCTCTGCACTCAGCCTCCAAACAAATGTGTTCTACCCGAAGCATTCGTTGAGTAATATACAAAGGGTCCAGATTGTGGCTGCCCGCCTGGTATTCAATTTACAAAGGATCCAGATTGTGGCTGCCCGCCTGGTACTCAATTTACCTAGATGAGTTTCGGTCTCAGAACACCTGAAAAACCTGCAGTGGCTCCTTATTTATATAAGAAACCTGTTCAAAACTCTCATCCTTTTGCTCAGAGCTTTGAACAACTCTGGCCTTGAGTACTTGCCATCTCGGATACATCATTACATGCCCAGTTGAACTTCGGGCTCTGCCCAAGGCCATTTGGCTAAAGTGCCTAGGGTCAAGCTGGCTAAAACAGATCTTCTCCCTACTGGGCTCTAAAGACTGGAACTGATTTTATGCAAAATTGAAAATTAGAGCTCTTTAAGAAAGCAACTCAAGACTTGTGTTTTCAGTCTCTAGCTTTATCATTCTTCTTACACTTACTTTCTGCTTAGCATTGTGGTGCTCAACGGAGTAACCACACGATTTAGATTCCAACTATTCATTCATTCATTCAGAGAGGCATGCTCCACCAAACTGGGCTGGACACAGTGGCTCCGGACAACGGCCTTCATCAACTTCCACTACAAGGCCCTTGATGAGGCAGAATTCTCCTTATGGTTGAAGTATTCCTTCAGTCTTGTGGCAGATGAGGATCCTGTAGTATCAGGGCAAAATGTTTGCTAATGGGGACTGCTGGGCTGACCTCTTACCACTCCAGTGCCAAAATCTGCAAAACATCTAGACTTGGATAATCCATCAATTATATGCTGGAGCCAAGACAAGGGGCAGACCACGCAATCTGATCACACATATAGGTCATGATCCAGGGAGTAAAATGAAAATCTATGTGTCGGATGTTGTACCTGCCAGACGTCAGCTAGGGACCAGTGTTCTAGCCAGATTGCCAATGTGTCAGCATTTGAGACTGTATTTGTCTACAGAAGAGGGGGATGGGACCTGTCAAGGTGTAAGTTAAGGACTAAGTTAAAGTCTCCACAGAACACCCATTAGATATTTGCCCAATCTGCCAGGTGGAAGGAGAGCGTGTTCAGAACTGATTGCTGATGAACATGGTGGGCATAGATATTGCAAATCACCAGAGGGATACCATATAATTTATCCAGTAGAAAAAAGGGCAACAGCCCAAATCCAAATTAGTACTCCTAATTCATAGGAGGAGGAGTTTGTAGTATTAGCCTGAATCTGCCTGTGGTGCTGAAAATTCACCCCTCCTCCCATGTCATGGATCTCCTGGTGGAACACTATGTGAACCCTCCAGCATTGTATTAGCTAGTCAATGTGGCAGCATTTCTTCGGGTGGGACATACCACAGATATTCCAAGTGAGAACTGTTTAGCTGTTAGATATTATGATTAGAAAAAAGGCAATGTACTATATGTGCGATCCCTCATGGTGCTACCCTCCTCAATTGCTAAGAGGGGCCCTTCCGTCCCCGCACTGAACCTGGTACTGAGAAAACAGCTATTAAACATAAACTACAAGAAAGGGAAAAAAACTTTAGGAAAACAGAACAAAGTGAAAAGGGTAGCCTGCAAGTAGATCACTGCTCAAGAAAAACCAGTGTCATCCGTAGACATTCCATTGAGGGGGCTAGAAAAGACTTATGGTGATGTCGCCAATGCTTGCAGCAATGTGAAGCGGGTAATGGTGAGGCAGGAACAAGTAACCCTGTCTTAGGCATTAGGAGTCTGAAGGGGGGTAGCATCTCAATCATTGGCCATCAGACAATCCCTCCTGCACAGTCCATTCCCAGCTCCCTGGATCGCGAATAAGTGATTCAGACAGGATTAAACCAGATCGTCATCAGTTTTTGGGGTGACACTCAGGAGGGTGGAGTCCATAGAGTCTCCTGGAGGCGATTGCATCTGTGGAGAGGTCCTCATGATCTGAAGAGGCAGCAGGATGAAATATGGGCGGGAGGCTCCACCAGGAGGCAGCTGTCAGTAGCGTTGGCTGATGACCGTGCTGTGCCTGAGTTGGAGGTAAGAGGCTGGGAGCACCAGTGGCTGGTATCTTGCTTCCTCCAGTGGCATCGGAGGGTGCCCCACACACTAGAGCTTGACTCTGTAAGTGGCCCCGGTGACCCCAGGAGACTCTGCTTCTATTTAGTCCCAAGCCACCATGGGGTCTGTGAAGTAGTAGGATTTCTCTTAAAGGAGGATCTTAAGTTGTGCTGGCAGCAGCAACGAATACTGAATTCCCTGCTCCGAGGCTCTTCTTGACACCCAAGAATGATGTGCACTGTTGCTGCAGGGCGATAGTGTAGTCAGGGAATAGAATCATGGACATCATTTCAGGGTTTTGGAGGTCATAGCTGCAACCTCTTACTTGCTCCCTGCTACTCCTGGCACTTCCTTTGTGGCCCCTGGCCTCAAAGGGGGCAAGACCTTTGCCGTCTCTGAAGCATGGGTGCAGAGGAAGTGCCAGGAGTAGCAGGGATCAAGTTAGAGGTCGCAACTGCGACCCTTAATAGCCTGAAATGATGTCCATGAATAGCATCACTCATGTGCTCTCTTTCATGAGGAGCTCTGCCTGCTGCACTCAGTCCCGGTCATGAAGGATCTGGACCAGAAGAGGGTGATGGGGTTTCCCAGAAGGGTATGGTGCGCTGGGACTCAATGCGCCCTTTCAATGGAAAGGTAGGGCGATAACTTGGTCACTGTGATGAGCTTTTATAACCAAGCCTCCATAAAGTCTACCATATTTGATCTTTCGGTTTCTTCTGAGAGGCCTCAATGCTAACGTTGTTGCACCCTCATGGTCCTCCACTGTGCACTGTACGGTCTGGACTCTCTCTGTCAAGGTTTGCATTTTGCTAGAGAGTTCAATTGTGGTAGGTTGGCGTGAGGGTAGCGATTTCAGACTCCAGGAGCACCTTTGTGCCCTAAATCACTAATAGGATATGTTCCAGTTCGTCTAATTCCACCAAATGACCTGGAGGGGACTTGGAACGTGAGCAATCATGAAGCCCTGGCGTGCCGGGGTGCAGTTCACTTAAGTGACCATGCATCCAATGCAGAAGGGACCACACTCCCAGGGTCCTGATAGGGGGAGCAGGTAGGACTTCCAGTCAGTATCAGAAACTGAACTCCCAACAGAAGGGCCACAGAAGTATACCAGTCACAAAACATCGAGTAGTGAAGCTGTTGCGGCCACGCATGACCTCCCCAAGTGGCGTGCCAGCACAAGCAGTCTCAGTCTCATCCAGATGCAGCAAGTCTAGGGACCTGATTCAGAGGACTGGTTACTCTGTCACAACGGTGACAGATATCCCATCTGGGAAAATAGAAAATCCCATAATATCATTTGGGATTTATATTTTGGTGGACATGATATTTGTCACCACTGTGACAGAGAAACTGGTCCACCAAAATCTAATTCAGACTCTTGGACTGCTCATTGCACATATCCCCATTTTCAGAAAGGGTTGAATAAACACAGAGGGATGAAATTCATCATCTGTTCAAGTTAGCAGCCAGCATTCCCTAGTAGAAACATTTTTTTTTTTTTTTTTTTATTTATTGGTTTTCGGACTGAAAAAAAAGAACAAGGAAGCAAAAACAAAACATACCCCACAAAGCAATATCGCCATTACTAGTTATACAGAGGATTCTCTACATGCTTGTCATCTAGTCATTATGCATGAAGTGGGCTGTCCAGAAACAACAGCCTGCATGAGCTATGACACCATGATCTAACTTTAACAGCAAACATGTATTTTGGGGGAAAGAGTTTGTATGCATCAACAGCGGCATCCATGGGCCTACCCAGTGTCTGTGACGGGTTAGTCCAGTGTGCCAGTGCTGTAAACGGTTCCCAAATGTCCTTGGGCCTCGCCCGTAGTGGTATCAGGCCCCAGTATATCGAGAATTGTTCCTGACAGTATGTGGCATCTACCATCCAGTTTTGTTTTGCCGGTGCTGGTCGACGCCCCGTGAATTGCCACCCTCCTTGTGGCTAATAGTAGGAGCAGCGTCACCAGTTTACGTTGCTGTCTCGGGACAAGCTCCACGCATCCCAGCAAGCAGATCAGAGGGTCATATTGGATTTGGATCTCTACCATATCTCCCAATGTGGTACATATGTCGGTCCAGTGCTTTGCCACTTTAGGGCAAGTCCAGGCTAGATGCAGTAAGGTTGGCTCACTAAGTTCAGCAGCGCACACAGTGGGAACTGTCTTTGAGATCAATATTGTGTAACTGCGCTGGTCTCCTCTATGTCATATGTAAATAGTTGAAATGTATTAGGCGCAGCCTATAGTTGGGTGGTAGGCTTTCTATTTGTGTGCAGCAGTACACCCACTGCTGTCCTGATATGTCACAGTGTAGGTCGTCACCCCATGCCACCCTAGTACTTGTGGTGTCTGCAATAGGCTCCTTATGCGCCATGGCATAGAGGGGTGTTACGAGCTTTTGTGGGGAAGTGGTTGTGTGCATGTGTTCTAGGGCTACAAATGGTGGGGGGAAAGGAAGGACTCATGTGTTGCGTGGCATGCAGAATGAATTTGATAATGCAGCAGTTTGTCTAACAGAGTCTGTGTTGCAGGGCTAGGGTTTGGTAGGTTCGGGGTATAATTCAGCGTATTTCTTGACACCCTTGCATGCTGGCACGCCTGGCCGCGCCTTGGTCGTGCAGTGGGGGGAATGCAGGGCTAGCGGCAAGGGCGGCGGATGGCACGCATAACATCTTAAAGCCCGCTCTTTTACGCAGGCCGGACCATGCCCAATGAAGGCATTCAACAGTGTTGATTTCTGTTCTGGGGGGCATGTATTTCTGAAAAATGGCAGTGTTAAGTGGCCACAGTACCACTCGGTCAAGTTCAATTACCAGGTGCGGCTGAGGAGGGGTTGGGTGGAGCCAATGATGTAGAAACTGTGCTTGTGTGCACAATGCATGTAGCTGCATATCTGGGGTCCCCAGGCTACGCATGGCCAGCAGCAGTGCAAGTATTTCATATGTCACCCTTGGCTGCCGTCCCGCCCAGATGAGTGCGATCAGGTTTGATCTCAGGCGTTTAAAAATCTGTGTAGTTAGCAGGATTGAAATATTTACGAATAGATGTAAGAATTGGGGGAGTATGACCATTTTTGAAATGGCTATGCGTCCAGCAAGCGAGAGGGGCACCTTGGTCCAAGCAGAATCTGGGCTTCTAGCCAGTCGATGGTGCACCTATAGTTTGCCTTCCAGAGCTCGTCAGGATCTCTACTCAGCCATACACCGAGATGATTGACTCTCTCAGTTGCCCACTTCAGCTGATATTCGCCTGTGTAGGGAGTAGCGGAGTCTGTTAATGGAAAAATTATTGATTTGGACCAGTTTATCTGGATTCCCGAAAATCCGCCATATCTTATCACTTCGCGGATTACAGGTTCTAGATTTACATCTGAGTGTTTGACATATAGCGCCATGTCGTCTGCATACATTGAGACAATTAAGCTGCACGGGCTGAAGCAAATACCCCGCTCTGCGTGTGCTTGGTCGCCAGTGGCTCCTTTGCTATCGCAAATAGTATAGGTGAGAACGGGCAGCCTCGGCGGGTGCCATGGATAATGGTTATTGGTTCAGACAATGTATTGTTTACTCTAATGTTCGCTGTTGGGGAAGCATATAAGAGATGATCTTTATGATGAAATCACGACTGAGTCTTAGCCTGCGCAATAAGGGAAAAGGGAAGTACCATTCTAGCATATCGAAGGCTTTGGTGTTATCTAGTAAGGCTCTCTAAAAAGAGAGAGGGGTCCAACCACCAAAGGGACAGGACACCACAAAGACCTTAGGTCTAGAATAAACTCCCTTTGGGGTATTCTTTCAGCATTCCAATCGGACACTCATGCCTCAAACTCCACTCAAAACACACTGGGTTAATTCTCCAGTTGCCTGGAAGTCAAAATTAAATATTGTTATTATTTTTTTTATTTATTCGGTTGGTTTAAGAAGATATATACATTAATGTCATTTGTCATTAAAAACACATACATTTAATTAGACACATTAGAAAAATGCACAAAGCTAAAAAATCATGTACATAATATCAATAGATCAATATTCATAACAAAATAAACATGTTAGCATCAATTGGTATTTCATCACATCATCTTGTACGTGTAAAATACATCACACAATGAATGTCATAGGAACTTATTTTTCTACAAATAGGCCAAAAAGCGACGTGTTTTGGAGCATTACACAGGTGCAACCTCCTTCTTCAGGCTTGCTACTAATCTGTTCCGACACTGTCATCAAGGTGTACACAGGTCGATATTCATAAAAAACTCTCTTCATAAAGAATATCTTTTTCGGATGCTCAATGTAGTATAAACAGAAGCCACCTGTCGATTAAATTTAAAGAGGGGATATGTCTCCAATCTTTAATCATCCAAGATTCTGATAACAGACGGGCCTGTTCGTGAAATGTTTTGGGTTATCACAAACCACACTTGGGGGCCGATTAGGATGGAGGATTTTCCGCCTCCTCCGGGCCGGCGGAAGCCACCGCCGGCCCGGAGGAGGCGGAAAATCCTCTGCGGAGTCACCAAAGACCGACCGCCGCATTACGATGGCTGGTGGGTCTTGGTTTCTGTCCGCTGCTTTTCCGCCGCGGTCGGATTACAACCACGGCGGAAAAGCTCTCATTCGGCTGGCAGTGTCTATCAGACACCGCCAGCCAAATTAGGATGCATTAGTAAACATGCTTTTCCGCGGCGGTTTTTCCGCCGTGGAAAAGCATGTGTACTTTTGATTTTGGGGTGGCGGTCACATCCTAATTTGAACGGAGGGACCGCCGCAGCCCATGCGGACGGTCCCTCCACCTCTGGGATGGCGGACGGACGCAAGTCCGTCCGCCATCCTAATCGGCCCCTAGGTGTGTATACAGATCCTTAATCAATGTGACAGAGTCTACAGACTTCCGTGTTCCTTTTGGTCATCAAATTTCAATCGAGACGACCTTGGCGTATATGCAGGAGATTTTTGAATCCCAGAAACACAAATAACATCGAGATTGAAATTTGATAACCAAAAGGAACACGTCCCGTAGTGCGTTGGGGGTGAGACCCATGTAAAAGCACAGGAATTGTCTGGGGCAGCCGCATCATCAGGGATACTGGGGCGTGATCTGATAATGTGTGCAAGAAGTGTGTGGAGCATCCCTTGAAGTCAGCCAATAATTGAGTTGAGACCATCCGTTATGGTAGGAGGAGATAACTATGTGTTCCCGAGTATTGGGATGTAAATGTCACCACGCATCTGTGAGATTGTTGTCTGTCATCAGTGCAGCCAGTGCACCAGCTGCATGCATGCTCGCATGCCCCAGAGCGGTCTAGTTCTGTAGTGAGTGCTACATTGAAATCTCCACCCCATATTATCAACCCTGACCCAATGCTTGACACCCTCCTCCAAACAGTCATAAAGAATTCGACGCTGGGATCGTACACAGTCACCACCGTCATGGGTCGCTTATTTACAGTACCAGTGACAATGTTTTATCCGAGTAGGAACCAGTTGTGCACCACGGCAGACCTTGTCTGAATAGGATCGAGACCCCCAGCCCATAGTTTGAGTATGTAGCGGAGTGTATCTCGCCCCACCATCGGCCACGCAGTCTTGCCAATGTGTCTGGTCAGATACATTTCCTGTAGCAGGCAGATGTCAGTCTTGTGGCGCATTAAGTGTGAGTGCACTAACCTGGATTTACTATAGTTGTTTAATCCTCTGAGATTCCAGGTTAAGCAGCTTACACTCCCCATGTTAGCTGCTATGTAATGCTTGTGTCAGTGGTGTCTCATTGGTAGTGCGTCTGGTCAGCCGCCGTGGCATCCCATCAGGTAAGATTGCAACTTGGGTCAGAATGCTGTTCCCAAAACCATATTGTCACATGAATGGCATTTTTAAAAACAAGCCCCAACCCACCCCAACATGACATAACATTGTTAACAAACTTCTATGCCCCCCCAACACCCACTTCAGCACCCCAATCAGGTGGATACATTTGTCCCACCCACACTAAGTTTCCTTTTAAGTTCCACTACAGAACAAACATGGGATTTGTCCCCGTGGGGCCTGGAAACACCGGCGAACTACCATGTCTGGGAAACGGGTCCGGGATCAGTTCAGGGTTTATTTAGTCACTTAACAGACTGTATTATTAGCAGGAATTTCACCTGGTCTGGTTGTTACTCTTCCTCTGTGTTGGGTCGCCATCATGTTAAATAGCTGCAACTGGGATAGCAAGGCAAACCAAGAGCGGCTCATATCTTGTCGCAGTTTAGTCATTATCGCTCATGCGGTCATCTTCCACGTGACGGTTTGTCCTGGTCGATGGACGCTTGTTGTTGGAGAGCAACTTAGCATACTTCAGAGCTGCTGCGGGGTCAGTGAAAAACTTTGTGGTGCCATCCAGTGACACGCAATTTAGCTGGGTAGATAAGGCCGTATAAAATTTCAATTGTTGTGGCACCCGCTTGGCTGGGAGGAACTCACGTCGAGTGGTTGCACCTCGAAGGAGAGGTCAGGATGGAATGAGACTATACTGCCTGGATAATGCTTTTCCCTGCAATCCCGGGCATTGCACATGATCTTGTCCCGGTCCCGATAGTTTAGAATTCAGGCAATTATGGGTCGGGCTGGGGTTTCTGGAGGTGGCCGCGGTACCAGTGTGTGGTGTGCTCTCTCAATTATGAAGACTGTCAAGAGCTCAGGGCCAAAGAGCTCGCGCAGCAGTTCTTCCACAATATCTTCCATCTTAGTGATGTTCGTGGACTCAGGGATTCCCGTAATACGGAGGTTATTACATCGTGAGCGGGACTCCAAGTCCTCGTTTTTGGCTTTTATAAGTGCCAGTACTTTATCCATCTTCAGTAGCTTCTTCTTGTCGTCTGCCCTGAGGTCCTCAAGTTCTGATATGCAGGTCTCACAGTGTTCTAGGTGGTCATCATGTGCATGTACTCTGCTTTTGACCTGGTCCAGGCAGGCCGTGAGGAGGCCTAGTTTAGTGTCAATTGTCTTAAGGCTAGACTTTACATCCTGCAAAAGTGAATGAATGTCGTCATCTTGCGGCACTGTAGTCCCCATCTGTCATGGTAAGTCGTCCGAAGGCTGAGGTGGGTCACTCTGCCTGGCCTGACGGTATCCCTCAAACATGAGCTTTGCCTGGTTGGTGTCAGGTTTGCCCATTTTACCCGCATTGCACAGTAATGTTCTTTCGTGGCCCCCACCCTATTAGGTATGCAGGTAGCATTAGCGGATGCCCCGTAATGGAATTATGCTCGACGCCGAGTGGCTGCTATATTGGGATGCCCAGGGGGCAATGGTGCGTGATTTAGCAGTCTAAGGCTCAAGGCATGCCTGCCCTCTCCGCGCACATCTGTTTTGCCAGCCCAGGCCACGCACTATAAGCACCAGGGTATTCCAGGCAGCGGAAATCAGAGGGACTAGTGACTACCAAGACTAGAGTCGTGCAAATGAATTAGGGAGGCCTTCCCCACTGTCAGCAGTTCGCACGCCAGCACCAATGTCCCAGATAGTGTCTGCAGTTCTCAGGGGTCAGTGCGCAGATCTTAGCAGGCCGCACTTACTTTTTGCCACGACGATGCAGAGTGCTGCAATGAAATGATGGGGTATGCAGGGCGACTCCCAGCTACAGACCCCAGATGCAGTATACAGTTCTCAGCGGGCCGCATTTGCTGTTGTGTAGTAAGTGATGGGCAGGCAGGCGGCGTCCAGCCACAGGCCCAAAGAGCAGCTGGCGGTATGCAGCGGGCAGCAGCTACCGATCGCAGCAATGGTGAGGCAGACGGATGATGAACAACTGAAGGCCTCAGGCACAACCTGCAGTCCACAGTAGACCGCCCCTGCAGTAGGCAGCAGTGAGGGGGTAGATGGGTGATACTTAAAGGCAGTCCCCAGGTGCAGTGCACAGTGGGCCGCACTCACTGCTCCTGCAAAGATGTTAAGGCAGGTGGGCGGCAATCAATTACCGGCCCCAGGCCCCAGTCAAGGCTGGTGGCAGCGGGCCCGGGATCGGTACCCACACATTTTGCTGCCTGCCCTCGTGGTGCCCCGGGCAGTGTATTCCACCCCCTCTACTCGCGCAGGCTTCTGCTTCCAGCGCCGCTCCGTGCAGCATCACAGATCAGTCTTTGTAGGTTGAGCAGGCCCCCACAGCTGCCACCAGGGTGCTGTCAGTATCAGGATAGCAGCTCTTCCCATCTCGGGTGTTCCCTGCAGGCAGCACATCTCTCTCTCATTGCCTACGTCCCACAGCCTCGTAGGCCTCAGCCACGGGGAGCCCTTGTGGCAGGTCTCTGGAGTCGCCACTGGCGCTACCGGGCCAGGCACATGCAATTAGGCACCGTCTTGCAGTGCAGCCCGGCTCAGGGTTGTCGTGTAGTGCTCGTCAGGTATGGGGATCCCCTGGATGCACGGATGTTGATGGATATTGCCTTCCTGGCCGGCAGAGCCCACTCAATGTGCGGCCATCTTGCTGCCAGGCAAGACCACGCCCTCCAAAAAACAAAGTTAACACAGACTTAACTGTGTGCAAAGGTTCCATGTAATTCCCCTTAGTGCCTTATTGCTTGTGTTTTCTATTTAGTGTCTGCTTTCAAAGAAATAATTATGTGCCTCTTGCTTGTTACAAATTATAGTCTTACTTCTGTTTGTGGAGTGATCCAAATGTAGCTTTTCACACTCTGGTTACTGTAGCTGATGGAGCGAGATTTTAAAATAAATTTGTTTTTGACTCGCAAAGTTAAACTTCCATAACAAAATATTTATATTAACGTGAATGGAGTGAATATTATTAACCAACCTAGATTAAAATTGCAAAACACTACATAAGGGACTAATATGTGTCCTTATATAAGTGCTTTATGTTGCAAATGCTAGTCTGTGAAAAATAATAAAATAATTTTGTCTATTGTTTTTGTCAGAATTAAATGCAGCTGTTTTATTATCGGCATGTGTTTATTTTTGTGAGCTCATGTTTTGTCCTTTCGTCTTTATGTTGCACATTTCTGTTTGTTGCTTCATTTGCTTCTGCTAGATAACATAGATTAATGGGTTAATAATTAGCAAAGGTGGGTGGGTAACAGAATAAACTCTTATTCTCACATTAATGGATGTTTTGTGTTTGTTTATATATTAGTTTTACGAGTGGGCCTAAAGAAATATGGCTGCCAGTGCTGCAGCTTTCGAGACTTGACCAGAGTGAAACCTTCACACATGCGCAGAGTATTTTGCTGAGCTGACAACGTTTTATGCAGAAGAAATCCTGGTTGAGTTGAATGTGTTCTTGGTGACATTTCCAAGGACAGGATGTTGAATGGCCTGCCAAGATTAGGAAGTAAAAGTTTCTCCTCGGAAAAAGTATCGTTTTGAGGAAGCAAAGAGGATGGTGAATCTAAGAACAATAAGGGCTAGGATGAGGCCCCGGACTTGGTCAGGAGTGAGTGACCTAATAGTGGAATGACATGATTCAGCCAATGAAAAGTTTGGATTGACAGAAAAAAATGTCCGATAAAGATACTTTAGTTAGTTAGAAAAGGTATAAAAACTGTCTTCACGGGAGGGAGGGCGCTCTTGCTGCTCATCTTCTCCTGATTCCAGTTAGGCGTGACGTGCTGACGGACTTTCTTTGGAGCACGTAAGGATCAATAGGGCCAAATGACTTTAAATTTTATTTCTTTAGGAGAAATGAGTTTTTAGTCAGGGAAATAGGGTTTAGGTGATGGTAAACTGTTTATTCTTCATTTAACATGCTAATTGATTTGCTTGAAAACTGTCAGTCTAATTTGCTATTCCTCTAATAAAGCACTTTCTTTGAATATATAGTTAATAAATAAGATTTTTGAAAAGACAAGCTGGTCTTGTTATTTCATGGTCATTACCATCAGCAGATCCATTTGCCTAAGTGACTTAATTAAATGTAAAGGCTTTACAAAACCATGGTAAAATCATCATACTTCGGCTGTATATAAATGTGTATATAATTTGTGAATAGGGTTTATTAATTAGGTCACATGATTCAGTTGCCCAAAATCTGTCTCGTTAGTAAATGGGCCTTGTGAGTGATTTATGATTAATGGTGAGTATCTGGTATTGGGTAGCGTTGCATGAGACAGAATTTCTATAGGGGCGCTGGATCAATTCTCTGGTAGCAGAGGATGGTTACTATGGTAACTGACATGCTACATGGTAGTTACATAGGATCAATGTTTAACATATATTGAGTTTGTTCATTTGTTACATGTAGTCGAAAGGTTTTTTCCTGCAGTGTGAAAAATCCTAGTTGTGCCGGCATATGAGTGGTGTGACACATGAAGTTACACAGTGCATTTGTTCTGTTTCAAAATAGTGGTAGAATTTTATCTGAGCTTGAGTGAAGGGTAAGGAAGTGTCGTCTATTCTTACTGGCAAATGTGGATTTCTATGGTTGGTTAAAGTCCTACCAAGATTTCTTGTATGTATGGTTAGGGAAATGTTCTGTTTGAAAGTGCGCAAATGATTTAGTAATTCCGTTAGAGTCAAACTTTGAATTGCTACTTAATGTGCATTCAGAGGGAAACAGGTTCGTTATTACTTGTTAGAAGGGTAGAGTAAAAGTTTACTTTATCAACAATTGAATATTCTGTGAGAATAGCGTCGTCTATTCCACGCAAAAGAATACTTGAAAGACTGTATAAACTATCACTTTATTTTAGTGAAACAGACAAATGGTTTGTTTTCTGTTGTTATTAATTGAAATTCATGAAAAAAGTTTTCTTAAAATGGCGCTGTAAAAATATTTTGTAAAGGAGGGGTGGGCGCTAGGAGTGAGAGACGAGAAGCTGCAGTGGCAGTATACGTCACAAGGGTTCGCGCTGTGGTTGGCTAACATACGTCACAGATAGTCACAGCTAGTGCACTGATTGGTTCACATGACTGAGTCAAGCTGTAAGCTGATTGGCTCTTCTAGAAAGTGGCAATTCTATTGGTTGAGCAAGGTGGTGACGTAGCTTAACCTGATTGGCTTGTTGGTGTGTTTCGCGCACGGATTGGCTGGTTTCGCGGAACAACCAGGAAACATTTACGATCATTGTGAATTAAACAGATTTGATTAAAACATGAGTTATTACTATGAAAAAGAGGAGAAAAAGCTTACATGGCTTCATGAAATTGAAAAAAATATTTTCACCCGATAAGAAAATTGAAACGCGAGGTGGAAAATTACTTCATAAGTACAAAACACCTGCAGCCTATATGGAAGGTGAATATGGTTATCATACTTGCCTTTGGTTTGACAATTGGATGATTTATACTTAGGATGATGGTGTTTTAGCTTGGCCAGAGGATGGCTCATTTAATATGAGAATTTTGAAAAATTTGAGAGAAATAATGACGGCTCTTGTACCAAAGCCTAGACCAACACAATTTGAGGCTTTAGTTGAATGGGAGGATGAGATGTTTGAACTTCAACGGGAAAGTAGTGGTATATTAAGACCTCTAAATTCAAATTTTAAAAGAGAAACCCATGAGGATAGAATGCGCCGATGGAGACAGGCAGACATGTGTGATGGTCTCTATCCAGTGAGAGTAATGATTACTGAAATACCAGGTCAAAAGAATACCCAAAAGAGAAATAATATTGAAGAAAGTGATTTGGAAGATCCAGTCTTAGAAGAAATATTCCTTACAAATAAGAAACAGACTCCTTTAAAACCAGCTTGTTCATGGTCCACCCCGATGGTTTCTAAAGGAACCACACCAAGTGGACCGCCACTTAATGAAGAATCACCAAGATTTTACCCGAATAATATAGAAACTCCTGAAAGATTAGAAACAAGAACTAATTCTAGTGCATATGTTGAAAATAGAAATTTTCCTGAAACTCCAGTTTTAAGAAATGAGACTCCTTCCAGAGGTCTAATGGGTACTGGAAGAGATGAGGAAATTCCAAATACTTCTGAATATTTATAATCAAAAGAAGAATTAATTAGGCAATTAACTAAAGGTATGGAAGCAGTAACAGTTCCAGTAACGATTGGTCCTGTACAACCTGTATTTGATCAGGGAGAAATTAGACATCCAGGTTTGACAATACCATTAAATGCAGAAATTCAGAAAGTGGCTGAAAATTTTTATTCTGAATTAACTGAAATACATCGAGAGAAAACAATGATGCCTGATTTAACTTTTAATCCAGGTTCATTATGCAGAACACCAATAGGTGCAGAATCAGATATTGAATCTCCAGAGAAAAGTGTTGAGAAAACAGATTCAAGTTCAAAACTTGATGTCGCGGAACTTAAAGCAGATTTGGAGGAATTAATCATTGGCACAATTGGTCCTGACAGTTTAAAGCATTATCAAGATGATGAATTATTATTTATTTGCAAAAGTATACAATGGAAAACAAAAAATAAATATGAACAGTTAGAAGAATTAGCTACAGAATTAGAAATTGATTTGAACAAACAGAAAAATTTGGGAAAAGATTACAGATTAGATTTTACTGAAAAAGACATTGGGAATTTTAATGCAATGGGAAGAATTTTGCATATAAAAGATTTGATTGTGTCCATCAAAAAATTGGGTGATTTGAGTAAATGGAGAGTGAAGTGGACAAAAAAGAGAGAGGAAGAAAGGAGAGAAAGGAGCATGTTGACTAATCAATACCCAATGAGAGAAATAGCAGGAGGTGGTCACGTACATGTTCCTTGGTCTAGACAGGACATTCTGTTGTTTACAAATGATTTTCCTCGGTTGAGAGAAAAGCCAGTGGAATGGTATCGACAGTTAGACAGATTCATAAAGGTCTCAAAAGTTCTGTGGATTGATCTGGATGGATTCTTTGACATTGTTGTCCCGTCAGATCTTTGGACAGAATGTAAAGTCTCTGTAAATTGGCCTAAGGTAGAACCTGCTCGAGATGAAGCAACAGGTGCTCCATCACCAGTTGTTATGGATTTATATGATAAAGTAATTGTATGGTTGAAAATCAAAATTGCCCCTAAAGAAGTAGATTGGGTTAAAATTGACAGAACAAATCAGGAGCCAAAAGAATCAGTGCATTCATTTTATGAAAGGTTAATGTTGGTTTTTAAACAGTACAGTGGCTATGAAAAATTAAGTGAAAAGGACATGAGCCACTTTATATACAGATTTGTTTATGGCTTGAGACCTGAAATTGGAGAGATGATTAGAAATGGAATTGTTGGTTGGCAATCACTTTCGGTAGATGAAATACTGAGAAAGGCGAAATATTGCAGTGATGAGATAGATGCGAGACAGAAAAAGCTTAAGGAAAAAGCAATGTGGGCACAGGTGAAAGTAGCAGAACAGCAGATTGCAAATTTAGAAAACAAAAATGTAAATGTTAATCAGAATCAGGGTCAAGGAAAATTTAAAGGAAATTTTAACAAACCGAAATTTAATGTCAACATTGAAGAGCAAAAACAAAAGCTGCCTTGTTTTAATTTTGGCGAAATTGGACACTGGAAGCGCGAATGTAAAAATCCGCCCAGAAATTTCAAAAATGCATCATTAAATCCACAGATGCAGAATGATGTAAATCTGCAGCAACAGCTACAGCGACAGTTAAATGAGCTAAATCTTCAGCAACAGCTACAGCGACAGTTAGTGAATCAGCAGAGTCAGATTCCACAACCTCCTCTTCCAAATTATGGGAATGGTCAGAGGTATAATTCGGAAACAGGATTCAGCGGAGGTGATCAGGTAATTAGACCACAAAGAGTGAATGTATCTAATGTTTCTCGACAATTTTTGATGACAGAAAATAGTGGAAGTGATTCTGAGGATTACTTATGACGGTGCCTGAGCGAGGGGGAAGAGTGTGTGCTTGGAGCCACTCTTGAGGTTGACCAGTCTGGTCCATTTGTAAATGGTAAAGTGAATGATGTAGAAATCACTTTTCTTGTGGACACTGGTGCTACCCGTTCTACTGTTAGATCAGTGGAAATAGAAAACCTGCCTCTCTCTGGGGAAAGCATCCAAGTAGTTGGTGTAGCTAATCAACAGATTAAAACATATTTGACAAAACCTGTTAAAATTGAAATTGGTAAATTTAAAGATAAACACAGATTTGTAGTTTGTAATAGCAGTCCTGTAAACCTGCTAGGGAGAGACATTCTTTGCAAGATGAATTGAAAAATATACTGTTCACCGGAGGGTATTGAGCTTCAGACACTAGAAGAAGATGGGCTTTACAAATTGACAATGTTAATGGTTGAAGCAGAGGAAAGTAAATTATTTCCTGCATTTGATAAAGACAATTTACCTGAAGAACTGAAAAAGACGGTTAAAGCTGAAATTTGGGATTTGTCAGGAAATGAAATGGGCTTGATGAAAAATGTAGACCCAGTTAAAATCACAGTGAAACAGGGAATAGATTTTCCAAATATTCCACAGTACAAAATGAAAGCAGAAACAATTGAGGGTGTTAAAAAGATCCTTGGAGAATCTAAATTTGCCTGGAAAATTGACATTAGTTCAGTATATTGATGATCTCCTCGTAGCAGCAAAAACCCAAGATAACTGCGTAACAGATACAATTACTCTTTTGAATCACCTGGCAGATGAGGGACATAAAGTATCTCCTGCAAAATTACAATTTTGCAAACAAGAAGTAAAATACCTTGGTCATAAAATTGCAAAGGGAATTAGACAAGTGACAATTGAGAGAATAAAAATGATTCAGGGAATGCAACCTCAAAAAACACAAAGACAGGTCAGAATGTTTCTAAGGATGGTTGGCTATTGTCGTCAATGGATTAGTGGATTTTCTGTAATTGCAAAACCACTGCAAAGATTAACAAAATCAGATATAAAAGATCCAATTATTTTGAAAGAAATTGAAATGGAAGCTTTTGAAAAATTAAATTAAAAAGAAGCTTGTGTGAACCACCTGCTCTAGGTATGCCAGACTACGAAAAGGATTTTGAGCTGTATTGCAGTGAAAGAGAAGGATGTGCATTGTCTGTGTTAATTCAGAGGCATGGAAAACTAAGAAAGCCAATAGCATATTTCTCAGCAGTGCTTGATCCTGTTGCAAAAGCATTACCAGGCTGCTTGAAAGCAGTAGCTGCAACTAGTGTGAGCCTTGAGCAAAGTGAGGGAATTATAATAGGATTTCCTGTAAAAGTCTATGTACCCCATTCTGTTGAAATTCTTCTTACAAGAAGTAAAACTCAGCATTTAACAGGTAACAGACTTACAAAATATGAAAAAGTTATTCTGGGATCAGATAACGTTTCAATAGCAAGGTGTGTGAATTTAAATCCTTCTACATTATTGCCTGATGGTACTGTGACAGAAATTAGAAATGAAAACGACATTGACCATGAATGCTTGGATGTTATGGAATATTGCACCAAGCCAAGGCAGGACATTAAAGATGTTCCTTTGCCTGTATCAGATTTTGTTTACTTTGTTGATGGTTCTTGCTTGAGAACAGAGGAGGGTTTTCTGAGAGCAGCATATTCAGTTTGTACAGTTGCTACTGTGATTGAAGCATCATGTCTCGAAGGAATTCGTTCAGCTCAAATAGCAGAATTGATTGCTTTGATTCGAGCTTGTGAATTGGCAAAAGAATTAAAAATCACTATAGTGACTGATAGCCAATACGGATACGGAGTTGTGCATGATTATGGACAGCTCTGGTCTCAAAGAGGTTATTTAACCTCTGCAGGTATTCCTATCAGAAATGCAAAATTGATTAAGAGATTGATCGATGGTATTCAATTTCCAGAAAAGATTGCTGTCGTGAAATGTGCAAAAAACACAGTTGATGGACAGAATGTAGAACAATGTCATACATTCACCCCAGTACAAGGATCTGGGCCTAAATCCAACGTTTTTTTGCACTCCACACCACCCTGGGTTAGACACTGGCTATATGCAAATCAGCTCTGACCCTGCGCCTCATGGGAACAGTCCAGTCCGAACTACCAAGCCATGTCTTTCCCAGACCGGAATCAAGCATCCAAGGACCGGTTTCTGGCTATCAGCCTTCATCAGCCTGGATAGCTTGACTCCAGTGGTGTGGAGAGCCTGGGACTCACGTCTGAGCATACCCAGCCCACTCGGGGTGAAAATTGCAAAAAACACAGTTGATGGACAGAATGTAGAACAATGTCATACATTCACCCCAGTACAAGGATCTGGGCCTAAATCCATCGTTTTTTTGCACTCCACACCACCCTGGGTTAGACACTGGCTATATGCAAATCAGCTCTGACCCTGTGCCTCATGGGAACAGTCCAGTCCGAACTACCAAGCCATGTCTTTCCCAGACCGGAATTAAGCATCCAAGGACCGGTTTCTGGCTATCAGCCTTCATCAGCCCGGATAGCTTGACTCCAGTGGTGTGGAGAGCCTGGGACTCACGTCTGAGCATACCCAGCCCACTCGGGGTGAAAATTGCAAAAAACACAGTTGATGGACAGAATGTAGAACAATGTCATACATTCACCCCAGTACAAGGATCTGGGCCTAAATCCATCATTTTTTTGCACTCCACACCACCCTGGGTTAGACACTGGCTATATACAAATCAGCTCTGACCCTGTGCCTCATGGGAACAGTCCAGTCCGAACTACCAAGCCATGTCTTTCCCAGACCAGAATCAAGCATCCAAGGACCTGTTTCTGGCTATCAGCCTTCATCAGCCTGGATAGCTTGACTCCAGTGGTGTGGAGAGCCTGGGATTAACGTCTGAGCATACCCAGCCCACTTGAGGTGAAAATTGCAAAAAACACAGTTGATGGACAGAATGTAGAACAATGTCATACATTCACCACAGTACAAGGATCTGGGCTTAAATCCATCGTGAAATGTGCAGCACATAAAAAAGGAGAAGATTTTATCACAAAAGGAAATGCCTATTCAGATGAGATTGCTAGGTATTGTGCGAAAAACAATTGTTCGATTAATCGGGAGAAAAATGATGAACATGTTCTGAGCTCAGTTATGCTAACATCAGTAGTTGAAACATGGCAGGGAGTAAAAGATTTACAAGATGAGGCAAGTGACGAGGAGAAAAACATATGGTTGAAAGCAGAATGTAGACAGCGAGATGAGGATGGAAATTGGACTTACAAAGATGGCAGACCAGTTTTACCAAATAGCATGATTGCTGACATGGCTAGGATGTATCATGGACAAGGACATATAGGAAGAGATTCTATGATCAGGCTTTTCAGACCAACTTGGTTCAATCCAAAGTTCAGAATAGTAGCAGAATCTTTGTGTCAAAGGTGCTTAGTTTGCCAACAAATGAACACTAACAGAAAAACAGTTGTGAGCATGGGAACCATAGGACGGAAGGGTGGTCCATTCACAAGGTTACAAATGGATTTTATTGAAATGCCACCGCACAACAAATTACGTTATGTGCTTGTGATAATCTGTTTGTTTTCAAGATGGGTTGAAGCATTTCCTACACGTCACAATGATGCAATTACTGTTGCAAAATTACTTTTAAGGGAGATTATACCTAGGTATGGTTTTCCGGTGACTGTGGAAAGTGATCGTGGAACACATTTTGAAAACAGCTTATTGCAAATGATTTGTGAAGCTTTACACATAGAACAGAAGCTTCATTGTGCATACAGACCAGAAGCATCAGGTGTTGTAGAGCAAGTCAATGGAACAATTAAGAATAGACTTGCTAAAATGTGTCTAGCTACAGGTATGAAGTGGACTGATGCACTTCCACTTGTTTTGATGTCTCTGAGAAGTACTCCTGATAAAAAGACAGGTTTAAGCCCACATGATATTATTATGGGCAGGGTTATGAGACAGGCAGTTATACCAGTAGGAAAGTTGATGACTATTAATGATAGCGTCATTCTGGAGTACTGCAGGAACTTATCTGACGTCGTGACTTCTGTGTTCCATCAGGTGGGAACTGAAGTGCAAACAAGAGAAAAAGAGCAAGCACATGATCTGTTACCAGGTGACTGGGTAAGGACAAAAGTTAATCGAAGAAGAAACTGTCTGGTACCCAGGTGGCAGAAAGCAAGACAAGTTATTCTAGTTACAACAAATGCAGTAAAGTGTAAGGGTTTGAAGAGGTGGATTCACGCAAGTCATACCATTCGTGTACCTCCACCTGAAAATTCTGATGAAAGTGACAGTGACACTACAGCAGATTCAGATTCCGAAGAAGAACCTGAGAAAAATCTAGATCCTGAAGTCGACAGGAAAGTCGACATCTGGAAAGTTCAAATGTAAATGAAGCATTGCATGAAAAAGATTTGGAAATTGTGATACTAGACTCTGAAAATTATGAAGATCTGCTAAAAAAAGAAGCAGAAGAAGAGTCTGATCAAGTTGTGATTCAAGACCAGGAAAGTATTGAAAAGCAGAAGAAAAGCTCTGAAAGCAGGAACGGAATTTCTGAAACTGGGAAGTTGAAGGTAATTGAAGAAGAAGAAAAAGACGAATTACCAAGTACCAGCTATGAAGATAGAGTTCCTAACAGAGTAAAATTGCTGAGTAAAGAAGTACCTGAGTCCAGATTTCAAAGAGTGATGAAGATTCACAAATAAGAAATTTCAGAAAAAGGGCTTGGAGAACAGAGTGTAATGTGACCGAGCCAAAGAGGAAATTGTTAAGAAAAGGTGATAATTGGCCAAATGAAAATGAAGGTGTGAAATTCAGATTGATAAAGAAATCAAAGGAGCAAATTAATGAAATATCAAGTCAAAAAGATCGTGAAAAGAAAAGTGAAGCAGGAAAGAAAATAGAAGTGATTAATGGTAGAGTAAAGAGAGTTGTAAAACCAAACCAAAAATATAAGTCACCTGAATGGAGTTACATCATTATTCCACCTGTGGTGGAAGTCAACAGCATTAGTCAGGAAGAGATAGAAGACAATAGTGACAACGATTGAAGTATTTTCTGTTAAAATTTAGGGTTTTTGTTTTTGGCGTAAGGCTGAAGAAATTGTGTTAGGAGACACAAGGTCGAAGAAATCTTGTTAGCTGGAAAACAAATTGTGACGCAAGGTTGAAGAAAAGCTGTTAGAAAGTAGGGTTTTAAAAAAATAAATAAATTAAATAAGGGGGGTATAGAAAACAAAATTATTTAATTATTTAGACATTTTTTGATTTGTAATTCTTTTTTATTTTTGTTTCTCTCTGCAAAGTTAGTGAAAATGCCTTATGTTTTTGTTAATAACAGTTCAAGATGTTCCATCTTTAGGAGATGCTGTAAAATGTCTTTGACTTGTGTGATTCTAATAATTTTGCTTTGGTTAGTTTTAGCTGTCATTTTCCCTTTTGGAATTGACAAGGAAATTTATAAGGCAAACATGACAAGCAAAGCTTCAGTTAAACAAGACAAACATAGTGAGACAAGCAAAATTAACAGAGTTATTGATCATAAACCAGAGATTCACCAAGATAGGTCTGTTGGTGATTTTTCTAGCAATACATTTTCTAGACTCCTGGCTGAGTATGTAAAAGTCATGGAAGTCAAAGACAGCTACATTTGTGTCAATTGCCTGCTTCTGTTTCGGAGGGAGTTACCTATAACATGATTCCTCTTACTTATGGCATAACCTGTAGTGTGATAGCTAGCTTATTTTATCAAACTGGTCGTTTAGAATATTACTATTCTAACTATGATGAGATTTTTGCAAACCTGAAAATTGAGAAAAGTTTAAATAAGCACAAACAAGCCAAACAGATGAGGGAATTTTTCATTGTGACAAATGAACTCACCTATGAATACGCTTTTAGAAATAATTTGACATGCAAATTGAGAACTGAGGAAAAGTCTTTCCTGAATCTGGTTGAGGAAATAAGAGCAATCTATAAAAGGAATGAGATGCTCAAGCAAACTAAATCGAAATTCTGGCAGTTAGAGGATGAAAAGTTTAATGGTAAATCATTTGAAAATGTTGCTATTCACATTGACAAACCAATTAGTGGAAAATGTTGTATTAGGAGAGATAATACATTGTTTGATAATTACTTTTTAGGTGCAAGTCATTGTGAGGACACTTATCATATCATGGGGGGTTGGGGATTCAAAGGTGGCAAAGATCCAATTTTCCCTGGAATCTATTTTGTATGTGGAGACAAAGTTTACTATAACCTCCCAGATCACTGGTATGGGACGTGTTTTGTTGGACTTGTTTTTCCAAAAATATTTCATGTTGACAGAAATGCAGAAGGTTCATTTGAAATCAGCAATCATTTGAGTAGATTTAAATGAGAAAGTTTTTCAGAAATCCTGGGAGACATTTTTGAAACAGTTATACCTTTAGTGGGTATAACCCTGAATGCTGGAAGAATTAGAAAAATGTCCACAATTGTTGACAGATTGTCAACTGACACAGCTTGTGTTTTTCAGTTGGTGGATACTGAGGTCATTGCTATATGGTCCATGGTAATGCAGAATCGACTTGCTTTAGACATTCTGATAGCAAAGAGGGAGGAGTTTGTGGCATTTTGCATGTCCAACACTGCTGTACTTATATCCCTGATGAGAGTCAGAATATTGAAATGGCATATCAAAAATATCACTGAGTTGCAATCAGAAATTGTACCCTTAGAAGAGGATGATTTTTCAGAACGTTTATCCAAAAGATTCACTGCTATCAAAACTTGGTTTCAAGAGATTGGTGGTTCAATTCTTGGCAAAATACTGACACCTTTATTAGTTATAGTTTTTGTGATACTTTTGTTAAAGGTTAGTTGCATGTTACAGAAGAGAAAGAAATACCTTAGGGAAAAGAAGAGAATATACAAGATCAGAAAGGCACAGGAGAGAGAGATAGAATTGGAAGAATTTCGTAAAACTCAATATGAGAGTAGCAGGCAAACAGCTGAAACAAGTCTATAGAAATACTAACACAGTGAAAATCAAAACATGTTCTTCTTTGGGATAACATTTTGCTAAATTTTTGAGTGTGGTTTGGTGATTTTGAAATCACCAGATGAGGGAGTTGATGGAGCGAGATTTTAAAAGAAATTTTTTTTGACTCGCAAAGTTAAACTTCCATAACACAATAAGTATATTAACGTGAATGGAGTGAATATTATTAACCAACCTAGATTAAAATTGCAAAACACTACATTAGGGACTAATATGTGTGCTTATATATGTGCTTTATGTTGCAAATGCTAGTCTGTGAAAAATAATAAACTAATTTTGTCTATTGTTTTTGTCAGAGTTAAATGCGGCTGTTTTATTATCGGCATGTGCTTATTTTTGGGAGCTCATGTTTTGACCTTTCGTCTTTATGTTGCACAATTCTGTTTGTTGCTTCATTTGCTTCTGCTAGGTAACATAGATTAATGTATTAATAATTAGCAAAGGTGGGTGGGTAACAGAATAAACTCTTATTCTCACATTAATGGATGTTTTGTGTTTGTTTATAAATTAGTTTTACGAGTGGGCCTAAAGAAATATGGTTGCCAGTGCTGCAGCTTTCGAGACTTGACCAGAGTGAAACCTTCACACATGCGCAGAGTATTTTGCTGCGCTGACAATGTTTTATGCAGAAGAAATCCTGGTCGAGTTGAATGTGTTCTTGGTGACATTTCCAAGGACAGGATGTTGAATGGCCTGCCAAGATTAGGAAGTAAAAGTTTCTCCTCGGAAAAAGTATTGTTTTGAGGAATCAAAGAGGATGGTGAATCTAAGAACAATAAGGGCTATGATGAGGCCCCGGACTTGGTCAGGAGTGAGTGACCTAATAGTGGAATGACATGATTCAGCCAATGAAAAGTTTGGATTGACAGAAAAAAATGTCCGATAAAGATACTTTAGTTAGTTAGAAAAGGTATAAAAACTGTCTTCACTGGAGGGAGGGCGCTCTTGCTGCCCATGTTCTCCTGATTCCAGTTAGGCGTGACGTGCTGACGGACTTTCTTTGGAGCACGTAAGGATCAATAGGGCCAAATGACTTTAAATTTTATTTCTTTAGGAGAAATGAGTTTTTAGTCAGGGAAATAGGGTTTAGGCGATGGTAAACTGTTTATTCTTCATTTAACATGCTAATTGATTTGCTTGAAAACTGTCAGTCTAATTTGCTATTCCTCTAATAAAGCACTTTCTTTGAATAAATAGTTAATAAATAAGATTTTTGAAAAGACAAGCTGGTCTTGTTATTTCATGGTCATTACCATCAGCAGATCCATTTGCCTGTGACTTAATTAAATGTAAAGTCTTTACAAAACCATGGTAAAATCATTATACTTCGGCTTTATATAAATGTGTATATAATTTGTGAATAGGGTTTATTAATTAGGTCACATGATTCAGTTGCCCAAAATCTGTCTCGTTAGTAAATGGGCCTTGTGAGTGATTTATGATTAATTGTGAGTATCTGGTATTGGGTAGCGTTGCATGAGACAGAATTTCTATAGGGGCGCTGGATCATAGCCATGTCTCTCTCTTGTCAGACACAAGCATCAGTGATGCACATCAATCTGCCCAGCAGTCCTCTGGCAAATGGATTGCTGGGTCAGGGGTCAACACTGGTGGAGCGTATGGCAGTTCTGCGATTGTAACTCACTTTACAGAAATTTTCCCACTCTGCCTAACCATACATATAGCCTGTGTGTCCTAGAATGCAATTCTTAGCACTATAAAACTGAGTTATCTAGCTTCTATGTAGAGGTGTGCCAGGTTTTTACAATGCAAACAAAGTCTCCTTTAGTTCTTGATTATTGACCCACCTGTATATAGCAGGTCAGCCTTTCCTGTGTGGAAGCCAAGGCATAGATTATGTCTTCAGATTGGCAATATATCGTTGCAAAGGCTAATTGGCACTGAAAATAGATGTGATGCTTTCTCACAATTTAATTTTAAGTTGGTTTCTCTCAATCCTCATGACTTTAAAACCAGGGTGGATGTTGGTGATTATTCTCAAAAACCTAAATTAAGAGGAAGAGAAAATGGCAACCAACATGTAAAAAACCTTCTGAACTATATGTACTGATCACAGTATTTGCAAGAATGACAGGAACGTTTCAGAAGAAACACTTTGCACTGTTCTACTGTCAAGTAAGGGGACTTTGCAGCACACAAATCAAATAAAAATATGCTGGATCACGTTCGATTGACAGAAGCAAAGTGGAATCAATGAGGAAGGTTCAACATTTGAGTTTAAAATCAGCAGCACTGAAAGACACCAGGACTTCAGAGGATTCTGCAACCTAAATGCAGCATCAGGAAGTGGGAGGTGTTAAGAAGAGGATAGGCAACAGATATTGGTACATTCATCTCCAGGATTGTAACCAGTCAGTTAGAGCCACATGGCTACAGTAGAATGGAAAGCAGTGATCTAACAAAGGACTTCAAATGCAGAAGCTTTGGTGGCATGATGAAAAGTATACCAATGTAACATGATTCAACGTTCATCCATAGGAAACGGGAAACAACCCTTACAACGCAACTATTACAACGCACACCGTTACAACGCACACCATTACAACGCAGGATCCGTTACAACGCATGCCTTTACAACGCATGACATTACATAGTAGATGCTATTACAACGCATGCCATTACAACGTAAGTATTGGTAAGTATGTTATTTTTTTTAATCATTTTTTTAAAATGTAAATTAAATAAATTAATTTAATTAATAGTATATATTTAGTTTTGGGTTATGGGGTACAGGGGTATTTTTAGGTTTCAGGGCTAGGTTTGGGTTTTGGGGTACAGGGGTATTTTTAGGTTTCAGGGCTAGGTATGGGTTTTGGGGTACAGGGGTATTTTTAGGTTTCAGGGCTAGGTATGGGTTTTGGGGTACAGGGGTATTTTTAGGTTTCAGGGCTAGGTATGGGTTTTGGGGTACAGGGGTATTTTTAGGTTTCAGGGTTAGGTTTGGGTTTTGGGGTACAGGGTTATTTTTAGGTTTCAGGGCTAGGTTTGGGTTTTGGGGTACAGGGGTATTTTTAGGTTTCAGGGTTAGGTATGGGTTTTTGGGTACAGGGGTATTTTTAGGTTTCAGGGTTAGGTTTGGGTTTTGGGGTACAGGGGTATTTTTAGGTTTCAGGGCTAGGTTTGGGTTTTGGGGTACAGGGGTATTTTTAGGTTTCAAGGCTAGGTTTGGGTTTTGGGGTACAGGGGTATTTTTAGGTTTCAGGGTTAGGTTTGGTTTTTGGGGTACAGGGGTATTTTTAGGTTTCAGGGCTAGGTTTGGGTTTTGGGGTACAGGGGTATTTTTAGGTTTCAGGGCTGGGTTTGGGTTTTGGGGTACAGGGTTTTTTTTAGGTTTCAGGGTTAGGTTTGGGTTTTGGGGTACAGGGGTATTTTTAGGTTTCAGGGCTAGGTATGGGTTTTGGGGTACAGGGGTATTTTAAGGGTTCAGGGCTAGGTATGGGTTTTGGGGTACAGGGGTATTTTTAGGTTTCAGGGCTAGGTATGGGTTATGGGGTACATGGGTATTTTAAGGGTTCAGGGTAACGGGTATTTTTAGGGTTCAGTTTTTAAATAAATAATTTTAAATAATTTAAATAATTAATTTTAATAATTTTATTATTTTTTAATATTAGTTCTTTAATAATAATTGTTCTTTTTAAAATAAACTATGTTTTAAAGTATATATATTTACAAATTAATTATTAAAAAATAATCTAATTTATTAAATTAATTAAATTTTAATAAATTAAATTTTTTAAAAAAATATTATACTTACCTATACTTATGTTGTAATGGCATGCGTTGTAATAGCATCTGCTATGTAATGTCATGCGTTGTAAAAGCATTCGTTGTAAATGTATCTGCGTTGTAAAAATTGCGTTGTAAGGGTGTGCGTTGTAAAAGTTCGCGATGTAACGTCATACATCCATAGGAAACAGGGTTTTTGCAGAAGTACTCAAACTAAAGGGCATAGTGGCACTTCCTTCTTTCAAATGCTCATTAAATGACATTGTTCATAATGCAATATAAAACAAGCAGGTCTTTCAGTCTAGACTACACAATTTAACAATAAAGTGCGACAAGTTCTACCATCACTGTTAAATCTATTCTAGGTACAAACAGTTCTCAGGTTCATACCAATTATTATTCCCACTTTATGAGCTGAGAAACAAACATTATTTCATTCCTACTAGAGAGCTGAGATAGCAAAGTCATTGTTTCCAGTAGTGGAACCCCTATTGACTGTTAGCGACTGGATTAGACAATCATTGGTGTTAGAAATGGCCCTTTTAGCAGGGTCACACCCAAACATTTTGTCTTCCTCCTACTACTTTTTGCTGGATTCATTTTTGTTGACTTGGAGTCCTTTACCACTGCTAACGAGTGATAAGTACATGTGCTCTCTCCTCTAAACATGTTAATATTGGCCTCTCCCCAACTGGCATATTTATTTCACTTATAAGGCCCTAGTAAATACATATGCCCGTAAATTGAATGCTACTAGTGGACCTGAAGCATTGGTTGTGCCACCCACTTAAGTAGCCTTTCATCATATCTCAGGCCTGCCATTGCAGAGCGTGTATGTGCATCTTAAGCTGGCATTTCAACCAGGCAAAATAAAACTTTTTCCAGGACCAAGCCATCCTTTTTAATACATATAAGTCACCTTCAGCATAGGCGTAGATTGCCCATAGGGTAGGGTGTAATGTATTTAAAGACAGGACATCTACTATTTAGTTTTCATTGCCCCTCCAGTGAGTTTTTCACTACTGCAAGGCCCATATCTGTGCCACTAGAATGGAAACAAGGAATTGTAAAACCTCTGATGAAAAAACATAATAAATCACCTTCAGACCTCTCCAATCTACGCCCTATATCACTCCTCCCGGTCTTGGGCAAAATCACCGAACAATTGGTCTACAGAGAACTAAAAAGCCACATAGAAACCTACAACATCCTCCACCCCCAACAATCAGGGTTTCGCCCTCATCACTCCACAGAAACAGCACTAATTGAACTGACAGACTCCATAAAGCTTCTTCAAGACCAAAGAAAGAACTCCGTGCTGATTCTACTGGACCTCACAGCGGCGTTCGATACCATCTCCCATTCTATACTACTAGGCAGACTAAAGGACATAGGTATCTCAAACGTGGCTCTCGCGTGGATAACATCCTTCCTAACAGACAGATCCCAAACCATCGCCTTGGGCCCCTTCCTTTCCAAAGAGAAGAAAGTCCGCTCCGGAGTCCCTCAGGGATCCATTTTGAGTCCTCTGCTTTTTAACGTTTACCTAATCCCACTCATCTCTCTGATTGAATCATTTAACATCCTAGTAACTTCGTACGCTGATGACACCCAACTCATCGTGCCACTAGAGGACAACTCCATGAATGCTGAACTGAATCTCAAAAACTGTCTAAAGGAAGTTTTTCTCTGATGGAAGTAAATCACCTCAAATGTAACGCTAGCAAGACCGAAATTCTCCCAATGGGGAAAAATGTTAATTTCTGTCCCAACCGTTGGTGGCCTGAGGGCTCCACCGCCCCTCCCCAGACCGTAACAACAGCAAGGAATCTTGGAGTCCTGTTCGACACTGAGCTGTCCTTTGACCAACACGTCAGGAATGTTGCCGGATGCTGCTTCGGCATCATTAAATCCCTTAAAAAATTCTTCGACTTCCGCCTACAGACTCAAGAAAGACGGTAGCAGTGGCTCTAATCCTCGCCCGCTTAGACTACTGCAATAGTCTGATGGCAGGAGTTAAAAAATCTACACTAAAAAAATTGCAAAGTGTACAATACTCAGCAGCCAGATTAGTTCTAAAACTGCCCAGGAAATCCTCTGCATCTGATGCCATAAAGACTCTTCATTGGCTACCCTTGCACAAAAGAATTCTCTTTAAAATTCTAACCATCGCCTTTCAGGCATTCCACTCCACAGGCCCTAAATACCTCTCCAGGCGCTACCCCCACTACAACCCTCCCAGGACTCTACGTTCCTCTAACGACAACCAAATAAAGATAGCTAGGTTTAACCTCAAAACCAAAGGGGGTAAAACCTTGACTTATCTGTCCTCCAAAGCCTGGAACTCCATGCCTAAAGCCCTCAGATCCCAAACTCTAGAATCCAAGTTCAGGAAGCAACTGAAAACCTGGATTTTTAATCTTCCAGATGACTATGTCATGGCCGCCATCTAATTTTGCTTACGTAAATGACTGCTTACCTCCAGTAACAGCGCCAAGATGCTCCTTCCGGAGCGACCGTTGCGCTCTACAAATACATTCACTATCACTATCACTATCACTATATCTCCCATAGGATAACATTAGTATTACCTTTTATAAGTTTAATTTCCAAATGGAAAGATATAGCTGATTCAGGTTCGGTGTCTCTGGAATACTAATTTAAAATCCTAATCTATGGTGAAGTTAGATTTTAAATTACAATTCTGAAAATGCACTTTTAGAAAGTTAGCATTTTCTTGCTTTAACCATTTGGTGCCTGCACCCTGTCTATGGTCATGTAGCTGGGTGTAGTTGGCAGTTGGGCTTTTTGCATTACTCCTAGACAGCCACACGCAATGGGAGCTTAGGTGTGACTGAGTGGGCAATCCCTGGCAGGATGGGAGGGAGGGGCTGGACACAGGCTCACGTATACCTGTATAGGCTGTGTCCTGTGCCCACACAGAGAACTCATTACTCCTTAAAGTTAATCTGGAGCCAGGACAGGGATGGCAGGCCATCTGTGCTCTTCAAAGGCACCACTGACTATAAATACTGGACACTTCTTGACCTGTGGGTACTGTGCCAGGAAGAAGGACTGCTGTGCTGCTGGAGGATTACCACTTGGCTGGACTGCACTCTGCTGGACCCCTGTGTTGCTGTGCTGATCTGCTTCCCACTCCCCTCTTGCCTGAGTGAGAATGACTAGACTGGCATCTCTTGAACCTTGAACCCTCAGTGACTCCAAGGGCCAGTTGGCTAGCCCCAGGATCTCAAGTTTCAGGGAAATAACAGGCTTCCGACCTCCTTGCATCTGCACCATTTGTGAGTCTACCCTGCCAAGGGGTGCCACCCGTGTCCTGGTCCCATGGAAGTGGGCTTTAAGTGCTTCCCAGTGGAACTGTGCATCTTCTCTGCTGAGTGAAGCATCCCCAAGCAAAGGTGATGCATCTCCTTGGCTGAGCAGTGTATCCCAAGCACAGCCGCTGCTGCGTGGAATAGACTCATCACAAAAGACTTGCATTACTACTGCAACCCACATCTTGGGACCAACGCATCGCCTTCTGAACCACCAGTGTGTGCCACTTTCCCTGGTGCGGATCCTCGCATTTCTCGTTGACGGTAGCCTCAACGACGATGCCGAAACTCCGCACTGCAACTTCACCGCTCATTGGAATCGACTCATCACCTTGACTGCACATCGCATCCCCGATACTGAACTTCACATGGCAAGCCCCGTCGAATGGATCTTAGATTTCGATGCAACAAGACCCTGCACCGCAGCCTCACATCATAACATAACATAACATAACAGGTGTGTTTGTAAAGCGCACAATTACCCTAAGGTGTCCTGGCACTGCATAACAGATGTTTATTGTCACCCAACTCAATGGTACTCATCTCGGAACCTACACATCGCCTTGGCTGCGCAATGTATCTTCGATGCAGATCAAATCAATGCTCCACAGCCAGAATTTAAGGTACTCTGTTCCGCAGACCCAACTGAGTGACCCTTGACCCTCGGGTAGGTCCCTTCTCCACCGCTGCAGCTCCGCCTGCCTGCCCGCTTGCCGCCTTATCCTCCCAGATCAGCGCTCTACTCGATCGCCGCCTGGCCTGACTTGGTTCTTCTCGTGTGCCTGCTCGTGTGCCTGCCCCCTTGTCTCTTTTTTTCTGTACCCCGCATGTTTGAGTGAGTGCCTCGTGTGCCGCCCACTCTCTTCTATTGTGTAACCCACGCATTTGTGTGAGCGTCCCTTGCTTCTTGGTTCTTTTTTCCCCTCCCGCTTCCCCCATCTTTCCCGCCACTGCCTCCCGTGCGGCCCCGCCCCCTACACCCATTGGCTCTTTTCCCCAGCCTCCCAGCTGACCACTCCTCCCCTCCTCCCTCTAATGGCGACTGCTGCGCGGCGGAGTCAGTGACCCTTGACCCTCGGGTAGATCACTTCTCCACCACTGCAGCTCCGCCTGCCTGCCCGCTTGCCGCCAGATCCTCCCAGATCAGCGCTCTACTCGATCGCCGCCTGGCCTGACTTGGTTCTTCTCGTGTGCCTGCTCGTGTGCCTGCCCCCCTTGGCTCTTTTTTTCTGACCCCGCATTTTTGAGTGAGTGCCTCGTGTGCCTCCCCCTCTCTTCTTTTGTATACCCCGCGCATTTGTGTGAGCGTCCCGTGCTTCTTGGTTCTTTTTTTCCCCTCCCGCTTCCCCCGTCTTTATCGCCGCTGCCTCCCGTGCGGCCCCGCCCCCCCTACACCCATTGGCTCTCCCCCCGCCTCCCAGGTGACCACTCCTCCCCTCCTCCCTCTTATGGCGACCGCTTCGCATCCGCTGCGCGGCCGCGAGCAGAGGGCGCGCCGCTGGCGCGCCAAAGGCAAGCCCGTCTGCACCCGTCCGTGCCTTGACCGCGCCCAGCACCAGGACCCCTGGCCCCCGACGATGCCAGCCCACACGACGGACTTATGATGCCGCCACCCTCATCGCACTCAACCCAGGCCGGAACACCGCCTGCTACCGAGCCACCCCGAAACGCACCCACGGACCCTTCACCTGCCAGGCCTGCAATTTCACCTGCCTGCGGACCTGCACCGCACCTGAAAGGCCAGGCACCAGCAACAACTACCTCAAGTGCATCCTGCTCAACACCCGCTCCGTCCACAGACACGCCGTCGAACTCTGGAACCTGCTCGACAAAACATCACCAGACGTCGCCTTCCTCACGGAAACCTGGATGAACGCCTCCTCAGCCTCCGACATCACCATAGCCATCCCGGACGGATACAAGATCACCCAGAGGGATCGCGTCAACCAGACCGGAGGAGGCATCGCCATCGTCCACAGGAACACCATCCGCATCACGACCAACTCCGACGGCGCCCTAACCGCCGCCGAGCACCTTCACTTCCAGATGCACACCTACCCCAAGACCACCCTCAGAGGCACCCTCATCTTCAGACCCCCAGGACCACGCTCACAATTCAGCGAAGCCATCGCAGACTTCATCAGCCCGCAAGCCCTCACCTCCTCTGACTACATCCTCCTAGGGGACCTCAACTTCCACCTGGAGAACAACAATGACAGCAACACCGCCGCCCTGCTGGACAACCTCGCCAACCTCGGACTCAAGCATTGGTGGACACCCCCACCCACTACGCCGGCCACACGCTTGACCCCGTCTTCTCCTCCAGCATGCACATCTCCTTCAGCCACTCCACCGGACTTCATTGGACTGATCACAGCTGCGTCCACTTCAATGTCAGGAGAACCACGACTCACCACCACCCGCAACAGGTTCCCCGCAGGAGCTGGAACAAGATCACCACCGACCAGCTCACCACCTCCCTCAGCCAGAACCCTCCCGCCAGCGTAACGGACCCCAACGAAGCAGCCTGCAAATTCACACAGTGGCTCACCAACTGCGCCGAGGATCTCGCACCTCTGAAGAACCCACCCAGCAGACCCGGCAGCAAGAAAGCCTCGTGGTTCACCAACGAACTCAAAACATCCAAGAAAAACTGCCGCACCCTCGAAAAAGCCAGGCGCCACGACCAGACTACAGAAAACATGACAGCCCTCAAGAACGCCACCCGCATACACCACCAGCTGATCCGCACCGAGAAAAAGAACAACATTCAAAGAACGACTGGACAACAACACCCACAACAGCAAGGAACTCTTCAGCATCGTCAAAGAGCTCTCCAATCCCAGCGCCAGAAACAACGACATCACACCCTCGCAAGACCTCTGCGACTCACTCGCCTCATTCTTCCACCGCAAGATCGCTGACATATACAACAGCTTCAGCGCACAGACCAGGCACCCAACCACCGAACCAACGCCCCCCACCACCACCCTCTGCAACTGCAACTGGACCCCGGTCAGCACCGAAGACACCACCCACACAATGAACACCATCCACTCCGGATCCCCTACCGACCCCTGCCCCATCACGTCTTCAACAAGGCCGACTCCATCATCGCACCTCAACTCCGGGACATCATCAACATCTCCTTCACCACCGCCACCTTCCCGGAGAGCTGGAAGCATGCCGAGCTCAGCGCCCTCCTGAAGAAACCGACAGTGGACCCCACCGACCTCAAGAACTTCCGCCCCATATCGCTTCTCCCTTTTACTGCCAAGGTCATCGAGAAGACCGTCAACAAACAGCTCACCGCCTTCCTTGAGACGAAAAGATCCCTCGACCCCTCACAGTCCGGTTTCCGAGCCAACCACAGCACCGAGACCGCCCTCATCGCAGCCACCGACGACATCAGATCCCTGCTCGACAACGGGGAAACAGCTGCCCTCATCCTCCTGGACCTCTCTGCAGCGTTCGACACAGTTTGCCACCGCACACTAATACAGCGCCTCAGCAACACCGGAATCGAAGAGAAGGCACTGGAGTGGATCATCTTGTTCCTCGCCAGAAGAACCCAGAGAGTCCGCCTCCCCCCGTTCCGATCCGCGGCCACCGAAGTCGCCTGCGGCGTACCTCAAGGATCCTCGCTCAGCCCCACCCTCTTCAACGTCTACATGAGCCCCCTCGCGGCCATCGAACGCCAACACAACCTTAACATCATTTCCTACGCCGACGACACCCAGCTGATCCTCTCCCTCACCAACGACCCTGCCACCGCCAGAGCCAGCCTACACGAAGGAATGAAAGATGTCGCCAAGTGGATGAAGAACAGCCGCCTGAAACTGAACTCAGATAAGACGGAAGTCCTCATCCTGGGATCATCCCCCTCCGCCTGGGACAACTCCTGGTGGCCCCCTGCCCAGGGCACCACCGCCAAGCCAACGGACCACGCATGAAACCTGGGCTTCATCCTGGACTCCTCCCTCTCGATGGCCAAAACAGTCAACGCTGTCTCGTCATCCTGTTTTAACACCCTGCGCATGCTCCGAAAGATCTTTCGATGGATCCCCACCGAAACCAGGAAGACGGTCACCCAGGCAATCGTCACCAGCCGACTGGACTACGGGAACACCCTCTGCGCGGGAACCACAGCCAAACTACAGAAAAGACTCCAGCGCATACAGAACATCCCCCGCCACAATCACATCTCCGCCCACCTGAGAGACCTGCACTGGCTCCCCGTCAACAAGAGGATCACGTTCAGACTCCTCACCCACGCTCACAAGGCTCTCCACGACCTGGGCCCCAAGTACCTCAACAACCGCCTCACCTTCTACACGCCCGCACGCCAGCTGCGTTCGACCAGCCTCGCCCTCGCCATCGTACCACGCATTCGCAGAGCCACCACCGGAGGAAGATCCTTCTCCTACCTGGCGGCCAAGACATGGAACTCCCTCCCCATCCACCTACGGCTGACCCAGGACCATCTCTCCTTCAGGAAGCAACTCAAGACCTGGCTGTACGAGCAGTAACGGACCCCCCCCCAGCGCCTTGAGACTCTAGTGGGTTAGCAGCGCGCTTTATAAGTTGATTGATTGATTGATTGATTGATTGAACTGAGTGCCTGTAGCTGGCCCACGCTCCATCACAGTCGGCCTGAACTTGTTACTTTGTCCCGGTCCAGCATGGCCAGATAGCCCCAAACCACTTTGTGATTTTTGGAGCTATTTCTCACTATAAACTTTAAAATTCAACAACTCCAGTCTACTCATTGGATGTTTGTAGTTTTGGTCTTATTTTACTTATTAGCATAAGTTTTATTTTTTTACCCTGTTATGGAATTCTTTTTGTATGGTGTTGTCACTGTTTTACTGTTTGAAGTGTTGCACAAATACTTTGCACATTACCTCTAAGTTAAGCCTGATTGTTCTGTTTGAACTGCGTCTTGAGCCCTCGGAGATCAGGTTCCGGTCTAAACTCAAAACCTACTTATATGTTCAGTAGTTGGTCCGTCCCCCCTTCTTTTGGATCCTGTTGTAGTCATCTCACCATAGCGCGGGGACACGCCGGGCGCGTAACCAGGCGCTTTATACGACTACCTATTATTATTTATTATTTATTATTATTATTGTTCTGTGCCAAGCTACCAGAGGGTGAGCACAGGCTAATTTATGATTTGCCTGTAACTTACCCTGAATAGAATTGTGGCTGCTGCTGGTCCAGGTCTCACAACTGAATCAATCGGTAACCTATTTTAAAAAAATTGGTCCATTATGTTATGTGTTTTGTAAAGCGTACTATCACCTGCAAGGGGATCCTTGTGTTGAGCAGTTGTGTATTCCTAGCTCTGCCTATCGTAGTCATTTGACGCTTTAGGAGCAATGTAAGAGAACATCCGTCCTGATCCGGTTCTGTATATTAATGGGATGTGGGTGAGTAGGACGCCGCTCACCAGTAGCTACAAAAAGTAAGAAAGTAAGGATGCGCATTTCATATACTGGTTTGGCTCAATTACTCAATGAAGTGAGTAAACAGTCAAAAGTTGTCTTTTTTCTTCAACTGCACTGGCACTTGATTTGGGTTTCCTTGTTGAGGAATGTCTGGGCACTTGAAATTTTCCAAAATCTTTGCATCTCCTGATCATATATATTACAAAGCTAACTCTTTATTACATTATATGTGCCCCATTGGCAAAGTCATTTGATCATATTGGTTCCACAGAAATTGGCAAAAGTTGGATATGAGTTTGCAAATCGTTTTACCCATGCATAATTTTACCCTTATATGAAGTGATATTACACGTGTGCCGAGAGTGAGCATTCCAGGGTGGAAAAGACCTGTAAAATACAGAAATGCCATACGATAGAGAATAACAATTCACAAAACATTTCCAGGTGCACTCCTTGAAATTTGTTGCATATTGACAGTATACATCTGCAGAAGCAGATTTATGAATATTTTTGTGAATTTGTTCCTGTAGAATCTTCATCTATCGTGGTGGTGTAGAAGATACACTTGCCTTGTACTGAAACTCAAGATTTGCTTTTCTTTACTCTACTTTCATTCCATTCTTCTGGGTTCCAGTCGGGCTAGTGACCATAGTCATCATTTAGGTAAATCTATCCTGAATCCCATAGAAAGGGCAGGTGCACAGCAGGCCGGGGACCATATCACCTCCACTGGACCCAGGAGTCCTAACTATGAGGTTGGGAACAATAACTCTGTACATCCGAAATAGGGTATAAATGAACACAACCCCACTCTACTAGGGTCCATTGAAAGCAGAGAAGGGTTGGGGGGTGAGGAGGGTTCAGGTGGTAGGCCCGAAGTAATGAACCTGCCCACTATAAACTTACCCCCAGCTTCATCTTCATATGCAATTATAATGACAGGAGTACCAGAAATTAACAATGGCCAAAGAGAAACACAACTGGGACGTCCGGAATAAAGGCTTCTTCTGTTTGACAAGGTACAGACAGTTCCATTATGAAAGGGCAGGGGAAATCCTAATGGTCCGAAGAGTTGGTTGGGTGGGAAGCAGTAAAAGGAAAACACAAGGGGACTGGGTAGTTATTAATTTCAAAAATGCCCAGACCGTTTGTAGTATACTAAATCAGAAATATAGTCCCCAGGACCCACCCACATGCATTAGGGCCCTTGCACTGAACTATTTTTATTCTCACTGCTACATGCCAGCTAGGGCCCATATTAGCCCAGATCTAGGCGGGTGGCCACTGGAACTTCAGACTGTGGGCCACTGGCACCCACCTCCCAGACCCTTGCTATTTAATATACCAGTACCAAATAGATTTGGGCTTCTGAAAGAGGTTGATTGACATAGTTGACATAATTTTGACATAAGATTGACATAAGAGGTGTATTGACATGGTATTGACATAAGATTGACATAAGAGGTTGATTGACATAGTATTGGGACCAGCCCATGGATCTAGAGCCCCAAGGTCTAAAAGAGAACCAGAGGACTATAGTTGCAGCCCACCTAGTCAGACCACTCGCCTAGGGGTAGGGGCAGAATTAAAGATGCTGGAAATAGGAACACAACATATGACCAATGGTCTAGCAGGGATACGGAAAGAGTCGCCTGCAACACCAGCTGCCCTAATACCCGCTCCCCTAAGTAACAGCATGTTGAGCGAAAGTCCACATAAGAGAGAATTACACCATTTCCACTCGGTCAACACGAGAGATATCCAGCTCCCCTGTTAGCTATACTTTTGATTAGGGGTGGGCGGAATTTGCGTAGCCGTGCTATGCAAAACTCCATGAAATGGTAAAAAATTACCGCGAGCACGCAAAAGTTCCGTGAACACGAGGAATTGCTTGTTACGCCGGTTCGCAATGCTTTTTTCCTTTTTGCAAATGCTGTTTGCATGCACGGGGAGAAATATCTCGCAAACCTGCATTTTGAAAGCGCGAACAAGCACAAAATTCTGCGAAAGTGGCGGATAGTGGATTTTTCGACAATTCCACATTCTCCACGGAACGCAAAATTACCTAAATTCCGCAAGTTCTGCTAGCGGAATTTAATGTACCACCCAGGCCTACTTTTGAAGGCATCCCTAACAAGCGCAAAATAGGTAATTAATTGAGGGTCTTATCCTGGAACGTTGCTGGTTTAAAAAGCAAACTGTCCTGCCCCGATTGGGGGCTTTTTATGGACCAATATGAAGTATGCATGTTTCAGGAAACCTGGGTACGGGAAGATTCTGTAAGGGTGGGGTTTGCATCATTTAAGGTCACTGCCATCTCGGGGGGAAGGGGTAGACCGTCTGAGGGCCTGTGCGTTTGGGTTGGCTCTCATCTGGGCCGCAAAGTTGAACAGTTGAAATCTTTGTCTAATGACCTCCAGTGTGCAGCACTTACTTTTTCCCTTAAGCTCAAGATAGCTTTTATTAAGGTTAATTCTTGACCTGTAAGCTTGAGCAATGAATCCCTGACCTTTGACCAATTGAATCTTTTTATTCCTACTGTCCCCACAAGTTTGTGGTTAATTGTAGGGGGGGATTTTAATTGTCAATTTGAGCCCCTAGCTGAGCCCACTGATACAACTCCTAGCGAGGAGGATCTGCAATGGATAATTCCAGACCATCAAACCCCACCGATTAAGGCATGATCCCCGCTGGCACTCCAGATCAACTCGGTCACACTGACCCACTCCCTGAGAGAGTGTAATGGCTGCACTAAATCAGATGTACCTGGGAAGTTAACATTCAATAGAATAGGTCACTCCTCCTTGCTGGATTATATCCTAGTGGAGACTAGGCTATTGCAAAAGGTTGTCGATTTCGCTGTCCTGCTGCGACACGACCTCGATCACAACACTCTGACCATGGAACTGGAGAAGCCAAATTTTGGAAATGGCATAAACAGCTGTACTCCCCTAGATAATAGATTATTACTCTCCAAAAATAGAAGAAGAATAAGGTGGGGGGCAATTCAGCAGCCACCCGATAACCTGGCCACACTATATACAGCAATTATCCTGTCCCTATTAGAAGTGGGAGAGGCTGTCTCAGCAGAGAGTATTTTACTAACCATCAATAGGGTTGCAGATTCACATGCAGTATTAACTTCCAAATTGGTATATATATTTCATCCAAAGATTCCCTCCAGGGTGAAAAAAGGGGATATACAATCCGGGTTTAACGATAGCTGCCGAAAGGCTTAGCGGTCCCTAATAGAGGCCATTAAAGTAAAGGATGGGTCCCTAACTAAACAAATGCTGGTGTTGTATAGCGAAAGTATCCAACAAGCAAAAAAGATCTGGGAACTGGAAAGATGGGATGCCTTACAAATCGCCAGATCCAACAAAGAGATGAAGGCGTTTTAGTCCATAGTCAGTACAGGCAGTAGCGAAGGGAAGCCAGCCATAGAAACAAACATAGCACCAGATGTATGGAAGACTCATTTCCAGGCTTTATATACCACAAAGGAAGCAGTTGGCCCAACTGATGAAACATCCATAATTTCAGTGGGAACTATTCATGAGGAGGCCCCTGTTATTACTTTGACTAAAGTTTTAAATGCATTAAGCAAGCTCCCCTTCGGCAAAATACCAGGATTGGACAAGTGACCTATTCTTAGGACACCCCCGCGCCGCACGGCCACCAGCTGTAGCGTGTGTTCCCCGCCTGCCTCGCTGAGCCAGCCTGCTGCCTGCTGACCACGCCCCCTGCCATCGCTCGGCGTGGTCTCCTGCAGTCTGTGTGTGCTGAGCTGATTTTCTGTTGCCTTACTGCATATTTAGGCATTTGTGACCCTTTTTCTCTTTTCTGTGTGCCCCCTCTGTGTCGTCTTTCACCGTTGTTGCCCCCTGTGCCCTCCCGCCCCGCTCCCCGCTTCCTGCCGCCGAGAGATCGGACACGCCCCCTTTTCATTTCTGTGCCCTCCCCGCTCCCGCCTCCCAGCTGCTCCTCCCTCCCTCGCACTTCGCCATAAATGGCGACCGTGCGCACGCGCAGCATTGACGCGCAGCGGGCGCGCCGATTGTGCGCCGGAGGCGCGCCAAAGGTAAGCCTGTCTGCGCCCATCCGCGCCTGGACCGCGCCCAGCGCCAGGACCCCTGGTCCCCGCAGACACCAACCCACCCGCCGGACCTACGACGCCACTGACCTCAACGCACTCAACGCCAGCCGAATCCCGGGATGTTGCCGAGCCAACCCGAGACGCACCCACAGACCCTTCAGCTGCCACTCCTGCAAGTTCTCCTGCATCCGGACCTGCACGACACCCTCACCCACAAAGTCGAGCACCATCAGCAACCACCTGAAGTGCATCCTGCTCAACACCCGCTCCGTCCACAGACACGCCATCGAACTCTGGAACCTCCTTGACACCACATCTCCAGACGTCGTCTTCCTCACGGAAACCTGGATGAACGCCTCCTCAGCGCCCGACATCGCCATCGCCATCCCGGACAGATACAAGATCACCCGGAGGGACCGCGGCAACCAGACGGGAGGAGGCATCGCCATCATCCACAGGAACACCATCCGCATCACAACCAACACCGACGACACCCTCAAAGCCGCCGAACACCTGCACTTCCAGATCCACACCAACCCCAAGACCACCCTCAGAGGCACCCTCATCTACAGACCCCCGGGACCACGCACACAATTCTGCGAAGACATCGCCGACTTCATCAGCCCGCATGCCCTCCCCTCCGCGGACTACATCCTCCTCGGGGACCTGAACTTCCACCTGGAGAACAACAACGACCGTAACACCACCACCCTGCTGGACAACCTCGCCAACCTCGGTCTCAAGCAACTGGTGACCACCCCCACCCACTACGCCGGACACACACTCGACCCAGTCTTCTCATCCAGCAAGGACATCGCCTTCAGCCACGCCACCGGACTCCACTGGACGGACCACAGCTGCGTACACTTCAGCTTCAGAAGGACCACGATCCACCACCACCAGCAACAGATTGCACGCAGAAGCTGGAACAAGATCACAGCCGACCAGCTCGCCGCTTCCCTGAGCCAGAACCCTCCCACCATCGCAGCGAACCCCAGCCAGGCCGCCAACAACCTCGCGAAGTGGATCAGCAACTGCGCAGACGACCTCGCCCCTCTGAGGACTCCGCCTAGCAGACCCGTCAGCAAGAAAGCCCCATGGTTCACTGACGAACTCAAGAGCTCCAAGAAGAACTGCCGAGCCCTCGAGAAAGCCTGGCGCAGAGACCCAACACCAGACAACATGACCACCCTCAAGCTCGCCACCCGAAAACACCACCAACTGATCCACGCCACCAAGAAAACTGCATTCAAGGATCGACTGGACAACAACGCACACAACAGCAAGGAACTCTTCAACATCGTTAAAGAGCTCTCCAACCCCAACGCCGGAAACAACGACATCACCCCTTCACAAGACCTCTGCAACTCCCTCGCCTCCTACTTCCACAACAAGATCGCAGACATACACAACAGCTTCAGCTCACAACCGATGCACCCCACGACCGCACCTACGCCCCCCCACCACCACCCTCCTCGCCTGGACCCTGATCAGCACCGAAGACACCATCCGCACGATGAACTCCATCCACTCCGGATCTCCAACCGACCCTTGCCCTCACCACGTCTTCAACAAGGCCGACTCTGTCATCGCACCCCACCTGCGAGACATCATCAACACCTCCTTCGACACCGCGACCTTCCCGGAGAGCTGGAAGCACGCCGAACTCAGCGCTCTATTGAAGAAACCTTCAGCGGACCCCACCGAACTCAAAAACTACCGCCCCATCTCGCTCCTCCCGTTTCCGGCCAAAGTCATCGAGAAGACCGTCAACAAGCAGCTGGCCGCCTTCCTCGAGACGAACGGATCCCTCGACCTCTCGCAGTCTGGCTTCCGGGCCAACCACAGCACCGAGACCGCCCTCATCGCAGCCACCGATGACATCCGAGCCCTGCTTGACAACGGAGAAACAGCGGCCCTCATCCTCTTGGACCTCTCCGTGGCATTCGACACTGTCTGCCACCGCACCCTAGTACAGCGCCTCTGCAACGTCGGAATCCAGGAGAAGGCACTAGAATGGATCATCTCCATCCTCGCCGGAAGGACACAGAGAGTCCGCCTCCCCCCGTTCAGATCAGAAGCCACCGAAGTCATCTGCGGCGTTCCTCAAGGCTCCTCGCTCAGCCCCACCCTCTTCAATGTCTACATGAGCCCCCTCGCGGCCATCGCACGCCAACACAACCTCAACATCATCTCCTACGCCGACGACACCCAGCTGATCCTCTCCCTCACCAACGACCCCGCCACCGCCAGAGCCAACCTGCACGAAGGGATGAAAGACGTAGCCGAGTGGATGATGAACAGCCACCTGAAACTGAACTCAGACAAGACGGAAGTCCTCATCCTGGGCTCCTCGCCCTCCGCCTGGGACGACTCCTGGTGGCCCCCCGCCCTGGGCAGCGCACCCAAACCAACAGACCACGCACGCAACCTGGGCTTCATCCTGGACTCCTCCCTCTCCATGACCAGACAAGTCAACGCCGTCTCCTCGTCGTGCTTCAACATCCTGCGCATGCTATGTAAGATCTTCCGGTGGATCCCCACCGGGACCAGGAAGACGGTCACCCAGGCCCTCGTCACCAGCCGACTGGACTACGGCAACTCCCTCTACGCCGGAACCACTGCCAAACTCCAGAAGAGACTCCAGCGGATCCAGAACGCCTCAGCAAGACTCATCCTCGACATCCCCCGACACAGCCACATCTCCGGACACCTGAGAGACCTGCACTGGCTCCCGGTCAACAAGAGAATCACCTTCCGGCTCCTCACCCACGCACACAAAGCCTTACACAACCAAGGCCCAGGATACCTCAACAGCCGCCTCAATTTCTACAATCCCACACGCCAGCTTCGATCGACCGGCCACGCCCTCGCCGCCGTCCCCCGCATCCGAAGAGCCACCACAGGAGGAAGGTCCTTCTCCTACCTGGCCGCCAAGACTTGGAACTCCCTCCCGACCGACCTCCGCCTGACCCAAGACCACCTCGCCTTCAGGAAACAGCTCAAGACCTGGCTGTTCGAGCAGTAGCGGACCCCCCTCCCCAAGCGCCTTGAGACCCTCCGGGTGAGTAGTGCGCTATATAAATGCTTTGATTGATTGATTGATTGAGATCTCTTTTGGGCAGAACCAAAAATATGGGGACCCTACCTATGGGTTTTATTTGACGCTATTATGAAAGGTATGGCAATCCCTGAAACCTGGGTTGGGGCAGAAATTGTCCCAATTTTTAAAAAGGGTTCTCCCCTTTTGCGTGCAAACTATAGGTTGATCAGTTTGATCGATGTCACCCAAAAATTGTTTGCATCCAGGTATGGATGGAAGAGCATGAAATTAGCCCATATCAAGCCGAATTCAGAAAAAACATTTCCACCATTAACCAAATATATAGACTCCAACTTTTATATTGGAAAAGGGTGACAATAGAGGCTGGTAGTCGCTATTTAATATTTGTGGATCGGAAGACGCCCTTTGATTTGGTGCCCAGAGATAAATTATGGGGTGTACGTAGAGATCTAGGGATCCCCCTCTACCTCCTGAGTTTGCTTATGAGATTGCATGAAGGTAACTTCACCCAAGTGAGGTATGGGAAATGTGGCGACCTAACCTCTCGACTCCCAGTTAAGAGAGGAGTAAGGCAGATTTTTGTGCTTGCACCTACCCTGTTTTGCCTCTTTGTTAACGCATTGGTTGCCCAACTCATTTCAGGTAAAGGATAATTATCATTATTATTATTATTATTATAATCATTATTATTATTATTTATATGGCGCACAAATCATCTCCAGAGGGATTTCTCAGCACCCAGGATGCAGACAGCAATATACAGAGTCAATACACTAAAATAGCCATATTTTTAATTTTTTCTTAAAGGCCATGAATGTAGAACAGATCCACAGGTCTTCTGGTAGTGCGTTCCCGTATTTGGGGGCAACAAAGCACGTCCACCCATCCTAGCCTTTTTAATTCTAGGAATTAGGAGGAGCTTATGGCCACTAGATCTTAGTTGACGGGTTGGGGTGTACCATATTAATTTTCTCCTTAGATATTCTGGTCCTAGACCAACCAGGGCTTTGAAAACCAGACAAAGGAGCTTAAAGACTGCTCTTTTACTCATTGGTAGCCAATGCAGCTCATTCAATAATGGGGAAGAGGGGGTGCGTGCAGGTTTATTGAGAGCTAGGTGAGCCGCCGTATGTTGTACGACTTGCAGTTTGGAGAATAGATCTTCCCTCATCCCTACCAGCAGGACATTTCCATAGTCAAGCCTGCTGACTAAAAGTGCCTGTGACAGATTATTTCTGGTGGAGAGCGGAATCCAAGGAAAAATCTTCTTTAGCATGCAGATTAATCCGAAACATTTACCAGATAATGTTTTCACATGCTCCTCCATGGATAGTTTAGAAGCAATTAGAATTTTTGGGGCGTGGAGCTTCTCCCAGTTCCTCCGGCCACCAATCCTTAGTCCATATCTGCTCGGCTTTCCCGAACAGTAGGATCTCAGTTTTATTTCAGTACAATTGCAGAAAGTTCTTTTTCATCCATACTGCAATTTTTGTCATGCTCAGCTTGAATCTGTCTCTGGTTTCTCCTGACTCCTTCTCTATCGGGACAATAATCTGCGTGTTGTCGGCATAAGAGATGGCATGAAACCCGCATGATTTGTTAACGGAAGCCAAAGACGACACGTAGATATTGAACAGTGTGGGACTTAGTACAGAGCCCTGAGGAACTCCCTTATCCATAATTGTAGTCCTGGACACAAAAGTGTCTAGTTGTACACATTGAGATCTTTCAGAGAGGAAGCTCTGTAACTAGTCCACCACCCTCCCCATGACACCAATTTCTTGCAGTTTCCTGTGAGAGATGGTGTCAAAGGCCGCTGATAGATCTAAAAGAACTAGCTTGGTGGAGGTCCCTTCATCCAACAGCAGCCTGATCATATCTGACACTTCAGTTAGTGCAGACTCCATGCTGAAACCAGCACGGAAGCCCGACTGTGAGGGGTCAAGGAGGTTATACTGTTCCAGATAATCTGAAAGTTGATGATTCACCATAGACTGCATAATTTTTTAGCATAGAGGCAAAAGAGAAATGGGCCTATAGTTTTGAAGATCCCCATGGTCTGCCGAGGATTTTTTTAGGCAAAGGTTTAATAAATGCCTTTTTCCATTTCAGCGGGAAAGTGGCAGAGGATAAAGATAGATTACAGATTTCCTTGATTGGGTTAACCAGTTCCAATCCCAGGTCAGACATGATGTGGGGAGGAGCCACGCCAGCCGGAGAACCTGACTTGCTATGTTTTATTGAAGGGAGCACTTGCTCCATCGTTATGGGGGCAAAGTACTCCAGTTGTGGGTGCATAGGCTTATCTGGAACGGGGATTTCTGCCATGTGCTCCAGATTTAAAATGAAGGAGTTATAGATGTTGTCTCACTAAATTCTTGTGAAGGGGGACATACCAGATTGCTGACACTAGGGGTGGTAAATAACTTAAGAACTCTAAAGAGTTCTTTAGAGGAACCCTTAGCTAGATGTAAATGCCTAGCTGTATTACAGTTTCTGAGATAGGCCCTGTGTGATCTATTATAGGCCAGTCTATCTTCATTTGATTTTGTTTTCCTCCATTTGCGTTCTTTGACTCTACATGCCACTTTCTCTGATTTCAAACCTTCAGAGTACCAAGGTGCCGGGGTGGGTCTTACGTATATGGTTGTTGTTTTAATAGGGGCGATAATGTTGAAAACCCTACTCATCTCTGTCTCAAGAGTAGTTATGGCTTCATTTACATCTTTGCACTCCTTAAAAGATAGAGGGGAGAATACTAGCCTAAATGTAGTAGGTGTTATTTTCCTCCATTGCCTGCGGGTGACTTTGCGTCCTTGGGCCTGAACTTGACTTCTATGGGCCGAGAAGGAGAAGCTTAACACCATATGATCAGACCAACTTTACTGCCTGATGAGGTTCAGTTGTAGGGGTTGACATATTGGTAAAAATATTTTCCAAAATTTGGCCTGCTATATGGGTTGACTCACTCCTTTCGGGTGAAAGATCTAGCATGTCCATGAAAGCCAAGAGATTTCCAGTGTCACGGTTATTGATATCAAAGTGGAAGTTAAAGTCCCCAACAATGAAGAAATTATCAGCATATAAAACATAAGGGGCAAGGGTTTCCAGAAGTGTAGTGCAAAAAATCGATACACTACTGCCTCTGTAACCTTCTGACAGCGAGGAAATTCCAAAGAGAAAATCAGCAGCTCCAGATTAGGTGAGGAAATAGTGTCCAACATTTTTAGGTTCAAAGTGGAGCGGGGGGCTATAGGCCTTCTTCCCTGCTCTATCCATCCTTACTACAGAGTATTCTGAGGAAAATGCGATTGTTAGGGAAGGTGCAGAGTGTGACTGAAACCAGGTTTCAGTAAATAAACATATGTCAGGCTTGTGAACATCTAACAGGTCCCAAATTTCTGAGGCATGCTTGGGTATGGACCTCGCATTATTATATAAACAGTTAACGGTAGTGTCCCGGCCATTTATAATCTGGGATCTACCTAGTTTGGACTCCAGCGCTGATTGTGGACAGATCGACGGATTTCTAATGAAGCCTAAAATTGTTTGTGCTTGGCCAGTTCTCCATTTACAATGAGGACAGCAGCTGGGCAAATATTCATTATCTAAAGAAATCCTGCCTTCACAACTCAAACTGTGCGTAGAGGTCCTTACCTTAAACAACTCCCCCCTCGAGTAAGTCAGGGGCGACATCATAATATCTTAAGAAAGAAGCAGAGTTTCCTGCCACCTGGCAACGTCCAGGAGGGGATGGGCGCAAACGGGCTTGCCTTTGGCGCCCCAGCGGGCGCGCAATGACTGTGGCATTTATATGCGTTAAGGCGGCCTAGCTCTAGAGCGCTGACTGCCCAAAATGCCCCGAAGATAGCACGTAGAAAGGTACCAGCAATGATGTTTGTGAACGACACCCTTTTATTGTCAAAGTCGCCCATGGGAATCCAAGGGGTCCTTGACAGCTTTGTCACCTTCTGCAAATACAGGGGGTTGGAGATCAACACGCAGAAGACTAAATTTATGGTCTTCAACCAAGCCAAAGCATCACGTTCTAACCCTTGTTTAGATGGCACTATGCTTGAGAGGGTGTCGGTATTTGAGTACCTAGGTGTCACCTTGACAGAAAATCTGGAGCAGGGGCCGCAAATGGCCAAAGCAAGTCTCAAGTTGGCCCAGACTGCGGGGGAAATTGCAAAACTGTATAGAAACTCCTACCACAAGCCAGCTGGGCCAATAACAGTGGTTTACAAAGTGCAAGCAAGGGGTGCAACAATGTATGGGGTTGAATTACGGGGTCATTGTTGTTCTGGAAGTTTGGGTAAAGTACAAAACAATTTTATGAGGCAGTTGTTCGGCCTCCCCCCCAGTACCCCTCTTACCCCCTAGGGTTGTACTTAGGAATTAAACCAATTGGGGATGAGATTGGATTTAGACCCCTAACTTTTTAGCGCAGTCTGTGGGTGACCCCGGAACTGGGCCTCTATCGGTCAGAATTAACCACTTCGACACTCATGACGAGCTGAGCTCGTCATGAGTTGCGTCGCTCGCACACTGATGACGAGCTGAGCTCGTCATGTAATGCGTCTTTTTTACAACGCAGCGCGCAGCGGGAAAACTGCTAGCGCGCATGCGGTTAAAGGTGTTACTGAGTTTCCCAGGTGTAGGTAAAATACCATGGTTTACACATGTAAAGGATAAAGGTTGTAGCCTTGGAAAATCAAGTTTATGAAGCAATCCAGAGGAATTGTGCCCTGTAATTTGATGTTCAGAATTGGTAAGATCTTATACGATGCACAAACTTGCAGATATCCATAGGAGTTCGGCCTTAGGACATCTGCCAGCCACATTTTTGAAATTCAAAGGTGAGAATACATTAGAGTCTTTTATGGATGACATTTAACCAACCATGGCAAAGAAATGATGTGTTCAGTTTAGATTTGGGACCTTGCCGCTTTGTGCTTTCTCTAATAAATGGTCAAAAACTGCATCTCAAGGGTGCCCTGCCTGCAACTGTGAGGTAGAGTCAGAGCTCCATGGTTTTTTCTTTTGCCCTGGCTATAAGTGAGCTAGACAGCGCTGGCTTATCCAACTATGCAGGAACTCAGGGTGTGTCCACTGCGAGGAGGCATTTAGAGTGCTGAAGTATGATTCTTTTACACCCATTTTCTTTGCTGTATCTAGATTTCTAACCGCGATGTGGCGTACACTCTGGATGTTCCCACATTTTTCAGGGAAACAGCGTTTACAACGCTGTCTCCACAATGTGGTACCTTCACAACGCGATCCTTACAACAGCTGCGTTGTTACCACGCGTACCATTACAAGTTGTTTCAACAACTTGCTATAGGGGGCCCGCTGGTGTTAGATGTAAAATCCAACACCTTCCCTGCTGTTGCACAAACTGGAGTAGAAATAGTAAATGATACTATTCTTAAGTCCAGCGTGCCCCCAACAGCAAGTCGTTTAACGGCTTGCGATGTATGGTACACGGGGTAACAATGAGGTCGTTGTAACGACTGCGTTGTAAAGGCATGCAGTGCATTTGCATGCGTTGTAAACAGCCACATTAATTTATCACCGCGGCCTTAAAATATATTGTTTACATCTTTTTTTTTTTTTTTTTTTTTTTTTATTTGGACATTTTTAAAGCGCCTGGTGACGCCAGAAGGCGTGTCCCCGCGCTATGGTAAGTGAGCAGTTGCCATCCCTCCCTCCCCGAGGAGCTACCTGCTAAAAAGGTAAGTTTTTAATTTTTTCCTAAATAGGGCCTCTGATGGCTCAAGACGGAGGTCTGGGGGCAAGACATTCCAGCACTTGGGAGCAAGGTATCTGAAAGATCTCCCCCCCATCCGTGCCTTCCTAACTCTGGGCACCACAAGTAGTCCCGTCTGAGAGGACCGTAAATTGCGGGTAGGCTCATAGTGAGACACCAGACTCTGAAGTGGCACAGGGGCTTTGCCGCTCAGAATGCGATGGCACGTTGCGAGGGCCTTAAACTCAACTCTCTTCTCCATCGGAAGCCAATGGAGAGCTTGGAGAGCGGGTTTAGAGGGAGACCTTCTCGGGAGTCTTAGCACGAGCCGTGCTGCGGCATTTTGGAGCACCTGGAGGCGCCCCATGACCTTGCCTGAAGCCCCCAGATAAAGCAGGTTACCATAGTCTAGGCGCGAGGTGACCAGGGCGTGCACCAGCGTCCTACGAGCCGAGATGGGAAGCAGATCTAAAACCTTCCTCAGAGTTCTCAAGACACCGAAACACACCCCCGTCACCCGGCCAACCTGCGGGCCAAAGGCAAGGTCCTTATCAAGCCACATGCCAAGATTCTTGGCCTCCAGGCTGGGAGTGGGGGCCTCACCTAGGCAGGATGGCCACCACGCAGGCGACCACGCAGAAGGCCCGCCCCCCACCACGATCACCTCGGTCTTGCTGCCGTTCAGTTTTAAACAGTGTGCGGACATCCAGGCTGCAAGATCTTGCATGCAGTTCCTGAAGATGTCCGCCGCAAGGCCGGGGGAACGAGATAGGGAGACGACCAACTGCGTGTCGTCGGCGTAGGACACCAGGTGGATACCGTGGCCCTCCGTGATGGCTGCTAACGGGGAGACGTAGATATTGAATAAAGTCGGGCTCAGGGACGAACCCTGTGGTACGCCCTGGCCCAACTCGATCTCCCTCGAATAGCATTCTCCCATCCTGACTTGGAAGCACCTATCAGACAGGAAGGACTTAATCCAAACAAGCGCAGCACCTGTGACCCCTCCTTCACTCAGACACTGTAGCAAGATGGTATGTGCTACAGTGTCGAATGCTGCACTTAAGTCGAGTAGGATCAGAGCCATAGTCTGGCCCTCATCCACACCCTGTCGGAGTGCCTCCACCGCCGCCAGAAGTGCAGATTCCGTTGAGTGACGGGGACGGAAGCCAAATTGTGAGTCGTGGAGTAGCGATGCCTCCTCCACGAACTGCATCAGTTGCGTATTAGCAATTTTCTCCGCTATTTTGGCCATGTAAGGCAGAAGGGAAATGGGGCGGAGATTGTCGAATTTCTCGAAATTCACATTGGCCTTTTTTTGCAGGGGGAGTACAACTGCCCGCTTCCAAGCCTTGGGGACACTCTGGGACAAGAAAGAGGAATCAAGTAGATTGCGAACATAAGGTTCAAGCACCTGCAAGCTGCCCTTAAGCCGACTAGGGGTCGTCGGGTCTCTTGGAGAGCCAGATTTAATTGACCCGCAGATGCGGATTAGCTCTTCTGTGGGCGGGGTGAGGAAGGAGGTAAGCTGTCGTACTCCCGTCTTTTTGACACCCTTCCCCCATATGGGAGCGTTTGTTGCCTGCCGAGGAAAGGAATTGTAGAGGTGAGTGACCTTGTTAGTAAAAAACTCTGCAACACGGTCACAGCCCTCCACCGTGCAGAGTTTCGAGGGGCATACAGCGGCCTTGCCTATGGTGATAGACTTATAGATTGAAAAGAGTTCTTTGGTGGACTGCTCAGCTCCTTCAATCCTAGTGCAGAAGTACGCCGATTTGCCCTTCCGTAGTAATTTATGGTAACTACGCCTACGGTTAGTATACTCTGCTTTAGCGGAGGCGGAATATGCTACTCTCCATTGCCTTTCAGCCCTTTTGCACGCTGCTTTTGCCACCCGCATATCGGCATTAAACCAGAGAGCAGATCTCTTTGTTCGGCCCCCCAATTTGGCCGCACCAAGTGGAGCAACCAGATCCAAGGCCTCTGTAATGCGTTGGTCTAGGTTGGAGTTAATGTCTGCCACACCTATTCCGCCAGGATGGCCTTTGGCCGTTAGAGCCAAATTGAATGCGGGTTGGGAGAATGCTGCCCATCTCCGCCTAGGGTGTTTATCAGCTGGAGGGTCAATCGAAGCAGGTTCTTGGTTCCCTATGGTAAAGGGGACAAGATGGTGGTCTGTCCATGGGATGGGGACCGGTGTGCATGCTTCCACTTGACTCCAATTCGCAAAGATTGGGTCAAGAAGATGACCCAGGTTGTGGGTAGGATGCTGCACCTTCTGCTCAAATTGTAAATTAGCCATTGTGAGACAGAGATCGATAGCTGTCTTATCTGATAGAGTATCCAGATGTAGGTTCAAATCACCTAAGACTAGATACCTATCAGTGCTGAGAGCGGCTTCAGTAACAGCTTCCACTAGTTTCTCAATGAAAGCTGTGGGGGAGCCCGGTGGGCGGTAGATCAGGAAGCCTTTTAAGGTGGACTTGCCATTCAGTGAAATGGAAAAGGCACCCGCTTCACTACCTTCAATAGTGGTGCGTTCAAGCTGGCATTGGTATTCCTGTTTTGCCACTATGGCGATACCCCCACCTCTCCCTCGAAGTCTGTCTAATCTTTGAAGGCAGTAACCCTCTGGGATGGCCTCGATGATTTCTGGCATGGAATCCGAGTCCAGCCAAGTCTCTGTGAGGAAGAGTAAGTCCCATCGCTTTCCAGCAAGGAGATCATGGATGTCAAGACAGTGCTTTCGCAGGGAGCGGACATTTAGCAAACCACACATCAAAGGATGGTGGGCACTGGTTTTGGTTTGCCCTGCGCAAAAGGTGTAGCCGCAATAGTTGCAGTCCACGCTCTTGTCCGCCTCCATGCCATGTGAGCAAGGTGTCAGGTGGCCATGGCGGAGGAGGAGTAGTTCCTCTCGGCTCCAGCGAATGTGTGATGCAGGAGGACCAGGGGTTCTGGCCCTGGGCCGCAGTCGGCCGCGGACGGGCGCAGACGGGCTTAACTCAGGCGCAACTCCGGCGCGCCTTCGTCGCGCCCGCTGCGCTCGTCCGCTGCGCTGCCTGCAACACATCCGCCTTATATCCCCCCCAGCGCCCAACAGCTAGAGCGCTGCAGGCAGCTTCCGGAAGTGCTGGCTCGGACCCTCCACGCCCTCTGCTCGAACGGTGCTAGTCACCGGCGTCAGAACGAGGCGGGAGGGAGGGGCGAGTCCAGCACCTCGTTGCTAGGTGATGGTAAAGAGTCAAGCGTTTCCGCTAGTGAAGCTCAGCCGAGCAGAATCCAGATGGCGGGATCAGCAAGAGCACAGTAAGGCTTGTGCGAGCTGTCACAGCGCTATGCCAGGTCAGGACAGTACAATTTTACAAATAAAAGTTTAAAAGATCACATGCCAGGTTGAGCGCGCAGCGCACAGGTAGCAATCACCCACACACTGACCACGCTGCAGTAAAGCGGTAGGAACACTGCCAGGTCTGGACAAATGTGGTTTTAAAAATACAGTTTTAAAGTTCACACACCAAAATTAAGCGCACAGCGCACAGGTAGCAATCACCCACGCACCGGCGAACGCTATAGCAGAAAAGCGGTAGGGACACTGCCACTGCCCACTTACCACGCGAGGGAGCAGGCTCCAGTGCCTTATATCCCCCCCAGCGCCCAACAGCTAGAGCGCTGCAGGCAGCTTCCGGAAGTGCTGGCTCGGACCCTCCACGCCCTCTGCTCGAACGGTGCTAGTCACCGGCGTCACCGGCGTCAGAACTGTTTGATCTACCTTTTTTACTCCTTTTAATGTTTTAATGTTAAGTCCGCTGATGAAATTAGCTTTTACTTTGGCAAATTGCATGTGCAGTTATTTATGTCTCAAGTGGCTTTTACATATGGCGAAAATTAGATGGTAGCTGGACGAGGGCGGGTTGTTGATTTGTAATTGTCCGGTTCTGCCACGCTGTGAACCCTGCGATGCACTTTAACTCTGTTAATCTATTATTTTGGATAGCTATTTATGGAGATGTTTTATAGTATATGGTTTGATGTATGGGAATTTTCTGTGTATGCATTTTAATGGTCCATGATGATCTAAATAAAGTTTGCTGGATGGGATACATTTTTGTATACTATAGTCTGCATTATGAGTACTACAAAGGGATTGTAATAATATATGCTGGTATGGTACAATGGTAGCCTTCAGATTTATAGACAGAAACTCAAAATGTCACTCTATTGCTTCTGACTAGCAGGACAAATTAACATGTATCTGTTTTGTATTCAAGCAGCGACTCATCTTTTTATAAATTAGCATTGGGGAAGATGACCAATGTAGAGCTAATAAAAGCCTTATTAAAGTGTTTTCAGAATACTTGTTATGGAATGGGTTTGTCTGAGGTTTCTCTGCAGATGGCTAATTTTCACAGCACATAATCTTTTTTAGTAACTTTCCCTTCATTGGGGAATTTAACTAGCTGATATATTTGAATGCATACATTAAAATTAGGCATTTAAAATATGTTATCTTCAAATATAGCTAATGACTACCTAAGTACCGTAGACAAATCTAAAACGCGTGTGACATTTAAAACACTAGGAAGAGGGAAAGAAGGGTTGTGTGAAGAGGATACATCTATACAATTAAGACAGAAGCATGGATAATTCAGTGTATACATTGGTGACTGTACTCATATAACTCCAAATAGTTATTCTAAATAGCATTGCATTAGTCAAATTGTCTCCAATATTGATGGTGCCTTAGATCCTAGAGATCGTTCACTGGATGATGTCATCAGGGATGTCATCAGTGATGTAATTTGAGATGTCATCAGTGATGTCATCAGTGATGTCACTGACCATTTCATGAATGATGTAATATGTGACGTCATCAGCAGTGCATTGCGGAGGCACCAGTTATAGTTAGGTAAACTAACTATAACAGGGGAATTTCTATCATTTTGTATGAGTGAAATGTCCAACTAACTGTCCCTGAAACCTATGTTTTTTCCAGTGAATTTCTAAGGTTTTTCAAATGCTAATTCCTAACTACAACATCTATAAAACCTACGTTTTTTCAGTGAGTTTCGAAGGTTTTTTAAATGTTAATAATATATTTTAATATTGATAAAACATATAATTTTTCTAAATTTTTTTACAATATTTTGGAAATCTATTATCTTTTTTTTAACTTTTAAAATGATGTAATATTTTATATCTTCCCCAAAAAATATGTATATAATTTTTTCTTTTTTTGGGAGAAAACTAAAGTCCCATACCGGTAGTCTACCAAGCTTAATCAGCACGCAAATCCTCTCCACCATATTGAAATGAATGATGCGCATTTCTTATCCGACGAGTTTGTGGCATCGCGTCCCGTGAAACAACATATATGTATGAGGTTGCACCAGCTGCTAGTTTGGTATGCGACGGGTACGCAGTACCAAGCTGCGCATTACCTCATGTACGTATGGGGTTGCGCCCGCTGCGTTTTGCATATGCGATGAGTGCCCGTTGCCAGGAGCTGTCTTACATCAAAGACGTATGGTGTCGCGCCGGGTACGACATTCCCTCATTTTTTTTATATCTCCAAAGTATATGTAAATAACTTTAAAGTGTATATGAGACCAAGCGATAATATAAACATTTTTAAAAATGTATATATTTCTAACTGTTACAAATGTCTCAAAATTGCGTCGGGTGAGGTCTCCTTGCGCGCTGAGTGCGCGATTGTCATGTGACCTTAAAAAAAAGCATTTCATTAGTTCATAACATTTCCCATTGTAGCAGTTGCAAAACGCTGTCCATTTTAGTCATTCTCTCTACAGCAATTACAGAAAACAGAAAATGTGACTGACCAAGTTTCGGCACTTCAGTTTCAAAGTAGGCTTATCAGTATAGGTTTGTGCACAAAGCATCCCGACCTAGCCACACGGAGGCTCCACTGTCGAAACAGATACCAAATCTTGAAATTGAGGATGGTGCACCAAAATTAGAAGTCCAACAAATTTGTAGTATTATGAAAAGTCCTTTATTATTTCAATCTTTGAAAAGGACTCAGCCAACGCGTTTTGTTCCTTGCGGAATTTCATCAGGTTCCCCGCGCAGCCTGACCCAGATCAGCAACCACTATTTTGCTTTTCACTTGCCGTAACTCTGGAGACACCTGTTTGCAGACATTTGCTGCTCTTAAGACCCTATATATATGATTCCATCTAAACACCGAAGAGGTTGACCTACCCACACCGTGGAGGTTTTGACTTACGACTTTGGCTGCTTTATGGGACTCCCAAGAAATTATTAAGCCCTGATGAAGTTCCGCAAGAAACGAAACGCCTTGGCTGAGGCCTTTTAAAGATTGAAATAATAAAGGACTGTTCATAATACTACAAATTTGTTGGACTTCTAATTTTGGTGCACCGTCCTCAATTTCAAGATTCTCTCTACAGCAGTTGATGAGACACAACTATTCTGCTTAGAGAGCTTTTTTGAAACGTTTTGCTATGTACACATATCTTACACTACACACAACATGCAACTACCATCTTCATCACTAGTCATAGTCATCGTCTGTAAAGTAGCCTTCCACCTGTGATAGCCATACACCTAAAAGTTACATAACCAAAGTTTTCCCCACTACCATAGGTAACATGGTTGCATACACTGTCCACAGCACAATGTAATGTAGTATGGCCCAGGGGCAGTATCATGCATAGATAATGAACACACAGACACAGATAGATAGTGGAAGTGGGTACAGGCATGTGCTCCCAAGACCTTTTTATTACCAGGGTCACATATCCAGTGACGTCTGTGGTGGAAGCGTGTGGAGTGAGTGTAAACCAGCCCTCAGGGAATGGTTGCTGCTACCATCAACTACAACAGTAATCATTGGATCACACACAGACATCCAATAATAAAATAATCAATAGTTTGTGCTGCAGTAAGGTAGGGACAGTAGATGCGAAATAATACCGAAAAATATTCTATCAAAACAGAACCACAAATTATGGTATACTGAGAAACAATCAATAGATCTGAAGTAATACACAAAAAGATTGTATCATAAAGGGTCCATCAGTTCTAGTGCACTTAGATGGCCACATCAAAGGTATTCAGCATGTGCACAGCCAGCGATGATGTGTGCTGCGGGCGGGCTGTACTAGGAGTAATATCTGTTGCCAGCAACACAGCATCCTCTGCAATAGCAACTCAATCTGAATTGTGAACACCGCTGTATGCAGTGTAGGCCAGATAGAACAGTCAGCAAGGGCCCACAGCTACGTAAGGTGGACTTGAGCTACACAGTTTGCCATACAAGTGTCATTAAAAGCGTGTGCGGAGCCTGAGATGATGAGTATTCGTGGTGCGGACAGAGTGCACTACAGTAATGTCTTTTCCTTCAGGACTACCTCATCTACAATACCGACTCGATCAGAATTGTGAACACTGCTGTCTGCAGTGGTAATTGAAGGCAGTACTCACACAGACATCCATGAATACTTTTTCTCATTTCCTGTTCACAAAACACAACAACATAAATTACAGAAAACTCTGCAATAATTAAATTAAAACAATTCGAATTGAGATTTCTGCTGTCCACAGTGTAGACTATTCAGTGTTCCATTGCACTTGCAAGATAAATTTGGTTATTGTAGTAAACCTATAAGTCATCTAAAAAAATGTCTTCAAGCAAATATACTAAAAGGATAATCCTTTTTTTAACTTTTAAAATTATGTAATATTTTATATCTTCCCAAAAAAATATGTACATCATTTTTTATTTTTGGGGGAGAAAACTAAAGTCCCATACCGGTAGTCTACCGAGCTCAATCAGCACGCTTATCCTATCCACCATATTGAAATGATGCGCAATTCATATCCGACGAGTTTGTGGCATCGCGTCCCATGTAACAACATATACGTATGAGGTTGCGCCAGCTGGTAGTTTGGTATGCGACGGGTACGTAGTACCAAGCTGCGCATTACGTCATGTATGTATGGTGTTGCGCCAGCTGCGTGTTGCATATGCGATGAGTGCCCGCTGCCAGGCCCTGTTTTACATCATAGACGTATGGTGTCGCGCCGGGTACGACATTCCCTCATTTTTTTTATATCTCCAAAGTGTATTTACCTAACTTTAAAGTGTATATGAGACAAAGCAATAATCTAAAAAAATGTAAACATTTATATATGTCTAACTGTTAGAAATGTCTCAAAATCCCGTCGGGTGAGGTCTCCTTGCTCGCTGAGTGTGCGATTGTCATGTGACCTTAAAAAAAAGCATTTCATTAATTCATAACATTTTCCATTGTAGCAGTTGCAAAACGCTACCCATTTTAGTCATTCTCTCTACAGCAGTTGATGAGACACACCTCTTCTGCTTAGAGAGCTTTTTTGAAACGTTTTGATATGTACACATATCTTACACTACACACAACATGCAACCACCATCTTCATCACTAGTCATAGTCATGGTCTGTAAAGTAGCCTTCCACCTGTGATAGCCATACACCTAAAAGTTACATAACAAAAGTTTTCCCCACTACCAGAGGTAACATGGTTGCATACGCAGTCCACAGCACAATGTAAAGTAGTACAGCCCAGGGGCAGTATAATGCATAGATAATGACCACACAGACACAGATAGATAGTGGAAGTGGGTACGGGCACGTGCTCCCAACACCTTTTTATTACCAGGGTCACATATCCAGTGACGTCTGTGCTGGATGCATGTGGAGTGAGTGTAAACCAGCCCTCAGGGAATGGTTGCTGCTACCATCAACTACAACAGTAATCATTGGATCACACACAGACATTCAATAATTAAAGAATCAATAGTTTGTGCTGCAGTAAGGTAGGGACAGTAGATGCGAAATAATACAGAAAAATATTCTATCAAAAAAGAACCACAATTTATGATATACTGAGACACAATCAATAGACCTGAAGTAATACACAAAAAGATTGTATCATAAAGGGTCCATCAGTTCTAGTGCACTTAGATGGCCACATCAAAGGTATTCAGCATGTGCACAGCCAGCGATGATGTGTGCTGCGGGCGGGCTGTACTAGGAGTAATATCTGTTGCCAGCAACACAGCATCCTCTGCAATAGCAACTCAATCTGAATTGTGAACACCGCTGTATGCAGTGTAGGCCAGATAGAACAGTCAGCAAGGGCCCACAGCTACGTAAGGTGCACTTGAGCTACACAGTTTGCCATACAAGTGTCATTAAAAGCGTGTGCGGAGCCTGCGATGATGAGTATTCGTGGTGCGGACAGAGTGCACTACAGCAATGTCTTTTCCTACAGGACTACCTCATCTACAATACCGACTTGATCTGAATTGTGAACACTGCTGTCTGCAGTGGTATTGAAGGCAGTACTCACACAGACATCCTTTAATACTTTTTCTCATTTCCTCTTCACAAAATACAACAACATAAATTACAGAAAACTCTGCAATAATTAAATTAAAACAATTCGAATTGAGATTTCTGCTGTCCACAGTATAGACAATTCAGTGTTCCATTGCACTTGCAAGATAAATTTGATTATTGTAGTAAACCTATAAGTCATCCCAAAAAAATGTCTTCAAGCAAGTATACTAAAAGGATAATGTGTATATTTCAATAGACGTTGTAGTTACTTGACTACTAGATTCTGTAATTAAACAATTACCACTCGATCTCAATTGTGAACACGTCTGTCTGCAGTGTAGGCCAGAGAGAGCAGTCAGCAAGGGCCCACAGCTACGTAACGTGGACTTGAGCTGCCAGTTTGTCATACGCTAAGCAAAAAAAAGCATGTGCAGAGCCTGTAATGATACGTGTGCAGGGTGCTGATAGAGTGCATTGGAGCAATGTCTTTTCCTACAGGACTGCCTCATCTACAATAGCGACTCAATCTCAATTGTGAACACTGCTGTCTGCCGTGTTAATTGAAGGCAGTGCTCACACAGAAAACCATGTATACTTTTTCTCACTTCCTCTTCACAAAACACAACAACATAAATTACAGAAAACTCTGCAATAAATAAATCAAAACAATTCGAATTGCAATTTCTGCTGTCCACAGTGTAGATTTTTCAGTGTTCCTTTCGACCTGCTAGATTAATTTGGTCATTGTAGTAAGCCTATAAGTCATCTAAAAAAAATTCTTCAAGCAAGTATACTAAAAGGATATTGTGTATATTTCAATAGACGTTGTAGTTACTTGACTACTGTATTCTGTAATTAAACAATCACCACTCGATCTCAATTGTGAACACTTCTGTCTGCAGTGTAGGCCAGAGTGAGCGGTCAGCAAGGGCCCACAGCTACGTAACGTGGACTTGAGCTGCCAGTTTGTCATACGCGAAGCAAAAAAAAGCGTGTGCAGAGTCTGTAATGATACGTGTGCAGGGTGCAGACAGAGCGCATTGGAGCAATGTCTTTTCCTACAGGACTGCGTCATCTACAATAGCGACTCGATCTCAATTGTGAACACTGCTGTCTGCCGTGTTAATTGAAGGCAGTACTCACACAGACCATGTATACTTTTTCTCACTTCCTCTTCACAAAACGCAACAACATAAATTACAGAAAACTCTGCAATAAATAAATCAAAACAATTCGAATTGCAATTTCTGCTGTCCACAGTGTAGACTTTTCAGTGTTCCTTTCAACCTGCTAGATGAATTTGGTCATTGTAGTAAGCCTATTAGGGCCATATGTATCATACTTCCGTTTTGAGAATTCCAAATAGCGAATTTTAAGGAATCGCTATTTGGAATTCGAAACACGGTATGTATGTACAAAATCGCTATTTAATAGCGATTCCTTATCATTCCTAATTTGCGATTAGCAAATTGCTAATTGCAAATTACCCATTCATTTCTATGGGCCAGGAGGCCCATAGGAATGAAGGGGTAATTTGCGATTAGCAATTAGCTAATCGCAAATTAGGAATTTTTTCAAGGGTGCAGGGGTGTCTCAAGAACACCCTGCTGCACCCCTGAAAAAGACATTTGGGGGCATATGGCGCACATACATGCCCTAAGGGCATGTATGGGCGTCATATGGTACCTTTTGTTTTTTGGAAAAAAGATTTTTGAAAAGAATTCGCAAATTACCACCAACTACAAGTTGGTGGTAATTTGCGAATCCTTAATGGCATTTTTTGAATATTTTTTGTTTGATACATTGCATTTAAGGAATTGCAAAATTTGCGATTCCTTAAGTGCAATCGCAAAATAAGGAATTGCAAATTTTGCTATTCCTTATTTTGCATCAAACATGTTTGATACATACCATTTGTCAAATTAGCATTCGCAAAGGCCCAAATTCGCAGAATTTCGGCCTTTGCGAATGCTAATTAGCTTGATACATATGGCCCTAAGTAATCTAAAAAAAATTCTTCAAGCAAGTATACTAAAAGGATATTGTGTATATTTCAATAGACGTTCTAGTTACTTGACTACTGGAATCTGTAATTAAACAATCACCACTCGATCTGAATTGTGAGTCCTGCTGACCGCAGTGTAGGCCAGAGGCACTATTCTCTAACGCCTCACTGCCACGTACCGTTGAATTCGAAAGCATGGAGTTGGTTGCACCAGATCGGAGGGGGTACACAGAAATAATTACAGACTTTAACTTCTGACATCCTCAATCACAGAATCAAGACCCCATTTCACTGTCGGACAAGAGAGGGAGGCTTTTAATCAGTAAGAGAACCGGGTGCACAGCCCGTATAGACGCACATCAGTTTAAACTTGCTGACTCTTAAGGTGCAAGACGGCGAGTGGAAAGACCTTGAACCACTCAATAGAGTAGAAAGAAAACTACCCCTACACGAACAGAATTGATTGCCGTTGCACTCTAGACAGTGTGTACAATGTTAAGTAACACAATACAACCAAGCAAATAACAAAAGTGACAGAATTATCAAAACAAAGAACTCTCAATGAGTAGATCTTGGAGTCTTTAATGTTGCGAACAGCCAGCCGACACGTGTTTCATCGCATTCGCGATTCCTCAGGGCTAATTGGCTGAAATCCAGTCAGAAGGTCGCTCAGCTGGTGATACTTCCAACCCAGCCGGGCCCTTGACCACAGATACTTCGATTTAGTATCCGATGTGGGAACAGTTTTCTTCATTTAGCGCCAATACATATCCGATTGACGATCTCAAGTTTTAAGGGTTTCTTTATAGATGGCCCACGGCGAGTAGGGTAATGCTCTCTTGGTGTAAGGTATACTTGATTGCCGTGGAAGCTATCAGTGTGTAACGCGCTTCAAGCTCTATCAAGCGAAGAAGCGGCGTGTAAAGCGTCTGGATCCGACGGCCGTGTTCCTGTTTGGACTTGAGATCGTCAATCGGATATGTATTGGCGCTATCTGTGGTCAAGGGCCCGGCTGGGTTGGAAGTATCACCAGCTGAGCGACCTTCTGACTGGATTTCAGCCAATTAGCCCTGAGGAATCGCGAATGCGATGAAACACGTGTCGGCTGGCTGTTCGCAACATTAAAGACTCCAAGATCTACTCATTGAGAGTTCTTTGTTTTGATAATTCTGTCACTTTTGTTATTTGCTTGGTTGTATTGTGTTACTTAACATTGTACACACTGTCTAGAGTGCAACGGCAATCAATTCCATTTCACTGTCGGACCTGCTGTACAGTGGTGTACTCCACCGACTGGTGCCAATCAAGCACAATAATCATGTGCAACAGTTAGCTACGAAAGCACCAAGTCTGATGCACCTCAACGGAGGGAGTTCTATGAAAACCAAGCAGCAAGTAATATCGGACATCTTCCATTGTGGAACCAATACACCGTTCCACTGTTGGGACCTAGAGTTGGTTGTGATCGGAAGTGGTATACAGAAATAATCACAGACTTTAACTTCTGACATCCTCAATCATACAATCAAGACCCCGTTTCACTATTCGGACCTGCTGTACCGCTGTGTACTCCACCGACTGGTGTCAACCAAGCACAATATCATGTGCAACAGTTAGCTACGGAAGCACAGTGTCTGAAGCACCTCAATGGAGGGAGTTCTATGAAAACCAAGCAGCAGGTAATATCGGACATCGTCCATTGTGGAATCAAGACACCGTTCCACTATTGGGACCTCGAGTTGGTTGCACCTAGTCGGAGGTGGTACACAGAAATAATCACAGACTTTAACTTCTGACATCCTCAATCATAAAACAAGACCCCGTTTCACTGTTCCGACCTGCTGTACCGCGGTGTAGTCCAGCGACTACAGTCGACCAAGCCCAATGATCATGTGCAGCAGTTAGCTACTGAAGCACAGAGTGTGATGCACCTCAACGGAGGGACTTCTGTGAAAAGCAAGCAGCAGGTAATATCGGACATCATCCATTGTGGAATCAAGACACCGTTCCACTGTTGAGACCTAGAGTCGGTTGCACCTGATCGGAGGTGTTACACAGATATGTTCACAGACTTTAAATTCTAACATCCTCAATCACAAAATCAGGACCCCATTTCACTGTTCGGACCTGCTGTACTGCGGTGTAGTCCACCGACTACAGTCAATCAAGCCTAAAAATCATGTGCAGCAGTTAGCAATGGAAAAAACAACAAGTGATGGACTGAATGTGGATCAATGTCACACACTCCCCCAGTCAAAAGATCTGGGCCCAAATCCATCGTTTTTTTGCACTCCACACCACCCTGGGTCAGATAATGGCTTTATGCAAATCAGCTCTGACCCTGTTGCCCCATGGGAACAGTCCAGTCCGAACTACAACAGCCATATCTTTCCCAGACCGGAATCAAGCATCCGAGGACCGGACCGGTTTCGAGGTAACACCTCTCTTCAGCCCGGCTAGCTTGACTCCAAGTGGTGTGGAGTGCCTGGGACCCACGTCTGGGCATCCCCAGCACACTTAGGGCGGCAATTGCAAAAAACAACAAGTGATGGACTGAATGTGGATCAATGTCACACACTCCGCATGGGAGTATGGGAAAGATATGGCTGTTGTAGTTCGGACTGGACTGTTCCCATGGGGCAACAGGGTCAGAGCTGATTTGCATAAAGCCATTATCTGACCCAGGGTGGTGTGGAGTGCAAAAAAACGATGGATTTGGGCCCAGATCTTTTGACTGGGGGAGTGTGTGACATTGATCCACATTCAGTCCATCACTTGTTGTTTTTTGCAATTGCCGCCCTAAGTGCGCTGGGGATGCCCAGACGTGGGTCCCAGGCACTCCACACCACTTGGAGTCAAGCTAGCCGGGCTGAAGAGAGGTGTTACCTCGAAACCGGTCCGGTCCTCGGATGCTTGATTCCGGTCTGGGAAAGATATGGCTGTTGTAGTTCGGACTGGACTGTTCCCATGGGGCAACAGGGTCAGAGCTGATTTGCATAAAGCCATTATCTGACCCAGGGTGGTGTGGAGTGCAAAAAAACGATGGATTTGGGCCCAGATCTTTTGACTGGGGGAGTGTGTGACATTGATCCACATTCAGTCCATCCCTTGTTGTTTTTTGCAGTTAGCAATGGAAGCACAGAGTCTAATGCACCTCAACGGAGGGAGTTCTATGAATACCAAGCAACAGGTAATATCGGACATCGTCCATTGTGGGATCAAGACACGGTTCCAATATTGGGACCTAGTGTAGGTTGCACCTGGTCGAAGGGAGTACCTTCATCTCCACTCTCAGATGCAGTTTTAACATCGTCCATTGTGAGATCAAGACACGTTCCACTGTTGGGAACTAGAGTTGGTTGCACCTGGCCGAAGAGAGTCCCTTCATCTCCACTCTCAGATGTAGTTCTAACATCGTCCATTGTGGGATCAAGACTAGGGGTGGGCGTAGTTCGCGAAGTAGCGCTACGTGTAGCTACGCAAAGTGCACTTCGCTCTATGCGAGCTATGCGTAGCACTACGCGAACTGCGTAGTAGCATGTTCGCACTGTGCAAGATGTCGTTTTCAATGATTGCACAGTGCGGACAAGCATCTGGCACTGTGCAATCATTGAAAAGAGCATCTTGCACAGTGCGAGCGGTACTTTTCTGCCACTCGAGTAGATTTTTACTCGAGCTGCAGCTTTCTCAACGCGGACTGGTAGTTTCTCATCGCGAGCGGTCGCGAGCATGCGCGACCACTCGCAATGAGAAACCTGACCTCCTCGCATTGAGAATCTCGCTGGGAGGTTTATTTTCCATGCTCGCGATCGGCAACTTGATGTTGCTGATTGCGAACAAGGAAAAAGTGTTGTGAGGATGTAATTTTGCTTGCTCGTGGTCACCAACTTGACGTTGATGAAGCAAAAAATGACCACTGCACTACACTACGCTACGCATGTTTGCACTGTGCTACGCGCAGTTCGCGTAGTACGAAGTTGCGCAAACTTTGCAAACTACGCAAGCGTAGCATAGTGCTTTGCCCAGGGTTAATCAAGCTACCTGTTCGACTACTGTATTAGTAGTATACAGAGCATTCTATGCTGCTGGGCCTCAGGTTAGGCGCTGTGTACCTGTGTTGCGGTAGCCAGTGTTGATCTCAGGAGCCTTCTGAGCTCACAGATCTCAGCCCAGGAGCTTCCGCCCGCACGTGTTGAGTCCTCTTTCACATACGGCGGTGTCGAAAGATGAACTGTTTGGCATATATGCATCGCAGTGTCCATGACGGTTTCCGAGTACCAGCACGCTGAGAGCATCTTTCTCACAGCCATCGTGCGCTCACGTGGGCAACCTTGTGGCGGTGTAAACTGCGCAGACCTGGCAGACATGTTCGCCATTCCGTAAGAGAACCACACCCAGAGAAACGCGCCTTTTATTCAAACCCCTACGCTACCCTTGCGTTCGCCGAGCCAGTCCACTACGCTAAAGATTTTGGGGGGAGGGGGCATTTACTTGTCTAAAACATATTTTATAAGTGCCTAATGCTAGTGATGGTTTTTCAATTAATCCACACCTGGATTAGCTGGTAAAACAGTGCAGGCTTAAATCCCAACTGCTACACACCAATGTAGGAGGCTGGTTTAGTATATGGTGCACACTTACTTAGGTGAAGCACCCTGCACTAGTCCAGGCAACCCGTTTGGTGATTTTAGAAAGATCACTAAGTGGTAGCTGTGGAGAGCAGCCTTCAGGCTTAGTCCAGAAGGAGAATTAAGCAGCTTGTTTTACCAGAACTAATCATATAGTGTAGGTTAAGTGGAAAATAACCACACAGTGCAGTCATAAAAATAGTTATTTATTATAAAAACACACTACCACATTGGTCTATCACCTACCCGTAGATATTAAAACAATACACACAATATTTCAATATTAGAACAGGTAAGTAGCACAAATACACAGTGGTCTCCAGGGGGAGACTAAACCATAGCTCAAGGAACAGGGTTTTTTGGTATCTAGGGAAAAGAATAGGCGCTCATCTGATATAACACATAAGTTGTAAGTAAGCGCAAATGTATGGTGGTGCTGGTAGACACAAATAAAGTTCAAGTATAGTTGACAGAGAAACCACTCCGTTGTGTAGGACAGGTATCCTTGTTTAATTCTTTTAGATGGCCAGGCGACACGTGTTTCGTCGCAGTGATAAGCGACTCATCAGGGCTGTGCTTCAAGAACAGGGAACAAAAGGTCGCTTAGCCGGTGATACTTCCGACCCGGCCGGGCTCAGGACCAGGTGAGTTTTGAAGTCCTGGGTGGGGACCAGTTTCAGGAACTCGGTATTAAGTCCTGGAGATTTTGTTTGGTAAGCAAGAAGTATACGTACGCTATTAGGAATTACTCAGCGGAGGGTCCTGACCCGGAACACATCAGCGTAGACGGCTGCACTGGAGCTAGTCACGAAAAACATATCTCTCCCACTGGGACACCCAACTTACGAGAATCTACTCGTCACAAGTACCTGCCTTGGATACAGCGGGACCTTTATCTGAACACAATCTTTCAGAGCTATCACGGCATATCCCCTCCGCTGAGTAATTCCTAATAGTTTGACGAAGATCTTTCTTTCCCGGACCACATCAAGAAGCTGGCAGGCGGCTGTTTTGCCTTACTGAAATCCTATATCTAGCAGAGGCGTTGGGGGCTAAGGTATTGGCCTATGCGGACGACACCCAGCTACTTTTCACCTGGGCAAAGGGGGAAGATTCTGTGCTCCGGGTCCAACTTTGCCTGTCATCTATTTTTAAATGGATGGCAGAGGCACAGCTCAAATGTAATGAGGGGAAATCAGAGATCTTACTCTTCAACACATTTCCTCTAGATTTCAGAGAACAGCTCTGGCCCCCTGAGTTCCCATGTCCCACCTCTACTGGGCAGCCAGCTAAGAATCTCGGGGTCTGGTTTAACGAAGATCTTTCTTTCGCGGACCACATCAAGAAGCTGGCCGGCGGCTGCTTTGCCTTACTGAAATCCTTTAGAAGTTTTTTTCCCCTCCTCCCCCGGCGGCTAGGCAAACTATTACCCGCGCAATGATCCTGTCGTGGCTGGATTATGCGAACGCCCTTTTCGCTGGTATTCCTGGCTACCTGCTGAGGAGGCTTCAGGTGGTGAAGAATACTGCTGCAAGACTTCTATCGGGCCTGTCATCCAGGGATAGTGTCCATCTTCAGTTGCGATTGTATAACTGGCTGCCCCTGGCTGTTAGCGTGAAATTTAAGATATTGGTCATGGTCAACTGGGCGCTTCACAGACATGGCCCTATCTATCTTCAGAAGCGCGTCTCTTTCTACACGCCTACCCGCTCTCTGCGCTCTTCATCTTTATTTCTGGCCCGGGTCCCGCGTTTTAAGCGTCAGAGGATAGGGGGCTGTTCCTTCTCAGTTAAAGCGGCAGTTGCTTGGAATGCCCTTCCTCTGGGTCTGCGTACCATCCAAGACCTTGGCGTTTTTAAGAAAAAATTGAAGACACATTTGTTCATGTAAACCCTCTGCAATCCTCTTTGGTCCCGCGCCGGGACTCTCACGAGTAGCTGAGCGCGTTATAAATTCTCATAACATAACAACATAACATAACATCAAGCATAAATTGCTTTGGGGAAAGGTGGCAGCTCTTAAAGATGATCTGCCATGTGCTCATGTCATTCACACATTGGGCCCACAAAGTGTTGGTTTATATGTTGTAGGGAATTCATTGGCTGATGAGGCTGCCAAAGAGGCAGTTCAGACAGTCTTAGTAGCTGTGATTACTCATTCACATATGGGAATAGATCAGTGCTTAATTTCAGCCAGTGGTTTCTGGTGCTCAGCACCGACACTTAATTGTCAACACCATCACTTTTGACAGTCTGCCACATATTGGCGCTGTTTGTCTAATTTAGTGATAAGCACAACAACAGTTGTTTGTTGATTCAATGTACCAAAATGACTAATACTTGCCACCCAAGTCCTTATTATTGCTGTGATGGCTTGGAATAGTTTGAATTTTCACACTTGTGTGATGGTTAGTAGTTGTGTTATTTTGGTCATTGGTAGTGCTGGCAAGGAAAATGGATACTGCAAGCTGCAGTGGCCTCATGACAAGGGCCATGACATTTATTTTTTACGCAAAAAACACTAGAATAGATAATGATATTATGGCTGTGGCTGTGGTCACTGCTTCGGCAAATGGGATGCCCCTACCTAAAACTTTTCCCAAAATTACTGCTATCTGATGAGTGCCCAAAACATTTCATTATGCTTGCAATCCTAGGGTGGGTGATCAAGTGATACCCAAACAAGTCTACAAGTTAGAGCTAATAATTACTACACATGAAGGACTAGTGTCAGCCCATGCAGGTGTGGCAGCCATAATTTCCTTGCTACAGACATCCTACTGGAGGCAGGGTCTTTATAGATAGATGAAACAATATGACCATTGCTGAAACATTTGCCAACAAAGTAAACGTTTCACTGTTGTTGACCACCACAGACACCCCTTCTAGTTTCTAATAAACCACTAAATTGTGTCTACTTGGATCATTGTGGACCTCTAAATTCAGATGATGCATTCAAATTAATTTTATTGGCTCTTGGTTCATGTTCTCAAGTTTTATAGGTGTGCCCACAGTCATTGGCTGACACTTAAACTGGTATAATAGACATTAAAGTTTTTATCAGTGCATATGCAGCAGCAGCATTCCACTCGAACCAAGGACCTGCTTTTGCCTCTAGGGTTCACCATAATACCATGGAAAACCTGAGAGTTGCTGTACATTATTACTTTCCCAATCATCCTGAGGAAAATTTGATAGAGGAGTAGAAAACCCCGGAATTAAAGCAGTCCATACTAGCTATAGTATTAGGTACAGGTCGTAGTTGGATCCATCACCTGTATCAAGTTTAGAAAGCTTTCACTAATCTGTCTAGAAGATCCTTGGGTGGTCATAACCCCTATGAGTACCTTCTTTTTGGGGTCCAGTTGTAGGTCCCAGATCGTGTTAACCCCTGCAAAGTGGCGGCTGATGTGCACTTTGACATCACTTAATATTTAGCTGTTTTACAGGAATTACAAGACTTCCGAGATGTGAATGTGAATACTAATTGTTCACCTACTGACAAAGTGAAGGAGCAACCAGCAACTTCTGACAGGATTGCTAAACTTGGGGATCTAGTCTGGGAGAAGATTACAGAAAAAAGTGAATTCAGACCATCATTCCGTGCCCCTGTGCTTGCTGTTCAAAGTACTTGAACTGTGATTTTGCCACAGCTTGATGATTGTAAACAGGAACAACAAGTTTCCATTGATTTAATCATGTTCCATCATGTAGCAAATCCTAAATATTAGGCCATGAGTACATCTGGGTGGCCCCTTATCTCCTCTTCCTACACTGCAAGGGATCCCTCTTCATGAACTCAGCAGTCCTAATACAAGTACTCCCTGCTGGGGACTTCTGATGCCGAAAAGCACTCATGCCTGTTTCTACTGCAGCATCAAACAATGACATTATATATTATCCACTACCTTTGGACGTACCAACATACTCTCTTTTGCCTAATGAGGTTCCTGTTTTTTTCAGTCTGCCTCCGGTTACTTTTTCAACATTGATGATTGTTCTTCAGATTCCTCATACACTTCTTTACATGGTACACTCACACTGCTTGGTACTACTTTTGGATTTTCTTTTCCTTGGTTTTCCTCTTCATCTGGATTGGATTTGTTACCATGTTTTTCTACTGCTAAATGGACACTATCTACCAGAACGTTCTTCTCCAGAACTGCTAGTTGAAGTTCTTACCTCCCATTCTTCCTTACATAAGATCTGAAGAGACTTATCCCTTGTGAACATTACTGCATTTCCTGTCCATGAAAGTATCGTTTGAGTTAAAGTACCATGTGACATTTTTGGTACCACAGAAACTTTGCAAATCCCATATCTTTATTTATTTTATTTATTTATTTATTAAGCTTATAGAGCGCGACAGCTACCCAATGGGTTTCCCGGCGCTGAAAAGACAGTGAGCAAATGACTCGAGAAGTTCCTACGTACTAGAGATTATTGATTAAACAGCCAGGTCTTGATAGCTCTGCGAAAGCGGGAATAACTGCTCTCTGTACGGATGTTGCAGGGGAGAGAATTCCAAAGTTTTGGACCTAAAAAAGAAAAAAAACTACCTCCCATTCTAGCGAGTCTATACTTGGGCACGTTAAAAAAGCCTTGGGATGAAGATCGGAGGCAGCGTGCAGGAGTATAGGTATGGGCCAGGGATTGAAGGTAGCAGGGGGCAGACCCCCACTTTATTTTATGCATGTAACTCAAAGTTTTGAATTTAACCCGGCTCCGCACTCTCAGCCAGTGTAGATCACGGAGGTGCCCCATAATGTGGTCATTTCTGCGGCTTTTGCATAAAAGTCTCGCAGCGGCATTTTGAACAAGTTGGAGGCATCTACTGACTGCCTTAGTAGCCCCTAGGTAAAGGACATTGCCGTAATCCAACCGAGAGGTTATCAGGGCATTGACAACAGACTTTTGGATGTCAGGCGGCAGCATCCAGATTATTTTTTTTAACCAACGCTAAATGGTAAAACAGGTGGCTGCCACCTTATTTACTTGACACTGCATAGTTAGGCTATTGTCAATAGTGACCCCCAGATTAGGCACGTGTTCAGATGGAAGAGGGAGGTCACCCATTTCTGAAGGCCAATGCTTAGAATTCCAAAGGTCATATTTTTGACCGAGAACTAGGACTTCAGTTTTTCCTCCATTCAATTTAAGCAGGTTTTGATTCATCCAGTTAGATATTTTCTTTAGGCCTAACTGGAGGAGGGAGGTGGAGGCTTGATCCGAATGAGATAGGGAAAAGATAATCTGAGAGTCATCGGCGTATGTAAATAGATTAAGACCTTCTTGTTCCGCAATGTGGGCTAGAGGCGTGACATATAGATTAAATAGAAGGGGACTAAGAATCGAGCACTGGGGAACACTATAAGGGGACGCATGGATATTAGAAGTAGGAGTATTGGAAAAAATTTGGAAGGTCCGGTGAGCAAGAAAAGATTTCAGCCAACCCAGAGCCAGGCCTCCGATGCCCATAGTAGCAAGGGATTTTATGAGTATGGTGTGAGAAATGGAGTCAAAAGCTGCGCTGAGATCGAGAAGAATCAGCGCAGCTGTATCTCCTCTATCCAGAAGATGCCGGAGGTTTTCTGTAACACCCAGCAGAGTTGTTTCAGTAGAAAACCCCGGGCGGAAACCAGATTGAGAAAAGTGAAGTAAATAATTGGCCGCGACGAATTGGGCAAGATGGAAATGAATATGCCTCTCCAAACATTTGGAGAAGGCCGGCAGCAGAGAAATGGGACGGAAATTTGAAAGAACTTTAGGATCAGCAGTGGGCTTTTTCAAAAGGGGAGTCACCATGGCATGTTTCCCGCTTGCCGCGACAGAAGCACTTCTTATTGAGAGATTAAGGGCTTTACAGATTGTAGAAAGCTGCGGAGTGTCCAGTAATTTGAGTATTGAAATGGGAAGTGGGTCTGCTGGTGAGCCCGATTTCACATTACCTAGAATCTCCGCAAGTACTTCTGGGTTGATGTCTGGCCAGGAAGTTAAAGGATCGTAAGTAAGAAGTGAATGGTTGTTAGTACAGTGATGTATGCTTACCGGACTAATAGCTTGCGGCAGCAGGGGATTATTGCAATTCTGTTTCGCTATGTCCTGATAGATATTTTCTATTTTCCTTGTGAAAAACTGCGCTAGTTCTTCACATTGGTTATTATTCAGGGGGAGAGATTTGGCTATGGTCTGAGAGCCTGCTAAATCTTTCACTAGGCCAAAGAGTGTTTTGGATTTGTTGGTTGCTTCAGCAATAGTACTTGCAACATAGCTGGCCCTCGTCAGGGTGCAAGACTTGTGGTAGAGCTTCAACTCTTTCCTGTAAGCAGCACAAGCTTCGGGGTAATAATCCTTTCTCCATGTGAGTTCCAACCTTTTGCATTTGGATTGCTCTGATTTTAGCGATTTATTGAACCAGAGTGCTGGAGATTGCTATGGACAATATTATAATACCAGGTTTGATTTCTAATGAATGGGATGTAGTAACTGCATCTAATATGTTATCTGAATTAAAATTCCATATAGTATTCAAAAATGAGGATTTGTATTTAAATTCTGCAAACTAAGGTGAAATGTTTTGTTATCAACACTATGATCATCATTACTTACATAGAGCTAGTACACCACCCGCTGTTTTTAACTATACACAGTGGGAACACAGATGAGCCCATAATATGGGCAAAACCAGTCCTGGGTTGCTTGTTTTCTGGTTCAGGGAGGACCTGGCTTGGCAGTTCGGGCTTGACTGTTTCTATTGGAGACTGATTTGTCTATAGCAGGGTCCAAACTGAGGTGGCATGCTGTGCAAAATAACAATGGATTGGGATGGGGCCCCAAGTTATTACCAGTTGCTGAGATTAATTCAAGCATTCCATCCATCACTGTTTTGTATACTTATTGAGTTGAGAGTGCAGCACGTTACAACAGAATAAAAAAAATGCAAACTCAGGTCTACAGCTTCAGTGCTCCAGAGGTGAGCCAAAAAGCACTTTCTTGATCTCTCATTTTTGTCTAGATTATCCCGTATTGAGATGGATGAAGTCTTTTAAGTTGGTGGTTGATGACACTTGAGCAAGGGAAGAAATGCACCATGAACCTTCATTAGGGAAGCTAATTCCAATGTGCATGCAAAGGTCAGGAGGGCTGGGTTGTAGTCAATGATTGGGGTGCTGTCAATTGCCTATTGCCAACCTGTAGTTGCTGGCTTGCATAGTGTAGAATGACACTCCACCAGTATTAGCAGCTTTTAATCTTAATGGGAAAAATAAGTGCTAAGTTGACTTGTCTAACTTTTAGTTGCAAAGGTCTGGCTATTGTATTTATATTCAGACACATTCATTCTTGGATGCAGGCCTTAAATGGGTGACCAAACCAAGCCTGGACACCATATTCTCACTAGCTTCTGCTCCCAGGATACAAGGAACCTGCATAGCCATTTGTTTCCCTTGAGTGTTTTCACCCAGTTTTATTTTTCTGTTAGCTAATGTTACCTATATGTACTGATAATCTAGCTATTTTTCTATTTGTAGCTTTGTTTCCTCAGGTAGCATATGCTCAAATATATTGGTTGTTAATTTTACAAGTTTTTATCTACATTGAAATTTATATTCACGTATGTCCCTTTGTGATTTACAATAACATTGTTTCTTTTTGTATTTATTTACTTATAAATAAAAACTTTTATAAAGTATTGTACTACTAAATACCAAATATAGAAATATTATAATTTTAGAATACTGTGGACCAAATATTGAGGACCAAAATACCGAAAGGAAAGTGCATATAGAGGAAGTATAGATTTTCTATTCCTTCTATACACCTTGAGGTTATGTATATTGTCAAGGTACATATATGTGGAGTTGGTATAGAAAATCTATGCTTACTCACCTTTTGATATTTTGGTTTTGATATTTTATTCTCAATATTTCCATACCACTATATTCTTTCTTCAAAATTCAGGGGCAGACCCGCACAAAGCTTTTATGAAGCAAAATTGTCTTTTAAAGAGATTTTCGTTATGGTGTGTGGCCATTCAAGATAGCACAACAGAGTGCTAGATCTTTCTTCTTGTCTGCATTGTATCCCAAGGAGTCCATGCTTGGACTTCCTGGACCATTTCCCTTTCTAGAGTTGAAGGCAGAACAGCTTTATCAGGGACTGTTCTTGCACAAAATAAGAGGATTATAGCCACATATTCACTGGCAATAAACCATTTATTTTAATAGTTTTTTATAGCACAAACACAACCCTTGCAGGTATCAGAGTGCATTTCAGAATTACAGGGTGCCGAGTAGTAAAAGCATTAGTAACATATTCATTATGAGTTCACTGACAGTTGAATAGCATGGTTACTTTGTTAATATCAACATAATGTCATATTTCATCCACTGCAAATACCAGGCATAGTTGAGAAGCAAGGAGATGACGTCGGTATTGCACGGAAGAGCGCATTATATAGCTAGAAATAGTTAGTCATGTGAACAACTGAGGAGAATAGAGTCATGTGATATAGGAAAGAAATTTGCTCATGAGGAATTGTTTGATTTTTTTTAATGAAATGATCAAGGGATTCGTTCAGATATCGGGAGGTAAAGAGTTCCAGATTCTTGGGGCAGTCCCAGGGAAGGGACCGTTGTAGGTTTTCTTCTTGTGGAATCTCTGAGATTTCAGAAGAAAGACATTTGTACTTCAGGTTGCTCTGGAACTTCCCGAGAGTTTGAGCTTCTGGATGAGATAGTTATGGGTGTTATGGTGGAGGGCTTTATGCATCATGCAGGCAATTTTTAGCTGAATTCTAGCTTCATATGGGAGCCAATTGATTGATTTGAGATCCAGAGAGATGTGGTTGTATCTTTTTTAGCCAGTGATGAGTCTAGTGGCAGAGTTGAGCAAGGCTTTTAGAGGAGCAAGTTTGAATCTGGTTAGTCCAGATATGGTTGTACTCCCATAAACCAACTTGGGAAGTACTAAGGGTTGTGCAGCATGTTTGAAATCACTGGGCGAAGGAAATGTTTTAATTTACTTAAAATACTCATTTGATGATTTGCTGCTTTCGTGGATGCACTAATATGTTTCTGCATATTGAGTTTTTTGTAAAGAGTAACACCCAGTGATTTTGCAGAGTCAATGATTTGTGGAGTGCAGTTGAGGGTTGTAAGCTGGTTCAACCATTCTTCGATTATCAGTGCCTGATTGGGTGGGCGGATAAGCAGGAGCTCAGTTTTTTAGTATTTAGTTTGAGGTGATTAGTTGCTAGCCAATTTTGAATTTCTATTAGTGTTGTGTTCTCCAAAATGATGTCTTCTGCGGAGGAGACTTTGAGGTATAGCTGGATATCATCAGTGTACATGTGGTAGTTGATGTTGTATGAACACAGAATTTCTGTTAGGGGCTCCATGAATAGATTGAAAAGGGTGGGTGAAAGAGATGATCCTTGTGGGACCCCAGTGTGATCAGCATGGGCTGAGATGGAGCAAGATTAAGCTTAACTCTTTGAGATCTCTTTAGGAAGTAGTCGAAGAACCATTTAAGGACTGGACCTGAAATGCCCATACTGTGTTCCAAACGTTCTAGGAGGTCTTTGTGCTTTACCATATCGAATGCCGCTAATAGGCCAAGGAGGACTAGTACATAAGCTTGGCTCTGGTCGAGCATTTTTAGTGCATCGTCTACAATGTGTGTCATAGCAGATTGGGTGCTGTGCCCAGCACGGATTCCTGAGTAGAATTGGTCTACAAGAGGGAACTGATCGATGTGGTTACAGAGTTGAATCTGAACACATGTTTTCAGGAGTCTCGCCAGGTTAGGGATATTGAAAATAGGTCGGATGTTGTTAAGGTCGGTTTTGTCTGCTTTTGGTTTATTAGAATGGGGGTAACATGTCCTGATTTCAGGCAGTCAGGGATGAAGCCTTGAAGGAGGGAGGTATTGACAATCTTGGTCCAGATTGGGAGTAATGCGGTATGATATCCTTGAAGAATTTTGAGGGAAAAGTGTCGTTGAAATGGTTTTATGGTTTCAGTCTAATTAAGATTTTATGAATGGTGTCTTCATCAAATGTTCTAAAGGAGTTCCAAGAGGTGTTGTATTTGGGGTACAGGCTGGGATAGCATACTGGAAAGAGAGGCCCGGGAGAGGATGGGCAGGGCTGAGGGGAGTAGGATGTTGTTCTAAGGCCAGCTGCAGGTCATTTGTAATGGTTTATGCCTTCTGCAAAAAGAAGGAGGTTGTCAGGCGAAGTCTTCCTCAGGGTCTGTCGTGAAGTAATAAGGACCCACCTCTCGATACCTCCAATTCCGAATGTAGTAAATACACAGAATCTTGGAGTGATCAAGCGGGGGGGAAAAGGGAATTAGGAAGGGAACAGCAGGGAAGGAGATCTGAAAAGGAAAAGTTAGCAACACACTCTTCCTGTTGAAAGTCTGTTTCTTGACCTTTAACCCCAAACCGGGTTTTTACATAAATACAAAACAATAAACTTATTATCATTAGTTTTCAAAAGGTTTCTTGTAATTTCAAAGCATTACACAATTTCCTATTCACAAATCCGTTTATTCCTTTGGTTGCGAATAGCGACAGATTCTTCCCTCAAAAGAATTAGAATTATGCTTTAGTAAATTGTCTCCTTTACCAAAGTTGTAGGGATTACATAACATAACACATAGTTACATGTTTTCATATACTCAGAAATCCTTTACGCAAATTATCTCAATTCTGAATTGCGCCAAAAATCACAATATTACCCCTTGTGAATACGCGACACAATAAGCTATGCACTACACGTATATCATGTAACAACCATTGCCAGCAATGAGAAACATTACGAGTGCCAAGCAGAACATGAATGAAGAGCCAAAGATCTTGTGTAATCAAACACTTAATTAGTATTTAGATAATACCTTAAACATAAATCAGGAATTTTACCATTTAGTTTAATAAAGCGCAGTTTACTCTGATTTCTTCTGCCTACCTGCAGAGTACGACCTACTCTGCTTTCTGTGAAGGTCTCTATCTTCTCTGGACTCACAGGATGGTTAAACTCCCAAAGGATCAGCAAAACGGAAGGAAGCTGGAACTGACACACCCCCTGGAAAGATCTCTGAAAGCCTCCGGTGATTTCTTCCTCCAAAACGCTGGATCTGCCTAAAACAAGATGAGGAGAAAGGAGAGCCCACAGCCTCTCCCCAGAATCATCCAGAATAGTGAGCACAGAAGGCAGGGCGCGGTCGCGTAAGCTAGCGTGCTTACGGCGCTCACGCATGCGACCAGTCTACTAAACCTCACGCATTAGGCGGACATGCCAAACCTCACGCATTAGGCGGAAAAGCATAAAACAGCATTTTAAGGACAGGCAGCCTGCACAGACATGCTAACAGGGATGCAGGATAGACGCACAAGCAGGCCTAGCACACACCAGCCACCAACGCCCTCCCAAGGACGACTGATGCATCTTGCCACACGGGCACCCCCGAACGCTGAGTGGGGCGGGCCCTAGACCGCAAGCCACCCTAGCCCTGACAGTACTCCCCCCTCCCAAGAGCGGTCTAGGGCCCGGCTTCAGAGGGTGAAGGAGGTGGAAACGGCGTAACAAGCGAGGGGCATGAACATTTACAGCCGGCTCCCAGGAATCATTCTCAGCACCGTACCCCTTCCAGGAAACAAGATACCACAACCTGGAACCCCGACGCTTAGAATCCAAAATGTTCTGCACCTCATATTCCCAATTGCCATGAACTAAAATTGGTGCTGGACGGGGAGCCAGGTTCTGATTAGCAGGCTTAAGAAGGGAAGTATGAAAGACCGGATGAATGCGCAGGGACCTGGGCAACAACAGTTTGAATGTCACAGGGTTCACCTGACGCAGGACTGGATAAGGACCAATGAACTTAGGTTGAAACATACTCTTATGTTTAAAGTTCAAGTTCTTTGTGGAGAGCCAAACTTTGTCTCCAGGGGCATACTCAGGACCTGAACGATGTCTTTTATCATACTGCCCTTTATACTTTCTTTTGCTTTGTAATAAGCGATCTTGGATTTGACGATGAATAGTATGCATAAGTTGCACACAGTCTCTAACTGCCGGCACACCACTCCCATCATTGGGTAGAGTCAATGGAATGGTGTTAGGTACATAGCCGTAAAGAGCCTCAAACGGAGAGGATCCGGTTGAGGAATGAGGCGAAGTATTGTATGCAAACTCAGCGATCCAAAGTAAATCTAACCAAGATTTCTTAGAGTCCGTAACATAACATCTCAAGTATTGCTTCAAAGTTTGGTTCAGTCTTTCAGTCTGCCCATCAGTTTGAGGATGATAACTTGTGGACATATTGGAAGTAATCTGTAGATCTTTACACCATTGTTGCCAGAATTTGGAAGAAAACTGAGAACCACGATCTGAAAGCAAAACTGAAGGCAAGCCATGTAAGCGCACCACATGTTGCAAGAATAACTGCGCTAATTGACCAGCAGTAGGTAATTGCTTACAAGCAATGAAATGTGCATATTTGGTTAAACTGTCCACAACTACTAGAATCACAGTATGCTGATTGATTGGTGGCAAGTCAGTAATGAAATCCAATGAAATATGTTTCCATGGTTCAGTTGGTGTTGGTAAAACCTGCAAAAAACCTTTTGGTTTCGTGTGATCGGATTTAAATCTTGCGCAGACTTCACAATCATTAGCCATCTTCATCACATCCTTCTGCAGCGTAGGCCACCAAAACATCTTTTGTATCTTCTCCACAGTCTTTCTGGGGCCTGGATGTCCTGCCATAGGATGTGAATGTAACCAGTTGAACACAGTTTCCTGTAATGTCAAAGAGGGCAGATATACTTGTTTTCCATGGAAAGGTATTCCTTCTTTGATAGTTTGATCTTTTTCGGGGTTCAACCATAGTTTCCACTGAGAAGGAGGAAAACTTTCATGAATATTTTCCAGAAACTGATCGGCTGAGAGCACACAGATTACCTTGCCAGGATCGATTATAGGTTGTGGAGTCCCTTCAAAGCGATGCAAAGAAGAGTCTTTTCTGGACAAGGCATCAGCTTTCTTATTGTCTTGTCCTGGGCGAAAAGTTACTATGAAATCATACTCGGCAAAGAACATCATCCAACGGAGTTGTCGCGGGGTTAACATTCTAGCTGAACTCATGAACTGTAGATTTCTATGATCTGTATAAACTGTTACAGTAAATTTCGCTCCCATTATGTAGTGTCTCCATTCTTTGAAGGCCTCGAGTATAGCAAGCAATTCTTTTTCAGCTATAACATAGTTTTGCTCTGCGGGATTTAGTTTTCGAGACATGTAAGCAACTGGATGCATTTGACCAGTAGTGTGATGCCTTTGAGAGAGAATGGCTGCAATGGCTACATCAGAAGCGTCAGCTTCAACGATGAAAGGTTCTTTTACGTTGGGATGCATGAGAACGGGTGCTTCAGTAAAGGCCTTTTTTAGCTTCTGGAACGCATTTTCAGCTTCTGAGGTCCATTCAAATTTCACCTTCTTCCTCAACAAACGTGTAATAGGAGCCACCACAGCAGAAAAGTGATCAATGAAGCGCGGGTAAAAATTCGCAAAGCCCAAGAAGCATTGTATGTCTCGAACTGATGTCGGAGTAGGCCATTCAGCAACTGCTTTAATCTTCCTGTCTGTCATTTTCATTCCAGTTGGTGTGAGGAGAACTCCCAAAAATTCAACTTCTCGAACATGAAAATCACACTTAGATAGTTTACAATACAAGTTGTGAGACTGAAGAGTGCTCAAAACCTTTTTGACGTGGACTTCATGTTGAGCCTCAGAATCGGAATAAATCAAAATATCGTCTATATAGACGATAACAAAAAGATCCAAAAATTCTTTCAAAGCATCATTCAGAAAAAACTGGAAAGCCGCTGGTGCATTGCACAGCCCGAATGGCATTACCATGTATTCAAACAATCCATATCGAGTTTTGAAAGCAGTCTTCCATTCATCACCTTGCCTGATACGAACCAAATGGTAGGCCCCTCTAAGGTCCAATTTGGTGTAAATTTCGGCCTTTTTAACTTGGTCCAACAGTACGGGGATGAGTGGTAATGGATATTTATTTTTGATAGTGATTTTATTCAACGCCCTATAGTCGATACAAGTTCTTAATTCTCCATTTGCTTTTGGGATGAAGAACAACGGAGATGCTGCCGGGGACTTGGAGGGGCGGATGAAACCATTCTCTAAATATTGATCAAGATACTGTCTTAAATGTTGGTTCTCTTTTTCAGACAGAGCATAGATGCGGCAATTTGGGACACTAGAACCTGGTACGAGATCAATTTGACAGTCATAACTACGATGAGGAGGAAGGAGGGCTGCCTTAGCTTCACTGAAAACCTCTGCGTATTCCTTGTACATTTTAGGTAAAAGTGTTTCTTTTTCTTCTGCTGTGGCCAATTGACTTAAAGTTGGTTTTGAGGTGTTTAGACAAGAAGAATGGCAAAAATCAGACAGGAAAACCAGTTCTCTCTTCCGCCAATCTATGGTTGGATTATGTAAACAAAGCCAAGGCATTCCAAGAATGAAACCATATTGAGGTGCTTGAATAACATCAAATTGAAGCTCTTCCTTATGTAATTGCTGCTTAGCATCTTCACAGAACATAATGACTTTAGAAGTTTGCATGGTTACTGGCCCTCCAGCTAATATTTTTCCATCCACAGCTTGGACAATTTCTGGAGTCTCTTTTTGTTCACAGATGATTCCCAGGCATTGGGCAGTTTCTAAGTCCACAAAATTGCCTGTAGCCCCAGAATCAACTAACACTTCCATTTGGCATGTTTCCCGAATTAACCTGATTTGCACTGCTAATCTAAAATGTGCTTTGTAGTTAGAGACACATGAATTCACAGAAGGGAAGGCAATGGTTCCCAAGAGATCTCCCTTCAAACATCTTGGGCCAGCTAGTTTTCCGACTTTTGTTCTGTTTTTTCCAGAGCTGCTGATTTACTAGGATTAGAAAATCTTCCTTTAGGTTTAGTTAGGCAGTCCTTTACGAAATGACCTTTTCGTCCGCAATAAAGACATTGACCATTTTTACGTCGACTATCTTTTTCTTCTTTAGACAAAGGTTGTCTTAAAGTCCCAATTTCCATAGGTTCAGCCCCAGCTTCAGAGTTTGCGAATTGAGGTCTGGATTTAGTTTCTGATCTCCAAGTAGGTTTGTCTATTCTTTTTTTATCAGATCTTCGTTCAGAGAGTCTATGATCTAAACGCAGAGTCAGATTAATCAACTCAGAACACACTGTTGGTTGAGGGTCTATTTGCGCCAAAACATCTTTTAGATCATCTTTCAAACCCTGATAAAAAAGAGCTGCCCTTTTTTCCTCTGGCCAGGAAGTTTCGGCAATCAGTCTGTTGAAGTGTGATAAATAAGAGACAAGGTCCCTGTTTCCTTGTTTTAACTGAAGCAACTCTCGATCTGCTGATAAGGTCACAGTTCGTCGATCGAAAACCTTTTCAAATTCTTCCACAAAACGTTTCCAATTATATAACAAAGTGTCATCTTGTCTGACCAAAGGAACTGCCCAGTTTGCGGCATCTCCGGTCAAATAAGAAATCAAGAACGCAATCTTAGACTGAGGGGTTGGAAACGCAGCTGGTCTACAAGCAAAATGTAATTCAATTTGGGTCAAAAAGATTTGCACCTTGGAGGAATCCCCAGAAAATCGTTCAGGAGCTGCAAGAGGAATCTGGGGAGGAACAGTGACTGCTATGTTTGTAGTTCCCCTACCAGCACCAGTTTCCTGTACATCTTCGGGAAGAGGAGTACTCTGTAGTTGAATATTATCTACCTTAGCCGCTAACAAGGCGGTTGCATTCATTGTTTCTTTTAAATCTGCTTGCATACGCATGAGGGCCGACATTAAATCATTAATGGTAGTCATTATGACTTCCCGTACAGACCAGGAGGAATAAAATTCGTGGGCTCACTATTCTGTCAGGCGAAGTCTTCCTCAGGGTCTGTCGTGAAGTAATAAGGACCCACCTCTCGATACCTCCAATTCCGAATGTAGTAAATACACAGAATCTTGGAGTGATCAAGCGGGGGGGGAAAAGGGAATTAGGAAGGGAACAGCAGGGAAGGAGATCTGAAAAGGAAAAGTTAGCAACACACTCTTCCTGTTGAAAGTCTGTTTCTTGACCTTTAACCCCAAACCGGGTTTTTACATAAATACAAAACAATAAACTTATTATCATTAGTTTTCAAAAGGTTTCTTGTAATTTCAAAGCATTACACAATTTCCTATTCACAAATCCGTTTATTCCTTTGGTTGCGAATAGCGACAGATTCTTCCCTCAAAAGAATTAGAATTATGCTTTAGTAAATTGTCTCCTTTACCAAAGTTGTAGGGATTACATAACATAACACATAGTTACATGTTTTCATATACTCAGAAATCCTTTACGCAAATTATCTCAATTCTGAATTGCGCCAAAAATCACAATATTACCCCTTGTGAATACGCGACACAATAAGCTATGCACTACACGTATATCATGTAACAACCATTGCCAGCAATGAGAAACATTACGAGTGCCAAGCAGAACATGAATGAAGAGCCAAAGATCTTGTGTAATCAAACACTTAATTAGTATTTAGATAATACCTTAAACATAAATCAGGAATTTTACCATTTAGTTTAATAAAGCGCAGTTTACTCTGATTTCTTCTGCCTACCTGCAGAGTACGACCTACTCTGCTTTCTGTGAAGGTCTCTATCTTCTCTGGACTCACAGGATGGTTAAACTCCCAAAGGATCAGCAAAACGGAAGGAAGCTGGAACTGACACACCCCCTGGAAAGATCTCTGAAAGCCTCCGGTGATTTCTTCCTCCAAAACGCTGGATCTGCCTAAAACAAGATGTAGAGAAAGGAGAGCCCACAGCCTCTCCCCAGAATCGTCCAGAATAGTGAGCACAGAAGGCAGGGCGCGGTCGCGTAAGCTAGCGTGCTTACGGCGCTCACGCATGCGACCAGTCTACTAAACCTCACGCATTAGGCGGACATGCCAAACCTCACGCATTAGGCGGAAAAGCATAAAACAGCATTTTAAGGACAGGCAGCCTGCACAGACATGCTAACAGGGATGCAGGATAGACGCACAAGCAGGCCTAGCACACACCAGCCACCAACGCCCTCCCAAGGACGACTGATGCATCTTGCCACACGGGCACCCCCGAACGCTGAGTGGGGCGGGCCCTAGACCGCAAGCCACCCTAGCCCTGACAGAGGTGTAGTCCTCATAGCTTGGAAGCAAGTTGGTTTCCACCAGTGTCTGATTGGGTGCGTAGTTCGATTGTGCTTTTAATAGATCAAATAGTTTTTTGGGTGGGTTAATCACTTGATAGAGTTGGTTTCTGAAGAAGTCTGTTTTTGAATTTCTGATGTTTTTGTAGTAACTGTTACTTAATGATCTCAGGTGATTGAGATGCTCAATGGACGGCGCAAATGTCTATTGACGTTCATTTAATCTCAAATGACATCTTTCTGTGTTGAGACTACCATTGTACCATGGTTTGGACCTTTTAGTGGGCATTCTTAGTTGGAGTGGAGTGATTGGAGTCAAGAACAGATTCCATGGAGCGAGTGTAGTGATTTGTAAGATCAAGGACATTTGAGAGCTCTTCAGGTAGAGTCAAGTATTGTGACTGAGCGAAGTCAGATTATTTCCTTTGACGTTTTGCATGTTCCTTTTCCAGATTTTGGGCTTGTATTGCTGTGCTGTGTTGTTTATGAAATGTTCAGTGAGATTAAGTCAGAGATTAAGTACTTAGGTATCTCTATAGTGTAGTCGCTGGAGGTTCTTTCAACAATAACTTAGGAAAGGTGGCAAGGAGGCAAACCTATTGCTTACTAGATGGAGGAAGTTGCCCTTAGCAATCTACGGGTGAGTAAATCTGATCAAAATGTCAATGCTACCTAAACTGACATACCTTTTCAACAATATTCCGCTGGAATTTCCTAGTCTGGCTTGAACTAAACAACAGAGGAAGTTTACAAGCTTTATTTGGGGATCGGGGGGAGCCAGCCTCTCCTGGAAGATGTTGAGGCGGACAGTGAGGGAAGAAGGTCTGGCGCTTCCAGAGCTGAACCTGTATTGCATTGCCTTTCAATTTAAGAACAGCAGGATGCTTCATGGGACTCCAGAGAGATCATCTTTGGGGAGGATGTTGGCAAAACTGACCACAGAATTGTGAGCTACGGGATGTCTTCATAAGTTTGGTGCCCTAAATTCTTCAAAAAAGTGAGATTAAAGGTGATAAGAGCTGCACTTACTTTATGGGTCAAAGTTAGGAAAATTCTGGGGATAAGCTATTACTTTGTGTTTTCACCAATTTGGGATTCTCCTGGTACACCTGAATGTATGTTGGACAGTTTAAGTCTCCCCCTGAGAAGGGCAGGGATACTCACTTGGGGGGAGATATTTACAGAACACGGTTTAATACCTTGGGAAATACTCAATGTTAGGACAGGGGCCTCCCTATCATAATTTAAGTATATGCAGCTTTCTTCTTGGTATAAAAGGGATATCCAAGGAGGGAACAACCCCTATGCAAGACGTGAAACCTAAAGGCAGAGAAGTTGCTATTTGGTATTAGAAATTATTAGATGCAGAAAATAAGAGATTGCTGATACCACAGAAGATATGGGAGGAGATGATACCAGGGCAAGAAGGGCAAGAATGATTAAATTGTGTCATACAGCCTTAAAATGTCTATACTCCACGGCTAAACCAGCCAACTTAAAGAGAAACCACTTCTTCGCCCTGAATAGATTGCATAGGACACCTCAGAAGGTCGCCAGATTTGTAAATAAATCGACCCCTAAATGCAGAAGATGTGGGTCTCTTAAAGCAAATGATGAACATGTTTTTGTGTCCTGTCCTATGCTTGAAAGATACTGGGAAACCATTAGCAACGTTGTATCAGAAATTATGGGAACAAGATGACTCCTGTGCTGGTAATGTTATGGGTCGATACTACAACAAGGGATCTTCTTAGTAAGCCTCTGTGATGTTACGTGTTCTACCTAATATTGCTTGCCAGAAGAGAGATATGCATACATTGGCTGGACACAAGCCCCCACCGCCCATGGCAGTGAGTTGGTTAAAGGCAGTCCGTTGGAGTAGTAGGTTGGCATTTGGAAGTACTTCAGCTAGAGCGGATACAATATGGTTTAAGTACATAAGATAGATTGACATCCCAGATTCAGAGAATGAAAGTCTTATGATTTCATCCAAGCGAATGGGTATTGGTCTTCAGCCAAGAAAGCTTTGGGACCATTGCCAATGCAGTAGGCTGATGGCCATACCCACCACATATAACATAGCCTGAATCTAAAGTGGCTCTGGTGTTATGAAGACTCTTCTGTGATGAGGAAAGTCATTCAGTGGTGGTCGGTCCAATCACAGGGTAGGATAGATTCCATCTGAATTGAGCTGGGTTTTGCAATGATAAGGTCTGAATGTAATCCTTTTGTTGTGAGTGGGCTTGCCAAAGAATTGAGTCAGGTTCAGGTCTGTAAGAAAGGTTTTGAGACTGTTGACTGCTGGATCATTCAGGTCATTCCAATGAATCCTTGTGCCAGCTCACCATCTAGTGATTTTGTACATATTCATCTTGTGCCTAAAAAATATGTTCTTGTGTAAAGCAATTTGGTGCTTGTGTAAAGCACTCAAATGCCTTTGAGCCACGTTTGCGCTATGTAAAACTGCAATAAAAAAACACAAATATGGAATTAAAACCTCAAGACACATATGAAATATCTGCATGACAAGTCTAAAGCTGTTATTGTCGAGGATGCAGTACAGCTCCACTTTTTTCTGAGATATTCTGTATGCACCTACACACTCAGAAATGGAAGTGTAAAGGTAAATAATAGCAAAAGTGCAAAAGTGGCTGAGTATGGACTGGATAATGTGACAGAAGATTTAGAGTGTTTGTCATCACCTAAAAAAGACTAGTGTAATCATCAAATCAATTTGCAATGTCATATTAAGTAGAATACCCAAAAGAGTCCAATTTTTTTGAACGATTATTGTGTATAAGTGTCAAGCAACGTGTGACCATTCTTGCTACAATAGACTGGCCTGTATCCTTTAAGCTGTATTTCCCAAAGTGTGACAACCTACTGATGGGTGGCAAGCTGATCTTGTGGGTTGAAAGTCTGATCAATAAATAAAGATGCTTTTCATTCCTACTTTTATCTTGTTACATTTGCTGGTGCTTCCAAGACAGAGGTCAAATGTAAGGCTATGTCTTCTGACAAATTGCTGTTTATTCTTTTAGCAGGGGGCTTGATGTTTACTTTTGTTTCTCATGTCCAAAGTGAGAATTAACTAACCCAATCCCCATAAAACGGGGGGTCTGCCAAGGGTGTGTGCTGGCACCAACCTTGTTTTCATTATTTGTCAATGACATTCAATGCTTTTTAAAGGGTTGCAACAATGACACACTGAATTTGGGGTGTGTGACAATACCCACCCTATTATTTGCTGATTATACTATTCTTATATCACAAACACCAAAGGGCCTACAATGTTCACTTAGTACTTTCCAAACTTACTGTAGTAAAAAGGGCCTTGAGATCAATACCAACAAAACAAAGTATATGGCCATAAATCCCTATAAGTCTTTCAGAGAAAACTTGTATTTAAATGGACAAAAATTGGAATATCTTCAAAATTTTAGTAACTTGGGTGTGTCCTTGGATTCAAACCTATCTTGGAAGACCCAAATAGAATAGAGCAAGCTGTTACTAATGCAAAACACTCTACCAAGCCTAAAAAGACATGGAAATAGCCTCAACAAGGCGGTATCGCCAGCACTTGAGGTATTTCTATTCAAAGCCCAATCAGCAGCATTATATGGCGCTGAACTATGGGGTTCTTCATCCAATAAGGCTTTTGAGGCCAACGAGAATACATTTTATAGAGCATTGCTAAGATTACCAGTGCGTACGCCGCTAATACCAACCATGCTCGATCTTAATATGAAACGCACTGACCACCATGCAATAATGAGACCCTTAATGTTTTGGGTCAGACTCTGGACACCACCTGTGTTGTTGGATAATAAGATGGCTCTCTTAGAAATAAAAGATCTGGACACTAATAATTGTATTACATGGTTAAAACATGTAGTTCTTGGTTAAAGAAGATTTGCCTAGCACACTTTTTGAATAATCCATCTATGCTAACCCCAAATTCGAAAAAGATTTTAAAAATATTGTGCTGGGCATTTATGGATCATAACAGATTAACTGATAGAGTGAATGGATCTTTGACTAGTAAGTTTCTCATGTTCAAAGATAGTGCTTGCTTCGAACCATTCCTAGATGAAGTAAATCCTCCACTTGCCAAAACACTATACTTGAAATATAGATACAGTGTATTAATGATAAAAACAATAGTAGCAAGGTGGACAAACAACAGCAATGAAATATGCATGCTGTTCTCAGGAAAAGTAAAAGAAGATATTCCACATGTTTTGTTCTTTTGTCCGGCCTATATGGTCCCCAGGAAAAGATGGATAAAACCTCTTTGTACAAACAGAGGTGTGAGATTGTATAGAGAAGCAAAAAAGATTTTAAAAACTGATACCAGCAAGGTTACTATGTTTGGTGTTAGCAGATTCTTGCTGGATGTTATCTTTATAAGAATAAAAGCTGGTGAGAAATTCTAGAGAACTGTTATTGAGCTGCATGGGATGTCTAGGAAACAACACAACAAATTGCACTACTAAGGGTACAAGTTTGGTACGCTTAGAATAATTATGTTCCAAACTCGAATGTTTAATACCATATTTATACACGTGTATCCAAATTATTAGCACTTTAGTTCCGTAGACTACTATATCTCTTAAACTGAATTATTTTATTCATTACTATATGCCTTTTTAAATTAGTTATATAAGGTTCTTAATATAATGATTGACACCGTACCTCCATTATTTACTAAGTATTGAATTGTATCCAAATCTGGTAATTGTAATATTGTGATCCCTCTCTTGTATGTACTTGCACTGTTTTTTTTAATGCATCTTTTATGATACTGCTGTAACGAAATAAAGATTATGAAATGGAAATGGAGAGGAGTTTTTAAACTGAATTATGTGACAATCTTGCAGGGAGTGTGAAAGAAAAGGCTGTAGAAAGTCACTTTTTTGCAACACACAATAAAATGTAAATACCTGTAATGAACTGTGTGATTTAATCAGTTAGGAAAGGAAAAATTAAGCAATTGTTTTTTGTAATTCTGAAGTGTGCTGGAAACTGATTTTAATAGGTTAAAACAATTCAAGACACTTTACTTGGTAATGTACAGATGATAGAAACACGATTTCCACACTTTATCATTTGTGTGCTATATAGTTTTATCAGTGACACTGTCTGTGCAAATTTGGTGGCCATGTTAATGGAAAATGTGCTGTCTGTACATAACGGTACGCTCCTTCTCGTGAAATCACGTGCGGGGTCCCTCAGGGCTCTTCCCTCTCCCCTTTACTTTTTAATTTATACATTTTCCCTCTCATTTTTGCTTTGCAGCACATGGAGGTCGCGGTGTATAATTATGCCGACGACCTCCAACTTATTTTTGACCTGTCCCCGGCCTCGCCAGGTCAAACCAGCTTCCAGTCCGTGATGTTATTCATCCGTGATTGGATGAATACAAACCACCTTAAATTAAATCGGAGCTGGTTCTGACGGGCGGGGTCGCAAATCCTTGGTCACCTCTTTTTTGGCCCTCATCTTTAGGCACTCCCCCTACTCCCTCCCCTTCAGTTAAAACGCTGGGCATTATCCTTAATCATCAACTCACTCTCCACTCACATATCAGTTCAGTTGTTTCCTCTTGCTTTTTTTCCCTACGGACTATTAGGAAAATCTCCCGTTTTTTTTCTGTTTCTGCCCTCAAATTGATCGTAATGGCCATGGTACTGTCAAAAATCGACTACGGGAACATCAATTTCAATGGTGCTCCCGCATATGCCCTTCATCGTCTCCAGCTGGTCCAGAACCAGGCAGCCCGCCTGGTTTATGGCCTGGCTAAGTCACATCACTCCACCCCCCTTTTAAAAGCCCTTCACTGGCTCCCTATTAAGCAGCGGGCACTGTTTAAATTGGGATGCCTCACATTTCAAGCCCGAGCGGGCACTGCCCCAGCATTTATCAACTCTGTCGTTACAAATTACTGCCCGCCGAGAGCTCTCCGTTCCTCTTCTTTGGGCCTGCTGGCAGTACCACGCTTTAAGAAGAAAAGAGTTGGTGGTCAGAAATTTTCAGTTTTGGCCCCCACCTTTTGGAATGCCCTTCCCCCTTCAATAAGACTCCTATCGTCTTATATGGAATACCGCAGGGCCTTAAAAACCTTTCTGTTCCAGCAAGCGTTTACTGGTTAGCCGCGTTCCTCTGTTTGCCTGTTTTTACCACTGTAGCTCCCAGCGCCAAGAAACTGTTTAGTACATGAGCGCTTTACAAATGTTTTTAAATTCAAATTCAAATTCATACCACACGATGGTTTAGTTACATTCAAAAATAGCCCACCCTCCTGTCTATTAAAGGTAGGTCTGTTGGGAAAGTTTGTTCTAATGATTTGGGAAAGTTTGTTCTACTGGCTTGGGAAGCACTGCTTTAAAATGTGGGAGTTCATTTCCTTGAACTCCCTGTAGTGTGCACGCACAGTCTGACAATATAATGAGAGTCACATAGGAATATTTTTATCTCTAGCATAGACAGATTGTAAGAAAATTGGCTGCTTAGGATCACAGCAGCATTTAATACTTTATGTTTGCCTCTGGCAAACTGACATCTGACATCACTGATCCAAAACAGAAACATATGGCCCGTATATGTTATTGCATAGCAAATGTCTGCATCTTCCAGTAAGCGTATTCATTTGTTGGTGACTACATTCCAGATTCATGTATTAGCTATCTACTCTACACAATTAAATGTGTGGACTTTCAAATAACAAATTAAAATAATACAACGTTAAAGCAAACATTGAAAAGGCAATGGGCCAGTATTTCTATTTACTTTTTATCTTTGCCGCTCTTTATTGATTTAAATAAAGCAAGCATAGGCCCCAATCATGTGTGGCCACTAAAATCCAGTGCAAATTGTGTGTCTGCTTATCTGCTATTGAGAGGTGTGCACACATGAGTGAGTATGCAAATCACACCTGATTACAAGTTCGACATCTTGGTATGTAGAGTATTGTAACAATAGGGCACATTATTTCCTAATCCAAGGTGCACAAATATGCCACATGGGCATGGGCGCAAACACTTTGATTCGGAGTCTGTGAACCTAATATTCTATTTTCAATGTACTAATTCCATTTAAGGAGATGGTAAACTTATTCAAAATCCTAAAATGGGAATGTGATCCCATATCCATTTGGTATTTAAAAAGGGCATGTTGTAGGTATCCACTTGAAACACCAAACTCGTAATACAGATATCATTGTTTTTTGCCGTGGAAATCCAGTTGCAAAACATTGACAAATTACAGACTGCTGAGTTAGGGTGGTAAGCCACTCGTAAAATGGAAGGAGCCTCTGGAGAACCCTTCCACTTTGTGAATGTAAAAAAAAAAAAATTGTTGGGGAGTAGGCAGTGATCCAAGGGTCCACTGCATACTGTCAAGCAAACTGAAAAAAAGTAACTTTTGTACAGTAGCAACTTTTCCTTTAAGCTAAAAAGGCTGCATTTTTAACAAAAAAGTTTACTTTATTAAAAGGTGATCACAGACATGATGGTCTGCTGACCCTAGCAGGCCCAAAATATCAGAAGGCAGGATGTTAGCGGTTGGTCACATATCCTCCCGGAAACCCCAAACATAACTGTTTACAGTAAAATGTGATGTTTCAATGGGGTATTTCCCATTAAGGTAAAAATACCAAGAGGAAAATAATTCCTTTTTATTCTTGTTTTACAAATATCATATAGAGTGTCCTTTTCAGGATGCACAGACCTTCACCCACCTAGGTGGCATGCTTCATCATTAGATCCTGCGCCACGCTGGACGGGCGGTGCAATACCCAGTGGGCCCCTCAAACAGAGTTGTGGCTAAAGGGTGGTGATAGTGGGTGGTTGGTGTAGTGGGAAAATTTAAATTGCCTATAGATAGTCAGTATGTACTGCTCTATTTTCTGTAATGGAAATTTATAACAAGGTTAACAAGCATTGGCATAGCCAATAGGTCTCACCTTTGGCAACTTATAAATGTTTAGCCATGCAGAACATTATCAGACTACCTTATACATCATAAACCTAATACTGTGTGTGCCCTATAGATTGTAATTGCATTTATATAGCTCTTACTACCTCCGACGAGGCATTGAATCTCTTTACGCCGGGCAACACGCTACTCCGGAACCCAAGGTTAATGGTTAGTTTAGTGGTATTAGTGTTAATTACCAGGATTATTGTTGTCAAACCATTCCATGGAGTCATTTCAGTTTTTATGGTGGCCTAAAGTAATAGTGCTTCGTTCTGATCATTAGATAAGCATAAGCTGTTGCCTTGAGTGCTGCCCCCTGCTGGCATGGTTAGGCCTTATGCTATTACAGAAGGACAACACCTGGACCAGAGGATGGACAAATGAAAGGATGGCAGAGTGAATGGATGGATAGCCATGTGGATGGACAGGTGAAAAGATTGCAGAGTAAGGGGGTGATGGATGAATGGGTACAAATGTGAATGACTGGACGGTAAAGCGGATAGACAAATGGATGGGTGGATGGCTGAGTGGATAAATGTATGATTGAAAGATGGGTGGCAGGGTGGATGGATGTTGGCAGAGTGGATGGATGGTTGGCAGAGTGGATGGATGATTGGAAGAGTGTATGGATGGATGCCTATGGATATCCTGTGAGGAGGTGCAGGTTGCACCTGCAATCTCTGTCAGCCAGAAACGGCGGTTTTAAAGGATACAAGCAGTAGTGCAATCTGACCCTTAAGTCACAAGTACTGTATCACAAAAAACTTGCACTAGTGTAAAAAAGAGAGCAAAACTAACTACCACAATGTTGCTACTTGTGTAATGCAAAGCAGGACAAACGCATGTATCCAAAGTCTTTAATACAGTAAGGTTCTATGCATATGAGAAAGTTATTGAATATAAATCACTTCACTTCTGTAATTGAAAATGTACCAAAGAATCTTAGTCAACAATTATTATGTAAAAAAAAAAGAATGAACTGATTATGTACTATTGGTTCGAATAGTGTGATAATAAAATATAACTAACTGATTTTGCCACAAACTTAGGGCACGCTATATATTCCAAGAGTGCAGGACATGTGTAAAAAAGCAATACAATTCTGAAAATTGTTTGTTTCCTGTTCAGTAAATTCTGCTGCTCTGTTAACCTGTTATGACACAGCCTTGTCCCAGTGCACGCAGTGACAGGTTTAAAGTACTGGGCTGAAGCCCTGGGCATGCCACTGTACCAAGTTTGCTTCGGTGCCCATATCGTTTACATGTGAGAATCCGCGAACTTAAATTGCTTCTGGTATGCTTTTCTTGTTTTTTACATGGAGTGGACGTCGGTTGTGTTGACTTGGATCTCTCGTGGTCTTTCATTTATTTTTTTCCAAAGAGATCCGTTTGTTTGTAATGTATAAAGTGCATGCCACTCTCAGAACACTCGCAGCTGCAAGACACCTTTGGATGCTAAGAAGTGTTGCGCCTGAGGCATTGGTGGTCCTTTCAACTAATACATCTGAAAGGGCGAGATTTTGATCGATACCTTATATCTATTGATCCAAACCTCGATCTGGTCGACTGAACCTTTATTGCCTGTCTTGGAAGGAAACAGTACACCTATCTGCAAATTAGTTCACCCAAGAAAGGACTCTACTCTTAAAGATCACGGACAACTTCTAGGTTTCAAAAGTTTATTGTAAAGATATAATGAGCTGCAAATACAAGCATCTCAGAATGAGATTCACGAGATACACAGGTCCAATTACATACATGTGCTCTCGAAAAGCCCTCAGACGAGCAACAGAAATCACTAACACAAGTTCTAAAAATAGCAAAGCTATCAGCATAGACGCATATCTCTCCTTCATTTAGGTTGGAGGAAAACGAACACAGGTTAGGCGTCCCTACCCTGTTCTAGATGGTATCCCTACTTAACCAAATCCCAACCTAACAAAGGTGTCAGCAATGAATGACCCCCAAGGGAAGTCACCCACTCTAAGTCTCTTGGTGAAAACCTAAAGTTCTCCAGTCATGACCCCTCACTGCCTACCCATCCGCTCTCTAAAGGGTCCTCAGGTCTCTGCTCTAACTCCACCCAGGGGTGCTGTCCCTAATACAAAACAGTCAACAACATTTGAGACGCCCCTTGCGAAACGCCTCTCACGTGGTGCAACTTCAGGCTTTTTCCATGATGCTTTGTATTGGGCCTCAGACGTTAGAGTTGACCTTGCTTCTCAGTCTCTTCTCCGGCCCGCTGATACCCCTTAAACATTCCAGAACCCTCCTCCATGTCTGGGCCGTCTACTGAACAGGCCTCTATTCATTCACTTATAATTGGATCCCCCCTTTCCTGTTGCAGACAGATATCTGCCGCCAAGAACCCAACTCTCATAGACTTCTAAAAAGGCTTGCAACATTTCTCAGCCCAGACATGTACGTGTAAATCAATGCTAAAACATTTCAGGCCTACAATATTTCACATTATGATTATAGCATTCTATTTCTTCATTTAATTAAAGCATGTTAAAACTCTTATTCTATTATTTAGAAAACATTACTCTAAATCATGGCCCATTAATGCAATGACCAAAAACGTTAAACAATCTGTGTCGTGAAAAGAAACACCTTCCCTTTTAGCTCCAGCTCTGGCCCTGAGGCCTACCACGTTCTGCGTTTTACCACAGACCATCTTATATGTTAACAGCTACACGACATAGATTCAAAATAATCACGTCTAATAAAATCATATAATGTCACACATTTCTGTATTAGTTCCACTTCTACTTAATCTCTATATTAGCTATACATTTAGAATATAATTTCAGATACTATTAGCACTCATGGCATTTCTCTTCATGAATTATGCTCTCTATAGGTAAGTGTGATGTACTCATATATTTATATCAGTTTGCGCTCTCTCAGTTCCCCCCTTTGATGACCTCTCGGGGTCATCACTAACATTTAAACGGCAGTTATTGCTGGCATTCTCTGCGCTTCCAGAGCTCTCAGGCTCCTGTACTGATTATCTTGTATGGCAGCCAATCTCTGCAACTGTTCTCTTTGGGCCCTTTCTGACCTTCTTGCTCTGTACCATTTGAATACCCTCACCAATCCCCACAATATTATCCCACAGATCAATATTATGATGATAGGCTTTAGGATATACCAAATAAAGCTTTTGCCTAAGGTGGAAAACCACCCTCCAACTGTACTCATTCCATGGCCCACCTTTTCCCAGACATTTTCTCTACTCAAGTCTTCGATCTCTTTGTGTATATTAGTTATGTTCTTAATAACTTTCTCAAGGGGTTTTGAAAGATCTGGAATGTAAGTGCAACATTCCTGAACCTTCAAAGCCTTACAGACTCCGCCCTCTTTTGCTAATAAGACATCTAATGCAAGCCGATTTTGAAGAACCATAGCCCTTATCGATTGCATCTCTCCTTCTACCAGCATTAAGGACTGAGCAGTGCTGGCAGACAACCTGTCGACAACTGTTGCCAGTCGTCTAATTTTAACATCATTAAGGATTATTCCCAAAAGAGGGAACATAGCTCCAAAGACATCTCCAACCATTTCTGCATCGCCTAAATCTCTCCTTCCCCTCGATGATGTCTGGCCCTCAATGATCAATAAGTCTTGTGCATGATATATTTTGGGGAAGACAATTGCCAAGTAACATGATCCATACCAGTTGTCAGGTAGTCTCACGTAAGCATTTCTTCCACATACAAAATACACATTTGGAATTACTTGCATTCCCTTCAGGAAATCCTTAGTGTAGTACTCTAAATTAAAAGCATGTTCACAGTCAACTTCACCCACGTATACATTTTCATAATACGTTTTGGCTCGGTGAAGACATAACTTTCCTTTCTGCGCTTTATCTAAAGCTATTGGACCACTACTACCCTTTCTCTTATGTGACTTCTCTTCCTCGGTCCAATCTAATTTCCCTTGTCCTGATTTTTTCAAAATCTTTTGTCTCCTGTAACGATCATCCACCTGCCCTATGAACTTTTTCTCGACTTCGGACACCTTGCATGTCAGATTATTTCTACGGGCATGTGAAGTATCTAAGGTAATCCAAGGAATGAAGAACTTGGCCAATCTGTCTTCACTCTTCCAGTAATCCCATTTATTCATCTGCTTATAATTCGGGACTTCTGGCAACACAGAATCATAATTGGAGAAATAGTATTCAAAACTATCTCTCTCATAAAATATACTAAGCAATAAGCTACATGTAATGCCATATGTCAGAGGGAGGTGATGATATCGAATTCCTTCATCTACAGACGCAGGCAACTGCATGCAGACGTAGCAATCCTTAACCTCCATGGCATCCACGTATTCATACAAAAGTTTAGCATAAGCATTTGACCTAAAGTCTCCTTGGGACTCGTCTACATGTAACCTGCGGGCTTCTGCAGCCAATAACGCTTTCTCTTGAGTGTTTTCCCTTTTCTCACCTGCAACAGTAGGTGTAAGTGTTACTACAGAATTCGCATCAGTTACCTTTACCTCTTCCTCATGTCCCTTTACATAAGAAATTGTTACCACTAAAGCTATTAATATTATCACTCCTACTATTAGTGTACCTATTATACATTTAGCTCTGCGGTTCGGGGTGCCGGCCTCCATTTCGTCAGACAATCTAGCTTTTCCCTTTCTCTTTGCAAAAAAGTTCTTTTCCTCTCGTTCCTTTACAGTCTCTTTCAATCCTTTTTTTTCTTTAGAATCCACACAGCTGGAGGCTGACAGCCTTTTTCGCAAAAAGTCCTTTCACAGTTCAAAAAGACAACCCTAGCCCTTCTCCATCCACTCAAGGGGTTCCCTAAAATTCTCTGCTTCCTGGGCGCTAGGTAATCTTCTTTTCTTCTGCTTACTTTATTTACAAAGTCCTTTAACAATCGACTATTAGATTTGTGGTTGCAGCTTCAATAGCATAGTTCAATATTTCCATGCGAAGAGTATGCTCTTCATGTGCTGTTATCGTGGTGCCAAAGTCGGGGAATTTCAATTCTGTAAGAAACATGTGCTTTAACTTGCTGAGGCGGGGAGGTCTGGGGAGCACGAATGTTAGTGACCCTTCTTGTTCGACACCGGGTACCAACAGTTGTATTTCCACGGTGATAATGGGCTCAGAACTGGACACCACCACCGCTCGGATCCTCCCTGTCTCCGGTTTCACAGACATTTGTCGCCAGATATGTCCACTCAGGTGTGGAGTATCTTCTGTTAGGCACACGCACTCTTCTTGACCTTCTTCGGTCTGGTGCTTCAGCGCCCTGAGCACCTTCTTCTGGGTCTGAGTCTTCTGATATCGGAGGAAGGGTTGCTTCTGGAGTTGACCTCAGGCTAGAACTTCTTCTTTGCGGCCAATTTGCTTCTCCACGTGCCCTTCTACTCCTTCTCCTTCTGGTCTGTTCTCGCTCTCTTTCAGACCTGTCAGGGTCAGACTCGTACTCCCAGCTGTCTTCTCCTTCTGTAGCGTCTTCTGTTTCGCTGTTGTACTGACCGTCCTCAGCTTGGTCAGACTCGTTCCCTGCTTCCACTGGCACCTCTACAGCTTGGCTAGCCCCTTCTATGGCTTCTTGGTCCTCAGCTGGACGTCCATCCGAGAGAGGAGCTGTTTCCAGAGGTGCTGGAACCCTTTTCGTATGCGACGCGTGTATCCAGTTGGGCAGGCCTCCCACCTTTACAGCTGTACTTGTGATCAGGATGACCTGGTAGGGCCCACGCCAACGAATATCCAAGCAGCTTCTTCTCACATGTTTCTTCACCAGGACCCAGTCCCCAGGATACAGGTCATGGCAAGGGCCCTGGCACGCTGGAACCTCTGCAGCCTGCACCTGAAGGGACACAGAACGCATGGCGTCAGACAGCCCCTTACAATAGTCCAGGATCATATCATCTGTGATATTTAACAGTGCAGTAGCTGGAATAGATGGCAGTCTCATTGCTCTCCCCATTAACACCTCATGTGGTGACAACCCTGTTCTTCTGTCTGGGGTACTACGAAGGCTCATGAGTACTAATGGCAGGGCGTCAGGCCAATTCAGGGTCGTTGAGGAGCAAACTTTCGCTATTCTGGACTTGATCGTGCCATTAATTTGTTCCACAATTCCTGAGGCTTCTGGTCGGTAACTGCAATGGAGCTTTTGGTCTATATTCAGTGCAACACAAATCATCTTCACAAGCTCGCTGTTAAAATGTGTTCCCCTATCTGATTCCAAAAAGGCCGGCACCCCGAACCGAGGGATAAGTTCTCTAAGCAGTAACTTAGCCACTGTGAGGGTGTCGCACCTACGTGTAGGGTTTGCCTCAACCCATCTGGAGAACACACAAACAACCACCAGGACATAGCGGAGGCGGTTGCATCTTGGCATTTCAATGAAATCTATCTGCATTCTGTTGAATGGACCTCCAGACCTTCCTATGTGACTTAGTGCAACTGGTGTTCTTTTCCCTACATTCAGCTGCTGGCAGGTCACACAACGCTGGCACACTGCTTCTGCTGCTATTCTAAACTTAGGATTGTACCAAGTCTGTCTAAACACTCTCAGCATAGCATCTCTCCCTAAGTGTACTGGACCATGTATGAGTCTAGCCATTGGACTCACCATCTCATTGGGCAACACTGCTCTGCCGTCTGCTGAGACCCAAAAATGAGTCTCACCCATTACACATCCTGCCTTTTCCCATGTTTCTTTCTCAGAATCAGGAGCATTTTCTTGCATGGTTGACAATTCATCCCAAGTATCAACAGTTTCCAGTATCATGGCTAATTCAGTTCTTACATTTATTCCACCCACATCCACCTCTGTGAAAGAGTAACCTTGTTCTGCGCAATACCGCGCAACTTCATCAGCATATCTATTGCCTTTCGAAACAAAGTCCTCATTTTTGGTATGTGCGATGCACTTTACAACTGCGATACTTGCTGGACATTGCAATGCTTCTAACAACAGGCGCACAAACTCTCCATTGCGAATGGGAGAGCCTGAAGAAGTCATGAACCCTCTTTGAGACCATAACTGCCCGTAATCATGAACTACCCCAAACCCGTATTGGCTGTCGGTGTAGATGGTGACTCGAATTTGATTGCCTGCTAAGCAAGCACGTGTTAGGGCAATAATCTCGGCTACCTGAGCGGAGTGTACTCCTTCCAGGCACCCTGCTTCCACAACTCCTTCAATTGTACAAACAGCATAAGCTGCTCTCAACTGCCCAACTTCGTCTCTTACACATGAGCCATCGACAAAGAAAACTTCGTCTGGGTCGGTCAGTGGCTCATCTACGATGTCGGGTCTGGGTTTGGTGCATAGTTCAGTCACATCGAGACAGTCATGGTCTGTATATTCATCATCATCATCAATATCATTTGGAAGTGGCATTAAGGTAGCAGGGTTCAAAACAGAGCATCTCTTGAGGGTCACGTTCTCTGCAGCAAGAATAACTTGCTCATAGCGCGTGAGCCTGCTGTTGGTCAGATGCTGTGTTTTGGTCCTGGTCATCAACAGTTCAACAGAATGTGGCACGCACACCTCTAACGGGTGCCCCATAACAATATTTTCACATCTCTCAATGCTGACACCCGTTGCAGCAACGGATTTGAGACATCCGGGCAACGCTGCGGCTACTGGGTCTAAAGTAGCTGAGAAATAAGCAACTGGTCTACGGGCATTCCCATGGATTTGGACCAACACAGACAACGCACAACCTTCTCTCTCACAACAGTAAAGAAAGAATTGTTTATTGTAATCAGGCATTCCCAATGCCGGAGCACGACACAGGTCCTCTCTCAGCTGTAAGAATGCCATCAAACAGTCTTTGTCCCATGGTACCGGATCACTCACCTCTTTGTGCGTCAGTTTTTGCAAGGGCTTTGCTTTCAGTGAAAAGTTCACGATCCACTGTCGGCAATAACCCACCATCCCTAGGAACATCCTGACCTCTCTCTGTGTCTGAGGCGCATTCATTTTCATGATCGCCTCTATCCTGTCTGGTGACACTTTTCGTTTGCCTTTCTCAATTCTGTGTCCCAAGTACTGTACTTCTGTCAGGCAGTACTGCAATTTTCCCGGGGATACCTTATGCCCATTGGCAGCTAGGTGATTTAACAAAGCAATGGAGTCTTCCCTGCAAGCTTCTTCTGTTTCTGACGCCACAAGGAGGTCGTCTATGTACTGGACCAGAACTGACTTCTGGGGCAGCACTAGACTTTCAAGATTTTTCTTCAAAAGCTGGTTAAAGATCGATGGGCTCTCTGTATACCCCTGAGGGATACGACACCATGTTAGGACGCGATTTTCCAGCTTAAATGCGAAAAGAAAATGGCTATCTTCGTCCAAAGGGATCGAAAAGAAAGCCTGACAAAGATCTATCACAGTGAACCACTCAGCTTGGAATGGAATCTGAAACAGTATCACTGATGGATTCGGTACCACTGGACAACATGAAACGACTATGTTATTAATCTTTCGAAGGTCCTGCACTATCCGGAATTTCCCATTTGGTTTCTGCAGACCCATAATCGGGGAGTTGCATGGACTACCCACGATTTCTTTCAGTATTCCCTGTTTAATCATAGACTCGATCACGGGTTTTATACCTGCAATCGTTTCTGGAGTCAATTTATACTGGGGTGTTCTTGGGAACTCAGCATGCGGTTTCACTACAATTTTCACTGGGTCTACCCCTTTGACCAATCCAATCTCTTCCCCAGTGAAATCCCATACCTCTGATGCCACTGTCTCTCTCAAATCCCAGGGAAGCTCGTCTACTGTCAAAGTAGGGTACAGCTCCACACATATTCTTGAGTTTGCAACTTTGAAATCTGCATCATCATCATTAGTCAATACCTCCACTCCCTGGGGTGTACAATATATAGTACAATTCAATTTGCACAACAGGTCTCTTCCTAGCAGACACACAGGGCTTGAATCGCAAACCACAAATTGGTGCTCATCGCTGTACTTCCCTATTTTCACCTGTACCGGTTCTGTCAGTTGGCTGGTTATTCTCCTGTTTGCGACCCCTACCACCTGTATGGTCTCTCCAGACATGGGCAGGTCTGGAACTGCAGCTGATCTGATCGTGGATCTAGTGGCTCCTGTGTCCACCAGAAATGTCGTAGGGCACCCTGCTACTTCTGCTTCCACATAGGGTCCCCTCTGATCTACCTCTAAGGCTGCCCCAAGGGTGCAGTCTTCTCTTTCCACTCTCTGTCCGGTTAATGGGTCCACATAATAGCATTCTTCACCTTCCACAAACAGGGGCATTTGTCTATAGGTCTTACCCATACTCCCTACTCGAGGAGGTTGCGGGAACTGGGCTCGGGGAGGAGCCCCCCCTCCTTTGAGCACCTTTCCTTGGTATGGCGTCGCCCCTCTCATAGGTGCGCTCTGGACCTCTTCCTCCTCTATCTCTTGCTCTCCGATCTCTACATTGTAAGGGCACTCGCGTTTCCAATGCCCCAACTCGTTGCACTGGTGGCACCTAGTCGTTTTCTTCAAGGTAGCTATGTCTACTCTGGGTCTAAAGGTAGTACTCTCCTCATTACCCTTGTTCTGACTGTACTGCTTCTTACCTCCTGTACCTGTCCCTTGCTGCTGTTGTTGCGGTCCCCCCTTTCCTGCTGCCTGCAATTGTACCACCATCAGCTTCTCTTTTAGTTTCTTAGTCTTGGAGTCTACCTCATCACAGCAGTACCTGGCATATCTCAGTATTTCATCTAGGGGTCTACTTTGCCAACAAATCGAGTGTTGCTGAATCATCAAACTAATATCCGGTCTCAGTCCCAGGACGAACTTGGACACGAATTGCCCTATGTCCTTTGGATCCATTACATCCAAGCCGCTATACTGTTTAAACGCTTTCAGCAATCTCTCGTAATATTCGTGAACTGTCTCTTTGGGTTCCTGTCTCGTTCTGTCTATTCTGACCCAATCTATGTCTTGCATTGGCACTTTTTCTTTCAGCCAAGTCATCACTCTCTCGAATTTTGCCATCACGATCTCGGACGGCCCATTAGTCCTAGCATCTCTCTCTGGCTCCGTTGTGGGCCACTCAGCGCTAACCTTGCATGCTGTCCACAGATCTCCTGGTACTACAATGTCAAACAGCGTGTTCAGATCTATCCATAGGACTTTTGAGATCTTTACAAACCTCTCGACTTGCTTGTACCACTCCACGGGGCTCTCTCGTAACTTGGGGAAAGATGTGGTAAAAGCAGCTAAATCTCCCCTACTCCAAGGGACATGTACATAGCTTCCATTGGCAACTTCACGCAAAGGGTAAGCTTCTATTCCCTGCTGTCCTGGTGTTATACCAATCATGCTTCTTCTGCCGGTCCCTTTCTTGGACCACCTCTCTTCCCATTTATCTAGTGCCCTCCATGTCCTTATTCCAGTAATCAGTTCCCTTATGTGTGTTTTCAGCCCAATCGTTCTCCTCTCATCCAGGTCTCGATCTGAGTAATGTAGCCTGTGGTTACCCTGTAATGCTTTGGTTCTTGACAAGTCCACCATATATTTGCCTGCTAGTTCGACTAACTTCTCATGGACTGCTCTCGCCTTTCGTGTGATGTCCTTTGCCATATACAGTATTTCATCCTGTTCATACATTTCCATTCTTTCTAAAGGCAGGGTACCATCTACCATGTCATCCAGATCTGACCTTAAGCTGGAGACATCAAGTCTCTTGGCTTTTATCTCAGCTCGCAATATGTCTTTTGAAGGGGGCTCACTGGTCTCCCTACCATCCCAACTTCGAGCTCTGCGTTTGGGCTCGGGAGAATTAATGGGTGGCCTCCCTTGCTCCCATCTCTCCAGGTCCCATGCTCGGCCATCCAATCTTGGAAGGTGATGGAACACGGGCCTGTTACCCCTACTCTGGCTCTGCCCACTCTCGTCTTCTTCTCTCCTCTCACCGCACATCTCTCTGTTATTTTCCCTCTGGTCGGTACACTCCCTTTGCCTCGTATCGCTCAGTATCCGATACGATCCTTCCTGGTTCCCCATATTCCCTGGGCTGCGCTCATTTCTGTCATCACAGGGACTATGGTGCGACCTCTCACAACTCCCATTCTGTTCTCTGGTGTCAGGCACACAGTGTGGACACTTAAAGCTGTTCCTGTACTCTTGCGCTCTCCTCTCCCCTTCACTGAGTATTGGGCACGCCACCCCTCCACTCCCGGGGCCCCCGTTTTCCAGGTCTGTTCTACCTCCATTCCGGGCCCAATGGGTGACTCCCCTACTCCCTCTACAGTCCCACTCCGGGCTACTCTCCCCAGCCCCGCAGTGAGTTCGTGCTCTGCTGTCCTGACTTCCTCTTTCTGCTTCCGCAGCATTGATGCACTTTTGAGCCTTCACTGCCTCATCCCACTGCTTCATGTACTCATTTAGCTCTTGAAAGGATTTTCGTCCAGATCCCCTCAGATCCATTGGCCATCTAGGGCCCCCAGGATCTCCCCCTGGGTCCCCTGCTGTGTGCATCGGGGTGCTCCACTCTCTGGGTATCGGCATCTGACTTGGGGAATTAGTGGTATCGTTCCTCCTTGCCTGCTCTGCTCTTTCTCTGTCTTTCCGCTTCCGTTCTTCCCCTTTTGCTCTCTCTTGGTCATATATCGATATTATAGGACCTATGGTAACAGGTACCTGTAGTGCATCTGGTAATGGGTAGGATGTGGCGCTTTCCGTTTCCGGCGCTCTTTGTACCACAAACCTACCGACTACCTGTTGCACCTGACTAGGCTGGAGCAACTCTTTCTTTGGCTCAGGATCCCACTCTGAACTGGGAAGCGGTCTATGCTCTCCTGCATTGCCCCCCTTTTCTCCTTCAGTATTCTCGACCTCTCCCCCTGCTCTATTATACGGGGGTGGCCTGTCTGTCAGTAATCTGTTTATCAGGCTGTCCTCTGTTTCGCTCTCATCATCTTCTTCTAGGGGGCTTTTATTTACTGGCGCCTCTAACACTGGGTACAGTTTATTTATTTCCAAATTATGCACTCTCCATCTTTTAGCATCCGCATCCCACCTGGCATCCTGTACTGCCCTTACCGAGCGTTTCACCCTTTCTTGTCGTCTGTTCATATTCCTTTCATGCGCTGCCCTAAGCCATGCTTCAAGGGCTTCAAACTGGGTTGGTCTAGGCAAGGGTCTCTTTGAGGTCATGACTGATTTCAATCGATGTAGCACCTCTAATCTGAACGTCCCGTACTTCGGGAACGTCAGTTCCTCGTTTCCTTCAGTAATCTTACTCCACTCTGATATCCAAAGGATCGTATGCAACCCAACATTTACTGCCATATAACGAGCTGGCGTACCCTCCGGCGGGGCTTCTTCCCCTTCATACGATCCTCTCCTCTCTTTCTTAAACAGCGCTTTCAACCATTTAAAACACTTCATAATTATGCGCACAAAATCCAGCCTCGCTACTCTGTTTACTTCCTGATGACACTCCACCAATCCTGTCGCGGCTTTGCTAGCTTGGCCTATCACAGCGCGGTCTTTCTCCTGTTGGCCAATCACGTCGCGACCCTGTATGACGTGTTCGCTAGCTGGCCTATCACAGCGCGGTCTTTCTCCTGTCAGCCAATCACTGCGCGACACCACCTGACGTCTCTTTTCTCCGCTTCGCAGCAGCACCCCTCCTTTCTCAACTCGTCTCCCGGTTATGCATGCGTCCCATTCATACACTGAAAAAAATGACTACTTCCGACCAAGCGGTCACTTCTCTCGACTGTACGTCCACAGTCTATCTGTAATTGTCAACACAACTGACGAGATGTCTATCGTCTCTCTGATAGGTTACTTACACACACAGTAACTTCCGACCAGCGTCCGTTACTCACGCACTCACTCTTACGTTCCCCCTATCTCGGTCTCTCGGGTGATCAATGGTACCTCATGACCCCCTTCACTCTAGTTGACAATTACTCTGGGTGTCCGATACACCCGAACCACTTAAGCTCTCTTTGAACTTAAGATTTCCACCGGTTGCGCGCGCTCACAACCTGTTCCACAGTCACTCTACAAACATTCAACTCCGCCAGACATTACAACATAGACACAATACAAAAACACCGCAATCTAACACGCATAACCCTTTATACTCACTCTCGACCGATACTGCTGCTTTTTCTGTCTCACGTCATCCGGATCTTCATCTGCGGGCTGTTCTTCCGATCATCGATTTCTAGGGGCCTTGGGGTAAGCTAACCTGGCCTAGGTCACCGTCCTCAAGAAGGCAACCATCCTCTATAGCTACCAACTGAAAGGGCGAGATTTTGATCGATACCTTATATCTATTGATCCAAACCTCGATCTGGTCGACTGAACCTTTATTGCCTGTCTTGGAAGGAAACAGTACACCTATCTGCAAATTAGTTCACCCAAGAAAGGACTCTACTCTTAAAGATCACGGACAACTTCTAGGTTTCAAAAGTTTATTGTAAAGATATAATGAGCTGCAAATACAAGCATCTCAGAATGAGATTCACGAGATACACAGGTCCAATTACATACATGTGCTCTCGAAAAGCCCTCAGACGAGCAACAGAAATCACTAACACAAGTTCTAAAAATAGCAAAGCTATCAGCATAGACGCATATCTCTCCTTCATTTAGGTTGGAGGAAAACGAACACAGGTTAGGCGTCCCTACCCTGTTCTAGATGGTATCCCTACTTAACCAAATCCCAACCTAACAAAGGTGTCAGCAATGAATGACCCCCAAGGGAAGTCACCCACTCTAAGTCTCTTGGTGAAAACCTAAAGTTCTCCAGTCATGACCCCTCACTGCCTACCCATCCGCTCTCTAAAGGGTCCTCAGGTCTCTGCTCTAACTCCACCCAGGGGTGCTGTCCCTAATACAAAACAGTCAACAACATTTGAGACGCCCCTTGCGAAACGCCTCTCACGTGGTGCAACTTCAGGCTTTTTCCATGATGCTTTGTATTGGGCCTCAGACGTTAGAGTTGACCTTGCTTCTCAGTCTCTTCTCCGGCCCGCTGATACCCCTTAAACATTCCAGAACCCTCCTCCATGTCTGGGCCGTCTACTGAACAGGCCTCTATTCATTCACTTATAATTGGATCCCCCCTTTCCTGTTGCAGACAGATATCTGCCGCCAAGAACCCAACTCTCATAGACTTCTAAAAAGGCTTGCAACATTTCTCAGCCCAGACATGTACGTGTAAATCAATGCTAAAACATTTCAGGCCTACAATATTTCACATTATGATTATAGCATTCTATTTCTTCATTTAATTAAAGCATGTTAAAACTCTTATTCTATTATTTAGAAAACATTACTCTAAATCATGGCCCATTAATGCAATGACCAAAAACGTTAAACAATCTGTGTCGTGAAAAGAAACACCTTCCCTTTTAGCTCCAGCTCTGGCCCTGAGGCCTACCACGTTCTGCGTTTTACCACAGACCATCTTATATGTTAACAGCTACACGACATAGATTCAAAATAATCACGTCTAATAAAATCATATAATGTCACACATTTCTGTATTAGTTCCACTTCTACTTAATCTCTATATTAGCTATACATTTAGAATATAATTTCAGATACTATTAGCACTCATGGCATTTCTCTTCATGAATTATGCTCTCTATAGGTAAGTGTGATGTACTCATATATTTATATCAGTTTGCGCTCTCTCACATCAAAGACCCCTGACACTGTAGGTAGGACAAGCCTTACATTCACAGCAGCTATTGCCATCTGATATCACTGCAGGTATTGGTGCAACGGTGAACTTGTGAACCATGGCCAGTACATGACGCGTAATGCAAACGGGGTGTCAGCGCCACACAGTTATCATAGGGGAAACTATCCCAATTTAAGGCATATCCATGAACAAGCAGATTAGCACGCAGAGCGGCTTGTGCAGTTTTTGTGTGCAGTACAATTATACAGTAATCTAAACATCCCAGAGTCCCCACTTTTAATGTCTATCTGGATTCCAAATGGATGAATTGCAATGTAAACAGTGACCATTTATGCAACTCACACAACAGATTAAATTAAGTCCTCAGGCTTGAGGATGTTTGCGTAAACCGGGCGCCGTGCTGAAACATATAGCATGGCTTCCACGCAACAAGCTATAAGTTTCTGCACAATGCTCCCTGGCATTGAAAATTAACAATTAAAAAGCAGATGGGGTGGCGCTGCCAGTAGAAGTTTGCAACTGGCAGAAAGTAAATATTAAATCCTCCCAAAGGTCAAATGGATGAATTGCAATGTAAACAGTAACCATTATGCAACTCACACCACAGATTAAATGATGTCCTCACGCCTGAGGATGTTTTCGTAGACCCTTTCTCCCCGTTTCATCTCCCTAAAATGGTTGAAAAAAACAGCCTGCTGCTGCTGGAGTCTGGCCTAATAATATTGGAGCCAATAAACGATCTGATTAGCTGACACCCAACCCACTGAGCTATCTTATCTACAGCTTGTCTGGGTGAATGAACGCTTGGACGGATGACTACTTGGACAGACGGGTATGGTTGGGAGGAAGCATGAATTTATCAAGAGAGTCCAGCCTTGGTGTGGGTGAAAATATAATTACATGACAGAAACCAGTTGTAGTAATAAAAATTGATTGATATGTAAACATAGTGATACTCTCAAGCAGCAGCTGGAAAATCGGTGTCCTTTGTCACCATAGGCATATCGTTCGTTTTATCTAAGCCCACATGCCTTCACCATGGGATGCCCTCCTAGCGCTTGAAAGGCCACCTTCTAATTCAGCAGCATTAGTTTAATGGCTGTCTAGATAGCCAAATAAAAAACATTTTAATTACATGTTACAAAAGTGATATCATGCGGGAACAGCACCTAGACCCCCACCAAATACATTAATGGGCCAGCAGCGCCGAGATCACAGGCTCCGGCATTGCACTGGGCTTATGGGTAGATGCATCAACGTTTTTTTTTGCGATTCCTAAATTGCGAAAATTAAGGAATCGCAATTTAGGAATCGCAAAATGCAATGCATTAACAATTCGCATTTATTTTTGCGATTCGGTATTTTTCCTTAATTACAATTTGCGAATCGCAATTAAGGAAAACCCTTCCCATTGATTCCTATGGGCCAAAAGGCCCATAGGAATGAATAGGAAGGCATTCACATTTTGCGAATTTCAAATTGCGATTCGCAAAATGTGAATGCAATTTCAAGGGTGCAGGGGGGTCCAAAGAACCCCTCCCTGCACCCCTGAAATGTAATTGTAAATGCAATGTGTGTGTGCACATTATAACTTTCAAAAATGCAATTTGTGCATATTTGACAGTTTTCCGTAAATTAGCATGAAGTTCAACTTCATGCTAATTTACCACTTCCAAATTGCAAATTCGCAATTAAAAAATGATCATGCATTGCATTTAAGAAATCTGTAATTGCGATTTCTTAAATGCAATCGCAATTTTAGAAATCGCAACATGGTTGCGATTCCTAAAATTGCGAAATGCATGATGCATTCCAGATTAGTCAATTGCATTCGCAAACGGCCCAAAAATGCGATTCGCACCATTTGCGAATGCAATTCTCAATGATGCATCTAGGCATTAGTGTGTTCTCCAGCAGGGTAAGTCACTCGACAATGCCAACTTCTGCACTTTACAATCTTTACTGATTTGGGGAGCTTCCAGACTCCTAAACGAGCTGTAACTTTTCCAAGATAGATCGCCAGTCTACATTTTGTGTTGGGTTTACTTAAGGTTCTCGCTGCTCGGAAGTGAATTTTCACAGTGAGCACAAGTGACTGGATGGAGCTTTTGCGGTTCCCTGTCGCCTCCGCAGATTTATAGACTCCGCTAACTGTTAAATGGCATAAAAAGGATCCCAAAGGTGTGGTCAGATTCCTTATGCTATTTTTAACTGCAAGCATCTGTTACATGCATTTTATTACAAATACTTTTTCACAAGTCTTTTTAGGCAGAACCCCAACCAGTTTGATGTACGTCAGAAGCCTCAATTCAGTCAGTGCTAAACAAATCAAGATGGGAATCTGTGTGCGCAGCATGAGAAACAAGAAGACGGTGTGCAACAGAAAATCAGGAGCCGTGCTGAACTCTAAGGGGCCGATTCCGATCTGGGTCGGAAATCACTCCGACCAAGCTGGATCCGGGTGTTTTCCGACCAATCCGGACTCCTGGAGTCCGACAGAGCGAGTACGATGCGGCCGTATGCTGTCGGACTCATTTCTGTCGGACTCCCATTGAAGTCAATGGGAGCCGGTCGTACAACGCGTACATGGGCTCCCATTGACTGATTGGGTAAGTTCCGGACAAGTGCGCCCCCTACAGTGTGTACGCATCAGTGCCATCTGCACCGTACATGCTTGTGTTGGGGAGACCCATGGGTCTCCCCCTGTGTCCGAGCCGTAAGGCTGCGGGTACCAGGGAGTCCGATGCGGACCCCAAAGACCAGCTCCGGGAGCTATTGCGAGCCAGAAGCTCCGACTCGATCCAGCTGTCCGAATCGTGCATTGTACTGGCTCTGTCGGAATTCGCCTCCATTGCACGCCACGGTTAGCTTACGGTCGAGACGTACGGGCGGTTCAGACCCGGGAATGATTCGGCCGGAGATTTCACGCTTGTTCTCATCGTACTTCGTCGATCAAGTGACAAGTCGCGCAAAGCAGAGTTTTGTATTGGTTCCATTATCACTGGGAGATTGAATCCCCATACCAGAAAGTACCAGGAGCCCTTTGTGAGCCCGACTAGGATGGCACACTGCTCGTCCCTCCTTTAATCCAAGTGATCATTTGTCCTGTAGAAGACCCGGACGTGAGGACATCACTCACCCTCAATTCCACTGGGGTCGAAACGTAGACCGTCCTATCAGAAAATCTACATGCTCATTGAACAAAATTAACTATTCATAACAATACGATGAGCAATGTATGAATAGGGACCTATTGACCTAGAATAGGCTGGAAAGGACAATTTTTATATCTTGTGTATTGTATATATGTCACAAACACCTTTACCTTGTCCCTCACCCACCCATTCACTACCACTTCCCAATGCTCTTCCGTCTTTCCTTCCACTCTAAGAGCACTGTGAACAGATTTGACATTTTTAATGTTTGTAAATCAACAAACTAAGGCCCATTAATGCTTTGATTAACAATCACATGTAATACTGGTGCTACAATTGTGAATTAAATATTTTGTTTCAGAATTTATATTTGCTTTCTCAGTGGTGAACTTTTTTCCTGTGTTACTGTTTTTCTGAATTCCTTTTTTAATATTTGACTACTCCAACCAACTGTTTGAGCATGCTGAACTCTAAGGCACCACACCCGTGCATATACCTATGTGTTCCTGCATGACGCTCCCTGGCAGCAGAAATTAACAATTTAAAAGCAAATGGGGTGCAGCAGAAAAACGGGCGCTGTGCTGAAACATATAGCACTGCAACCACGCAACAAGCTATGGGTTTCTGCACAATGCTCCCTGGCAGTGAAAATTAACGATTGAAAAGCAGATGGGGTGGTGGTGCCAATAGACGATTGCAACGGACAGAAAGCAATAATTAAATTCTCCCAAAGGTCAGATAAGGATGCATGCACAAGGAACTTGTACTTGGGCGGTGCTCCTTGGCCTGAAACGGAATTGAGGTATCAGCCGAGCGAATGAGTTAGGAGGTAGCCAAGAACAGCGACACTGAGCTGAACATAAGGAAAGCAGAAGGCAGGAAAAAAGTGGTTTGTATTGAAGACAGCAGGTTTTGCAGACAGCGCATGCACACTGGCGTCGACCTAAAAACTAGTGCCAACTGAACATCAGTTATTCTTTGGTCTTTTGGGTCATTGCACATGGGAAGCTCAGAAGATCAGCTACAAGCCTATTGGGAAAAAGCAATAAAATACCTCCACGAAAGAGCCCCATTGTTTGTGTCCTAGATGGTTGAGGGTCTGTGCATCCTAAAACTGAAGCTCCCAGTGAAATTTTCAGAACAGGAATACAACAGATAATAAAAAAGTACCAATTAACATGATGATTGTACAATGGTATACACGGAATCAAATATGCAATGTCGCTGTTGGTGAAGACACTGAATCATGAACATTTGAATGCATTATAAAAAGCATATCATATCCATCTTGTCATTGAGACCAAAAGGTGTCATAGTGTTGAACATTTTGATCCATAAAATGTTGCGCTGTGATAACACTTTAGCGTTGTCTCTGCCTGCTCTAATCTGGACCAATTCTAGGATCGTGAATCTCAATTGTGCTATTGTGTGATGGTATTCTAACCAATGTGACACAAGGTTGGATTCAATCGTTTTCGTTCTAATGTGCTTTTGTGCTCTGTTATCCTAACTTTTATTTTGCACTCAGTTTTCCCCACATATATCAGCCCACAAGGGCATTTAATACAATAGATGGCAAATGCAGAATTGCAATCTCCTGTGTATCTCAAATTGATTGGCTTGCCCAAATGTGGGTGGTTGCTGGTGTTGCCTAGTACAACATTATTACAAATGACATAATGCAACAACTGTGCATGCCCAAACCTGTGGTATTGATGGATGCTTTAGGTTGGGTAAGTATTTCTTTCAAATTAAGACTCCTGGTGTACGCAAACAGAGGTTGTTGTACAAATAACCCATTGAATTCAGGTTCTGTTTGTTAGAGCTCCCATGTGGACTTGATGATCTTTTTTATCGCCACAGGTTTGGTGGAGTGTTTTGAAACTAAAACCATCTGGTCTTGTGACCTTTTGGTATATGATGTGAGTAGATCTTTTCTGCACAGAGTAGAAATTCTTGACTCAGCATCAGACAAATTTGATGGCAGACACCTTCTCTGTTTAAAATTTGTAATTTGACTCTCAATGGCTGTGGACAAAGCTTCTTCTGTGGATGCGATTCTCTTAATTCTCAACAACTGTAAGAACGGCAAATTGTTGAGAAGGCTGGGAGGTTGAAAGCTTGAGAAAAACAGTAAATTATTCCTGTCTGTCTGTTTCTTGAACACAGTGGTCTCCAAATTATTAGGTCCTTTTTTAATCAACACATCCAGGAACGACAAGCATGTCTTTCTTATAGCGTAGGTGAATTGAATGCCTGGATTCTTCTGGTTTAATTCTTGGATCCTTTGTTCTAGCCAGTGGTCATACTGTAGAGTGTGTATGTGCTTAGTAATTGCAAAGATGAGAGGGTGTTTGATGTAACTCTTCCAATTTTGGACAAATGATTGTAAAAAATAGTCAACATATTGCCCAGCTGTTTGAAAGATGGATCCGCACCCAGATACAATGGGTCTGAAAGGCGGATCGTGTACGTTTTTGTGCACTTTAGGCAAGATATATAGCCGTGGTCATCTAGGATGTTGAACTTTAAGAAATTTCTGGGTATTACTGAAAATCCACTTCATCTCCACAGCTTTATCTAGAATTTGGTCCAATGTCAGCATGATGTCAATGGTTGGATCCCGGTCTAATTTGATATACGTGTTTGTGTCCTGCAAGTGCTGTAGAACTATTGATTCATAGAAACGTGTGTCCATCACCACTAACGCACCACCTTTATCAGCCGTTTGGAATGTTAAGCGCTGCACATTGGCTAATTGTCGTATGGTTCATTGCTCAGTATTAGTCAACTTCAGTTTGGTTTTGGATTGAGGATTCAGTTTAGCGTTGTCCTGGTTTATCATTGTCTCAAATGTATGTAACAGCTTGTGAGATGTAGGTGCCATGAAAGTGCTCTGAGGTTTAAACTCTTTATATTGATTCTCCATCTCTGTCAAACAATCTGATTCAGTCTAAGCAGGCAATGGTTGCACATTGGTGAAAAAATGGCGTAGTCGAAGGTTCCTCATAAATTTGAATATTGATGCTTCCATTTCCAAAGTGTGTTCGATATGTTGGGACAAATTATGTACCTTTATTTAAAGTCCATCTATGTAATGGCATCAATTCAAAAGATGAGATATTAATTATTAAATCCTGTTCTTTCTCCGTAGATTGCAACTGTCATGTTCCTTTTCTTTTGCCTCTCCTGGTTTGTTTTGGACACTTTGATCCGGTGGACGTCCGGCTGCTTGGCTGCCGGTTAAAAGAGAAACTGACGAAGAAGACAATGTTGGAATCTCACTGGTGGGTGCTCCTGATGATTGTGGACTAGTCACTGGTGGTTGTTGACCTATGTTTAATGGAGTTCTGGTTGTTTCCATCTCATGATCTGAAACCACACTTTCTTGTAAAGATGATACTGGTTTCTGTTTCAAACCAATGTGCCCCTCGAATGACTTCCCTATCTAAACTCAATTTATAGTTTGCACATATCTGTGTGAACTTTCCTATATGTGCTTACATATGCATAATTCAGTTGCTACCTGTGCAGACCGGCGGTGCCCTACATTTGCATAGGACTTCCCTCACCACTCCTATTACACACCATGGAGTAATCATTTATATAAAATACTCTCCACTTTGAATCACATGACATAAAGTGAATGAGGAAATGTGTCAGCGCTCATTCTCTCTTTCCCTATTTATTTCCTTCTTTACATCAGTACATATGATTTTTCTGCTTTACTTCTTACCCTTCTTTCATTTTTTCTTTGTTCCTTCCTTCTTTTCTTCTTCAAGACCTTCCTTACATTCTCCAGCCAGTCATCCTCATTTCCTTCTTTCTCTGGTTCTTTCCTTCTCTTCTCCCTATCCACAGTATTTCCTTCCTTCCATTCTTCGTTCTGCCTCTTTTCCATTCTGCTTCCTTTATTTCTTTCCTTCTTCTTTACATGTCTTTCCCTCCCTTTCTTGCACTCTCTCACTCCATTTGCCTCTTACCTATGTTTTTTCTTTGCCATTTTAATAACGTATCATTTCTCTTTGGCATCCTGTGTGCTCCCCCTCCCCCCGTCACCAAATGGAAGTGACTCACCATCTTGCTTTTTTCAGTAATTATTAGCTACTGCCCCTATGTTGTGGCCTTCCAGTCAGCAGGGCAAATATAAGAAGGTCCATAAAAAACAATGTTATTGCTCCACTAGAACCCACGGCTGTGCTTCCCTACACTCCTGCTTGCAAACTCCCTGAAAACACCCACTTTTGTCTGGCAATTTAAAAATATCAGCCCAACTCACTAAAAGTGGTGTATGAGTAAGTGTGACTTAGTAATTGTAATTGTAATTGGGTATTTATAGAGCGCACGGCTACTCCATAGAGTGTCCCGGCACTAATAACCACTGAGAGCAAGCAGAAAAAGGACACACAACTCCCAGATATATGCTACATATCAAAATAGCTAGGTCAGGTCTTTAGCTTCTTCCTGAACTCACCCAGGTCAGTTATCTGTCTGAGGGCAATGGGGAGATCATTCCATAGGTGGGGCGCTAACACTTGAAAAGAGCGGCCGCCCCTGCGAGAACGGGAAAACATAGGAATGGTCATCAAATACTGCATCGAAGACCTTAGTCTTGTGGTAATCCTAACTCTCTAGTGTCTTTCAGGATTAAGCCAGGAGTGCTACTAGCTTACTCCTGGGACTCAGATGTACTACAAGAGTAAGCCACAGCAGAATCTTTGTGAATCGGTCTTGAAGCTTTTCCTGCTAGCTGGTGTTTATCACTCCAGGCTTAGGTTAGGTGGGACTTACACCTGACGCTTGACGTTTAAGGAATGATGGAAACTGCTCACAAAAAGGAATTGTGAACCAGGTCTTGATATTCAGGAGGATCTCTGAACTAAGCCTAAAGTAAATCACAACTACTCACAAAAAGTGTTTTCATGAATCAAGCTCATAGTCTGCCTATGTTTCTTAAGAATGGGTGGTCTATGCAGAGGTATATTGTATGCACGGCACCTGTGTCACTCTTTCTAAATTGAGTAAAACCTAGATTAGTAACATAAAACATTTCCTAGGCACAAGTTAGTCTTTCTCCTGGAAAAAGGGTGTGTGAATCAGTTCCCTAGCTTGGTGAACAAGCTAAATATTAGAGATGATATGGTGGCCTGTGCTCTTCCTCTCTCTGAGAACCGCCTATGCAGCCTTGTGAGTGGCTCCATTATTTGAAATAACTAATTTCACATTGTTTGTTAGGAATGGGGTCATGTGATGTTCATTGCTCTAAAGCATTGCATGGTATTAAAACCACCAGCATATGCATTTTATGTTTTTAACCTTTGTTTTTCATATTAAAAGAACAAAAGACAGCGGTTTCTGAAGCACTGTACACAGTACATGGTAGTTCGTATTAGAGAAGATGGTTATTCAACCAGAAAACACTCTGGCAGTCTATATCTAGCACCCTAAGGTACGTTACAGCACACCAAACTTGCAGACAAAGCATCTCAATACTGCTAGGGTTGATCCCATCTCCTCCCCCTCCCCACCCCCCGAGTCGAGTCATCATCCACACTCATATCCGTCTCATCTCTGTCAGCGGACTCTGTGTCTGCATGTGGGTCTAGACATGTATCACTCACATCCCTGGAGGCCTTCATCCAATGTTTATCACTTTAACTAATCTGCATGAGCACCTCCTCCGCTAGTGCCCCCTCCTGTACAACCTTGCACCATTGTTCGTCAGTGGGTGTGCGCTGGCCAATCCAGGTGATGGATCCTCTATCTCTGGCCAATACCAGCACCAGTTGCACAAAGTTATAGGCCATCTTGTAGCCCTTTGGGTGCTTGATATAGCCCAATAAGCAGTGCAGTGGTGTGCATTCAATTTTTAATTCCATCACCGTTTGTGCCGGTAATCCTGCACTGTCTGGCACTGCCATGCCAGGTGTAGGAAGTCCGCTCGCTGTCGTTGCAGTGCAGGCAACTGTCCTGTTGGTTAGGGGATATGCGGTGAAGGCTCTTAGGAGTTAAAGAAGTCTTGTGGAGGAAAATTGTGGTGTACCAGCTTAAAGTGGGCAATGCAGAATATTGTATGTGTTAGGCCCCAGATGTCTGTCGACACCCTGTCATCCAAAGGAGTACCTAAGTCAGCATCCCATGCAGTACGTGTACAAAGCGGGGAGCTCACTGCGCCCGCTCTCATCACCTAATACAGTAGTGTAATCAAGTGTTGTCCTGCATCACACGACAGTAATATATCCTGAGTACGCGTGGACTGGGGTGTAGTGGGATATGTGACCAGGTCAATTTGGCCCTGGATGGAAAGTAGGCCAAAGCAACCAGAGCCATCAAGGTGGGATGGCCTCACACAGCTATGGGGGGCTCAACCACAGTGCCGGTCACTCCTGTAACCACAAGTCAAAGGTAATCCCTGGAGTGAGCTCGTTTGCTCAATGTGTATGTACCATTGGAGTTACACTAGAGCATTAAGACTACCCACTATACTCTGCTGTGCTATAGTGTCTAGTCAGGTAATAATTTCCACAGAAAAATAAAATTTGTTAACAATCTATTTAATAAAGGATTTTTCATACAACAATAAAAAAGACACAATGTTTAAAATTCCAAAGAAATATTCTTTGAAAAGTAAAAAGACATACAATCAATATCTCATGTGTACAATAATTAAAAAATTCAGAACCAAAGAGTACATATATTACATATTTGCAGTTCATAAACAATAAGAAATTTCACAAAAACACACTATAAAGCAATGAACCCCTGTTGTAACTGTGGCCCCTTGTATGTTCTCGCCACTATAGATTCCTCGATCCAACAGCCTAAAATTACTCTTACTGTACTGTATAACTGTGACAAAAATACATGTGCATCCAGTTTGTACTAGGCTTCCCTTGGATTCTTTGGCTTAAAAAAATGCGTCGACGCGTTTCGGTGCAATTCATCTGATTTTATGGCACCTTCCTCAGGACTTCTTGATAGGGGTTTCCTGTGTTTAGAAGATTTCAAATTTTAGTTTCTCTGTTTGGGGAGCAAAAATAATGTGTCAGTATCCGTACTCTTCAAATGTGTACTGTTCATCATTTAACGGTTCTCCCTATTGCTTCAGTTTCACCTTTGTGGGGAACATTCATATACCTCCATACAGTGCAATCTAGGGTCACCACCTTGTATCTGCCTAAACTCGTCAAGGCAGGGACCTTGCACCATGTTTTTGATATAGGCCAAGTTTTTTTTAAAATTTTTTTTTTTTATATTATGGTGCAGATGTCGTTCTCTCATGGTGTCATACTTTGTCTCTTAATCCACTACTTACAAGCATATCATTTGTATATGGTGACTCTTATTTCCTCCAAATATATTTCACTGTGGAAACCATTACTGTGGGCATTCCCCATATACATTGGGCAATTGGAAAAACTAGAGTAAAAATTTTTCTCATGATCTGACCTTTACATGAAGGGTATTCTCCCCATCGGTAGATATGATAGGGGATCCAGGAGGGGCCTCTGCGGCGTGTTATTTACAATCCACACTGTCTTGCTGGCATGGCCTGATAGGAGACATATGACCTGGGTCAGGGACTGTTTATTACAGGAATAACATGGATTCTCAGATAGATAGTGGTGACTTTCGCAAAATTCTCATATTCTCACCTTTACATCAGGGGTGTATTCCCTATTGAAAAGGATCCAATCAAAGCCAGTACGGCGTGTCCTTCGATGTCTGCCGTCTCTAGCTGCTATAGCCTAGTAAGGGACATATACACTAGGTCAGGCACAGGTTTGTTAAGAGAAAGCCATAAGCCCACAGGAGAAAAAGGAGTTTTGATTACCTTTTCGTCTTTAGATAAAAGCCTCCTCGTGTGGGGGTTTCTTTTTCAGTTTTTTTGTTGTTTTTTTCGTCTTTGTGGCTTATATGTGCGTGTATCTATTTAAACAAGACGGTACATTCATCATTGCCTTTCCGTTTCTGACTTTAATCGTATTATTACAGTGCTTTTGTCACGTGCGTGTCTTACCTTAAAATATTATACAACTCTCTTCGAACGGGCATACAGTGTTTGCAGACCTCACGGGAACTGGATGTGTTCTGGTGGGGTCAAAAAACGTATGGGATGATTATTTAAAAAGCGTACTCAGTTTAGTTGTTATCTATTCTTTTTTTCTTGGGCACTACATCGGATGTTAAACTTTTTTAGGCACTCTCCACTTTAGGACTTGTGGTTTTAAAGTTTGCTTTAAACCCTCGTTTAAGTCTAGCTCTCTGTTGTATTTCATATAAATATATTGTCCCCGGGTTCTACACAGAGTTGTGGCAGTGGTTGTGGAATGTTAGATTAATCACCACCAGGTCCTGGATTACGTTACATTATCATATTCCACTTTTCTGCTCGAGCACCTTAGCATTAAACTAAAGGTCTACTGTTCTACCAGTTTTTAACAAAAACATTGGCCCCCATCTGTCTAGTTGGACTAACTCAGGCTCTCTACTTCTTACCTTCGTATACCGGGTGCCGCGTCTCTGCCTCGTTCTGTTCTCTCTCTGTTGTCTATGCAGAACGCGCTTCTATTTACGTGTTCGTTCCGCCCCTCAATTACTCACAGCTGTGTAGTCACTTGTCAGCCAGGGCTTTATATGTATATGCCGAGTCGCCATCTTGGAGTGGTGCTCGTATCGTTAATTTGAGACATATATACTTACGGGGACTTGCCCTCATGTTCATTTAGGCAGCGTATTTTATGTATATATAAAAATTTCCCTGGGTGACGTCCAGGGCGCGGGGTGTTTCCTGCCTTTTTGTTCATGGTCATGGACTCGCCGTCCTGCCCTCACTTAATATGTGGCCCTTAAAGATCTTACAGCGCAATCTTAGAGCAGTATTTGGCCGGCAAAGATAAGAAAGTCGACGAGATTTATCCGCCATTAGTTGATTTAATAGGCCCCTTGTTATATCATAAAATTTATGTTTCTTTACCGGACAAAAGAAAGTCAGTTTAATAATTTTTGCTTTTAATTTATAATTTATATTCACGTTTTTCCGAGAGTTATCTGTTGATTTATAAGGGAATTCTATCTGCTACATAGCTTTTTTTTAATTTATTATTAAATGCGTTCCCTAGAACAAAAATTGTTATGGGTTTCATTGTAACTTTAGCTAGCTCTTTAACTTCGAAGGAGTGATTTCACAGTTGATTGAATAAGAAATGTACCCTGTTGGTACATCAACCTACTCAATTACATCTCAAGATATCTTTTATTTAGACATTGCGATGGTTTAGTACCCCTTGCGGGCAATCACTAGTGAACAATAGAGGTATATATTTTAATAGTTTAATTTATAAAAATTTTTTTTTTAAAGGACTCATCATGTATATGTGGACTAATATCTTTAGGTAGGAGGGAGGATTGGTTTCTCTATATTACAGGAGAACCTCCCACTCTTCCCTAGAGTTAAGGCCTTTCTTTATTGTGTTGAACTTAATCATAAACCACTGTTCTTGTTGTTTACGTCTAGTGGTACTGTTGCCTATTCTGGTCTGCTCTTTTATCCTTTCTAAGATGACCCACCTGAGATCTTTCTCACTGTGACCCTGTTCTTTCCAGTGGGCTACCAGAGGGGCATTTTCTTTATTGTTTTTGATAGCGGACTTGTGTTCACCAATCCTTAGTCTCACCTCACGACCAGTTTCACCTATGTACGCTTGCTCACACGGGCATAGAATCATGTACACTGCATTTTTAGTTCTACAGTTGTTTAAAGTAGTGATGTCGTGTGTTACTTCATTGTGTGTCACCTTTTTTGTTACTATACATAAATCACAGATGCAGCAATTGCCACATTTGTTATTACCAACTGCTTTAGTTCCAGTGAGGGTAGTTTGACTTTCTATGACATCCTCCCTGTATGTATGTACAAGGTTAGATCTCAGATTCTTGTTTTTTCTATATGCATAAAGCGGGCGTTCCAAGATAGTGGTGTCCGTTCCGTTATTAAGGATTTTCCAATTGTGATTGATTATATTTTTCACCTGATTGGCTATCTTCGAGTGTTGACTAACCATCACAATTTTATCCTGTACTCTCTTCTCTTTTTTATTTAATAGACACTCCCTATCGTAGTAGCGAGCCCTTTTCAGGGAGTGGTCAATAAGTTTCTTAGGATAACCTCGCTCTCTGAATTTCTTTTTCATTTCACCAGCATGTCTGTGGAAATCTGTTAAATCTGTGCAGTTCCTTCTCAAACGGAGGAACTCCCCGAAGGGTATTGAATCTTTTTGACTTTTGGGGTGAAAGCTGTTATAGTGCAAAATAGAATTGCGATCTGATTCCTTTTTGTAGAGTTCTACCTTAAGTTGTCTGTCCTCGCTTTTAATACAGATATCCAGAAAGTTTACCCTCATCTTGCTATATGCTGCTGTGAATTTGAGGTTGGGATCTCCCAAATTCAGCCAAGATAGGAATTCTTCCAATGCTTCTGTGGGACCCTGCCAGATGAAGAATATATCGTCAATGAAGCGAGCCCAGTTCCGGATGTTTTCGAAAAATGGGCTCACTTCATTGTATATGTGCTTGTCCTCAAACAAGCTGACGTATATACAGGCCAGACTTGGGGCACAGGTTGCGCCCATGCTGGTCCCTTTCTTTTGAATGTACAGGTCTTTCTTGAAAAGGAAAATGTTGTTCAAAAGTACCATGGAGACACATCTAACAATAAAATCTTTGCTTCCACCCTCAATCTCTGTATTTTCTAAGAGGCTGTTCACTGCTATGATGGTATCTTTCTGCGGTATATTGGTGTAGAGTGACTCTACATCGAGAGTCACCATGAGCTCATTGTCCTCGTCAAAGTGGGTCCCTTCAACTTTAGATATCATGTCCGCAGTATCGCGGATGTACGACTTTTGCTTTTCCACCAGTGGTTTTAAAAACCTGTCCGCATACTGGCTCAGAGGTTCCAGTAGGGAATCGATTGAAGCCACTATTGGTCTCAGCGGCGGATTGTTAAGGCTTTTGTGGACCTTTGGCAGTCCGTAAAATGCTGGTGTTTTGGGATTTGGATTGCTCAGGAATTTCCATTCATCCTCAGTGATGCCACCTTCTTCCAAGGTTTTTAGGAGCAAGGTTTCTACATCTTTTTTTAATTTAGTGAGTCTAGATTGGGGGACTCTGGCGTAGTGCTGTTCGTTTGATAAAAGGCATCTAACTTTTTGGTCGTAGTCGGTTGTATCAAAAACTACGACTCCTCCTCCTTTGTCCGCAGGCTTTATTGTTATGTTAGTGTCTGCGGATAAGGAATTGATGGCCTCTCTTTGCTCCTTATTAATGTTTTGTTCTTGGAAATGTTTTTTCTCCAATAACATGCCTATTTCTAATTTTACGATGGATTCAAAAATCTCCAGATTTTTGTCCACCATGCCTAGGCTAGGGGTGAATGTAGATTTGGCTCGTAAGCCTGAGTCCGTTGGTGGTTCTCTATTTGGTCTATTCTCAAAAAACCTGCGTAATCTTATTTTGCGAAAGAAAGATCGGAGATCTTTCTCTAGCTGGAACTTGTTTATACCTGTAGTTGGAACAAAGTTGAATCCCATACCTAATACCTGCTTCTCTGCGTTCGTTAGGGTTCTCTGAGATAGGTTTATTATTGGGGTTGTTTCTAGCGCCAATATATTTTGTTCCTGGTCCTTTTGTATTCCTGAGGGGCCGGGTTCTGTTGATAGTCCTGCTCCTGTTCTCTTTGAGCAGGTCTCTTGGAATATTGGCCCCTCCCTCTCCCCCGGAAGTTCCCGCGGCTTCTCTGTGGGCGCTGGTCTAAAAAAGGGGTTTCATATTCCCTGTTAGGTCCAGCGTATTCTTCCTCTTCTCTGCACTGTTCTTCCTCCTCAATACTGCTTTCTGATGTCCCTGAGAAGTGTACGTGTTTTGGTCTTCTGGGTTGGAACCTTGTCTGGAATCTAGGTTTGGGACCCTCGTTTCTATAGTTCTCAGATTTTTCGGTGTAATAATCCTTTTGTAAGAAAGGGTAAACTACTTCTTGGCTGAATTTATTTATGTCTTTTCTCAGCTTTTGAGTTTTACGGTTGGTTAAATACTCACAGTACCCTTTCATATCTGTGTTAATTTCCTCCAGTCTTTTTTTGACATCCTCAACTATATTATTCTCTAACAGTGCTTTTTCTAACTCCTCCATTTCTTTTATTTCTATGAGGACAGTGGTCTGGGCGGTTTCAATAATGAGCAGCATGAGATCTCTACTACATCTGTTGCAGATAAAAGTCCAAGTTTCCAGGAACTTCTGGTTATCTACAAACAGCCCTGGTTCATTACGAATTTGCAATCCTATAGGTATCTTACCCGCCCTTACATACTGTGTCATGAATTCAGCATGCAGTTCAGTCCTAATGATTTTCTTTTTCAAATTAATTAATTGATTCCACTTTTCTCCTCCATTGGGGATGACTGTAATGTTATTGCTGCCTCTATTTGAGCTTAATATTTTGTTGAGTTGATCTTCACTAAAGCCAAAGGTCTTTAGTGTATCCATTCTATGATTGGACAACGACTATTGGGTTTTATTGGGGTAGGAAAAAACTGTAATAGTCACCATAAAAAACCTAGACTCTCCAGCACAGGGCCGTACTTAAAAGATTTCAAGAGAGAGGGTGCCCCACTGCGACCAGGGAACAGGGCAAAAGTGACAACAAGTCAAAGGTAATCCCTGGAGTGAGCTCGTTTGCTCAATGTGTATGTACCATTGGAGTTACACTAGAGCATTAAGACTACCCACTATACTCTGCTGTGCTATAGTGTCTAGTCAGGTAATAATTTCCACAGAAAAATAAAATTTGTTAACAATCAATTTATAAAGGATTTTTCATACAACAATAAAAAAGACACAATGTTTAAAATTCCAAAGAAATATTCTTTGAAAAGTAAAAAGACATACAATCAATATCTCATGTGTACAATAATTAAAAAATTCAGAACCAAAGAGTACATATATTACATATTTGCAGTTCATAAACAATAAGAAATTTCACAAAAACACACTATAAAGCAATGAACCCCTGTTGTAACTGTGGCCCCTTGTATGTTCTCGCCACTATAGATTCCTCGATCCAACAGCCTAAAATTACTCTTACTGTACTGTATAACTGTGACAAAAATACATGTGCATCCAGTTTGTACTAGGCTTCCCTTGGATTCTTTGGCTTAAAAAAATGCGTCGACGCGTTTCGGTGCAATTCATCTGATTTTATGGCACCTTCCTCAGGACTTCTTGATAGGGGTTTCCTGTGTTTAGAAGATTTCAAATTTTAGTTTCTCTGTTTGGGGAGCAAAAATAATGTGTCAGTATCCGTACTCTTCAAATGTGTACTGTTCATCATTTAACGGTTCTCCCTATTGCTTCAGTTTCACCTTTGTGGGGAACATTCATATACCTCCATACAGTGCAATCTAGGGTCACCACCTTGTATCTGCCTAAACTCGTCAAGGCAGGGACCTTGCACCATGTTTTTGATATAGCCCAAGTTTTTTTTTAAAAAATTTTTTTTTATATTATGGTGCAGATGTCGTTCTCTCATGGTGTCATACTTTGTCTCTTAATCCACTACTTACAAGCATATCATTTGTATATGGTGACTCTTATTTCCTCCAAATATATTTCACTGTGGAAACCATTACTGTGGGCATTCCCCATATACATTGGGCAATTGGAAAAACTAGAGTAAAAATTTTTCTCATGATCTGACCTTTACATGAAGGGTATTCTCCCCATCGGTAGATATGATAGGGGATCCAGGAGGGGCCTCTGCGGCGTGTTATTTACAATCCACACTGTCTTGCTGGCATGGCCTGATAGGAGACATATGACCTGGGTCAGGGACTGTTTATTACAGGAATAACATGGATTCTCAGATAGATAGTGGTGACTTTCGCAAAATTCTCATATTCTCACCTTTACATCAGGGGTGTATTCCCTATTGAAAAGGATCCAATCAAAGCCAGTACGGCGTGTCCTTCGATGTCTGCCGTCTCTAGCTGCTATAGCCTAGTAAGGGACATATACACTAGGTCAGGCACAGGTTTGTTAAGAGAAAGCCATAAGCCCACAGGAGAAAAAGGAGTTTTGATTACCTTTTCGTCTTTAGATAAAAGCCTCCTCGTGTGGGGGTTTCTTTTTCAGTTTTTTTGTTGTTTTTTTCGTCTTTGTGGCTTATATGTGCGTGTATCTATTTAAACAAGACGGTACATTCATCATTGCCTTTCCGTTTCTGACTTTAATCGTATTATTACAGTGCTTTTGTCACGTGCGTGTCTTACCTTAAAATATTATACAACTCTCTTCGAACGGGCATACAGTGTTTGCAGACCTCACGGGAACTGGATGTGTTCTGGTGGGGTCAAAAAACGTATGGGATGATTATTTAAAAAGCGTACTCAGTTTAGTTGTTATCTATTCTTTTTTTCTTGGGCACTACATCGGATGTTAAACTTTTTTAGGCACTCTCCACTTTAGGACTTGTGGTTTTAAAGTTTGCTTTAAACCCTCGTTTAGGTCTAGCTCTCTGTTGTATTTCATATAAATATATTGTCCCCGGGTTCTACACAGAGTTGTGGCAGTGGTTGTGGAATGTTAGATTAATCACCACCAGGTCCTGGATTACGTTACATTATCATATTCCACTTTTCTGCTCGAGCACCTTAGCATTAAACTAAAGGTCTACTGTTCTACCAGTTTTTAACAAAAACATTGGCCCCCATCTGTCTAGTTGGACTAACTCAGGCTCTCTACTTCTTACCTTCGTATACCGGGTGCCGCGTCTCTGCCTCGTTCTGTTCTCTCTCTGTTGTCTATGCAGAACGCGCTTCTATTTACGTGTTCGTTCCGCCCCTCAATTACTCACAGCTGTGTAGTCACTTGTCAGCCAGGGCTTTATATGTATATGCCGAGTCGCCATCTTGGAGTGGTGCTCGTATCGTTAATTTGAGACATATATACTTACGGGGACTTGCCCTCATGTTCATTTAGGCAGCGTATTTTATGTATATATAAAAATTTCCCTGGGTGACGTCCAGGGCGCGGGGTGTTTCCTGCCTTTTTGTTCATGGTCATGGACTCGCCGTCCTGCCCTCACTTAATATGTGGCCCTTAAAGATCTTACAGCGCAATCTTAGAGCAGTATTTGGCCGGCAAAGATAAGAAAGTCGACGAGATTTATCCGCCATTAGTTGATTTAATAGGCCCCTTGTTATATCATAGAATTTATGTTTCTTTACCGGACAAAAGAAAGTCAGTTTAATAATTTTTGCTTTTAATTTATAATTTATATTCACGTTTTTCCGAGAGTTATCTGTTGATTTATAAGGGAATTCTATCTGCTACATAGCTTTTTTTTAATTTATTATTAAATGCGTTCCCTAGAACAAAAATTGTTATGGGTTTCATTGTAACTTTAGCTAGCTCTTTAACTTCGAAGGAGTGATTTCACAGTTGATTGAATAAGAAATGTACCCTGTTGGTACATCAACCTACTCAATTACATCTCAAGATATCTTTTATTTAGACATTGCGATGGTTTAGTACCCCTTGCGGGCAATCACTAGTGAACAATAGAGGTATATATTTTAATAGTTTAATTTATAAAAAAATTTTTTTTAAAGGACTCATCATGTATATGTGGACTAATATCTTTAGGTAGGAGGGAGGATTGGTTTCTCTATATTACAGGAGAACCTCCCACTCTTCCCTAGAGTTAAGGCCTTTCTTTATTGTGTTGAACTTAATCATAAACCACTGTTCTTGTTGTTTACGTCTAGTGGTACTGTTGCCTATTCTGGTCTGCTCTTTTATCCTTTCTAAGATGACCCACCTGAGATCTTTCTCACTGTGACCCTGTTCTTTCCAGTGGGCTACCAGAGGGGCATTTTCTTTATTGTTTTTGATAGCGGACTTGTGTTCACCAATCCTTAGTCTCACCTCACGACCAGTTTCACCTATGTACGCTTGCTCACACGGGCATAGAATCATGTACACTGCATTTTTAGTTCTACAGTTGTTTAAAGTAGTGATGTCGTGTGTTACTTCATTGTGTGTCACCTTTTTTGTTACTATACATAAATCACAGATGCAGCAATTGCCACATTTGTTATTACCAACTGCTTTAGTTCCAGTGAGGGTAGTTTGACTTTCTATGACATCCTCCCTGTATGTATGTACAAGGTTAGATCTCAGATTCTTGTTTTTTCTATATGCATAAAGCGGGCGTTCCAAGATAGTGGTGTCCGTTCCGTTATTAAGGATTTTCCAATTGTGATTGATTATATTTTTCACCTGATTGGCTATCTTCGAGTGTTGACTAACCATCACAATTTTATCCTGTACTCTCTTCTCTTTTTTATTTAATAGACACTCCCTATCGTAGTAGCGAGCCCTTTTCAGGGAGTGGTCAATAAGTTTCTTAGGATAACCTCGCTCTCTGAATTTCTTTTTCATTTCACCAGCATGTCTGTGGAAATCTGTTAAATCTGTGCAGTTCCTTCTCAAACGGAGGAACTCCCCGAAGGGTATTGAATCTTTTTGACTTTTGGGGTGAAAGCTGTTATAGTGCAAAATAGAATTGCGATCTGATTCCTTTTTGTAGAGTTCTACCTTAAGTTGTCTGTCCTCGCTTTTAATACAGATATCCAGAAAGTTTACCCTCATCTTGCTATATGCTGCTGTGAATTTGAGGTTGGGATCTCCCAAATTCAGCCAAGATAGGAATTCTTCCAATGCTTCTGTGGGACCCTGCCAGATGAAGAATATATCGTCAATGAAGCGAGCCCAGTTCCGGATGTTTTCGAAAAATGGGCTCACTTCATTGTATATGTGCTTGTCCTCAAACAAGCTGACGTATATACAGGCCAGACTTGGGGCACAGGTTGCGCCCATGCTGGTCCCTTTCTTTTGAATGTACAGGTCTTTCTTGAAAAGGAAAATGTTGTTCAAAAGTACCATGGAGACACATCTAACAATAAAATCTTTGCTTCCACCCTCAATCTCTGTATTTTCTAAGAGGCTGTTCACTGCTATGATGGTATCTTTCTGCGGTATATTGGTGTAGAGTGACTCTACATCGAGAGTCACCATGAGCTCATTGTCCTCGTCAATGTGCTTACATATGCATAATTCAGTTGCTACCTGTGCAGACCGGCGGTGCCCTACATTTGCATAGGACTTCCCTCACCACTCCTATTACACACCATGGAGTAATCATTTATATAAAATACTCTCCACTTTGAATCACATGACATAAAGTGAATGAGGAAATGTGTCAGCGCTCATTCTCTCTTTCCCTATTTATTTCCTTCTTTACATCAGTACATATGATTTTTCTGCTTTACTTCTTACCCTTCTTTCATTTTTTCTTTGTTCCTTCCTTCTTTTCTTCTTCAAGACCTTCCTTACATTCTCCAGCCAGTCATCCTCATTTCCTTCTTTCTCTGGTTCTTTCCTTCTCTTCTCCCTATCCACAGTATTTCCTTCCTTCCATTCTTCGTTCTGCCTCTTTTCCATTCTGCTTCCTTTATTTCTTTCCTTCTTCTTTACATGTCTTTCCCTCCCTTTCTTGCACTCTCTCACTCCATTTGCCTCTTACCTATGTTTTTTCTTTGCCATTTTAATAACGTATCATTTCTCTTTGGCATCCTGTGTGCTCCCCCTCCCCCCGTCACCAAATGGAAGTGACTCACCATCTTGCTTTTTTCAGTAATTATTAGCTACTGCCCCTATGTTGTGGCCTTCCAGTCAGCAGGGCAAATATAAGAAGGTCCATAAAAAACAATGTTATTGCTCCACTAGAACCCACGGCTGTGCTTCCCTACACTCCTGCTTGCAAACTCCCTGAAAACACCCACTTTTGTCTGGCAATTTAAAAATATCAGCCCAACTCACTAAAAGTGGTGTATGAGTAAGTGTGACTTAGTAATTGTAATTGTAATTGGGTATTTATAGAGCGCACGGCTACTCCATAGAGTGTCCCGGCACTAATAACCACTGAGAGCAAGCAGAAAAAGGACACACAACTCCCAGATATATGCTACATATCAAAATAGCTAGGTCAGGTCTTTAGCTTCTTCCTGAACTCACCCAGGTCAGTTATCTGTCTGAGGGCAATGGGGAGATCATTCCATAGGTGGGGCGCTAACACTTGAAAAGAGCGGCCGCCCCTGCGAGAACGGGAAAACATAGGAATGGTCATCAAATACTGCATCGAAGACCTTAGTCTTGTGGTAATCCTAACTCTCTAGTGTCTTTCAGGATTAAGCCAGGAGTGCTACTAGCTTACTCCTGGGACTCAGATGTACTACAAGAGTAAGCCACAGCAGAATCTTTGTGAATCGGTCTTGAAGCTTTTCCTGCTAGCTGGTGTTTATCACTCCAGGCTTAGGTTAGGTGGGACTTACACCTGACGCTTGACGTTTAAGGAATGATGGAAACTGCTCACAAAAAGGAATTGTGAACCAGGTCTTGATATTCAGGAGGATCTCTGAACTAAGCCTAAAGTAAATCACAACTACTCACAAAAAGTGTTTTCATGAATCAAGCTCATAGTCTGCCTATGTTTCTTAAGAATGGGTGGTCTATGCAGAGGTATATTGTATGCACGGCACCTGTGTCACTCTTTCTAAATTGAGTAAAACCTAGATTAGTAACATAAAACATTTCCTAGGCACAAGTTAGTCTTTCTCCTGGAAAAAGGGTGTGTGAATCAGTTCCCTAGCTTGGTGAACAAGCTAAATATTAGAGATGATATGGTGGCCTGTGCTCTTCCTCTCTCTGAGAACCGCCTATGCAGCCTTGTGAGTGGCTCCATTATTTGAAATAACTAATTTCACATTGTTTGTTAGGAATGGGGTCATGTGATGTTCATTGCTCTAAAGCATTGCATGGTATTAAAACCACCAGCATATGCATTTTATGTTTTTAACCTTTGTTTTTCATATTAAAAGAACAAAAGACAGCGGTTTCTGAAGCACTGTACACAGTACATGGTAGTTCGTATTAGAGAAGATGGTTATTCAACCAGAAAACACTCTGGCAGTCTATATCTAGCACCCTAAGGTACGTTACAGCACACCAAACTTGCAGACAAAGCATCTCAATACTGCTAGGGTTGATCCCATCTCCTCCCCCTCCCCACCCCCCGAGTCGAGTCATCATCCACACTCATATCCGTCTCATCTCTGTCAGCGGACTCTGTGTCTGCATGTGGGTCTAGACATGTATCACTCACATCCCTGGAGGCCTTCATCCAATGTTTATCACTTTAACTAATCTGCATGAGCACCTCCTCCGCTAGTGCCCCCTCCTGTACAACCTTGCACCATTGTTCGTCAGTGGGTGTGCGCTGGCCAATCCAGGTGATGGATCCTCTATCTCTGGCCAATACCAGCACCAGTTGCACAAAGTTATAGGCCATCTTGTAGCCCTTTGGGTGCTTGATATAGCCCAATAAGCAGTGCAGTGGTGTGCATTCAATTTTTAATTCCATCACCGTTTGTGCCGGTAATCCTGCACTGTCTGGCACTGCCATGCCAGGTGTAGGAAGTCCGCTCGCTGTCGTTGCAGTGCAGGCAACTGTCCTGTTGGTTAGGGGATATGCGGTGAAGGCTCTTAGGAGTTAAAGAAGTCTTGTGGAGGAAAATTGTGGTGTACCAGCTTAAAGTGGGCAATGCAGAATATTGTATGTGTTAGGCCCCAGATGTCTGTCGACACCCTGTCATCCAAAGGAGTACCTAAGTCAGCATCCCATGCAGTACGTGTACAAAGCGGGGAGCTCACTGCGCCCGCTCTCATCACCTAATACAGTAGTGTAATCAAGTGTTGTCCTGCATCACACGACAGTAATATATCCTGAGTACGCGTGGACTGGGGTGTAGTGGGATATGTGACCAGGTCAATTTGGCCCTGGATGGAAAGTAGGCCAAAGCAACCAGAGCCATCAAGGTGGGATGGCCTCACACAGCTATGGGGGGCTCAACCACAGTGCCGGTCACTCCTGTAACCACTCCTGAGATCACTCCTCACCATCCAGGTCCCCACGACAGCGTCACTGAGGTGCCTGTACAGCAGTGCTCCAGTAGGGGAGTTGATTGGATTGATGGGGGCAAGAATGGAGCACAGGGCACCTCTGGGTGGCCAATTGGGAATTTGGCTTCGTTCAGGACTTGCTGTGGCAAGCTGCGTGCAAGTAGGTAGTCAAACCGCACTGAACCGAACCGTGGCTTGCCATAGCAAGCGAAGGCATATTTATACCTTTAAGGTGTTTAGGAATCGAGAATTGACGTAAAACTCGGCATAAGAACGTCATGAATGAACCCCTGAGGAATAGATGTTCATGCATAATAAATGAGTTCTTGGAGAAATCAATATCCAAGCAAGGGAAAGTCCTAACGCTTTAAGAGTCTGATTTGCCAAGAACTCGTTGTGACGTAGATAAACGGATGTAAGTAGCCATGCCCAGTAGCGTAAGTGTTTCCATGATTGGCATATTTCATTTACTGGTAAGTCTTTAGTAAAGTGCACTGAGAGTACCAGGGCCTGTAAATCGAATGCTACTAGTGGACCTGCAGCACTGATTGTGCCATCCACACGGGCAGCCTTTCAAAGGGTTCTCAGGCCTGCCACTGCAGTGTCTGTGCACAGTTTGTACTGCCATGTTGACTTTGCCAGTGTACCCAATTGCCAAGCCCTAACCTTCCCTATTATTACATGTAAGTCACCCCTATGGTAGGCCCAAGGTGCCACTATGGGCAGGGTGCAGTGTATTTGAAGGGTAAGCAATACACTGGTGTGTGGAACATGTCCTGATAGTGAAATACAGTGTAATTAATTTTTCACTGTTGAAATGCTATTTATCCCATAGGATAGGATGGGGAATACTTTGGAAACATTTTACGAGTATATCTTCTCATTGGGACAAGATAGAGGAATGGAGTTTAGTAAACCTGAAATCAGAATGTAGAAATGAATCTTCTAGCAAAGTTGATTTTTATGTTTTGTGTTTGAAAACATCATTTTAATAAAAGTAGGTATTTTCTTGCTTAGCCATCGGGTGTGCCTCTCCTGGGTTGTGGATTTACTGTCTGGGGATGTGCATTCTCTTCAGACAGCCTTTGGGGGGTTGAGGTGTATCCTGCCTTTCCTGGGCTGAATAGAACTGGGCTGCATTTAGAGTAGTGGGAGAAGATTACCTTGCACCTGAATGGGCCTGGTCTTCCTTGGACAATGCTGTCTCCACCTCCTGCCAGGAAGCTAGCCCAAAGAGGACCAAACTGGTTTGGACTGAGCACAGACACTCTCTGGTATAAAGAGAAACTGAGTATAAATATTGGGGCCCAGAACCCAGAACTTTAGAACTCGCTTGGATGAAGGAACTGGACAAGTAGACGATCTGGAAGAACTGCCAGGAGGAGTACTGCCCCTTTGCTGTGTTGTTGCTTTTCTGGGTTGGCTTGCAGTTGCTGCTACTGCCTTGGCCAGTGAATGGCCTGGACTGAACTTTCTTCACCGCTGAGCGTCTCCAAGAGCTAGAAATAAAGCTTGCCTTCTGTTCATGAAGTCTCAGGGACAGCAAAGAATTTATTTACCTCTGGGTACCGCATCAGGAACTGTGCGTTTCAGTTGCCACGGAGAGGGAAAGCAGCCAACACCGTCACAGACACTGCTGCTGGTTCCATGTCCTGAAGGCACCATCGCACTTCGCACTGCAACCCTGATCTCTACAACGAAGACCGCCACCACCGAGCCGCTGCTTGCACGGTAACCTGTGGGCATCGCACTCTGCACCACCTCGCTTCACTCTACCACCCTTGTCTCACTGACGACGTCGCTGCATGCTGACCCCAAAACCCGTGACTGCACCATGGTTTGGAGGTATTGCTTGTAAGTCACACAACGCACCGCCCCATCCCACTCTGCAGTCTGGGCTGACCAACACCAGCTCCCATCAACCAGCACTGCTGCTTGAACCCTGACCTGTCAGCATCGCAACAAGCATCACCTCACTCCCCACTGCAGCCCCGGTCTAACTGACGCTGCTGGACGACCGTCACCAAGCTGCTGGCTGCACCGCGACTTGAGCTGCACTTCTACCCTTCATATCACAACTGCAACAGTTGCCATGAAAGGCCTGCACCGACGCGGTCAGCCAGAACCAAAGGTACTGCTTACGAGTCTGTTGAAACTGACGCTGGTCTGCACCTTGCAGTCAGCCGGAACTGTTGGATTCTGTTGTTTTCAGCACTGCTGTAGCCCCAACTGAGCTACCAGCTTTAAGGAACTGCATTTTAAGGTCATTCTTGCAAAGTGCATATTTTTGATTACTGTATGTTGGTCTTTTATCATTTTGGTCTTGTTTGAACAGATAAATATTGGTTATTTTTCTAAAACTGGTGTGGTGTCCTTTTGTAGTGTTTTCACAATGTTACTGTTGGTTATGTGCAAATGCTTTACACACTGCCTCTGAGATAAGCCTAACTGCTTGTGCCAAGCTACCAAGGGGGCAAGTAGGGGTTATTTCAGTAGTGTATCTCCCTTATCTGACTAGAAGGAGGGTTCCCTATTTGAACAAAGGTGCAAACCATTGCCAACTAGAGACCCTCATTTCTAAAAACTATTCTAACCTAAAGTTGTTGACTTAAAATCATCTTTTTTGCCTCTTGATGGAAAATCATTTTTAATAAAAAGTCTACTCTTCCTAAAAGTCCTCTTCAAATCGAGGATTTCTGGTGCACTTTCCATCGCTTATTAATTTACTAATATCTGGGTTATTAAGACGTGATTACAAAATCCATGTAAGTGTGTGGAAGTGCACACAACCAACTCATATTTCAAGGCGTTGATAGGGAAGAAGACACTTCTTGACTTGAAAAAATGCAAACGAAATATATATAAGAAAGATGAATGCACTTCACAAATACACAGACATTTCTACTGCAATTTGTCCACAGTGCATACAATTCATTGTGGTAGGGTTATGCAGCACAGGCATACATTATTAAAATATATAACTATGAACGGAGCATGCCTGAGGCGTTTGTGAATCAGGTTTGGGTTTGTAAATATGAACCTGAGTAGACATAAGCCTTCTGTTGCTGAAATGCAGAATTTCTTTTTCAATAAGGTTTTTACTGCTTACCAAAATGGGTTCATATAAGGTAATCAACTGCTTGCTCTGAGCCATCTTACCTACCGGCATGCCTACATTTATAAAGCAGGCACTTTCAAAAATGGTCTCTTTGTTTAGAAGGCTAGAGTTGGTGTTGAAGGGTGTCAGAAATATTGGGCCCAATTCACAAAACTAATCTGAGACAAAATCCTAACTTTACGACTTTCGGTATTCACAAAAGGGATTTAGTAGTAGTAAAGTTAGGATGCCTAACGTTACTACTACTAAACTGAGAAAAAGCTTAACTTTACGACTTACGGTATTCACAAAAGAAATTTAGTAGTAGTGAAGTTAGGATTCCTAACTTTACTACTACTAAACTGAGAAAAATCCTAACTTTACGACTTGCGGTATTCACAAAAGGCATTTAGTAGTAGTAAAATTAGGAATCCTAACTTTACTACATCTAAATGCCTTTAGTGAATACCGAAGGTCGTAAAGTTAGGACTTTTGCGAATCGGGCCCATTGTGCTTAACAAATGGAAAACACTTTTAAGTGTTATGAGCAAAATAAACCAAATTATTTAATTTGTTCAAAAATGTGATGAGGATAGTTTGAGACTGTCCTTTTAAAACAGAGAACCGTATTCATGAGGAATTGGTTTAGGGCAGCGCTGTACGTCTTCTTGCTGTGCTGCCCTACGACAATTGGAATGGGCAGGAATGCACCCTAATCATGAAATCCAGTTAATTCATGTCCTTTCTCCTTATGCTGGTACAAAATGTGCTGCCTAGCACCAACATAGGCACCCTTGCATTATGGTGCAAGAGTGCCTCAGTTGCAGGCAGGATTGTTTTTGTGCAGGAAGGAACCCCTTCGTGCACCCAAAAAAAATCCAGAGAGGCATTTTCCTCTTTCCGTGTGTGCTGCACACATGGAAAGAGGAAAAACAGAGGATACATAAAAAATATTTCTTCTCACTAAGCCTGCTCTGGAGAGGCAGAAGCTTTCGGCGCTGCCTCAGGTTTACATGATTAAATAAATCAGGGACAGTGTCAAAATCCATGGGTGTTGCGTGGGAAAACCCACTGCAACAGCAATGAAATGCCTCCTTGGCTCAGAGTAAGGCAATGCAGCGATGTGTGCTGCTTTGTCTTACTCCCTAGTTATGAGACCATGCAAAGCCACGCAGAGTGGCTTTGCATGGCCTCATAGATATGATTGACAGGCTTGCGCCACCAGAGTTTCAAACAAATTAACACTCCTGTGGCATAAGCCTCTCACAAATAAGCCCCAGAATGCTTAGGAAGGACTTTCACACAACAATTTACCATTCATCAAAAGTACTTGAATAATACACAACACAAGCCCAGGGGTAGATGTGCCTTACAAAATTACATTAGGCTCTTCCCCTAAGAGCAGATGGAGTGCTGCTTGTCTGTAGTCCCGGCTCCTGCTCTTTGCATTCATAAATTCCAGTCCAAGCTGAGAGAAGACTGGTGAGGACTCTGTAGAGGCTCTGCCTGCCAAAGGTTGGTCAGCACATTGCAGTGTTCTATACTACATAACCACATGACAGCTCAGGAAGCCCTAGCTTCCCTGCCATTGTATTTTTCATCTACATGACTACAGCTGTTGGCATATGTTTCAGATTGGCTCAGTTAGCCTCCTGTACAAACACACTTATGTAGCTCATTCAAGGCTCTAATATGGCACAACATATAGTTGATGGCCATAAATGAGCGGGCCTCTAAACCTCAATCACTTAGTATGGTCAGCAAACAGAATTCCCCACTGATCATATGGACTTTAATAGTTAACTTGAAGCATTGAAAGAGAGCTAGCATTCAGAAGCTGGTTTTCAATAAATTAGTACAATTCTATAATAATGAGAGGAAGGATGGTATGCAAACAATTTCTGATTATTTGTTCATTATAATGCTCAAACTTATCAAGGATTAATTAAAGCTATCATTAGAGGCAAAACGTTAAGCTGCTCACGCACTCTAAATGAAGATATTAAAAAGTACAAAATGTAAATAATCAGTATGTAAAGGATGCAAATTATCCAGATTCCATAAAGAAACGAATTCTAGATAAATTAGTTCAGGTAATGGAAAGAGTATTTAGCATGAAGCCTCACACTCTGTGAAATCAGAAAAGTTGAGCGATTTGCTCTCTTTGAAGTCAGAAATGGGTCTCCCCTCCAACTGCTAAGGAACACTAATTAAAAGCACAATTGAAAGTCCCAGATCATCAATATCTCACACCCACAGTTCTGAACCAATTCTGTGGGGCATTTGCCGGGAACTGACTGACACCCCAAATTCCCACTCTCACACAATTAGGTACATATCTGCTCCTCCTTGAATTTTGCATCTTCTTAGTCAAAGGGTACAGGAGGTTCATTTCACTGTCATTTCTTCATGTCTGCTGCCAGCGTTCTCCTCCCAGGCCTCATTATCAACCTAGTACAAAATAATGAGCCTTTCTCCAGATAACGAAGGACTTGATATCGCACCTGGATAGAAAGAAATAGGCAGCATACTAACAATCTCAAAATATGTAGCACTTGGCTAAGGCCTAATGTTAAGCTGAGTTAGCTCGAGAATCAGAAATTGAAGCATACTATATCATTGTTGAACATATGAAAACATGCTGTCATCATTACAATGTGAATAGTCAATAAAAGTAAATGCATGTGTTATTATTCACTGCATTGTGATTTCCAAAAGTGCACAGCAACATTATATATGATAATGAATAAATATGAAATACAAAAGTTAATGACTTAAGGCACACGTTGAATATATGGAATATATTCCGTAACATAGATATAAAGTATATATAGAGGGTGGAGTTTAAATTACACTGCTCCAGCCTTATAAATGCTATTGAGCTTCACAGATCCGGAACATCGGGGCACCGAGGATAAGATGAATTCACAAGGTGCCCATCAGAGCATCATAAATTGTCAAGAACAATGTAAGGTTCTGGTGGTGAGGCCAATCTGAAGAAGTCGATCTTGTGATTCATTACCATCCAAACGCTATTTTGAAGGAAATGTGCACAATATTATTTACCAGACACAATCAAAACACATTTTACCATCATATTTATGACAATGTTTTCCAAAGACACCACTGAAGTAATTTTTTTATTTTGTGTTTTTACAAAGGCGCCTTTGGGATGCTCTCTGTAGGTTATTTGGTCATATACTACACTAACTTGTTCATATTTTGGCCCGCTCTGTATCCCCAACAAACATTCAGTGAACTGATGACACTCACCAGCACCTCTGCTCTGAAAATGTTTCCGTCCATCACCACCCCCTTTTGTACCGCTTTGTTCGCCATGAGTTGGCAGGGTATGCTCAGACGTGAGTCCCTTGCTCACTTTGCCACTGGATTCAAGCAAGCCTGGCTGAAGACGGCTGTAATGCCAGAAACCGGTCCTAGGAAGCTTGATTCCGGTCCAGGGAAGGCATGGCTTGGCAGTTCGGGGTGGACTGTTCCCATGAGGCACAGGGTCAGACTGATTTGCATATGGCCATGTCTGAACTGGGGTGGCAGAGTGGGCTAAAGAACGGTGATGGATTAAACCCAGATCTGTTGACTGGGAGTGAGTGTTTGATTGGTTCAGATGCTCCGTCCATCACCACCCCCTTTTGTACCGCTCTGAAAATGTTTCCAGCAGCACTAACACTGGCCTAATGATCTGAGAAGTGTACGGTTGTCCCTGACCTGGGGCAGCCACCATGGAGACACTACTCTTGGGATATATGTTTTCTTTTTGCGTCATTTACCCTTGTGATATAAAAACTGGAAATGGAAATGGAATCAATCCCCTGGAATATGGCAAATAGCAAATAGTTGAGGAATAAGACGCAGTTATCATGAATTATGACTTTTCGAGTCACTGGTAAAGATAAATGAAACAGGGCAACGATGTTGCACATGGTGATTGGAATATTGGTTGAAATCACAACCCTAAGAAGGAGGAAAGAGAGACAAATGATCAGGTCGATTGTTTACGTGGGCTTCTCCCCAGTGTTCCAATTGTGAAGAATTAGAGTTTAATTTGTGTTGATGGCTCCAAGTGGGGTCTGCAAGCATAAACTGAAGAATAGGCAGCGCCGTCTGGGTGGATTAAAGAGTCATGAGGTGGAATCAAGAGTCCACAGCCTTTGTACTCAGCACCCCGATAGCACAATTTTGGACCTCGACAGTTTAGTGCTCTAACCTTACTGGGCCCTTAACGATTAGACAGACTAAGTCAATTTCATTTACCACAGAGGCACTGGTCCTCTGATGATTGACAGCCAACTCACTAGTTAGAAATCACACTTAGATACACCACCCTTAAGACCATACTTGTAGAAATAAAGAATAGCAATGGGAAGTCCAAATCACCTAAAGAAGTTAGGGTGAGCAAGGATTATACAAACCAATAGCTCTGCGATTACTACACAAATCAGGAGAAGTAGTACCTGGTGTTCTGACAGAGCTCACTGATTCGCCCGATAACGCATTTAAATAATTAGTCACTGTAAATTGGAAGAAACAATAGGACTCAATAACAGACTCAGACAATTTTTCAATTTGGTTATTGTATCAAAGATGCAAAGTTCATCATAACATGTAATTGCTTAAGAAGTTCAGTCAAAAATATAACTGCTTTCATAAAAATGGCAAACATTTAAGCAGGCATTAAAATCAGTAACAGCTCCAGAGTTACAGAGTCGTACTACCATATTTAAGTGGGAGGGTAGTTCGTTGTCTAATCGCTCAAATTCGAAGAGAATGGGTAAGGAAGGCATGCTAAAAACCACAACACATTTCAAACCAACGTCAAAAAATTGCCTCCTGTTGTATGACAGTTTTCATCCGCGCCACCTTAAAGAAAATCTCCCATTCGGGCAGTTCCTGAGGTTGAGGAGAAACTGTACAGAAACAGCGGACTATGACATACAATCGAAAGAGCTTGCTGAGAAATTAAGAGTACGGAAATACCCTACAAGGACAATTGCGAGAGCAAACAAAAGAGCTAGAAATAACCACCGGGAAGCCCTCCTAGAAAACTACGAGAGGAATGAGATGGACAAAGAGAAAAAACCTACATGCATAACGGCATTCAGTGTGGCATCAGACCAAGTAGCGAAACTAGTAAAGAAACACTGGCAGATCATAAATAGTGGCACCCTAAACATACCAACACCAATGTTCTCACACAGGCGGGCAAAGAATCTAAAAGACATACTAGTACACACCCGTCCAAAGGCACCAAACAATAATAACCAACAGGTTATCAGCACCCTACAATCAGGCCACCACCCATGTGGCAACTGTAGCGTCTGCCGCCTTACAACCACTACGAAGAAATTTGTTTTTAACACAGGGCAATCATGGGAACTACGCAAGTTCACCAATTGTAACACTGTAGGTGTGGTTTACCTCATCACCTGTGTTTGTGAATTACATTATGTGGGAATGACCACGAGAAAAATAAGCACCAGAATATGTGAGAATCGTAGCAACATGCAATGCCACAGGGCAAGCACCAGAATGACAGCACACTTCAGCGAAAAACAACATACCCCAAACAACATGAGATGGGTAGTCCTAGAGCATATAAAACCATGTGAAAACTTGGAACGATCCCTTCTGGAAAAAGAACAAAGATGGGTGTTTAAGCTCCATACGGACGTAGTAGGGTTAAATGATAACATCCCTTGTGGACAGTTCCTAAGATAATGCATACAGCCAGAAACAAAACCATTAGTGAATTAAAACAAACTAATGATGAGCATTCAGCAATGGCCAAAAAGATGTATATACGAATCATGATGCTCTATTAAGACATCCTTGTCCTCAAAAAGATCCTACCAGAGCACTACTACAAAACAATATAAAATTATCAAAGCCATATAAGGCACTACATAAGCTGCTGTACCTCCGTGTAGTGTTTTGCAGGCAATAATGACAGACACTTATTTATTCTTCATGGAGCTTTATTGAATCACTCCTTACTCGTCCCTGTCCCTACTCTAACTGCCCCTTTCCTGTCTCTGCTCCTCCTCTTCCTCTGGCCCCCTAGTTCCGCCCACTCCCAACTACTAGAATGTATCACAATATTACATCTCCCCCCTTGTTAACGAAATGAACTTAGCGTCCAAAATATTTATAGTTCCTCAATCAGCCACATGGGTTCGCGGGCCGTTCGTTTGAGCTATGGAGAGGCATCTCAGCTTCCGTTGTGTGGCTTTCTGTCGCCTTGACGAGAGCATCCTTTACTACAAGAGTGCATTCGTGGTGGTTTTCAATCAGCTTCTGTGTGATCCACTCACCTTCAGTGTCTGAGGTGACTGTGAAGGGCTCAGCTCGATATCGGCAGTCTGTCTTCCTTCGTGATTCTTGTTCGATCTCCTTTCTGAGGGGATGTTGTTCTGGTTCTCTTCCGAGAACCCACATGTACTTTTACTTCTTTTTGTCTTGTCCGGTTGAGAGCAACACTGCCCTCCTGTTCAGAGTCATGTATGCCAGACGGTAAGGTACTATCTGAAAAGGTTGTCTTGGTTTGATTTGGGGACTCCTTTGCTGCCTCTGGTTGTCTCATCCACTCCCGCTCGCGTTTGGGACTGGTGAACCCTTGAACCATCTGGGCATATGTATGTTTCTCTCTCATCCGATGATGATCTGTCTATTGACACGTCTGGCTTCCCTTGCGGATTGACTGGCTGGTCCTTTTCCATCTGGAGAGTAATGTCCACTATATCTGTTTTCCTTTTGTAGGCCCTTTGAGTCAGCCTCGCTGACCCCATCAGGGGTGACGGTGTATTATTTATGTCTTGATATACCTGTGACTGACATGACAGGTTGTCTTGTGGAATGATTGAGTGTTCAGAGACATTGGTGTGAGACATGTTGCTCTTGACGGGAAGAATGTCCCTTGGTTCTCTGGTGTGTTCATGTGGTTGACGCCATGGCCGTTGTCGGTCGACTCGAGGGATCGAGTAGATGTGCTTTCTGAATCGGAAGAGTCTTTTGTTGTTTTCCTTTGAGAACGTTCCTTTGAGTGTGTCCTGAATAGTAAATTTCTGAAATAGGTAGGCCGTGACGCTCTGCTCCTAGAGTCGGAGGTTTCTTTGGGATATTTCTCTGGGTACCTTTCTCGAAGTGGCTTCGGTGTCATTTCACTGGAGAGGTTGTTTGATAACCACATGTTTATGTCTTGTGTTTGATCCCAGGGTGCTTCATATTTGCTTCTCTCGCATGATGGTAATGACCTCCTCTCAGTTTTCTCGTTATCTCGGATGTCATTGATGTGTTTGTCTTCCCCTTTCCGGTGTCTGAGTGAATCAGTCCATCTTATGCGGTTGGCTTCTTCTTCACACTTGCTTTGTGCACTGACATCTGTGCTATGGGTGTGATCTGTTCTCCTGCTTGATGCTTCCTCGGATGCATCTACAGAATTTGGCGAATAGTGAGATGCTCGGGGGTGTTCGTGCGCCGAGTTCCAGTGTTGACATGATTGTTCCAATCTTCTATAGTTTGTCTTTCTTACCCGCTTGTTGTGCAGGCTGTCATCTTGTCCATGGGTGCGATCTGTCCCACTTGATGCTTCATCCTCTTCAGAATAGTTTGTTCCATATTCTGAATGACTCCTTGAGGGTGAACAGCTCCTTGAGGTTGTCTTTCGTATTGTTGACTCAGAGTATTCCATGTCACTTTGTCTCTCCCGCTGTCTTATCTCTGGTCTGCCTTCACCCTCCCTCTTTCTGGTTTTGTTTGTTTCCTGAGCTTTATTCCCGGACATGAGGGATGTCTCTTTCCGGGTATCTTGGTGTCTTGCATTCGGGTGCAGTACCTTCGATCGGTCTCTTGCTTTGAGCCGCACTCCAACTTCGGCCTTCCTGATGATTTCCTTTAGCGACCAATGCCCTCGAAGGATCTTGCGCTTCGTGTTAGAATTTGAACAGCCTTCGATTATCCGGAGCCGAACTGCTTCCTCATTTGTAAGTGTGTTGAAATGGCAGCATTGTACCAGACTTTGCAACCGGTTGATGAATTTGGCAATGGTTCTCCTGGTTCCTGCCGTGCTGTGTTGAAGGCGATGCGATCATGATCCACGTCTGCCTGTGTGTGGAAATGGGCATGTAGCTTCTCTTGAAGTCTTTCATAGGTCTCTGTGTCCTTTTCAGGAAATGTTCTGACTAAGCGTCGGCCCTCATGACCTACTAGCTGGAGGAGTAGTATCGGACATTTTCCATCTCTTTGTTCACCGATTGCATCCAGAAAGTCGTCCAGCGATTCCAGCCACTGGGTCCATTTAGGACCCAAACTCTGACTGTCAGTCTACGTCAGTGGGGGCGGCACTTCAATGCAGGGATTGGACCGTTGTGTTGCTTTTCCCCCCGCCATGAGGGAGGAAGATTCTGATCCGCTACAGTCACAGGACTGTTCACTTAGCTTCCCGTCTTCTTTGTTGACTCTCTTCGGCCGAGATCTTTGATCTGGTCGTTTCCTTTAAGGTTGGTAAGCTTCGCAACTATATCAGTATGCGCCAGTGAGTGAAACTTGGATTTGTTGAGTTCCGAATGGCCACCACTCAGCTACACTATGCGTGACTCGTGGCTCGCTTCCTTTAGAGTCGCATGCTGGCTGCAGGTGATTTGTGGCTCTTCCGTGAGGATGCATGGCACATTTGACATCTTGTTCATGCGTCTCCTTCTGGACTAGAGCCGGTTATTCAATTGCTTCGTTGATGAGAGAAGGCTTCCTTGATATTCGTCTACTCATGCTTCTGGATCATTTGATTTCTTAGCTTCTCTTGCTGTTGATCATTTATCTTCGCGTGGTGCTGAAAGTTTACTTTGGTACTTTCCTTTTGCTCGTGTTTGTTACGTTCGGGATCTGCATTTGCTTGTGTTTGTCGCATTCGAGATTTGTGTGGGCTGTGCTTGTTTACATCAAGACTTGCATCCACCCGGGCTTGCTTATACTTGCAGCATGCATTTGCTGGTGCTTGTTGCACTGTACATCTTGCCTTTGCCAGGGCTTGTTACTAACAGTCACTTTTGTTCATTCTATTTTTCGTTGCTTGTACCAGTGCTTGTTTGTGTTCACCATTGTCTCTATTTGTCTCTTGCATTTGCTTATACTCGTTTCGTTACTCTGCTTGTATTAGCTTATGCTTGTTCTATTGCACTTCTTGCATTTGCTTATGCTTGTTTCATTTCACTACCGGTATTGGCCAGTGGTTGTTCGTTTGCCTTTGCCAATGCTTGCTCCTTTATAGTTACCAGTGTTTGGTCTTTTACATTTACCAATGCTTGTTTTACTATTTCTCTTCTTGTCTTTATCAGTGCTTGTTTTCTTAGACTGCTTCTTGCATTTGCGTGTGCTTGTTTGTTATTTCACTTTTGTATTTGCTCGGGCTTGTTCATTCTTCTTCTTGAATCGTGTTGTTTCACTTTTGCTAATGCTTGTTTTGTCTTTGCCAAAGCTTGTTTGCTTGCCTCTCGTCTTTGCCAATGCTTGTTTGGTCTGTGCCAATGCTTGTTCGCTTGCTTTTCCAATGCTTGTTTATGCTCTTTGCCAAATGCTTGTTTGCTTGCGTCTTGCTTTCGCCAATGCTTTTTCTGTGTTTGCCAAGGCTTGTTTGCTTGCCTCTTGTCTTTGCCACTGCTTGTTTGCTTATTTCTTGCCTTTGCCAGTGCTTGTTGTGCTTTTACCAATGCTTGTTTACTGGCCTCTTGTCTTTGCAAGTGCTTGTTTGGTCCTTGCCACTGCTTGTTTTGCATTTACCAATGCTTGTTTGCATACTTCTTGCTTTTGCCAATGCTTGTTTTGCATTTACCAATGCTTGTTTGCTTGCCTCTTGTCTTCGCCAATGCTTGTTTTGCATTTACCACTGCTTGTTTGCTTGCTTCTTGTCTTCGCCAATGCTTGTTTTGCATTTACCAGTGCTTGTTTGCTTGCTTCTTGTCTTCGCCAATGCTTGTTTTGCATTTACCAATGCTTGTTTCGTGATGTCTTGTACTGCCTGACCTCAAAATGGCTGCTTGCAATCTGCACATAGGGGATGTCCTAAAGGCTGCCTGATTCCAATATGGCCGCTGCTAAGAAAATCTCGGTTCCTGCGAGATTTCAGCTTCATTCATTCCCTTCAGGCTGATTCAGTCACCGAGACTCACCGATAGCCGGTCCTGCAGGCAGCAGCACGGTGTAGACGCTCCACACACCCCCAAATCGCTGGAACATCCAGGTAGGATCGGGGTGGGCTCCCGACTTCACTTCTTCGGTCTCGGGCCTTTTCCGCAGCCGCGCCAAGTCACACGCATCTGGGGTGAGCTCCCGACTTTGGCGCGAAGCAGCGCTCGGCTCTGGGTTTTCTCAGTGCTCGATCACACTGGTCAGGCAGGGCTCCACGCGATCAACGAATCGCGGAGCTAAGGTGCTTACCGCTGGCCTTTGGCTTCAGGCAGCGGTTTCTCTGGGGGCACACGTGTCGTGACGGCGACCACTTTTATCGTGCTGCCCGGGACAGGGCGTTTCTCCTTCTTCGATCAGGGATGGCAGGTTATAGCATCCCACCCTATCAAAGTCCCATAAGGCACTACATAAGCTGCTGTACCTCCTTGTAGTGTTTTGCAGGCAATGATGACAGACACTTATTTATTCTTCATGGAGCTTTGTTGAATCACTCCTTACTTGTCCCTGTCCCTACTCTAACTGCCCCTTTCCTGTCTCTGCTCCTCCTCTTCCTCTGGCCCCCTAGTTCCGCCCACTCCCAACTACTAGAATGTATCACAATATTACACTCCTTAGAAAATTATTTTAGCCAAACAGATTTTACTACATAACTAATGAAAACTAACATTGTTTTTCTAGTGCAATAATCAAAGATGACCAATCCAAAATGGCCGACACTTTTTCCATAAGCACAAACAGGGTTCGATCCCCCTATGTGCTTTGTTTTTCATTTTGCAAATCCGGGCTTTACTAAATTAAAAAAATAGACCCACCAACAAGATAAAACAATTTAGAAGCAATTGTACTAAGCGCTTCCCTTATTTCCTGCATTTCCCTAATGAACTATTGCGCCCGCGGAGTGCCGTTCCTTCAGGAACTACACCGCGCACCAGTTTTTTAGGTTTCGCCTGGGGCCGGAGCTCCTAGCTCCGCCCAGGAGAAATCTTATGTCCCTACAGGTTGGGGCTTAGTCCCGCCTCTGCTTCCATTGGCTAGCTTCATAAATGGAGGCTAGCCATTGGAACAGAGATCTGTCCGTCATGGCCGGACCAGATTCGTGGGCGTTCCCGAGATTTTTTCCCTCTCCGCCTCTGCGATGTCGTCATCGTGGCCGTGGTTTATTTTTTTTTGTAGTCCGTTTGTTTTCTTCCCATTCCGCGGCCGACCGCCGCCGGAAGAAGTCCAGGTGAGTGCCCGTTCCAGCCTCCCCCTCCCGCTGACCGTGCGCCGTTCCCGGCCCCCCCCTCCCGCTGTCCGTGGGCCGTTCCCGCCCCCCCCTCCCGCTGTCCGTTCGCTAGCCGGGAAATAGTTATCGTGCGGTGGAGTCAGGCCTGGCGGCTTTGGAGTGCAAACGGGTGAGAGGCCATAGCGTAGCGTTTGGAGCACATGTTTATGGTGTCGGGAGCCTCGGGTTCGGGCCCCGGTGAAGCGGTTTAATTGTAGAGATATTTTCCTATTTTCAGCAAGAATCAAAATATATGCTGGAAAAAGCAAGGGTAATTATCCAGAGTAAGAAGATGATAGGCGCTTGCTGTTTTTAAGTCATGGGTGAGAACATGAGCAGCGATATCGCGGGCAGAGCGAGGGCAGCGTTATTCGGTAGGTGGAGGGAGGGGCTTTTCGTTCCGACCCGCGTGGCGGGATGGGGTGCGAGTTGGCGGTCGCGAGAAGCCCGGGGTATGATACCGCCAGACTTGGGGAACAAGGATCGATCCTCGGCAACATCTCGTGATTCTGGGCAAATACCTTAATCTCCCTACCGAAATTATTGTGTTCGGGTGTAATGTAACTAGTACTCTGTAAAGCGCTCTGGGACACCGGGTCGAGTTTGCACTATATGAATCAGTGTAGTTGGTAGAGCGGTTGACTGTGGTCTGGGAGACCTGGGTTCGCGCCAAAGGGCAGCGCAACAAGTGTATATATTTCCCCAGAGTCCGAAAGGATTATTGCTTTAAATTAGACTTTTAGTAAATGAAAGAAAGCACTACTATACTTTTATTCTAAAATGGGTAAACTATGTTAATTGTGTAATTTTAGCAACAGAGGATATTAAGCGTGCTAAACTGTCGTTGCCAGCTCCTAGAGGTCGCGAGGGTCACTTCGGCCTTGCAGGTTTTACATTAGCGACCCGGGGCTCCTACTTGCTAAAACTGAAAGGACATAACGTATAGAGCCTCAGACACCCCGTGATCTGGGCCGAATAGTAGGGTAAATTCACGAGCAAGTCCTACTGATGTTTAAAAAAAAAACCAAAAAAAAATATTGTAATTGGATTTATGTAGCGCTTGCTGCCGCTGGCCAGGCGTCAAAGCGCTTTCTTTACGGCGAGTGGCACGTTATCAGGAACACAGCTCTGTTAATGGCACTAGTTCTTGTAACACTGGCCCAAGCCGAGGAAGGCATGTCAGAAGCACTTGGGGGCAGAGAGTCACGGAGCCCGGCCTGAATGCTCAGGAGCTACTGGTCTGGGGATATTTTTCGTTTTAGACTTTGTCTGCAATGGGGCAGTGTCGGTCACGACAAGTCCGGTAATAGGGCATATTTTGGCACGTCAGGCGCTCGCCAGGATGGTGCGCCTGACATTTAGTGTAATTTAAAAAATGTTAACCTCGGACAGCCAGTTAGTGATATAACACAAAGTGTGCAGAGTGAGTGTGTAGAGTATGAGTGCAAAGTGTGAATGCAGAGTGAGTGTGCAAAGTGCACAATATAAATGCAGAGTGAGTGTGTACAGTGAGTGTGCAGAGTAGTGAGTGCAAAGTGCACTCTGCCCTCACTACTCTGCACACTCACTCTACATACTCAAAGTAGTGAGTGCAAAGTGCAGAGTAGTGAGTGTGCAGAGTAGTCAGTGTGCAGAGTAGTGAGTGTGCAGAGTAGTGAGTGTGCAGAGTAGTGAGTGTGCAAATTAGTGAGTGTGCAGAGTAGTGAGTGTGCAGAGTAGTGAGTGTGCAGAGTAGTGAGTGTGCAGAGTAGTGAGTGTGCAGAGTAGTGAGTGTGCAGAGTAGTGAGTGTGCAAATTAGTGAGTGTGCAGAGTAGTGAGTGTGCAGAGTAGTGAGTGTGCAGAGTAGTGAGTGTGCAGAGTAGTGAGTGTGCAGAGTAGTGAGTGTGCAGAGTAGTGAGTGTGCAGAGCAGTGAGAGTGCAGAGTAGGGAGTGCACAGAGCATAGGGAGTGCATAGAGCATAGGGAGTGCAGAGAGCATGGGGAGTGCAGAGAGCATGGGGAGTGCAGAGAGCATGGGGAGTGCAGAGAGCATGGGGAGTGTAGAGAGCATAAGGAGTGCAGAGAGCATAAGGAGTGCAGAGAGCATAAGGAGTGCAGAGAGCATAAGGAGTGCAGAGCGCATAGGGAGTGCAGAGTGCATAGGGAGTGCAGAGTGCATAGGGAGTGCAGAGTGCATTGGGAGTGCAGAGTGCATAGGGAGTGCAGAGTGAGTAGGGAGTGCTACAGAGTGCTACAGAGTGCAGAGTGAGTAGGGAGTGCTAGGGAGTGCAAGAGAGTACAGAGTGACTGCAGAGATTAAGCTAATAGCAATGTAAATGACAATGCCATTTATTTATCTGTTTTCAAAGCCAACACATAAATAAAAAAATCGTCATTTACAATGCCAATAACTCTTAATTTTTCCAAAGGCGAAACCATTGCATTGTAAATGCTTGTTCAGCCATGCGGTGACATAGCAAAACTACAAACACGGCCCAATACTCGCACGCGCTAAGATGGGGTCGAGCTTTGGGGCAATAGGTCAGACTGACGGAGAGAGGCTGAACTAGGTAAGATCTTTTTAACATAGATGGACGGCCTGTCCTAACAAGATCTGAGAACTTTCCAACTTCTGCCCGCATTTTATAAATCCTGCCCGCATTTTAGAATCACTCATACATGGGTGCTATTTACACACACACACCCTCGATCCTGAGCCAATTCAAACTCTGATTATCCTTTTTTTTCACATCCACAGGGTTCTCGAGGCCCCTCCACCCAGGCAGACCATGGAACATATCACTGCTTCCTAAAAAGTACGTTGTTTTAACTAGAGGTACAGTGTGATGTGTTATATGTTGTATATATGTCCAGAAAAACGAGTGTCAGTATGAGATGTTTCTAACCAGAACCTTTTTGACAAATGCCTAACAGCGAACAATGAAACCAGACAAAGTGGAACGTTTTGTGCTGTTAATGATATCTATTTATTTTCAGGAACACCAGAGCACTTGACCATTATTTTTAACTTTCATAGGCACCAATTACATTGATCTGCCACTGCCTAAATGAACTGCGTCCTGCCCATTAGGGCAGGGAGTATGCACTAATGTGTAATCTATTTTTCTCCCACATACAGATACTGCGGTGTTCAAGGCTAACCGTATGTATAATTGAAAATACATACAATAGATGTGTGTTCTGAATTTTTTCATTTTCACCTAATTTAGGTTTATTCACCAGAGTGGTACACATGGGGCTGGCCCACATGTTGTCCTGAAGAAAAGGTTTAGGGGACACCTTGAAACATGTTGACGGATTACTAGGGACCTTTAACCAATTAACAGTTATTTTTCCTTTTAACCAACCCCCTTTCTTATCCTACCAACTAGAAGCAGGAATAGATTATAGGCTTACTGGTTAGGTAATTTTTAAAACTAGCAAAATACACCACTCCCACCCTAACACTGCACTACACATAGACTTACAATCCAGTGCTCCTACGTATCCTTCGGAAGTCGCAGTACGCCCCAAGCAGTAGATGCTTGGGATGGCCCCAATGATGAAGCATGTCACCTAGGGGCAACCCTGGGTGAGTGAGGGGACTCAAGAAAATATTGTTTTCTTTTTATCTTTCATAGGCACACCCGTATTGGGTGGTCCTATAATCACTTGCCGGCTAGGTTCCTATGTTCCATCACATATGGACTTATTGTGTTGTACTGTATAATATAGGAGGTCAAACCTAGCTATTTCCTCCTTTTCCCCCCTTTTTTGAGTGTGCAAAGATTATACAAACCAATAGCTCTGCGATTGCCACACAAATCAGGAGGAGTAGCACCTGGTGTTCTGACAGAGCTCACTGATTCGCCCGATAATGCATTTAAATAATTAGTCGCTGTAAATTGGAAGAAACAACAGGACTCAATAACAGACTCAGACAATTTTTCAATTTGGTTATTGTATTAAAGATGCAAAGTTAATCATAACAAGTAATTGCTTAAGAAGTTCAGTCAGAAATATAACCGCTTTCATAAAAATGGCAAACATTTAAGCAGGCATTCAAATCAGTAACAGCTCCAGAGTTACAGAGTTGTACCTCCATATATAAGTGGGAGGGTAGTTTGTTGTCTAACAGCTCAAATTCTAAGAGGATGGGTAATGACGGTTGTTCATTCGTTAGTAGCACCTCCTTTGGGGTTTCTTCTTTTATAGAGTCTTTCCCCATGTCCAGTCTCGTGACACCACACCACCATCGAAAGACATGCAAATGGCTATGGTTACATAGTGGCACCTAAGATCCTTGTAACATCAAGATTGTTTCCCATGCTAGTCATAGGAAACAAAGGTTTTAGAGTCCTCACACAAGCCTAATATCTAATAAAAAGATATAAAATAATCTGTTGAAGGCAATAACTGAAAAGTTATTCCCACAGGAAAATGTTCATGGTGCGGGCTAAAAAAACGTTCATGAATCGCAAGACGTAAGCGTGTATGAGACAAAGGTGCAACATTTCACTTGCAGAAAGATAACCCATTGCATTAAATCAGGGGAAAGACATTTCGATAAAGGCCTTTAAGTTAGCATCACACCTTAAAATGAAATGAGCTTTGACTTCACTTCAAAAATAAGGCAATGAAATCAATTCAAATAAAGAATGTATAATCTTTCAAAAATGTTATTGTTACATAAGAATAACTAACGTTAGAAATACTCTACTACCACAAATGTTCACGATATTCATATAAATGCACGATTTTTAAATTCCGTTTTTCTAATAATGTTCATATGTTTTCATAAACTATAATATCTCCAGTTTCATTTTGTAAAATCCCAAGCTTGTGCTTCATTGCTTACACATTTTTGCTCTGACTTTTTTGAATGGTGCTCATTAGCAAAAAGCACTAAAAACACTAGGCTGCTTCAATTAACATCAACATTCATCAGCATATGTTAATGAGCAACATGTGCATAAGAAAATCATTAGTGCAACTTCGTTAATATGTATTAATAATACCTTATTTGTGTGTTTTCTTCATCTCGCCTGTTAAAACACGCTTTTACGGTGCTTCTACTACACTTGTCTCTGTTTCATGTATCACGGTGTCTATTATGTGTAACATATACTTTCAACCTTTCATGTTGTGTGTCGTGTATTATAATTTTTTTAAATCTCACTGGATCATAAAGAATAAAACATTATGAGCTCTTGCGATTAGGAAAGCCAGGGCAGTTCTCCTGGCGCCTGATATTTATATTTAAAACGCACAGTGTGAGGTTATTTTGGGAGTAACTTCTATATGTAAATTGATAATAAAGCAGCTAATTGTGTTCAGGAAGCCTTGTCAACGTTCTTTGGGAGGGAGGGCGAGGGGTGAGAGAAAAGTAGACCAAAAGTTGTTTGTGTGTGTAAAAGGCCGCTTTATTAAGACACAGGTGCACATTACAAACACAAACCTTGGCAACGCCTTACAAAACTAAACCTCGCTAAATAAATAAATAACTACAAGCTCAGCCCCCCGAACCCTCCCCCACCCCTAAAACATTTGAGCCCTCCCGCTCCCAACAATACATCAATAACAATATAACAGCATTATAACATTACGTCATCAATAAAACATTACATCATCAATAAAACATTTCGTCATTAAACAAACATACGTCATCGTTAAAACTTTATTCGTCAAACCACAATTGCAATAACAACGGTCAGGTCCTCCATAACCATAAACCCTGCCTGACCCTGCACTCCTGCAGATACCCCCCTCACAAAACTGAACGGTCAAACCATGACCAACATACCCCAGCACTTGTCAAAGAAATACTCGAACTAATACTCAAACAGCAATCTGCCTAAAACCGTAATGATACCCAAAAACACCGCACAGCACCTGTGTCTAGCGACAGATACAAATACAAGAGAAAAACCCCTGCACACCGGTGGCCCACAAAACAGCCTTTTATTTAAAAAAGAAAAATGGAGCAAAAACCCCCAAAAAGGGGAAAAAACTGGGCAGCGAGGGAAAAAAGGAACATTTAAATCAAAAATTTAGGGAGGGAGGGTGGGACAAAAAAGCTATAAGCCCACCTAGCCACCAGGTCACCAAACCTAAAATGGTGGCTGGTGGGCGGAGGGAGGGAGGTTTATAATTGGGCTATTCTGGTCCTACTAGACCAGCCCAAATCTAGAAACTTCTGCTCACTCTTAAAGTGATACCCCTCGCAGCCCTCCCAAACCGCCCGGGGGAGGGGACCTCCCGGCGGTCGGCTCCCTCCCCCAAGCCCCCCTTGGGAGGGAGGGCGAGGGGTGAGAGAAAAGTAGACCAAAAGTTGTTTGTGTGTGTAAAAGGCCGCTTTATTAAGACACAGGTGCACATTACAAACACAAACCTTGGCAACGCCTTACAAAACTAAACCTCGCTAAATAAATAAATAACTACAAGCTCAGCCCCCCGAACCCTCCCCCACCCCTAAAACATTTGAGCCCTCCCGCTCCCAACAATACATCAATAACAATATAACAGCATTATAACATTACGTCATCAATAAAACATTACATCATCAATAAAACATTTCGTCATTAAACAAACATACGTCATCGTTAAAACTTTATTCGTCAAACCACAATTACAATAACAACGGTCAGGTCCTCCATAACCATAAACCCTGCCTGACCCTGCACTCCTGCAGATACCCCCCTCACAAAACTGAACGGTCAAACCATGACCAACATACCCCAGCACTTGTCAAAGAAATACTCGAACTAATACTCAAACAGCAATCTGCCTAAAACCGTAATGATACCCAAAAACACCGCCACCCAGAAAGGTAGGCGGGGAAGACACGCCTCCCTTTCTGCCCCCCAACCGCGAAGCGAAAGAGAAAACCAGAAAATCAGCGCTGCATGGCCAATGCCCGGGCTAATACCTCACGAATCTCCAACAAGTAAAGTTCCATTCCCACACGGGACAAATGAACTCCATCATCCCTAAAGAACTCAACAGACTCAAACTTAATGTCCCTGTGTGAAATCCTACTGAAACCAAGGCTCCTACAGCAACGAGACACCTCCGAATTCACTTTCTTCCTAGCCCGATCGACAGCCCTGGGATTCACCGCTCCCCTCCATATCCTGCGAGGAATTAACTCTGTCCAAAAAACATGACACCCAGCCCATCGTTCCTTAATGAGGCCTAAATCTCGTTTCATAGCTCGCAGCAAGACTACACCTTTCGTTGCACATAGGTCATTTTCTCCCAAATGAATGACTAAAATATCCGGGCAGACACCGCCCACCATGTTGTTGTTCAAACAAGGGATCAACTCTCTCCAGAGCATCCCACCTTTACCCTTCCAAAGAACGTTAAACATTCGATCATTGAAACCAAGTAGATCTCCAAAGTAACTCCTCGCCGCCTGGACTCTGGCCCACTTGACAAATGAATGCCCCACTATCCAGACCGTTACCACCGAGGAGCGAGGCCCAGCAACGGATCCTGAAAAAGAAAAGAGAGTTAGAATCCTGTGAAGGAGGATGACGCATGCGCCTCCTCCGCCGAGCTCCTCACGTAACGCTGGAAACAGTTAGAAGACCAGCGCCCCAATCGCTTAATATCCCTTTCAGACCAATTTCTGTGAAAAGCTTCAGTGGCAGCACCTATTCTGAAAGAGTGAGTACCATAAATATTGCCATCGAGACCTATGTGCTGTAGCGCTTTGCGCAAAACCATACGTAATTGATAAGGTGTTACAGGGGTGCCATTGATATGTTGGAAAACCAGGACTTCATCGCCACCCCCACACAAGGAACGCCAGCGCCGCGCCAGCAGTAGAGGGCAAGTAAGCTTCGGAGCACATGCCTGTAACCATACACCTTTCCCCTTACCCGTCTGATCCGTTTTAGAACTGGCCAACCATACATGAACTCCCTCATCATAACAAAAAACGTCCTTCCAAAACAATCCACACTTATACTTTGAACCCAACAACTCAGATACCCTGAAAGCACCAAAAAACATGAAAGCCATCAACATTGAGAAAAGACATGCCTCAAAATCATCTGAACAAACTAAAGGCAAAACCGTAATTAACCTGGCAAGAACTTGCCAAGATATAGGGGCTCTGGATCTACCAATGTGCCCTTGCTCCCTGGCCCAGCCCTCAAGCATCCTTCTACCAATTTCCCCCGCAGATGGAGGATAGCCCCACCACAACTTCCCCATGAAAGCAATCCCCGCCAGTTTCCCAGCAATGGTTACTTTGGTCAAACCCTTATCCATGAGGTCCAGTATAAAGTTGACCACATCATCCGACCGACTCGACAGATCCTCCCTTCTGACAGCACCAGATTCCAGAAATTCCTTCCACGCAAGGGAATACGCAGAACGCGTGGACACAGACAGAGAACCTACCACCAATTGAACGACCCGACCTCGCCGACGTGCCACAGATGACTCGGCATCGGAGTCGGGGATCTGTCCGCATCCCTCGCCAGTCCACGGAATCTCCCCCACTGTGAACGAGACAGAGCATCCGCAATGTCATTGTCCACGCCAGGAATGTGCAACGCACGAAAATGAATATCGTGTTTCAAACAACCAAGAACAAAAACTCTCATAAGTTTCAACACTTGTCCGTCCCTGGCCGATTGGCGATTCACTATCTCCACCACCGCCATGTTATCCACACGAAACAGCACTTTCTTGTGCGCCAATTCCTCCCCCCACAGTGTCAAGGCGACCAATAAGGGGAACAGTTCCAGGAAAGTGATGCTGCGACCTCCATTCAACCATTCATCGGGCCAACGTTCCGCACACCATTTGCCATTCCAAAAGAGCCCAAAACCATCACTGCCAGCAGCATCCGAAAACATTTGTACATCCCACTGAAAGTCAACCTCTCTGACCAAGGGGACACCATTGAAGGAGTTCAGGAAAAACTTCCACATTCTCAAATCCTCCTTGACACCAGCAGACAGACGAACACGATGGTGGGGCAAATGATGACCTGCCAAAGCCCTGCCCAGTCTCCTACAAAAGGTCCTGCCCGCTCTCACCACTCTGCAGGCAAAATTCAAATGACCCAAAAGCACTTGAATCTCTTTCACCAACACTTTTCTCTTTGACAACATCACATCCAGTAATTCAATCATGTTGACCCTTTTGTCCTCCGGCAGTCGAGCAGACATACCCACAGAGTCTATTTCAATACCCAAAAAGGATAGGACAGTGGCAGGGCCCATTGTTTTCTCGGGAGCCAAAGGAACTCCCAAATCCTCCATGAGCCCTTGGAATGTGTCCAGAGCCTTCTGGCACTCCGCGGAGCCCGGGGATCCGACAAAGAAAAAATCATCGAGATAGTGTGTTACCAGGGTATGACCGGACTGATGGGAAAAATACCATTGCAGAAAAGTACTAAAACACTCAAACAAGGCACATGATATAGAGCAGCCCATCGGCAGTGCCTTGTCCACGTACCATTTACCATTGAACTGAATACCTAAAAGGCTCCAATCGTCCGGGTGGACAGGCAATAGCCGAAAAGCAGACTTGATGTCACACTTAGCCATCTCAGCGGCTGCGCCCGCTGTCACAACAAGTGACATGGCCACGTCAACCGAAGAGTAAGAGACAGACACTGCCTCTGGGTCAATGAAATCATTAACAGACGACCCTTCAGGCCATGACAAATGTTGAATCAGGCGAAACTGTCCCGGTTCTTTCTTCGGGACAACTCCAACCGGTGAAACAATCAAGTTATGGATCGGCCAATCGTGAAACGGGCCAGCCATCCTCCCTTCATGTACCTCCTTATTAAGTTTGTCTTGTACCACTGTGGCATGTTCAGAAGCTGATTTTAAATTGGCAGACCACCTCCGGTCCCTAGCACCTAAGTAACCGAGTCGGAACCCAAACTGAAAACCTTCCAACAGTGTAACTTTTGCTGACTGATCTTCGAAACCATGGAGGGCAATGCGCAGCCTTTCTAAATTAACTGGCGTACGAGCCCTTGGACCCAGCACCCTTAGCACCTCTGTATCCCCTTCCTCCTGAAAACTGTGAAGTCGTATTTGATGTTCCTGAAACTGTTTGCTTTCCCTGTGTACCCTCCGATGGCTGATTGTTCCAACACTTGGACAACGGGTGTTTCTTACCACAGCCTGAGCATTCATGTTTAAATTTACAATACTCCCTGGTACAGGAGCCCCTATTAAATTCCCAACAGAAACCAGACCCTGAGTACAAGGTTGCAGTGGCCCCCACCCCTCCCCGGGTGGGCTTCCCCTGAAAGGGCCGATAAACTAACGGCAAACCACTTGCCGTGAAAATGGTTTTCCCCCCTGACGCTGACCCCATTGTGTGTTGCCACAAGTCATTATCTATCTCCCCCCACTTAGCTTCCGGGTCCCAAGCCATCCTGGCCCTAAATTCCTCATCATATTGAGACCAAGCAAAACCACCCCCGGTGATCTGGGCCTTGCGAATGACGTCCATGTATTTAAAAAGGGACACGCAGCGCTCAGGGAACTTTTCGCAATATACACTGGCATAAATCAAAAATGCAGCTGTCCAGTTTTCAATAGTTAAAGGCACTCTGGGGCGTTTTGCCAGCTCAAACTCCTCCTCCTTAGACCCTTCTTTAGACCGGACTTCCCTGTGGAGTAGCTTCAGTAGTTCCACATACTCACCATTCCAAATTCGTTCCTTGGTACTTAACATGAGATGAGCACCTAACGGTTTCGTAACCCCCATGTAAGGCATTTTCTTGATTTTTAATTCTTTACTGGCCACAGGCTCTTTAACCTTGCTGGAATCACCAGCCATAACACCACCTACCACCTTATTCGTAATGTCTACCACATCATCTGTACCAACTGCTGTGTCTTTTACATATCGACCTTTGACCAGACGGCCATCACCACTGATCACATCGGTTTCACCACCTGTACCCACAGACACCATCGTAGGTTTGGCCTGTGTGGCTGATTGCTCACCTGGCAACAGAGAGACCACTCTCGATGGCTCCGCCCGTGTCTCCGAGGTCAATGCATCCGGTCTGCGAGGCGCCCTGCTCGATGGGCCGTGCTCTCTTCTCCCTTGCACTTGACTTTGGACCACTGGAGCCTGTAACACACTACAAGAAACATGAGAGGGCACCCCCCTTTCCGGATCCCGCACTTCACCTTCTTCAGGACTCTCTTCATCGTAGTCCAACACCACTGAATCGACACTGGTATGCAACAAATCACCACGGGTCTTACCCAACCCGGTATCAACCATCGTACATTTAAATGATTTTGAAACTCCAGGAGGGGGAGCAGACTGTACCCGCCTGTACCTCCCTTCGCGTTGACTCTGCAGCTCCATAGCCGCCGGCAAGGCCTGCCACCTATACCTGCTACTCGTTGGGGCCAGCGGGGTCACGCCAGACCCTCGTGTGCTGGCCGCGACGGGATCCCTCGGTGGAACAGAGAGGGCCGCGCTAGGCACTCTCCTCACTTCCCCTTGGCGAGATGGGACTGGACCGCGCCCTGCCAAGTCTGGACCTCCGCACCTATTCCTATCCTGAAAAGAAAAGGTTTGGACTGGTGTGCTAGGGTTCCTACAAACAACATGCAAACCAGACTCCGTCCCCCTCCAAGTTCCATCCACACCCAACATCCGACCCCTCTCCAAAGCACGTCCTCGAACGCTAGAACGCAAAGGCAGCTCCCTAACCGGAGAGTCACCTACCACCTCATCATCCTCACTGTAATCTAAGTTATCCATCGCAGCTGCATCAGAAGAAGTCGGAACAGGGGCCCCTGCCCTCCACTCATGGCCTGCACCCTCTCTCTGACAACTCCGCTGCGCAAGACCTGCCGCACCAAAGTGTTCCCACCCTGGGGAACCACACATAAAATAAGGGCCACTGGCCTCACCAGACAATAATGGAACCGTACCCCTGTACCCTGGAGCCATCTCTCCACTCACAGGGCCAAAGCCCCTACCATGTGCTAACATCGTACCCCGGGGGCCCACACCCCCCACGCTCATAGCACCAGTAATGTGAGGCCCTCCAGCAGCCAAAACCATTGACGAACCCAGAACTGAGGACCCTGCACCACCCGCAGATCGTGGCACCCTCTCGTCAGGATGAAAAGCGACGTGGCTCCCCATGGACACCCTCCTGCCTTCCCTCTGAAGACTGTCATCCACTCCCACCAAAGCAGGAGACTCCAAACCCCTTGAACAGGAAGCTACCTGCCCCAAAGCCCCCCCAGAAATAAGACCCCCAACGCCCATTTGTGCCCATTCACCCTCACCCCTAGAGCCCCCCCCAACAGATATAACATCACCCACTGAGGAACCAGGGGTGGAAAACAACAGAGGGCTACCCACATTGCCCCCAACGTCCATCACAGCACTCTCTGCATCTTGTCCAAGAACTGACTGCCCAGAAGCAATTTCCAAGCCCCCTGTGCTAAACTCCACATGAGAAGCCATTACATGTAAATCCCTCCCCTCCCCTGCCTGTCCGTCAAAAGCACCATGCCTGGCAGGGGTTAAAAACCTATGCGGAGCCGTCTGATGAACAGACTGCGACTCCTCCCCCACCCACGCACTATCATGGTCACCGGGCATTAACCGCTCTTGACCCACGCCGCGTAGCACAAATTGAACTGAGCCTCTGCGCGCCCCCCGCGCATGGACTATCTCCGCTGGCTGAACGCGCCGCTCGACCAAAGGGTCAGACGCGGAGCGCTTCTTGGTCCCTCCCCGGCCCCCTCTTCCCCGCCTAACAGCCGGTGCAGGAACCGAGCCCAACGGCCCAGGAAAAGCCGCAGTGCCCGCCTGCCTATCTGACGCGAGTAGCTGCGCGTCACTCAACACTTGCGCCCGCTCCAACAAGGCGCCGGGCATGCCCTGAGGTCCCCCCGCCCCCGCCATAGCGCTCACTTGGGGAACCAACGACCCGGAAACCGCCGTCCCGCCCGCACCAGAAGCGCCGCATACCGCCGGGGCCTCCCCTTCCCCCGCCCCCACCCGCGCCAACCGCTGAGGGGCCGGTTTCCTCGTACGGGACCGGCCCCTTTCACATACCTGAGCAGAACGCCGCTTCCTCGGTGGAGAGCACGCCAAAACAGCGGCGGTCACGCCAGCAGAGGCCTGGCGCTGAGGGCGCGCCGGCCCACCTCCCACCAGCAAGTCCATGCGACCTGCGTCCGCCAGCAGCCTCAAAGCCTCACGAACACGGGAATCCTCCATCCTAAATAAATACCAAGTCTACTGACAGGAAAAAACTGGTATTCTATCCCAAGCACCCAAATACTACCAAAAACGACAAAAAAGCTATAAGCCCACCTAGCCACCAGGTCACCAAACCTAAAATGGTGGCTGGTGGGCGGAGGGAGGGAGGTTTATAATTGGGCTATTCTGGTCCTACTAGACCAGCCCAAATCTAGAAACTTCTGCTCACTCTTAAAGTGATACCCCTCGCAGCCCTCCCAAACCGCCCGGGGGAGGGGACCTCCCGGCGGTCGGCTCCCTCCCCCAAGCCCCCCTTGTTGAATGACTTCCGCATAAAACAGCACCCCTGATTCAAGCATACGCAGTCGATCTATTTTCACTCAGATGTTCTTATTTTGAAAGGATTTCTTTTCAACTCCTGTCATGTTGTCTTTGACAGTTCACCTAATTTGCCGAACTCCTCAGACCCCCACATCATGATCAGGCGCTGGCAGCGCGGCATACGCACATGCCAGAAAAAGCCAGCATTCTAATCTGACATGCAAATCAGACGCGTCACCCAGCCAGGCCGGCCAATAGTGCCCGAGGAAGATTCTGCATGCGAGCCCGTGATCGTGCGTGCCAGATGTCAGAGGATGCAACAACCCCGCACGGCAGTTCGAAGCATAGGATTTAGCAATCGGCAGATTGCATAGAAATGTTCATGTTTATTGTTTAAATTGAAATATCGACAGTTAAGGGATGAATTAGACACCCGACTCCAGCACAAGATATGGGGCTATGTCCTATATGTATGTTGTTTGATGTACAGTGTATTAGACATTTTTTTCATTGGAAGATGGTAGTTTTTCATTATCAATACATAATGAGAATTCAGGTCGAAAATGCCACATTTCATGAAACGGTATTTTTTATGCATGATCCTGCATGGTGTATAAAACACTGGGCACATTTCACTGTATCTTAATACACATAGGTCCAATTTAGGCGCGCAAACAAAAACCAACAGAGAATAATTTATGAGTTCCTAATTCACAAATCTATGGATTTTTGCTTGCAGAACAAATGTCCAAATTTGGAAAATACGCTACTATCGAAAACTGTCTGTCATCGGAAGTGGCTAAGAGGCAAAGAGGTGAGCTGGAGGTAACCATGCAAAACCTCCGGAACAACGAACACATTTGTAGGCATTTGGGTATTTACAAACATTATCCATAGCCACCCTACCATAGAAGGCACGTAAACCTACTCCCCAAAACGTATGGTTTAAGTTTGTGTGTATAGACAGGCAGGCAAGGAACAGCAAGTAAAATTAATGGAGGGAAGGGAAGAAGAGTCATTAATGGTAAATATAGTGTCATGGTGAAAAATGTAAAAATATTAAGCGCAAATGTACAAGTGTTCTGCGCATACTTCTGCCGATTGTCTGCATTCTGGATGACATGAAGGAGTAAATTCAATTCAGCTAGCATTTATATAGTGCAGGTTCACGATGTTAATTGGCACTTATGCCTATATATGTCCACTCGATGAAGCTGGTTCAACAGTTAGGGAGACATTTCAAGTTTGGATCAAATGGGATGTGTAAGAAATTGTAGTATTAGTTGAGAGGGGTAAAATACCACCTCAAAAAATAATTACAGTCCATTTCAGGGTGACCCACTTAAGTCATGAAATAAACCCATGCTTAACCCTCTAGTGGCCTGGCTCAAAGCAGTCAGGCTTAATTTACAGGCAATGTGTGAAGTATGCATATCTCAAACACTAATAAAGTGAAAATGCAACCTAATAAAAATACCTAAACCAATTAGAAAAAGAGAGAATATTTTAAGAAATAAGAATAAGAATATAACCAAAAATTGCAGAAATTCCATAGTTAGAACCAGAGATATGAATTTTTTGTGTTTGAATTATAAATAGCACCAAAAAGCACAAAGCACCAACTACAGTTATCTGGTCAGGCTAAACCAGGGCAAAGTCAAACGTGTTGAGTACAGGGACCAGGTTCGTCCCAGTGGAAAGTTTTCCTTCAGACTTAGAAATTTGTATAGGAAAAGATGGCCGCCGACAAGTTGTTGGCAGGACAAGCGGCAAGCTGAATCTGAAGCACTTCTTGGCGATGGTGGGTTGCTGAAGAGCAGGGTCCCAGTGTCGTGTTTTGGCAGCTCCTGAGTTAGCGTTTAGCTCAGCTACACGATCTTTTCTATTAACTTGGCTAAAGTATATGGGGGCCATTTTGAATCCTTTCGGCTTCCATTTTGTATGAACATGCTGCCTCGTGGTTAGCATGCCCTTTCGTCCTTTCTCGATACCCAGGGTCGTCTACTTTGCCCAGCGACAGGCTATTTTTAGTACTGGTCAAGCGCACATGCGCACTATACATCGACTGGTCATTTTTTAGGAATGTTAGCCCAAACTGACCAGTACTGCCGAACTCCTCCCACATGCTGGCTGTGTTCCAAAAATGTCCTTATATGTACCTAAAGATGTAACTTGTAAACGCCTACCTTTTTATTGTCATTAAACTGTATAAAAGGGGTCGCGCACCGATGTTCGGGGTGCTACTTCTTGCATTGCCGAAGGGTGCTGTAGGAATGTACCACCACCCCATGGGGTCCTAATAAACTTGTCTTTTGCATTTTCCAGTGTCCGTGCCAACTTCTATACTAAGGTGTGCGAGAGTTAAACAGAGTATGTAGGCCCTGATTGAACCCAACACCACAATTGGCGACCACGAAGGGACTCATCGGCGACTCAGATGCCCGAAGGAGAGGTCACGACGAAGGTTCGGAAACTCGCCATGGAAGCGATCGCTGCCACTGAGTGACCCGAGTCTCGGCACCCACGGTGTTTCTTCCTTTCCTTCTGATCTGACCTTCCAGGTGGCGCCGGTCCTCGACTGAGATTCTGATCTTGGATTGTCGTGTAATGCCGTTTGGCTCATTCGGTTAAAGAACTTGGCAGTTGGATCTTGGACGTTTGAAGATACTTGGTAAGCTTATGATTGGTAAGGTAGTCTATTGACGCTTACTGTGGCTCTTTGAATTTGAATTTGAATTTGTTTGAGTTAGCGAACGTTTGGATCTATGAATTTGATATGTGGAGTGCACCTCACATAGGCAGGCATGTAGGGATATTTCTCTAACTTTGTTATGTTCGAACGGCACACCGTGTAGAGAGCACATTAAGTGTCATTTTATGTAATATCACATTTCCGTGATATTTTTGACATGCCTGTTCTCAGCCCACTCCGAGGAATGTGCTGTTTTGGAAATGGTACCAGTTATCGATTAAATGAATCACAGCCGGCTCCCCCAGAGGGGACCCCTAATCGTGAGATGTATGTAAAATTTGGCATTCCGCCAATAATGTACAGCACGTTATGGCACAAATACAGTAAAGCCGATCGTGAATTACAGTGGCCACTACATGGGTCATTTGATTTACGAAAGGTTCAGTATGTGGAGCAGTGTTTGTTTCAGCGCAGGTCTAGACAGGATATGTTTGATTGTGTGCGTATGTGGGAGAAAGAGGTGCGTGAACGAATGAAGCGTGAGGAAGCCTTGGCGGATAAGGTGCAGCGAAGGGCTGCACGTGATAAAGCTTTACAGCTACAGGAGAAGGAGTTGCAGGAACAGAAAGAGAGGGAGACTCGAGAACGTAATTTACAGGTTAATGGACAGTTTCCTATCAGGCATCCTCTTTATCCGGTCCTTAATAATGAAACAGATGATTTTTCATTACTAGATCGTTGTCCGCCTCCGTACGTCGCACCTACGGCTCCGAACGAGGAATCAGATGAGGAGGCTCAGAATACGCAGCGTACCAGGTTATCGACGGATCGGACTGCGGAGTTGCGTTTGTTTGCACGAAAGCTAAATGTTAATGCCGTAACTGTTTCTGACATTAGTAAGCAAATGGAACAATGGTCTGATAAAGAGCGGTTGTATTTCTTAGACCATTTTGGAGATGAGGTTGTTGACCGATTTAGAAAGTATTCTTCTGAGTTAGAACCTAAGGATATATCAAAGGGTCGCGATAACTTTCGTAAAGGTCTTTTTATTCTTTCAGATGCGGATGAATTTTTCAAACGCTTGGTTCAGCTACGGGATGAGGCGACACGGCTACGGGAGGTGCAAAAGACATCGGGTTCGCCTGCGCCTAGACCAACGGAGATATCCAAAGAATGCTCCATCTTTGGAACAGATAAGAATGCTGCGATTAATGTTAGACCTATGCGAGAAGCTGCGCCTTTATATGTCCCTCAAAAAGGGGATGGCACAGACGATGATAAAACATCTAAAGACGCGAAGGGTTATTTTATATATAATTGGGTTTATACGCCTTGGAATAGAGCAGATGTTATGGCGCTTAAAAATGCTTTGCCTGATCCTCGTAAGAATCCAGCGGCTTTCTATGAGAGTGTTGAAAGCGCAATTTCCTCGTGCATTATGACGTTAGTTGATATTGATCTGTTTTTTGGGCTAATATTGCCCCCTGATATGTGGCGAATGATTCGCAAGTTTGATGATCAAATGGCTCTTGGGGCAAGTTGGAAGGATATAGTTCAAGCTGATTTAGACGGAGAACCAGCATGTAAGCCTTGTCAATTAATATTGGACCTCCCGGGGGCTATACTAAACAAATTAAAAACGCTTGTTCCCGCTAAGAAAATCGATTGGACCATGTTAGCCTCTTGTAAGCAGAAAACGGATGAATCGGTTTCTGATTTCTTTTCTCGCTTTGAGGATGCGTTCCATGATTACAGTGGGCAATCATTAACAGAAGATACAGGCAGGCATTTATTTGTTGATAAGTATGTGGCTAATCTCCTAGCGGAGATTGCAAAACGATTAAAGGCGAGTGAAAGTTCATGGACCACGGCAACCCCTGCTTCTTTATTGACTATGGCTCAATACTATGAACAACAGGAATTGGAGGCAAAGGAAAGTAGTGATAAGAAAGTGAAGGATTTGAAGACGAAGGTAATGCTGGCTCAGGTCCAGGCTACAAGGGGAAATAATAGGGGTAGACGAGGATCGTATAATAATGCGCCTCCTCCCCGTTCCGACATTTCTGAGGATCAGTGTGCATACTGCAAACAGTTTGGACATTGGATTTCGGATTGTCCGGTGCTGAGAGAACAGCGTAGTCAGCGTGGTCGAGGAAGTGGAAGGTCTAGGAATGGTTATGGAGGATCGAGAGGTGGAGCGAATGATCGTGGAAGCTATGAAGCAAGGGGTCGTGGTCAGATAAACTATAACACGTTTGATAACCGCAATCAATATCAGATAAATGAGGGTGGCTCTGCTGAGTCACGCGATGAGCGTCATTCATAGGATTGCGTAGGATGGGGTGTGGAATCGGTTGAGGTACTAGTTGATCAAAGGGGTCCATATATAGAAGCACATGTCTTGGGTTCTACTGATCAGTTTTTAGTTGATACAGGAGCTACTCGTAGCGCTTTGTCCAAAAACTTGGTTCCAAGGGCTCCCTTGTCTGGCGAAGTAATTACAGCTATAGGGTTCGATGGAACACCTACTTCTAGCCCACTGTCTCAACCTGTTACATTTTATGTTGATAAATTTGCTGCCCCATGTCCCTTTTTGCTGTCCCCAAACACACCAGATAACATTATGGGACTCAATATGTTGAACCATTTTCGAGCCACTATTCGCTGTGCTCCGGAAGGAGTGCGGGTTGTGTTGAATGAAAATTATCCAGAAATTGAGCGAGTGTGTTTTCTTCACGAATCTGACGTACTAGCCTCCCTACCAAAAACGTTGTGGGCCACTTCTGATACTGATGTAGGTCAGATGATTATTCCTCCAGTACGTATTACTGTAAAGGAGGGAGTATCTCTGCCACGTGTCCCACAATATAAAATTTCAAGGGAAGGTGAAATTGCCTTGATGCATATCGTGAATGATTTAATTTCAGCAGGAGTAGTTGAGGAAGTCCCCTACAATGTTTGTAACAGTCCAATTCTCCCGATCCTTAAAAGAGATATAGATGCTAAGGTTTATCGTTTTATCATTGATTTGAGAGAAATTAATAAGATAGTAGTGCCCCAGTACCCGGTGGTGTCTGACATCACTACGTTGCTTACGTTGGTTCCACCGACGGCAACTACTTTTACGGTCATCGATTTGAAAAATGCATTTTTCTCGATTCCTGTACATCCTGACAGTCAATATCTTTTTGGTTTCACATTAAATAATAAATCGTATAGATTCTGTCGAGTTCCTCAAGGTTACACAGAGAGTCCTAGCATCTATAGTCAGGCTTTAAAAAGACAGCTTGATTCTTTTGAATTGCAGGCTGGAGTGGCTCTTATTCAGTATGTGGATGACATCTTACTTGCAGCAGACACACAGGAACAATGTGAGGAGAGCACTTTTTCTTTGCTTTCCTTCCTTGCTAAAAATAATCATAAGGTTTCGAAGAAAAAGTTACAATACTGTAGACCCAAGGTGACCTACCTCGGTCATCTTTTGTCTAAGGAGGGCCGTGCATTGACACCAGATCGAATTCAAGCAGTTTTAGATACACCAGTCCCCCGTACTCAGAAAGATGTTCGTGCCTTCATAGGTCTGACGTCTTTTTGCAGGCAATGGATACTGGGTTTTTCTCACATTGTTAAGCCTTTGTTAGCATTGTTGTCCAAAGATACACCGATTCCCATTGAATGGACAGATGAATGTCAGAATGCTTTTGAACAATTGAGACAAGCTCTTTGCTCTGCACCAGTGTTAGGTACACCTGATTACACGAAAATCTTTACATTGTATGTACATGAGAAGGATGGGTGCGCATTGTCAGTCTTAGCGCAGACACACGGAGACAAACAGAGACCTTGTGCATATTTCTCGGCGGTACTCGACCCTGTGGCTCGAGGGTTGCCTGGATGTTTTCGAGCAGTTGCAGCAACAGCAGTAGCTATACGGCAAAGTGAGGGAATAGTTCTGTCACACAAATTGTTGGTGTTAGTTCCCCATGCGGTAGATGCGTTATTGAATCAAACGAAAACACAGCATCTAACTAGTGCACGTCTAACAGGATATGAGCTAACATTGTTGGCACCGCACATCACACTAAAACGATGTGCTACATTGAACCCCGCTACTTTATTGCCGTATCCTGTTGCTGAGACCCAGAAGGAAGAACAACATGACTGTGTTTTTCTGACTGAGGAACAGACAAAAGGTCGTATCGACTTACAGGATACGCCATTTGCAGATGTAGATGGGGAACTGTGGGTTGATGGGTCATGTGTGAGGTTACCGGATGGTACGACTTCCGCAGCTTATGCAATCACGACAGTGGTACAAGCAGCACGAATTTCCCAGAAATCGGCTCAAGCTGCGGAATTAATAGCCTTAACGAAAGCATGTGAGTTAAGTGCTGGATTATGTGTGAACATTTACAGGGACAGTCGTTACGCTTTTGGAGTAGTGCATGATTTTGGCCTACTCTGGAAGGAACGAGGGTTTTTGACTTCACATGGAGTACATATTATGCATGGAGAATTGGTACGCGATCTCCTGAATGCACTATTATGTCCGAAGAAAGTAGCGATAGTTAAATGCAGTGCACATAAAAAGGTGACAGATAAAATAGGGCAAGGCAATGCTTTCGCAGATCGCATTGCGAGAGAAACTGCTATGCTACAAGACAACTCTCCCATGTACGTGGTGAAATCACAAGCTGAGCGATGGCATGATGCTAGAGAAGAAATATTAGACATACAGAGGTCGGCATCTGAAGCAGAACTTGTGAGTTGGGCCACTGAAGGAGTATTGGATGATGAGGGTTGCTGGCGTAGCAAAGACATGGAAAGATGGAAATTACCTACGGCCTATTTACAAACAATGGTGCAAATGACGCATGGGCTGGCACACGTTGGAGCTCTTGCAATTACTCAATTGCTTACACGGGTTTGGGAAAATCCAGAGATTGCTTCTACAGCTAAGAGAGTAGTGCAGATCTGTTTGATATGTTTGCAGCACAATCCTGGACAAGGGACTTACACTCCCAAAGGAGGGTTTGTTCCACCTACTGCACCATTTGAAGTACTGCAAATGGATTACATCCAGCTAGAGCGCTGTAATAACCTCAAGTATGTCTTAGTGGTGGTGTGTGCCTTCAGTAAATGGATTGAGGCCTACCCCACGAAGGATAATACAGCACTGACAACAGCTAAGGTGTTACTCAAGGAGTACTTCCCTCGCTATGGTGTTTGTAAGTTTATGTGGAATGATAATGGTCCTCATTTCATTGGGAAAGTAGAGGAGTATGTCCTGAAAGGATTGGGAATCAAGCAAAGATTCCATGCTGTATTTCACCCACAGTCAGCAGGTCTAGTGGAAAGATATAATGCCACTCTGAAGCTGAAGATAGCAAAGATCGTGGCATCCACATCTTTGAAATGGCCGGACGCTTTGCCTTTGGCATTGCTGTCTATCCGATCAGTGCCACATTCCCGATCTGGCCTCACACCCTATGAAGTGGTGTTTGGAAGGCCTATGAACATTTGGGGAGTTCCTAAGCCTCGACTCATACATGATGTGCCTTGTATAATGATGAACGATTATTTGGCACGATTAACAAATGATTTACTTTCTATTCATCAGCAGGTTCGAGAAGCGCTCCCTGATAACTCCACCGGTGAGGCTCACGATCTTCGCCCTGGTGACCATGTGATGATCAAAGTGTTTGAAAGATCCAGCAGCCTGGAACCAAGATGGTATGGTCCTGAGCAGGTGCTGCTTGCAACCCGAACAGTAGTACGAGTGACCAACAAGAAACGGTGGATCCATTCCACCAACTGTCGTCGTGTTTCCCCGGATCTGGTGAGCCCAGTGGTGCTATCCGACTACAGAAATATTTTGGATGCAGAGAAGAGCCCAGCTGTTACGTCCAGCGAATTGGAGGGAGCCTTCCCGGACCACACTGTAGCTGATGGAGTGAAGTACAATCTACGCCCCAGGAAATAATTTTTTCTTGCATTTTTTTTAACTGGTTTGTAACCGTTCTGAGGTTTGTGAAACGGAAGCCGGGAATATCAAGGGGGGGGGATCAGTTCTGTCCAGTGTAGCGACACCCGTCTTGAATCTCGGTGAAAAAACCAACGGCAGCCTCAGTCCAGAACTAACTTTTTATTTATTTTTTTAGTTTGTTTCTAGAGAACATTGTTTCGTGAATTATGGCACCTCCTCTGTTACGAAAGGGGAGAATTTGTGGTGCCGTACTGTTTGTTTTGACTATAGTGGTAATAGCAGTAATAGCTTGGACTATAGAACGATTGTTTCCTGCACGAGAACATTTACTGCCTACCACTCCAAGCCCATCCGAACATTTTCATTTCACTTTACCTTATCATGAAGAGAGACATAGGCAGACTTATTTGAATAACAGGTTAATTCAGATTTTGCATCACACTCATAACATGACTAATATAATGAACTGTTGGGTATGTGGAATGTTGCCTGGACATCAGAAGAGGGGAGGAACGCCACTTATTCCTCTCCCGTTTTCTCATAATGGTTCGTGTAACGCTTGGTACACTCTTCTTTTCACTTTACGATGGCCAACGAAAGGTGGACTGCTCTTTCGATTAAATAAAGTCTGTTTCAATGATAAAGATGGTTACCCACAAGCTGAAGGAACTAAATTTGAGTGGGAAGAATATCGTCCGGACAATGTATCTACGCCTCGCATTTTTACGAACCAAAGACTCATAAATGTGTCGAACTCACACGTGATAACTGTTATTGATACAAAAGCAGATCTTTGCATTAGAAATAAAGGTACAATCCCTGTAGGCCGAAGCGAATGTAATATTACACTCACATTTGACACACCAAACGGAATTGCATTTGTAGCCTCACGTAATACATATTTCATTTGTGGAAATAGGGATACCATCGTCTTCCATTGGGATGGTTAGGAGCCTGTTATATATCTTTTGTATTACCGCCTGTGTTTATTGCTCCACCTATGTATCATAATAATTATGTATTGTATCATGATTTTGTACTAAACAGAGTTAAAAGAACATTAGATCTTGATGGAATAGATCAGACCGATACCTCCTTACAACAATATGTAGATTTCAATCTGGGATTATTTTCATTTGTAGGAGCTGCGCTAAACAGTAGAAAGATAAGACGGCTTACACGTGTCGTGGAAGCAGTTGCTAACGAAACTGCCTCTGCTTTGGGAAATATAACTGAAGAATTGCAGATTACTAGAATTGTGACGCTCCAGAACCGGATGGTTCTAGACGTGATACTAGCTGATCGTGGAGGAGCATGCCGTGTCATCGGCAGTAGTTGTTGCGTGTACGTGCCAGATAATTCACCTTCTGTGTATGGTGCTATAACAAAGCTGCATAAGATAGCAGCTGAGATTCACCCAGAGAATGGAACATGGACCTTTTCTAGCTGGTTCTGGACTCTACTTAGTACATGGGGTTGGAAGTTATTAACTATTCTATGTATTATTATCGGAATACTGTTTTCTCTTTGTTTATGTATTCAATGTGGCCCTACCTTATGTTCTGTATGTATTACAGCTTGCATCCCGTCCAAACGAGCACTTATTAAGCAAGAGAAACTAGTTAATGATGAAGTGATGAAGATAATGGCGATCAATATTGATGATGAATACCCTGATTACTTTTGTTATGAGGTAGCTTTTGCTAAACGCTAAAAGGGCCGTCTGTCGTGTTTTGGCAGCTCCTGAGTTAGCGTTTAGCTCAGCTACACGATCTTTTCTATTAACTTGGCTAAAGTATATGGGGGCCATTTTGAATCCTTTCGGCTTCCATTTTGTATGAACATGCTGCCTCGTGGTTAGCATGCCCTTTCGTCCTTTCTCGATACCCATGGTCGTCTACTTTGCCCAGCGACAGGCTATTTTTAGTACTGGTCAAGCGCACATGCGCACTATACATCGACTGGTCATTTTTTAGGAATGTTAGCCCAAACTGACCAGTACTGCCGAACTCCTCCCACATGCTGGCTGTGTTCCAAAAATGTCCTTAAATGTCCTTATATGTACCTAAAGATGTAACTTGTAAACGCCTACCTTTTTATTGTCATTAAACTGTATAAAAGGGGTCGCGCACCGATGTTTGGGGTGCTACTTCTTGCATTGCCGAAGGGTGCTGTAGGAATGTACCACCACCCCATGGGGTCCTAATAAACTTGTCTTTTGCATTTTCCAGTGTCCGTGCCAACTTCTATACTAAGGTGTTCGAGAGTTAAACAGAGTATGTAGGCCCTGATTGAACCCAACACCACACCAGTGCTATCACTAATAGAAGGAGGCAAGCTATGAGCAGGTTAAGCCTAAAGTCTGTACCCAGGGAGGCCTCGACGCTGATGGGATTCTGCTCAGCATTGGTCCTGATAAAGCCCTCCACGTTATGACTCAGAAACCATTCTGGAAATGTCTTTTTATCTCGGCGTGGATGGCACTGTGCTAATCCTATGCTTAAAGACTTTGATAGAAAAGCAGACATGTGAGTTGAGCAGATCTAGTGTGTCGCTGGTGTTGAGGGTGCTCTATACAGGAGCTGCTTTCCACCTAAACTTGAGAACTACCCAGAGTTCTCTGCTTCTTTTTTGTATAATTTATGCTTCACTCTATGCATGAAAGGGTGTTGTTTTGTCTTATACTGGGTGCTCCCTTGTGTCTGTACAAAGCTATACTTCTGTGTAGAGCTCTAAGGAGAGCGAAACACATGCAATGGGTTCCTTTTATACATTTCAGGTTTGCTTGGTTGGTATTTTACCAATTCAAAGTTGTAATACTGTGACTGAAGTGGTAAAAGGCTTTTGTCATTTTACAACTCGGCATGGACAGCACTGTGCTAGTTTATGCTTAAAGCCATTGCTGTAGAAATGGCCAACTATTTTCACCTTTTCAATCTCGGCATGGATGGCACTGTGCTAATACTATACTTAAAAAATTTGATAGAAAAGCAGGCATTTGAGGTGAGCAGATCTAGAGTGTCGCTGGTGTTGAGGATGCTTTATACAGGAGCTGCTTTCCAACTAAAGAGTTCTCAATCAATCAATCAATCAGGGGTTGGTAAAGCGCACTACTCACCCTTGAGGGTCTCAAGGTGCTGAGGGGTGGGGGGTTAAGGGCAGCTCAGGTCAATTGAAAAGCTGAGTCTTGAGTACACTCCTAAATGCCGGCAGGGTTGGTGTATGTCTTATATCCAATGGGAGAGAGTTCCAGGCCGTGGCCGCGGTGTAGGAGAAGGCCCTGCCTCCGGATCTGCTACGGCGGATGTGGGGGACTTCTGCCAGGGCTAGGTTGGCCGAGCTGAGGTTCCTCACTGGTGAGAGGAAACTCAATCTGTCATTGAGGTACTTGGGCCCGATGTTGTTGAGTGATTTGTAGGTGTGTGTGAGTAGTTTGTAAGTGACTCTCTTCTCGACGGGGTGCGCAGGTGCGGGGTCATGTGCTCGTGGCGTGGTGTTCCTAGGATGAGCCTTGCGGCAGCGTTCTGGATGGATTGGAGTCTGCATAGCAGGGATTTGTTGATTCCTGCGTACAGGACGTTTCGGTAGTCGAGCCTGCTAGCGATTAGGGCGTGGGTGACCGTCTTTCTGCAGTTAGGGGGGATCCATTTGAAAGTTTTACGCAGGATCTGGAGGCAATTGAAACTGGTGGAGGAGATGGCGTTGATTTGGCGATTCATAGAGAGGGAGGAGTCCAGGATTATGCCAAGGTTTCTTGCGTGGTCCGTAGGGGTGGGGGACGGATTGAGGGCTGATGGCCACCATGTGTTGCTCCACGCGGAGGGGCGGGTGCCGAAGATCAGGACTTCGGTTTTGTCAGAGTTGAGTTTGAGGCAACTGTCGTTGTTGGCAAGGTTGATGTAGAGGTTGAAGAGGGTGGGGCTCAGCGAGGGACCCTGGGGAACTCCGCAGATGATGTTTGTCGGTTCGAGAGATGGGGGGAGTCTGACTTTCTGAGTTCTTCCGGAGAGGAAGGAGCGGATCCATTTGTGGGCGTTTCCCTGGATCCCGGCGTTGTGGAGTCTGGTGGTTAGTGTGCGGTGTGAAACGGTGTCGAAAGCTGCGGAAAGGTCCAGGAGGATGAGGGCTGCGGTGTGTCCCTAGTAGCATGTGGATGTCATCAGTGGCGGCGATCAGGGCCGTCTCTGTGCTGTGGTTGCTCCGGAAGCTGGATTGGGACAGGTCCAGGATGCAGTTTTCTTCGATGAACGTGGTCAGTTGGGAGTTGACGATTCTTTCTGAGACTTTGGCGGCAAAGGCAGGAGGGAGATGGGTTGGTAGTTGTTTAAATCTGTTGGATCGGCCAAAGGCTTTTTCAGGAGGGGTATTACTTCTGCGCGTTTCCATTCCAGGGTGTTGTAATTTGGCAGCGATTAAGTTGAGTGTTAGCAAAAGACATCTTAGTTTTGTCTGTTATCTTGACATTTAGCGGCATCCATTTTGGATTTGCGGCAGCCATTTTGTCTGCCACACGCTGCCTCATGCCGACCATGTGCGTTGTCCTACCTTTCTGCTCATGGCCTTTGAATCTGCCCAGCAACAGGCTAATAATAGCATCTCTGTGTTTTGCCGCTGACCGTTAGGGTCCGCATCTGTTAATGGTTAGCCTTAGATTGGAATGTGTTAGCCGAGACCCCAAGACTGTTAGCTCCTCCCACTGATCGATTGTGCTTCTCGATATTACCTTGTATGGACATAAAATGTGCTCTTGTGCTTTGTACCGCCTTCTCTTGAGCCCCTGTGTGGGTATAAATAAACCATGTGTCCAGTAGCCCTTTGTGCTACTTCTCGCAGTGCCGAAGGGTACTGGTTGAACTTTAGCACCACCTCATGAGGTGTAATAAACTTTGTGTTTTGCATTTCCAGTTTCCGTGAGGACCAGAGACGGACTAGTGGAGGCCCGGGGGGGAAATGTGATTGTGGAGGCCGACGTCGGTGTGTATCAGGGGTTTGCAGACGCTCTGAGACCCTGGCCCTAAGTGTGGGCCCCGGCTTGTATCCGGCATTGATAACTAAGGAGGAAAGATGGCGACTAAGACCGACATTGATAGATCCCAGCCCAGGTCCTCCAAGGGGTCCAAGAACATCCAATCTAACAAGTTGGACCGGTATACTTTGCCCAAGGGGTCCCCAGTGGAATTGAAGAAGACCCAGTCGTGGGGGCAGGATGCCACGCGCACTCCCACAGAGCCAACATTGACAGATCTCATGGCAGCCATCAACGGAGTTCAGGCATCCCTGGGCCAGAAGATGGAGGCCCTGGATAACAAACTCGATACAGTTACGATTGAGATGGGGCTGATACGGCCGGATCTCATAAAGGCAAGCGAGAAAGTGAAGACGCTGGAAATCAAGACGGCCAGCATGATCGGTGATGTGAATTCTCTGCAACAAGAGGTGCGATACCTTAAGGCCTCAAGAGTTCTTACAGACCGCAAACTGGATGACTATTAGGGTAGGGCCCGGCGTAACAACGCTCGCATTCTTGGGGTGCCCAAGAAATCAGAAGGCCAAGCACCTGATCTGTTTGTCGAAGATATTGTCCTCAACCACCTTAAGCCTAAAGTACTAAGTAATTTTTTCACGGTCGAGCGTGCACCCAGGGTGCCGGGGGGAAAGTCTCGACCCGGGTCACTCCCCCGCCCTATGAATGCGAGGGTCCTGAATTTCCACGACAGGGATGCGATCCTACAGGCAGCACAACCCGGGACCCCTCTGAGATATGAAAATACAACCCTTTTCTTTTTCCCAGACTTCACTCAAATGGTACTGAAGCAGCGGCAGGGCTTCTTGTTGGTGAAGAAGAACCAGAGACAAGGGGTTAAAATACGCCATGATGTTTCCGGCCCGCCTTCGGGTGCAACTTAACGGGAAGGCCTGGTTCTTTGATAACCCTGAGGTGGCGTCGGACTGGTTGGAGAGTGTGCACTCGACCGAGGCGGAGAGTCGAGGTGAAGCGGATGAACAATAGAAAAACGCAAAATTAAGACCGTAGGACTTAATTTGCTGTATGGTATGAGTGGGGGGTGGGGCGGGTCTATAACGGTTCCCCTGATTTGCCGTGTCAGATTAGAAATTACTGTGGGCCGGCCTGGATTGGAGAAGTGGTAGCGGGGCAGGGGAGGGGGGGGAAGGCGGTGTTTTCAGGCCCTCCTTCCATTTTCTACCTTTATTTATTTGTAGACTAGTATTGGGGCGACAGGCACATTGCTAGTTGGGGATGAGCATAAGCTGTATGCAGGGGTGCAGGGTGGGGGGTGGGTAGTCGAGAGTTGGGGTTTTTTTTGCGATTGAGATTATAATGTGTGCAGTATTATTGGCAAGTTGTGTTTCTTTTTTTATTGCATCAGGTGACCTAGCTATGATTTACCACTACAATGTCTTCTGGTAGACAGGGATTGGGGATATCCGCGCTCAGTTGGAATGTGAATGGACTCGGGGACAAAATTAAGAGGGAGATGGTTAGTCAATTGTTCAAGAGACATTCCCTGGATGTGGTGTTGCTGCAGGAGATGCATCTGGTTGGTAATCATTGCATGGCATTGCATAAGGGGGATACAAGCTGGTGGCGCATGCTGGATTCACTGCGGGGTCTAGGGGGGCAGGCATCCTAGTGAGGAATTATTTTTCCCTGACGATCCAGGCCACATGGGCTGATTACTGAGGCAGGTATATTGGCATTTTGGGGCTGTGGGAGGGGAGGACTGTCACCTTTATGTTTGTATATGTTCCGCCGGGCCTACAGACTGACACCTTCCGAGACCTGTGTGCGATTTTCTTAACTTTGGCTGTGGGGTTACTGATTGTGGGAAGGGATTTCAATGCTGTGATAGATGGTGAGGTGGATAGACACCCAACCTGAATCCTGACTCCGTTCCAGAGGAGGTTATCCGACTTCTTGGAAACGACAGGGCTTACGGAAGGGTGGAGAACCCAGGCAGGATGCATTACACGCACGCGTCTGGTGCACATCACTCCTTATCCAGAATAGACTATGCGCTAATACCGGCGTCGCAGGCGGCATTGATCCGAGAGGTGCGACATTTGGGTAGGGTTGTGTCTGATCATTCTCCGATCTTGCTTAGGTTGGAGGTGGGGCAGAGAGATGTGGGCAGAATTTCCCCCATAAATGCATGGCACTTAAGAGACCCTGACACCAAGAAGGAGATGATACAAAGCACGGAAAGGTATTTTCAAGAAAATGTGGCAACAGTAGATTCCGCACAATCCCTGTGGGAGGCGCACAATACAGTTATTAGAGGGGAAGTCCTATCATTAGTCTCAGGGAAAAGGAGGAAATGACGGGCCGAGGTGGACAGGATGGAGGCAGAATTGACTAATATAGAGAGGGCGGTGTCCAGTGATGCGCATCCCGAGGGATTACGCCAATTGAAATTCCTCCAGGACGAATACAAGAGCCTGGCTAGAGACAGTGCCAAAACACAGCATGCTGACACACAGAGCAGGATTTATGAGCATGGCGATAAAGCAGGGAAACTGATTGCGTGGCTGGAGAGGGGGGGAGTGGGCATCGAGGTTGGTGCCAGAGTTGCAGAAGGGTGACTCGGGAAGGGTGACGGATCCGCAAACGATCGTAGAAGAGTTCTCGGTTTACTACTGCTCAATGTATATGTCTGCAGGAGCGACCACTGCGCCTCGGCCTGGTCGCCCCCACGCTCCCCGCCTCTCCTGCCTCCTGAGCCTCACCTGCTGCCTGTGATTAGCGCCGACGCCGATTCCAGCGCCCCAGCTGCCGCAGGGCCGCCCGCCAAGCCTGCACCCGTTTTCCCGCCGCTGACGGCCAGCGGCCCCGTCCCCACGCCAGCCGATTGGGTCCCACGCTCCCGCCTCCCACCGGACCCTCCCTCCCGGCTCCCAGAGCGACCGCGCAGCGGGAGCACCGAATGAGTGCCGAAGGTGCGCCAAAGGTAAGCCCGTCTGCGCCCGTCCGCGCCTGGACCGCGCCCAGTGCCAGGACCCCTGTCTCCCGCGGACACCAGCCCACCCGCCGGACCTACGACGCCACCGAACTCAACGCACTCAACGCCGGCCGATTCCCGGGATGCTACCAAGCCACCCCGAGACGCACCCACGGACCCTTCTGCTGCCACTCCTGCAAGTTCACCTGCATCCGGACCTGCACTACTCCAGCACCGACCAAGACCAAGACAAGCAACAGCAGCAGCCACCTGAAATGCATCCTGCTAAACACCCGCTCCGTCCACAGACACGCCGTCGAGCTCTGGAACCTGCTTGACACCAAAGCCCCAGACGTCGCCTTCCTCACGGAAACCTGGATGAACGCCTCTTCAGCGCCCGACATCGCAATCGCCATCCCAGATGGCTACAAGATCATCCGGAGGGACCGCATCAACCAGACTGGAGGAGGCATCGCCATCATCCACAAGAACACCATCCGCATCACGACCAACACCGACGACACCCTCGCACCCGCAGAGCACCTGCACTTCCAAGTCCACATCAACCCGAAGACCACCCTCAGAGGCACCCTCATCTACAGACCCCCGGGACCACGCACACAAATCAGCGAGGACATCACCGACTTCGTCAGTCCGCACGCCCTCCCCTCCGCTGACTACATCCTCCTCGGTGACCTCAACTTCCACCTGGAGAACAACAACGACCGCAACACCACCACCCTGGTGGACAACCTCGCCAACCTCGGACTCAAGCAGCTGGTGACCACCCCCACCCACTACGCCGGACACACTCTCGACCACGTCTTCTCATCCAGCAAGGACATCACCTTCAGCCACGCCACCGGACTCCACTGGACGGACCACAGCTGCGTCCACTTCAGCTTCAGAAGGACCACGATCCACCACCACCAGCAACAGGCTGCACGCAGAAGCTGGAACAAGATCACAGCCGACCAGCTCGCAACTTCCCTGAGCAAGAACCCACCCACCAGCGCAACGAACCCCAGCCAAGCGGCCACCAACCTCACGAAGTGGATCAGCGATTGCGCAGACGACCTCGCCCCCCTGAGGACCCCACCTAGCAGACCCGGCAGCAAGAAAGCCCCATGGTTCACCGACGAACTCAAGAGCTCCAAGAAGAACTGCCGAGCCCTCGAGAGAGCCTGGCGCAGAGACCCAACACCGGACAACATGACTGCCCTCAAGAACGCCACTCGAAAACACCACCAACTGATCCACGCCACCAAGAAAACTGCATTCAAGGAATGACTGGACAACAACGCACACAACAGCAAGGAACTCTTCATCATCGTTAAAGAGCTCTCCAACCCCAACGCCGGAAACAACGACATCACCCCTTCGCAAGACCTCTGCAACTCCCTCGCCTCTTACTTCCACAACAAGATCGCGGACATACACAACAGCTTCAGCACTCAACCGACGCACGCCACGACCGAACCACCGCCCCCACCACCACCCTCCGCGCCTGGACCCCGATCAGCACCGAAGACACCGTCCGCACGATGAACTCCATCCACTCCGGATCGCCGACCGACCCCTGCCCTCACCACATCTTCAACAAGGCCGACGAGGTCATCGCACCCCACCTGCGGGACATCATTAACACCTCCTTTGACACCGCCACCTTCCCGGAGAGCTGGAAGCACGCCGAACTCAGCGCTCTACTCAAGAAGCCATCCGCCGACCCCACCGACCTCAAGAACTACCGCCCCATCTCGCTGCTCCCGTTCCCTGCAAAAGTCATCGAGAAGACCGTCAACAAACAGCTGGCCGCCTTCCTCGAGACGAACGGATCCCTCGACCTCTCACAGTCTGGCTTCCGGGCCAACCACAGCACCGAGACCGCCCTGATCGCAGCCACCGATGACATCCGAGCCCTGCTTGACAACGGAGAAAAAGCAGCCCTCATTCTCCTAGACCTCTCCGCGGCCTTCGACACTGTCTGTCACCGCACCCTAGTGCAGCGCCTCAGCAACGTCGGAATCCAGGAGAAAGCACAGGAGTGGATCATCTCCTTCCTCGCCGGAAGGACACAGAGAGTCCGCCTCCCCCCATTCAGATCAGAAGCCACCGAAGTCATCTCCGGCGTTCCTCAAGGCTCCTCGCTCAGCCCAACCCTCTTCAACGTCTACATGAGCCCCCTCGCAGACATCGCACGCCAGCACAACCTCAACATCATCTCCTACGCCGATGACACCCAGCTGATCCTCTCCCTCACCAACGACCCGGCCACCGCCAGAGCCAACCTACACGAAGGGATGAAAGAGGTAGCTGAATGGATGAAGAACAGCCGCCTGAAACTGAACTTGGACAAGACGGACGTCCTCATCCTGGGACCTTCACCCTCCGCCTGGGACGACTCCTGGTGGCCCCCCGCCCTAGGCAGCGCACCCAAACCAACAGACCACGCACGCAACCTGGGCTTCATCCTGGACTCCTCCCTCTCCATGACCAGACAAGTCAACGCCGTCTCCTCGTCACGCTTCAACATCCTACGCATGCTACGTAAGATCTTCCGATGGATCCCCACCGAGACCAGGAAGACGGTCACCCAGGCCCTCGTCACCAGCCGGCTGGACTACGGCAACTCCCTCTACGCCGGAACCACCGCCATACTCCAGAAGAGACTCCAGCTGATCCAGAACGCTTCAGCACGACTCATCCTGGACATCCCCCGTCGCAGCCACATCTCCGGACACCTGAGAGACCTGCACTTGCTCCCGGTCAACAAGAGAATCACCTTCCGTCTCCTCACCCATGCACACAAAGCCCTACACAACCAAGGCCCAGGATACCTCAACAGCCGCCTCAACTTCTACGCTCCCAAATGCCAGCTTCGATCGACCGGCCACGCCCTCGCCACCGTCCCCCGCATCCGAAGAGCCACCACAGGGGGACGGTCCTTCTCCTACCTCGCCGCCAAGACTTGGAACTCCCTCCCGACCCACCTCTGCCTGACCCAGGACCACCTCGCCTTCAGGAAGCAACTCAAGACCTGGCTGTTCGAGCAGTAGCGGACCCCCCTCCCCTAGCGCCTTGAGACCCTCTGGGTGAGTAGTGCGCTATATAAATACTTTGATTGATTGATTGATTGATTTATACACAGGCAGACAGTGCGGCTATGATACACGACATCCAAATGCCTTCGCTGTCAGAAGAGGACAGGAAATACCTGGATTCCCCTCTCACGAATGACGAAGTGGCACAGGCTATCAGGGGTGTCCACTTCGGGAACGCCTCAGGCTCGAATGGAATACCCCTAGAGGTATATAAACTAAACGTGAATAGGTTAGCCCCATTTCTTCGTGCCATGTTTGTCGAGAGCAAGGAGAAAGGTCAGCTCCCATTTGATCAACGAGTAGCCAATATTGTTGTTATTCACAAAGATGGAAAGCCAAAGACACTGTGCTCCTCTTACTGGCCTATCTCGCTACTCAACGCAGAGCCTAAGGTGCTAGCGAAGCTACTGGCGACCAGGCTAGCCAAGGTCATTACCACCCTGGTTTACCCGGATCAGTCGGGCTTTATGCCGCTCTGGAATACGGCCTTTAACTTACAAAGGCTGCACGGGATTCTAGGTGGCACCTCGAAGATACACGAGCCAGCGGTCCTGGTGTCATTAGATGCAACTATGGCCTTTCACAGGGTCGAGTGGCCCTACTTATTTGCAGTCCTGGGGAAGATGGGTATCAGCCACAAGTTTATAAGCTAGGTCCGCCTCTTGTACGCGGGCCCCTTGCTAGAATTGTGGTAAATAACCACAAATCCGCTGACTTCGCTCTGAGTAGAGGCACGCGCCAGGGGTGTCCTCTGTCCCCACTGCTTTTAGCCCTGGCGTTTGAGCCGTTGGCGGCGTGTGTCCGTTGGGACCGATCGATTAGAGGGCTGCGTTGGACGCCAGAATGGGGAGACAAGATCTCGCTGTACGCAGATGATATTTTGCTTTATCTTGCCACTCCTAGGGACTCTCTGGTTAGTTTCCTTGATGTCCTGGCCATATTCGGGAGGTACTCTGGCTTCGCCATTAATTGGTCGAAGTCAGTGCCGTTCGTCCTTAGCGGGTATACCCCGATCATTCTGAGTTCCTGCCCACTACATATTGAGCCAGTGGGATTCCGCTATCTGGGCATCTATGTGACAATTGACCCGAAGATGAGATACGATTACAATCTGGGCCCCCCGCTGGCCACACTTCAGAAGGATGTGGCGAGGTGGAGGACGTTGCCGCTCTCCCTTCTGGGTCAGGCGGTGCTATTTAAGATGACGGCCCTCCCTCGCTTTTTATACACGCTTCAAAACGCAATGGACCCAGTGCCCTCCTCCTATTTTAAAAAAATCGAGTCCCTCCAATGGCAGCTTCTTTGGGAGGGCGGACCTCGTATCGCCTTCTCCAAGCTTACTCTTCCCTGGTATGACGGAGGGATCAGCTTGCCGGACCGGCGGAAATACTACTGGGCCTCCCAGTTAGCGGCGGTAAACCACGCTATTTATGGGTCTCCACTGGACCCCGGATATGCGATGGACTGTGGTCAGATGCCAGGGGGAGACTTTGAAAGGGATCTATATGCCAGGAACCACCGATTTTCCCTTGTCGGGCCGCCGGCCCACGCGGTACAAGTGTGAGGATACCGGTATGTTCATGCATATTTTGTGGCATTGCGTTGAAATACAGGACTATTGGGTCAAAGTCCATGACAGGATCCCAGAGGTGTTAGGGGTGTAGATAGCGCTGGAGACCAGATGATGTGTCCTTAATGTTTGGGAACCTACGGACCTGAACTCAATGGGAAGCAGTGGGTGACCCTGGCTTGTATGATCACTAAGCGTAACATTGCTCAGTTGTGGGGGTGCCAGTCAAGCGCCCCAGATCGGGAAGTGGATGGAGGACCTAGATTGGTGAATGTACAGGGAGAGGTCAGTGTATGTTGCTAGGGGCTGCCCCGGGAATTGGGGGAAGGTTTGGGGAGCATGGAATAGCTACCGGGGGATATCTACGTTCCTCCAGTTGTTCGAGATGTAACAGTAGCGTTGGAACCCCTGTGATCCCTGAATGTTATTCTGTATGTATTATTTTGTAGTACAGAAATGTATGCATGGCAAATGTGTAAGCACCATATGTCACCTGATGCTTTTTCTTTTGACTATGTTAATAAAAAGATTTTTTTTAAAACAGAATATCTTTATCTAAAAAGAAGAAAATTATGCAAGCTTCAAAAACAGTCAGACTCCACTTATAGATAATCAAAGGTTTGAAGCCATAATGTCTTTTGGGATGGATGTTATAGAGGTTCTAGTAGGGTTTGTCTTTTCAGTGGGAAAACATTAAGGCAAACCAGTCCTTCGAGTGCAGTAGATTATGTAAGGCACGCAGTCTTTGTGAGTCTGCACCACTTTGGGAGAGCAGCCCTTTGTATTCAGACTAAAGCAGTTCCTTAAGTGGCGGAGATGAAGCACCGATCCCAGTTTTTATGAACAGGGGTCGCTTTGGTGGAACAGTACTGTATTTTCAGGGAGAAACAGTGTTGGGAAACAGATGCGGTCTCAGTTGGGCCAGGTGCCACAGCTTGCTCTCTGAGGGAGCGGGGGCCCACCAGTACAAGTCACCCCCAGCCTCCGGCATCCCACTAGTACATTGAGGCAGTACCTGGCGGCCCGCTAGTTAATTGAGGCAGTCCGCGGCACTCGCTAACACAGAGGACCATCCCCGCAGCCTACAACCCGCTCCCGCCAACGTCCACCACATGGCAGCTTAACTTCACATGCTGTCTGTTACTCGTGGAGAAGCGTGGCTCAATGGTTAGAGCGGCAGACCCTGATGCAGAGGTCTGGCCCGGGACCAGGATTCAATTCCCGCCTCGGCGGCTCTTGGACTCAATCTCCCCGGACCTGATAATTCTCGCCTCGGTGCCTAGTCTAATCATGGGTCCCACACTGTGACTCTGGGCAATAGCTTGCTTAATCTCCACAACGGCCCCAGCAGCGCTTGGATGCCTGGCTTCACCTTGGGGGTGCCCAGGAGTGGACATTTCACATAGAAAAGCCAGGAAGGGTTCCACAGCGGTATGAGTGTAGCGCCGGGATGCCACGTCGCGTGGGCAGCCGTGCACTTTACAGTGTGGGGGGCAGTTTTGAGGCTGAGCAGTTGCGCCGCCAGCAGAGACAGGCACGAAGCAGTCATGGTGGTTCCCAAGCACCTCAGGGGCCGTTTAAACATGTTGTAGTTCCAGAGAGGCAGTTTCATGTGCAGTGTTGCAGGGATAGTTTTTGCAATATTGTTTAGAGTCCCCTCACCAGGAAGTCAGTCAGTCTTGTTTGTGGAGACACTCTAGAGATGTTGCTTCAGTCTCCCTGGCAGGGCAGGATCAGCAGGCAGTAGGGTAGCTCAGTAGGTAGGGGCAGCAGTTCCTTGGAGCAGTCAGCCTCCTTCCAATGGCAATCCTCTTGCGCAGCAGTCCTCACTCCAGCAGGGTGTCGTCGTGGTCAAGCAATGTAACAAAGAAGTGAGGCCAGGACCCTCCCTTATATATCCCACAGTCAGGGGCTAGAAAGTGGTAGAAGTCTCTGGAAGGGTCTGGGGGCAGGGGCTTCTGGAAGAGTCCAGGGAGTTCTGGTATGTTCCCTGCCTTCCCTGACCATATATCATTGGAAAGGGTTCCTGCCCCGAGTCCAACGAGACCAAACATGACAGACTTATTAGGTCCCTGTCAGAAATGATCCCATAAGGGGGGTTCCCAATGCTAGCCTATGTAGAGTGAAGCCTTACTGCAGTAGCAGGGGCTTGTGGCAGATATGCCAGTATCACAAGATTTTAGGGAAGAACACCTGCACCTCAGCACTGTTTAGCAGTGGCAAGGCGCCCAGAGTCCTAGGACCAACAAAAACGTACAGTGAAAATGGGAGGCGTAAGGGCAAAAAGGTAGGGGAAGACCACCCTAAGGCTGACAGGTCCAACACCTCTTTTGTTCTATGGAATTCTGCAGTGGCTGCCTAGAAGGTCAGCTCTTGAGGTAGATGGTTACTGCCCCCCTTCTCACCCAGTTGAAATGAGTATATGTAGTGCATTAGTGATGAAGTGACAAACATGAAGTCAATTGTGGAGCTGGCACAATTTGAGTGATTTGAGGTAGTCATTGGATTGTCCCCTGGAAATCGTCCATTGAGCGCACAAAAGCTTAGTCGCCTAGGAGATGCTTGCCAGTTTTGTTCAGTTTGGTGGTTTCGTTTCTGCCCTGGACCAGCATGTCCCAGTGTAGGGACTGTACGGATGTGAACTCATCTTCATTGGAGGACCCTAGAAAGTGTAAGTTAATGTCACTGGAACCCATGAGATCTGTAATTTGGTTCTCTTGCTGGAACCTTAAAAGTTAGTGAGCCAGTGCTATCGAAGCCTTTAGCCATCCTTAGGATGTATGCAAATGTTGACGATGGCAACATAAGCTTTGACATTCTGGTAGCGGGTCTTGTTCGGAACTGCATTAATTGTTAGCCAGTTGGAATTTAATGCCCGGGATGAGCATGTTCTTGTCATAGGTATGTATATTTCCAGACCGCCCTTTGAAAGGCCAGGCCGCTCCTTTGCGGGCCAGCACAGAATAGTTTGTAAACACAGGTGGTCTTAGTTGGTTCGTTTTACAATGTATTTCCTTGCAGTGTAAATTCAATTGAAACTAGATCTGTTGACCTTAGAGTTTTCAGGTTGGGGGGGAGGGGGTCAGAGATAATAGCTGTAAGATGCTGCCCATGTTTAAGATGTCACAATTGCCCTTAAACTGGTTTTGAGGAAAATAAATTACAATGTTTGTGTAAGGCGGATCAATAGACATTCTATAAAGGCCGTATTGGGTTGTTCTGGACTCTTGTGCACTAGGGGGAAGATTACCCGATGAATTGTGCCAGCTAGTCCTGAAAACGGGGATATTTTCAATTGGTGCCTTGAGTTGGGAAGCAACCATCTGGATTAACTCCTTGTCTATGTCCTGCGCTTCCTGCCTTATATTTGGCCTCGTTATAAATGGGGTATTTTCCACAAGCTCACCTCTCAATACGGTGCTTGGAGGCCCGTTGGTTGCGAGTTCAGCCCTTGCAATTTTATCCTGGAGGTCACCTGGCTGTTGTGCATCTACGCTTGAAGATGAGCTGCTCTCAACCTCTGAGCTCAAGGATGCCCAGCACAGGCCCGTAAGGTTTCTAACATCCGTTTCCTCCATTTTACTGTGTTGTTGATTGATTGCTGTTACCTGCATCCAAGCTTTCAGGACTGCCATCTTCAGTTTCATTTCAAGGGATCTTACCCTCAGGTGGTCTGATGTGTGATTTGGAAAATCGCTATGCTCCACTGACCTCTTTAGAGGAGATAGATTGACTGGGCAATCGCCCTAGTGATCCTTGCGATATTGCTGTACCTGTCTCGCCCCAAAGCCAAGAAGTTTCAACCAGGACCAAGGTAGCAGAAAATAATATATCTCTATCAGAGGGAGCTACAATAAATAGTTCGACCACCATGTCTGCCACAAATAGGATCCCTGAGAAAAATATTAACTCCAATTTATCAGTTCAAAAAAACTGTCAGGGTCTGAGAGATACGCATGGAGTAGAAAATAAAATAAGCGTAGAAGAGTCAGCCCTCCCACTAAATGTTATATATTCCAGGCCGATATACACAAACGTATCCACTCCTGTGTATAATGATAATTTAATCAAGGGAATCGATTTTACACATAGTGTTACAGTACTTTTTGGGAATATTGCAGGACTTCGGTCCAAACTATCGAATCAGGTTTGGATACATTTTGTTAGGAAATTTGACATATTACGTTTACAGGAAACATGGTCCCGGGAAGAATTACACATCAAAGGCTATAAAACCTTTCACACACCAGCTCTTCCATCAGCTGGGAGGCTAAAGGGTGGATTATGTATTTATGTGTCAATTTTGTTACGGTTTAACAAAGTACTGCTGATTAATTCAGAACCCAATTATCAAGTCTTGAGCATAAAAACAGGAAGGTGTGATACTATAATCTAGGTTAATTTTTATAACAATGTAAAGCGGGAAAAGGTAATAGAGATATTGAAAGAGCTTAGAGATGAAATGTTGAGTATTTTGAATGATTATAGGAAGGATGTGCTACTGGTATGGGGGGGTGATTTTAATACTGCCTTGTGTCCACATAGTGATGAAGTATTGTGTGGATTAGTAGATGTAAGAGAATGCAACATACCCCATTTTCCCCATAATTTACAGGGGGATGCCCTGAATGAAATGTTATTCTTTCTAGACACGGGTTTCACAAATGACATGACTTTGCCACCCATCCTGTTTTCGCAGACTTTTCATGGGAGGGGGCAAATACAATTATAGATTTTATAATAACCCCGTATAGATCTGCCTCAAGGGTACAACGTTTTAAAACACACAAAAATGTCTGAAGTGATCACTTTCCTCAAAGTTTGGTAATATTAGTCCCAACAAAAGTAAGAAAAGCACACTTTGAAAGGACCCTAAAACTACAGGGCCTAGAAATAAACAAAATAAATGGTTACTCATTAAAATGGGACCAGGTAGACCCAACTGTAATAACAAAAAAATTAGTTGAAAACAGTATGGAGGACATCCTTAAATGTCTTGAAGAGATTACACCACCCGAGGACATACTAGGGGCCAATACGCGTATAGCAGACACTATTAGGGATTCACTGAGAAGGGAAACAAAAAACGGGAAGGGCAAGAAAGAAGGCTGTTCGATAAAAACTGTACGAGAGCATATACAAATGTTAAGAATGCCCACCATAGGAAGGAACGGGATAGAGTAGAAATAACTCAATCAGGGAAAGTATATAATCTAGTTTTAAAATCAAGAAAGAGAGTATTAAAAAGGAATGCATGGGCTGAGTTACATAAGGCGAGCATAGAAGGGGCCAGCACTGCTTTTTGGCGTGTGGTAAACTCACCTTTTATGAGACCTGAGACGATGCCGAAACTGGAAACAGCTATAAGTGAAGGCCAATGGGTAGACCATTTCTCCAAAATGTATGCAAAGACAAATTAATTTAGCCGCCAGTTAGACTGTACTGCACTTTAGTCCCTCAAATGTCTCCTTCCCAATAAATACAGAATTTACTTTGAACGAAGTTGAACTTGCCTTGAAAGCCAGTAAGAGTGGCAAGGCACCTGGACCAGATGGGATGCCCATAGACATATTTAAACAGAACCTGGAGCTTTGGGAACCCTTAATAAAACAGGTACTTGTAGCAGCTTGCAAAGTTGGACTAGTAGGATCCTGGTCCGAATCATTAATGGTCCCAGTCTTTAAAAAAGGTGATAGACAAAATCCTGTGTGTTACCGGCCTATTTCCTTACTAGACTCATTTTAAACTGCTTTCAAGAGTGGGCTGAAGATAACAATATATTAACTGACTTGCAATTTGGATTTAGGGATGGTTTAGGGACAATAGAACAGGCCCTACATTTTACAATTCTGACAGAAAAATACACAAAAGCTAAAAAAGGGAAGCTGTATTTGGCTTTTGTCGATCTCTCTACCGCTTTCGATTGTGTATCCCACAAGAAATTGTGGCAGATCCTCGAAGCGATGGGAGTCGAAGCAGCCCTAATCGAAGTTGTAAGAGGACTGTATTCTGAAGCCAGAGCCAGGGTAAGATTCAGACCAAACGTGGAACATACAGCTCCTTTTGCAGTAGAGTGAGGGGTGTGAGACAGGGCTGTGTCCTGGCACCCTTCTTGTTTACTCTGTACACAAATAGTCTCGAACAGAAGATGCTTGTGGGGTGTCAGGGCCTGCCTCAGGTACAAAATCGTCCCATACCCACGCTGCTCTATGCCGATGATGCAGTGATAATGGCCCAAACACCACTAGAACTGCAGAGGGCCCTACACAATTATACCAAGTATATGGAAAGCCTTGATTTAAAGATAAACGTTACAAAAACTTATATAATGACCTGTGGGAAGGTCACCAGGAAAGAGAAAACTATTTTTATTGGTAATAATAAACTTGAAAGCACAAAAACGCATCCATACTTGGGCATCCTTATGGATAATAAAAGTTCCTGGAAACAGGCTATAAGGGTTAAGAAACTTTTATTTATGAAAACTACAAGTGCTCTCGTGAATTTCGCACAGAAATTAGGTAAAAGCCACCACTGGAACTACTCAAGATCTACCAGGCTAAGTGCGTCAGTGTGGTTTTATATAGGGCAGGGATTTGGGGATATTGTAACGTATCAGAGTTACAGAAAGTAGAAAACGCTTTTATTCGCTATGTATTGGCGGTTCCTCGCTCCACCTCAACTTTGTTTGTCATACAGAGCTGGGGATGCAATGTTTAACAGACAAAATAAGGGTCCAGCCAGTTTTACTGTGGCATCGCATCCGGACCTCAATAAAAACAACTTTTAAACAACTTTTAATCAGAGTGTTGTAAGAGATTCCATTAAATTAGAGCAAGCTCTGGCTATTAGATGGCTGAAGTACACCAAAGATTTTATGGCAGACATAGGTCATTCTCAATTTTTTAATGACTCATTAAAGATGAACAATATCTCCAGGAAGGTTTTTAAAAAACTATGCATGGCACACCTGGAAGAACTTAGATATGGAAGTGAAGTCCACAAGTCGTCGGTTCGCCAAAATCAGATGATTCTTTCGTCTGTAGAAATTCAACCGTATCTGACATATTGCGGAACTGGTTATGATAGATTTGTATTGGTTCGCTTTAGATTAGATTCTTTTTACCATCTAGTTTCTTTCCTCATAACAAATGATTGGTTGAAAAATCTAGGACCTTGCCCTTGTGATGGGTTAGCACCTCAAACAACAACTCATATTGTTTTATTTTTGAAATTTTACGTGGAACACTGAAAAAGGTGGATCCTTCCAATTTAAAAAATGTGTGGGTTGAGGCAATGTCGCCCGGCCTATCTTGCACTTCAATTATTGGAGAATTAATGTTATGCAAGAAATATAGCACTATTTTTAAAAGCTGTCATTAAATCTAGGAAACATATATGATTTTTAGGAATTGATATGAATTGTACAAACTGTTTTTAAAATATAATTTTTATATGGAAAAAGGTATTTAAAGGATATATGTGGAAACGAAATAAGAATATAATATGATGAACGGTACCTCTTGGTAAATGAATCCAAATGAATATACTGTATATCTGTGTATCATGCTTTTATTTTTTTTATTTTAAAAAGAAAACCGAATAAAGTGATTTTGATGATGATTTGATGATGATTTGGAAGATATTTCAGAATCCGACCTGTGCATTCTTGTCACTGTACTGAAGATGGGATATTCCACAAAGCAAAGAAAGAGAGGCCGAAACAAAAATTATGATATCAGCAATATCATAATTTTTGTTTCAGCCTCTCTTTCTTTGCTTTTGTCGAGCTTGAAACTTGTAGTGATGCCCTGGAACCTTACTGCTGTTTGTCAACATCTTGCTGCTCATTTGAGAAAGAATTCTGAGCCCCTGTGGGTGTTTCGGTCATTATACATATTGCTTCAGTAATATTTCTATGTAGACCACTCTCACTGGAAGGACTGGGCATATTGATTTGTGATGGGCCATGAGACTCCAAGTTAGGAAGTAGTTGATTGGGATCGGGAAGTTTTAACTGTATTCCTAACAAAGGCTTGGTGGCTTGCCTTAGATCTGTAAGCGAGTTGTTATGCATAACAGGGAGGGAGGATAGTTTGCCCAGGACTGGCACACAGGTGCAGTTTGCTTGCAGCAATTGTGGATCAGATTGGGCTTGCTTAATGAGATTGTTAAGATTGCCCAGTTTTTCGTCAATGCCAGCATCAAAGACCGGAAGTGTATTGAGTAATGATATCTGCATTTCCAGTTTAGTGGACTGGTATTGTAGGGCATCCACTGATAACTGTATGCTTTTTAGTAGAGATGACCAGACGCTGTCTCCTCTCGTTCATGAGTGGTACGGTAGGAGACGGCATTAGATACCACTTGAGCGTCCTCCAGAACTTGCTGCCCGAAGAGCTCTTGCGAGATATTGGCCTCTGGGTGAGGTGTATACTCAACTGCCCTCGGCAATGATGTGAAACACTCTTTTGCCTCAGATTTGGATGCTTCAATTGTCTGCTGTTCCCCCTGGTTTGGAGATGGTGTTAAATGAGGCAAGGCCATGCGTATGCCAGTGGGGTCAGTAAGGTTCGTAAGAGAGCCTTGTGTTGCTCCCTTGGCTAGGCAATAAGAGGTGTTCCTTTGTGGCTCTAGGTCGATGGAATTGTACAATTTTCTTGTTTATTTAATTTATTTTATTTATTTATTTAATGCGATTTTCTATAGCGCGAACTTTACCCGAAGGTGTCAGAGCGCTTTACATAAGAACCTGATGCAAAATATAAGGACTTAGAATTACATGCGTTACATAAAAGATACAAACTGAAAAAATTGCAAATGTACAAGATGTAAAGTCACACAAGGAGGAGATACAAACAGAAAGGAAAATTGCAAATGTACAAGTAGTAAAGTCACTCAAGGAAGAGATACGAATGGATATACTCTAAGAATCACATAGGAATGGTAGAGAGTACAAAGGTCTACTGCATATACTAGTGAGTAGAGTTATCTCTATATACATATATATACACATAGTAGATTTTCTCTGGGGGGAAAAAAACAGAAAAGCAGAGTTCCATTAAGTGGGGTCTGAGGGGGGATGCAATCACAGCACCAAGGGAGGGTGGGAGGGATACAAGGGTATGGAGAAAAGGCAAATCAGAAAAGGGAAGAAACATTTGAGGATCGTCAAGGGGGAAACGAGGTTAGACTTGCAATTTGATGCTAGCGATTAAGATCGCTGGGCTATAATGTCAAGAGGGCTGGCACTTGGAGAGCTTGCATGTCTTGGGTTCAAAGGGAATGCCGGGTCAGTGATCCCTTCCATGTTTTCTTTCATATTTACTTCACCCTTTATGACAGGAGTTATCCAGCCATTGTGGTTAGGAAAATACAGATTACTGCTTTCCACTCCTTCTGCGAGTCCTTGTGTTAGCGATCCAGATACGTTTGGGGCATGTGGTTGAGAAGAAGAATACCACTCTGGGGGTAAATGATAATTTCCGGTTGTAATAGAATCTTCAGCCCAGGTAGCCCCTGCTTACTGGAATAAAGCAAAGTTCCGGTGTCCTTCAAGAACCTGAATTTCGTATATATCTTTGACTGAAAATTACAGGTTAATGCAATAGAAGTAGAGGGACCTTCTTTGGGGAGGTGAGCCTCATTAGCTGAGCTTTCTTCAAGCTGCTCCTTGGACCCCTTCCGTGCCTGAGGGTTTTCTGTGAAAGCCAAGAGATTCACTGTAGTGTGAATTCCTCTAGGAGTCCATTTTCTTCTGGCTGTCCAAATGGAGACTGGTCCCCTAACCTTCCCCGACCTCATTTGCAATCGTAAAGCCCAGAAGAGTACCTTCAGGTGCTTTTGAAGAGACCTTTGATGGAGAGGAAGCATTAATGGAGGGTACTAATCTACTGTCTACTATGTGCCCACCCTCCTGATAGAGGCTGGTAGATGCTGATTGGAGTGCTGCTGATATGATGATAAGCGGGTATGCTACTCTATAAAGCGGGGCCGGACTAGCCGTAGCGGCACCGGGCAATCCCCCGGTGTTCCGCACGGGTGTGGGCCGGTTTTGGGCCCCTGGGGGCCGTTTTTGTTACAGGGCCGTTTTTGCAGCATAGCTGCAAATTCGGCCCTGAAGCAAAATCGGCCGAAAAACGGCCCTGGCAAAGAGCTCAGCGGCACCTCCAACCCCCGAGTGGGGAGGGGGGGGGCGCGGGGGTGGTACGGCCCAGCACTTTGCCAGGGCCGGTTGTAGTTCCCAGTCCGGCCCTGCTCTAAACCACCCTCTGGGTGTCACCATTACAAAGCTATTGTGGTTCTCATGGTTGCACCTGATTGCTCCTGGGGAATGAGCTGCGGGCTCAGGCAGGAAAAGGCTCCCTTTAGAGAGGCTCACTGGTGCACTGGCAATGCTGATGGTGCTGGTGATGATGACGACAGCGACAGCGGTTTTCCCAGGGAGTTGTGGGGTTGCAAGCCACGCAGAGATGCAGCTCTGCCGCCTCCACAGCACCCGCTCTCCTCCCCTAGTGCAGGCACTATAATGGGGCTTTGCACCACCTGAGAACCTCATGCATGTACTCACATTGTAGCCTGCTCAATGCCGCTTCCTCGCTTTGCTTCTTCAAGCAGGGCAGAGGTGGGCTGGAAACGGGTCGTGTCAGCAATGGGACTCTCTGTTCTTCCTCTTCTCCTTTCTTCCATCCTCCTTCAGACCCCCGCCACGCGAGTCGGCCTATTGAGTGCAGGGGCGGCTTTAGGCATGTGCAAGGTGTGCACCTGCACAGGGCCACCATGAGCCTGGAGCCGCCCCTGTTGAGTGCAATCCGCTGCAGCTCACCACTATTCACCATGATGTGAGATTGCAGCCTGACCCGCTGCCAAGCCCACTTGCTTGCACTGTATAAGCACGCGAAAGCAAAGTGGGGGGTAATCAACAATGACCAATAGCTTTGGGGGCTTGGAATTGTCTGAATTGTCACCCTTGTAGGGGTGTAAAAGTTAGTAGTAGTGTCGTTAATGCCATCGGCAGCATGGTAGGGGCAATGTGTAGTGCAAGGGCTGTTGCCTCCTGACGAGAGTACTGGACCATATTGCACTACACTGTTCTCACCCTCTCATACAACTTAACACAGGAACTTTGGTTGCTGCACCGCATTGAGTGACAACTTAGTCAATCTATCGGGTACAAAGTCTGAAAGTATATTTTTTATAAATTAAGCAATGCCTGAGTGTCAAACCTGTGGCAGCGTTAATTCCCGCGCAATTATTTGTGTTTACAACACAGGATGAGAAATTAAGTTGTTTTGCATGCTAATAATTACGGTGCATTTCTGAAGATCAAATTGGCTCACAAAAATATGTATATTAATCATAGACACTTGATGGATGCTTCAGGCGCTTACTTTGAACAAGCTCTTGGGAGTCACAGGGAGCAGGATTGGATTGTAATGACAGAGAGCTCATTCGCCTACCCTGCGTTCTTATCTCGTTTTACTGGGAGATAAGGGCATTGCCATAGTTCTGCATAATCTGTGAACGAGACAGACGAAAATGGAGTGAAGAATGGTACTTAACCATTGTTTAATCTAAGTAATATCCAACGGAGTAAGAGCTTAAGCAGACTGTATGTGTCACCTTCTGCAATCATTCACGCGCCTCCTCTGCTCAGTCTTAAGCCTTGCCAACAAGACGCTGCCGCTCCAAAATAACTCTAGCCAAAGTCAGCAATAAAGCACAGCCTGCGGTCACTTGTGCTGCCTCGGTGTCTCTGAAGCGTGTTTAGGCTGCTGCGAAGTAAATAACAGACTTTACAAAAAGCAGAAGACCATATCAAAATTTATGCTGAATGAAGCAGTGCATTTAGCACCGAAAAGGTTAAGTAGGTGTGCAGTGTATATAGAGGTGGGCGAGCCAACAATGTACAGGAAAAGATGAGCTGTGCCATGGGTCTGGCTTGGCTCCTAGAGCCCGTGCACGAGCCGAGCCATGAACATTTTATGTATGTAAATCATACAACAAACCCCACGTAAAATATAAAAAAAATCTCTCCAAAAGTCATAAAAGGGTATATGTGGAAGCTTTGACTTTAATACGTTAATTCGAAGCACTGCACTGCGAATTAATTTAAGGCATGGGTACTCACAAACTTTCTGTTGGGGGCCAAAATTACAGTGTGGTTTGTGGCTGAGGGCCGCACCGGTAGGGGTGGGGCCGGTAGGGGTGGGGTCAGTGGGGGCGGGGTTAAGGGTGGGGCGGTGCTAGAGTAAAAAAAATCAAACCTGTTTCAAAACATTAGACAATGCGACTATGCTGTATTTGAAAAGCAGATGTAACTACAAATAGCACATTTTGATTATACATTTTTATTAGCAGACAATAGCAATCTTAAGAGGCATTGCATAGATTCATACACACTTTGACCCCAATTCCATCACAGTCTCTATCGCTCAGTCAGTCAGTCTCTCTCTCAGTCAATCAGTCTTTCTCTGTCAGTCTCTCTCTGTCAGTCAGTCTCTCGATGTCAGTCAGTTGCTCTCTATCAGTCAGTCGCTCTCTGTCAGTCTCTGTCTCTCTCTGTCAGTCAGTCTCTCTCAGTCAGTCAGTCTCTCTCTCTCTCTCTGTCAGTCTCTCTCTGTCAGTCGGTCTCTCTCTGCCAGCCAGTCCCTGTCCGTCAGTCAGTCTCTCTCTCTCAGTCAGTCTCTCTCTCTAAGTCAGTCAGTCTCTCTCTGTCTGTCTCAGTCAGTCAGTCTCTCTCTCAGTCAGTCAGTCTCTCTCTCTCTCTCCCAGTCAGTCTCTTTCTCTCTGTCATTCTCCCTCTCTGTCATTCAGTCTCTCTCACTCTGTCATTCTCTGTCAGTCTGTCTCTTTAAGCCAGTCTCTCTCTCAGTCAGTCTCTCTATCTGTCAGTCAGTCAGTCTCTCTCTGTCAGTCAGTCTCCCTCTCTGTCATTCAGTCTCTCTCTTTATGTCACTCTCTCTCAGTCATTCTCTCTGTCAGCCAGTCAGTCAGTCTCTCTCCGTCAGTCTCTCTCTGTTAGTCAGTCTCTCTCTCTCTCTCTCTCTCTGTTAGTCAGTCTCTCTATGTCAAGCAGTCTCTCTCTCTCTCTGTCAGTCAGTCTCTCTGTCAGGCAGGCTCTCTCAGCCAGTCAGTCTCTGTCTCTGTCAGTATCTATCTGTCAGTCGCTCTCTCTTAGTCAATCATTCTCTGTCAGCCAGTCTCTCTCTCAGTCTCTCTCTATCAGCCAGTTCCTCTCTGTCAGCCAGTCTCTCTCTCAGTCTCTCTCTCTCTCTCTCTGTCTCTCTCTGTCCGTCTCTCAGTCAGTCAGTCTCTCTCTCCCTCAGTCAGTCAGTCTCTCTCTGTCAGTCTCTCTCAGTCAGTTTCTCTGCCAGTCAGTCTGTCAGTCAATCTCTTTTTTTTTTAATATATTTTTATTGGGAGTTTCTGGTGCATTAAAAAAACCACAAAAGAGAGACACATACAATTCATTATTCAGAACAGATTATAACATATCCTAGGCCCAGCAATTAAAACAAATAAATAGTAGCAGATTTAGAATATTTACATTATTAGTCAAAAAGTGAACACAGAGCTGATGATAAAAAGCATTTAAAACCGGAGCCCTAGATCCATTGTCCAGCCAGCATACAGGTAAAAGCACATTTAGTCTAAGTTTACTATACCCCGAAATTACCTTCTTGTCTCCCTCCATTCCGTGAGTGGGGCCCAAATGCGTCTTCCCAGCTCCCGCGTTTTTTTGCCCTTCCGTTCATACAGGCAGGCCTCTATATTATGTATGCCCAATAATCTGGAAAGCCACATTTGGAATGAGGGGGCGCTGGTATCTTTCCACCCCGATGAGATTAGGATCCGAAGTACCGCTACTGAGATAAAGACTAGGGCTTCCTCATCTTTTCCCAATTTCAGCTTATCGCCTATACCCAGGAGCACCAGGGTAGGGGATAGATCGATCTTATGACCTAGCAGCACCTCCCAGAATTTTCCTATCTCCTCCTTAATTGGAGCTAATGAACTACACTGGAAGAACATATGTAATAAATCTGCTTGTCCAGTATTACATCTAGGGCAGCTATCGTCCTCCCTAACCTCCCAAGCGGATTTTTTTGCTGGTGTATAGTACAGGTTAAACAGCGTTTTATAGTGCTGGGCTCTGAAGTTTGAGGACCGAAATATTTTCTTATTTAAGCTTAGGGCAAGTTCCAGATCTACATCGGGATTGCCCAATTTATTTGCCAAAGCAGATTTAGTCTTCTCCATATCACCTTGGATTCCCATCAGAAGAAGATTATAAACTATTTTTATCTTCTTACACCCTTTAGCTAATAAGTCCAGCAGAGGGAAGTCAATCGGAGGTAGCAGCTTAGGCCTCAGTGCCTTCAGGGTACGTACAATTTGGCCGTACAGAAGCCAATGGTTAGATGGGATACCAAACTTACACTGCAAGACCTCGAACCTTGCTATCTCGCAACCTTCCATAAAATCTCCTAAAGTCTTGATTCCAAGCCCCTTCCAAACCTGAAGATTCCCATCTGCGCTGAATTGGGAAATAAGGCTAGAGTTACATAAAAGAAGGTGAGTATTTACCTTCGGAACCTTAAAGAACTTTAGGGTAGACTTCCAGACTCTCCATGCCCCTTCCAGAATTTTAAGTTGGGCCCTCTTGTAATATCTTCGGTCGACTTCACACAACAATAGACCTATTGCCTTTCTACCCACAAAAGCTCAAAAATAGACGGGGGACTCTGCGTTTCCGTAGCTACGGGATTTGCCTCGGACTGAAACAAAACTGACATTTCAGTAAGGAGGCAAGTCCATTGGTATAATCTCAGGTTTGGAAGGGCCATCCCCCCCCTTTCCCTAGAAAGTGACATATAGTCAGTGGTGCGCCTAACCTTGCCATACTGCCAAATAAATCTTATGAATATAGATTCCAATCTCTTAATTGTTTTCTCTTCAATAAATAAAGGTATAGCCCTAAACAAATGCAGCACTTTTGGAAACATTGTCATCTTTACCGCATTTGCCCTCCCGATCAATGAAAGGTGGAGCACATCTATTCTTTTCAATTCTGTTTCTATAGAATTAGTGGGAGATAATTTTCGGCCACGATTTTATCAATTGAGGCATTAATTCTCACCCCTAGATAAATTGCAGAGTCAACGAATCTAGGGTCAGATTTAACGATATTTTTAGTGCATATTATCTGCGTTTTTGTTTCATTCAACAAATATCCTGATCGACTGCCAAAAGCCTTTGCCATTTGAGCCAAAATAGGCATCGCCTGTTGAGGATCAGTGGTGATGACCGCAAGGTCATCTGCATATGCCAAGATTTTGTTTACATGACCGTTTAATACGACGGGGCTAATCCTGGGACACCCTAATATTTTCTGGATAAGAGGGTCGATATAGAGGGAGAAAAGGATCGGGGAACTGGGGCACCCTTTACGTGTACCTCTCTTGATAACAATCTTGTCTGAACTCTCACCCATGACCACCACTCGTGCTACATGTTCTCTATACATAGCTTTGAAGGCGCTGATAATTTTATCCCCAAAGTCTCTACCTGCCAGGATACCCCACAAATAATTCCAAACCACCCGGTCAAAAGCATTCTCTGCGTTGAGCAGGATCAAGGCCATCTCCCCCCCTCGAAGCCCCCAGGGCATCGAACAGAGCTATTGCTCTCCTTGTGTGGTCCGTCGTACCTCGCCCAGGGACAAACCCATGCTGCCACGGGGAGACGAGACCACCTATGATCCTGCCCAACCTCTTGGCCCAGATTTTAGAATACAGTGTAGTATCCGCATTAATCAGCGAGATAGGGCGATAAGACCCCGGATTCTGTCTGGGTTTCCCTTTCTTATGAAAAATTACTATGTTAGTTTCTCTCCAAGAATCTGGGATCTCTCCTGAGTACATTACCCCATTGAATAGATCCACCAGCAATGGGGTAATTTCAGCTTCAAGACAATTATATACTTCCAGGGGGATCCCTTCTGGGCCTGCCCCCTTGCCCGAGGCCAGCTCCTGTAGTGCGGGTCTAATCTCCCCACCAGTAATATCTCTATCCAACTCTATTCTTGCTAAATCATCTAGCCGAGGACCGTTATCCCAACCATCCTCCCCCTGTTCTCCAACACTATCTTCCTCCTCATACAGCTTTTGATAAAAATTCTTGAAGACCTGTAGTATCTCTTTAGCCTCGGTGTATTCATTACCATTTTCTTCTATGCTGGCGATTATGTTTTTAGCTTTTTCCTGTCTTAATCGTAGCGCTAGAGCTCTACCTGCCTGTTTACCGGTTTCGTAACGCCTGGCTCTGGATATTTGATATTCAGCAGTGACCTTCTGCGTTACCACCTTCTGGAGCTCTGCTTTGATAATCAAAAGTTCCCTTTGACTCTCGCTACCATCCATACCATGGGCAATATCCGTGATATGCTGACTTTTACAGCAGCTAATTTCCCCATTAGTCTCTCCACCTCCTTCCTATCCTCTCTTCTCAGCCTGGCCGAGCAACTTATAGATTCGCCCCTTACAGCCGCCTTAAATGCCTCCCAGACCCCATTTCGTGAAGTACTATATCTATTAGCTGCGAAAAATTCACCAGCCCATTTGGTGAGGTGCTCCACAATCTGTTGTCCGCCAGTAACCTCCTTTCAAATGTCCAGCTGGTCCTTTTCCTAACCACTTTATCCAGTTCATAAGTTAATATCAGAGGATTGTGGTCCGAAATTGTTCTAGGAAGTTTCATTATTGCTACCCTATTTATTTCGGGAGAGGAGATAAAAAAATAGTCCAGCTTGGTATACCTCTTGAAGGGATTTGAGAAGTATGTAACACCTGAATTTTGTGGCTCTTTGACCCCCCAAACGTCCTTCCGCCCATGAGAACTAATGAGAGCCTTTACTGCCCTAAAAACTCTCGGTTTCCGACCTGCATATGCTACTTTATTATCCCAATCTGCTGAAATATTTAAATCGCCACAGAATAATATGGGGGTCAACCAACCAGCTAGTTCAATTTCTAAGAAATCGTAAATCTCTGGATCATCTTTATTTGACCCATAGACTACACATAATGTAAAGCCCATTTCGAACTCTGCAATTACCCATCTTCCATGGCTATCTGCTTTAACCCTTTTCACCCCTCCCAAGGATGTTCTTACTAAAATTGCGACCCCCCTAATTGTCGAAGATTGCGTTGAACATACAACCAACTCAAAACCATTAAGTGGCAATAAATTCCTCTTAGCCCATGGGAGATGAGTCTCTTGGAGACAAAGAACATCAATTCTGTTCTATTTCACAAAATAAACCAATCTTTGTCGTTTCCTCCAATCATTCATCCCCCCAGTATTCATTGAGAAAATTCTAATGTTCACCATCCTGATGATCTGATTGACCAGCTACATTAACCTGAGCCTTAAATAGCCTATCCTTCACTGGGCCTATAAATTGTACAAAGAAAAGAGCCAAGATATTCAAAAAAGCAAAAAATTTTCCCACTTTTCTAGGTTTCTCCCCTACCCCCCCAGCCTCTTTCCCACCCCTCAAACCCCACCAACCCATCCACCTCCCCCCCAAACCCCCCTGAAACCCAATCCGTGAAGCGCTCAGACCTAGTCTGTGCACGTGATGGTTTTACAGTGAAAGCAGTGAGGACTAATACAAGAAACAGAACCTAAAATTCAAATATAGCCCACCCTGCCAGTGAACATAGTGAAACACTCACAACCAAACAACCAAACAGCCGATACCCCCGCCAATTTTGCACAATGTCATCAGGCCTTTCATTTTCAGGGAGGGGACCAATAACCCATACTTGGTTTTAGACTTTAGACCTATCAGTCGACAGAGTCTAGGTAGTCCTTCGCTTTAATTTCAGATGAGAAATAAAGTGTCCTCCCTTCATTGATTACTTTTAACTGGGCCGGGTTTATCAGGAAGGCTTGAATCTTTTTATCCTGAAAAGGCTTAATCATTTCCCTCAAACGTCACCTTCGCTCTACGGTCGAGTGGCAATAATTCAGACGAACGAAGAATGATACCCCATCACTGCTTCTCCTGGCATCAGGTCTGGCCTTTTCTGCGATTGCCTGCCTTAGGATAAAGTTGCCAAGGAATATTAAAACTGCCCTGGGTTTGTCCCCTTCCTTAGTGCTCCTTCGAATTTTGAAGGGAGTGCGATGTACCCGCTGTAACTCGATGGACCAGTTCCAGCTAGAGAGCATGCTTTCTCAAAAAGCTTGATGATATATGCCCTGATGTCGGAGCCCTCGACCCCCTCCGGAATTCCCAGGACCCTTAGGTTGTTCCGGCAGAGCCTGTTCTCCATCTCCTCGAGCTTCCACTGTAGATCTACCACCTGGGCACAGTGCGCATTGACCTTACTAGTGGCGGCGGCCGCCTCGGCCTCAGTTGATACCACTCTCTCTTCCAAGAGACTATGTCCCCGGTTTTGGTGCAGGCTTTAGATAACTTCCTGACCACCCCCTGCATTTTTCTCATCGGGCCTGGGATTTGCGATTGTTTTGGCGCGTTTCCTCCCTATGCGCAAGTATCTCTTGATGGATTGTCTCTAAAAGCAACATCTGGGTGAATTCCACACGAGGGCTTCCCTGCAGGGGCATGGCCGAGGAATGGTCCCAACTCAATTCTCGTTGGGGATGGTCCTGACCCTTCGTGACCGCCTGAGGCCTTATCGCGGTTGCTGGCTGATCTAGATCGGGGTCACTCTCGGAGCCCAAATAGGAACTGTGATCCTCATTCTCCTCAGACCACCCGACACCATCTGAGACTGAATAGAAGGCTTCACTTGGCACTTTCTCCCTTTCGCTGCATGCTCCGCCCGTGGCCAGATCAGATTCTATGCTCTGGGTATCGCTCTGGGTATCAAGGTTAGCCATAACCCCTGACTCTAAAGGTTCCGCCGTGTTACCCTAGTGGTAACCTGCCAAGACATCTGGTCGCCACCTGCCAGTGGTTCCTTTTCCAGACACGCAGAGGAGATCTCGTCCTTTTTTCCTAAGCTTGGGGTTGATTTTCCTAGGGTCGCCTCGTCAGCTGCAGCCTGATATTTCCCTCCCGATACCGGGGTGACCTTGGCAAGGGAAGGGGCCGGGTTGGGGGGATGTTCGATATTGTCATTAATTTGCTCCTCAATTGGCACCTCATCTCGTACCTCTAGCGCAGCACCAGAGCTGCCCTCCGCTTCTTTTGCCTCCTTAACCTCCTTAGACTCTTTAACCTCCTTCTCCTTACCAGCCTTGGAGAACAGGTCCGCAATTGAAGCTGTAGCCAAGCGAGTCCTCGCAGCGACTTGTTGCCTCTTTTTTAATTGCTCCATCGGGGGTGATTGGTCTCGCGGGGGCTCCTCACTTTGTTCCGCCTCGGCTCCTTCACGGGCCGCTTTTATCTTCAGAGATGCCGCTTTTGATCCGGCATTAACTTTAGGGGCCATTGTTTCTTTCCCAGCCACCTTCCACCAATAGGGTTGGGTCACAGCTCCTCGGCGCCCAAGCCCTCTTCCGCACTCCGCCTCGCTCCGCCAGCTCCGCACTCGGCTCTGCCCACCAGCAATCACCGGAGGTCCGCGGCCGGAGGAGAAGGCAGTGAACGCCGACAGCAAAGCTCTCAGAAGCCGTCTAGCGGACCCTCGACAGGTAAGTGCTGTCAGCATGCCGTTCTGTATGCAGTTGGTGGTTCCTCTTGTTACAATAGCGGGGAATCTTGGCTGTGAGGGTTACTTCTCCATCGGGCTTTCTCTCGTCCTCACTGCATCATTGCATCAGCCACAACTACACGGCCGTCATCTTGCTTCCCTGTCAGTCAGTCTCCCTCTTGGTCTCTGTCAGTCAGTCTCTTTCTCTCAGTCAATCTCTTTCTCTCTTAGTCAGTCAGGCTCTCTGTCAGTCAGTCTCTCTCTCTCTCTCTGTCAGTCTCTCTCTTTCTCTCAGTTAGTCTCTCTCAGTCAGTCAGTCTCTTTCTCTCACTCAGTCAGTCTCTATGTCAGTCCCCCTCTCTCTCTTTCTCTCTCTCTCTCTCTCTCTCTCTCACTCTATCTCAGTCAGTCTCTCTCGCTCTCCTAGTCAGTCTCTCTCTCTCAGTCAGTCTCTCTCAGTCAGTCTCTCTCTCTCTCTCAGTCAGTCTCTCTCTCAGTCAGTCAGTCTCTCTCTCAGTCAGTCAGCGAGTCTCTCTCTCCACTGTCTTTCTCTCTCCACTCTCTCCACTCCACTCTCTCTCTCCACTCTCCACTCTCGCTCCCCACTTCCTCTCTCACCACTGTCTGTCTCTCTCCACTCTGTCTCCACTCCACTCTCTCTCTCTCTCTGGGGGCCATGGGTACATTACATGCAAGGTCCACGGGCCGCCAAGGAAGCCCTGTTGGGCCGCTGGCGGCCCGTGGGCCGAACTATGAGTATCAGGGCCTTAAGTGATAGTTTTTAACATGAATTTAAAGCAATAACTGCCCACACCCTGTAGGTGACCCAGATTCTTACAGGGATACAATGTCTATTAAACCAAACACAAAACGTTGTTACAGCTGGCATACTGAACCGTGTATTTCAAACTGCTTTCATATGCCATAATGAAGAAAAAGAAGGATTGGAGAGATAAAATCTTTTCTTAAGATCTCGCAGTTTGGTTAAGTGGGGATGGGATGCAATTATTACTCCAAGCTCACCAACAAAGAAATGTGAATTCAGGGTTAATCTTGACTAACCGTTTCTTACCTTTAGATTGCCGCCAAGTCTTGATGAAAATGACTGACTATCTCCTGTAGTTATAAACACTCCAAGCAAGTTGCTGTCACTAAATACCTCCACTAACCTACGTGTCTCTATACCCACACTTCCTCTTCTACTCCTGCTGAATAATGTATCTACTCCCATTTCTACCCTGGTTAATCCTGTAGATTCTACTGTGAAAGTATTGTCCTGGAACATTACAGGCCTTAGGTCTAAAGAGGGTGATATTGCTTGGGAACAGTTCCTAGAACACACCACATTATTGCTTTACAGGAAACATGGGAACCTGAAAACTGTTTTTATTTAGATGGTTTTACCACGTTTTGTAAATAAGCTGTCCCCTCAAATATGGGAAGAGCCAAAGGGGGTTTGCTCTTTTATTGTCGCTCACCTAATGTGCTAATAGTGGCATTGTCACGCAAGAATTTCCCCACTCTGATAGTGGTCAATTTTTATAACTCGCACACTAGATCAAATGAGACAAAACATCTCTTAGCTATGGAGGCTCTATTAAAAAGCTATGGGGAAGGAAGCCAAGCTTATCAGGATACACTAATTCTTGGGGACTTTAACATCCATCACTGCAGTCTTAATTGTATTCCCACAGCAGAGAAGGATGACAGGTATGATCTGTTTAATCACTTTGAGCACACACCATCGGGTATTTATTTAGAAAGTTTTCTATCAGACCACAATCTATTATGTCTGCAGCAATCAGATCCCTCAGCCCTGGTCCCCACCTATGTAGGCAGTGGTAGTTATAGTGTTATTGATTTCAGTATGATATCTGTATCACTAGCACCAGTTGCCAACAACCTCAGTGTTACGTGGAACTGTCTTAGCGACCACAATCCTTTAACACTGGATGCCTCCCTGTTGGCTGCTTTTGAGGGGAGGGCCACAAGTCAAATTGCTAATGAATATATTAGCACCAAAGATCAAGCTAGGAGACTGAAGTGGGAAAGGATTACACTGGTGAGTGTTTTAGATAATCTGTATTCAATCTGTGCACCGGAGTTCCAAGTGTGTATGGACCCCGCTTAACAATATAAAGACACTCTTGAAGCTTTTGATAGCATTATTAAACAGGTGGCAACTGATATAACCTCTAATTCTAGAACCAGTACCCCAAAAATTAAAAGGTGGTTTGACAAAATGTTCTCAATTACCCTTAAGGAACTAAAACAGGCCCTGAAGCAAACTTGCAATCCAGGCAAGGAAGAAATAGATATGGAACAGGCCTGGGAAGAACTTACCAAAGCTAGCATTTTTGACCGACAGTACTAGATTTTGGTCGGTGGTTAATAGCCCTTACTTCTCAGACACACCTAAATCTAGTAGCGATTGTACAATACCTGCTGAGCTCTGGGTCCAGCATTTTAGTAATATTTACAGTGATACAAATTTGGAATCTGCCACGGGACAATCAGTTCCTGACCCACTAAGTAACCCCCTTAATTTTAATATAGATGAGGTTCAAAAAGCTATTGTTTCAACTTCAGCAGGTTAGGCGCCTGGGCCAGAGGGGGTACCCGCTGACCTTTATAAAGCTGATCCAAATGTTTGGGCTAAGATCTTAACCCATGTTTTTAACGCAGCATGCACTAAGTGTTTTCCCTCATCGTGGGCTAAGGCGGTTATCGTCCCTATATTTAAAACAGGAGCCTGGGACGATCCTGCCTGCTATAGACCAATCTCTCTTTTAGATTCCGTGGCTAAAATATTGGGGAAAGTAATTATGGATCGATTTACAGGATACCTCGATCAGGCCAATATCATCTCTGATCTACAGTATGGTTTTAGGCAAGGGAAAGGGACCTTGGACCAGTGCCTAAACCTGCATCTAGTTATTGGAAAGTACACCATTGCCAAGAGAGGAGCCTTACATCTGGCCTTCATGGACCTAACCTCAGCTTTTGACTATGTCAACAGGTCTAAGCTGTGGTTAGTGTTACGTGACCTAGGGATAGATGCAGAGTTAGTATCCTTTCTGCATACTGCCCATGAAAACACCACAGCAGCAGTAAGGTACAGCACATATGGTAGCTTGACTAATTCCTGGGGGGTAGGCAGGGGTGCATTTTGGCACCCCTACTGTTCACACTTTACATTAATAGATTGGGAGAAACCCTAACAGCTTTTTGTGAAGACATTCTCAGAGCCGGCTCCAAAATGATTCCTGCACTTCTGTATGCAGACGATGCAGTTCTGCTGGCTAGAACTGCATTGGCCTTACAACCTCTTTTAAACTGTTTTGTAAGTTTTACGGAGTCATTAGATGTAACTACGAACTATAAGATATTGCATAGTATGACTATAGGTTCTGGAAAGGCGGCTAAGGCCAAATTTTATTGTAAAGGGGCAGAATGGACTAAGGTGCCCATGTTTCCTTATCAAGGGGTAGTTTTTGACGAAAAAGGATCTTGGGGCCCGCAAATCCTACTTAAAAAGAATACTTTGGCCAGAGCTGCCGGGGCTACTTTGGGTTTTGCAAAAAGATTGGGGTCTAAACTACTCCCTGCTCTATTAAAGATCTGTATTGCAAAATGCATCCCTATGGCTATGTATGGGAGTGACATTTGGGGGTATAAGGATGCGAAGGGGAGCCAGGTTGCTGAGAATAACTATATGCGGAAACTCCTTGCGGTCCCCATCGCAACCACTGTTTTTAACGTGCATGAAGATCTGGTAGCAGGATATATTTCAGATGAGATTGTGGTTGCTCCACTACTGTGCTGGGTCAGAATTTGGACGTGTCCAGCACCTAATCTAAATCAGCTCATAATTGGCGACTGCTCTAGTCTGGATGGGGCCTTATGTATCCCCTGGTTGAATTACATAAAAGAGCAGACAGGATGGCTTGGCCCCCCTGATCTGTTCCTGAACCCAGGGGTACTGAGCAAGACTGCTATTAGAGCACTTAAAAATCTGTTTTTGGAGAAGCGGCAGATGCTCAGGGAGGAGGTGGAATTAGTAAAACCGTCTGTGAGTAGTTTTGTTACATTGAGCATGGGCCCACAGATGCAGCCTTATTTAACTTATGTTAACAAAGCATATCACCGCTTTGTATTGACAAGATTTCACCTGAATCTGATCCCTTGGCTCTTGGCATTTCCCCTAGGCTACTTGAAGCCTGATTCGCTCAAACCCTGCCCCTGCGACAATTTTTCAGACCAGGACACACTATATTGTATGTTTTTCTGCACCTTTTACGATCTGCAGCGCAGGTCCCATATTCTACCACTGCTTAAAGACCGCCAGTTTGTCCAAGTGAGGCCAGTTTTGACTTATCTTCAAATGCTATCCTCACTCACTGTTTGCCGTTTTTTTTAATAGCGGCCATTAGATACAGGAAACGTTTGCCGGCACTAGAATCAGTGTGTTCGGTTATTTAATGTGTATTTTGTGAGACAGATTTAATACACTCAGGTCATATATTAATTGCCTGTTTGTACCTTATACTGCTGCTCTGTTTTTATACCTATAGATGATTAGATGAAATTGTAAATTGGGATACCTTTTTATCTGTTTTGCATAAGCATTTTTAGAATATCATCTTTAATGTGCTTTAAGGTTTTATGTACCAACATCTTTCATTGAACTGTGCTTTTATGACTCTTAGCTGTCGAATAAAGTATCTTTGACTTTGATTTGACTACTCCAGGCTTTCTGGTTTCACTTCATACAAATCAGCCACTAAATGAGTATCTATTTGTTTCTACTTTTTACCTCAAATATGATTGGTTTGTTGTTACCTCTTTGTACACAAGGGTAGAGCGAGGGAGGCCGGCAGAAGCCACATGTAACCTCGGTTCGTGAGGGGCTCAAGGTTTCAATGGGATCGCAAGTTGAGCCAGAGCCTGGCTTCAGGCTTGAGCCTGCCATGAACGTTCAGTGATTTGCCCACCTCTAGGTGCATATTATAATGTAGTCGCTATTCTATAGCCAAAATGCATTCTCAGTTAGGTGCCCTTTCAGTTCAAAATACTAGGCTTTGACAAACTTTAAAACTTTTCCCACTTTTACGTGTGCTGTACAGGGTGGCACATATGAAAAGTTGGATAAGTTTGAAGAAATAAAAATGTTTCTCCTTTTTATCACCTACCTCAAAAAGGTGCTATTTTTTTGCAGAAAGTCCTGTCTATGATTTTAGTAGATACAACTACTATTAAAAAAATTGATGGGTGGTTGAATGGGAATGCCTATGTACCACCCATGGAGGAATAGTACAGCAAACAAGGCTCAGCCTTGTTTTGCGCTGAAAATAAATCCCAAATAAACAATTTGCGCTGTTTTCTGCCACTTTGGTGATACAAACTCAGGGCAAAACGTAGATAAATCTACTTCTGTGTGTCCAGGTGAAGGCTTTTGATATTCATTTGATATTTTATTGTGAAATGTACAGCCCTCATGAACCAGAGAGATTACAAAACGTTTCCTACAGATGTGAGCTCTGGCACTTTCTATAATATCTCTCACAACTATGCAACTTAAGTATTTGCAAATAAGACCTAAAAAATAATATAATAAAGACAACTTATCTCACACTCTTGCAATCAAAGAATTGAAAAAAATTATTTGGCTGAATGGATCACAGTGAACTTAAGTAGAATGGGAGATCGAGGTGATACATAAGGGAAACCCTACCTTAACCGAAGCTGGGTTGTTATTCATTGCCCTTTTCAACCTAAATGAAGATTTATGTTTAAGCTATAACTGTAATTCAATGGAAAGAAAACTTTGAGAAAGAACACAAAGCTTGTTTAGCATTCTAATGGAATCTGCAGAGAACCGGATTAAATAAATTCGGATTAAAACAGAACCAGTAAAGATGGAATAAAAATTATTCGGAGATGATTTACAGAGAAATGTGTTATGTTCAAGCAGTACAGAACAACATTAAATTCAAGAAAATAATGCAATACAATTTCCAAACCAATGTAAAAAAGCCAAATACATTCCGTAAAGACAAGGACACAAAATTGTTTAAAAAATCAGTTTACATTTTTTTCTATGCCTGTGTCAAAATGATGTGTGCGGCTAGTGTACCCCTGAGCGGTTGTCCCATGTGACCTGATTCTCCGAGTCACATCAGCATGCATGTTTTCAGAAAAAGAAGATGATGGAGTGGTGCGCATGTTGTGAGCACTGCATAAACTGAAGCCTAAAGTCCCAGACAGATGTACTATGCTAAACTTCTAAGAACAAGCATTTGCAATGCAATAGGTCTCGCATTAGGAAAGTTTGAGCTATTGGTATTGTAAATGACAAAGTTTTTATTTATGTGTTGGTTTTGAAAATAGCTAAATTAATAGCTTTGTCATTTACAATGCCAATAGTTTTAACTTTCGCAAATGTGACACCTATAGCATTTGTAATGCAATATGTGTTGTATTTACGTGACTTAGATGTATTGATATTACAAATAACAATGACTTAATTTTTTAAATAATTAATACTTAAATAAAAGTTATTGTAATTTATAATGGCAATAGCTTAAACTTTTGTAAATAACTTTAGTGAAGATTATGTTCAGTGTATTTTATTGTGAAGAAAATCCAAGAACAGAAGTGAAATATTAACATCTTTTTGTGACATTTGTAATAAAGCTTGAAACATTTAGAGAACATATTTGAACCAGTTGTTGTTGAATGGTTGCAGATTAATCCTGTGGTGGCGCTGAGTGATGTTGTGGTGGCGACGAGTGATGCTGTGGCGTTCAGAGATGCTGTGGTAGCGCATAGTGACGTTATGGTGCCCCTGAGTGATGCTGTGGTGGTGCAATAGATAGAGTGAGTGCGATAGATAGCTAGATAGAGTGAGGGCGATAGATGGATAGAGGGCGGGCGATAGATAGAGGGAGGGCGATAGATAGATAGAGGGAGGGCGATAGATAGATAGAGGGAGGGCGATAGATAAATAGAGGGAGGGCGATAGATAGAGGGAGGGCAATAGATAGATAGATAGTGAGGGCGATAGATGGATAGAGTGAGTGCGATAGATAGACAGATAGATAGATAGAGTGATGGCGATAGATAGACAGATAGAGTGAGGGCGATAGATCGATAGAGTGAGGGCGATAGATAGAGTGAGGGCGATCTATAGATAGGTAGCTAGAGTGAGGACGATAGAGTGAGTCCGATAGATGGATAGATAGAGTTTAGAAACAAAACCATGAAGAGATCAAACAATTTCTTTTTTTATTTTTACAGGTAAATACAAAAAAACTAAAGGCAACAACATTAAGGGGGAACAAGCAGGAAGTGGGATAAGGGAGGGGGTGGCAAATGGTGAGCACTTTTGCAGCCGCTTTGGTGTTCTCATTGGCCACGTGGCTCACTGAGAACATCAAAGCAGCCGAGAAAGTGCTCCCAAAGGCTGCAGGCTGACAAAAGATGCGCGCGCCCGGCGCACATGCACTGTACCTCATCCGCCTGCAGCCTTTGGGAGCACTTTTGAAAGTCCCGGACTATACTCTCGCAGAGCAACGTATGCATGTTGGCTCAGCGAGACCTAAACAGGGACAAAATCATAGAGAAAGGAAAATAAACACACAGATGTGACACCTGAGATTGCAGTGGACACAACAGCAGACTCCTAAAAAGACTCTCGGGACAAGTACTTTGTTTTTAATTTGTATACAAAATAATGAACAGTCTCTGAAATACATTTTCAAACTATGGAGATGCATTAGGCAAAAAGGTACATATACAAACCATCCACTTCAGTCACAGATGCCCAGGTAGTCATTAGTCATTACTCTGAAGTCAATGCAAGGACCGAAAGTCTCTTTATCGAATTAATTGATGTAGGTGTAGAATGTTGCTCTAGCTTCAAATGACATCTGGGTTTTGACTTAATCTTTGGCATAAAATATGCTGCCAGAAGTTAAAAAACCTTTATAGCTTTAGCCCATTCAGCAGAATCCATCAATGAGAACAGGTCAGATGCCAAGCATGCACATATGATTTATATGTTATTCTAATTTATGTTATGGTGTATTTGCTGTACGCATTACCAATTAGAGTGCATTATTAGTTGAAGAAAGGTGGGCATGGTCTGCTGAGGTTCCAGATAGCCACTACATTCCACTCCCGCTTTGTGCCGTCTTTTTCCACCTACTGAGTCGTTCCTAGCCGCCATGTGCTCATTGAAGCATCAGGCCACGAATTGTAAATATGGGAAGAAGCGTTGTGACTGCCTAGAATCGACATAATCAACTAGCGCAGCATGAGCTGAGGGGACTGCCCACCCACATCCCACCACCCACCCTTTTGAGTGGTATATACGCGCTCACCCATATGCAGCTGGTATCTGCTGCGGTACTTCCAATCAGCCCTACCCAGTGACCTAGGCAATGCCAATGCTGGGGGTTATACTGGCAGAAATTATTCAGGGTAGTACCATAGTGGGACCAGAGCCACTGTAAGATGTAAAGTGGCTCCAATGATGCCTTAGGGGGTGGAGAGGTGAGCTTTGGGAGAGAACATTGCAGTTGCAACATCTCCAAGCTCTCCCCGTGGCCTGGGTATACATCTATCATCTTCGGGTACCGGAGAGTGAAGCACACGCTGGCTGGTGTTTGAAGTGATAGGCGGATCAGTCCTCTGGGCTCTCCAAACAGCAATATGAATATTCAGTCCTCAAATGATTAATTCTTAATATGCTTTCTTGCCTGGGTGTGACAAGGCTCATAAGAAAAATACGTTGTTCTGTGTGTGCATATCAGCTCATATGTGGCACCAAATGAAGAGGACATGGAAGAGAGATTAGTCTGATGCAACCACCAAGATCAGCACTTTGGAAGGCAATGAACGCGAGCTCAAACAGATAGTGGCATAAACACTTTTAAAAACTGTTCAACCACGCCCTAAAACGTAATAAAACAAGAATTGGTTTAGCTTATGTGAAAATCTATTGACTTTGTCGATGTTTTTTTTAACATGCTGTACAGCAGTTGAGCTGCTTTGCAACATGGCTCAAAGTATTTAAAAAAATGCAATAGGTATCGGATTTGAGTTAGAGGAAATGGCATTGTAAATGGCAATGTCTTTTCACCATGTGTTATGGAGTGTATGTATGTAGTGTGTAATGGAATTATGTGGTTTGGATTGGAATAGTAGCAATGGTAGCATGCTGAGCAGTAGATGATTATGTTTAAAAGTAAAGTTTGCAATACTGATATTTGTACAATAGTTAGTTGTGGATTCGTTAACAATTGATGTGTGTAGTGATGGCTGTTGGTGTGCACTGACGGGTGGTGGTGTATGCCTGGTGAAAGCGTGCACTGACAGCTGGTGGTGTGTGTATGCCTGGTGAAAGTGTGCACTGATGGTTGGTGGTGTGTGTGTGCCCCTGGTGAAAGCATGCAGTGATGGCTGGTGGTGTGTGTGAGCTTGGTGAAAAGCTGCATACTCATATACTGATTACCCTGCATATTGAAACACTGCTCACCCTGCACACACACACTGCTGGCCCTGGACACCTACGTACTGCTCACCCTGCATACTCACACACTGCTCACCCTGCACACTCACACACTGCTGGCCCTGGACACCCACATACTGGCCCTGGACACCCACATACTGATCTCCCTGCATACTCACATACTGCTCACCCTGCATACGCACACTCTGCTCACCCTGCACACTCACACACTGCTGGCCCTGGACATCCACATACTGCTCACCCTACATATGCACACACTGCTTAGCCTGCACACTCACATACTGCTCACCCTGCATATGCACACTCTGCTCACCCTGCATACTCACACTCTGCTCACCCTGCATACTCACACTCTGCTCACCCTGCATACTCACACTCTGCTCACCCTGCATACTCACACTCTGGTCACCCTGCATACTCAAACTCTGCTCACCCTGCATACTCACACTCTGCTCACCCTGCATACTCACACTCTGCTCCCCCTGCATACTCACACTCTGCTCACCCTGCATACTCACACTCTGCTCACCCTGCATACTCACACTCTGCATGCTTCTGTACTGCTGGAACCAGTGCACTCTGCACAGTGAAGAGTCTCTATATCTGTGAATTAGGTGCTAGAGGGCCTTCCCTGATCACATCATTTTTCTGTGTATCATTTTGCAGATGGAAAACAGAGGAATTTTGTGAACGAGAATAAACAAATGAATAATATTTTGTTGCTTTACTTTATTTGCAAGGACTGCAGCCATAAAAATGTAACATATTTGTATGCACTGTGTTGATGTCATTTGTATTATTTTTCTGATTGTATTCAACTGTTATACACAAGTACCATTTCTCATGAGGTTGCTAACAGTTGCCTATTTTTCCTTATCCTTTAATCACCTGGGCTGTGCAAAGGAGAGCATCCCAGAATAAGCACGTCTTTCGAGATATTTCCTTAAGTGTAAATACTGGTTTGCCAGTTAGGATAAACATTGTCAAACCCTGCGTGCGGAACGGCCACAAGAAAAAACAAGCACTTGTGTGCAGCAAGTAGCTAAACAACTAAGCTACCCATGGTCAGCATATATCACACATATGACCCTGGATGAAAACAGGTTTCCCTAACCGTCGAGGCCACTGAAAAAGACAGTCAGCCACACGTTGGCAATGTCTCTTGTGGCGGACTCTTTTGTGACCACAAAGATATTTCAAGGCCAGCGGCCAGTCACGAGGCTTATCGTTTTTGTGAGTCCCCAATCAGTGTTGCAGTTGCTGCATTTTAATGGCTATGGGCCAAATTCATAATTAAAACAGAAATATATGCTTTTCTACACAGGCTAGTTTGAATGGATATATGAACAAAGCATGTATTAATCTCCAAGAAAACATTTCATATGTGAATGCAGAGGTGGGAACGTTTTATTATTTTGATTTAGTTTGGCAGTTAGTAAGTTTATTCTCTAAATCGAGGGCAAAAGACTAACAACGAACGGCTGAAACACGCTTAAAAAATAACAGCTTGCAGCTAAAATGTCTAATCTGTATATTGCCTGTTGTACTTGGCAATGACGCCCGGGGAATAGACTGCGAGCCCCAAGTACATCATGGGCATTGTAGGGTAGGTGGAAACCCAGAGTCGTACCAGCTGAAACAACGGAACACGTGGTGAGTAGAGCATAATGACAATGTATATACAAAAGAAGTTTCAAACAAGCACACAGAGGGTTTTATTTAGCGCTCTTGATGCCCAACTGGGTCTATTACGCTAGATATAAAAGAAGCCAATTATAAGTGACACAAGTTAGACTGATTAAGCACGCAGATTTGAGGTAAACGGGAGTAAAGTAAGCGTTTTATTTAAAGTGGTTGCACCGGCAGTGAGAGGAGTTCAGATGTGTTTATGTGAGGACGTCCAGGAGGGATGAAGAATATGCAGGGTTTTACCATGTCATTAGGAGAAAGGGCTGTCCTTGAGAGGGGTGGGAATGGGAGTCTCCTGGGGGATATTTACAGGGGGACAAGGGAAGAAGGCCCTAATGCGAAAGGTTTTAGCAATTGAGAATGGGAAGTAGGCAGTGGGCACAGGCTGGGGGTGGCCCGCTCCTGCTCTCCCTCCTCCCGCAAGAGCAGGCAGGGGAAATGAGTCTTGGAGGGCAGAGCAAGCAACAGGGCCGCAGCATCGCCGGTGTCTCGCACCCCTCTCCCCTCACCAGGGGCTGCTGCGCGCAGCACTCACCTTCTCGCGCACTTAAATGGCGTTTCTGAGTGAATTCAGGGACGCCAGTAACCAAGAGGTCGAGCCTTATATGGGCTAGTGTACTGGAACAAGCTTGCTGTGCTTCTATTAACCCTTCCACTGCATCCCTAAACACGACAATTTCAAGATGTGGCATTTACCGTATCGTTTAACAATGAGTCGCGGTCTTCAAGTATAGCGGTATGATGAATAGAAACGCTGCATTTGCGTTAAGAGGGTGGGGGAAGGGCCTATAACATGGAGCGGAAGCAATCACAATAAGCTGCGACGGACGGCATTAACATTACATGATCCGGAAGGGGGCGGCAAGCAACTATAAAGAAAACAAGTCGGCCTGGAGCGCGCCTTGGAAGAGACGCGGGAGGACAGGAGCGTGACGCGGTGAGCGTGCACGTTAGCGTTCCCGCGCGTTCACAGGCCGGTGTCTGCTCGTGCACCGGTCTGTGCCACTTGGGAGGCCTTCACAGCGACAATAAGGCTCGCCAGCGGCAGCGCACTTCGCGCTGCAACGCAGGCGAGCCCTAAAAAACGGAGAAGGTCTAAATGTCCCATGGAGTCACGAGGCTCTCATGGGACTGGAAAATGGTGGCAGCCATCTTGAATGCTTAGACTTATGTTGCTCATAGAGCATAGCATTATTGTTTGGCAAGTGTGATACATTGTTGCTGCAGACAAGAATTGTAGGTTGGAAATTTGAATCCTTGTAATCTGAATCAGTGATTCTGAGAAGTCTTTGAAAGGCATCTTGCAACCAGAGAAGTTTTCTCGCATAACACTGTTGCATAACACCGAAATAAGGAAATAGATTTGCACTTGGGGGCATATGCCCAAGGGATTTATCTCCACTTTTTTGGCGTTAAAAGCCAAAAAAGCAGAGATAAAATTATGTCAGTATCAACAACAGGGTGTTAACATGCAAAATCGTATGTTAGCACCCTTTTCCTCTACGCTTCCCTTTGCATCTCTAATGAGCAAAATAATAGGAGAAATGTCGCTAAGCGACATTTCTCCTATTATCAAGCTCTACGCTAACCCTCTTAGAGATAAAAAAAGCAGCGCTAACCACGGTTAACGCTGCTTTTTAAAGTCTGCTAATTTTCATACTTAGGCATACCTGTAATGGGAGGTGGATTATGTGACTGCAACCACAGTCACTATCACCAAGGTTATCGCAGTTTTTCATTAAATATCGCTGGAAATCCAGCGTTATTCAATGTAAAATGGTGATATTCCTGCTATCCTGTTTTTTTTATTGCCATGGCTTTCAGTGTAGATAATACTGCGCTACCATGGCGATTATCGCCAGGGAAAGCCAGCGATATATTTTTTAACGCTAACAGCGGTCAGCGATAATTTTCGCTGCCGCTTGTTAATATGCCCCCGGTTATATTCCTAGGATTTGTCCATTAGGTTTACTAACTCATATTTTGCACTTTGCTAGTTTCAAAGAAGGGGCATATTATCAAGAATCGGCGTTAAAATTATTGCCGCTTTAGAGGCAGGAAACTGCTGCTAAAGCGGCGATAATGGGTTTGATAATATGCCCTTGTGAATTCCCATAGAAGCCCATGTTCTGCTGTGAACATGGGCTTCTATTTGAATTATCAAGGGCATATTATCAAGCCCATTATCGCCTCTTTAGCGGCAGTTTCCTGCCGCTAAAGCGGCGATAATTTTAACGCCGTTCTTGATAATATGCCCCATGGAGTTTACCAATGATATCATGAAATAATATTCGCATATTGCTAGTTTTCAGAAAGAATCTTACACCAGGGTTACAAGCTCTATTTCTCTGTTTTTTAGGTCTCGCTAGACGAAAGCAAAAGCAAAGCTTTTGCTGTCTATGCGAGACAACTTATGTTGCTACTTTTGGGGGAATGTGGACAGCAGACTGCCATGCGCTTTTTGAGGCAGAGATTTGACCTCGTGGCCGCGCACGCCCAGCCCGGCGCCGTGCACGTCCCCTGCCACAGATTTCCTGAACACACACATGCACATGCAGGCAGGAAGGCACACACACACACACACATGCGTGCGCACCCTCCTACTTCCCCCCACTCACCGGCACCCCCCGCCGCACACACACAGGAGCGCACCTACACACACGCACGCACACACACACATACAGAGACCGCCGCCGCAGCCACCGCATACATACAAGTGCCCCCTCCCCCTCCCCCCCCGGCCGCCGCCACCGCCACATACATACAAGCGCCCTCCCCCCCACGCCCCATTTACCGCCATTCTAAACTCTTGCAGCCTCCGCGGGGCTCTCCCTCGGGCATGGGAGCCCCGCGTCACCAGCACTGCTTCTCTCCGTGGGCGCGTGCGCGGGCTTCCGAAGACGGAAGTCCCGCCCCATGGAAGGCGGCAGTGGTCTCCGCACACATCACTCCTGAGGCAATGTGCCTTTTCTCTCTTGCTGTCCTCGCTCTCTGCCCCAATCGCCTACTATGTCTGCCCATCTTTTTCTGGTTGACGTGCTTTTTATGTCTCCGTAATCTGCATGTATTTTGTGAGGCTTTTTTTTCTCCTAGTTTTTTATTGGCTAGAACTACGATTTCCAACCTGCACTGTACTTGTTTGTGTAAGCTTTGGTGGGGGGCTGTGTGCGAATTGGGGAGGAGGAAGCCGGATCCGGCGAAGGATGCTGCGGGCAGGGAGGGAGGGGTGGGGAGAGCGGGTATCAGTACACTTCGTGACTTCAATTAGGAGCTGCTTCGGGAGGGGAGGGCAGGAGGCACAGCGGTCTCACAGGAGTCAGCTCGCGGAGCCCTGCTCCGGGGAGGCCCCTGGCCCACACCCAGCAACCCCGGGGTCTCCTCTGCCGGGACAGCAGGAAAAGTCAGTCTGTGCGTGTATGTGTGCACGACGTGGGTGTCTGTGCGCTGTGTACACGCCGGCCTGAGGGCCCAGAGCAGGGACGGTGCCAGACAGCGGCTAGAAGCCGACGACTGCGACCTCTAAGCAACAAGCGCAATTGGGACATCATGCTAGAGCTGCGTGTGTCCTTCGCGCAGACCCTGCTCATGTCCACTTTTTAAGAAAAGCCTCAAGCTGCGCTGTCTTATTGTTGTCATAGCTGCCAAGAGGCTCCATGACAGCCAGTACCCCTGTCTCACACTTTGCATGCTGGGACATTTAGGTCTAAGCCCACTGTGGGATGTCAAGAACTACAAGTTCTAGAGCTGCCTGAATTGAAATTTATTTTCATTTATTTAAAGCGATTTTATATAGAGCGGACATTACCCGAAGGTGTCAAAGCGCTTTACAAAAGAACCAGTTGCGTTGCTTAAGGACTTTGGATTACATGAGTTACATACAAGATACAAACAGATTTTTTTTGGCAAATGAAAGGTTGTAAAGTCACACCAGGAAGAGATACAAACAGAACAAGCATTTGCAATGTAATTGGTCTCGCATTTACGCGAGTTTAAGCTATTGGCATTGTAAATGACTTAGTTTTATTTATGTTTCAAAAACCAAAACATAAATAAAAGGCATTGTCGTTTACAATGCCAATAGCTCAAAATCATGTAAATGCGAGACCTGTTGCATTGCAAATGCTTGTTCCACACGGAGGCATCTGTTGGAAGTGAGAACTCAAAATAAATCTTCAAGCAATATACATTGCTTCTACAAGAAATGCCAGTGGGAACACATCTGACATCAATTATATATTGTTCTTTGAGCAAGCATGGTAATAAGGGATTCATCAGAAATAAACATGTGAATTGTGAATTGTGTAATTGAACAACATGGTATTAATGAATGCTTTTCATATTACAGTTATCAATCATTACATTTACTGTAATCAGAACTATGAAAGGTTATTGTATAATATTGAAGGTAGTGCTTTTAGCAACCAAAATATAATGACTCAGAGTATTGTTCACAATTACAATGTCAAATTTAATCATTTTGTAGTTCAAAGGAAATATAGAGTTTAATTCCAGAATTGAGAGTGGGAAATAAATAGTGCGCCAGCAGGTATATCAGATGCAATACCTGAAGTGAGATGCAAATGTCAATACCAAAGCCATACTAAATTCTTCTTTTTTCTTTAGCTATTAATTCTCCTGAAGTGCATATTAAGCCAGAATGTGCAACCAAAGTAACGTGATGCTATTCAAGGGCAGACATACCAACTTGTCATGCAATGCAATACTGCAGCCAAAGATGCTGAACTGTGTTGTGTGAAAGTGCAAGAGTAGAAATGCATCATATCTTCTTAGACATTTCACTGGTGTCCTCTCTCCCAGCACTGGCACACTTTAGGTTGCCATGACCAACAGACACACCCTTGCACCATCTTGCAAGGGGGTGTGTGTGATGTCAAGCATAGGTTTTAAGTGAAGGTACAAAATGCTATGCTTTAGATGTAGTATAAGACTTTTCCACTTTGTATGTGTGCTGTATAGAGCAGCACACATCCAAAGTCTACCAATTGAGGACAAAGAAGAACAAGATTGGGAAACCGAGATTGAAAAGTGTTTTGTGGCAGTATTAATGATAGTAGGATGTGTATGGATGAGAAGGAATGGGTGAATGCAGTAAATAAAGACGAGATTTTGAAGGAAGTATTGACTTTGATAAAATTAGGATGGCCTAAAGAGAAAAATCTCTCAACTGATTTTCAAATATTCTTGAAAGTAGCGGATGAATTTTCCATTGAGGGTGATAAGGTACTGCAAAGAACAAACTGGTAACAAGTTAATGTCTCAGGCAGAGAACAATTTCAACAGTTCATACAGGTCATTTAGGATAAACTATTACTAAGAGGAAAATACAGGATGATTTTTGGTGACAAAGAATGGATGGGGAAATTGAATTTGTTAAAATGGGTGTGAGCTGCAATAGAAGTGACAAAGTGTTGATCAGTGAAGGGAAGGTTGAATTTTTTGTTCCGTCACCAAACAGAGCATGGCAGAGATTAGGAATCGATTTTTTAGGACGTTTTCATATTTTACCACATAACATGAAATACTTCATTGTCAGAATTGATCACTTGTCCAGATGGGTTGACGTAGAATCAGTGAATGTTCCAACTACCTGAAGTGTGTTGAATTGTTTAAAGAAAATCTTCATAAGAGAATATTTCCCAGGAGATGTTTTAAATTGAAATGGAGTGCAGTTCTTTTCCACAGAAATGCAACACTTTCTGAGTAAATGGGGAATTAAGCACCTAAGTAGTTCTCTGGATCACCAACAAAATAATGGCAAAGTTGAACGCTATAATAAAGTGTTAGGGGAGTGCATACAAGCAGCACACATAAACAGCTTATGTGTTCATCAGGCAGTCAAGGATTTGTTATGGTCCTACCATACTACACTACATATAGCCACTAACAAGAGTCCGTTTGAACTAATGGGGGGAAGGAAAGCATCAACAGTACTTTGTCCATTCAGGATGGTAACGTTTTTTATGAATGGTGCAATGTTAAGGATGTTCGGAAAACAGTTGAAAACGTTTCTAATGAAATAAATATGAAAAGGGTCAATATTGAATCCAGCAACAAAGTATTCAAACTGAATGATGGTGATTGGGTATGGGTGTAGAATCATATTTTAATGAGTAAGGGGTTTTCATAATGTAAGGAACCTCAGCAATTTTGCGAGTTGTGCAGAAATGCTGTAAAATTAACAGATGGATATTGGTGAAGTATGTCCCGCGTGGGTTTGAATCCCAATAAGAAATTCAGAGGGTTTACTAAACCTGAAACGATTAAGCATTCTGAGGAACATAATGTTGAAAATAGCAGCAATAATATGATGCCAAATGGAAAAAGTTTATAAATTCATACTAAACCAAAAAAGTTGCAGGATTATATTATTTCATGGAAATGAGTACAATGATTTTGTTACTGCCAATGATTACGTATTTAGTTTGTATGTTTTATTTACATTTTTGGAGGGGTACAAAGGGGGAAAGATAATAGTAATATGATGGTTATAGTCAATTTGTATTGGTAACTTCGACTGGTAAAATGATGGTTGTAGTTAGTTTTGTATTAGAAGCTTCGAATATAGCCTTATAGCCCGCCGTAGCGGGCTATACCGGCTATTAAAGGCCAGCTGAATCGTTAAAGGCCAGAGCCGAAGGCGAGGGACTTTAACGAAACAGCGGGACTTTAATAGCCGTATAGCCCTGCTATGAAGGGCTATAAGGCTATTAGAACATTCTGCCACTAGAGGGCAGAATGTTCTAACAAATTAAACAAAGGGTTCTCGAAGCTCGAGGGGATATAAATCCCCTCGAACTTCGAGAAGCCTTTGTAGAACATTGGAATGTTGCTCTGCGGGCCTTTACCGGCCCGTAGAAGCAGGGAGCACTCCATTGTCTGCAATGGAGCTCCCAACATTCCAATGTTCTAATATATATTAATCTTTTCTCCTGTATTTGGTATTTTGAATATTTACATTTTGTAAGGTTTGGGTACACCTTGCATGATGTATCTTGAATATTTATACACTGTAGGATTTTGACTTTGTAATTAAATGGGGAGATGTGTGTGATGTCACTGGGGGAGCATGGAATACGATGACATCTGTGGAATGTATGATGAAGATGTGTTCCAAGCCTCTCCTTGACAGGTATTTTCTGGGTGCCTGTATGCCAGACATATTGTCTTTCTATTCCTAATAAATACCCATACCAGCATCAAGAAGTGTGGAAAGAGGTCAATTCAGAGATCCTTAACCAAGGCGAAGATTACCACCACCCTCTGCGATGCATGAGGAACAGTTGGGGGGTCTTGCACACAGCCCACACCAATTCCGATGGAAGACCTTATTAAGTCAACACTCCTGCCAGAAAGCATTGTTGGACTTACCAGCATTGATACTTCAAACCCACCCAGTACATTTAAAGGCAGCCCCTCCTACCTCCACGGACATGCACGTAACCTCGCCATCATACCGGGACTCCTCATTCACAATGAGCCACCAGATCAACTCTATCCTCATTGTGCTTCCACATGCTCTGTCTGCTTCAAAAGACATCCAGATGGATCTCCGCAGAATTTCAGAAGACGGTCACCCATGCACTCATCACCAGCAGACTCGACTACAGCAATACACAAGAAGACGGTGTCACCCAGAAACATCTCAGGAAACTACAGAGCATTCATAATGCCGCAGCCAGACTGGTCTCGACATCTCCCGACGCAGCCACATCACACAACACCTTTGAGAAATCCACTGGCTCCCAGTCAAACAGAGGTTCACCTTGAAGCTCCTCACACATTCCTATAAAGCTCTCTATGACGAAGGGCCAGTATATCTGAGTCATTGCCTCCCATTCCACGTACCCCTCTGACAACTTTGTTCCACCAAACTTGCCCTGGCCACCGTCCCACAGCTTCTCAAGATCAGAACCGGAGGAAGACCCTTCTCCTACCTCGCTGCCAAGACCTGGAACACCTTGCCCCTCCTCCTCTGACAATGACTGTCGCTGACCCAATTCAAGAAGGATCTCGAGACCTGGCCCTTCGACTGAACCTCCACGCCCAGACGGATCAGTAACCCCTTCCCCTCAGTGCTTCGAGACATTCACTGTGAGTAACCGTGCTATACAAACTCCTGATTGAACACTTAAATGAATTACGTATTCAACTTTTATTGTCATAAAACCATCAAATACACCATCATATTAGAAAGCAACATGCTTTTCATCATATCAAAATATTCACTTTTTGCAGTCAAAACAGATATTTTTAATTTAGCATGGTAAAAGGCATATATTTGCATCAAAGAATTACCATCACAGAGAGAGCATGAAACAGAGCAAAAGGCACCCCAAGAGTCCCTTTGACATGGAGAAAGCCACTGATGTACAAACTAAACCATCTCCACCTATGCCATCCTGATTCAGAGCAGCAGTTTCACTACTGCCAGATTTCCCTGTTTTGTCTGAGGAACCAAGCATACCCAGAGATACATTGCAGCCTGCTATGAGGGACAAAAAGATAAGCAGGAGGACTCTGCAGAATGGATGTATGACATTACAACGCATGCTTTTACATCGCATGCTTTTACAACGCTGTTTTTACAACGCATACCATTACAACGCATAGTGCTTTTAGGCGCTGGATAGTGAATTGTTTAATTTACTATTCCAACTCCAGTCCCCGTGGATAGTAGGGAAGGTGTTGGATAGTACATTAAACACATTCCCTATCCTAGAGCGCCCCCCAGCGCAATTCGTTGTAATGGTTTGCGTTGTAAAAGTTGCGTCGTAAAGGCACTGCTGCGTGGTAAAAGTTGCGTTGTAACGGATGTTTCCCCTGCAGAATCAATACAGTGAATCCCGCGCAATAAATGCAGGACATGTAACAAATTAAGATGGTGGGGAATAATCAGCCTTGTTTGGTAGCTTAGAGGCCTCTATGTCATTGGTGCAGCACCTGCAGAGTAAAAAAAATCTGTTTATGGACCGTTAGAAAAACATGAGTGTAAACATTACATATATGATCAATGGGTGTAGAAAAAATTCCTCTTTTTGGCATTATAACCCCTATTATTTTTGGACTGATGCTGCTGTTCTTTTGAACTCTGTGCAATGGGACTCTGCTAACGAGTCCCCAGTGAAGGTTCCCTGACCCCTAAAACATGTTGCAATTGGTTATTCACCTAATTAACACATTAAACTCACCTATAAGACCCTGATATATGTATAAAGTGTACCCTGGGCCTATAAGATAAATATCACTAGTGGACTTTATGTAGCACATATTGTGCCTCCTTTAAAGTGACAATACAAAACATGACCGCAATCCTGCTACCAGTAACCTGGCAGTGCAGGTTTAAACTGCAAATTCGACCTGTCAAAGCAACCCCTTTTGACAGGCATATACCCTCCTTATTAATATTACTTAGCCACCCCAAGTAGGCCTTATATTCCCATAAGGCAGGTTGCATGGCATTTAAAAGCAGGACATGTAAAAGTATACCCTGAAGCAGGTGCAGTCGGTGGTGGGAGTGCTGCCGGGCAGTGGCGTGGGGCGGGGGAGGGGCAGGATGGGGGGTAGTAAACTACGGAATACGGCCAAATACAGGTAAGTAAACATATAAATAAATAAAACGAATTGTGTTGCACAGACTGCATTGCATTTGGTGATGCAGTGCATGCAACGAAATTCATTTTATTTATTTATATGTTTACTTACCTGTATTTGGCCGTATTCCGTAGTTTATTATCCCCCACCCTGCCTCTCCCCCGCCCCACGTCACCACCCGGCAGCACTCCCACAACCGACTGCTACTGCCATGGAGCTGAATATCTCTGTCATTATGTGTGAATTGGCCCCGAGGGCTGAGACAGGGTGACAATCGGGGTTGGAAAGCACCAATCCTAGTGGAAGAGGACCTGCCCTCAGAATCCAAAACGTGTTTTGAGTGATCAAATACGAGGGTTGCTGTTTGACCTAGATACAATTTTAGGCAGTTGTTTGACATCCATGAGGCCAGATCATTGAGACAGGAAGAGAACTGTATCGCTGACTCACTAGAGTCTTGAGCAAGGGTCACTTCAAGCTGGGTGTCACCGGCATATGACACCATAAAGATCTTGTATTTGTCCATAATATCTGCCAGCAGGTCGATATACAGATTAAAGAGGGTGGGGCTCAAGACAGAGCCCTGTGGAACCTATTGGAGGAGAGGCAGAGTTTTGGATCGATAAGGGTGTTGTGCAGCCTGGAAACAAAGGGTCCTCTCAAAAGGAATGCATTCACTTTAGTGCTACCCTGCCCAGTCCGCACACCTGGAGATGAAGAAGTAGGAGTTTGTGGGATACCGTATTGAAGGCAGCACTTAGGTCCAGCAGAACCAAGACAACCATCTGACCGGCGTCCACCCGTCTCCGTATAGACTCTGTTGCAAAGAGCAATGCTGACTTAGTTGAGAATGATGCTCTAAAACCTGATTGTGCAGGGTGTAGAAGAGAGGAGCAGAGAAACCATCATCAAAGTTCATGTGCCAACAATCGTGCCACCTTATAGTCCCAGTGTTGAGAAGAATGAGAGCTTTAACGTCAAATGGTGCATAGCCACCAGTGATTGTGAGTTAGTTTGAGTCACACTAAGTTTTATCACTTCGAGATCGGAAAGGGCACAACCAGAATTTCGCATTTGTTAGTTAATGGTGTTCAGTGTTACGTATGGGATTTGAGTAAATACCTATTGCGTCCAAGTATATGATGCTGGAATACAAAAAGGGGCATAAGTGTATCAGATGTCTATTGTTCGCCTACACAAGTCTCCAATTCTTGAACTGTTTCAAACCTGAAGTTACCTACTTTATATGTGGAGTTAATTTCGACCCACACGGGGTTCTAGTAATTTCGGAAGCGATCCAAGATACACTTCCTTTCAACTTCTCTCCCGGTCTTTCACCAATTGTTATGTTTGAAGAGATGTCTGACCTTATTATCCAAGCTTCTCTCTCACACTCTAAGAATCTCTTCCTTGGTGACTACAACATCCACTGGATCAAAAGTGATGACCCTGCTTTCATCACATTGAAGAATACCATGGACATCACCAACATGTCCCAACTCTGCCATTCCCCCACTCACAACAAAGGTTCCACCCTAGATGCTATCATAACCAGCAACGACCTGGCCTCCCTCTCTTGTATACTTCCTGTCGATTGGTCTGATCATTACCTCATCCTCTTCAACGTGAACAGACCCTCTAATCGTCCCGCCCCCATAAACACCCTACCTAAGAAACCTACACGCAACCTTCACCTTATTCCTCCTGGTGCACTGGAATCCACAATTAAAACCCGCTTACTTCTCCCTCCTCCCTCTGACAGCACCAATGACCTAACTAACCATTATAATAACTCTATTCTCGAAGCCCTTGATGTAATTGCTCCAATTAAACTCAAACAACAAAAAAACAACCCTCCCAAATCCTGGTTCAATTCTGAACTGAATAATGAAAGACGGTCCCTTAGACAATCTGAACGTATTTGGAGAAATCGTCCCACCGCTGACAATCTGGTCCTCCTCAGAACTGCTAGAGCCCAATACAAAAAACACATCTATAACGAAAAAGCCTCCTTCCTCCGTTCACAACTTGACCAGGCTAGAAACAGACCTAGAGAACTCTTTAGCATTGTTAAAAAACAAACCTCTACTGGCCCCCCTAAAATATCAGCCTCTATTGACAAATGCGAAGAAATCGCCAGCTTCTTTATTAACAAAGTCAATAAGATCGAACTTTCCTTCTCCTCTCTCCCCCCATCACTCCAACCCTCCTACACACAACACACCCTCCCTAACACTCCTAAGTCACTCTCGTCCAGTCTTCCCACTCATCGCGACCCTTCTATAACCCTTCCTACCCCCGCTCATCCACACCCCCCTCCTAATGAACTCACAGCCAAAAACAATGCTTCATGGAGTGAATTTTGTCCAGTTTCAGAGTCATCAATCATTAACATCATCACCAAACTCAAACCTTCCTCCCACTCCAAGGATCCTCTTCCCGCTCATTTGGTCCAAGACCTCAAATCTACCATTGCCCCTATATGGACCAATATCATCAATTCCTCCCTTGCCACTGGTTGCGTCCCGGCCTCCCTTCAGCTTGGCCAAATCTCTCCCATCCTGAAAAACACCTCTGCCGACCCAAATGACCTTAACAACTTACGCCCTATCTCTAACCTTCCTTTCCTCTCTAAAGCCCTGGAAAAATGTGTCCTATCTCAACTAGAGAACCATATCCTCGCCTTCAATCTCCTTGATGTTTTTCAATCTGGATTTAGAAAAGGCTGTAGTACAGAAACTGCAATGTTAAACATCACAGACGACATTCATCGCTCCCTTGACAAAGGTGAATCCTCACTGCTAATACTCCTTGACCTATCGGCGGCATTTGATACTGTACATCATCCCACCCTTCTCAACACTCTCAAAGCTCGATTTGGCTTGGAAGGCACGGTACATAAATGGTTCTGCTCATTCCTTCAAAACAGATCTCAGCAAATCAAGCTTAGCCACTTCCTTTCTAAACCCCAACCTGTCTCCCTCGGTGTCCCTCAAGGCTCTATCCTATCCCCAACCCTTTTCAACCTTTTCATGGAACCACTCACCCTCATTCTCAAACAAGCTAAAATAAGTTACCACCTCTACGCTGACGATACCCAACTATACTACAAGATCAAATCCCACAATGACATCCTTCACCTCAATGACACCCTGACTAGAGTACAAGCCTGGTTCCACCTCAACCATCTCAAATTGAACCCTAAAAAAACTGAAATCATTCTTTTCACCCCCAAAAACAATACCCTTCCCATCCAAATCTGGATCGACGATATCAAAGCTCTAAATTGCTCCCTCTCCACCTCTAATTCTGTTAAATCCCTAGGCATCAGCATCGACCAGAATCTCAATCTCATCCCCCACATTAAAAACACAGCCAAAAGTGCTCTTTTCACCCTTCACCACCTCAAGAAGATCAAACCTTTCATTCCAGCCGATGATTTCAAAATCGTTGTCCAATCGCTTGTCCTCTCCAGGATTGACTATGGTAACGCCACGCTTACCGGCTCTCCTAAAACCCATCTTGCTCCGATTAAATCTGTCCTCAATCTAGCTGCACGACTTATCTCTGACTGCAAAAGATTTGACCACATATCCCCCGTCCTCAAAAATCTTAACTGGCTCCCAATTGAAGGAAGATCCGCTTACAAAACCGCTTGTATCACCCACAAAGCTCTTCACCAAAACACCCCCTCCTACCTTGCAACCAAACTAAAAAAAGCAGGTTGCTCCAGGTCCCTGAGAAGCACCAACTCCCTCCTCTTGATCCCACCTAGACTTAAATGTCAAAAAACCCAATCACGCGCATTCTCTGGTAATGCTCCTACCATTTGGAACTCTCTCCCCAAGGACCTTCGCTGCATCCCCTCTTACTCCCTTTTCAAAAGTGAACTCAAAGCACTTCTCCGCAACAAATATTGGGGTATATAACAATATTGTCACTGAGCTTGTCCACTCTTCTCTCCTCTCTTATCCCCCCTTCCATTCTGAATGCAACTTTTTATCACTTTTTGCTGTTTTCGCCCTTTTGTAAGTTTACCTTCCTTTTTCTCCCCCTTTTAAATGACGTATTGCAATACTGTATCACGTTGCTAATTTTGCACCTATTGTTATCCTATATTTTGTTGTTCTACCTTGTTGTAAAGCGCCCTGATACTCCAGGGTCCAGCAGCGCTATATAAAACCCTCGAAATAAATAAATAAATAAATGTTTCTATCTGAAAATCAATGTGATGTGTCATTTCTCATTTGCACACCATATCACAATCTAAAAGGCAATGTCCTGCTGTATTTCCCCTTACCCCCACTGTAGGTAATTCTATATATACTAGATCTGCTAATGTGTACTACCTTGGACTACACATTGAATCATGTGTTAAACAAATTATTATCCATTCCGTAATTACTATTAATTTAGCATATTTAGTAAATGAAAACCTTCAATGTCATATAACTCAATCACAAATTACTGCTCCTTTCAAACATTGGCTATCTTCTCGGGTAAGTTCGAAAAGTTACCACTATTCACGTATATCGCATTATCAATTATGTACACACCGTTAAAATTTATCTATGTGATAGCGTTTAGCCCACTAGATCATATGGAAAGCCATATCCAGAGTTTAATAGAATCCTCTCCATTCTCCACCATAACCCTTAGCTCTTCAGCTAAACAGCAGAATGAGGCAGACAAATTAACTCGCCTCCAGAAAAAACACATTCGAACTGAACTCCATGGCCATTTTTTATTTAAACATCTAAAAGCAGGAACGATCCCTTGGGGTTTACAGGTTAAAAACATTCCGGTCATATTCAACGAAGTTCCAGAGTATAAGAAAGGATTCAGTCAAATCAACACAAAGTGCAGCAGAGACTTAATGGTGCACACCATAGAGACAGCCCAAAGGATTTGCAGCCAAGAGGAGAGAGAGATAGAAGAGCTTATCAAAACTATCTCAGATAATCAGACTGTAACAGAAGCAAAAGCGCTACTTGAGAAAATAGAAAAGGAAATCTCGCTCTTCAAGGACAATACTCTCAATACGAAAGCAGCCCAATTTGAGAGAGACTCCAAATCATTCAAATTAGACCAGGTGTACCCATTCCTCAAGGAGGATTTTTACACCTCTGGAGAGTCCAGACGGGCATTAACATCATACCAAGGGAGACCGAGAAATAGGTTTTATACATTTTCTGACACAACCTCATCTGATTCTTCCTCAGACTCCAGGCAAGACAATTCCAGAAGGCGAGGGGCTCCGGCCGCATCTTCTTCTTCTTTTTTAGCCCGAGGCGGGCAATCGAGAGTCCGCTTCAAGCAGCCATGGGAAATGCGAACTCGCAACAAGCAATACAACAACTAGAGAAGTCCACCATAGTTAATCTCTCTGAAAAACAACTAACTAAAGATGAGGAAATGGTTTTAAACCTGGGCCTCAAATTCGTTCCTAACCAAAGAACAGATTTCACAAAACTCAAGTTAGAGGCATTAGACTTTTGCAGGAAAGTTAGGCTGAAGGCTTTCTTCGCTGGCACTGAAATGACGTCAAGTCAGGAAATTACTGGACTTAGGGTTAAATCCAGCTTCACCCCAACACAAAATATTCCGAGGCAAATTGTGGCCTTTGAACAAGCGGTCCTTTCATCCCTCACCAAACTAGAGAAGACAAAAAGTTTTGTACACAACAACCTCAGTAAAGGACAAACAGCCGCAATTCGTGATCTTAAAGCAGATTCATCGATTTTAATAAAACCGTCTGACAAAGGTGGGGCGGTAGTATTAAGGCCCTGTTCTATGTACCTTACCGAAGGTAAATCTCAGGTCAATAACCGTGAGTGGTACAGGCCAACAAAAGAAGACCCATTGCTCGCAATCCAGAACAAGATAGCGACAGCCACCAAGACAGGCCTGGAGGAAGGCTTTCTGGGACCAAAGGAGTATGAATTCCTTAATAGGAAATCACAGAGAACGCCCGTTCTCTATTTCCTGCCAAAAATACACAAAAACGAGCAGGTACCACCGGGCAGACCGATTGTGTCTGGCTGTGATTCCGCACTAGAGCCAGTCTCTCAATACATTGACTTTTTCTTAAAGCCCTTTGTTGTTCAGGTCAAATCGTACCTCAGGGATACCACTGATTTTATTAACAAAATAGAAGGACAGTCATTTAATGAAGAAACACAACTATTGGTGACACTTGATGTCGCCTCACTTTATACTCAAATTCCTCAGCAAGAGGCATTGGAGGTAATAGAACTTTATTTAGATCAACGTGACAGACCCCACAGGGTACGCACCTGATTCATTGTAACCTTGGCAGAAATAACCTTACGGAGCAATTATTTCAAATTCGAAAACAATTTCTTTTTCCAAATCAAAGGTACAGCAATGGCAGTGCTCTATATGGCACAATATGAAGAAAGATTCATATATAATAACAACCCATTTACAGGCAAAATAATCCAGTGGATGAGGTACATTGATGACGTCTGGCTCCAGTGGCAGGGGAGCCAGTCAGAGTTAGACCTTTTCCACGGATGGCTGAACTCCAGGCACAATAACATCAAATTCACATTGGAATCCAGTAATTGTAAAATGACTTTTCTTGAAGTCACAGTAGGAGTAAGCGAAGAAAGACTGATAACTACCTTACACAAAAAAGCAACAGACAGAAACACCATTCTGCATTACACAAGCTCACACCCACAGTGCTTGAAAGAAAATTTGCCCTTTGGGCAATTACTGAGAATAAGACGTAATTGCACAAGTGTGACAGATTTTGACTCACATGCGACATCGTTTTGCAATGAGATGTCAAAACGTGGCTATCCGAAAAAGCTGTTGAAACACTCAAAAAAACGGGCCAGGTTCACCCTGAGGGAAAACCTCTTACGGGTAAAAGAAAAGGGTGCACTTGAGAAATTGGTCTGTGTGACGACATTCGGCCGTCACACAAATCAATTTAAACGCATCATCCTAAGGAATTGGCATCTATTGGAAACACTAGAACATCCATTACAAAAACCAATTTTCGCCATGCGAAAAAATACAAGCATAGGCCAACAACTAATCAGAGCGGACAGCTACATTCCCAAGCCAAAGAGTGACCTTATAGCACAGTGGAATCTCAAACCTATATGTGGGCATCACAAATGTGGCAACTGTGTGTCGTGCTCAACGACGCTTGAAGGCAATGCCTTTGAACTTAATGGAGTCAAATGGAAGCATGACGCATTTACAAATTGTAAGACCAAAAATGTGGTCTATGCTGTGGTTTGTCCATGCAATGGAGTATATATTGGTAAGACCTGCCAGCCAATAATGTAAGGATCACACAACACCGGTACAGAATAAAGAAAAAAGTTTTATCAGCGCCTATGGTCGAACACTTTCTGGATCATAACCATGGCGAAAATGATTTCAAGTGGACAGTCTTGTTTTGGGTCGATCCCAAACATCAAACCAATGTTGAGGCTGCTTTATTACGAAAGGAGGCATACCTCATCATGAAATTCGACAGCGTGAATAAAGGCCTTAACTGTATGAGTGAAATCAATAGGATATGAGAGCAACGAGCACTGCAATCGCTGGAGACACTACAGCCTCCATAATGCACTGCAGCATGACAAAGTGTCCATGATGAACTGATTGGCCCGATGGACACCACGTGATAGGAAATGGAAATTGACTACAAGCACGCCAAAATGTGCTCTGCATTCTCCATGAATCTGTGGCAGCGTCATTGACATACGCTCAGACCCGCGGACCTTTAAGGTAAGAACAAAAATCCCTGCTCGCGGTCTTTTCGCTTCACTAAGGCTAGACCGTGAAAGTGACTCGCTTCCTCCCTTACTATTTTTTCAGGATTTATTTGCCTGGAAGTTAAAATCGCCTCATCGAAGTGCCTTTTCAAAGTAAGTTTCCTCACCCGCATGCGATAATAAATGCCCGTTTGTTTTGTAATAAAAATACTCATGTACGGCCTCAAATCTTTTACACAGATGTAAAATAATCTGAGAACCAAGGCCCATCAAGACGACATTCACGCTGCGAAAATCAAAAAGCGCAAGGTAAAACAAACATTGTTGAGTCTGCTCTGCACAAGTAAACAAAAAAATTCAACTATTCCCACTCACTGCAATTTTACTCCATTGCAGAGTGATTTCCACAGCATAGACGACGTTGTAAAGGTCAACGCGCTCCTTGTTTTTTCAACAAAAAAAAAGGTATGCTGGATTGGCATTACGCCATAATTTATTAATTCGAAAGGATTGAGGATTGTTTTTTAACAAAAACACTTTCCACCTTTTCTCTCCAAAACAGTCTCGAAGGAGCTGAGTTATCATGCCCTAATGAGAGTCCTGCGATTCAGACATTGAGACTCGAAACGCGTAGGCATCTATCCATCCAAGACATTTAATGTCAATTGCAGCTGACGGTTACATGTCAGTTTTTGTCCTGTATTAAAAGAAAGACAGTGTTGAGATTCAAACAGGACTTAGGGCAGCAGCCTAAAATTCCCTCTGTTCGCCCCATACAGATCAAACGCATGATTGAAAAATTCTTGTTGTTCACTGTTTTGGCAATTTTGTTCTATATATACATTTGTGATTTTGAAACACTGTTTTTTGTATAATCATATGTTCATTTTTCATGTTTTTCACTGTACAGATTATTAATTTGTTGTATAGTATGTTAAAAAATGTATGGCAATACGTGAAGTTGATGACGTTCTTTTGCTCTGCCTAAAATGTATTCGATACATGTTTGAAAAGATAAACGAAACAAAAATATTTGTTGGGATTTACTAATAAATTATGTTTATCCTTGTTAAAAAATCTGTTTTTTGAATTCACATTAGAGGTCTAGGTAAACCCCCTTGTTTGAAAATATTACGTGGCTCAACCTACCCTCTATCCCAATGAGACAAACCCCCCCTTTTTCTTCATTTAACGAGCGGGTATTTACCCGAGTGGGTAGGGATTGACACACTGTGTCCCCCTTATCACTATCAGTACAGATTAATTCCCAAGCGGAGGTTCTCCCTCCTGCTTAGCATGGCAGAGAAAGACATGCTGTCCTTCACGGAAAGCCATATCCAGAGTTTAATAGAATCCTCTCCATTCTCCACCATAACCCTTAGCTCTTCAGCTAAACAGCAGAATGAGGCAGACTAATTAACTCGCCTCTAGAAAAAACACATTCGAACTGAACTCCATGGCCATTTTTTATTTAAACATCTAAAAGCAGGAACGATCCCTTGGGGTTTACAGGTTAAAAACATTCCGGTCATATTCACCGAAGATCCAGAGTTTAAGAAAGGATTCAGTCAAATCAACACAAAGTGCAGCAGAGACTTAATGGTGCACACCATAGAGACAGCCCAAAGGATTTGCAGCCAAGAGGAGAGAGAGATAGAAGAGCTTATCAAAACTATCTCAGATAATCAGACTGTAACAGAAGCCAAAGCGCTACTTGAGAAAATAAAAAAGGAAATCTCGCTCTTCAAGGACAATACTCTCAATACGAAAGCAGCCCAATTTGACAGAGACTCCAAATCATTCAAATTAGACCAGGTGTATCCATTCCTCAAGGAGGATTTTTACACCTCTGGAGAGTCCAGACGGGCATTAACATCATACCAAGGGAGACCGAGTGTTAGACCTGTCTGCTCCTGTGAGTCCCCTCACAATTATGATTTATTTTGTCCCCTTTGGCCTCCTAGTGTTACTAGTTTTTTTTTATGTCCACCAGGATTCCTTTTTTAGTGTGGCAGGGGGCTAGGTGTTCCTTGACTAGGCCGGCCTTCTTTCCTTTGAGGCCTAGTCCATTTCCTGAAAATTTAGGGACGCCTGGAAACCTAAAATGGTGTCCAGCAACTGCCATAACTGCCACCTTAGGAGAACAGCTCCATTGGGTTCTATGGAGAATGTTCTGGAACCTGCCAGCACCTTCCTAAGGTCCAGATCCAGCCTATAAATAGCCAAGTCCAGGGCGGCCATTTTGTAGTACGCACTGACCAGAGCAGTGGGGTAGTAACTGACCAGGAGGGAGGCAATTCATAGGAGGAGGACAGCGCTCTGCAGGGATAGATCGTTCTGTGGGCCGGCCAAACCCTTGTACTGACGCTGCCCCTCTTGGACTGACCGAACCCTGACCAGTTAGCTCCGTTTCTAATATCGGAGCAAAACTCCGCACCTACTACCTCAGGACTGGTGACTGAGAAAGTGGCCAAAGGTCTGCCAGTAACCCAGAACTTCCGAATTGCCCACACCGTGCTAAGTGTGGAAGCGGCACAGAACTTATTGTAAACAGGACAGGTGCGTCGGGGCAGCACTCACCGCCAGGAGGTTTCAAGGCATCGCGGCATTCCAGCAAGAGTGTGGTTCCTAGCCGCATTGGATCGGAGTCCGACAGCTGTCCCATCGGAGGCGCGGCCCAGCGGAGATTCCTGGAGCTGAAGAGGGAGGTCTGAAGTGACGTCGCGGAAGGCGGGGTGACGGAGGACGAGGCCGTGCTGAGAGGACGCACTGAAGCAAGGAGCCTGCAGCGACGTCGGAAGTGGGTGAGCCAGAGCGACGGAGGCCGGGCGGAGGCGGAGCCAGCCTGGAAGCGATCGTGGTGAGGGGTTCATCTGCCGCCGCCGCTGCGCCTGTGGAGCACCGCGAGTGACAGGAGAAACGGCCCAAGCCAAGTGCCGTGGAGCGTCTCAACTCCGGTGGAGGAGTAAGGGAGCGACGCTCGTCAGGAGCTCCGGCAGTGAGAGACCGCGACAGCCCAAGTAAGCTAGGGGGTTACCTGAGTGTGGGAGGTGGAACATTAAGAGAGCGAGAGTGAGATCGCCGGACTGTGGGACAGCATTCGAACAGTCTATTAGCGGAACAACGATCCTTCAGTGCTAATGTATCTCTGAGGAGAGTGAAGAGGGAGAAGGTGCTAACAACACTCCCTGATACATAGACTGTGTATTGAGTCACAGCTAGAGAGGGGCAAATCTAGAAGCCATTGAGCAGTAGCAGAAATAAACCCTCACTGTGTAAAGGTGGAATCTGGGGAGCAAGTACAATACTGTACAGGGCAGAGCAAGTGTAAAGAAACCAGAATGTACCAATATGCTTGTCTTCTCTTAAACATAGTGTTGACTGCGACTCTGGTCAAGATCACTGTGGGGGCAAACTGCTGTTCAACTGTATCCTCGAGCTATCCCTGAGACCTAAGGGTAATGTACATGACAGGTGACAAAGTGTCGTGCATAAATCTGGTACTGTGACCTATTCAAACTGCACTATTTATGCGTTCAAGTGACACCGGTGACATTGTTGGTGATTGATTCCAAATTAAATGTAACAACCATTAATCTTCATTGAAATAAGGAAGCTAATGAATATTGTTAATTGATTGTGTAAACTCCTATTGAACTGAACGTTTATACTAACTTGATTCAAGGAGAGAGAAGAAGATACCTAGAGAATATTTTTATAAAAGGTACTGGTATTTTTCTAAAACTGGTGTGGCGTCCTTTATTTTTAGTGGTAAGTCGCTGAGTTATTGTGAGTGGGTTCTGTAAGTACTACACAAAAGCCTTGGAGGTTAGCTGTTGCCCCTCTGTGCCAGGCTACCCTATGTAGTCTAGGATTCCCTAGGTCTAACATAATTGGTGCTTCAGCGGTGGGATACGGGTTTGTACTTACAACCACTTATTAGTAACGCAGTGCTTACCACAGGCCTACACCTGGAGTTTTCTCCTGGCGGACTTCCCAATTATTACTTTTGATTTTTCTAAATTCATTCCTGGTGGTGGGTGGAGGTAGCTTTAAATTGCCCCTTGAGAATCTATTCTTTTTGAGTGCTTGTCCCTAAATTGCTCTTTAGCAAAATGGAATTTGCTTTGGAAGAACTGGACACTTATTCTGTAGCCCAGCTTAAGGACTTTTGTCAACAGATGGGAGTGTTCTTTAAGCGTGGTGCCAAGAAGGGGGAACTCCAGACCAGTTTAAGGGCTTGGGTGGCAGCACATGGAGAAGGGAAGGAGGAGGGAGAGGGGACAGACCGGGACACGGTCATAGAGGTAGAGGGATTATTCCACCCTGAGGTGGGAAACCTACTTCCAGGACCAATGACCTACTCAAGGGGGGGCAGTAGTGTCTCCGGAGGAAGCTTGACCGAAGCGGAGCTCACAGACAGGAGGGAAAAAAGGAAGCTGAAGTGGGAGTTAGCTAGGTTAGAACAGGGGAGGGAGGAACAGAGGATGACTCATGAGCTTAGACTAAAAGAGCTAGAACTCAAGGCTCTACTGTTAGGGCTCGCCAACTCTCCAAATGGTGGCAGCGAAACCAGAGAACCAACCAGGGAGTCCAGACCCTACCTGCCTAAGGATATAGTTGCCAGCTATAGTCAGGGGGATGACATAGCCAAGTGGCTGGCTGCCTATGAGGTCTCCTTAAGAGCCCATGGGATCCAGGAAAAGCACTGGGGGGGTGGGTTGTATAAGTATATGCCTCCTACTGGTCGGGACACCTTGTTAGCCTTAGAACCGAAGGAGCAGACCAACTACCCCACCATGAAGTTAGCATTGATTAGGAAGTTTGGGCTAACCCTGGAAAAGTATCGCCAAATGTTCAGGGGGAGCCACAAGTTAAGCACCCAGAACTGGGTGGATTTCCTGGATTATGCGAAGAAGGCGTTGGAGGGCTGGGTACAGGGCAGTGAGGTGAAGGATTATGAGGGGCTGTATGATCTTTTTCTTAAAGAGCATCTACTCGAGAAATGTTTTCCAGAGCTGCGCCAGCACCTGGTGGACAGCAAGCTGACCAACCCCCGGAAGCTTGCAGAGGAGGCGGATATCTGGGCCAGTACCCGGGTGTCCTCAAAGGGGACTGGAGGGGATTCCCAAAAGGCCGGACAGGGTGCCCCTCAGAAGAAGGAGGGGGGAGATAAAAAGCGGGAGTTCTCCAAAGGTCCCCAAAACAGTTTCCAGGGAAAAGGAACAGGTTTCACCCCTAAGGCTAACCCGCCCAGAAACCCTCATCCTGGCCAAAGCCAGCAGCCAAGGGTTGTCCACTGCTTCGAGTGTGGTGGTGTTGGACATTATAAGGGAGATGTCAGATGCCCAAAGAGACCACCCCCTCCCACCGGAGGCAAAGCCCCGGGAGTAGCCAGTGTAGCGCTCGGGGAGGAGTTGCCCTTAGATAAGGGGGGTGAGTGGGCGGGTGTCACCTTAGTGTCCCTGGGAGAACGGGAGATGGTTCCTAAGATTCAGGTGCCCCCAAATACTACCAAGTATGTGCAGTGGATCACCATCAATGGCCAGAGAGGGGAGGCTCTGAGAGATACAGGAGCCAGTATGACTGTGGTGAGAAGTCAACTGGTGTCTCCAGAGCAGGTGATTCCCAATGTACTCCACCCCGCCGCGATGGCTGACGGCAGAATGGGCCACTACCCCGTGGCCGAGGTTCCCTTTGAGTGGGAAGGGGTTGCAGGTTCACTTCGAGTTGCCGTAAGCCCTGCCTTGCCAGTTGATTGTCTGCTGGGGAATGAAATGGAGCACAATGCTTGGAGGGAGGTGGAATACCGGACTCATTCTGAGATGCTGGGTACACCTGCCTGGGCCTGTGTCAGCACAAGGTCCGCGACTACCCGGAGGGGGAGTTCGCTTACGCTGGAGCCTGGAACAATGGCCCAGCCAGCTGCCAGAGAAGAGAAGTACAGTAGGCAGGAGGAACCTGCCTCAACATCTCTACCTCGTGAGATAGATAGGGCACCTGCGAAGGTGGATCTGGAGTCCACGGAGGAGAATGTTACTTCCTTGGAGAACCTACCCATCCCTGCTGAGTGGCATGTGGAGGGAGGTCCTTCCAGGGAGGAATTCTGCAAAGCTCAGAAGGAGTGTCCTACTCTTGAGGGGCTGCGGCAACAGGCCAAAGCCCAGGCAGCAGGGAACGTTGTAGGGACTTACCAGATTTACTGGGAGGATGGACTCCTCTACAGTGAGCCCAAGGCACCCGGACATGGTTCATCCAGGGCCTTGGTGGTCCCTCAATGTTTTAGAGCCTTTCTTCTAGAACTGGCTCACGAGATACCCTTGGCAGGTCACTTGGGTCAGGACAAGACCTTTGCCCGGCTTGTACCCCACTTTTACTGGCCTCGGATGAGAGTGGCGTCTGATACCTACTGTCGGACGTGTGTGTCTTGCTAAGCCAGTGGGAAAACAGGGGGGAAGCTGAAAGCTCCCCTGGAACCACTTCCAGTCGTTAGCACCCCCTTTGAAAGGGTGGGCATTGACATTGTAGGGCCATTAGATCCACCAACTTCAGCTGGTCACAGGTTCATCCTGGTTCTAGTGGATCATGCCACAAGGTACCCAGAGGCAATTCCTCTGAGGACCATTACTGCACCTGCAGTGGCAAGGGCCCTGGTGGGGATCTTCACCCGAGTGGGTTTCCCCAAGGAGGTTGTGTCCGACAGGGGGACCAACTTCCTATCAGCTTACATGCGGGCTATGTGGAAGGAGTGTGGTGTTACCTACCGGTTTACCACTCCTTATCACTCACAGACCAATGGTCTTGTGGAAAGGTTTAATAAGACCTTAAAAGGCATGATAAGAAGTCTGCCTGAGAGCCTGCGGAGGAAATGGGACGTCCTCCTACCCTGTCTCTTGTTTTCCTACAGGGAAGTGCCACAGAAGGGAGTGGGCTTCAGCCCCTTCGAACTTCTGTATGGGCACCCTGTATGGGGTCCTCTCAGCCTGGTGAAAGACGGATGGGAAAAGACTCCCAGGAAGCTTCCCCAGGACGTGGTGAGCTACATGCTGGCCTTCCGGAGCCAAATGGCCAAGTTGTGGAAGCAAGCTTCTGACAACTTGGAAGCAAGCCAAGCAGTAATGAAGGAGTGGTATGACCACAATGCTCACCCAGTGGAACTGGAGCCTGGACAAAAAGTGTGGGTGATGGAACCTGGAGAGCTAAATGCCCTCCAGGATCAGTGGACAGGCCCCTTTGAGGTATTGGAGAAAAAGGGTAAGGCCACTTACTTGGTGGACCTTAAGACCCCGAGGCAGCCCCACCGGGTGCTTCATGCCAATCGCCTCAAGCCACACCATGAGAGGCCCGAGGTCGTCTTGATGATGGTGATCGATGGAGCAGAGGAAGAGGAAAGCAAGCCTCTCCCTGATCTTTTCTCGTCTCAAGAAAAGGATGGGTCGGTGGAGGGAGTGATTCTCTCACCATCCCTGACTCCTGAACAGCAGAGAGATTGCCGCCAGATCCTGGAGCAATTTTCCTCACTGTTCTCCCTTGTCCCGGGAAGAACCCACCTGTGTACCCATGATGTGGACACAGGGGACAGCCCACCTGTGAAGTCTAAGATCTACCGGCTGTCAGACAAGGTGAAGGCCAGCATCCATGGTGAAGTCGATAAGATGCTGGAGCTAGGAGTGATTGAACCTTCTAGTAGCCCTTGGTCCAGTCCGGTGGTTTTGGTACCAAAACCTGCCCCGCCGGGCGCCACACCCGAATTGAGATTCTGTGTGGATTACCGAGGACTAAATTCAGTAACAAAGACTGATGCTCATCCGATCCCAAGGGCGGATGAACTCATTGACCGGCTGGGAGCTGCCCAATACTTGAGTACCTTTGACCTTACTTCAGGGTACTGGCAGATTTCCCCTACTGATGGAGCAAAGGAAAGGTCAGCCATCTCCACGCCTCAGGGTCACTACCAGTTCTGCGTAATGCCCTTTGGGCTCAAGAACGCCCCTGCCACTTTTCAGCGGCTGGTGAACAAGGTCCTCTCTGGTATGGAAGCTTTTTCTGCTGCTTATCTGGATGACATTGCTGTCTTCAGTAGTAGATGGGAGGATCATTTGCAACACTTGCAAGCTGTTCTCCAGGCCATGCAACAGGCTGGCTTGACAATCAAGGCCAGCAAGTGTCAGATCAGGCAGGGGTCGGTGGTGTACCTAGGCCACTTGGTGGGCAGCCCCTCCAGGCGAAGATCGAGGCTATCATGGCCTGGGAGCCCCCCAAGACTCAAACCGAGGTCCGAGCCTTCCTGGGTCTCACTGGATACTACCATCGCTTCGTGAAGGGGTATGGCACCATTGTGGCACCCCTCACTGAACTTACCTCAAAGAAACAACCCCGACGGGTAGTCTGGACGGAGGCCTGTCAGCGAGCCTTTGTGACTTTGAAACAAGCATTGTGTACTGCTCCAATACTCAGGGCCCCTGATTTCTCAAGAGAATTCATTGTCCAAACAGATGCGTCAGAACATAGCATTGGGGCAGTGTTATCGCAACTAAATGATGAGGGCTTGGATCAACCCGTGGTCTTCCTGTCCAGGAGACTACTCCCCAGGGAACAGAGGTGGAGTACTATAGAGCGGGAAGCCTTTGCGGTGGTTTGGGCTCTGAAGGAGTTGCGTCCATACCTATTTGGCTCGCACTTCCTGGTTCAGACCGACCACCGGCCCCTTCGTTGGCTGATGCAAATGAAGGGGGAGAATCCCAAGTTGTTGAGGTGGTCCATCTCCCTACAGGGAATGGACTTCCGGGTGGAACATCGGCCTGGAGAGGACCACGCCAATGCAGACGGTCTCTCTAGGTATTTCCGCCTTAGTGATGAGAACTCCCAAGGGATTGGGTAGCTCTCCCCACTTTCAGCTGGGGGGGACGCGTGTTAGACCTGTCTGCTCCTGTGAGTCCCCTCACAATTATGATTTATTTTGTCCCCTTTGGCCTCCTAGTGTTACTAGTTTTTTTTTATGTCCACCAGGATTCTTTTTTTAGTGTGGCAGGGGGCTAGGTGTTCCTTGACTAGGCCGGCCTTCATTCCTCTGAGGCCTAGTCCATTTCCTGAAAATTTAGGGACGCCTGGAAACCTAAAATGGTGTCCAGCAACTGCCATAACTGCCACCTTAGGAGAACAGCTCCATTGGGTTCTATGGAGAACGTTCTGGAACCTGCCAGCACCTTCCTAAGGTCCAGATCCAGCCTATAAATAGCCAAGTCCAGGGCAGCCATTTTGTAGTACGCACTGACCAGAGCAGTGGGGTAGTAACTGACCAGGAGGGAGGCAATTCATAGGAGGAGGACAGCGCTCTGCAGGGATAGATCGTTCTGTGGGCCGGCTAAACCCTTGTACTGACGCTGCCCCTCTTGGACTGACCGAACCCTGACCAGGTAGCTCCGTTTCTAATATCGGAGCCCAACTCCGCACCTACTACCTCAGGACTGGTGACTGAGAAAGTGGCCAAAGGTCTGCCAGTAACCCAGAACTTCCGAATTGCCCACACAAGTGTGGAAGCGGCACAGAACTTATTGTAAACAGGACAGGTGCGTCTGGGCAGCACTCACCGCCAGGAGAATTCAAGGCATCGCAGCATTCCAGCAAGAGTGTGGTTCCCAGCCGCATTGGATCGGAGTCCGACAGCTGTCCCATCGGAGGCGCGGCCCAGCGGAGATTCCTGGAGCTGAAGAGGGAGGTCTGAAGTGACGTCGCGGAAGGCAGGGTGACGGAGGACGAGGCCGTGCAGAGACGACGCACTGAAGCAAGGAGCCTGCAGCGACGCCGGAAGTGGGTGAGCCAGAGCGACGGAGGCCGGGCGGAGCCAGCCTGGAAGCGATCGTGGTGAGGGGTTCAACTGCCGCCGCCGCGCCTGTGGAGCACCGTGAGTGACAGGAGAAACGGCCCAAGCCAAGTGCCGTGGAGCGTCTCAACTCCGGTGGAGTAAGGGAGCGACGCTCGTCAGGAGCTCCGGCAGTGAGAGACCGCAACAGCTGAAGTAAGCTGGGGGGTTACCTGAGTGTGGGAGGTGGAACATTAAGAGAGCGAGAGTGAGATCGCGGACTGTGGGACAGCATTCGAACAGTCTATTAGCGGAACAACGATCCTTCAGTGCTAATGTATCTCTGAGGAGAGTGAAGAGGGAGAAGGTGCTAACAACACTCCCTGATACATAGACCGTGTATTGAGTCACAGCTAGAGAAGGGCAAATCTAGAAGCTATTGAACAGTAGCGGAAATAAACCCTCACTGTGTAAAGGTGGAATCTGGGGAGCAAGTACAATACTGTACAGGGCAGAGCAAGTGTAAAGAAACCAGAATGTACCAATAATATGCTTGTCTTCTCTTAAACATAGTGTTGACTGCGACTCTGGTCAAGATCGCTGTGGGGGCAAACTGCTGTTCAACTGTATCCTCGAGCTATCCCTGAGTCCTAAGGGTAATGTACATGACAGGTGACAAAGTGTCGTGCATAAATCTGGTACTGTGACATATTCAAACTGGACTATTTATGCGTTCAAGTGACACCGGTGACATTGTTGGTGATTGATTCCAAATGAAATGTAACAACCATTAATCTTCATTGAAATAAGGAAGCTAATGAATATTGTTAATTGATTGTGTAAACTCCTATTGAACTGAACGTTTATACTAACTTGATTCAAGGAGAGAGAAGAAGATACCTAGAGAATATTTTTATAAAAGGTACTGGTATTTTTCTAAAACTGGTGTGGCGTCCTATATTTTTAGTGGTAAGTCGCTGAGTTATTGTGAGTGGGTTCTGTAAGTACTACACAAAAGCCTTGGAGGTTAGCTGTTGCCCCTCTGTGCCAGGCTACCCTATGTAGTCTAGGATTCCCTAGGTCTAACACCGAGAAATAGGTTTTATACATTTTCTGACACAACCTCATCTGATTCATCCTCAGACTCCAGGCAAGACAATTCCAGAAGGCGAGGGGCTCCGGCCGCATCTTCTTCTTCTTTTTTAGCCCGAGGCGGGCAATCGAGAGTCCGCTTCAAGCAGCCATGGGAAATGCAAACTCGCAACAAGCAATACAACAACTAGAGAAGTCCACCATAGTTAATCTCTCTGAAAAACAACTAACTAAAGATGAGGAAATGGTTTTAAACCTGGGCCTCAAATTCGTTCCTAACCAAAGAACAGATTTCACAAAACTCAAGTTAGAGGCATTAGACTTTTGCAGGAAAGTTAGGCTGAAGGCTTTCTTCGCTGGCACTGAAATGACGTCAAGTCAGGAAATTACTGGACTTAGGGTTAAATCCAGCTTCACCCCAACACAAAATATTCCGAGGCTAATTGTGGCCGCTGAACAAGCGGTCCTTTCATCCCTCACCAAACTAGAGAAGACAAAAAGTTTTGTACACAACAACCTCAGTAAAGGACAAACAGCCGCAATTCGTGATCTTAAAGCAGATTCATCGATTTTAATAAAACCGGCAGACAAAGGTGGGGCGGTAGTATTATGGCCCTGTTCTATGTACCTTACCGAAGGTAAATCTCAGGTCAATAACCGTGAGTGGTACAGGCCAACAAAAGAAGACCCATTGCTCGCAATCCAGAACAAGATAGCGACAGCCAACAAGACAGGCCTGGAGGAAGGCTTTCTGGGACCAAAGGAGTATGAATTCCTTAATAAGAAATCACAGAGAACGCCCGTTCTCTATTTCCTGCCAAAAATACACAAAAACGAGCAGGTACCACCGGGCAGACCGATTGTGTCTGACTGTGATTCCGCACTAGAGCCAGTCTCTCAATACATTGACTTTTTCTTAAAGCCCTTTGTTGTGCAGGTCAAATCGTACCTCAGGGATACCACTGATTTTATTAACAAAATAGAAGGGCAGTCATTTAATGAAGAAACACAACTATTGGTGACACTTGATGTCGCCTCACTTTATACTCAAATTCCTCAGCAAGAGGCATTGGAGGTGATAGAACTTTATTTAGATCAATGTGACAGACCCCACAGGGTACCCACCTCATTCATTGTAACCTTGGCAGAAATAACCTTACGGAGCAATTATTTTAAATTCGAAAACGATTTCTTTTTCCAAATCAAAGGTACAGCCATGGGCTGTCCTTATGCGCCGGAAATAGCAGTGCTCTATATGGCACAATATGAAGAAAGATTCATATATAATAACAACCCATTTTCAGGCAAAATAATCCAGTGGATGAGGTACATTGACGACGTCTGGCTCCAGTGGCAGGGGAGCCAGTCCGAGTTAGACCTCTTCCACGGATGGCTGAACTCCAGGCACAATGACATCAAATTCACATTGGAATCCAGTAATTGTAAAATGACTTTTCTTGACGTCACAGTAGCAGTAAGCGAAGAAAGACTGATAACTACCTTACACAAAAAAGCAACAGACAGAAACACCATTCTGCATTACACAAGCTCACACCCACAGTGCTTGAAAGAAAATGTGCCCTTTGGGCAATTACTGAGAATAAGACGTAATTGCACAAGTGTGACAGCTTTTGACTTACATGCGACATCGTTTTGCAATGAGATGTCAAAACGTGGCTATCCGAAAAAGCTGTTGAAACACTCAAAAAAACGGGCCAGGTTCACCCCGAGGGAAAACCTCTTACAGGTAAAAGAAAAGGGTGCACTTGAGAAATTGGTCTGTGTGACGACATTCGGCCGTCACACAAATCAATTTAAACGCATCATTCTAAGGAATTGGCATCTATTGGAAACACTAGAACATCCATTACAAAAACCAATTTTCGCCATGCGAAAAAATACAAGCATAGGCCAACAACTAATCAGAGCGGACAGCTACATTCCCAAGCCAAAGAGTGACCTTATAGCACAGTGGAATCTCAAACCTATATGTGGGCATCACAAATGTGGCAACTGTGTGTCGTGCTCAACGACGCTTGAAGGCAATGCCTTTGAACTTAATGGAGTCAAATGGAAGCATGACGCATTTACAAATTGTAAGACCAAAAATGTGGTCTATGCTGTGGTTTGTCCATGCAATGGAGTATATATTGGTAAGACCTGCCAGCCAATCAATGTAAGGATCACACAACACCGGTCCAGAATAAAGAAAAAAGTTTTATCAGCGCCTATGGTCGAACACTTTCTGGATCATAACCATGGCGAAAATGATTTCAAGTGGACAGTCTTGTTTTGGGTCGATCCCAAACATCAAACCAATGTTGAGGCTGCTTTATTACGAAAGGAGGCATACCTCATCATGGAATTCGACAGCGTGAATAAAGGCCTTAACTGTATGAGTGAAATCAATAGGATATGAGAGCAACAAGCACTGCAATCGCTGGAGACACTACAGCCTCCATAATGCACTGCAGCATGACACAGTGTCCATGATGAACTGATTGGCCCGATGGACACCATGTGATAGGAAATGGAAATTGACTACAAGCACGCCAAAATGTGCTCTGCATTCTCCATGAATCTGTGGCAGCGTCATTGACATACGCTCAGACCCGCGGACCTTTAAGGTAAGAACAAAAAGCCCTGCTCGCGGTCTTTTCGCTTCACTAAGGCTAGACCGTGAAAGTGACTCGCTTCCTCCCTTACTATTTTTTCAGGATTTATTTGCCTGGAAGTTAAAATCGCCTCATCGAAGTGCCTTTTCAAAGTAAGTTTCCTCACCCGCATGCGATAATAAATGCCCGTTTGTTTTGTAATAAAAATACTCATGTACGGCCTTGAATCTTTTACACAGATGTAAAATAATCTGAGAACCAAGGCCCATCAAGACGACATTCACGCTGCGAAAATCAAAAAGCGCAAGGTAAAACAAACATTGTTGAGTCTGCCCTGCACGAGTAAACAAAAAATTAAACTATTCCCACTCACTGCAACTTTACTCGATTGCAGAGTGATTTCCACAGCATAGACGACGTTGTAAAGGTCAACGCGCTCCTTGTTTTAAAAAAAAAAAGGTATGCTGGATTGGCATTACGCCATCATTTATTAATTCGAAAGGATTGAGGATTGTTTTTTAACAAAAACACTTTCCACCTTTTCTCTCCAAAACAGTCTCGAAGGAGCTGATTTATCATGCCCTGATGAGAGTCCTGCGATTCAGACATTGAGACTCGAAACGCGTAGGCATCTATCCATCCAAGACATTTAATGTCAATTGCAGCTGACGGTTACATGTCAGTTTTTGTCCTGTATTAAAAGAAAGACAGTGTTGAGATTCTAACAGGACTTAGGGCAGCAGCCTAAAATTCCCTCTGTTCGCCCCATACAGATCAAACGCATGATTGAAAAATTCTTGTTGTTCACTGTTTTGGCAATTTTTTTCTATATATATTTGTGATTTTGAAACACTGTTTATTGTATAATCATATGTTCATTTTTCATGTTTTTCACTGTACAGATTATTAATTTGTTGTATAGTATGTTCAAAAATGTATGGCAATACGTGAAGTTGACGACGTTCTTTTGCTCTGCCTAAAATGTTTTCGATACATGTTTGAAAAGATAAACGAAACAAAAATAATTGTTAGGATTTACTAATAAATTATGTTTATCCTTGTTTAAAAATCAGTTTTTTGAATTCACATTAGAGGTCTAGGTAAACCCCCTTGTTTGAAAATATTACGTGGCTCAACCTACCCTCTATCCCAATGAGCCAAACCCCCCCTTTTTCTTCCTTTTTATATTCCAGCATCACATACTTGGACGCAATAGGTATTTACTCGAATCACATACGTAACACTGAACACCATTAACTAACAAATGCAGAATTCTGGTTGTGCCCTTCCAGATCTCGAAGTGATAAAACTTAGTGTGACTCAATCTAACTCACAATCACAGGTGGCTATGCACCATTTGAGGTTAACGCTCTCATTCTTCTCAACACTGGGACTATAAGGTGGCACGCTTGTTGGCACATGAACGTTGATGATGGTTTCTCCGCTCCTCTCCATTGTATACTTTATCTTTGTCAATCTACTTAACTTGGTAAATTGTTTAGCTTCAACATTTCGCGCAGAGGGAACAACAGCACGCTTTATATTGATTATACAATTTGAATATGAAGGGCCACACTGTGTTTGTTACTGAATTTTGACACAGAGTGATGTGACGGTATTGAGACAGTAGTTTTTATATGTTTGTATTTACAAAAGCCTTGAGGAAGTCGCAGGATCACACCCTAGTGCGACAAAACACGTGTTTGTTGTGGCTGAGAACATCTGAATAAAACGTGATCAAGAGAACCAAAGGAACTGCTTATATCTTGTCTTTGCATTATTGTTTATTTACTAAAAATGAAACCCTGTTGAAAATTTCAAACGTGTGTTTGGGAGTATAACTTTGTTGAGACTTAGTGCCTGCCCTGTAGAGTTTTAGTTGTTCTCCACACCTTAGAGCACCGTTACCCTAATCTAGAAACGGATACAATTAGTGCAATTCAAGCCTGTGGCGCCGAATTCCCTATACGCATAAACCACCTCTCTTTTCCTAGGAACTTGGAATATAGGTGGCAGCCCGGTAAGCACTATGAATACTTTATCTAATGATATATCAACCAGAGACAAGGAAGCTGAGGATTTATTTAGTCACATATCGAGCAATATACCCCTAAGTACTATAGCGCAAGGTGGCCTGAAGTTGAAAACGGAGGGGATGAAAGAAAAATTTGTCAAACTTGAGAGAATGAGAAAGAGTCAGCAATCACGATGGTGGGATGCTGCAACTCGAAAACAGTATATTAGGGTAAAAAGAATACCTACAGGATTGAGGTCACAGATAATCCCCACGTACGAGGACCTAGAAGAGGATCTTCTCTTAGATTGGGAGAAGGAATTAACCAACAACTCTAACCGTTTAATGGGGATCCTGATAGAGAATTGCGAGAGAAAGGTGACACAACTGCAGAAGGACATAGTCATACTAGAAGCTGAGATCAATGATCTTAACTTACTTGACGTTGCTAACATAGAACTATAATCAATGAGAGATGGTGAGATGCACACCTTCACGTTTACAATTTTTATTTTTCATTATATAAAGTTCACTGCATGTACTCTGTAAGTTAAACCTTATGGGCTTGCTAGCTTGCTACGCGCTCCATCCAATTGCGCTGCAATCAAGTAGAAACACATAGGCATCACCTTCCGATAACCTTCAAGCTGCACAACCACTCACGAAACGAATCTAATTAATTTAATTCTTTACTTATTTCACAATTTTATCAATAATTAGTCATCCTTTTTAGTCCTTATTACTTCTTCAATTCATTTTACTAATTTTTGCTGACCATCAAATGTTTTTCGAAAAATAAACACAGGAGTGGATTCGATTTCCAAATGTCACGCTTTAATTGCAGTACCCAATGCATTTCGGGACGAATCCCTTCTTCGGGGGTTTATCTATAACACAAAAGAATAAATCATCTACTGCCATATAATTTATCGCACATTTTTTTGTGAATATGTTCTTTTTACAAAGACAAAGATTCTACTGCATACATATATTATGTTGTTCTATTGACTCTATTTAAACATTCGTGTATTCACTCCATACCGTTTATCCAAGTCAGCTTATATTAGTTTAAATTATCAAATATTGCTCAAAGTCCCAATTATTCAACCTACGTGCCTTTAATTAAAAAAACATCTGAACATCAACTTATATTGTTCTAAAATTCATTTACAACACATTGTGAACTCAGCCTGCTTACCATACGTTAAGCGTGTCTACAATTTCTTTAGCAAGCTTACCGTGACTTCTGCTAGTTTATCTCTAAACAAACTGCATGAAATTCGCTTTTTGCATTTTCATCGTATTCCATTCAATTTCACGGTACACACCGTGAAGTACTCGCGCTCGTTCAATCAGCAAGACTGGTTACAAGATTCCAACTTCCACCTCCCTTTTATTACCCATATTCCCTTCGAATACGTGGTCACGTGTCAATCAACCCGCCCTCAGCTTGACTGACTTCACACTCAACACACTGATGCGCTCACTCTTTCACTTGAATTAAGCTGGACTGCATTGCCCAAAGTGCACCAATGTTGAGGTCACTGAAGCTCGTGCGGCCGCTCGTTACACTTTATGATCGTCCTTTACTAAATAAAACAATATGCTAAAATTAAGCTGTGCTTTTGTAAACAGTAGTGTTAGCCACTCAGGAACAATAGTGTTTCTCAGATGATTTGCATGCAATACACGATCCATTAGAATGAATTTTTTTTTCAAAACGAATCTCTGAGTCTTTAGTTAAAAATCTTTGCATGACCATGAAACCGCACTCCAGTCTGGTTTATCGATGTTAATGTCCCTTTGAAATCAGAACAGTTTCTTTGAATGTCTTCTCCTTTTGGGGTGCTATTTCTCCTTAGGACGGAACGTTTATGCAATAATCAATGAGAGATGGTGAGATGCACACCTTCACTTTTACAATTTTTCTTTTTCATTATATAAAGTTCACTGCATGTACTCCCTTCTTCGGGGGTATATCTATAACACAAAAGAATAAATCATCTACTGCCATATAATTTATCATACATTTTTTTGTGAATATGTTCTTTTTACAAAGACAAAGATTCTACTGCATGCATGTATTATGTTGTTCTATTGACTCTGTTTAAACAATCGTGTATTCACTCCATACCGTTTATGCAAGTCAGCTTATATTAGTTTAAAATATCAAATATTGCTCAAAGTCCCAATTATTCAACCTACGCGCCTAGATGATTTATTCTTTTGTGTTATAGATATACCCCCGAAGAAGGGATTCATCCCGAAATGCATTGGGTACTGCAATTAAAGCGTGACATTTGGGAAATCGAATCCACTCCTGTGTTTATTTTTCGAAAAACATTTGATGGACAGCAACAATGAGTAAAATGAATTGAAGAAGTGATAAGGACTAAAAAGGATGACTAATTGTTGATAAAATTGTGGAATAAGAAAATAATTTAATTCATTAGATTAGTTTCGTGAGTGGTTGTGCAGCTTGAAGGTTTTCGGAAGGTGATGCCTATGTGTTTCTACTTGATTGCAGCGCAATTGGATGGAGCACGGAGCAAGCTAGCACGCCCATAAGGTTTAACTTACAGAGTACATGCAGTGAACTTTATATAATGAAAAAGAACAATTGTAAAAGTGAAGGTGTGCATCTCACCATCGCTCATTGATTATTGCATAAACTTTCCGTCCTAAGGAGAGATAGCACCCCAAAAGGAGAAGAGATTCAAAGAAGCTGTTCTAATTTCAAAGGGACATTAACATCGATAAACCAGACTGGAGTGCGGTTTCCTGGTCATGCAAAGATTTTTAACTAAAGACTCAGAGATTCGTTTCGAAAAAAAGATTCATTTTAATTGATCGTGTATTGCATGCAAATCATCTGAGAAACACTATTTTTCCTGAGTGGCTAACACTACTGTTTACAAAAGCACAGCTTAATTTTAGCATATTGTTTTATTTAGTAAAGGACGACCATAAAGTGTAACGAGCGGCCGCACGAGCTTCAGTGACCTCAACATTGGTGCACTTTGGGCAATGCAGTCCAGCTTAATTCAAGTGAAAGAGTGAGCGCATCAGTGTGTTGAGTGTGAAGTCAGTCGAGCTGAGGGCGGGTTGATTGACACGTGACCACGTATTCGAAGGGAATATGGGTAATAAAATGGAGGTGGAAGTTGGAATCTTGTAACTGTTCTTGCTGATTGAACGAGCGCGAGTACTTCACGGTGTGTACCGTGAAATTGAATGGAATACGATGAAAATGCAAAAAGCGAATTTCATACAGTTTGTTTAGAGATAAACTAGCAGAAGTCACGGTAAGCCTGCTAAAGAAATTGTAGACACGCTTAACGTATGGTAAGCAGGCTGAGTTCACAATGTGTTGTAAATGAATTTTAGAACAATATTAGTTGATGTTCAGATGTTTTTTTAATTAAAGGCGCGTAGGTTGAATAATTGGGACTTTGAGCAATATTTGATATTTTAAACTAATATAAGCTGACTTGGATAAACAGTATGGAGTGAATACACGAATGTTTAAACAGAGTCAATAGAACAACATAATATATGTATGCAGTAGAATCTTTGTCTTTGTGAAAAGAACATATTCACAAAAAAATGTACGATAAATTATATGGCAGTAGATGATTTATTCTTTTGTGTTATAGATAAACCCCCGAAGAAGAGATTCATCCCGAAATGCATTGGGTACTTCAATTAAAGCGTGACATTTGGAAATCGAATCCACTCCTGTGTTTATTTTTCGAAAAACATTTGATGGACAGCAAAAATGAGTAAAATGAATTGAAGAAGTATTAAGGACTAAAAAGGATGACTATTTATTGATAAAATTGTGGAATAAGTAAAGAATTTAATTCATTAGATTCGTTTCGTGAGTGGTTGTGCAGCTTGAAGGTTATCGGAAGGTGATGCCTATGTGTTTCTAACATAGAACTATGCCATCCTAAATGATATCATTTTAAATCATGTTGCGGATATCAAAATTCACAAAGCTAGAAAGCTTAGGAGAGATGAACAAGATTACACTAGTGGAAGAGTGTTTACATTCGCTAGAAAATACGATCACATGGTTCCAAAAGAAAATCAACGTAGCTCCACTGAGAATAAATCTGTAAGCTCCAGTTCCACCTCTTTAGATACTGCACACACTGAGGACAGTGAATCTGAGAATAACAATACTGTGAGTGGGAACAACAGTTTTTATTAGAGGTGAGACGAATAAAGAGAGGGAACAGAGAGTTCAAACGCCCCATACTGGCTGAAAAACAAGGAGGGGCAAACGATGTGGCACAAGGGGAAGAGAGGCAAGGTGTCAGAACCAGGTCTTGGACCCAAAAGAAGTAACAGATGTGAATATTGTAAATTTGTCTGATATTTGTTCATCCAAAGATGCAAGTAATGTCCTTACAAAAGGAATGAGTTTTTGCCCAAATACTATTTTAGATGTATGTAATTTAAAGATTCACTTATTTAAGTTTATACGTTGTTTAAAACTTAAAAAACACTTTGACTTCATGTGCACTGAAAATAAAGAAATGCATAAAAAAACTTGGGCATGATAGTTTCTGACGAAACAAGTAGTCCGAACATTTTAGACACGCGATTGTTGATGTCTCTGAGTGAATGTGAGGATGAAGTGATTACATCTGAGATGATCATGAGAGATCTGGGCATAACTGATGATTACAGCATATCCAGTCATCGAAAACAGAAATAAAAATGGTCACCCACTCTGACATCTGGGAATAACATAGAACTTTTCCATAAACTAGTACTAGCTGATTTGAATAAACATGAGGACAGAAATGTCATTTTAAAGAATAGAAGAGACAATACTCTTTTGGGGAAAGACAAGCCCTTAAGGAACTGTGTGAGAACAGGGAATTGACAATAAGGGAGGCGGATAAAGGGGGTAACATGGTCGTGATGAAAACCACAGACTATAACAATGAAATTCTAAGCCAATTGAGTGACCTCGAGTGTTACGAACCCCTGAATTCCAACCCAATATGGGCACTTACCGAATATATCACAAACCAACTCAGGAGATGGCATGGTTTGGGATTAATTGACGACGACGAACTGACTTACTTGAAACCCAATAAATCCAGATACCCATGCATCTACACGCTACCAAAGGTGCACAAGACCTCACCTTTTCCACCCGGGAGACCCATCATCTCGGGCATTGGGGGACCAACAGAAAGGATCTCGGAGTACGTGGACGTATTCCTTAGTCCCTTAGTAAAAAAGCGTACCCTCGTACATTAGGGATACAAAACACATCCTGGACATCATGGCAGATTTCAACTGGGATGATACTATGTACATGGTCACCCTAGACGTGACGGCATTGTATACCAGCATCAGGAAGGAAACTGGTCTTTTGGCAATAAGGAAGATGCTAAACAGTAGGGCAGCTAGTGCATGGAAACACACAGAGATGCTTATTGAGATGGTGGAACTTATCCTGGATAATAATGTATTCTTATTCCAGGATAAGTGGTTCAGACAAAAACAGGGAGTTTCTATGGGCTCCAGATTCTCTCCCTCATATGCTAATCTCTTTATGGGATCAATGAATCAATCACTAAATTTTGTATAGCGCGCTACTCACCCGTAAGGGTCTCAAGGCGCTTGAGGGGGGGGGGTCGCTACTGCTCGAACAGCCAGGTCTTGAGTTGTTTCCTGAAGGCGAGATGGTCCGGGGTCAGCCGTAGGCGGGTGGGGAGGGAGTTCCATGTCTTGGCTGCCCGGTAGGAGTAGGATCTTCCTCCGACGGTGGATTTCCGGAATCGTGGGACGGCGGCGAGGGCGAGGCTGGCGGATCAGAGCTGGCAGGTGGGTGTGTAGAAGGTGAGGCGGCTGTTGAGGTGCTTCGGGCCCGCGTCGTGGAGAGCCTAGTGTGCGTGGGTGAGGAGTCTAAACGTGATCCTCTTGCTGACGGGGAGCCAGTGCAGGTCTTTCAGGTGGGCAGAGATGTGGCTGTGGCGAGGGATGTCCAGGATGAGTCGTGCTGAGGCGTTCTGAATGCGCTGGAGTCTTTTCTGGAGTTTGGCTGTGGTTCCAGCGTAGAGGGTGTTCACGTAGTCCAGACGGCTGGTGACGAGGGCCAGGGTGACCGTCTTCCTGGTTTCGGTGGGGATCCATCGGAAGATCTTTCGGAGCATGCGCAGGGTGTTGAAGCAGGTGGACGAGACGGCGTTGACTTGCTTGGTCATCGTGAGGGAGGAGTCCAGGATGAAGCCTAGGTTGCGTGCATGGTCTGTTGACTTGGGTGTGGTGCCCAGGGCAGGGGGCCACCAGAAGTTGTCTCAGGCAGAAGGAGATGGTCCGAGGATGAGGACTTCCGTCTTGTCTGAGTTCAGTTTCAAACGTCTGATCTTCATCCATTCTGCGACGTCTTTCATTCCTTCCTGGAGGCTGGCTTTGGTGGTGGCGGGGTCGTTGGTGAGGGAGAGGATCAGCTGGGTGTCGTCAGCGTAGGAGATGATGTTGAGGTTGTGTTAGTGAGCAATGGAATGAGGCTTGATCTGTGGTGGAGCTATCGGAGAACGCTTCGGCTGGCGTGGCGGTGTTCGTGCTCACCTTCGGCTTACACACCTGGTGCGATTCAATAGGCTCGTTGGGCGGATCGGCGAGATCGGTGAGAGCAGTGTGAGCAGCGCAAAGTGACACCGGGAGCCGATTCTGCGACTCTGGATCGGACGATTACAGACACGCTGCTTCTTTCCCGACTACGCCGGAGGAGACGAAGGAGAAATTGCTGTGCAGCGATGGCTCCGAAAAACCCGACTTCTGGAGTGGTTTCTAAACCACAGAAGCCGAAGACGAGAGCAGCTACTGCGGCGGCACAAGATTCAGGTCAGATTAGGGGCGGTGCAGCTAATGCTTTGAATCCTCATAACTCTGATGTGGAGATCACCCCTCCAGAAGCCCCTCCAGTCTCTGTACCTGCTAGCTCTTCATTCTCTGAACAGGCAGCACCGACGGATTCTGGGACATGTAGGATTGGTGCTAGGCTTGGTGCTATCCCCAAGATCCCTGGGATGTTTACCAAAAAGACTCCTGTTCTTGACAAAACATTGTTAACAGCCTCTAAGAATTCAAATAAGGAGGGGGATACGCAGGCCAAACACTCACAAACAGCTGCTCAGCCTTCTCCCCTTCATTATCCAATGCAATCTGCTGCCTCTATAACTATGAATAATACTAATAGCGGACTAACCACCATTTCAGTAAAAGCCATCACAGGGTCATCTGCAGAGATACCTTTTTGAATACAGCCCTTAATAACGCAAACCGACTCAGATCCTGCTGTTAATAATCTGCATGTGGCGTCAGAATAAGCTGAGTCACAGATCCCTGTGAAGGATGTAGAGTCAATTGATTCTGCCGGTAACTTTTACTAAATGACAGATCTATCTCAAGCCTTAGATTCAGATAGTATAGATGGAGAGAGGTACCTGAGCGATAGTGGAAAGACCCCATCCGGCTCTGCGCAAGATTTAAGGAGCTCTGCTGCTGATGAGGAGAATGAGGAGTCTGAGGTCAAAGACTCACCAAGCAGATCAGAATGGGGGGTGAGGAGAACTCAGTGCTCACTATGCAAAGTGGTAATGTTTGTCCTTCTCCATCAACATTTCTATTGCCTGGAGCATCGGAAGCCATCTTAGAGGGACCTGAAACACGTGAAACACCTGAAATCACATTAGATGTTTTATATCAGGTTATGCTCCATCACAGAGAAGAAACAAGAGCAGAGAATCTTCGCACACAGGGGGCGGTGCGCAAGGTACAAAATAATTTAAGGAGAGTGGCTAAGGCATCTAACGAAACCACTGCTAGAGTAACAGAGACGGAAGGCAGGATTTCGGTAATCGAAGATAATATGGCTCAACAAAAGACTCAAATACTGGCGATGGAAGGATTAAAAGAAGAAATCAATTGGAAGCTCGTGGACTTGGAGAATAGATCGCGCCGGAACAACCTGCAAATTTTAGGCATTCCAGAGGGAATGGAGGGGGGTAATGCTCGGCAATTTGTGATTGAGTTATTCTCAGAGGCTTTTCCTGAAGTGATTCAACGGAGATGGGAAATTGAACTACAGAGGGCCCATAGATTCCCTTTTCAAAAAAACTTTCGACAAGACTCAAATTCTAAACCGCGCGCGATTTTGATTTCTCTAAATAATTTTTTGGCTAGGGAGGCCCTCTACGATTTATCCAGGCCTGACCGGAAGCATAAGGGGAAAGGCTTGGACTTCTTTGTGCGTCCTGATTACTGCCATGCAACTGTTCAACAGCGCTGGTAGTTCGGTCAGCTTATATCTCCATTCCAAGCCAAGGGCACTCAAGATTTTCTCCTTAACCCCGCTAAACTCAAAGTAATCTATAAAGAGCGCTCCTATTTTCTAACTTCTGAAGGGGCGGCAAAGGAGTTATTAGCTTCTTTTTGATTACTGATTACTGATTATTTGATTATGCAGCGGTTTAAAGAGTGATAATATTATATTCTTTGCTCCTTTTTTGGGGGTGAGTAACAGGATATTTAGTTTAGTTTAGTTTAAAGGGGTTTATAAAGCGCCTGGTGACGCCTCACGGCGTGTCCCCGCGCTGTGGAGAGAGCGTTTTGTGAGGAGAGAGAGGAGTGCACTTATGATGTAAATAGCGCTGTCTTTAGACTCTTTCTGAAAGAGGCCTCGTTGGTCTCCAGTCTAATGTCCGTCGGAAGGAGGTTCCAGTGCTTGGATGCAAGCGAGCGGAAGGATCTACCTCCCATTCTGACTTTTTTGGTGCGGGGTGTGCTGAGCAGGCCCATTCCTTTAGATCTAAGGGATCTGTTTGGTACATACAGGGATGCCAGATCCGACAAATAGGCCGGCGCTTTTTGATGGATTATCTCATGGCACCATAGTAGAGCTTTGAAAACAATCCTTTTGCTAATAGGCAACCAATGCAGGGAAGCAAGAGAGGGTCTCGAGGGAGCTCTACGAGGAAGCCTCAGCACCAGGCGTGCTGCAGAATTTTGTAAAACCTGTAGTCTCTTAATGTTTTTAGCAGAGGTGCCTAGGAGCAGCACATTCCCGTAATCGATCCGGGACGTGATCAGTGCCTGGGTCATGGTGCGTCTAGAGGTCAGAGGCAGCAAGTCAAGGGTGCGGTTAAGCGTTTTCATTACACCGAAGAATTTGCCTACCGTTTTCTTGATGTGGCTATCAAAAGACAGCTTGTTGTCTAACCAGATGCCTAGGTTTTTTGCTTCCTGGTTGGGAGTAGGCAAAGGACCCAGACAGTTGGGCCACCATTCTTTAGTCCATTTTGCCTCATTGCCCCCAATTATGATAACCTCCGTTTTAGTGCCATTTAATTTTAGACAGTGTTCTGTCATCCAAGTGGCAAGCTTACTCATGCAAGCATTGAAGTTATCTGCTTCCAGAGAAGGGGCTTGTGACAGTGAAATTAGAAGTTGTGTGTTGTCCGCGTAAGAGACAAGCTCTACGCCGAACGATTGTACCACTTCCGCCAGGGGGGGCATGTACAAATTGAACAGGGTGGGACTCAGGGCAGAACCCTGAGGCACCCCCTGTTCTAGCATCACACTGTCAGAGAAAAAAGTCCCTCTTTGGACTTGAAAGCTCCTGTTGATCAGAAAGGCCTTCAGCCATCCCAGTGCCTTGTTAATGACACCCGCTCTGTTTAGACACTGTAGCAGGATGGAATGTGCTACAGTGTCAAACGCGGCACTGAGATCCAGCATGATGAGGGCCATGGTCTTTCCCTCATCCGCTCCTGCCCGGAGGGTCTCAGTGGCCCTCAGGAGAGCTGTCTCCGTGGAGAAGTTGGATCTGAAATCCGATTGAGATCGATGAAAAGCATTGTTGGATTCTAGATGGCCTATGAGTTGGGCATTAGCAATTTTCTCGGCTAGCTTTGCAAGGTAAGGTAGCAAAGATATTGGGCGAAGATTTTCCAATATGTCTTGGTTCATGTTCGGCTTCTTTTTTATTGGTAGTACTACAGCCTGTTTCCATTCCATAGGCAAGCGAGCCGTGGAGAAGGAGACTTGAAGCAGGTGTCTAAAATGAGGTTCTAGTGCGGGGAAGGCTTCAGCTAGAATTTTAGGGGGTGCCGGGTCCCGAGGAGATCCTGATTTAATGTTCTTGCACATTTTAGCCAATGTTTCATGGGGAGGTACGACAAATGAGCCTAGGCACTCCGGAGAGCCTTTGAGATTTGTATTTTCAGTAAATTCAGTCGCCGACTTTATATTAGTGGAGAAGCAGGCATAGATGTTAGCGATCTTTCCTGAGAAGTATTGGGCAATTGTATTACAAGTTTCCACAGAATCATTGTGTGAGGAGGGATTTGCGTTCACTAAGGATAATTCTTTATATATTAGGTAGAGTTCCTTAGAGGAGTTTTCTGCTTCCATGATGTGGGTGTGGTAATGGGCTGCCTTAGACAGGCGTATAGCTTTGTTGTATTCTCTTTGCGCTGTTTTGTACTGGGCTTTGATTTCTGGGCAGAATTTTTGGCGCCATGCTCTTTCAAGCTTTTTACAGGCCGTTTTCATGGTTTGTAGTTCTTGACTAAACCAGGGAGCAGCTTTTTTAGTTCTCCTTGCGTTAGCGGTGGAGCGCATTGGGGCAGTGATGTCAAGGGCCTTGGTGACAAAATTATGTATGTACTTGTTAGCAGTCTCGCAATCATCCCCTTAAGGAGGGCCTTCATTCTGGACAATTTTAGTGAAGGCTTCTATTGAGAAATTCTTCCACTTCCTGCGTTTATAGCGTAAAGATTGTTGACTATACTGTTCGGTTCTGTCTAGTAGAATTGTAATGGGGATGATGTGATGATCTGACCAAGGTATAGGTTGAGGAGCTGCGGTATGAACTCCCTTCCAGTTGCCAAAGACCGGATCTAATAAGTGTCCTAATTGATGTGACGGTTCCTTATTTTTTAATTCAAGCTGAACTGAGGTTAGCTCAGCTTGAATATCAGTCGCATCGGTGTCTGAGGGGTCTTCAAAATGTGCATTGAGATCTCCTAGCACTAATAAGCGGGATTTCCTTATTGCTAGGTGGGTAATGGCTTCCATAAGGGTGGCAGTGAAGTCAAATAGCCTGCCTGGGGGTCGATATATCAGGATGCCCGATATAGAGTGATTGGGACCGGTGTTAATTGTGAAAGATCCAGCTTCACTGTGGTCAACCCAGATAGGAGACATGGTGCAAATTAGAGGGTCTTTCGTTGCGATGGCAATGCCACCACCTCTGCCTTCTTTCCTATCTAGTCTGGAGAGGGCGTACCCGGGGGGAAGAGCCTGAATGACATCCGGATCTGAATGGTCATCCAGCCAAGTTTCCGTCAGGAATAAAATATTGAGGTTCTGGTCCTCAAGTAAATGAAAGATTTCTGTGCGGTGCTTACGTAAGGATCTGCAGTTAAGCAGGGCTGCTTTGATGGTGTGACCCGTGTGGATGTCAGGGACATGAATGATGGGAGCAAATGTACATAAGGGGCACTTATGTATCGATAGGGCATGCATAGAGTGTTTGCAGCCTGCTAGCGTGTTAGGTTGGAGGGCAAGCAGATCCTGTGTGGCATACCTGATAGCGGGTGTAGTCGGGGGGCCAGGGTTTGTGGCCCCGTCCGGACGCGGACGGGCGCAGACGGGCTTGGCTTTGGCGCGGCTTCGGCGCGCGACCGGCGCGCCCGCTGTGCCAGCCCGCTGCGCCGTCTGGGGGGTTTAGCGCCGCTATATTACTAATGCTTGACTTCTTTATCACTAGCTTTGTTTTCTTGTTATTAGATTAACCAGTGCTTCTATTTGTTTTTTTTAAATATATGTGTTCTCTCACTATTCTACTGGTTGCATATATATGGATACTAGCTGAAGAAGTGAGCCGCGAGCCGCGATCCACTCAACGCTTTTCATGTCATCAATACTAGGGACTAGAAAGTCCCTGTGTCCCGTTTGGGTTGGGGTAAAGGGGGGGTGGAACGGCTCGGGTTGAGCCTGGGGTGGTTAGGGGGGGGGGTACAAACAAAGTCAGAGAGAGCAATATTTTGTTTAACCTTTTTTTAGATTTATCATTAAACAGAGTATTTTGATGCATAGCAACCAGCTGTCTAAATTTAGATATTTCTATTTCTTTTGCAAAAATGGGTGTTTGTATTAAGATAAATGAATTGGGGGGGCATTGATCATGGAGAACAACTGATTAAGATGGGAAAATTATGAATATGCTCTTGGAATATTTGCGGACTAAATAATAAGAAAAAAAGGGGGATTGCTGCGCAAATTATACAGACCATGAAGATTGATATCCTCTGCCTTCAAGAATCACATATTACGTGGAATGATAGGCATGTGTATAAGGATCTGGGGATGAATTTATTGGCATGTACACGCCAAGGGACAACTACGAAAGGGGTGGCAATTCTTTTTTAAGTTCAAATCGATTTTATTGAAATTTTTTGCAACAAAAGAAATAGACAAGTACAATACAGAAAGAATAATTTGTACATGCGTAAATGAGTTAGTAATAAATATAAAATGCAATAAACCAAAAACGTAGAGGAAGGGAAAGGGAGGAGAAGGAAGGGAGGATAGGGGAATGATGATATCATAGAATCATAAAAACCATACCATGGAGAGTTACCAACTGATGGAATATAACAAAGATGGCAGCTAGATAAAAATTAATCAACAAGAGATAGAACAGCGTATTAAACATATCATTGTAGAACATACGAATCAATAGGCGACCAAAAAGATTGAAAGGTCTGTGAATTGTGAGTGACACCTTTAAGAGACAATTGAGCTCCTTTTCTTGTAAAGGTAATCCAAGACCACCAAGCATGAACTGAAAGAGAAGAAGCGTCTTTCCAACAAAAAGTAATGGACTTTAAAGCAGCTGTAATTAAAAAATTAAATAACTTTGCCTCGGAATCATTAAGAGGATAGGAAAGGGCAGCCGATTTGCATATTAACACAGCATAAGAAATATCATCATGTAAAGGTAAAATTTTCAAAATGACATTCCAAACATTCACCCAAAATTTCATAATAATTGTACATTCAAATAACATATGACGAAGTGAACCCAAAGTTGACTTGCAGTGCCAACAAACATCAGAAGGTATCAGTTTGGCATGACTTAATCGAGATGGAGTCCATAAAGCGTTAAATAAAATATAAGCATTAGTCTGATAAAGGGACACCGGAAGCCAACCGGAGATGCTGCTGAGCCAGATTGAGGTCCATGAATCATCTGAAAGGGAAATGGAAAGTTCTGTGTTCCAAAAGGATGATATTGCACCAATATTGGAGCCCTGGAATGTAGAAAGTTTTTTATAAAAAACAGAGACAGCTTTAGAAGAGGACGTAACAGCCATAAGATAAATCAAGAGGTCATTAGTGGTGGACGAGGGAATACCATTGGGAAAGGAGTCTAAAATAGAGTTACATAAAGCTTGGTATTTTGACAAATCAGAAACCGGAATACCAAACTTTAATTGTAGTTGCTCAAAAGGAATAAAGGCATTGTTACAAAAGACATCTTCAAGATATAAAATTCCTTTTGATATCCATGAGGACCAGAAATTAATGTTTCGGTTTAATTTAAGTAGGGCACTGTGCCATAAAGACAAGTGTACTGTAGAAAGCAAGGGCAAGTCAAAATTAGAGTCTAAATCATTAAGTATGAATCTAGATGATTTGATTATAGATGACTTATGAACAATCTTAGAAGCAGACGACATTGACAACAATGAGAGCAGTGTAAAGGGGCGTATAATTGAGGTTTCAATATCTAACCATATTGGAGGTTTGACCATATGTGAATTTGAAAACCACAAGGAGCTTTGCTTTAAGATAAAAGCTTTATGGTAAAGGTAAAAGTCTGGAAGGGCAAATCCTAAATGGGACTTGGGGAGTTTTAATTTCCTGTAAGCAATACGAGGAACTTTATTGGACCACAGGAATTTAGATAACAGTTTATCCACATCATTATAAAATTTAAGAGGAAACTGAGTGGGAATCATAGCCAAAGAGTAAAAAATTTTTGGTGCAATATTCATTTTTATAGCCTCCATTCTCCCCCACCAGGTGAGATGAAGGGGAGACCATTTGGAAGTTTTGTCTCTGACGTAATCAAGGATAAAATCCGTATTAAGTTTTAATGTAGCAGGTAATGAGGAAGCAAATAAAATACCCAAGTACTTAAGCTTAGTGCTTTGCCAAAGAATATCTGCGCTAGGTAGCATATCCGGTGTACAAAAAGCATTTAAAGGAAAAAATTCAGTTTTACTGACATTTAGCTTGTAACCTGAGACTACAGAATATTGTGCAATAATGTCTAAAAGGGAGGGAACAGAGGAGAGAGGATTGTTAATAAACAATAACACATCATCTGCATATGCTAAAGCTTTAACAGTGACATCATTTATCATAATACCTTGAATAGAATCACAGCATCGAATATAATTAAGAAAAGGTTCAATTCCTAATAAAAATAACAGTGGGGAAAGAGGACAACCCTGCCTAGTACCTCTAAAGAGTGGAAATTGAGTAGAAATTTGACCATTAATAAACAGCCGAGCAGTAGGGGCAAAATATAAGGCAGAAATCATACGAATAAAATTGAAACCAAAATTGAAAGACAATAAAGTTTTAAATAAAAATTGCCAATGAATTTTGTCAAATGCTTTTTCTGCATCTAAAGCCATCACTCCTGCAGGAGAAGTAAGGTGAGAGCTTTGTTCAATAACGTGTAAAAGCGTTCTGGTATTATTTGCAGAATATCTGTTTTTCATGAAACCAGATTGATTGGGATGAATGATGGAATGAAGGATAGGAGCCAATCTGGAAGCAAGGATTTTAGCATAAAGCTTACAATCCTGGTTTATTAGGGAAATGGGACGATAATTAGAAACCAGGGTAGGGTCCTTATCCGGTTTTGGTAGAACAACGATTAAAGCATCCGTAAAGGAGCCTGAAATAGTACCAGAGGAACCAAACTGGGAAAAAAGGGCACTTAAATGAGGTAAAAGGTGAGAATCAAATTCTTTATAAAATTCAGCTGGGATACCATCTGGGCCTGGGGATTTATTCTTAGGAAGGGATTTAATAGCTAGTAAGATCTCATCACAAGTAATTGGGGAATCTAAAGTTAATCTATCGGAGGGAGAGATTTGAGGCAAATTACATTTATTTAAAAATGAATCAATCAAAGAGTCATCACAGGTATCAGGTTTACTATACAAGGTAGAGTAAAAAGACAAAAATTCTTGGACAATGTCATTATGGGAGATAGCAATTTGGCCATTAGTACCACGTATCGATGTGATTTGGGTTTTATCCTTCTTGATACGTAAATAATTTGCAAGGAGTTTCCCAGACTTGTTGGTATTAAAGCGAAATTTAGCATTGGATTTAGCAAGTTGAACCCCTGCTCTAGTGCTAAGTATAGCATTAAATTCATAGCGAAGCTTTTGTAATGTAAATTTGTATGTAGGGTCATTAGAAGAAATAAATAAACGTTCATATTTGGCAATTTGTGTGTCCAAAAGTTTAACTTTAGAGTTAAATTGTTTGTTTGCATGGGCCATAATAGAAATAGTGGAACCTCTAATGTAAGCCTTAAACGCATCCCATCTATTGACAAGTGAAGTTGAATCCTCAGGGTTAAATAAAAAATAATCCTGGACAGCTTGTAATAGTTTAGGTTTATGCGTGTCATTAAGTACAATATTCGTGTTCATACGCCACCTATTTTGTTTGGCAAAAGAAGAGGAGACATTTAAAACAAAGGAGATTAAAGCATGGTCCGAGATATCAATATTACCTACAACAGGATTGGCAGCTGATTGGAGTAAAGAAGGTGAAAGCAGAAAATAATCAATCCTTGAGTGAGAGTTATGAGAATTGGAGAAAAAGGAAAACCATTTATCAGTAGGGAAGTGTAATCTCCAAATATCCGCCAATTTGGTGGATCTAAGGAAAGACTTAAAGGCATGAAAAACTCTAGGAGGGCGGAATTTTGCAGAGGAAAGCCTATCTAATAACGGATCAATAATCACATTAAAATCCCCCCCAACAATCAAAGGAACTTGTCCTAACTTCAGAACTTCAGTAGTCATAGCAGACCAAAACGAAGGGTCATCAGCCGTAGGGCCATAAACATTAAGCAAATAAAAGGATGAGTCATAAACTTTAATCTTAACTACAATATATCTACCTTCAGCGTCATTAAACTTGCTAAGAATCTGACAGTGTAACCGTTTTGCAAAGAAAATTGCAACCCCATTTTTCTTCCCTAACGCAGGTGAGGAGACAATATTATCAACCCATTTTTTCTTCATGTATTGCAAAATCTTATCATCAACATGTGTTTCTTGAAGGAAACAAATATCCGCTTTGCAGGCCCCCAGGTAGTCCAAGATTTTCGTGCGTTTTACTGGATGTCGCAGGCCCTTGACATTGAGTGAAACAAGTTTAATAGAGTGAGTATTAGCCATTAGGAGCTAGAAGGAAGAGGAGAGGAAAAGAATCAAAGGAAGAGGAGTTGAAAAGCAGCCACAGAGAAAAAGTAACTCTACGTAGAGAATAGTAACAGGAAGGACACAAAAGGAGGAAGCACAAAGGAAGGAAGGACAAACAGACAAAAAACAGAGACATAAATAAGAAGATAGAGGCGCACACACGTTCCTCAAGCATGGCCAAGTGAACCGTTGGAGCCCGTGAAGAGTGAGAAATATATAGATGTCAGGAAAGATCATAGTAGATGTCTTCAGGTAACTGGATCATGAGTGTCCATTGACGATGAAGCTTGTTGTGCTAGAAAGAGTCTCAAATCTTCAGGACGATGAAAAGATTTAGAAAAGGCATCTTTCCAGATTCTCATCGTAGAGGGATCAAATAGACCATACTTAAAACCAAGGCTTCGCAATTGTGGCCGGAGAGAGGAAAATTCCTTGCGAATAGCAACCGTTTCTTTAGCAAAATCTTGATGGATAAAGATTTTACAGCCATCTACTAAGAGGGAGGGAATGTCTCTTGCCGCTTTCCTGATAAGAACCAAATGATGGTGTCGCAAAACCTTAAAAATCATCTGCCTGGGTTTCGCGTGGCGAGGATTCCTGTGTGAGGGAATTCTGTGAGCCTTATCGATTTCAAATTTTTCAGGAAATTTGAGATTTAGGAGACCAGGTAGCAAGGATTCTAGATATAAGCGGCAATCGGATCCCTCAATCTCTTCCGGAAGATTGAAAATACGAAGATTGTATTGTCTATTACGGTTTTCCAATTCCAGCAATTGAGTATGCATTGGTACTATTTGATTCACCAAAGGAGTAAAAGCGTCCAATTTAGTTTTATTGTCCTGAATTTTGATAGTATTATCAGACACTTTCATGGAGATAGAAGCCATGTCTTTGCGAACATTTTTCACTTCAGTGGCAATAGCGTCTGTATTAAGACGCAGCGCTTGAATTTCCTCAAAAATCAAAGTAAGGGAAGGTTCAGAAGATTCAACAGCTTTGGATTTAGCTGGAGGAGGTGATATCAGCTGTTTCCTTTTATTTGTAAGTACATTTTTATTTTCCATATTGAGGTGAGAAATTAACCTTTTGTGCCAGAAAATTGCAAAAAAATAAAAATCACCTCAATTTTTAATAAATATGTGGGAAAAAGGATGTAATTCTCCCAAAAGTACTGTAGAAAGGCTTGGTGCAGCAGCTAAACAGGAGCGTGGGTGTGGCCAGGCCAAAGCCAGGCCCTTTCTTTGTGTTCACTCCGCCCCCCAGGCAGTGCAAGCCGGCAGCAGCAGAAACAGAGGCAGGGGAGAGAACCGAGGAGCAAGTAGAAGCGCCTTCCCTCGAGGAAATCGTCCCAAAATCGAACTGCAGGTAGGGAACAGCTAAATATAACAAGCGCCGCTAAAAAGTGACAGGACCTGACAGAAAAGTCGTCGTTATTCGGCTAATTAAGCCTGTGGACTTACAGAGCTCCGGCGGTGGCGGCCATCTTGGTCGACGCGCTCGCGCGACTCCAAGGGGTGGCAATTCTAATGAGGAGAGGGATAGGATGTTCTAAGCGCAGTAAGGCGGAGCAATACGGTAGATGGGTAATTACTGAGATTGTTATAAATAACAAATTATGGACAATATGTTCAATATATGCTCCGAACTCGGATGACCCGGGCATCCTTAACTATAGAACTAGCTGACTGGCCAACCTCTTTAATAGTATGTGGAGATCTAAATATTCATTTAGAAAATGGCATGGATATACGTTGTAATCTAGCTTATCAGGGCGCTAAAAAAAATCATATAGTGCAATCCGGTCCATGGTACTTGAATATGGTTTATGTGATGTGGCCTATGTAAAAAATCCTCTCGCACCAGGGTTTACATTCTTCTCTTCTCCACATAAGAAGTTTATGCGCCTAGATTATTTTTTTATTAATCCTGCACTAATTAATGATACTATATTTTTATCCACGACTAATCTCTGACCATGACCCAATAATGATCGAAGTTAAATCTGACACGGCTTCCATATTCCAAGTTAGAACTTGGACATTCGATCGGAAATTATTGGCAGATTCTGTATATCTGGAATATATGGCAAAATGGATATTGGAATTCTTTGAGATTAATAGGGGAACGACTTCTATTCAGAATGTGTGGGATGCTTTTAATGCGGGGATACGTGGGGAGTCGTTAACTTATGTTATTAAGAAACAAAAAATTATCCGGCAGAAAATAGATGCAAATTATAGGGTGGTATTGGATGGGGAGAAGAAGCTAGCAACAGCGATTGCCCTCTTACAGGAGACAGGGTACATTGAGACTAACCTAGCTATTTATAAAGCACGGCTTTATGAAATATTTGCGTCTAAATTAGCGGAACAGCTGGCAACTTTCCGATCACAGATATATGAAATGGGTGAGAACTCTGGAAGGATATTGGCCAAAAAAATCAGACAGAAAGAGGTTTTTAACACTATAGATTCACTACAGGACGAAGCCGGTCAGATACATAACAAACCCGAGTTAATCTTAGAGGTTTTACGGCAATTTTATATCAAACTTTATCAGCATGATACCATACCCTACTCCTCAGACCTCTTTTTGAACTTTGGGGCGATAAACTACTCTTCTCGTCTTTCTAATGTTCAAGCGCAAGCCATGGAGGCAGATATTACATGGGAGGAAATTGAGACAGCTTTACTGTCACTAGCTACAGGTAAAGCTATGGGACCTGACGGTATTCCGTTGGAATTCTACAGGATGTTCAGGAATGTATTAAAACAAGATATCTTGAATACTTTTCTGGAGGCACAGAGAGGGGCACCAGAGAGGGGCACCACCATCCTCCTGGAGTCAATCTATAATTATGGCATTCCTTAAGAAAGATAAAAATCCTCTAAATTCGACATCATATAGGCCGATTTCATTAATCAATGCCGATAGTAAGGTATATTAAAAAATATTAGCCTCTCGACTGTCACGAATTATATCTACAATTGTATCCCGATGGCAGCATGGATTTATCCCGAATAGGGACACGTCAGATCATATTCGGAGAATTATTGCTCTGATGGATTGGGCGGAAGGCACTAAGACACCTATTGGGGTCACCCTATTGGATGCCGAGAAGGCATTCAATAGGGTGGCTTAGCCTTATCTTTGGGATCTACTTAATCTGAAGGGGTTCGGCCCAGGTATAATAACAGCTTTGAAGGCCCTCTATCAAATTCCAACATCTTGTGTCAAACTGGGGGCTAATAAATCTACTTCGTTTTCTATCCAACGAGGTACTAGACAAGGGTGCCCGTCTTCTCCACTCCTCTTCGCCATCTATATAGATATTTTTCTCAACGAATTAAATCAAGATGAAGGGATAATTCCAGTAGAGGTTGCGGGAGTTACCTACAGAGCATTGGTGTATGCAGATGATGTTGTGGTGGTAACAACAGATATTGATAAAGCCCTCCCTAAGATCGAGGAGCTGGCAACCACCTTTGGGGTCTTATCAGGATATAAACTGAATTTATCCAGGACCCAAATACTCTTTGTTGGCCGAAATCCCCCGCCCCTCAATATAGTTTCCGAAGCAACGTATCTGGGAATTAAGTTAGCAACTCCAATCTCCAACATCCCTAAACTTAATTTTATCCCAATTTTGAAGAAGGCGAATTCTACTCTTGAACGGATTGATCATTTACATTTATCTTTATATGGGAGGAATAATGTGTTAAAAATTCTAATTTTGCCTACATTTTTATACTTATTTAGAACTGTGCCGCTTGATTTTCCCTTAGATTTTTTTAAACAAATGGAGAAGATGGCAGAGAGATTTTTATGGAGCTACAGAGGCAACCGTAGAGCTTATAAAAAAATGATTCTACCAAAGTCTAGAGGAGGGTGGGGCATCCCACACTTTCTGTTTTACTATTTTGCATCCGTATTACAATTTATATCCCCTCTAATAATAGGCGCTAATGCTCCGATATCACCAGCACATACTCCATATATTTATGAATTTGCTCTAGGTACTGAAGCTCGTGGTTATTTGCTAAAAATTATAGAGCCAAGTTACTATAAAAAAACTAAATTTAAGACTTTAACTGCAGCATATAGGGCATGGAAGATCATTAGGAGGTTTGCTGGGATTCTAAAACTGTTGAGGTACACCCCATTAACTTCACCACATTTTTTTCCCCCTGTATTCAGAGACTATACTATGAAAAGATGGCATAACAATGGCATTACTTGTCTCGGTGATTTATGGCAGGATAATTGTATAATTACATTTTCAGAAGTTCAATCTAAGTTCAATCTCACGAGGCTGGATTACTTTAAATACCTTCAGCTACACAGCTTTTTAGGTTCAATATCGTCTCGTGAGCGACTGGGGCTTCAAAAGTTTTTATTGATAGATAGTCTTTACTCTAAAAGAAAGATTGGTTACTTTTATAATTTATTAATTTCTAAGCTCCCAGATGACCTATCTGTGACTCAACAGAAACGGTCTGAGAAACTGGGGGTGGATAATGTTCTGATTGAGGAATCCATTGAGCTAGCTAAATCCATCTCATTCTCTGGGCGATCACGCACACAGCACTACATGGTTCTGTTTGATCTTTACTATACACCAGCTAAAGTCATGAAATGGGGAGCAACTGCAGTTATACGCTTTAATAGATGTACCTTGACAGGAGCAGATGCAATACACATGTTTTTTCGTTGTTACAAGCTGACTGTATTACTTTCTGAAATTCAGAACTGTCTTTCTGCTATATTAGGAATTACAGTAACGTTAACCGCGGAGTTGGTCTTAATAGGGTTATCGTCCACTTCTCTTAGAGATGAACAGCGGTCTTTGATATTTATTATGATGTCTGTGTTACGTGCATGTATCACCCAAGAATGGATTAGCCCCGACCCACCTTCTTTTTCTATGTGGAGAGCTCGGCTATTAGCTATGTTTAAACTTGAATTGGCTATTTATGCAACAAAAGGATCTAAAAAAAACAACTGGGGAGGAAAATATGGGCGCCACTTCAACAATGGATTCAAGGGGAAACGAGCGTCTAGTATATCCTATGTTATGTGTGTTAAGTCTCATTCTTTATATCTTTTGCTGGATCTCTTTTCTTTTTGCTGACCAGGTTTATCGTGTTTATGCTATATAATAAGCTATGCTCTGTTTTATATTGGAAATATATGTATCGGACAGCTAAGAAGAGATTTTGTTAAATCTGACTTGTTTGCAATAAAAATAAAAAATTCAACAAAAAAAAAAGAAACATAACCATTGGTGAAAGACCGGGAGAAAAGTTGAAAGGAAGAAAGGAAGTGTAACAAGTAACCAAATGTTTGTCACTGACTTAGCACTTGCTGCATTCTTTCAACTTCTTCTCAATCTTATCATCTAGCCCGTACCACTAAAACTCATCCTGGATGCTTCTCTTATTTAGAGAAGCACGAATATGGCTCTCATGCATGGCATTACAAATCTCACTGCATAAACCAAATAGGGCAATCATTTTATCACCCCTGAACAGCAACTCACTTTCTTCTGATAACTCAGCAGCAATCTTCCCAAACAATTACAAATCCTTTTTCAATCTTCGTTCTTTTGACCAGCCCTTAACTTATAGGCTTATCAATCCCTACATGGTATCATCAACCTCAATTTTTCTTCCCCATTTAAATTTGTAGTTGCACACCGCACCATTCCCACAAATATGTGCAATGCCAGATTCTTCGATGATTTACATCAACTCTTCATCTGAAATTTCCACAACCTGAGTAAGCTATTGTTTTTTTACACTACATCCACCAGGTATCTATTCTACTTTAGAATGAAATTCTAGCAATTTCGTGGCAAGCCTTGCTAACCCTGTTTTGGACTTCTTCACCTTCAGATTAGAAAGAATATCTGCCAATGAACAGTGGCCGGTCCTTAGAACAGATGGCCTTCCCGACAGCTGGCGTTCTCCACAGCTAAGCTCTAAATCTCCCTACACTTCACATTCAGGTCAACATTGCTTTTTCTAATAGTGAGAATCTTCACTTAATTGGCCTCAAATTCCTTGTGGCAAATAAGACTGTGGATTCAGTTTTTGCATTACAGTGCCCGAAAATAGCCTTTAAGTCATATGCAAAGGCATCAACTTGACAGTACTGAAAGGTGAAGAACCAGTGTCACTAAAATTGCTTTCTTCACTCTGTCAAATGCTGCCTGGCAATCATCAATGCATTCAGAGGTCAAATTCTTTCTCAATACACCCTAGAAAGCCTCTGTAATCTAGAAAAATCTCTGAAAAATGTGGAAAAGAACATGCCAACCCAATAAAGAAATGCAACACCCTTAGAGGAAGGTGCATTTGAAACTACTATAAGCCAGTATCAGTTTTAGTCTCACACCACTGTACGTTAAAACATGGTCATAGCATTCCCCTTTGCTCGCTCTGAACACGCATTTACACTTAAAGTCAAAGTTTTGTCACACAAAATAAATTTTGACCTTCATTAACGGGATAATAATGCAATACAGTTTCATTTAAGGGCCTGATTTAGATCTTGGGGGGGACTACCACCATTTCATTGCTGCAGCAGTCCCAAGTACTTCGTCAAGCTGACAGTGGTCAGCCCGCTGTATTTAGATGTTGCTGTAATAAACAGGAGGCCGCCGCAGCAGTGGTCTTCTCTGCTGGCTAAAAGTACTCTGTTGCTGTCGTTCCGTTGGTTTTCCTCTGAGCAGATTTAGATGTTACTGTTGTGCTTGCGGTGTCCTGGAGGCAGTGTCTTGATGGAGTGAGTACATGGTGGTGTGGAGACAGGTAAGTACTAATTATTATCTTCTCAATACACATATGTATGGTGAATCTGTAAATTTGTATATATGGGTAATGTGTACAGCCCATATTTTTAGATTTAGCATTGCACACCAACAATATACACACAATATTCAATGAACACCTATACCCACCACAAAAGCCTACCTCACATCCTCGCAATAATGGGGTGGCTGAATGTTGTGGTCAAGCAGCAGCAGTGGAGGATAGACCTGGACAATGGCGTTCAAGACAGAATCGGTGGTGGGACATCTTTTACCTCCATTCTGCCAACTCGAGATTAGAGGTTTCCCCGCCACAGTTGCCTGAATGGAAAGGCATATCATAATCTGGAGGGTGGGAATCTTGGTGGGACACTATTCGATAGCAGCTTCTGCTTCTGACACTGTCAACGCAGGAGAAAGATTCTGGGGGAGGCAGCAGGACTGCAGTGGTCTTCCCTCCATTGACCAGCGAACATCTAAATCGAGCGGGCAGACCGCCAAGGCAACGGGCGGGAAGACCGCAGATAAAACAAAAATGGGACCAGTCCTGACAAGATCTTCATCAGGTCTATAGTCTGGTCTGACTCCGCAACAATACATGGTACCGAAGTATGTATTAAAAGATCCAATCCTATTATTATACTTAATTGGTGGTTTGCTTGGATCTGACGAACATGGAGCTGGTGTAGTTCTCTTTTGCATTTTGACTTGTTAAGTAAAATGAGTGTGTGTTTAAGAAGGTATCTAACCCCGAACTGGCAAATGAAAAGAGCAAATAAAATAGCATAGGTTGTAAATCAAGCTGTAGGAAGCTGGCTCTTCATATAGTATACCAAAGTAAAGTATAATGTGCACAGGGTTCAGTGGATCCCCAAAGGTAGGCAGAGATTAAAGCAGATAGTACCTAACTCTCTATTTGTGGTAGTGTGGGTGAGCAGTAAGGCCTTATCAGAGGATAGTGCTAAGCATTTATTGAACGCACTCAGGAAAGAAATGATTACACACGCTCAAGGATTGAACTCTGACCAATATGTTTTGTATAAAAATACTAGCAACCCGTCCCGACGTTGTCCGGGTATGAAATAGAATGTGTGTAATGTGTGTATTTGGCAAGGGCAATTTATTTTAAAATCTTGTGGTGGACAACATTTTTTGTTTCATTAGAATAGGGATGGAGAAGGCCCAGCTGCAGCCCTGGTTGATGTTAGCAGGCACGTGTAATTGGTGTAGTGATCCGCCGCCTGAGCCCGGCTACAGCCCTGGTTCATGTTAGCAGGCGCGTGTAATGTCGTTGAATGAGAGAGTTATCAGCCGCGGGTAAATCCGTTTAATGAGAGAGTTGAGTGACAGCGAGTAGGAGAGGCTGCAGTAATTGTCCCCGCAGACGTGCTCATTTACGTGTTCCCCCGCTTGAGGCCCAGATGCAGGACTGTATGATGTTAGCAGGCGCGTGTTCCCCCGCTTGAAGCCCAGCTGCAGCCCTGGTTGATGTTATCAGGCGCGTGTAATTAGTGTACTGATCCGCCGCCTGAGCCCAGCTAGAGCCCTGGTTGATGGTAGCAGGCACGTGTAATTTCGTTGAATGAGAGAGTTCAGTAACAGCGCGCAGGAGAGGCTGCAGTAACGTTACTTACCAGGCCTCCAGGTGAATGCATTTGTCACGCCCCCAGCACACGGCCACAGCAGATGATCTTCTGATTAATGTACAAGCCACATGGCATGAAGGGTGGAACGTAGCACACGCCCCCAGCGTTTCTCACGCCCCAGCGTGCCCCTTGATGCGGTGAAATTGCGTTCACATGGCATGAAGGCCAGACACACGCCCCCCAGCATTTCTCACGCCCCCAGCGTGTCACGCCCCCAGCGTGCCCCTTGATGCTGCGCAGCAACGTAATTGGCGCTTGTATATACGACTCACATGGCATGAAGGGCGAACACACGCCCCCAGCGTTTGTCACACCCCCAGCGTTTGTCACGCCCCCAGCACACGCCCACAGCCCACGATGTGATGGCCATACCACACGCCCCCAGCGTTAGTCACGCCCCCAGCCCACGCCCACAGCACAACGCAGACACGCCCACAAGGGACTACTTTGCTGGCACGGTTCTTTTACCTTTTAAATGTATAGAGGAGTTGGCCTAACGGCTAAGGCCCTCGACCTCGGACCTGGGGATCTGGGTTTGAGTCTTGGTAACGACGCCAAACATCCTGTGATTCTAGGCAAATCACTTAATCTCCCCGTGCCTAACCAAAATGAATGTGTGTCCTCATGTAACATAACTGGTGCTATGTAAAGCGCTCTGATACCTGATTCAGTCGGGTCAAGTTTGCGCTATATAAAACTCTGCAAAAAAAATATATATATATGGTGGCTGTCTGCATAGCCTTTGTCCTTCTGCTGCAACTGCCCTTTGCAACGCTGTATTGGGTGTTGTGATTGGTGCTGTGGTTACTGAGATTACCCACCTCAAAGGTTTGGGCTCTCTCTTTATAATATTAGTATGGATTATTTAGGTATTTTCTAGAACCAAGCCAAGCCTGGTACCAGTAAGCATAAAATACGTTGCAAGAATATGCAGTTTAAATACAGTTTGGATGCAGTGAATCGGTTTACAGAATAATTACTTTCCATTCGCAAATAACCAATTACTTTTCAGTTACTTTTCTTACACAGCCAGTTATCTCTAGATATTAGGCTGGTGCATTTCCTGCAGGAATGAAAAAGGGGATAATGTGTTTTGCAAGCTCAGTACAGGTGTACAATATTACTCACAAGACACATTTAGTCCTGAGAACACAGAACTGGATTTATGGGTCCGTGGGTAGGATTCAGTCAGATGGGAACTCAAGTCACACCACCATCGGCACAGAGGCGGCCAAGTGCGTAATGCAGTGACCACACTGTAGCCAACGGGCTAAGCACGGTCATGGGCAAGGGGACTGCGGTAAGCAGGCCACCAGGTTGGGAAACAAAAGATACTGGGGTCGAGGTCATCTAGATAGGGTCAAATGGCCAACACAAGAACTACACCGTCAGCGGCAAAGAGGTAGCCTTGGCTGAAGCTGCAGATTCAGTCGAGGGTCCCTCGGAGACGGTTAGCGGCTGATTAGGCGAATGGGACCATTGGGAATCGCCATCTTGTAACTGCAAGCGTTTGGAGACAGAGTCATTCGGACGATCGCGGTTGGTCTTTCTGGATGTCTCAGGGATGGAGTCGGTCAGGGGGTAGCCTTCGTTGCAGTTGAGGGGATCCTCCAGTTGCTGGCTGCAGATTTGGTTTAGGAGTTTGCAGAGCTCCAGGGGACACTGGGATCCAGGCTAGGACGCCGGGGGTACCCCCTGAGGATATTGGGTCACTCTGGCTCACGGCACCGGGAGCAGAGTGTTGGTGACTCTTGAAATCAGCCTGAGTCAGAGTCGGTTGGTTTTGAGCAAGTCTGGTGCTCACGGGAGACAGCGTCTCTTTGATTGTGAAGGCAGTGCAGACCATCTTGGCTTTTGAGGGCTACTTGCTACATGACAAATTGAGGATCTGCTGGAGGATTCTGAGGTTGGGACAGGCCGGTAGGGCTCCCCCAAGTCACTGGGTGTCCTCCTCTACTCCTTTCTGCGCTGCTGTTCAGTCCTTCTTCTTGCTTCTTCTTGTTGGTTCTGGTCTGAGGAGGCAAGGTTCAGGCTTGCCCCTAAACACTAAATTTAGGAGCATTATAGGTAGGTACAGGTCAGGACCAATGGGTCTCTTCCTTGGGGAGGGTACACCCCCTATTATGCCACCATCCAGTGGGGAGGGAGCATAAGCATCACTCGAGTTGGCTTGGTCGTCCCATCTCCAAGATGGTGGGGACGGAGAGATGGGCTTCACCTCGCCTCCCCCACCTGATGGATGGGGTTGGCAAAGGTGGGCACGCATATCCTCCTAATTTTGGTTTTCCCAACGATTCTTTTACCCAAAGTGGGGGTCAGAACCGGTGGGGGCCAGTTGCTTGAAGCAGCAAATGGCTGAGGTAGCTCACGAAGGTGGCAAGCCTTTGAAGCTTCCCCTTTGTGGACCCTGCCCATCCCAGGGGAGGAGTTTTGGCACCTCGTCCCCAGATGTGCTTTGTTTCAGGACCCTGAGAGAGGCAGGCTCTCTACCCACAGGTCCAGCACCATGTCTGGTGGTGGCAGCTGACATGCGGCCACTCAGCCAGGACACTAGAGTTAGGTCGTTTTTCAGGGGCACTCTAAAATCCCCTTGTATCATTAAGTCCCATGCTGGCATCCATATGGGTTTAATTTGCTGAGACGTTTGATACCAAACTTCCCAGTTTTCAGTAAGTCCATTATGGTGCTGTGGAGTTCATAATGACAAACTCCCATACCATATACTCTTTATGGCATTACTGAACTTATAATGTCTAAGAATGGACTTAAACACTGTAGGGGTACAGGGCTCATGCCCCTGTGCTCCCACCAATGGTATAGTGCACCCAGCTAGAGAGGTGGCTCACCTATGTCAGGGCATTAGATTGTAGACATGGCACACAGGGATGTGTCTCATGTCGACTCTTCACTTGTTCTGCATCAAGACACAGCTTGCAATGGCAGTGTATGTGTGTGTGTATGTAAAGGTACAGGGCCTGGTCACTGACAGAATTTGGAGGTTCAAAAATATCGGCGCAAAAATATCAATGTCCAGAATATCGAAATCCTATCTACATAGTGGTAAGTACTACAATATTGAAAAAATATATAGTTGTTAAAAATATAGTTGTTAAAAATATCGTTTTTTTAATGTTGAAAAAATAATGTAAAATAAAGTTAATAATACATATCATTAAAAAAGACATAGTTAAAATTATTAGAAAATGTTCAAAATTATAGGTAATAAATATGGGCCGATTCTGATTCGGTAAACCAATAGTACGACCGAATCGAATCCGTAGCCCTTTCCGTATGACTCGTACAATTCCGTCTGAATCGCGTAGTACGATTTGTTTGAAAAATATACGACTGAATCATTGCGAACCGTACGAAAAGCAAGGGACCCTCACAGTGAACCGTACAAATCGTAAATATGCTGTACGACCAGACAAGTAAGATCCGGTCCGGGAAATGAGAATGCGATTCGTACGGAGAGCCACACAATCACATATGCACCGTACCCCTGCAATCATGGGGTGTACGCACCGTACCCCTAAGCACCGTACCCCTGCAATCATGGGGTGTACGCACCATACCCCTAAGCACCGTACCCCTGCAATCATGGGGTGTATGCACCATACCCCTAAGCACCGTACCCCTGCAATCATAGGGTTTACGCACTGTACCCCTACGCTCTGTACCCCTGCAATCATGGGGTGTACGCACTGTACCCCTGCAATCATGGGGTGTACGCACCGTACCCCTATGCACCATAACCCTGCAAACATGGGGTGTACGCACTGTACCCATAAGCACCGTACCCCTACAATCATGGGGTATACACACCATACCCCTAAGCACCGTACCCCTGCAATCATGGGGTGTATGCACCGTACCCCTACAGACCGTACCCCTACAATCATGGGGTGTACGCACTGTAACCCTAAGCACCGTACCCCTGCAATCATGGGGTATACACACCGTACCCGGGGAGGTCCATTTTTACGCGGTTCGAGTCAAAATCTGCTTTTCTGGATGTTTTGAGCTCCTGTAGAAAAAGAGTAGTACGGAGTGTTGATGAGACGAATCGTATTTGCTGGGTCGGAAAATGCTGCTTGGATCCGTACGGACCTCGCGTACTGCGTGTTCCGAATGCGATTCCTACGGATTTTTAAGTCGTATGGTTTTTCGTACAATTCATACGGAGATCTGCTTTGGGTCGGAATCATACTTTATCGTACGTACGGGGACTTTTAAGGGTACGATTTGTACGGGAAATATGCTCCGTACGGCTATTTGTAAGGGATTTTACCGAATCTGAGTCGGCCCCATAAGGTAAAAATAAATTGAACATATATATATATATATATATATATGTTCCAATTACAAGACAAAGAATGCTATATTAGAACTAGTAGCACGAACATTTATAACATCAAGGAGAGATACCACACCTGTCTCTACAACTGGAGGGGAAAAGGCCTCATTTCAAAACAAGAACTGGAATTTCTAAAAAATGACTATCCAATCACCCCACAGTTGTATCTTATCCCTAAAATTCACAAAAACCCACGCTGCCCACCAGGAAGACCCATAATCTCTTCTATAGGGAGTCTCTTTGAGAACACGAGTAAATACATTGACTATTTCCTCCAACCTATAGTAAGAACTTTGCCAGCTTATCTTCAAGACACTGGGGAATTCTTGAATTGTATATATGATTATGTTTGAGAAGATGATTATAGCTTTGTTACCTTAGATGTCCAGAGCTTATACACAAGCATCAGACACAGGGACGGCTTGAAAGCGATGCAGCACTTCCTGGGCAACAGAGACATATCCCTTTTCCAACATACACTGATGCTGTTACACATGGCAGAATGGTGCCTGGAGAACAATACCTTTGCATACAACAAGCTCCTGTACAAACAAATCCAAGGGACAGCCATGGGTACTTGCTTCGCCCCCAGCTATGCTAATTTGCATATGGGCTGGTGGGAGGAGCAAGTACTCATGTCCCAACACCAACACCACCACGCAATGACCAACAACGTGGTTCTGTACAGGCGCTACATAGATGATATTTTCATCTTGTGGCGTGGCACAGAGGAAAGCGCCCTCCAATTCTCAAGAGACTTAAATAACAACAACCTAAATCTGAAATTTACATGTACGGCGAGCAAGGAACGCATCACTTTTTTAGACCTTGAGGTATTTCATGAGGGAGGTAAAATACAGACTCGCACCCATAGAAAAGAAACTGCAGGGAACACCATTTTGCGCTCATCTAGCTTTCACCCCACAAGCCTCAAAGAAAGCATTCCTTATGCTGAATGCATAAGGATGAAGAGAAATTGCAGCCTACAGAAAGACCTCATAACAAGCACAGACAGTCTCTGTGTTTTGCCATATCCGAGCCATAGAAAACCGTGATATGAGCTATGCTATGGCAAAACACATGCTAACTCATGAACAAGAAAAAAAGAACTGGAGAGATATGACATACAGTGGGTTGGCAACAATTCCGATAAAGGAAAGAGGGGGAAACAGACTGATGATGCTGCGGCGTTTGGAATCGAGGCTGAACATTCGCTTTAAAACTAAGACTCCCGGGGGCCTCAATGGAGACGAGGAACTTCATGTACATTTGTGAAAGGCTAAAAGATAGAAACACAAATAGATATTAACAATATGCAATGTCTGGGTAAATATAGGGCACTTAGCCCTCAAATTGAAAACACATGAAAGTTTAAAAACTTACTCATCATGATAGAGTGACAAATCAATGGATCCTACATCTGTATACAAGAAGGGCACTAAGTCCCTATACATATATACACACAAAAAATACAGAGAGGTGGATACTATGAGCTTTCCAGTGTTTTACAAAGAACACAGTGCTGAAACTATGACTTTACGAACAGTAACAAATTACCCAAAGAACTACTCTTAGTACTTTACATTTGCAAATCACCTGTACATGTAAATATGTGTAAATACATGCAAGTAAAAAACGTCATTTGTTTTGTTTAAAAAATAAAAATGTAAATATTAAACTACCAGGACCACAATGCCTCATAATCAGGCGATTGTGAATACCTGGTATAAAAAGATGAAACTGAAAAGGGACCAATGTTTGGAACCGTGATCAAGCAGCGGATGCTGTGAAACGCGTTGGTTAAAGCTGAATAATTAAACCTGCATAACAATACTTCTGGTGGAGTGCGAGTATTTCTTTTGGTGGTAAATTGAATTTACAGGGAAAGCCCGTCCCTGGAACTTGCACCGGCTGACTAAGAGTGTGCCCCGGTAACGGAGCAGTTTGGTGACTAAAAAAAAAAAAAAAAAAAAAATATATATATATATATATATATATATATATATTACCTACTGGCGGTCGCCAGTAGGTATATATAGTTAGGATTTTTTCCCTATGGGATTTTTGAAAATTCTATGTCTAATAACTTTGGCGTTTGTGGACGGAATTGGCTGAAATTTTCTGGAAAATGGAACATTTTGTTTCTGAGCAGCCCCTGGACATTTGGGGGGGTTCGTCCAGGGGGGGTCGAGAAAAAAGGGGGGTCCCAAAACGTGTTTTTAACATTGAGTTTTCCATAGGGCGGTTGGCCTCACTTTTAGCCCGAACGGCTGAATGGATTTGCATGAAACTTGGCAAAATTGTAGGGACTGGTAGCCCGATGTGCCTTTTGTAGGTCTCAATATATGTGCTCCAGTGGATTTTGAGAAATTAACGTTTAAAAAAAGATATATATCTGTAAGCGCGCTCTGGGCAGCGCTCCGGTCCGCGGACCTTAAGCGTACCGGAACTTCGCGTAGCGAAGCTGATTGGCTCTCCGGTGTCTGTCAACATTCTAAACAGTCCGGAGCGGCCGCCATCTTGTCTCTCGGTAGGATTGAGAGACAAGAGGAGGCCAAAACAAAGGGGGAAATAACCATAAGGGGGCATACTAGATCCTCCCTGACCCCCTAGGTTTAATGTGGAGGTTTTAAAAGGGCCCCGCGGGGCAAAAAAACCAAAAATGTTTTTTGTTTTTTTTGCGTGGGGAGCGCCCGGTCCGCGAACCGGGAAGCGTTCTGGGCAGCGTACTGCAATGAAAAATGAATGATAGACTTTTCAAATACTGTATGTTAATTGATTGTTGGTTTTGTTGATTATTTTTTTATTTTTTTTATTTTTTAAGCAATTATTTATTATTGTGATTGTGTTTCAAAATTTAATAACATTTCTAACATTTCACTGTCTGAAATGTCGTCATTTTCATTGAACATAGCTTGTAATCTATGAGGGTGTAAAATGTCCTCATTTTGAAGGAGGTCATCCACTGCTTGCACACATTGCAGTAGTTCTTGGTCCCAAGTTTCATCCATAAATTCTATATAATTTGGATCAATTAATTCTTGGCTGCTCTCTTGCAGGACAATTTGAAATGAAACTTTCTGTTCGCCTTCCATGTTGCCTGAAATTTGGATAAAAAAAATATATATTAGTAGAGATAGGGCACTGTTGGGATTAATTTTAGATAGGCATTTTTTAACAGAGAATTTATCTTTGGGCAGTGTATAGTATCAGAGTGGAAGTAGGAATATAAAAAAGTGTATGTGATTTAACGTAAGTAAATTCATAATTATAAAAGAGAAGCCTAACTCCATCCATAACTATAACAGAGAAGTCTATCTAAATCTATAACTACTACAGAGGGATAGTATATAACTATCAGAAAAAGTTTACCATATTAACTTATAGTGCACAATATAGTTCAGTTTTTAAAATAACAACTTACCTTTAGAAAGAAGTTGAAGTGATTAGTGAAAATCCAATTGAAATGTACACCAGGAAGTAGTAGTCAAAATGGCTGTGTTTCATTCTCTTCTTTTATATATATTCAGGTACATAACCAATCAAATGTCAGGTAAAAAAAGTAGAAAATGAAAGTAACATTTTAATTGGTTGTCAATTCCAACACTTCAGATGTGTTTTGAGAAGTAATTTACCTCAGGGTATTTAGAGAGGTCTACAGGCTAAATGGCTAAATGGAATTCCAATCAAATTTGTGAAAATGGTAGGGATTGGTATGTAGTATGAGCTAATCTATATTTGGTGAAATTGTCTCCAGTGGCTTTTCTGTAAACTACTTTCCCACCTTTTTTGATGGTGCGCTTCCCAGGGAGCGACCCGGTACGCGAACCGTTGAGCGCCCCGGTTCGCGAACCTTAAGCGTTCCGGGAGTCCACCATTTTGTGTTTCGGTCGAATTTAGATACAAGATGGAGGGCAAATAATGTTCAGAATGGGTAGAAGGGGGCACGGTAGACTTATCTTGACCCCCTAGGTTTTGTGAGGGTGGCTGAGGAGGCCCATATGTGCGAAAAAAAAACATTTTTTTTTAAAATTTCGCGAGGTTAGCTCCCGGTTCGCGTACCGGGTAGCGCCCCGGGGAGCGTACTTTGTTGAAAATTAGTGAAAATGTTAGAGTAAAATAATAATTGTGAGTGATTAGATGTAGGGTAGCTCTGAGAAGAGCTTTTGGGTTTATGGTACATTTAGGTACTTATAAGTAGGTACCAATGCACATTCTTAAATTCAGAGTGAAAACTCTGTTGCCCTCATCTGAGAAGTGAACTCCATCTCCTCTGTAGATATCTTGCATATAGTACCGCAAGTTATTGTTGTACAGGGAGCCCATTCCATGGTCTCTCATGTAAGCTGAAACAGATTTGTTTACATGCTTCCTCGACTTCTCAATTTGTGGACAAAATTGGTTTGACCATCTCCATTTCTGTCTTTGGCATATATTTGAATATACCAAGGCAGTCTGAGGAAAAAGTGCCATTAATTGCTCAAAGGTGTCCTTTAAAAGCATTTCCAGACCTACACCAGTCAAAGTGCCCAAGTCATTACCTCCACAGTGCACAATTAACAGGTCAGGTTTGGGCAAATGCATAAAGGTTTTCACCAATGGTATCAATTGGTGACATTTTAATCCTCTGTGGCCAAACCACTTAATTTCCACATCTTGTAAATTGAGGTTAGGTAATTTCCTGTTTTCAACGTACCTTTGAGCCCAGTGAATATAACTATGTCCAACAATCCAGACAGAAAACATGGTGAGAGAAGGTTCTCCTGCAGTCAGATGAAGTGTGGCAATGAAATGGCAGTTGAAAAAATGAGAGTTTAAAATGAAAAAAACTGTGGAGTTTCTGTGTTCATGAAGCAGTAACAGTGATTGGTGGATTTTGATTGCTGAAAACAGAAAGTTAGGGTGCACGGATGTGTTCTTTGAAAGATGTATTTTGAATGGTCAATAAAAAATCATTAAATGAAAGAATGCACTGGATATGCAGGTGCACTGAGAGTTCAGAGTTCAATTGCAACAAAGTTGTGTGAACTTGCAAACACCAGAAGTCTTCCAATGAGGTGGTTGCCATGCAGAAAAGACAGAAAGGGCAGAGGGGGGAAGGGTTTTCATTTGAAAAAAAGTGAGGGAAGAGTTTTGATTGGGTGACATGAGAAATATGTGTGAAGAATTACAGCATTTCTGTGCTTTTGATAGCTGCAGACTCTGGAGTGCATACCTTTTGCTCTGCTGAAGACAAATTGGTGTGTTTCTGAGACTGTTTTCAAACTCAAAGTATTTGCTAAGGTGAGAAAATATTTCTTTAACTTAGATAGAGAATAGTGTGCTTTAAGGAGAAAATTATGAATTATGTGGCGCAAATTGCTTGTAAATATGCTCCCACCTGTGCATGGAAAATTTAGATTTTGAATGTTTGTGTTACATAGCCATGTTAAAAGTGACCCAACCATGCAGGAAAGGCAATCAAAAAACGCTTTTATGTGTCTTAAGGACATTTTAAGTAATTTTCCCATGTGCCGTGTTTTGAAATTATGAATTGAAAATCGTTTTTGAGGTAAAGGAATTGTTTTTAAATTTATGACAAGGACATAATGGTGTATGCTTCTTTATAAGGCAATTGACTGTCCCTGATGTTATTTTTCCCATTTTAATGTAAGACTTTTCTCTGTGGCGCAAATTGCTTGTAAATATGCTCCCACCTGTGCATGGTAATTTTAAATTTTAAATGTTTGTGTTACATAGCCATGTTAAAAGTGACCCAACCATGCTGGAAAGGCAATCAAAAAACGCTTTCATGTGTCTTAATGACATTTTAAGTCATTTTCCCATGTGCAGTGTTTTGAAATTATGATTTGAAAATCGTTTTTGGGGTAAAGGAATTGTTTTTAAATTCATGACAAGGACATAATGGTGTATGCTTCTTTATAAGGCAATTGACTGTCCCTGATGTTATTTTTCTCATTTTAGTGTAAGACCTTTCTCTGTGGCGCAAATTGCTTGTAAATATACTCCCACATGTGAATGGAAAATTTAGATTTTGAATGTTTGTGTTACATAGCCATGTTAAAAGTGACCCAACCATGCAGGAAAGGCAATCAAAAAACGCTTTTATGTGTCTTAAGGACATTTTAAGTAATTTTCCCATGTGTAGTGTTTTGAAATTATGATTTGAAAATCGTTTTTGAGGTAAAGGAATGTTGTTAAAATTTATGTGCGCCATATGCCCCCAAATTTCTTTTTCAGGGGTGCAGCAGGGTGTTATTGAGACACCCCTGCAGCTTTGGAAAAATTCCTAATTTGTGATGAGCACATTGTTAATCGCAAATTGCACCTTCATTTATATGAGCCTCCTAGCCCATGGAAATGAATGGGTAATTTGCAATTAGCAATTTTCTCATCGCAAATTTGGAATGGTAAAGAATCGCTATTTATTCCTTAAAATTAGCTTTTTTGGAAATGCAATATAGTTATATGATACATATGGCGGTTGATGTCTAACAAGATAAGAAGCTTAGGCATACATTTATGATGACTGTCGCAATGAAGTAGAAATCACTTACTTCATTGGTAGAGCTTTACATGTATTATCTCCTCTTTATTCTTCATCAAGCGTAACTTTAATCTGCAATCCTGAGTAGGCCTCACTTTAAACAAACCTCTGGATAGGCCACATCTTGTTGTTATCTTGATTTAATCATTTAAAATGCTAGGGACAGATTTATGATAGGTGTATGCCTCTTTTGCGCCACTTAGAAAACATTGTCCATGGGGAAATGACTTAAAATGTCCTTAAGACACATGAATGTGTTTTTTTAAAACGTTTGCAATTTTTTTGGGTCACTTTTAACATGGCTATGTGACTCAAACAGTCAAAATCTAAATTCGCCATGCACAGGTGGGAGCATATTTACAAGGAATGTGCTCCATGGGGAAAGGTCTTATAATGTAATATGCGAAAAATGACATCAGAGACACTGAAATGCCTTATAGAGAAGCATACACCATTATGTCCTTGTCATAAATTTGCAAACCATTACTTTTCCCCAAAAACGATTTTCAAATCATAATTTGAAAACACTGCACATGTGGAAATGACTTAAAATGTCCTTAATTCAAAATGTGCGATTCCTTAAATGCAATGTATCAAACAAAAAATATGTAAAAAATGATATTAAGGATTTGGAAACTACCACCAACTTCTAGTTTGTGGTAATTTGCGAATTCTTTTCAAAAAGCATTTTTTTCCAAAAAACAAAAGGTCCCATATGACGCCCATACATGCCCTTAGGGCATGTAGGTGTGCCATATGCCCCCAAATTTATTTTTCAGGGGTGCAGCAGGGTGTTCTTGAGATACCCCTGCACGCTTGAAAAAATTCCTATTTTGTGATGAGCTAATTGCTAATCGCAAATTGCAACCTTCATTCCTATGAGCCTCCTAGCCCATGGAAATGAATGGGTAATTTGCAATTAGCAATTTGCTCATTGCAAATTAGGAATAGTAAAGAATTCCTATTTATTCCTTAAAATTTGCTATTTAGGAAATGCAAAATAGTTTGATGGTAGATATGGTGGTTGATCTGTAACAAGATAAGAAGCTTAGGGATACATTTATGATGACTGGCGCAATAAAGTGCACATTACTTACTTCATTGGTAGGCCTTTACATGTATTATCTCCTCTGTATTCTTCATCAAGCGTAACTTTAATCTGCAATCCTGAGTAGGCCTCACCTTAAACAAACCTCTGGATAGGCCACACTTTATCGTCATCCTGGATTAATCATTTAAAATGCTAGGGACAGATTTATGATAGGTTTATGCCTCTTTTGTGCCACTGTGCGTCACTTTTATGATGCAGCGGTGGTGCAAAAGATTTGCCATGAGGCGACAACATTACAAATTGATGCATTTAGGCAGATATGTCATGGTGTAAAAAAAACGTACCACATGAAACCGATGCAGCAGTGATGCAAAAGATGCACCATGTCGTAAGACAGGCCTCACTTGGGGCCATATGTATCAAGCTAATTAGCATTCGCAAAGATCAAAATTCTACGAATTTTGGCCTTTGCGAATGTTAATTAGACAAATGGTATGTATCAAACAAGTTTGATGCAAAATAAGGAGTAGCAAAATTTGCTATTCCTTATTTTGCAATTGCACTGAAGGATTTGCAAATTTTGTGACTACTTAAATGCAATGTATCAAACAAAAAATATGTAAAAAATGACATTAAGGATTTGGAAACTATTGTGGTAAATTGGTGGTAATTTGTGAATTCTTTTCAAAAAGCTTTTTTTAAAAAAAAACAAAAGGTCCCATATGACGCCAACACATGCCCTTAGGGCATGTATGTGTGCCATATGCCCCCAAATTTCTTTTTCAGGGGTGCAGCAGGGTGTTCTTGAGACAACCCTGCACCTTTGGAAAAATTCCTAATTTGCGATGAGCTAATTGCTAATCGCAAATTGCACCTTCATTCATATGGGCATCCTGGCCCATGGAAATGAATGGGTAATTTGCAATTAGCAATTTGCTCATTGCAAATTTGGAATGGTAAAGAATCGCTATTTATTCCTTAAAATTCGCTATTTAGGAAATGCAAAATAGTTTGTTGGTACATATGGCGGTTGATGTCTAACAAGATAAGAAGCTTAGGGATACATTTATGATGACTGGCACAATGAAGTGGACATTACTTACTTCATTGGTAGAGCTTTACATGTATTATGTCCTCTGTATTCTTCATCAAGCGTAACTTTAATCTGCAATCCTGAGTAGGCCTCACCTTAAACAAACCTTTGGATAGGCCACACCTTATCGTCATCCTGAATTAATCATTTAAAATGCTAGGGACACATTTATGATAGGTGTATGCCTCTTTTGCGCCACTTACAAAACACTGTCCACGTGGAAATGACTTAAAATGTCCTTAAGACACATGAATGTGTTTTTTTTAAAGCGTTTGCAATTTTTTTGGGTCACTTTTAACATGGCTATGTGACTCAAACAGTCAAAATCTAAATTCACCATGCACAGGTGGGAGCATATTTACAAGGAATGTGCTCCATGGGGAAAGGTCTTATAATGTAATATGGGAAAAATGACATCAGAGACAGTGAAATGCCTTATAGAGAAGCATACACCATTATGTCCTTGTCATAAATTTGCAAACCATTCCTTTTCCCAAAAAACGATTTTCAAATCATAATTTGAAAACACTGCACATGTGGAAATGACTTAAAATGTCCTTAATTCAAAATTTGCTATTCCTTATTTTGCGATTGCACTGAAGGATTTGCAAATTTTGCGATTCCTTAAAAGCAATGTATCAAACAAAAAATATGTAAAAAATGACATTAAGGATTTGGAAACTACCACCAACTTCTAGTTTGTGGTAATTTGCGAATTCTTTTCAAAAAGCATTTTTTTCCAAAAAAACAAAAGGTGCCATATGACGCCAATACATGTCCTTAGGGCATGTATGTATGCCATATGCCCCCAATTTTCTTTTTCAGGGGTGCAGCTGGGTGTTCTTGAGACACCCCTGCACCCTTGGAAAAATTCCTAATTTGCGATGAGCTAATTGCTAATCGCAAATTGCACCTTCATTTCTATGGGCCTCCTAGCCCATGGAAATGAATGGGTAATTTGCAATTAGCAATTTGCTCATTGCAAATTAGGAATGGTAAAGAATTGCTATTTATTCCTTAAAATTCGCTATTTAGGAAATGTAAAATAGTTTGATGGTACATATGGTGGTTCATCTGTAACAAGATAAGAAGCTTAGGGATACATTTATGATGACTGGCGCAATAAAGTGCACATCACTTACTTCATTGGTAGGCCTTTACATGTATTATCTCCTCTGTATTCTTCATCAAGCGTAACTTTAATCTGCAATCCTGAGTAGGCCTCACCTTAAACAAACCTCTGGATAGGCCACACCTTATCGTCATCATGAATTAATCATTTAAAATGCTAGGGACAGATTTATGATAGGTGTATGCCTCTTTTGCGCCACTTACAAAACACTGTCCACGGGGAAATGACTTAAAATGTCCTTAAGACACATGAATGTGTTTTTTAAAGCGTTTGCAATTTTTTTGGGTCACTTTTAACATGGCTATGTGACTCAAACAGTCAAAATCTAAATTCACCATGCACAGGTGGGAGCATATTTACAAGGAATGTGCTCCATGGGGAAAGGTCTTATAATGTAATATGGGAAAAATGACATCAGAGACAGTGAAATGCCTTATAGAGAAGCATACACCATTATGTCCTTGTCATAAATTTGCAAACCATTCCTTTTCCCCAAAAACGATTTTCAAATCATAATTTGAAAACACTGCACATGTGGAAATGACTTAAAATGTCCTTAATTCAAAATTTGCTATTCTTTATTTTGCGATTGCACTGAAGGATTTGCAAATTTTGCGATTCCTTAAATGCAATGTATCAAACAAAAAATATGTAAAAAATAACATTAAGGATTTGGAAACTACCACCAACTTCTAGTTTGTGGTAATTTGCGAATTCTTTTCAAAAAGCATTTTTTCCAAAAAACAAAAGGTGCCATATGATGCCAATACATGTCCTTAGGGCATGTATGTGCGCCATATGCCCCCAAATTTCTTTTTCAGGGGTGCAGCAGGGTGTTCTTGAGATACCCCTGCACCCTTGGAAAAATTCCTAATTTGCGATGAGCTAATTGCTAATCGCAAATTGCACCTTCATTCCTATGAGCCTCCTAGCTCATGGAAATGAATGGGTAATTTGCAATTAGCAATTTGCTCATTGCAAATTAGGAATGGTAAAGAATTGCTATTTATTCCTTAAAATTCGCTATTTAGGAAATGCAAAATAGTTTGATGGTACATATGGTGGTTCATCTGTAACAAAATAAGAAGCTTAGGGATACATTTATGATGACTGGCGAAATAAAGTGGATATAACTTACTTCATTGGTAGGCCTTTACATGTATTATCTCCTCTGTATTCTTCATCAAGCGTAACTTTAATCTGCAATCCTGAGTAGGCCTCACCTTAAACAAACCTCTGGATAGGCCACACCTTATCGTCATCCTGGATTAATCATTTAAAATGCTAGGGACAGATTTATGATAGGTGTATGCCTCTTTTGCGCCACTGTGCGTCACTTTTATGATGCAGCGGCGGTGCAAAAGATTTGCTATGAGGCGACAAAATTACAAATTGATGCATTTAGGCAGATGTGTCATGGTGTAAAAAAAACGTGCCACATGAAACCGATGCAGCAGTGATGCAAAAGATGCACCATGTTGCAAGACAGGCCTCACTTGGGGCCATATGTATCAAGCTAATTAGCATTCGCAAAGATCAAAATTCTGCGAATTTCGGCCTTTGCGAATGCTAATTAGACAAATGGTATGTATCAAACAAGTTTGATGCAAAATAAGGAATAGCAAAATTTGCTATTCCTTATTTTGCGATTGCACTGAAGGATTTGCAAATTTTGCGATTACTTAAATGCAATGTATCAAACAAAAAATATGTAAAAAATGACATTAAGGATTTGGAAACTACCACCAATTCTAGTTTGTGGTAATTTGCGAATTCTTTTCAAAAAGCTTTTTTTCCAAAAAACAAAAGGTGCCATATGACGCCAATACATGCCCTTAGGGCATGTATGTGCGCCATATGCCCCCAAATTTCTTTTTCAGGGGTGCAGCAGGGTGTTCTTGAGACACCCCTGCACCCTTGGAAAAATTCCTAATTTGCGATGAGCTAATTGCTAATCGCAAATTGTACCTTCATTCCTATGAGCCTCCTAGCCCATGGAAATGAATGGGTAATTTGCAATTAGCAATTTGCTCATTGCAAATTAGGAATGGTAAAGAATTGCTATTTATTCCTTAAAATTCGCTATTTAGGAAATGCAAAATAGTTTGATGGTACATATGGCGGTTTATCTGTAAAAAGATAAGAAGCTTAGGGATAGATTTATGATGACTGGCGCATCACCAGGGATGTGCCAGTCATCCTGCCCCGCTGTTCCGCCACCCATGGTGTGCTGCATTTACAATGCGGGGCATCATAGGGCAAAAATGGCACAGATGCGTGACGTATCTGTGCTGTAAAGGTAGTGATTGCTGGAGTTGTATCGCAAGTGCGATGCAGCTCAAGCAAGGCTCAGGGGTGCCCCATCTCCACAATGTTGCGTCAAGACCTATGCCTGCTTAAAGCAGGCGCAGGGTTTTGACGCAGCTTTCTCCTATCTGATTGTAAATACGGCACACCATGGGTGGCAGAGCAGCGGTGCACGTTAACTGGTGCATGCCTGGGGATGTGCCATTTAACATAAATCTGCCCCTTTACATTTAAGTATGTGCAGGGGACACAGAGTTGGTGAGGCTTATCCAAGGTTAAGAAGAGATGAGTCCTGTTCACTGAAAAATTAGACATAGGCTTCACCTGCTCAGCATCGCTGGACATGGCTAAATAATAGCTGCAAAATGTTACTCTTGTTAAACAATTTTACTATTATAATCTCTGAGATTTGTCTCTTACTCTGCAACATCTCATTGTTGTTATCTTTCTTTAAAGATAAAGACAACATCAACATGAGCGACAATCTGCAATCAGTTGATTTTGACCTCATCATTGAACTTGTAATTGAAACATCAGTGGATGTTGATCCCTTGGATGATTTAAATCCTGAGGATGAAGAAGAGCGTGATGAGGATGCAGATTTGTCCGAATTATATGACATAGGGTGGGAAGCTGACCTGCTTGAGCCTATGGAACTATAAACATTTATTTTTAAAATTTATAATAAATAAAAAGTAAAAGTGTAAACCGTTTAATTTAAAAATAAAGACACCTTCAAAAACAGGTTATGTGTAGTCTCTTCAATAAAATATTAAAATATGCTCATAAAATTAGATCAGATTCACATATAAAATAGCACAGGTAACATGAACATAAATTCCATTTCTTTTCTGCTATTTCTGTATTGTAAATTTGCCAAGGACTAAAAAATCTTCTATTTAAAATGTCAAGTAGTGTGTTAAGTTTTTGATCACTGTTATTGATTTACTGTTTGGTAATAGTGGTTAATAACATTTTTTAATATATTTTACCACAGATTCAACTGCAGATCATTTCAACATTTCACCATGCCAACGAAAGAAAGAGAGAGAAAGGCTGCAAAACGTCAAAGACAGCAGGTGAATCAAAAGAAGCAGCAGTCCTCTAACAAAAAGATTTGTCAAGTCACGAAGAAAGCACCGGGTAAGAGTACAAAAACATTCATAAGAAATATGTGTAGTAAAAAAAATATTACTACAGAAAATGTTTCAGTCCATAAAAAGAGAACCAATTCAAATGGAAAGGAAAGGCCAATCAAAAATGTTACTGCTAGAGCAAGAGATAACTCTGTGCATGATAGTAGAAGGAAACAACAGTTTAGGGACATTCGTAAACGAATGTTCCGCAACAGGATAATTGGCAATTTGTTAAAAAATATTAAGAAAGGTCAACAGAAAGTGGTTTTTTATAAGAGAAAAAAAAAAGTTGAGAAAGTTATTGATCAGGCATTTGAAATTAAACGCAAGTTATTTATTTTGATAATCAATAGAATTAGGAAGCTAAACAAGGCAATTTATGATTTCAAAAGAAATAGTAGATGGAAGAGAATAGTTAATCGTAGTAATTTTTGTGAAGTTTTTTCTGGAGAATGGATGCATAGTTCAAGCTGTGAGGCATTTTTTAATGAGGAGAGTTATTTCCAGGATAATGATTTGGTGCATGCAGTTGACACCAGTGGTCGTGCTTATGAAGTGAAAGATGGTTGTCCAGTTGAAAAAGAAAAACTTGTGACAACAGAGGCAGAAGAGGTGTTAGGTAATGAGGTTTTAGGAAGACGTGCTAAGGGTCCTGTGTACACCTGGAAGTGTAGTAGTATTTGTAGTGTGCGACAGGATTCCATCAATTTGCTTTGTGATTTTGTACGGTCATTTAATAAGAAAAGTTTGAAGCAGAAAATAAGGTTGTTGCAAGAATTAGATCCTTGCAGAGTGAGAGAAGTGACAGGTTTGCATGGTCATTCACTGGCTTGTCTTTCCAGGAGAGTATGCCAGAGTGTTTTTCATCATTTCAGAATGCTAGCAGTGCATCATAATAAAGTGAGGAAATTAGTTAGAATGTTGTATTATGCTAAGAGTCCAGCAATTATGCTTAAACAATTATGCGCTGCTCTTTTGCATGGTTCTGAAATAGATGTGAAGAATATATGTGAAGAAATTGAGTTTTGTTACTTTGGAAGTAAAGAGGAGAATGTTGAAATTGACCAAGAAGAAGAGGGTAATGTGGAAGATAGTGTACAGGTTTCCAGTACAGATAATTTCCAGAGGGAAATTGTCACATTTCAGGTCAAATCAAGTGAGAGGCCAAATTTCACTTGTGTGTGTTGTCGACGCACTTATTATAAGAATCAGACTAAGTTAGTGGATTTATATGCAAAAAGTGAAAGGGAAAATAATAGTGAATGGAAGGATTTTGCAACATACTTGATGGTAGAAAATTGTTTTGATTTGGGATTGGATCAACGTGTGTGTACTTATTGTTGTTGCAAATTAAATCAAAACCAGATGCCTGCTAGAGCAGTTCATAATAATCTGGAATTGGTTGAGATTCCTTCTGAATTGAAGGATTTAAATACTTATGAATCTATTTTGATTCAAAGTATCCATCCCTTTCAGGCTATTGTAAGAATGGAGCCAAAGACAGGGAAATTGCCTCCATCAGATTTACAGAGAGGATTAAAGGGAAGAGTTGTTTATTTGCCTCTAGATTTGAAGAAAAACATGAACACAATTGGAGTAGAAAAAGTGGAAGAGGAACCTCTGGTTATCTTAGTTAATGGGGTTCCGACAAAGAATAAGAAAATATGGCAAGATTTAGTAGATGTTAGGAAAGTTAAAAAGGCAACATTGTATTTGAAAAAAAATAATAAATACTATAAGAATGTATATGTTGCAGAAGAGGAAGTAAGTGAGGAAGAGGATAGCGATTTGTGTGCTGGTCAAATTGAGAAAGTAGAACCCTCTACTAGTGAAGAAATATATGAACATTATAGTGTTCATCCTTTGCATTCCAAGGAAGTCATGGGGAATGCTATTGAGTTGTTTCAAATGAAACAAGCCAAAGGGAGTCCCATTAGTGTTTGGGAGGAAAGTTTGGAAGCTCGGTGTTTCCCACATCTTTTTCCAACAGGTCAGGGAGGAAGATATGATGAGCGACCTCATCAAATTCCTGCTTCTGAATACCGGACTTTGCGATTGTATGCAGGAGATGCTAGGTTTCGACAATGCATTCCTTATTTGTTTCATCTCCTGTTTGAAAGCGATCTGTCTGGACTGTCATATGCAGTGAACCACATCTTGAAAAGTGGTATACACATGCAAAACATCTCGGCAAGTGACTTTATGGATAAAGTCAATGTCCAAGACAGTATTTTGGATTCTCACCTGATTAATCTCATGGCGTGTCAGCGTGGTACTAATGAGTACTGGTACCGTCGTCATGGTGATTTAAAATGTATGCTGAGGAACTTAGGTACTCCCACATGGTTCCTCACTCTGAGCTGTGCCGAGTATGGCTGGGAAGACTTACTTGAATTTCTACGAGAGGCAAATGCTAACGTAGATAACATCGAATTCAAGACACCCGGAGAACTGTGCTCTTTGGATCCAGTCAATGTATGTAGGTACTTCAATCATAGATTTGAAGCTATGATGTCTTTCATCATGAATAAGAAGAATCCACCTCTTGGAGAGGTGTTGGATTTCTTCTGGAGAAAGGAGTACCAAGCAAGAGGTGCTCCTCATATACATATGTTGCTGTGGATCAAGGATGCACCTAAATTTGGAACGGATCCAGAAGACTCAGTGATGAGTTTCATCCAACAGTATTCTACGTGTGCTGTTCCAAACGCAAAGGAGAAGAAAAGCCTAAGAGAAAAAGTTCTGCGTTTCCAAAGCCATCGATGTGGAAAGTACTGCCGTCGTAAATTCCGAAACAAGGACAAGTTCTACACCAAATGTCGTTTCGGCTTTCCACGACCGGTGATTTCTAAAGGAAGAGTAAACAGTTTGATGTCTTCACTGCGACATAATGTCATGAAGAAATCACCTAAAAACACATACAATTTGAAGAGGAACGAAGAGTCCAAGTACATCAACGACTACAACCCGGTGATTTTGTCCATGTGGAATGCTAACATGGATATACAGTTTGTGGCTGATAACTGTATGGCTGTGGCTCGGTATGTGACGTCTTACATCACCAAAAAAGAGAAGACAGAATTGAAGGATATGTGGGAGGACATTTCCCATGAAAAGAGCCTCAGCAAGAAGTTGTACAGTTTCAGTCTGAAGATGTTGTCGCATCGAGAAATTGGAGCTTACGAATGCTCTGACCGGTTGTCTTCAGCAAGTCTCTATGCCAAGTCCAGGAGTATCATTTGGGCGAGTCTTGGTCTTGCTGCAACGCGTAATCGAGTTCTGAAACCTGTGCGGGAAATTGAGTATTTGGCGGAAAAGGAGCCAAACAGTACCGACATTTTGAAGACCAACATGTTGGATACATATTATCCAAATAGAAGCAGTCACCTCGACAATGTTTGTCTGTATGAGGTTCTTCAAAATTACATATTCAAGAGGAACATCAAAGAAGATACTGAGAAAGGAGTGTATGCTGTAATAGGAAGTGAGGGATGTCTGGTCAAGCAAAGAAAATGCCACTTGGTAAACCATCGAAAATTGAGTGGCGAATCTCCTGAAAAAAAGGAGTTTTTCTATTTAGCACTTTTGCAACTTTTCAAGCCTTGGCGTGCAGAAGAGGAACTGCTTGGAGATTTCCTCTGTTACGAAGACTCTTTCAATGCCGCCAAGGAGACCATAGAATGTCCTGCTTTTCCCAAATATGTAGAAATGTTGAATGCGGAAATTGAGCAGGAAGCAACGATTGCAGCCGAGATTGCCAGAGACAGTTCTCAGGACAGTCAGAGTTCTGCTTCATTGAGTCAGGATCCACTAGGAGGACCTGTTATCGAAAATGAAGCTGCCACTGCCATGAATGAAGTGGAAAGAGCTATGGCACATGCTCAGGAGGATGCGGTTAACTTAGAAGAGTTGGAAAGACAACTCAACGTTGAGCAGAGGAAAATATATGACGAAGTTACCATGCAAATTGATCATGGATTAAGTCATGACAAGAAAGAGTGCTCATGTACGTCGTTCAAGCCTGTCCGACTGTACGTGAGTGGAGAAGCGGGAACTGGAAAAAGTTTCCTCATTAAAGCAATTTCATGCTATTTGCAGGAAAGGACAGAGTCATCGCTGTCTTGTGTTGTCACCGCTCCAACTGGACTGGCAGCACATAACATTAAAGGGATTACTTTACATCGTTTACTGATGCTGCCAGTGGAGCATGACAACAAATTACAATATCACAAGCTATCTGGAGATGCTTGTTTTGAAGTTTCAAGAATCTTGAGGAAAATGAAACTTCTTATCATTGACGAAGTAAGCATGGTTTCCAATGTCATGCTTGCCTTTGTGCATTTGAGAATGCAAGAAGTTCTCAAAACAGAGTATGATGTGTTATTTGGTGGCAAACACATCATTGTTTTCGGAGATCTTCTGCAGCTGACACCAGTGAAAGGGCAACCTGTGTTCAAAATGCTCACGCATGAAGATACCAGGAAGTGCCTAGGCAGCATTGGCAACGTCAATATATGGTTAAACTTCAATTATGCTGAACTGCATGAAAATATGCGTCAGGCGAAGGATGAAGTTTACAAGACTATTCTACAAGATGTTAGAATTGGAAAAGTGACCGAGCATGGGAAAGAAGCTTTACATGCACGATTACTGTCAAATTTATATCCAGAACAAGATGTTGTGCCTGAGAATATTTTTCAGAAAATTACTGATAAGAAATCTGGAATATGTTTGATGCCAACTCTTGCAGAATGTGCCAAATTCAACAACAAAATGTTGCATTTAGAAAAGCAAGAGATTGTGAAACTGGAAGCTATTGACAGAGTAGAGCATATGGGATCAACAATTATTTTGTCTGAGAATCTGAAAACAAAATTGGATTCATTAGAGAAGAGTATATTTAAAACTGCAGGTTTTGAAAAGACTCTGAATGTGTGCTTGAACTGCCGTATAATTTTAAGAAGGAATTTACATGTTGAAAGAGGTCTGGTAAATGGATCAATGGGTAATGTTGTTGATTTTGTAAAATACAGAAATAGAGATGGAATTGAATTTTTAAAAATTAAATTTGATGGCATTGAGGAAGTACAGCTAATTGGTCGTTGCTCTGCTAGATTTTTGCTTGTAACAGACTTATATGTTCGCCGTAAGCAGTTTCCTGTTTGCTTGGCATATGCGGTGACAATCCATAAATCGCAAGGTTTAAGTGTAGACTGTGCATTGGTGAATATTGGCAGTTCTGTGTTCAAGGAGGGTATGGCATATGTGGCATTGTCACGAGTTAGAACTTTATCGGGATTGTACTTGATTGAGTGTGATGTCACAAACATTTGTGCGGATCTAGATTGTGTTAAGGAATACAATAGGTTAAGAAGAGAGTATGCGCCACATTTGCCTCAGTATCCTTTGTTTGAGAAACGTGTGGTAGGCCGGAAACGAAGAAATGTGACCAATACTGGGGAGGTTGTAGCAAAAAGACGAAAAGTCGATGAACCTAAAATTACAAGCAGAAACAAAAAGGATTCTGTTGAAGATGTTGTTGGTTTTCAATTTGAAAACAGTTCTGGTGTCAACTGCTATGCTAATGTAGTGGTTAATGTTTTGTTTTCTCTAGAAAATGTAAAAGAAGAGATTGTGGTCAATTCTGATCAAAGATTTTGCAGTTTGTTAAATTCTGTGTTAGAGAAATGTAGCACTGATAGAACAAACATAGAAAGTGTGTCTGAAATTCGAAATCTGTTAGACAGATGTTCAGGCCAAACACAATTCTCTCAAAATATTCAGCAAGATTGTCAGGAGTTTTTAATGTATATGCTTGATGTATTGCATGCTGAAGGTGTAGATGTAGATCAGCTGTTTGGGCTTTCTTATCAATGGCAGCATGACTGCGAGAACTGTATGGTATCAAGTACTACTAGTGTAGACTCAGAAAGATTTATATATTTAACTTTGCCAGACAGTAAATCAGTCTCCTTTAATAAGCTAGTAAAAGCAGCTGATCACAACATGGAGTGTAGCCAATGTAAATCTGAAATGATGTCCACATTATTTATACGAACATATGGCCAGTATGTCATTTTAATGTTCCAACGATGTAGGCCTGATGGAACAAAATTGACAACTTTAATTAAAAATTTTGTAGCTTCGCAGTTGTCAATATCAGGAAGGACTTTTGTAACTGCAGCAATTATATATCATGACGGCCCTTCAATAACATCAGGACATTACACAGCTTATTTAAAGTCTAGAAATGGCTGGTCATTCTGCAACGATTCTGTTTTAATTTTCAAAAAAAAATTGCCGTATGACCTTAAAAACTCTTACCTGGTGTTTTTAAAACCAAAATTTTAGGGAAAGAATCTCGGGATGTGCTCTGTGGAATTTCAAGAAGTTCTAATGGCTCCTACACAATTTGGACTTGAGGATAAGTGTAGTTCAGAGACCTAACTTCTAACCATAAGACTGGACGTCATGGAGAAATAAGTGCACTTTGAATGAGTTCAGAAAAACTATTTCTTTTTATAAGCTAATTGAAGCAGCCAATCAAAACATAGAGTAGAGGGAATGTAAGTCTGCAATGCTGTCTACTGTTTTACATTGCTTTGTGATTAAAAGTGATGTAGAGAATTAAATAATTGTAGTAGTCATAGAGTTAGTGTAAGTCTGCTTCATAGTAAGCAGTATCAGTGTCATAGGAAATGTAGAACATGACTGAGCAAGAAGGGGAAGATATTACTATTCCTGGATTGTGAAAATGATCTTCAACATTTTAATTCTGAAAGTTGCAGAAATGCCAAATGACGGGATTGGCTTACAAGAAATCCAAGAGTTATAAATGGCTCTGACAAGATTTGGCCTTGTGGAAACTTGTGGTAGAGAGCAAGAAGTCATTTATTGCATGTAACATGTTTTTAAAAACGATGGAGATTTTCTTTCAGAAAGTGGCGGGCTGAAAGTAATAACAGCACAACAGAGTGTAAGCTGTTCATAGGACATCCTTTGACGTCATGGAAAGTAAGTTAACTTTAAGGAGTTCTGAATTCTGATTTGTTATGTTGTATGGGTTTTTTAAACACAATCATTTTGATTGTGTTTTTTTTCCCCCGCTGTTATATGATGAATACCTTCAAGTCACTGTTTTTAGTGAATTTTGATACATTCTGAGAACAGCAAAAATAAACCATTTAACATGTATAATTAATTCTGTACTGTTTGCATTTATGATGTATATGTAGAACTGTGTAGGAGGCATGGAGAAGGTGAGGCTTCTGTAAGTGTCAAAGTTGTTGCATGCAGTGCTGCGCTTCTGCGTATTCTTTCATATGCTAGACTACATCTGCACAATGAGATACCTAAGCAAAGGAAACACAAGTGATGTGATTGTGAAATGAGCAAAATAAATTGCACGTATTTCATTTACATCACCTGTGTTTCCTATCATTACGAATCACATTGTGCAGATCAAGTTTAGGTCTGTCCAGGGAAACATAGGAGGTTTGGACTTTGTTCAAGAGTGCAGTGGACATGACTCACTTCATTGGTAGACCTTCACATATATTATGTCCTCTATTCTCTTCAACAACTCGAAATTTCATCTGCAACCCTGAGTAGGCCTCACCTCAAACAAACCTCTGGATAGGAGACATCTTATTGGCATCCTGAAGCAATTATTTAAAATTTTAGTGTCTTGCGACACCTTTCTGAGACAACAGCAATGCAAAAGATGCACCATGTTTTAAGATAGGCCTCACTTCATCTGCATCAAGATACTGTTAGTTTAAAATGTATATCTTTAGGACTGTGTAGGGGGCCTGGAGAAGCAGAAGCTTCTGTAAGTGTCAAAGTTGTTGAAAAACTGTTTGTCCTTCAATCTTTTCCCTTGTCTTTTGTAATTTTTAAATACATGTTTTAATATTTTTCAAATGTTTGTTCTCTCTTTCACAGATTGAAAGTATAAAAACAAAAAGTGAGTAATTTAACGACAATTATAAGGTAAATGTTTTGTACTCTTTTCGTTACATTTCTATCACATTTAACTTCTATTAGTTCCACAGCTTCATTTCTTTAACCCTCAGTTTCCTGCCTTTGCTACTTCCCTCATTCCTTTCTCTATTACCTACTTACTCAACTCCTTCCACTCTTTTTCTCAGTCCCTCTCTTCTCATAGTTCCTCACTCTTGTTCACTCACTCCGTCTCTATTACTCTTAGTGTCTTTGACTGATCACTCTATCACTATTTGTTCATAATGCTTTCTCTGTGTAGTTGAAGCACACTAAGGGGCATATTATAAACACAGCCAATAAAATTATTGCTCTTTTTATTGGCAGAAAACTGGTGCAAAAGTGGTTTTAGCGGCAGTTTTCTGCCGCAAAAGCAGCTTTAGCGACACATTTCTGCCAATAAAAGCTGCAAAACTTTTATTGCCTATGTTGATGATATGGCTCTATGTTACTTACATTTCTTTGCTGTTTCAATTAATCTTTTTCTGTTATTTTTTGTTTTCTGTTTTCTATTTTTTCTCTCTGTTATTCCTCATGTTTTAATCTTATTTTGAACATTCACTCACATTCTCCAAGAAACTCTTCTTTGTTAATGTTATACTCTCTTTTTTTTTCTTTCACTTCGTTATCTATTTTGTTTTTCACAATTATACCCTCTTCCGTCTTTTCTTCGGTAAATAGATCTATTAAACAGTATCTCTTCTTTACTCCCTATAGCTGTCTTTCTTTTAACATCACTCTCTGTTTACTTTCCTTATACTTACTCTTTTTTTATTTTTTTATTTTTTTTGGTTAGCTCCCGGTCCGCGTACCGGGAAGCTAACCGGGAAGCGAACCAAAAGAAATAGAGCTTGCCAGAGTGCTAAACATTCTAGCAATTTTTTTTGAAAGGGAAGGTAGTTCTGAAAAGAACTTTTTTTTGAATATTTTTGTTGTTTTATATATATATATATTTTTTTTTGAACATTTTTTGTTTTTTTTGTATTTTTTGAACGATTTTATATTTTTTGGGGTTTTTTTTGGGGGGGGGGGAAACAACAAAAAACAGGCATTGAAAAGGGCTCAACAGGAGCAAAAAAAAAATTACTGGGGGCGGTTAGGGCAATTATGGTGTTCATACGCCAGGTTTATAGCATTTATGCTCATATTGCCACATGCTAACAACGCACGACAGTGCATACAAGTGTGGATCATGTGGCCAAAATGTTCTTGTATGTTTGGCACAGTTTCCCGTGCCTCTGCTGGTGTCAATGAAATGGATATTCTTGATCTGGCCACAGGTGTTGATCTTGTATTTTCCTGCAAATCCCGTATTTCCGCCCGGCTATAATTGAGTGGATGCTTCCTTGTCATGTGCCTGTGCATAGTATGGTTGCCATAACTATATTTCTTATCCGTCCCTCTGGATAATTTTTCTTTACAGATGAGGCAGGTGACATACCTCGCATTCACTTTTTTTTGGCCAGGAGGTATCGAATAAAACTGCCAGATGAAACTGGCTTTCTTATGGGAAACCCGGGGCACCTCTTCTAAGAACTGTGGTTCTTCTCCCTCCTCTTCATCCATTTCTTCCTCTTCCTCCTCAGTGTTGGTCATCACCTGGGGAGGTGGTCCTCTCTTCCCATGAGGAGGTGGAGGTGGTGGTGGGGGTGCACCAGCTGAAGCAACTACTGAAGCAATTTGTGATATAGTAATAAAGGTCTTCCTCTCACAATGATGAAAGTCAGAGTGAGGAAAGAAGGAGGGGTTTTCATCATTTGGGAAAAACAATACTTCTCAACCAATGAAAAGTGTTATTTTTAGGTCACCTGACCTAGCCTTACATCATTATGAAACCAAAAGTGAAATGAACCAATGAAAAGTTTTATTAACAAGTCACATGACCTCTCACGCTCATGTTACGCGCTGCGGAACGTGCCCCGGTTAGCTTCCGGGTCGCTGAGCTTCGCGCCTCGGTCCGCGCCCCGGGACACTTCCGGGTGCGCTAACGCGGTGCGTCACAAGACGCATTACGCGGCAACGCGATACGTCGCGCTTTCGCGACGCGCATCGCTTCCGGGGAGCTGCGTTTCGCGCCTCGGTCCGCGCCCCGGGGCACTTCCGGGTGCGCTAACGCAGTACGTCATAAGACGCATTACGCGGCAACGCGATACCGTCACTATGTTGATTTCTTACCGGTTCGCGGACCGGGTCGCGGCATCAATTTGAGCTAACGGAAAGCTTCCCGGTTCGCGGACCGGGAGCGAAACAAAAAAAATATTTAAAAAAAATTATTAATAAACATATAAAATATATTTTTGGATTTAAAGAAGAATACATTTTACAGCTATAGATATTAGCTTTTAAAAAACCAATGAAATTCACTGAAAAAAACATAGGTTATAGACCATATATAGTTAGGAATTAGCATTTACAAAACCTTGAAAATTCACTGAAAAAACCATAGGTTATACACCATATATAGTTAGGAATTAGCATTTAAAAAACCTTATTTTACTCACACAAAACCAATGAAATTCCATATATAGTTAGTTGTACTAACTATATATCGCGCACCCGCAATCCACTGCTGATCATGTCACATATTACATCATTCATGACATGGTCAGTGACATCACTGATGACATCACTGATGACATCTCAAATGACATCACTGATGACATCACTGATGACATCTCAAATTACATCACTGATGACATCACTGATGACATCTCATTTGACATTACTGATCACATCACTGATGACATCATTCATGTGATAATACGATGAACCTCTTCAGACTCTAATATAACCTTAGATACACTCAGTGTAAACAGACACTCACAGACTGTCACTCATCCATGGAGTTACTTACACACCTAGTCAGTCATGCAAAGAATCAATCACACCTCCATTTTCACAACTATACAGTTATACACACCTTACTTATTCAAACATATACTAAAACATATTTACTCACTTATACAATCCTGGATACAAGTGCACAATGATCCATACAGCCACTCACACATTCACTGGCTCTTATGCACAGTTATTTATATATGTCAACTCTCACATGTACTGTATTTTACATATGTACTTACTTTGACATGTAGCACTGAGATATCCATTCACTCACCAATACACTCATGCACACAGTCAACCGCCCATACAGCTGTTTCCACATGCACTTTTGAACCCATACATCTATGCACAGAGTCATACACCTCCCAGCCACCCACACACACACTCAGTCTCCCATACAAATGCTTGGGCAACCAATCAATAACCCATATAGTTACTCATATAGCTACTGATCAACACATGCAGCAGTTTACAGAAGAACAGACATAATGATGCACAAATTAAGACAGTTTAGTCACTAACCCATGCACTCAGTGAGACACATTTAACCACTCACTCATACAGTCAGTCATGCACCTACTAAATCCTTCATCCAGACACTTATACATCCACTCATTCTTAAATATGTAAGACATATTTTAACTTTACAGAAAAATACAGTCACTGGATGTTGTCATCAGTGATGTCATCAGTGATGTTATTTGAGATGTCATCAGTGATGTCATCAGTGATGTCATTTGAGATGTCATCAGTGATGTCATCAGTGATGTCACTGACCATGTCATGAATGATATAATATGTGACATGATCAGCAGTGGATTGCGGGTGCGCGATATATAGTTAGTACAACTAACTATATATGGAATTTCATTGGTTTTGTGTGAGTAAAATAAGGTTTTTTAAATGCTAATTCCTAACTATATATGGTGTATAACCTATGGTTTTTTCAGTGAATTTTCAAGGTTTTGTAAATGCTAATTCCTAACTATATATGGTCTATAACCTATGTTTTTTTCAGTGAATATATACATATATATACATATTGTTGTGGAATACGGAAGGTGAGCTCTCGGCCCACCAGAAGCAACAACTTGTGGAACATATATATATATATATATATATCCAAAAAGCTCCTCCAAAAGAAGAAACAGAGACCACTTGCGGGGATTCAAGGAGGCATTTAATCTCGAGGCTCACAGGTAGGCAAATGCATTTCGGCAGTTATCTCCGCCTTCTTCAGTGCCAGAGGTGTTGTTCACAAACAGTGCAATTCAACTTGCAGATTTAAATATCTCACTGCATCCGGTTACGTGATTGGTGACTCCGCCCCTATAATGAGTCTTACTGTGGCGAGTTTGAATAGCGCCTACAGGTCCCAGAATGCCACAGTTGTGTGGGTTGTAGTATTGGTGGGGAAATAAAGTCACGAAATTTACAAACTCTCCAAGTCTGTGTGCCCTCCGAAACTGCATGTCTCCTCTGGTCCCCTATACCGCATAAACCTCCAAAACCAGAACGGGATCTTTGGGGTGGGAGGTTTGGGGATGAATCCTCCAGACCCAACGTGCAGCCAATGGCGACAACACCACCCGGCTTCTCCCTGGATTGGGGGTGGAGAGCGGCCAAAATCCAGTACCCTGGAACAAAAGCAATCCGCCGAAACAGAAGCCAGCAGCACCGCACCCAACTTTGAAATGCGGGGGTCTCTCGGCGCGATGCTGGCCATCACGCAAACAATGTCCAAAAAGCTCTTCCAAAAGAAGAAACAGAGACCACTTGCGGGGATTCAAGGAGGCATTTAATCTCGGGGCTCACAGGTAGGCAAATGCATTTCGGCAGTTATATCCGCCTTCTTCAGTGCTAGAGGTGTTGTTCACAAACAGTGCAGTTCAACTTGCAGATTTAAATATCTCACTGCATCCGGTTACGTGATTGGTGACTCCACCCCTATAATGAGTCTTACTGTGGCGAGTTTGAATAGCGCCTACAGGTCCCAGAATGCCACAGTTGTGTGGGTTGTAGTATGGGTGGGAAGATAAAGTCACGAAATTTACAAACTCTCCAAGTCTGTGTGCCATCCGAAACTGCATGTCTCCTCTGGTCCCCTATACCGCATAAACCTCCAAAACCAGAACGGGATCTTTGGGGTGGGAGGTTTGGGGATGAATCCTCCAGACCCAACGTGCAACCAATTGCGACAACACCACCCGGCTTCTCCCTGGATTGGGGGTGGAGTGCGGCCAAAATCCAGTACCCTGGAACAAAAGCAATCAGCCGAAACAGAAGCCAGCAGCACCGCACCCAACTTTGAAATGCGGGGGTCTCTCGGCGCGATGCTGGCCATCACGCAAACAATGTCCAAAAAGCTCCTCTAAAAGAAGAAACAGAGACCACTTGCGGGGATTCAAGGAGGCATTTAATCTCGAGTCTCACAGGTAGGCAAATGCATTTCGGCAGTTATCTCCGCCTTCTTCAGTGCCAGAGGTGTTGTTCACAAACAGTGCAGTTCAACTTGCAGATTTAAATATCTCACTGCATCCGGTTACGTGATTGGTGACTCCGCCCCTATAATGAGTCTTACTGTGGCTAGTTTGAATAGCGCCTACAGGTCCCAGAATGCCACAGTTGTGTGGGTTGTAGTATGGGTTGTAGTATGGGTGGGGAAATAAAGTCACGAAATTTACAAACTCTCCAAGTCTGTGTGCCCTCCGAAACTGCATGTCTCCTCTGGTCCCCTATACCGCATAAACCTCCAAAACCAAAACGGGATCTTTGGGGTGGGAGGTTTGGGGATGAATCCTCCAGACCCAACGTGCAGCCAATGGCGACAACACCACCCGGCTTCTCCCTGGATTGGGGGTTGAGTACGGCCAAAATCCAGTACCCTGGAACAAAAGCAATCCGCCGAAACAGAAGCCAGCAGCACCGCACCCAACTTTGAAATGCGGGGGTCTCTCGGCGCGATGCTGGCCATCATGCAAACAATGTCCAAAAAGCTCCTCCAAAAGAAGAAACAGAGGCCACTGCAGGGATTCAAGGAGGCATTTAATCTATATATATATATCCTCGCAGCTTCTGTAAATGGTGTTTGGACCACAGAATAACGGACCACCAAGCAGCAAGTAAGTATTCCAGGAAGATTTATTATCTCTTCATACGGTTTACTTAGGCATGACGCGTTTCGGTTAACAAGTAGCCTTGATCACATATATATATATATATTGGAAACAGAGTTTACAATGCTGGTAATACCATGTGGGTAGGTTACAAAGTGGACGTTACATTGTCCGCGTTGATACCATGCATGGTATTTGCTCGCGGTGTAACTTCACATATTCGTATAAAATATAACATATGTACTTACTTAATAATATTTCTAAATAATTATTTTAATAACTTATAAATTGTTTAAAAAATATTATAAATACATATGTGTCTATATATATATATATACACATACACCAATTATATAAATAAAAAATAAAAAACATATATACCAAATTAAAATGTACATTTTTTTGAAATCTTTGTAAAATACATTTTACACTACATTACCTAAAACAGTAGAGAAAATATTGGACAGCATAGGGGATACAATTACTATTCCTACTCCAGAGAGTGCAACAGTAGGGAAAGTGTTGGACAGCGTAGGGGTAAAAATGGACTATTCCCACTCCAGTGAGTGCAACAGTAGGGAAAGTGTTTGATAACGTAGGCGTAAAAATTACTATTCCCACTCCAGTGAGTGCAACAGTAGGGAACTTTTGGATAGTGGAGGGGTAAAAATTACTATTCCTAATCCAGTGAGTGCAACAGCAGGGAAAGTATTGGATAGCGGAGATGTACAAATTACTTTTCCCATTCCAGAGAGTGCAAGGGTATGGAAAGAGTTGGATAGCGTAGTGGTAAAAATTACTATTCCCACTCCATAGAGTGCAACAGTAGGGAAAGTGTTGGATAACATAGGGGTAAACATTACTATTCCCACTCCAATGAGTGCAACAGTAGGGAAAGTGTTGGATTGCGGAGGGGAAAAAATTATTATTACAACTCCAGTGAGTGCAACAGTAGGGAAAGTGTTGGATAGCGTAAGGTTCAAAATTACTATTCCCACTCCAGTGTGTGAAACAGTAGGGAAAGTGTTGGATAGCACAGGGGTAAACATTACTATTCCCACTCCAGAGAGTGCAACAGTAGTGAAAGTGTTGGATAGCATAGGGGTAACAATTACTATTCATACTCCAGTGAGTGCAACAGTAGGGAACGTATTGGATAGCGGAGATGTACAAATTACTTTTCCCACTCCAGAGAGTGCAAGAGTATGGAAAGAGTATGATAGCGTAGTGGTAGAAATGACTATTCCCACTCCAGTGAGTGCAACAGTAGGGAAAGTGTTGGATTGTGGAGAGGTAAAAATTATTATTACAACTCCAGTGAGTGCAACAGTAGGGAAAGTGTTGAATAGCGTAAGGTTCAAAATTACTATTCCCACTCCAGTGTGTGAAACAGTAGGGAAAGTGTTGGATAGTGTAGGGGTAAACATTTCTATTCCCACTCCAGAGAGTGCAACAGTAGTGAAAGTGTTGGATAGCATAGGGGTAACAATTACTATTCCCAATCCAAAGAGTGCAACAGTAGGGAAAGTGTTGGATTGCGGAGGGGTAAAAATTATTATTACAACTCCAGTGAGTGCAACAGTAGGGAAAGTGTTGGATAGGGTAAGGTTCAAAATTACTATTCCCACTCCAGTGTGTGAAACAGTAGGGAAAGTGTTGGATAGCGTAGGGGTACAAATTTCTATTCCCACTCCAGAGAGTGCAACAGTAGGGAAAGTGTTGGACAGCGTAGGGGTAAAAATGTACTATTCCCACTCCAGTGAGTGCAACAGTAGGGAAAGTGTTTGATAACGTAGGCGTAAAAATTACTATTCCCACTCCAGTGAGTGCAACAGTAGGGAACTTTTGGATAGTGGCGGGGTAAAAATTACTATTCCTAATCCAGTGAGTGCAACAGCAGGGAAAGTATTGGATAGCGGAGATGTACAAATTACTTTTCCCATTCCAGAGAGTGCAAGGGTATGGAAAGAGTTGGATAGCGTAGTGGTAAAAATTACTATTCCCACTCCATAGAGTGCAACAGTAGGGAAAGTGTTGGATAACGTAGGGGTAAACATTACTATTCCCACTCCAATGAGTGCAACAGTAGGGAAAGTGTTGGATTGCGGAGGGGAAAAAATTATTATTACAACTCCAGTGAGTGCAACAGTAGGGAAAGTGTTGGATAGGGTAAGGTTCAAAATTACTATTCCCACTCCAGTGTGTGAAACAGTAGGGAAAGTGTTGGATAGCGTAGGGGTACAAATTTCTATTCCCACTCCAGAGAGTGCAACAGTAGTGAAAGTGTTGGATAGCATAGGGGTAACAATTACTATTCCCACTCCAAAGAGTGCAACAGCAGGGAAAATGTTGGATAGTATAGGAATAAAAATAACTATTCCCACTCCAGTGAGTGCAACAGTAGGGAAAGTGTTAGATAGCAGAGGGTTAAAATGAACATACTCATCAATTAAATAATTATTAGAATTAACCACCTGCGTGCGGCGGTTATTTTTGCGCTGTGCGGCTTTTTTCTAAAAGCTGCGTTACATGACGAGCTGATCTCATCATGAGCATGCGAGCAGCGCAACTCATGACGAGCTCAGCTCATCATGAGCACGTAAGTGGTTAAATAAACAATTAATAATTAATTAATAATACATTATTTATAAATACTAATAAATACATATTAATAATTACTTTATTATAATTAAATTACTTCCCACCCTATTCCTAAATTACAACCCACTCCTAAAAAACACAATTAATATAATTATCAAATCATTAAGAATATAAAAATTAATAACCATTTAATAATTAAGTAATAATAAATGCATTATACATACTAATAAATACAAATTATTATTGACCTTTTTTATAATTAAAATACTTCCCACCATATTCCACTATAAACCCACAACCTGTTACTAAGAAAAGCACACAATTAATATAATTACCTATTCATTAATTAATATTAATGAATATGCAATTATTAATTAATTAATAATTAATTACCAATACATATTAATTAATAAAATATATTTTCTTACAATTAAATTACTTCCCACCATATTCCCCTATAAACCCATAACCCGCTCCTAAAAAAATTAACAGATTTATTATAATCATCTATTAATTCATTAATATTAATTAACCAATTCATAATTAATTAATAATACTTTAATTATAAATATTAATAAAGAGCAATACATAATTATGTTTTTATAATTAAATTACCGTCCACCCTATTCCCCTATAAACCCACAACCCACTCCTGAAAAAATTACACAATTAATATATTCATCTATTAATTAATTAATATTAATTATTAACCAATTAATATAATACCCAATTAATATTTAATTAATTATAAATAATACTAATACAAAGTTAATAATTACTTTATCATAGATAAATTACTTCCCACCCTATTCCCCTCTAAACCCACAACCCACTACAGAACTAAAATACGCAAAAATGTATTTTCATAAAAGTAATTACTGCTAAAAATTTAACACATACATTAAAGAAATACAGTTACATGGACTCCCAAACAAACAGCACCTTGGAAAATGAAGTCTATGAGTAAAAAGAACCTCTCCGGCTTTTGTTGCATGGGGCTGATATTGCAGCACTATTGCAAAACTGGCCCCCAGTGAAAAAACTGGCCCCCACGGCCAGAAAACTGGCCCCCACTCCTTCGGCCCACCGGGGAAATGCCCGATGCCCGCTATGGCCAATCCGGCCCTGGGTTTCTTCCAGCTCCCAAAAGCAGTAACACCCTCCAGAGGAACAAAACTGAAACAAGCACCTCCTGGCAGGTCAGGCCTCTCAGCAGTAGAGTTCAAGGGAGCTGAGGTTGAAGCCTTTGTGTCCCTCAGACTTCAAAACAGCATGCCAGCACACACAAGCCCTTGGAGATTCTTCTTCAAGCAGGTTTCTCAGCAAAGTTCCAGTCCTTGTCCTTTCCTTTTCCAGAAGCAGCAACTGCAGGCCAGCCCCACACAGCACACAGCAAAGAGGCAATGCTCCTTCTCACAGCTGTCCAGTTCTTCTCCTTGGAAAAGGATCCTCTTGAGTCCAGAAGTGATCTAAGGTTTTGGGTTTAAGGTCCACTACCTATACTCCATTTTGTCTTTGTTCTTCTTTGTACAAGGGTGTCCGAGCCCAGTCCAAACCAGTTGTGTCCTCACTGGTGCAGAATGACCACAGGGGGTGGAGACAGCATTGTGCAAAGGAGACAGGCCCTATTCAGGTGCAAGAAAAACTCCTCCCACTACTCCAAATACAGCCATGGTTTATTCAGCTTAGCTCTGAGTCATCCAAGAAGGGCACAGCACACCTCAACCCCCCAGTGACTGTCTACAGTGAATGCACATCCACAGCCCTTGTCATTCCAAAACCAGATAGTCAATCCACAAACAGGCAGAGGAACACAGAATGGTTAAACAAGAAAATACCTACTTTCTAAAAGTAACATTTTAAAACACACAATTCACAGTTTAAAAACAATCTTTACTAAAAGTTGCGTTATTAAATTCCGAGTTCAGAGAGCCTAAACTTTATTCCTCTATCTTTTGCCAATGGGAAGTTATACTTGTCAAGGTGTTACAAAGTATCTCCCATGTTATCCTATGAGACAAATAGCCTTTCAATAGTGAAAAACGGAATTGTCAGTATTTTACTATCAGGACATGTCACACACACCAAGCCATGTCCTACCTTTCACATATACTGCACCCTGCCCATAGGGGTACCTTGGGCCTACCTGATGGGTGTATTACATGTAAGAAAAGGGAAGGTTAGGACCTGGCAAGTGGGTTCACTTGCCAGGTCAACTTGGCAGTAAACGACTGTGCATGCAGACACTACAGTGGTAGGTCTGAGACTCATTTACAGTGCTACTCATGTGGGTGGCACAAGCAGTGCTTGAAGCCCACTAGAGCATTTGCACTTTAGCACTGATCAGCAGTGGTAAAATGCCTAGAGTTGTATAGCTAACAAAAATAGATCAGGACAAATAGGAGGAAGAAGCGCAATGTATGGCGACAGCCCTGCCACAAGGGCCCTTTCCAACAAAATGCAGATTGGAATCACAATTTGCATGAGAACATGCTTTGTATAAATTCTGCATGCGTAAATGTTACCCGTGATCACTCCTGGAAAGCTAAAACTGTTGTAGTTTTCCATGCAGTCCTCCTTAAATAGTTTGGATTAGTTGTAAGTGAGCTCAAATTGAAATCCTACAGGAACAATTTCTGAGTTTCATCTATTCTATGCGTTTTTCTGAATCTGGTCTATATGAGGAATGAAAGGGGGTGCAAATAGAAAATCCCTTGTAAGGACCGTGATTGTGCCTTAATCGCACCTAACAGTAGATTCTTGATATTTTACTGCCTATTTTGTTATTGTTAGAATTAGTTTTTGCTACTTGGAGTAGGTAAAAAGTGTTTAAGCCTGTTTTTTATATACAACTTACACCAGAAAGGTATATTCTCTTGAATTATATGTGAGATCACGCAAGCAAAATGGAAATGTAATTTATGACCAGTTGTTTTTGTTCTGCTTCGACATGCTGTCGAACCAATACTTAAGGTGTGAATTGTACAAAAATTATAGGTTGTTCAAAAGCTTCACATATTGTTTTTTAATAGATGTGTCTCTGCCCTAGATCCATCTGGCTTAAAAGATTCTGCAAGAATAATTTAAAAGCTCCTGTAGTGATATCTCTTTAGAAATGTTTGGCATATTGTCTGAAAGCAGAAAAGAAACCCTTCTCATTTCAAAGAAAGGGCTCCCAGTAATTTCATGAAAGCGAAGTTTAATGCTAGCCATCTTTGTAGAAAATACCTTCAGCTCCTGTAGTTTTTGAACATGTTTGTTGTAATATGCTGTCAAATGTAGTAGTGGGAATGGATTCATGCTGTAGCTGTTGTACATTCCTCCCATGGAGCAGATGTCCCAGCAGCATTAACATATGCAGCATGTCCCTATGTTCACAAGATCAAGCAGACACAGTAGTCAACTCTTGCTCTTCAAGCAGGCAGCCATGCAAAAGAATGTCGCCTTCTGTTTGGAAGCATCTTCCCCACAGATGTCATTATGTTTGGACAGCAAACCTTGGGTGGGCGGATAGAGGAAAGGCATTATGAGGAGAAGAAAGTTATAAACGGATTTTTCCAGGAGGAAAGTGATGTACTCAAGCGCAGACTCCTAAATTATATATTTTTTTCCTTTTCTATTCTTTTTTTATTACAAAGGTACAACAAGTGTAAAGCAAGCAGTTTCAAAGCTAACGCGGTCGGATTTTTTTGTTATTGAACGTGCATTGATTAAAAATATTGTAAGTGTGGTTGCTGACACACACACAAATGAGTAGACACTGCTTTATTACACTCAATACCCATGCACATGATTATGTGACTGACAGTATCTTGTTGTGTCACTCTGTCAGTTTATCTAGTTTTCATAATGTTAGCTTTAGTTTGTGATAGCACATAAATATGCATTAGTGTCACTGTGTGCCCTGCACACCAAAGTAAATGACACAGTGTCTGTTGAATTCCTGCTTCATTCAGTTTGTGGGTTTGTATGGTTCCAAGGTATGTAAACCGCGTGTTTCAGTTTATGACTGGGTCCGATGTTTGTGTTTATATATATCACACTCTGTATGCTAATTTCACATAGTGTTATCACATAGTCTCTGTACCATATTATTTGTCAAATTGCCCCAAGTCTGTGTATCACAGATGTTTTAATGTGCCATGAGGTATTCTATGTTTCACAGTGGGCGTATCACAGGTTGCATGACACAGTGTGATGAGAAGCAGAGCACATGCATCAAAGCAGCAAAGTGATGCTTTCCTAATGGCGTTGTTGTGTCCTCCCCACCTAAGTCACTTGCCTTCCTCTAGCGATGACTGAGAGTTGTACATGCACAAACTCAGTGGCAGGTAGCCACAGCCTGGAGCACAAGAGCAACTGTAAAGTGATACACCAACAAATTGTCAGATAAAGATTTTCAATTTTGATGTTGATAAGTGGTACTGATATGGGGCATGAGCCACAAATGTCATTTTGTAGTATATAAATTAGTATTACAGGAGTAATACTCGTATTCTACAAAATGCAATTCACAAACATGTGGCCGGAGCCCTTCGCATCTCCTACAATTTTAGCGTGAAGATATCCATCACAGTAGCAGAAATTTCCAATAACATGGGAAATGTTACTAGTGGTAACTTTACACTTGTAAATTATTTTGTAGGATGATCCAGCTTCTCATTTGATGGGATGGAGATGTGTCAGTCCATACCTATTTGTAAATCTCCAGTCAGAAATGGTGAACAGCACAAAATGGGGAGTTACACTTAAATTACGAGTAAATCTACACATGCATAAAAACCATCTGATATTTGCCATTGTGAATTGGCCCCTTTGTGTCAGTGGCCATAAAGTGACAATGTTCTCTGAAAAATCATTCATTATGCATGCTCATAGAAGATGGTTCCTGATACCAGAAAGATGTAGTAGAAGTGGCCATGTTAGAGTGAATGCCTTTGCTACCAATATAATAAGAAACAATGAGAATGCTTATGGTTATAGTTGGGGTGTTTTGAAAATGCACGTGCACCAAAGTTTTTTGGTGCTAGGTAGCTGTTAATTAAACAATTGTAAAGTGGACTTCTTTGGTTAAAAGCCTAATATTGGTATATAGCTAAGAGGCTTATTACGAGTCTGGCGGACTCTTGAGGTCTTCCAATCACCCTATTATGACCAGGGCAGTCCGACGGCCCTGGGACCATCGCTACTGGCAGTGACGCAGACGTCATGATGTCACAATATGATTGGTGGGGCCGCAGTGGCATGCCAAGCATATTACTGGTTTGCTAAACCGCCACACTTTACAAGGCGGTGTGACCGCAATGAAAAGTGTGGCAGTGAGGAAACAAAGGTTCCCACTTACATGGCCCACGAGTGCCTCTGGGCCATAGGGTGCATGCAGGGGGGCACACAGTGTGCCCACTGTATGCATGCACCACCATGTTCCAGCACAGAACGAAATGCACAACATTGTTTGTGCATTTTGGTCTGTGCAGGAACATGCTTTGACGTTCCCATTGTAGTACCTATTTTAAAGGCAACACCGTGGGAACAGCAAAGAACTGTCCACCATCAATATAAAAAGTGTTTTGGCTTAAGCGGAGTGGAAGCAGGGCGGCAGCGTGGCGGGCTGGCTCCCACACCGCCACAGTCATAATAAGGGCCCTTAGACTTCGCAAGTTAGAAGAAAGAGTGTCCAAACTTTGGCTACTGCAATGGGGAAATATGTACCCCAATAGTTTGAAGTAATTCCATTCTGCTGTTTATTATTTGCTATTATTTATTTCTAAGCATACGTTTGCAGAACCTTCCTGTCCCTCATTGTAACACACAATGCAACTTAAAAACAATACATTTGGCACCTATTGGACATGCTGATGGGTAGCCATTGAACAGTCACGTTTTTAAGGGTTTCCGATAGCGGAGAAGTTGTTTTTCTGCTGGTTAGTTGGGTGGGATGTAGGGGTGAGGGGGATTGACATTTCACAACTCGAGTGCTCCAGTCAATAAAGGTCCATTTCCATAGATGACTGTGCAAGACTTTGAGACAGTTCGATAAAGATATCCCTCTTTGAATGTTTAGAGACGAGGTCTGACCCTTACAAAAATGCCCACCTGTGAGATGCACCGTGATTCATTATTCTGCTTGTCTGAACTGAGTGGACATGCAGCACTTGGCTGGCAGAGAGGCGGACAGGACTCCAGCACTGATCCCGTCCTTTCTATACATCACGTTTCCCTACAATGCCCTATCTGATGAACTCTAAACAGCCATTAAAACATCTGCAACAACGTGATGGGCTACTTTCAAAACCTTCTGGAAGACAAGAAATAAACAAAGTGCAGTGTGGGCTGATCCAAAATGTGAAAAACAATTCAAACAAACAACAGTTGTGTAACTTTTACTGTTTGTGACTTGAGTTCTGACAGACATCTAAAGCTGGCTGTTGCCAAACCTTAATTAATGTACAATACTATGAATTAGTCATCAAATTATCATATCAGCACCATAGAATGTACCTAAATTCTAAAAGGAAATGGTCGAGCTACATGTTGTTGAATTTTAACTTATATTCTATTAAACTTATTTATCTGCACATGCATGCAAGTAGTATTGGTGCTGTCGAAAAATAAGTAATTAAGAACATATTTAATGTGGTCAAACGATAAAAGTCCCACTATCAGAAATCTAAAGGGGCACAGATTTAAAAGAATCAATTTTTAGCCTTATGCTACCCTAACAGATTTTGCTCTTTAGAAAAGTTCTGCAGCATGCACTAGCGAATCAGGAATAAATCTTCTGCCGTGAAGTATGATGTCCTGAGTTTTCACCATGCTTGATGTGTGTTTTGGTAAATAAAAAATAAAAAAACAGATGGGTATTATCAGAACTCAGGTAAAATTTAGCCTCAGCAGAGTGGAGCAATGTAGCCTGGGGCTCGTACATTTTAAAGAGGAACAATGATAATACAGATAGATGAGCCCTGCAGCAAGCCAAAGCTGATCGTGGGATGAAAATGATGACATTATGACAATCTAGGGTCTATCCTTCAAAAAACAGCTTGTTCCAATCTGAGATATAAGATGACCAGTTAGGACATAGGCTGAGGAAGGATCTAATAAATTGAGCCCCACTCATTAAGAATGACCACCAACTTGCATAGAGTGTCAAGTACATAAAAATTATCCACTCTGTATTTCAGTCCCCTCAAAAACCTCCTTGTAAATTATTGAACTCACCTTCTTCCACAAATTTCTTTAGCTGTGCCAGGATCACATTTTCAAATTTTCCTCTCAGTATGGCACCTGAGAAATAGTCTGATAATTTATTACTCAGCTCATGAGAATTCAAAGAAGGCTTTTTAAGAGGGGGCTCACTAAGCGGTTTCCTGCAGGAGGGAAACTGCTTCCATTTGGCGAGCTGTTGATTAACAGAGCTTTTTCACTAGAGAGTGATGGGCAGAGTGCCTACATTATTTACTCTTGCTGGCCAAATTACACTCTAGAAGCTATCAGGCTGGTGGTTGTTTAACACAAAGCTGGAACTCTGTTATTTGCCCAAAATTACTTGGGATAGTATTTGAAGGGGTTGGGAGCGGCAGGAAATAATTGTCCTTCTCAATTTGCGCCTAGTAATATGTGATATCATTTTGAAGATAGCGGAAGGTTCCTTGAGATGTGTGGCTTGGTTTTAATCCATTCTGTGGAGTATATAATTTTCAAATATTTCATATGTTGTTTTAAACCATGTAGATTTTTATGGACTCAAAGGAGTGTTTTCACCTCAACCTCCTTTCTGTCTGCCTGCATTTAAGTATGACTTACTAATTGGAGAACAATTGTTTTCTCTTGACATTAGGTTATATGGATTTACTTCGGTTTTTAATGGTACTTAATGACGAAGGATATCTACCAAATTTGTAATAAAAGCGTCTAATAACGAGCCAGAGTTTCAATGAGGGACTATACTTCTTTTATTGATTATCTTCTAAATTATCAATCAGTACAGCGTTTTCATGCTGTTAAAACAACACAGGTAAGTAGCTGTATCCTGTACCAGGTGTGAAGTATGAAATTAGAGGAAAACCAAAGTTCTGTGACATCCAAGCTCAGAGGCTGCTAGATCTGCCACTGGTGAATAGTCACAGTGGGCAGTGGCATAGGAAGGGGGTGCAGTGGGTGTGGCCCGCCCCGGGTGTCATCACTGAGAGGTGGTAACAAAATGGCAAAAATATGTGTTTTAAACACATATTTTTGCCATTTTGTCAAGCTGGAGGTGACAATAAATTTTCTGCACCAGGTACCACCTGACCTTGCTACGCCACTGACAGTGGGAAGGGAAACATCAAAACATATTGTGGAACTATAACCTGATCTAAATTCATACTCCACGGCTCTTGTGAAAATTCATATTATGGAAAGAATAAAGATCATTCATTGCTAACACAACTATACCTACATTTTGAAATGCAATACCCCCAAACAACCTAAATGACGCTTTTACCTACAGATGTGCTCTAAGCTCTCCCAGGGAGAACCCTTGTACTTTTACATCACCAATAGAGCTACACCCATTTCCAGACGTCTCCCCCTCCAACCATTCAGCTCTCTCTCCTTCCCCATCAACTTCCTTCCCTTTTTATCTGTCTGTTAACCACAAAACTAAAAAAAGTATAAACCACCTTATTTACTCATCTTTTCAACGTACTAAAGTTAAGTTCCCCTCCAACAGGAACTATAAACAATCATTTAAAATTGAAAAGAGTGCAAGCTTACCCTCACACAAAATTTGAGAATGGGTTACATATACTTGAAGCAGCCGTGAGGACTTTCTTGACTTGCGCATACATATGGCAACCTGGTTTTTGCTATGCCCCATTGTATTTAAATTAGCTAGTGTATGTACAAAAAAATGTATTTGGATGCCTTGCCCTTTGTTGACGAATTTTTCTCTTATAGGCATGTATTTCCCATTTTTTGATGCAGTGGATTCGATTAGTAAAGCCAGTGCCTGAAGCCATTATGTTGGGAAGTGGCTTGAAAGGTAGGCCTCTGTTCTCTGAAAGGCCACTTTGAAATGGATACGCCAGCTTGCTGCACCTTTATTAATTGTTCCTTTATGAAGCTCATAATCATTGTATTGACAAGAGTGCGCCTAGGTGTCTGACTTAATTTTAAGGTAAACATTGTATTTGCTTGATCAGGGTTTAGTAAAGAGAGAGAATGACAAAGGCGTGAGAAAAATAGGCAGAAAAGATGGACTAGAATAGAAACAATGGTAGTGCATATATAAATAATGAGAGAGAAAGGACTACAAACTGTTGAAAGGAAGAAGATGAACTGCTCCGGACATTGATGGCAATACAGCTGCAGGCTACAGGCTGTGAGGACCATGGCCAAGAAGCACTGAAACCGAGCTACAAGAGAAGTTTGCAGATCCCAAAGCAGACAAGAAAGACATCGACTATGGACAAGAGCTCAGGTAGTTGTGCCGCACAAATCTAGACATGGCAGAGGCGGAAGAGGCTGAAGAGATATGGAGTGAGGAGGGAGGAGTGGTGTCATCTAAGGACATATGATTTCTATTCCAGGTGCGTGAGAGCAAATGGGGTTCTGGACAAGAAAGGGGGATCTAGGGGAAGGGGAACAGGATACGTGAATAAGCCAAAAGTGTGTTTTTGTAGTTTTTGTTTTCGGCCTTTAATTTACTGATTCGTTTTTCATTCTAGCTTAATGAAAGGGAAGGTTGTTGAACAGTGAGAATAATGCTTCATCAAAATTCCCTTAATTTTTTCCTATTATCTCTAACAAGAATATAGAATTCCAGAAAATCAAGCAATAGCGCAGGAGGAAATAAGCAAAATTAAGAATACAAGATAGAACAAAAAAGATAGTCAACCGAAATAATGGAACAAGAAAGAAAACAAGTAATTCCAGAAAATGAAATGGATTAGGGATATCCATGGGGACTCTGGTAAATAAAGGGGAGGCAAAATAAAGGTACAGACACTATACTACTTGTTTCATATCCTTATTTATTTATTTTGCCATTTATTATTGTTTATCAGCCTGTTTTCTTGGTGACACATTTCTGCGGATGGGAACAAGACCTTGTAGATCACTAATCCTGTGGACAAGAAAAAGATTGACTGTTTAATTGGATACTTAACGAAGCTGGAAAAGTGAAGCGTCTTTAAGACTTTAAAACAATAAAAATTGCAATGTCATTTTTTTAAAAATCTGCTTCCTGTTGTTTTAAAAGTGAGTTGTAACCTTACAAGAGGGGTGAAAATTGTGAAATTCCTGGCCTACCAGAAATGGAGGTCTTGGTTCAACAGCTTACAGAGGAACAGAAAAAACGTGATTGGGCTCTCTAAAGATATGTCTGATCTTCTTAACAGGATCAAGATTCTCTACAATAGATTGTTCAAGCTCATTTAGAACAGATTAGTCAAATAAATCCTAATCAAGCAATGACACTTGATAAACTAACGTAAATACTTCCCTAACACAGGTGTAACCCGGAGTTGCTGTAAGTGATGTTACAAAAATATGCTCCAGGAGAGGACCCCAATATTTTTCACTAACTTTGAGACACTTGTGCAGAGTGCCGAATAGCACATAGGGATGGGGACAACACATATCACTTCTGTTAGCTGGATAATTACAGGCAACCCTGCTGCCAGTCCGGACAGAAATAGAGCATATTTGAGAGATTGAAGATCCATTTAGAGACTTTCACTTCTGAAACTCTTGGAGCACTCTATAACTGAATTAAAGATAAACACTTCTGAACAATTACCATTTGTAATTTACTCTTACACATTTAAATAACTTTACTACGTTCCGCTACTCACTAAATCCGAGTGTAAAGTTACTCAAAAGTGTAAACCTAGGCAATAGGGCAGGCAAAATACTAGCACACAGACTATGGGCACAGATGACCCAACACTAATTCCAGGAACTGAGGGTCCTGACGGGGAGGGGTTGAATTCTAATGATTCAATAGCAGGCGGATTTGAGCAGTTCTACTTTGCTCTTTACTCTGCAGAGACGCTTGATGACACGGCGGTGGTAGATTATGTCGCACAGTCTTCAGTGATCCAGCTCCCCGAATCTGCAGTGGTCAAACTGGACAATGATATTAGCTCTGAGGAGGTAGTCTGTGCTATTCAGAGGCTCCCCCTTGGCTAGGCTCCCAGCGAAGATGGGTTTACCTCTGACTTTTGCAATACATTTGCGCCCGCCCTTGTCCCTTTGCTCTCCCGTTTCTATAATTTGTTTAACACTACCGGGTGTCTTGCTCCCTCCATGCAGACGGCTGCAATTGTGGCCCAGCCGAAGCCAGGAGAGGACCCGAGGAGATGTGCATCGTACCAACCTATCTCTCTATTAAATATAGATATGAAAATCTTCACTAGCGTGCTGGTTTTCCATCAAGTGCTGTACATGCAGGGTCTCATTGACCTGGACCAGTCCGAGTTTATCCCCGAGAGGTGCTGTACTGATGGCACTAAGCAACTATGGCAACTTTTTGATAAATCACAACCCTCCCAGACACCTGCCTTGCTCTTGTCCATAGATGCAGAAAAGGCCTTCGACAAGGTGCATTGGCCCTACCTCCTGGCAGTGCTTTCCAGATTCGGGCTGGGGGGAGATTTCGAAATTGAATGTGCTGTAACTACACTTCCCCAGTGGCAAAGGTCCATGTGAATGGAACATCATCCAGTCCCTTCAAGATCTTGCGTGGAATAGGACAAGGGTGCCCCCTCTCTCCTTTACTATTTGCGCTCTAGATGGAGCCATTTCTGGGATCCGTATGGGAGACAGGGAACACAAAATTTCACTCTAGGCCGTCCAGCGTCTTGAGATCTTCACCGGTGAGTAGCGCGCTTGACAATTCCCAGATTGATTGACAATGTGTTGCTGATTCTAACTCAGCCGTTCCTGTCCTTGTGCCCACTGCTGCAGGCCATGGCCGATTTTGTGCAGTGTCTGGCTTCAAGGCCAACCTTAAGAAAACATAGGCCCTCAGCCGAATGATTCCTAGGGATGATAAAGCACACCTGACAGCCCTGTTTCCCTTCGCCTGGGCGACCGAAGGGGTGACATATATAGGATCGCAGATTTTTTCCACGCCTGAGCGTACGTCTCAGGAACACTATGCTCCCCTTCTCGCTATGGCGAAATCTGAACTCGCTGCCTGGAAGAGGCACACCTTGTCCTGGTTGGGCAGGCTGTTGGCCGGGAAGATGACTTTACTCCTGCGCTTCATACACGTGATGCAAACAATACCGCTACAGCCCCCCCATCGATCCTAACTAAGTTGCAGAACCATATTGGAGACTTTGTCTGGGCAGGCAAAATATCCTGCATGGCCCGGCAACAGACATAATTCAAACAGAAAGATGGAGGGCCGGGAGTTCCCCATTTGGAAAGGTATTACCAGGCAGCCCAACTGCACTATATGGTAGAATAGCATAGAACGGAATCTGAAAAACACCGGTGCTTCATTCACCGTGCAGTGGCCGCGATTCACCTATGGAAGTTCCATGGCCGCCGAAGAAATACCAGCCCACGGGGTGTACATTTCACCTGTCCCAAGGGCCACAGTGGGGGTATGGGAGAGGGTACAAGTAGCAAGATGCCTCTCCACACGGATGTCGCCTTTGACCCCATTCATTGGCCACCCGGAGTTCCATCTGGCACTGAAGGTAGATGGATACAATAAATGGCAGGACACCAATTGTAAGAGGCGAAGATTGACGGATTTCACCCGCTTCGCGCTGGATATGGCATACCCCAAGATGCTTACTGGCAATATATTGTCCTTCAACATTGGGTCACGCAACCCTAAGTACTCCCACACTCTAGTCGTCCCTTGACGGATTTTGAAAAATGGTTTGTCATTTGCGACTCGGACAAACATTTACTCTCAGACATATACTCCTTCCCCTCCATACCTCAAAACCACACAAAATCAACAGTGCAGTGTAAGTTGGAGTCTGAATGCGAGCAGAAATATGTTCTCAAAGATTGGCAGGATATCGTCCACAGAGCAGGGGCGTCCTCATGCAGCACAGCGGGAAAGGAGATGTTCTACAAAATTGCTCATTATTGGTATTCTACTCCAGTTTGAGTGGCCCGTTGGAGAGCGGGCTGAGATCCACCGTGTTGGCACGGCTGCAGACAGGAGGACAACCTGACTCATTTGCTGGGGGGCTGCCGAAAGATTCAGCAGTCTTGACAGCCGACCTATCTGACAATGACGCCAGCTATTAGACGCAATTACTTAGATTCTCAAGCTACATATTACTGGGTCTGCCTAATGACCTGACCTACCCTCTCAGATCCTGCCCTGGAAGAGCTATTAACTTGAGGCTAGGAACGGTGAAACAGAACCTCTTTTCTCTTTGGGGCACTGATGCAACTCCGACTAGATTGGTTATAAAACTATGGGAACTCATGGGTATGGAGAAGCTTACAGTTAGTGTGATGCACACAATACCACGCTTTGACAAAACATGGGGCTCCACTATTAGATTCCTAGCGACAAAGTTTGTCAAACTACTTACAGGTTCTTCACCTTACCCAGGCCTTACAAATGGCAGAGTAACTGTAAACCGGAGTTGAAATGTCACAGCCGCTAGCTTAACGCAACTCTCAATTGGTGACTTTCATTTCTGGCTGTCAAGTGATTTTCTCCCCTGTCTTTTCTTTATATCTATTGCCCTTTTTCCCTCGGTTTCTTTTTGCTCTCACAATGGTTGTTATTCCCCACTGGCCCAAGAATGCAGGTGCCGGCTGTTGTTCTTAATTTATAAAATCAATAAAAATATTTAAATAATAAAAATGTAAACTTACATGTCTCCACCTCTACATATAAAAGTGTAAGGTACTACTGCCAAAAATAAACAGCAGTAGGACTTGCACCACACATGGGCAACCACTTGTCCTGCAACAACATCCCGTAGAAACTATATACTTAAATAATTAGCATAACAATATTTTTACTAATTTATTATAACATTTCATAAACTTTGGTTTCCAATTTTCTCTGTATTTTATCATAGAAAGAGCTCCATTCCAACTGTGGAGTTTTTCTATGGTAAAATATATGGAAAAGCAAAATAGTTTATTTAATGCAGCAAACATTTGTATAAACAGTTTATTTTAAATATCAATCAAAATTGATTTTATATTTTAAATGCAGAACAAGGTAAAACCGCGGCCCTCATCCTCCTGGACCTATCGGCCGCCTTCGACACCGTGTGCCACCACACCCTGCGCTCACGCCTCCACAACTCAGCAATCCGCGACAAAACCCTGAACTGGATCACCTTCTTCCTCACCAGCAGAACCCAGAGAGTCGGCCCCCCCATTCCGATCCGAAGCCATCACGATCACCAGCGTGCCTCAAGGATCATCCCTCAGCCCGACCATTTTCAACATCTACATTGTACCACTCGCCAACATCGTCAGAGCGCACCGCCTCAACATCATCTCGTTCGCCGATGACACCCAGCTGATTCTCTCCCTCATTAAGGACTCGGCCACCGCCAAATCCAACCTCCACGAGGGAATGAAGGCCGTCGCAGAGTGGACAAAGACCAGCCGCCTGAAACTGAACTCGGAGAAGACGGAGGTCCTCATACTCGGCTCCACCCCCTCCGCATGGGATGACTCCTGATAGCCGGCCACGCTGGGAGCTGCCCAAACACCTTCCAACCACGCATGCAACCATGGTTTCATCCTGGACTCAACGCTCTCCATGACCCAGCAAGTCAACGCTGTCTCCTCCTCCTGCTTCAATACCCTCTGCATGCTCGGCAAGCTCTACCGATGGATCCCCACTGAAACTAAGTATGGGCGAATTTTGCGAATCAGCGGTCCGCGAATTCGCAAATAAATCCACGAATTTTCCTGCGAAATCGTGTATTTTTTGCGATTTGCAAAAATAAATAATAATCCACATTTGTAAAGCGCACAATCACCCGTAAGGGTCTCTAAGCGCTGGGGGCCGTCAGGAAGATTAAGCAAGCTATTGCCCAGAGTCACATGGTGCTGGGCTAACCTGCCGCCGGAGCCGGGGATCGAACCCTGATCCCCAGATTCCAGCGTCAGTCGCCCTGGCCGCGGCGCCACACCTCTCCCACTATCCATACTTAACTGGAGTACTTTCTACTGGCTAACCAGTAAGTGCTACCTCGTTGGGTAAATGTATCGTGCTTTTCCTACACTACAGCTGCGTAAAGGCCCAGAAGAGTGGCAAGTCACCACATGTGTCTGTGACTTTGCCACCGCGCCCATCGGCGCTGAGGTCCCTCGAGTGAGCTGTCCATCACAGTGGGGGAAAGGGCGGGAAGAGGTTGCATAGCCTAGTGTGTGTGGGGCCGGTCTTCTGTGCGAGTTCACATGCCTCTTGTTTATAAAGGGTGAGAGTCCGATCAGAGCAGCAGATTAGGAGAAAGCAGTAAGTGCTACCTCGTTGGGTAAATCTATCCTGCTTTTCCTACACTACAGCTGCGTAAAGGCCCAGAAGAGTGGCAAGTCACCACGTGTGTCTGTGACTTTGCCACCGCGCCCATAGGCGCCGAGGTCCCTCGAGTGAGCTGTCCATCACAGTGGGGGAAAGGGCGGGAAGAGGTTGCATAGCCTAGTGTGTGTGGGGCCGGGCTTCTGTGTGAGTTCACATGCCTCTTGTTCATAAAGGGTCAGGTGCCGAACAGAGCAGCAGATTAGGAGAAAGCAGTAAGTGCTACCTCGTTGGGTAAATCTATCCTGCTTTTCCTACACTACAGCTGCGTAAAGGCCCAGAAGAGTGGCAAGTCACCACGTGTGTCTGTGACTTTGCCACCGCGCCCATAGGCGCCGAGGTCCCTCGAGTGAGTTGTCCATCACAGTGGGGGAAAGGGCGGGAAGAGGTTGCATAGCCTAGTGTGTGTGGGGCCGGGCTTCTGTGCGAGTTCACATGCCTCTTGTTTATAAAGGGTCAGGGACCGATCAGTGTAGCAGATTAGGAGAAAGCAGCAAGTGCTACCTCGTTGGATAAATCTATCCTGCTTTTCCTACACTACTGCTGCGTAAAGGCCCAGAAGAGTGGCAAGTCACCACGTGTGTCTGTGACTTTGCCACCGCGCACATAGGTGCTGAGGTCCCTCTTGTGAGCTGTCCATCACAGTGGGGGAAAGGGCGGGAAGAAGTTGCATAACGTAGTGTGGGTGGGGCCGGGCTTCTGTGCGAGTTCACATGCCTCTTGTTTATAAAGGGTCAGAGTCCGATCAGAGCAGCAGATTAGGAGAAAGCAGTAAGTGCTACCTCCTTGGGTAAATCTATCCTGCTTTTCCTCCACTACAGCTGCGTAAAGGCCCAGAAGAGTGGCAAGTCACCACGTGTGTCTGTGACTTTGCCACGGCGCCCATAGGCGCCGAGGTCTCTCAAGTGAGCTGTTCATCACAGTGGGGGAAAGCGCGGGAAGAGGTTGCATAGCCTAGTGTGTGTGGGGCCAGGCTTCTGTACGAGTTCACATGCCTCTTGTTTATAAAGGGTCAGAGTCCGATCAGAGCAGCAGATTAGGAGAAAGCAGTAAGAGCTACCTCGTTGGGTAAATCTATCCTGCTTTTCCTACACTACAGCTGCGTACAGGCCCAGAAGAGTGGCAAGTCAACTATCCCAGCAAAATACTATTAAGTGTTGCAGAAAAATATATGAAGAAACCATCTCACACATAAATAAACTCACACATAAAATGGTGGGCTTCACAAGCACATGAGGAAGAAGGTGGCAGAGAACAAAGGAAGATGTCTGGGCCCCTGGAGACATCCCTACCCTAGCGACTAATAGGCATATGATGGCTAAAATAATCTTACTGTGCACATACAATTAAAACAAAGTCCAGCTACAGTAAGAAAATGAAAAATACGTTAAAAACATACATCACTGGTCAACTGCATAGTACCCCCAAAGAGTAAAATACCACTTTATAATGTCAAATCTGGATAAACAGCAAGACCACATGGAAAAGGTAGAATTGTATATAAACCCAGGCTTCCACCACTCTAAAACGCCCATTGAGCTTATCTGCTTTATCCACTTCAAAATGGGTCTGACTGTACCCTTTACTCCAAATCCCAGTCCATTCAGCAAGACAAAATAGAAAAGTACACAAATGGAAAAAAATGTACTGCACTGACTTTACTTGATTCCTTTAAAAAAAAAAATGAAAGCTTACAAGACTTAATGATGCAGCAGAGATTAGAGACGAAGGATGAGAGATGCTTTCCCTCCAGAAATTAAAATGCGAAATGACCAAGAACTGTTCTAAGAACAGGGAGCAATTGTCCAGATAGGACGAAGAAGTTGATACTGTATGTATACTAGCCTCACTCTCTATGACACTTCCTTTCCCAGAAAAAAAAGAAACATAAAAAAGATGCATTTCATGCTCAAAAAAACCCCAAATGGTCCACTCAGGAAAAAAAATCAACCCAAAAGTAATCTTCAAATTAAATTTAGCTGTACCCTCGTTAATCAACTGCTTATCATGTTCCTGTTGAGTGTGTTGTTCTCATGCTCCCACAATAAGATGTTTACCCAGACGGACATCTTATTTACACAACTGTTGTAATGGTGTAAATTCAGCCATTGCGAGTAATTTCCACAATGCGAAATGACAGAGATTAATATTTTCTCAAACATTATTTCATAAAGAAATATTAATGGATTAAAACACCATTTTCGTTTTGAAATTAATGGCACAAATATGTTAGCACCTGGGTGTAAAGCAGTTGTGAACCTCTGCTCCCCAATCACCAACAGATGGGTTAGTTGAAAGATACAATTCAACTTTGAAGCTAACTCAAAAGGACATTTTAAATATGCAGGGTTGAAACTGGAAAAGGTATCCCTTTTACATTGCTACCTGCCACCTCGCTCCTTTGATTTCCTTGTACATAGAGCCTCCCTCATCCAGTTAAGAATTGTCTGGGCCAGTCAGACCTTTCTTATTTAATTTGTTTTTAATTTCTTTTACATTTCTTTTCCTTTTATACTTTCTTTTCTGGGGTTGTCAAGACCTGCTTTATTCTTATTTTGCATTTATTTGTTTTAACTCTTTTGTTTGCTAGTATGCAGTATTTTCCCCTGTTTCAACTGCCTGCCCTTCTCCCTTGCTCTGTAGGTTGGACTCTCCCTCTGTGCATGACTCCCTTGCATCCCACCTCCTGAATCACTGCTTGACTTCCACCTGGCAACTTAAAATGGAGCCTGCAGTATGGATACACAGCAGACACAAATCCGCCCTGCACAACTATCATACTCACCTGCATTAACACCTTCTATGCTCATGACGAGCTCAGCTCGTCATGAGGCACGGTGCTTGAGTGCTCATGACGAGCTGAGCTCGTCATGAGCCATGGAACGCTCACACGCAGGAATTATTCCCCTGCTGTGCTGAACGTTCCACAGAAACGGGTGTGGTCATGACGAGCTCTGCTCGTCATGAGCACACGAGCACTGTGCCTCATGACGAGCTGAGCTCGTCATGAGCACGAGGGTGCTGTGCGCGCCCCCCGCCCCCCAGCACAGCGGGGGAATTACTCCCGCTGCGAAGGGGCTAAACCAGACAACTTTCACTGGGATCCACATTCAGGTAAGCTCTAAATCTGCAAGAGAAATCTTCACCATTGTGAAGGAGTTCTGCCAGTCTTCCTTCGATAATAAAATCAGGCAAATTTATGAAAACGTTGAGCCACAACCCTCACTGGACCAGTTAGATTTCATCACCCTGCCCTCTACTACTACCTCAGGGGTACGTAAGACATTCCTCTTCAAGACAAATACTGAGAAAGTAACCAGAACCATACTCGCAATCAAATCTGGCCTGCATATTGATCCCTGCCCTCACTACATTTTCACAAATAGCCAAGAACCTTTAGTCGCCTGTATCACCACACTCTTTCTTTACTTGCTATCATCTGCCTCACACCACCAAGACTGAAAACTAGCACAGGTTCTGCCCCCCCAAAAGAAACCATTAGCTCGTCCCAAGTTCTTAACTAATTTCAGGCCCTTTCCTCTTTTACACTTTCGAACAAACATACTCAACAAACTGGGTAATTTGCAACTCACAAATGACTTAGAAACTCATCATCTTCTTGATCCATCAAAGTCTGGATTTTGGTCTGAGCACAGCACCAAAACTGTCCTCATCGCTGCTACAAAAGACATTCACAGCATTGCTAGGGAGCCCTGGTTCTCTCGAATCTATCAACGCCATTAAATATGGTGCACCGTTCCACTCCTCTTAAGTGCCTATATGAATCGGGCATCTGCCTGAGGGCCCTCCAGTGGTTTCAATCTTTTCTATCTATCAGTTCACAATCCATCTTCCTTATGCTTTTTTACTCTAATTTTGTTGTAATTACATGATGTATTCCACAGGGCTCTTTGCTCGGGCCACTTAAATTAATATATACATGGCCCCCTTGCAGTCTTTATCAGTTCCTTCTGCTTCAATGCAATATCCAACGTGGTGGACTCTCAGTTGATCCTCTCTCTATTGAAAGACACCAACAAAACCCATGCCAACTTCAAAGTGTGTGTCCTTGCTTGTCAAATGGATGATCTTCAACTTCTTACAAATTAATGGTGACAAAAAGGGAGATAGTCCTGTTTCAGAAATGCACAACCCTCTTGTCTGAAGTCTGGTGGCCAATACAAACGATCCTGCCCCAAAAGCCAGCACAATCCGCCAGAAAACTGTGAATCATTTTCGACAGCCACGTTTTGATGGCTCGCCATTTCACATCAGTCTCTGCCACCTGTTTCAGCAACTTCAAGATGTTTGGAAGAACTTTCAAATGGCTCCCAATAGGCACAAGGAAAGCAGTTGTGCAAACACTCGTAACCTGTAGATTAGATTATTGTAATACTCTTCCAGTTTTGAAGAGGCTGCAGATGGTTCGGAATGTGGCTGCCTGGCTAGTACTGAACCTTTCTCATTGCACCACCATATCCAGCCACCTCAGCACTCTCCCCTGGCTCACAATCCACAAGCATTCTTTTGAACTCATCTGTCACACATATAGGGCTCTCCACAACTTAGACCGCCTTTTCCTCTGCAACAGAATCCAATTTCATATTCGGAGTGGCAACTTCGGTGTGCTTCTCTCTTTCTTGCCTTTACCCTTTGTCATCTATGCACTAGAGGGAGAGGACACTTTTTCTCCTACCTTACCCCTAATGCCTGGAACACTTTTCCCCTACCCATTCGCTCTTCCAGCTCCTTATTCGTTTACAAAAAGAAACTCAAAATGTGGATGTATTAATATCCTCTATCTTCTTCAACCTTCTCCAAACATTTGTGCTAGGATACCCTTTGTTGGTGATTTGCAGGTGCTACAAATTCAAATAACATAACATCAGATGCCAAACTCAGCCCAGCACTAGGTTTTTATCTACTGAATTATTGTATGATAGGATACCCCACTTCCTTTTAGAGATGTCTAATGAGATATGGGAGAAGCAACAAAATAAAGGAAATCCCATATTATAACATGTCACCCAACTGAGACAATAAAGCAAAAACAAGGTAACTAGTGAGAGAAAAAGCTCAACATCAGCTGCAACAGTGTTACAATAAAGACAGTAAACTGATTAAATTTGAAATTGGTGATTGGGTATTATTGTGCTTTCCTCTAGTGAAAATAAAATGATTTCTACATGGCATGAGCCCTATTAAGGCCCAGATGCACTAAGCATTTTAATGGTTGCAAATGTGACAAATTAAAATGTCTTTTCAATTTACGACTCCTGAAAAAGGATTCTGAGTGGATACTGTTTTGGCATTTAGACAGGGCGTGTTGAAGGTGTCCCTTTCAAATATATAATCAGTATCTATCAGTATTTTGCGAACTAAATCCAGTTGCAAAACATTGAGGGCCAAATTGAAGAAAGGTTTTGCATCGCCTTGTGCAAGGCAAGGGGACACAGGGTGATGCAAAACCTAAAATGAGATTTATCAAGTCATGTAAGGCTACCTTTAGTGGCCCTGGGTGGCTTGATAAAGCTGGAGTAGCGCAAAGACAGTGCAAAACGATGCCTTGCAGTACTCTACGTCCGGGAGGCGTGACATGGGCGGTGTGTGGATGTTCCCAGGTATCCATCCATTCATTCTGACAAATTCCAAGAGTTACCAACATGGATAATCCTGGGAATGAGTCAAAATTGTACTGCTCACCACCCGTGGTGCAACAAGAAGAAATATCTTTATTCATTTTTTTAGGTGTGCAGTACACTTACAAAGAAGAAAATGCCTCTGAGAATTGTTTGCATGCAGGAAGGTGCCCATTCGTGCACAGAAACAATCCTGTCTACCATGCATTCACCCTTGCATCAAGGTGCAAGGGTGCCTCTATTGGCACTAGGCAGCAGCTTGTGCACCAGCAAAGGCACAGAGCAGGAATGCACCGCATAAGTTTAATACGGTGTATTCTTACTCTGTCCCTTTCACGCAGGCCAGTAAGGTTTCTTGCTGCATTGTATTGCGTGAATATTTGCTAACTGCAGAGGTGAAAAACGAAAGACTATTACTGAAGTAAGCCTTATCATGCACTGCTGGGATGTGAGACAGTGTGCTCCCACCCTCTCTGTTTGAAAAGGCTCCTTTGAGCTGACAAGCGCTAGCTGATACACCTGCTCCCAGTGAGCAGTACAGAAACCTGAGAAGACTTTGGCCAGCCTTTCCAGCACCCCCAAAACAATGTGTTGTTCTCTTCTGAAGAAGGACAACAATCCAGAAACACGTGTCTAGAGATACACAGCAGTGGCTGCACCAACAAGGGTTAAAAACGAAATACTGTTAATGAAATAAGTGTTATCATGCGCTGCATTTACCATGAAGCATCGGGGTGCACTGAGTGCTGGGATCTGCTTCAACCCTGTTTTTATTTGTTAACTGTGCCCCTGATTTTCTTTTACTGACACCTGAAAGGATTGTTAACCCATTTGCAGAAGAGAATGGGTTCCGTTGGGAGTCCTTCCCATTGGAAGTGTAAAAAATAAATTGTGTGAGAGGAGGGAGTCAGTGGTTCACAAACTGTGAAGAAATATTAATCTTTAAAAAAAGGGTTTCTTTTTAAACACAATACCGCTTCCAAAATGGGCTGCATTTATAAAAAAAAATATCTTTATGAAAAAGCAATGCAAAAATGGTGGTTCTGTTGAATCCAATGGGCCTCCATTCCTGTGAAGGCATCCAATCACAGTGAATCAAAATTTGAGACTTCCCTCATATAATATACATAAGGTAGGCCAGGTTCCAACCCACTATGATCCTACATTTTAAGAACCAACTTACTAGTATATAGGTCAGTTCCTAAAATCCTTCTCTGGATGCAATCAGTAAATAGTCCATATGCCCAAGATCCTTAAAAAAGGTTGGTAATGTCACCAACCAAATGGAACTTTCAGAGAGGGAAAAAGAAACACAAATATTCCATGTTCATTGTTTAAAAAGAAGGATGAGATGTATACTCTATCAACTGGTTTACTTAAGTGACAGAATTCTTATTGAAATAGAGGAAATAAGAGATAAGATCTGATATGAAGGATTTCAACTGCCTGCCCTTCTCCCTTGCTCTGTAGGTTGGCCTCTCCCTCTGTGCATGACTCCCTTGCATCCCACCTCCTGAATCACTGCTTGACTTCCACCTGGCAACTTAAAATGGAGCCTGCAGTATGGATACACAGCAGACACAAATCCGCCCTGCACAGCTATCATACTCACCTGCATTAACACCTTCTATGCTCATGACGAGCTCAACTCGTCATGAGGCACGGTGCTCGTGTGCTCATGACGAGCTGAGCTCGTCATGAGCCATGGAACGCTCACACGCGGGAATAATTCCCCTGCTGTGCTGAACGTTCCACGGAAACGGGTGTGGTCATGACGAGCTCTGCTCGTCATGAGCACACGAGCACTGTGCCTCATGACGAGCTGAGCTCGTCATGAGCACGAGGGTGCTGTGTGCGCCCCCCGCCCCCCAGCACAGCGGGGGAATTACCCCCGCTGCGAAGTCGCTAAACCAGACAACTTTCACTGGGATCCACATTCAGGTAAGCTCTAAATCTGCAAGAGAAATCTTCACCATTGTGAAGGAGTTCTGCCAGTCTTCCTTCGATAATAAAATCAGGCAAATTTATGAAAACGTTGAGCCACAACCCTCACTGGACCAGTCAGATTTCATCACCCTGCCCTCTACTACTACCTAAGGGGTACGTAAGACATTCCTCTTCAAGACAAATACTGGGAAAGTAACCAGAACCATACTCGCAATCAAATTCTAAAGGTTCTTCTGTTTCTGGCCTTGTTCGTGAAATGGTTTAATGCTATTGCACTACTCTTCATAGTTCTCAGTCTAAATCTCCCTTTGAAATTATGAGGGGTAGGGTTCCCAGTACGAAGTTGACTCCCTCTTGGCTTAAAGATTTGGTATTACAGTCTGATCTCACGAGGGATTTTCATGTGGCTGTGTCTTCTTCTCCTTCTCCTTTACATATGCCTTCGGGTGGTACATTTATGAAACCTGCTTCTAGTAAGATTTCTAAGGGTGATCTTGTTAAAGTGAAGTCTGGTAGAGTTTCTGGTGGTTTGTCAAAATTTCGAGGTCCATTTTCTGTAAGGATGGTTAACCCCCATTATGTGGTACTCTCCAATGGGGAAAAGTGGAGCTTGAGGAGGGTAGCTCTTTATCAGAAAGCTTGTTCTGGTACTAGTTTTCAGGTTTCTCATTCTGTTCCTCTTCAGGATCAGCGCGATTGTAGTAGTGATTTTTCTGGTTACATGTTTATTTCTTCTCACGATTTGCCTTCTTCAAGTTCTGTGCAATTGTTAGGAAGGAGTAATGGTGGAGGTGATGCTCCAGACTCCCAGTCCAGTAGTGGGGTTTCTAACCAGTCTGTTCTTTCTCCAACTCCTGACTCTTCTCAGCCCTCTTCAAGGTGTCCAAGGTCTCGCAGGCCACCCCTGTATTTAAATGATTATTGTTGTGATTGATCAGATGTCTAATGAACCGAGGTGTATTCCCTTCTTCACACCTCCCCTAGTGTTTTACAATTTATTTATTTTCTCTTCTTCCCTTTAGAGTTTATAGTTTGTTTTGTTTTCAACGAGAGAAGATGTGTTGTATATTATTCCTACCTTTCTTTCCATGACTTTCTCTCCTGTGGGCTTACCTCATATGTTCCAGAATGTGTGTGGCTCTGAACTCTTCCTGGAATTCTAGGTCGAGTCAGTTTGTGCCTGGCCAGCTCCTTTTGAAGATGTCTTGCTGTTACTCTCTACAATAAACCTACTGTACTGCACTTGAAGCTCTGGAGTATTTATTACACAAATCTGGCCTGCATATTGATCCCTGCCCTCACTACATTTTCACAAATAGCCAAGAACCTTTATTCGCCTGTATCACCACACTCTTTCTTTACTTGCTATCATCTGCCTCACACCACCAAGACTGAAAACTAGCACAGGTTCTGCCCCTCCAAAAGAAACCATTAGCTCGTCCCAAGTTCTTAACTAATTTCAGGCCCTTTCCTCTTTTACACTTTCGAACAAACATACTCAACAAACTGGGTAATTTGCAACTAACAAATGACTTAGAAACTCATCATCTTCTTGATCAATCAAAGTCTGGATTTTGGTCTGAGCACAGCACCAAAACTGTCCTCATCGCTGCTACAAAAGACATTCACAGCATTGCTAGGGAGCCCTGGTTCTCTCGCATCTATCAACCCCATTAAATATGGTGCACCGTTCCACTCCTCTTAAGTGCCTCTATGATTTGGGCATCTGCCTGAGGAAACTCCAGTGGTTTCAATCTTTTCTATCTTTCTGGTCACAATCCATCTTCCTTATGCTTTTTTACTCTAATTTTGTTGTAATTACGTGATGTATTCCACAGGCCTCTTTTCTCGGGCCACTTAAAATAATATATACATGGCCCCCTTGCAGTCATTATCGGATCCTTCTGCTTCAATGCAATATCCAACGTGGAGGACTCGCAGTTGATCCTCTACCTATTGAAAGACACCAACAAAGCCCATGCCAACTTCAAAGTGTGTGTCCTTGCTTGTCAAATGGATGACCTTCAACTTCTTACAAATTAATGGTGACAAAAAGGGAGATAGTCCTGTTTCAGAAAAGCACAACCCTCTTGTCTGAAGTCTGGTGGCCAATACAAACGACCCTGCCCCAAAAGCCAGCACAATCCGCCGGAAAACTGTGAATCATTTTCGACAGCCACGTTTTGATGGCTCGCCATTCCACATCAGTCTCTGCCACCTGTTTCAGCAACTTCAAGATGTTTGGCAGAACTTTCAAATGGCTCCCAATAGGCACAAGGAAAGCTGCTGTGCAAGCACTCGTAACCTGTAGATTAGATTATTGTAATACTCTTCCAGTTTTGAAGAGGCTGCAGATGGTTCGGAATGTGGCTGCCTGGCTTGTACTGAACCTTTCTCATTGCACCACCATATCCAGCCACCTCAGCACTCTCCCCTGGCTCACAATCCACAAGCATTCTTTTGAACTCATCTGTCACACATATAGGGCTCTCCACAACTTAGGCCCCCTTTTCCTCTGCAACAGAATCCAATTTCATATTCTGACCAAGCAACTTCGGTCTGCTTCTCTCTTTCTTGCCTTTACCCTTTGTCATCTAAGCACTAGAGCGAGAGGACACTCTTTCTCCTACCTTACCCCTAATGCCTGGAACACTTTTTCCCTACCCATTCACTCTGCCAGCTCCTTATTCGATTTAAAAAAGAAACTCAAAATGTGGATGTATTAATTTCCTCTATCTTCTTCAACCTTCTCCAAACATTTGAGCTAGGATACCCTTTGGTGGTGATTTGCAGGTGCTACTAATTCAAATAACATAAAAATCAGATGCCAAACTCAGCCCAGCACTAGGTTTTTATCTACTGAATGATTGTATGGTAGGATACCCCACTTCCTTTTAGAGATGTCTAATGAGATATGGGAGAAGCAACAAAATAAAGGAAATCCCATATTATAACATGTCAGCCAACTGAGAGACAATGAAGCTAAAACACGGTAACTAGTGAGAGAAAAGCTCAACATCAGCTGCAACAGTGTTACAATAAAGACAGTAAAATGATGGAATTTCAAATTGGTGATTGGGTATTATTGTGCTTTCCTCTAGTGAAAATAAAATGCTTTCTACATGGCATGATCCCTATTAAGGACCAGATGCACTAAGCATTTTAATGGTTGTAAATGTGACAAATTAAAATGTCTTTTTAATTTACGAATCCAATTTTAGGAGTCCGAAACTATTTTTTGACTCCTAAAATAGGATTCTGAGTGGGTACTGTTTTGGCATTCAGACAGGGCGTGTTGAAGGTGTCCCTTTCAAATATATAATCAGTATCTATCAGTATTTTGCGACCAAAATCCAGTTGCAAAACATTGAGGGCCAAATTGAAGAAAGGTTTTGCATCACCATGTGCAAGGGGACAAAGGGTGATGCAAAACCTAAAATGAGATTTATCAAGTCATGCAAGGCTACCTTTTGTGGCCCTGGGTGGCTTGATAAAGCTAGAGTAGCGCAAAGACAGGGCAAATCGATGCCTTGCATTACTCTGCGTCCGGGAGGCGTGACATGGGCGGTGTGTGGATGTTCCCAGGCATATATCCATTCATTTTGACAAAGTCCAAGAGTTACCAACATGGATAATCCTGGGAATGAGTCAAAATTGTACTGCTCACCACCCGTGGTGCAACAAGAAGAAATATCTTTATTCATTTTTTTTAGGTGTGCAGTACACGTACAAAGAAGAAAATGCCTCTGAGAATTGTTTGCATGCAGGAAGGTGCCCCTTCATGCACAAAAACAATCCTGTCTACCATGCATACACCCTTGCACCAAGGTGCATGGGTGCCTCTACTGGCACTAGGCAGCTGCTTGTGTACCAGCAAAGGCACAGAGCAGGAATGCACCGTATAATGTTAAATATGGTGTATTCTTACTCTGTCCCCTTCAAGCAGGCCAGTAAGGTTTCTTGCTGCATTGTATTGCGTGAATATTTGCTAACTAAAAAGGTGAAAAACTAAAGACTATTACTGAAGTAAGCCTTATCATGCACTGCTGGGACGTGAAAAGGCTCCCTTGAGCTGACAAGCGCTAGCTGATACACCTGCGCCCAGTGAGCAGTACAGAAAGCTGAGAAGACTATGGCCAGCCTTTCCAGCACCCCCAAAACAATGTGTTATTCTCTTCTGAAGAAGGACAACAATCCAGAAACACGTGTCTAGAGATACACAGCAGTGGCTGCACCATCAAGGGTGAAAAACTAAATACTGTTAATGAAATAAGTGTTATCATGCGCTGCACTTACCATGAAGCATTGGGGTGCACTGAGTGCTTCAACCCTCTTTTTATTTGTTAACTGTGCCCCTGATTTTTATTTACTGACACCTGAAAGGATTGCTAACCCATTTGCAGAAGGGAATGGGTTCCGTTGGGAGTCCTTCCCATTGTAAGTGTAAAAAAAAAATTGTGTGAGAGGAGGGAGTCAGTGGTTCACAAACTTGGAATAAATATTAATCTTTAAAAAAAAGATTTTTTTTAAACACAATACCGCTTCCTTTAAGGAAAATGGGCTGCATTTATAAATAAAATTATCTTTATTAGAAAGCAATGCAACAATGGTGGTCTGTTGAATCCAATGGGCCTCCATTCCTGTGAAGGCATCCAATCACAGTGAGTGGTGAGAAACACAATAATTTTTAGATATGTATCCTGCTCAAGGTTAGGCCAATGCCTAGTTGGAATACACCACACATTCGGAAGGGTAAGAGACATTGATGCAATGGTAGCCACTATAGTATGGCCACTGCAGAATATATATCCACACACTCAGGGCCCAACACATGCATACACCTGGGAGCTACGACAGGAACCTTCTTGACCTTGGCATACCAGGCTTTTCATTCCCCCAAGTTGATACTTCATACCATATCGAATAGGGGCTATTGGGATACCAGCAAATGACACTGAAGTCTGATATCTGATATGATGGTGAGATACATTTCTGTGTCCTAATGAGGCAGTCTTGCATTGGACTACAACGTACTTTGCATCCACTAACTACAATGCAGCCCCCATCCTGCACCCTTCTGCATCCAATCTACTCCATCTATCACGATCTGCTGAAGTATACTTTCATTTGTTGCCATAAGTGGGACCGGTACACCCAGATGTGGGTCCCTTGCACAAAGGGTGTCACTCAAACCAAGATATTTCCAGCTGGTGAGCCCATAACAAGGGCAACACCGGTCCTGGATTGCCTATGTTATGGTTCAAGGAGGGCCTGGATTGGCAGTTCAGGCTGGACTGTTCCCATTAAAACAGGTTCAAGACTGATTTGTATATATCTGGGTCCAAATTGAGCTGATATGGTGTGCAAAATAACGATGGAGTAGGATATGGCCCAAGTAATTACAAGCCGCTGAGATTAATTCATGCATTCCATCCCTCAGCTGTTGTATACTTTCTAATGTTGCCCTAAGTGGGATGGGTATTCCCAGACGGGGGTCCCGTGCGTGCTATGTCACTGGAACCAAGCTATATACAGCTGATGAGCCTATAACAAGGGCAAAACTGGTCCTGGTTAGCTTGTGTTCTGGTTCAGGGAGGTCTTGGCTTGGCAGTTCAGGCTGGACTGTTCCCATTGATGCAAGGCCAAGGCTAATTTGCATATAGTTGGGTCCAAACTATGGTGGCATGGTGTGCAAAATAATGATGGACTTGGATGTGGCCCTGAGTAATTACCAGTGGCTGAGATTAATTCATGCATTTACATCCATCAACATTTTTATACTTTCAAAGGTTCACACTTAAAGCATCTCAAACAACAACCACTCGCTTGCCAAAGACCAATGTGGTAAGGAGGCTAAGTATGCCATTTTAAAGTTGCATGCTGCATCACCTGAGGTCTCTTTGTATGACCCTTATATCTTTTAGCCACCGAGCATTTCAGATACTATTCACAGAAGTGCTTGCTGGCAATTGGAGGGCCCAAAACAAGACTTCATGAAGTTGCCTGATTTGATTCTCTAGACAGTTAAAAAGAATATCTCAGGCATAGGTTCAACCATGTCTCTGTCAGATGAGGTGGTTCATGATATTTCATCTAAAGTGAAGTCAACTCTATACGCAAGGATCTGGTATTCTTCAGCAAATTACTTGACTCAGCGGAAAAGAGACTAGATGGCCTGGAAAGCAGACTTAGCTGCACTCTTAATTGGGGACGAGATATTTGTTAACTAAATGCCAAAGTCATTGACCTATAAGAATGTACTGGTTAGGACAATATATTCTTCTGTGGAGTTCCTGGAAAGGCAGAAGTTGAAGATATGATAGGATTCCTAAAGAACCTCTTCCTGAGACGGCTGTATGTTTCCTTCCCGGAATAGGATTAGAACACAGAATCAACAAACAAAAAACGCCCCTGCATCATCAACCATGCTGGTCTCATAACTCAAATGGTGAAGAAGGAGAGTAGGCCATTCATTTTTGGAGATGATCCCATGTATGTCTTTATGGATCTTTATGAAATGGACATTAGGAAGAAAATGTTTCTCGGACTGTGTCACCAGATGGGGCAGTGTAACATTTAATACTGCTTACTAGAGCCTGCGATCATGGTAGAGTCCCTAGATGTCAAGACTACTGCACATTATGACTATGAGGCATTGTTAGCTGGGATGGACAGTAAGGGGCATATTTATGTAGCTTTAATGTAGTACAGTGCAGCAAGCCACCTTGCTGTGCTGCGCGGCATGAAAGGGAAAGGGAAGGAATGCACCATATTTAACATAATACAAAGCATTCCTGGCCTTTTTTTGCGCTGGTGCCCTTTTGGTCGGCTAGTGCCAATGCAGGCATCCTTTCACCATGGTGTAAGGCTGCCTACGATGTAAGCAGAATTGTTTTTGCGCAAGAAGGGACAACTTTTTTGCGCAAACACAATTCAACCCGAGGCATTTTCTTCTTTCTATGTGTGCTGCAAAAGAAAGAGGAAAACACAAGGAGAAATAAACATATTTGTCCTCGTTATGACTCTCCCCCCCCCCAATGGGGAGGCATCCATTTTGACGCATTCCAAGGTCTACCATTGTTGGTAAATCTGGCAATGCGCCAAAATCCATGGGTGAATGTGAGGGAAAACCCAAGCTCCACCCATGGAAAGCTTCCCTGGGGAAATTAATGCATAGCAGCGAGTTGCGCTGCTTTGCATTACTCTGGAGTTATCAAGCCACAGAAGGCCATGTAGGATGCATGGCTTGCTAATTCAATCTTAAGAGTTGGGTCGCTCTTGCGCCCTGTTGTGTGGCACAAGGGCAATACAACTCCTACATGAATATGCCCCATGGGATATTGAAACCGCCATCGCCACTGTCCTGGGTCATTTGGAGAAAATAAAGGACCCACACATGCATCATCAACACAGCCGTCATGCACAGGACAAGGCCCTTAGGATAACGTGCAGATCTTCAAACAGAGTCAGACTGAGCCAGATTATTGAAAATGTGTAGCGAGATACAGATACATCAATGTCCCCTCTGAGAGGAAACCCCTAGACTCACTTTGAATATTTCTCCCAGTTTCACAGCACCATTGCTACAATTGTGTTGTGAAAAATGATCAGTATGTTATGCCTGTTGTTTCCTCTACTGGTTTGAACACACAAGAACGTCTGATTGAAGACTGCGAGACCACAAACACTTGCATGCCCCTTAGAGTTTGTGTGTGTGTTCGGTGTGTGTGTGTTTGTTTTTGTGACTGTGGAAATGTACAAATCGAGGGTGAAATCCAACAGATACCCCAGCATACTCAAAGGAAAGCACCTGTACCCAATTAGTTACTGCAGAATACATTTTGTAGGGAGCTGTAACACCCCAAACATCCCTATTGATGCTGCAACCCCACACATCATATTACAGGCCTTAAATAGCTGTAAACTACCAACACTGGACCACTGAGAAGGTATTTCCCCGAACATTGTAGCTCCCCATTTTATGACCAGATGCAAGGCCTGTGTAAAGACAAAATTGCTAAAGAGGAAATTGGCCAGGCTATTTCCTCTCTTCCTACATGCAAATCTCTCAGGTAGTATTGCTTCCATCGTGAATTCTACGAGACCGGTAGCCATCTACTAACACCACTGCTGTATGATGCATTCAAAGAGACAGAACAGACTGGCTCACTGACTCCATCTATGGGTCCTTATCCCTCTTACTCAAAGAGGGAAAGGACTCATTTGACTGCTTCAGATACCACCCTATATCGCTGATAAATGCTCACATGGAAATTTAGTCAGCATTTCTTGATACCCGGATATGCAGGGCGATCCCATCCCTCGTACACTCCTTGCAAGTGCACATCATACCACGCTACTCATATGTATTTTAACTCAGAATACTGGCATGCATTCTGTGGCGCACTAAAGCCGACCTCACGGAATGTCTAGCTATCTCACTAAATGCTGTGAAGAGCATTTGACCGGCTGGATTTGGGCTACCTCTTTGGGATTCTGAAGAGAGCTAGTCTTGAAAAAGGATTTTATATCTAACATCCTCAGGCTATATAACGCCCCATCTTTGACCAAACCTTGCAGTGGTTTCCTGCCCAGAGTGATATGGGTAGGGTGTTTCCTCTTTTAGTTCTCCTTGCATTAGAACCTACATCAGCTGTAATACAACATTCGGGTAATATTCACAGTATTCAGACCATTAGCCTTGTTTAAGGCATTTTATTTACACCGTTGACATGTTACTGATTTTATCTAAGCCTGAATCTTCCTTTGTGATGTCCTTGATCGGCTGATTATTGTAAATCTTTGGTTACAGAAGAAACTGGGGAACATGCAAAGTAGTTCCCTTGGCAAGCTCCACTACCAAAGGATGCCTTGGCCTTCAGCCCATTCAATGGAGGCTCATGTGCCTCAAATAATGAAGACAACTCACTCAAGTCATTTCATGATCTTTGCATAGAGTTTGATCTGCCAGACTCCTACAGATGGCTCCATTGTCTAAGGAGTCTTCTTTACCCACTGCCGGTCACTCTTCATATATCTTCAATCATGCAATAGCTTCGTAAGTATACTTGAATAGGCATCAGGATTTAAGCATATAGGGTGCTCTTATCACAGAGTTGTTTTCTTGGCCTGCAATGAATGCCTCCCGCCTCTTCTGTCAATCCCAACTGGGCAAGGAATAGTCCCTGGAAGACCAGTCTTCTCTTCTCCTGGACCTTGATATTATGCGATTGGTACCGGGACCCTTCCTTAAACCCCACCCCAGCTGGTGGTGGGGCAACCTGCGTGACTGAGGCTTGACACAAATGTTCTGTGCTTGCCTGAAAATACAACCCTACTGATCACTATTGTTGAAGAGACTGTCAGAGTTTAGAGGGACTATACTCCGCCCAGCACACTTGTCCCTACTGCACAAAGCCACTGATGTAGAGGAATTGTCAGTTCATAGACACTGATGGTTAGCCACAATACTAGTGACGGCAAAATTATGTATCCCGAGGCATTGGCATCAAACCACTTTATCCATATGGTAGACAAAAAATTAGAGCTTCAGCAGATAGCATCAAGGAAACATATTGATTATTAACACAGAGATTAACTGAAAATGTGTGAGGCCCTCTTGTCAGCCCCTTTACCACAGACCTGCACAATGATGAGAATTAGGGTCTCTCAAACAATTCACTCCTGCTCACACTGCTAATGTCTCTATGCTCGACGTGTCCAGTACACATATGAGGGCACACCTTCCTACCCCCATGTGAACCACACCTCCCTTTTACCTCCCCTGCACAGCTATCATGTTATGTGAACTGGCCCATTCACAGGAGACCACTTCACTAGACGTTCTGAACACATGCTCTTCATCACACCTTATGCTAAACTCTTCGAACTTCAGGATCAGCATGCCCCGTGAAACCTGTTGTCCCTCCCTAGGGAAGTAGGTGGAGGTGTCACACTGGAGGCTTCCCCCAACTGATCATTCATATACCCATGAGCCATGATACAGAACCATATGTTACGCCGATGAATGGACTGTAGACCTGCAATACCTCTTTTGTCCGATGACTTTTGCAACACCATCCCTATGACTCTGCGACTGGGAATGACCCCTACTCAATGCACTTCTATGTATAACAATTACCTGGCCCTGTAATTATCCTACTCCGCCCATCCATTAATGCATATAAAAGGCATAAGGACAAACATTCCAGAGTCATCTGACAGACCCCTGAAGGGCATCTGGGAATAATACAATGCACCAGACAGGGAGGGATGTTGCCCTACATTGAATACTCTACTTGTTCAACCTATCAACATGACTAGAACTGGTCCATACCAGCAGCGGCTTTGTTATCCCACAATGAATATAGAGAAGTGGGGCTTTTATTGAGTGCAGGTAGGGAAACACTCAGTGGGGCTCTAGATGAGAACAGGGGCTTAGCTTTAAGGGGGAGTCTGGGATGTTACACCCCCATAAATACATGTATTCTGTAGTAAACAGTTGGGTACAGAGGCTAGCAGTCCAGTATGGTGAGATCTCCTTCTGATTTCATTTAGATTTTTAAATACACACACAGTTGAAAATCGGATTGACTGGGACAGTCCCCTTGGTGGAAAGAAAATGTTGTGTTTGTTATGGAGGTGGGGAGTCATTGTAGTGTGATGCAGGATGTGTGAGGTAGATGGGAGGATGGCTCAGTGTTGATGGGGTGCTAACAATTATGCTGAGGTACATTAAGGGATGATTACAACGTTTTTAATGGGACCGATTGAGATCAAGTGGGATGGGCGAGCTGCTGTTTGCATGACATTAAGTCAGGCAGATCCCTGCTGTGTCCCTCTGAATATTAGCACCCGGGTCTGGGCTCAGCTCACCCATGCCCAAGGCCATCCCTGCCCTTGAGCGACCCACATGCCATGCTTGTGGCCACATGCCATGTGACAGTGGACCCCACCGACCTCAAGAACTTCCGCCCCATCTCGCTCCTCCCCTTTCCTGCCAAAGTCATCGAGAAGACCCTCAACAGACAGCTTGCCGCCTTCCTCGAGACGAACGGATCCCTCGACCACTCGCAGTCTGGCTTCCGAGCCAACCACAGCACCGAGACCGCCCTCATCGCAGCCACTGATGACATCAGATCCCTACTCGACAACGGAGAAACAGCGGCCCTCATCCTCCTGGACCCTAGTGCAGCGCCTCAGCAACACCGGTATCCAAGAGAAGGCTCTGGAGTGGATCATCTCGTTCCTCGCCGGAAGAACCCAGAGAGTCCGCCTCTCCCCGTTCAGATCCGAGGCCATCGAACTCATTTGCGGCATACCACAAGGATCCTACCTCAGCCTCACCCTCTTCAACGTATACATGAGCCCCCTCGCAGCCATCGCACGCCAACACAACCTCAACATCATCTCCTACGCCGACGACACCCAGCTCATCCTCTCCCTCACCAACGACCCAGCCTCCGCCAGAACCAGCCTACACGAAGGGATGAAAGACGTCGCCGAGTGGATGAAGAACAGCCGCCTCAAACTGAACTCAGATAAGACGGAAGTCCTCATCCTGGGACCATCTCCCTCCACCTGGGACGACTCCTGGTGGCCCCCTGCACTGGGCACCGCTCCCAAGCCAATGATCACGCACGTAACCTGGGCTTCATCCTGGACTCCTCCCTCTCGATGACCAGACAAGTTAACACCGTATCGTCATCATGCTTCAACACCCTGCGCATGCTCCGAAAGATCTTCCGATGGATCCCCACCGAAACCAGGAAGACGGTCACCCTGGCTCTCGTCACCAGCCGGCTGGACTACGGGAACACCCTCTATGCCGGCACCACAGCCAAACTGCAAAAAAGACTCCAACGCATCCAGAACGCCTCCGCCCGACTCATCCTGGACATCCCCCGACACAGCCACATCTCCGGCCACCTGAGAGACCTGCACTGGCTCCCCGTCAGCAAGAGGATCATGTTCAGACTCCTCACCCACGCACACAAGGCCCTCCACGACCTGGGCCCCAAGTACCTCCACGACCGCCTGACTTTCTACATGCCCACCGGCCAGCTACGGTCGACCAACTACGCCCTCGCCGCTGTTCCACGCATCCGTCGAGCCACCGCCGGTGGAAGATCCTTCTCCTACCTGGCAGCCAAGACATGGAACTCCCTCCCCATCCACCTCCGGCTAACCCAGGACCATCTTTCCTTCAAGAGGCAACTCAAGACCTGGCTCTTCGAGCAGTGACGGCCCCCCTCCCCCAGCGCCTTGAGACCCTTCCGGGTGAGTAGTGCGCTATACAAATGCCATGATTGATTGATTGATTATTAACTGGCTATCCAGCATCATTATTGGATAGTCCCTTGGATAAGGATCTTTATGGAATTTCAACAATTCCTGATTAGAGCAGACTGCACAGTGTCGGACTGTGTGTCCTGTTGCCGGTTGGTATTTCTGCTTTATCTTGCTTTCCATTTCGCAAGATCTGGACTGCATCTATTTCTTTATTGCTGTGTACTAATTAAGATTGAGGTTCAATTGCCCCTTGTAGGACTACAGTGTATCTCCCATGGAAATTTGAAAAACTCAATTAATATAGAATACATAAAAAAGAAAAGCAGAATTTCAAAAAGAATCGTAAAACACTAAGAAAATGAAAGCAGCAACTGAAGAAAATACAATATAGTGAAAAGAAACTAGTGAAAACTAGAAGTAGAAATGAACACCTATGAGTTAAAAACATTCTTTACAAGTACTTCAGAAGACTTGATAGTGCAGTCCAGTACCTTTGCTTTAAAATACAACAAATCAAACAATTTCGATTTAGCATGTATCATTAGTAGCCTTATAAACATGCAAATCTTTAAATTTTTGCCCAACATTATGTTCACTAAACAGAGCACGAAAATAGTGTCTGTAGCCGCTCTGTGAAAAATCTGAAAATTTTTACTATTTTGTTCAATACATTCCTTAATCGACAAAACCAACAGTCTGTTCTTCATAGAAATCTTAGTCAGTGCGTCTGTACATTCTAGAACAGAAAGCAAATAAGAGAAAATCTTAATGATAGCTCGACTGTGATAAATAATTGATGGAAATTGGAGAGCTTTAGACCCTCATCATGAGTATGAAGCGCTACATAGGTGTCACAGTATAATACAATTATGCAATTGATTTCCTGAACTATACTTCCAATATAGGTTAGAGAATTGTTTTTCCACATGATAAACAACTTCACTAGAGCGGCCTTTTATTCGTCGTTTTTTCCATAACATATATCAGAAAAACAAAAATATGGATCTAGTATAAACACTAAATCACTTGAAAATCAACCAGTTTCTTATATCTATTTCTTCATAGAGCGGGAAAAGAGACAAAGGTACCCGGATTCATAGTGGATTAAGGTGTAAACAGAGCTTAATTTAAGCCAGTTGTTGCAGGTATGCCTTGCTTGACCTGTCAGCCTTCGGGTGTTCTTCCCCAAACTTTTTTCCTTCACCCCTCCTATTTTGCTGAATTCTTTTTTTATTGGCCATAGGACTCTGTACACTTTACCACTGCTAACCAGTGCCAAAGTGCCTGTGTTCACCTCTAAAACATGGTAAAATTGACTTACACCTGTTTGGCATATTTAATTTGCTTAGAAGTCCCTAATAAAGTGGTACACAATATACCCAGGGCTGGTAAATTCATACTACTAGTGGATCTGCAGAACCTATTATGCCACCCACTGAAGTAGTCCCTGAAAACATGTCTCAGGCCTGCCATTGCATCCTGGTAGCAGTTTTAACTGCAGATTCGACTTCCTTATTTTACATTGAAGCCACCCCTAAGGTAGGCCCTACGCAGCCTAAATAGGGCAGGGTGCTTTGTAATAAAAAAGTTCAACATGTACTTTTACGTTTTATATGTCCTGGTTGTGACAAACCCATACATTCATTTTTCACTACTGTGAGGCCAACCTATCCTATAGGATAACATTAGGCTACCTTAATACATTTAATATGTGCTGGGAGCAGGTAGGAAGATTATATTTAGTGTGTGAGAAATTGTAATTTATAATCCTCTTTAATGGAAAAGTCGGATTTTAAATCACAATTGAAAGTGACACTTTTAGAAAGTTGCCATTGCCTTGCCCTAACTATTGGATGCCTGCAGGCTGTTCTTGGATCACGTGATTAGGTGTGAGTGGCAGTTGGCCTTTTATATTCCTCCCAGACAGACCAACAATATAGGGATTAGCTATGCCTGGAGAGGCCATCTCAGGCAGGGGCGGAGGTGGGCTCAGCCCCAACTGACAGTCAATTGGGTTTTTCCAGCCTTCACACAAAGAACATCACATTAGTCCATTGTGCTTGTAGCTAGGCTGTAGCCAGGACATGGAGGCAGGAAGTTAAAAGAAATTGTTTAAAGGGGAACTTCTAGAGTCTTCTCCCACTTCAAAGAAGACACCAGGGACAAAAAAAAGGGCACCCTTACACCCTCCCTTCATTACGCATCTGGACTTGCGAACACTACAGAAGAAGGACACCCTTCTGCCTTGCTGATTAAGGATCACTCTGCTTCTGCAGAAGGAAGACTGGACCTGCATCCTTCCACCCAGGCTAAAATGACTCAAAGGGTCTGCTGACTGACACACTGTTACACCTACAGGTATGGAATAAGCTCCAGAGGACTCCCTGATTCTGCCCAGCTGATCTGATGCCTGGCCCTGCAACTTGATCTGTACTGGACCTGCCTGAGCCCTGATGGCTTCTGCTGATGTGAATTCCTGATCCCCAAAAGGTGCCCCTCAGGTCCTGGTCCCCTGGTGTGGCATCAGTTGAACTCCTCCTTGAAGCAAAAGAAGAAATCATTACGTTTTGGGCAACTGTAAGTGGGCCTGCTTGCACAAAGATCTTGTGGCCTGACAACACAAAGCTCCGTGACCCTGACTCTTCACTCTACAGCAACCGCAGCAATGACTGGCAACACAAGATCTGCACTTCACAGTACAGTATCAACAGCTTGCAATGATCACCAACACAAATCTCCAGCAGCGACCATCATCAACACTCAAAAGGATGTTTGAGCTACAGCGGCAATCATCCATGATGCCCGGCCCTGCTTTTTGTGCTATAGCAATATCCATCCACAATGCTTTCCTTGCACCTCACGGCCTTCTCCACTGCAACAAAGCTCTTTGCATCAGACTTTGAGATGGTAAGTTTTTCAGCAGGGCTATCCTGGTCCCTGTATCTGCCCTATGCTCCATCAGGATCAGCCCGAACATATGATCTTCCCCCCAATCTAGCATTACCAAATGACCATGACTGGCACTTTGTGCTTTTAGGCGCTATATTTAGCAGAAATCTCTGGTTCTCCTGATTCTTTTTTTTGTTGCTTTGGTCTCATTTTATTTATTAAAATGTCCTCTATTTTTCTAAATTGGTTTGGGATTCTTCTTGGATTGGGCTTTCTCCTTTATTACTGTTTGTGTGTTGCACAAATATTTTACAGTTTGCTTGACTACTTTTGTGTCAAGCTATCAGAGGGTTAAGCACAGGTTAATTTAGTTATTTTTGGGTTCATCCTGGCAAGGATTGTGGTTGTTGTCTGAGTGGGGCTTCTACACCTCTCAATGTATAATCCAATTTCTTAAACTATTGACTTTCTATGAGGGGCTATTTGCCTCCTAGCACTACATCTCTACACCTTGCTCCTCAGTCTAATTTCCTGGCATCTAACTTTAACATGATATTTGGAACATGTCCTAAAATGCATCTTCCATTACACACTATTGCTTCCCTCGCTTTTTGAGAAAGGAAAGTTAATGCAGAGTAAGGATGATCTTTTCTCAAATGAAGAGCTTCCACCCTCTGAAGTGCTCTTCTATCTTGGAATGAAGTGGCACCAGACAATTGCCTGAATAAAATCAAATAACAACCTTGCAATCATGGCTCACCTCCTTGGAGATCTTTGATATACATTCAAAGCCCCTTTTATTTCCTTTTTTACAGTCTGTAGTGTTTGAATGTGGAAGAAATAAAGACAAGTTCACTAACTCTAATAGGAAAAAATACAACAGTTGAATTGTCTGCCATGGGGTTAAACATATTTCTTGTTATTCATCACAACACCTATCATTTGAGGCATCAAAACCACAAACAGAATTTTCCTTCCCAACATATGCTTTGAGACATAATCAGCATATCGTCTAGATATACAATCATGAAAGTATGCCAGGATCTGAAATTGGCCACTACTGGTTTCAGGAGTTATATGAAACGCTAAGGGGCTGATGACAGCTAAAGGCAGAGAAGTGAATTCAAATGTCTCTTGACCCAGAATAAATTGCAGAAAAGGAAGGTGAGGACGCCAATTTTGTACTAAATATTAGTATGCTGCAGATTCGGCTTGACCATCTTATCCCCTGTACCAAAGAATCTCCTAAACAGTTTCTTCCCTCCATCAGAAGTGTCAAGGATGAAACTTGAAAACCCAGGAATCTTGTAATGATAATGTTCATTAATTCAGAAAGAAGGTGATCTTGCTACCCAACTGTTTGACAGAAAAAGATGTAGTTGGGTTTGATCTAATGTATGAGGTCTTTCCCACCCTTCACAGTCCGGTTTCCGAGCCAACCACAGCACCGAGACCGCCCTCATCGCAGCCACAGATGACATCCGAACCCTACTCGACAATGGGGAAACAGTGGCCCTCATCCTCCTGGACCTCTCCGCAGCGTTCGACGCGGTCTGTCACCAAACCTTAATTCAACGCCTCAGCAACATCGGGATACAAGATAAGGCACTGGACTGGATCATCTCGTTCCTCGCTGGAAGAACCCAGAGAGTCCGCCTCCCCCCGTTCAGATCAGAGGCCACCAAAGTCATCTGCGGCGTACCACAAGGTTCATCGCTCAGCCCCACCCTCTTCAACGTCTACATGAGCCCCCTCGCATCCATCGCACGCCAACACAACCTCAACATCATCTCCTATGCCGCCGACACCCAGCTGATCCTCTCCCTCACCAAAGACCCAACCACCGCCAGAACCAACCTACACAAAGGGATGAAAGAAGTCGCCGAGTGGATGAAGAACAGCCGCCTAAAACTTAACTCGGACAAGACGGAAGTCCTCATCCTGGGATCATCCCCCTCTGCCTGGGACGACTCCTGGTGGCCCCCGGCCCTAGGCAGCGCACCCAAGCCAACGGACCATGCACAAAACCTGGGCTTCATCCTAGACTCCTCCCTCTCGATGACCAGACAAGTCAATGCCGTCTCATCATCATGTTTTAACATCCTACGCATGCTCCGAAGGATCTTCCGATGGATCCCCATCGAAACAAGGAAGACGGTCACCCAAGCACTTGTCACCAGCCCCCTGGACTACGGAAACACCCTCTACACCGGAACCACAGCCAAACTGCAGGAAAGACTTTAACGCATTCAGAACGCCTCCGCACGACTCATCCTGGACATACCTCGACACAACCACATACCCGGACACCTGAGAGACCTGCACTGGCTCCCCGTCAGCAAGAGGATCACGTTCCGTCTCCTCACTCACGCACACATGGCCCTCCACGACCTAGGACCCAGATACCTTAACAATCGCCTGACCTTCTACACCCCCACCCGCCAACTGCGTTCGTCCAACCAAGCCCTCGACGCGATTCCACGCATTCGAAGATCCACCATGGGAGGTAGATCCTTCTCCTACCTGGTGGCTAAGACCTGGAATTATCACAACAAAAAATACCTGGGGGTCAAATGAAGTAAGTCAGACAGAATGGATCACAACACCAATACTACGCAAATAACACCCGTGAGAACATTGTGCATGTTAATGAATGCAGGCCAGATCAAGGCTCAAGAGCATATGGAGAAAATATTTCCCATCAGAAGCCACACTGTACCGCCCTCTTTCTCATCATTTGGGTTCTCCTTACCCAGGAGACAAAAACGGCCGGTCTGATGTTACCGTGACCGATAAAAGTGACAAGTGGGTAGTATGTATTGTACAAGAATTAAAGTGGCTCCTGAAAAAAAGCAGTGTTTGGTGATGGGAGTGAAAAGTGAAAGGTTATCATAAAATTAGGTGAATCGGGTAGAAAAACGAAATTTATTAGTATCTCCCAATCCCTAAGGTTAAAAAGCAAGTGCAAGTGCGGGTTTGAAATAATAACCGTACTTGATGGTGGTCAACATGTTTCTGCATTAAATAGAACAAAGTTTCTAATGCATTCGTCAGGACCTTGTTAGACAACACTACTGCTTAGAATAAATAATGAAAAAATATCACCTGAAAGTCCCAGGTGTGTACTCAACCGTATACTGTTATCGCATTGTATCACACGGTATTGGATCCAGACAGAAAGACAAACAAACAAGAAACAAAAAACAGAAAACAAAAGGACATGAATAAATCATATTCCCGTAGTTTTTCTACAATAGAAACCACAGTGTGATGGAGACACATTCACAACTACTCGGACAAAAAGTTCCAATGTGCACTCACCCATAGATGATGGTTGAGAGGCTTCACCCCACCTGGCTGCAGCTCAGGTTTGAGGAGCACCGCTCTAAAAATAATTATTGAGTTACTTTTGGAGTTGATTCAACATAGAGTTAAAAGGAAAAGTTTACACGGTGGTAAAAGATGGCATAGTTTCTCCATCAAAAATTACGTTGGTTTAATGTAGATACCCCGCCTGTACTATACCCCGGCGGTCAGACTAATGGCTGAAATGGGATTGTAACGCAGGTATAATTCCGCTAATTTTATTCAAAACCTATGCGCATGTAGTCAAACTTAGATGGAAGAGTTCGAATTTAGCAGCAACACAGAAAGCGAGGCTGCTATTAAGAGCTGGCGCTGCTTCCCTTGCGCGTATTGTTATCAGGCTAGCTGTGTGTATGCTAGCGAGCGAGCGCTATGCAGCCAGCTTACCTTTCCGTCGGTGTCTCCGGGCAGTCGTCTGTACTGTCTGGGGGGGCACCGGCGATCGTAAAAGGGAGATGTTTGTATGCTCGTATTTTGCCAAACAGCGTCACGTGATCAGGGACGGTCACGTGATGCAAAGCATGCTGGGACATGTAGTTCCAGCCGATCTTTCGGAGTAACTTTCTGTCGATAAGGTAGATTAATCTTTAGACAGTGTTTACACAAGGAAAGAAGGTATATTATTATGTTTCAATGCAAATTATTGCTAAGACAAATGATTAAAGATACGTCTTTGGAAAGAAACCATTGTAGTATCTGTAGCGGCAATTGAGAGTGGGTTTTTTTTTGAAAATGGTTTTTTTTTTTTAATATCTGGAGGAAACTCGAGCCTGTATGATGCTGCTAAGTCCCTAAACAGGGATACATGAATTTATGGTGTTAGTCATTTTCAAGAAGATTGAGAGTAAGAATGTAAAATAAGGATAATTAAAATAAGGATAATTAGAGGGACATCCAGGGTATTGGCTCGTTCAGACCCTCCTTATCACTGTTCAGTCGATAGACCCATTTTTGTTCAATTTTGAACAAGAAACGACTGATGTCAGTGCAAAAATCAGGAATATGTGGTTGTTCCAGGACTGTCCAACAGAAGTCATCAGGGCCATGCCCTTTCTCCAAGAAGTGTGCAGTAAGGCGAGTGGCCTGCTTTCGGCAACGCACTGTACTTTTATGCTCTTGTATCCGTGTCCTTATCTTCCTAGTCGTCATGCCAACGTATCGTAGTGGGCACGGGCATGTTATCTGGTAGATTAGATTACTGCTGTTGCAGTTTGTAAATCTATTTTGTGTCCATGGGCGGTTGGTCCCTATATCAACCACGGTGGATTTACAAGTTTGGGGACAGACCGTACACGCCCCACATGGGTGGTGTCCGACAACAGGAGGTAGGTCCCACAGGGTGCCAACTTGTCTTGGTTCCTTGTTCCGTGGGCGTGTGTGGATTAGCTGGTCCTTTAGATTTTGTCCTCTTTTAAAGGCGAAGATTGGTAAAGCTATGTCATCACCTCCGGTTTTCAAGATCGACCAGTGTTTCTTTATGATCCTTTGTACTTGGTTTGATCGACTATTGAATGTATTGACAAAGGCAATGCGGTTGGTCTTTTCTTTGGGAGGGTGTATCTCCAATAGGGACTCCCTGTTATTGTTAGACGCCCTCTTCTTAGACTGACGAATAATCTTCTTTGGATAGTTTTTTTCACTCAGTTGGACTTCCAGATTTTTCGAGTGGGTCTTGAAAGCCTCTTTACTAGAGCAGTTTCTTTGAACCCTGAGGAACTGGCCGAAGGGCAAATTGTCCCTCAGGGCCCGTGGATGACAGCTATCGTATCGCAATAGTGCGTTTCTAGCCATCGGCTTACGATAGAGCTCTGATTCGATGCCAGTTGGAGTTGCATGTAACCTCAGGTCGAGGAAGGCCAAAGATGTCCTGCTATATTCAATGGTGAATTTGAGGTAGGCGTTCTTACTATTCAACCATCCGTGAAATGACACGAGATCTTCTTCCGTGCCCCGCCACACCACCAGGATATCGTCAATATAACGTTTCCATACATGTAGTGATGGTAAGTAGGGATTGGCGGGTGTCAGGACTACTTGCTGTTCAAAGTTATGGACGTAAAGATTCGCCAGGCTCGGCGCGAAAACACTGCCCATGCTGGTCCCGGATATTTGCAGGTAAGTGATGTCCTCGAAGCGAAAGTAATTCTCTTTCATCGCAATTTCTGCTAAATGCATAATGAAACGTATTGGAGTGATAGACTGATGGTTACTCTGCTCCAGCAAAGCCCCTACCACCTCCAAGGTTTCAGTTTGCGGAATTGACGTATACAGGGACTCAACGTCGAACGATACAAGGATGTCCGTTTCGATGTCAAATTGTACTGTTGGAAGGAGTCTCAGGACATCTTTCGTGTCCTGTAGGAACGTAGGCATTGCCTTGACCATGGGGTTCAGGAAATAATCGACAAAGGTCGATAAAGGTTCCAGAACTGAACCAATACCGGAAATAATAGGCCTCCTGGGTGGCGGCCTCTGAGGTTTGTGCACTTTGGGAAGACAATAGAAATACGGTATCGTAGGGTATTTAGTTGTTAGGTATTGTCCTTCCTGTGGTGTTATCCAGCCCTCAGCGGTTGCTTCCTCAACCAGATCTCTTATTTTAGTTTGTATTCTCTCTGTGGGGTCTTCTTTTAGTGGGAGGTATGATTTCTGGTCACTCAGCTGCCGAAGGCATTCGTTTCTGTAAATCTCAGTGTCCAGGATCACTGTAGCACCGCCTTTATCGGCTTGCTTGATGATAATCCTGTCGTTGGATGATAATGATCGGAGGGCCAGTTGTTCATCTCGTGCGAGATTCATGAATGGCCTGGTCTCTGTTTTGTAGAGACGTGTTATATCATTTTCCACGGCTGTTTCAAACGTCAAAACCTTAGGAGGTAGTACAGCACTAGGTGGATTAAATGTGGATGGCTTCTTCAGTCCAGTGTTTTTTTCTTCAATGACAGTACCAATGTTTCTTGGTCTAGAAAAGAAATAGTGTAGTCTTATTTTTCTGAAGAGCTTAGCTAATTCAATTTGGGCTACAAAAGGATCCCCTTTCTGGGTTGCCACAAAACCCAGGCCTTTGTTCAAAAGTCACTCTTCATTTGGAGAGAGTATATGTGAGCTAAGGTTCATCACGAGGCCTAACCTTTTTTAGGGTTTGGCCCGAGACGAGGCAGGGGCAGGAGGAGACAAGGAACTATGCCAGCACAGGTCCACTGGAATACGAATATTCCACCACAATCGGGAATGGATCTCCGCAGCGGGAAGAAAGTCCCGCCAGACACCGCGGGGACAAGCAACCAGACAGCCTCGTGATGAACCATTGGTACTGTCATTGAAGAAAAAAAACACTGGACTGAAGAAGCCATCCACATTTAATCCACCTAGTGCTGTACTACCTCCTAAGGTTTTGACGTTTGAAACAGCCGTGGAAAATGATATAACACGTCTCTACAAAACAGAGACCAGGCCATTCATGAATCTCGCACGAGATGAACAACTGGCCCTCCGATCATTATCATCCAACGACAGGATTATCATCAAGCCGATAAAGGCGGTGCTACAGTGATCCTGGACACTGAGATTTACAGAAACGAATGCCTTCGGCAGCTGAGTGACCAGAAATCATACCTCCCACTAAAAGAAGACCCCACAGAGAGAATACAAACTAAAATAAGAGATCTGGTTGAGGAAGCAACCGCTGAGGGCTGGATAACACCACAGGAAGGACAATACCTAACAACTAAATACCCTACGATACCGTATTTCTATTGTCTTCCCAAAGTGCACAAACCTCAGAGGCCGCCACCCGGGAGGCCTATTATTTCCGGTATTGGTTCAGTTCTGGAACCTTTATCGACCTTTGTCGATTATTTCCTGAACCCCATGGTCAAGGCAATGCCTACGTTCCTACAGGACACGAAAGATGTCCTGAGACTCCTTCCAACAGTGCAATTTGACATCGAAACGGACATCCTTGTATCGTTCGACGTTGAGTCCCTGTATACGTCAATTCCGCAAACTGAAACCTTGGAGGTGGTAGGGGCTTTGCTGGAGCAGAGTAACCATCAGTCTATCACTCCAATACGTTTAATTATGCATTTAGCAGAAATTGCGATGAAAGAGAATTACTTTCGCTTCGAGGACATCACTTACCTGCAAATATCCGGGACCAGCATGGGCAGTGTTTTCGCGCCGAGCCTGGCGAATCTTTACGTCCATAACTTTGAACAGCAAGTAGTCCTGACACCCGCCAATCCCTACTTACCATCACTACATGTATGGAAACGTTATATTGACGATATCCTGGTGGTGTGGCGGGGCACGGAAGAAGATCTCGTGTCATTTCACGGATGGTTGAATAGTAAGAACGCCTACCTCAAATTCACCATTGAATATAGCAGGACATCTTTGGCCTTCCTCGACCTGAGGTTACATGCAACTCCAACTGGCATCGAATCAGAGCTCTATCGTAAGCCGATGGCTAGAAACGCACTATTGCGATACGATAGCTGTCATCCACGGGCCCTGAGGGACAATTTGCCCTTCGGCCAGTTCCTCAGGGTTCAAAGAAACTGCTCTAGTAAAGAGGCTTTCAAGACCCACTCGAAAAATCTGGAAGTCCAACTGAGTGAAAAAAACTATCCAAAGAAGATTATTCGTCAGTCTAAGAAGAGGGCGTCTAACAATAACAGGGAGTCCCTATTGGAGATACACCCTCCCAAAGAAAAGACCAACCGCATTGCCTTTGTCAATACATTCAATAGTCGATCAAACCAAGTACAAAGGATCATAAAGAAACATTGGTCGATCTTGAAAACCGGAGGTGATGACATAGCTTTACCAATCTTCGCCTTTAAAAGAGGACAAAATCTAAAGGACCAGCTAATCCACACACGCCCACGGAACAAGGAACCAAGACAAGTTGGCACCCTGTGGGACCTACCTCCTGTTGTCGGACACCACCCATGTGGGGCGTGTACGGTCTGTCCCCAAACTTGTAAATCCACCGTGGTTGATATAGGGACCAACCGCCCATGGACACAAAATAGATTTACAAACTGCAACAGCAGTAACCTAATCTACCAGATAACATGCCCGTGCCCACTACGATACGTTGGCATGACGACTAGGAAGATAAGGACACGGATACAAGAGCATAAAAGTACAGTGCGTTGCCGAAAGCAGGCCACTCGCCTTACTGCACACTTCTTGGAGAAAGGGCATGGCCCTGATGACTTCTGTTGGACAGTCCTGGAACAACCACATATTCCTGATTTTTGCACTGACATCAGTCGTTTCTTGTTCAAAATTGAACAAAAATGGGTCTATCGACTGAACAGTGATAAGGAGGGTCTGAACGAGCCAATACCCTGGATGTCCCTCTAATTATCCTTATTTTAATTATCCTTATTTTACATTCTTACTCTCAATCTTCTTGAAAATGACTAACACCATAAATTCATGTATCCCTGTTTAGGGACTTAGCAGCATCATACAGGCTCGAGTTTCCTCCAGATATTTAAAAAAAAAAAACATTTTCAAAAAAAAACCCACTCTCAATTGCCGCTACAGATACTACAATGGTTTCTTTCCAAAGACGTATCTTTAATCATTTGTCTTAGCAATAATTTGCATTGAAACATAATAATATACCTTCTTTCCTTGTGTAAACACTGTCTAAAGATTAATCTACCTTATCGACAGAAAGTTACTCCGAAAGATCGGCTGGAACTACATGTCCCAGCATGCTTTGCATCACGTGACCGTCCCTGATCACGTGACGCTGTTTGGCAAAATACGAGCATACAAACATCTCCCTTTTACGATCGCCGGTGCCCCCCCAGACAGTACAGACGACTGCCCGGAGACACCGACGGAAAGGTAAGCTGGCTGCATAGCGCTCGCTCGCTAGCATACACACAGCTAGCCTGATAACAATACGCGCAAGGGAAGCAGCGCCAGCTCTTAATAGCAGCCTCGCTTTCTGTGTTGCTGCTAAATTCGAACTCTTCCATCTAAGTTTGACTACATGCGCATAGGTTTTGAATAAAATTAGCGGAATTATACCTGCGTTACAATCCCATTTCAGCCATTAGTCTGACCGCCGGGGTATAGTACAGGCGGGGTATCTACATTAAACCAACGTAATTTTTGATGGAGAAACTATGCCATCTTTTACCTCCGTGTAAACTTTTCCTTTTAACTCTATGTTGAATCAACTCCAAAAGTAACTCAATAATTATTTTTAGAGCGGTGCTCCTCAAACCTGAGCTGCAGCCAGGTGGGGTGAAGCCTCTCAACCATCATCTATGGGTGAGTGCACATTGGAACTTTTTGTCCGAGTAGTTGTGAATGTGTCTCCATCACACTGTGGTTTCTATTGTAGAAAAACTACGGGAATATGATTTATTCATGTCCTTTTGTTTTCTGTTTTTTGTTTCTTGTTTGTTTGTCTTTCTGTCTGGATCCAATACCGTGTGATACAATGCGATAACAGTATACGGTTGAGTACACACCTGGGACTTTCAGGTGATATTTTTTCATTATTTATTCTAAGCAGTAGTGTTGTCTAACAAGGTCCTGACGAATGCATTAGAAACTTTGTTCTATTTAATGCAGAAACATGTTGACCACCATCAAGTACGGTTATTATTTCAAACCCGCACTGCACTTGCTTTTTAACCTTAGGGATTGGGAGATACTAATAAATTTCGTTTTTCTACCCGATTCACCTAATTTTATGATAACCTTTCACTTTTCACTCCCATCACCAAACACTGCTTTTTTTCAGGAGCCACTTTAATTCTTGTACAATACATACTACCCACTTGTCACTTTTATCGGTCACGGTAACATCAGACCGGCCGTTTTTGTCTCCTGGGTAAGGAGAACCGAAATGATGAGAAAGAGGGCGGTACAGTGTGGCTTCTGATGGGAAATATTTTCTCCATATGCTCTTGAGCCTTGATCTGGCCTGCATTCATTAACATGCACAATGTTCTCACGGGTGTTATTTGCGTAGTATTGGTGTTGTGATCCATTCTGTCTGACTTACTTCATTTGACCCCCAGGTATTTTTTGTTGTGATAGTATTATGTTTTGGGGCATGTACCTGGTTGGTCGATAAACCTGCCCTTAGACCCTCCTCCAATTGTTTGTTGTGTATAAGACCTGGAATTCCCTCCCCTCCCACCTCCGTCTTACCCAGAACCACCTCTCCTTCAGGAAGCAACTCAAGACCTGGTTGTTCGATCAGTAGCGAACTCCTCTCCCCTAAGCGCCTTGAGACCCTCTGGGTGAGTAGTGCGCTATACAAATTTCTGATTGGATTGGATTGGGGAAAGAGATCCCTGGGGCTGAATATGGCTTGGAAGGGGAGGTCGTGTGCACCCCTCCGTTAACAAACACGTTTGGCCCTGGGTGATTATGTTTTGGGTGCCCGAAATTGCTTGGAAACTGGGCTGCATGCTCCCTCCCCTTAAATATACTTGGCACTTGGGGATGGGGCCCCAATAGCCCTAAATTAGTTGTGGACGGGGGCCCTACCAATGCCCCCCATATATATTTATTAAAATGGTGGCAGCCATTTTTCCCATGATGTTCTGGGAGTCCTGTGGGATTGCAGCAAAACATGATGATTTATTTTTTTCTTTTTGCCTCGGTGGGTCCATCTGGGTCACACCCATGGGGCTCAGGGGGCATGGTATCTCTACCCTGCCACTTTATATCCTTTTTTTATAGACTTCAGGACAGGTGGCTAAGTCCCTGAGTCCTGTAATGACTGCCAGTCCCCCTCCCTTAGACATTAATGACCCTGAGGGTCACATGCCTCAGGGCCGGCTCATAGGCTATGTCCCAGGGTGTCCAATCAGGGGATAGTGGCTTTCTGCCCCCAGCAGCACAGACAGGAACAATTATTATGCCTCTTGATTGGCGGTGACTTCTTTAAATCTCCCGCTAATCAGGAGAAACCACCAAAAATGCTCCAGCCCTCTGGGAGTGGAATTTAGATCTAAATATTTCTCTCTGCCTGCAGGAAGTAGAATTATTACCTGCTCCCTGCAGGGGGTAGCAATGTTGGCTACAAGTGGATGCTGTGAGCTGGTTGGGACCTAGGGGCTTCCCCGCTGCCTCCAACGACAGTGTGGTGGGGGCCCTGGGTGGGCATCAGAATACACCTTTAAGGTGATGGGCCCTAGGGATGGGCTCAGGGTCTGAAATCATTCGGGGAAGGGTGCTGCATGCCCCTTCCCCCTGAAAAGTTTGCTGTGTCCTGGGGTATGGGGTTCCCAGGGCCAATATCATCCCAGGGCAGGGGACCATGCATGCCCCCTCCCCTTTATTTAAAAGAATGGCCCTGAGGATAGGGTTCCCAGGACCTAACAACACTTGGGAAGGGGGGCTGCATGGCCCGCTCCCCTTTATTTAATAAGAGACCCTGGGAATGGGTTCCCCAGGGCTGGTAATGGCTCCGGGAGGGGGGCAGTGTGCCCCCTCCCAATAAAAATTAAACCAACTCCAGGGAGATGGGGGCTCTGGGGACAAAATCATCCCGGGAAGGAGGGGCATGCATACCCCCTTCCCATAATTTAAATAAGTGGCCATGGGAATAGAGTCACAGGGCCGCGAAGATGACTTGGGGCCCTGGTGAATGGGGCCCCCAGGGCCAGGCTCTATGGCCAACTCCCTACTGTGCACAGCCGAAGGCGTTTGCAGCCTAGGGTGGTCAGGCCCTGCAGCCAAACCCCCAAGAAGCATGGCCCTAGGCCGTGCACAGAAGGGTATTGATTTTAAATAGGGTAATTAAATATTACTTTACATTTAAAAAAAACTAGAATTTACAGAACTTTATAGTTAGGTGAATATGTCAGCAATAACAATAACATTTTGAACAAAAAAAACACAGAAATTCAATTGTTATAATTAGCAGCGCTAACTATAACTTGTGCCTAATTATGACATTGCATATGACATCACTCATGACATGTTCTATAACATCATTTATGACATCACTGTTACATTCTCAAATTACATCATTGATGAAATCACTGAAGGCATCACTGATGACATAATCCAATGAGTGTGCTAGTTTGATTTATAGTTTACGTAGTTGCAGGTAAGTACCATATTGTTTGTCTACCTAATTGTGTACATGGGTCCAGCTAATGTGTGTGAGTGTTTACAAAACACATCTGCTCCTACTGCATCATAGGTGTGAAGAGATATTGAAGACAATATAAATCTTTGTATTCAAGAGTAATTCCGTGGAAAGTTGATAGTTGACTTGTATTTATCATGTTCCACATAAGTTTTTTGGTTCTGCAGAAAATGTTTTCAACAGGAGTAAGATGCTTCGTAGTAGATTCTAACTTTTAGAAGTAGCCTTGATTTATTAAACATAGTCATGTGAGCATGAGAATTTATACATAACTTAGACTGTGTGCATCAGGTACTAACCTATATACTAGTTTTCCTTGAGAAGATGGGCTATTTGTAAAGTGTTCACAACAGTATAAAGGGTGCAGGCAGTAGGATGTTTAGCACCTTCGGATCTTGGCAATTTTTAACAAATTGTGTCTTTTTTGACAACCGTTGCATGCAGTGTACACTGTTTTTAGTAGCTACTTTTTAATACTGTGTGATGTGTTCCACTGTTTGCATACCCCCTCCATAGAGTAATCACCATTTACAGTATCCAGTACTCAACTTCATTTCTTAATGTGTATTTGGTAAGTTTCAGGTGTTTGATGCAGATAAATGCTGTCTGATGTAGGTTCTTTGCTTTGGAACTGACATTCATTATTTTTAGGAACGTGTCTTTCTCTAAATAGTTAAATATAGATTGAACACTGTATTCAATGAGGGTTTCCTATACATCTGTGGTTGATTGTTAATGTGAACAATACTAGCTAAAAAGTGTATAGTATAGGCTCAATGTTGCGCAAAATGCATGATTTATACACCTAAGGGAGTTGTAGTTGTGATGGCAGTAATACTAGCTGATATTCTCCTGAGCTATTTTGTACTTACTGTCAGGGCTCTTATCCTGGAAACTGAAGCTTGCATGATGTAATCGGTGATGTCATCAGTGATGTCACAAATGATATAATAGAAAATGTCATGAGTGATGTCAAATGTGAGGTCATAAGCAGTGCATGCCAGGGGCGCTAGTTAGCTAACTATAACTGGTGAATTTCTCTGTTTTTTATAGTTTAAAATGTTACTGTTATCACTGCTATATTCACCTATAAAGTTGCTTTAACCTTTGGATTTGGTTTTTCAGTGTATATATACATAGTATGAAAATTGTCAGGTTTTGATGAAATTTGGAAGGTTTATACATTATGGTGCACAGATGATTTTGTAGGGTAACTGCAGGTATGTAGGGTAAGTATTTCATATGTTTTAAGTGCTTTTTGGTAGCTATGTCTGAGTCCGCGGTAGGACCGGGACACTCCATGGGTACACAGCAATGATAAGTCATTTGCTGATTGGCTAATGACTGCCTTAACAAAAGTAAACGGTACAAAAGGGGGTGGTGATGGACGGAGCATCTGAATCAATCAAACACTCACACCCAGTCAAAAGATCTGGGTTTAATCCATCACCGTTCTTTAGCCCACTCTGCCACCCCAGTTCAGACATTGCTATATGCAAATCAGTCTGACCCTGTGCCTCATTGGAACAGTCCAGCCCGAACTGCCAAGCCATGCCTTCCCTGGACCGAAAACAAGCTTCCGAGGACCGGTTTCTGGCATTACAGCCGTATTCAGCCCGGCTTGCTCGAATCCAGTGGCAAAGTGAGCAAGGGACTCACGCATGAGCATACCCTGCCACACTTATGGCGGCCAAAAGCGGTTCAATAGGGGGTGTTGATGGACGGAGCATCCAAACCATTAAAACACTCACACCCAGTTAAAAGATCTGGGTTTAATCCATCACCATTCTTTAGCCCACTCTGCCACCCCAGTTCAGACATGGTCATATGCAAATCAGTCTGACCCTGTGACTCATGGGAACAGTCCAGCCCGAACTGCCAAGCCATGCCTTCCCTGGACCGGAACCAAGCTTCAGAGGACCGGTTTCTGGCATTACAGCCGTCTTCAGCCCGGCTTGCTTGAATCCAGTGGCAAAGTGAGCAAGGGACTCACGTCTGAGCATACCCTGCCACACTTATGGCGGCCAAAAGCGGTACAAAAGGGGTAGTGATGGACGGAGCATCCAAACCAATCAAACACTCACACCCAGTCAAAAGATCTGGGTTTAATACATCACCATTCTTTAGCCCACTCTGCTACCCCAGTTCAGACATGGCCATATGCTAATCAGTCTGACCCTGTGCCTCATGGGAACAGTCCAGCCCGAACTGCCAAGCCAGGCCTTCCCTGGACCGGAAACAAGCTTCAGAGGACCGGTTTCTGGCATTACAGCCGGGTTCAGCCCGGCTTGCTTGAATCCAGTGGCAAAGTGAGCAAGGGACTCATGTCTGAGCATACCCTGCCACACTTATGGCGGCCAAAAGCGGTACAAAAGGGGGTGATGATGGACAGAGCATCCGAACCAATCAAACACTCACACCCAGTCAAAAGATCTGGGTTTATTCCATCACCATTCTTTAGCCCACTCTGCCACCCCAGTTCAGACATGGCCATATGCAAATCAGTCTGACCCTGTGCCTCATGGGAACAGTCCAGCCCGAACTGCAAAACCATGCCTTCCCTGGACCGGAAACAAGCTTCCGAGGACCGGTTTCTGGCATTACAGCCGTCTTCAGCCCGGCTTGCTTGAATCCAGTGGCAAAGTGAGCAAGGGACTCACGTCTGAGCATACCCTGCCACATTTATGGCGGCCAAAAGCGGTACAAAAGGGGGTGGTGATGGACGGAGCATCCGAACCAATCAAACACTCACACCCAGTCAAAAGATCTGGGTTTAATCCATCACCATTCTTTAGCCCACTCTGCCACCCCAGTTCAGACATGGCCATATGCAAATCAGTCTGACCCTGTGCCTCATGGGAACAGTCCAGCCCGAACTGCCAAGCCATGCCTTCCCTGGACCAGAAACAAGCTTCAGAGGACCGGTTTCTGGCATTACAGCCGTCTTCAGCCCGGCTTGCTTAAATCCAGTGGCAAAGTGAGCAAGTGACTCACGTCTGAGCATACCCTGCCACACTTATGGCGGCCAAAAGCCGTACAAAAGGGGGTGGTGATGGACGGAGCATCCGAACCAATCAAACACTCACACACAGTCAAAAGATCTGGGTTTAATCCATCGCCATTCTTTAGCTCACTCTGCCACCCCAGTTCAGACATGGCCATATGCAAATCAGTCTGACCCTGTGCCTCATGAGAACAGTCCAGCCCGAACTGCCAACCCATGCCTTCCTTGGACCGGAAACAAGCTTCCGAGGACCGGTTTTTGGCATTACAGCCGTCTTCAGCCCGGCTTGCTTGAATCCAATGACAAAGTGAGCAAGGGACTCACGTCTGAGCATACCCTGCCACACTTATGGTGGCCAAAAGCGGTACAAAAGGGGGTGGTGATGGACCGCTTTGGGGTCACTGTACAGTTAATGCTAAATAAAGGAAAAGAATGCTATTTGAAATATGAGCATGTTCTGTTTTTCCGGACCCACGAGGGTTTTACAGGGACTCCAACTCCCGTGATGCATTACTTTCAGAGCTCCACCTGGGCAGGATATAAATTAAAGGGGTTATTTCAGTTGGAGTGATTGCGGAACGAACATGGCTAGGCATGCTGCCTCTGAGGAAGGAGATTTTTACTTTGAAACGTGACAGGCAAGGCATGCAGTGATTAATTTAATTGTCTTTCACTGAAGTTGTTCCTGCGCTCTTGAAAGACTTGTTGCGAGTGCATTCTGCTAAAGGCAACTTGTGAGACTGAATATAAAACGGCCAGCCAGGTCGGGGAGTGCACCATTGTAGGAGTCAGTGCAAGTCCTGTGGTATTCAGATGTAAAGCGCCATGTGGGAGCAACGAGTTGCTCTTTACTTTGGGAACAATCTTTTGTGACTGTACATTTAATGCTAAATAAAAGAAAAGAATGCTATTTGAAATATGAGCATGTTCTGTTTTTCCGGACCCACGAGGGTTTTACAGGGACTCCAACTCCCGTGATGCATTACTTTCAGAGGCCCGCCTGGGCAGGATATAAATTAAAGGGGTTATTTCAGTTGGAGTGATTGCGGAACGAACATGGCTTGGCATGCTGCCTCTGAGGAAGGAGATTTTTACTTTGAAACGCGTCAGGCAAGGCATGCAGTAATTAATTTAATTGTCTTTCACTGAAGTTGTTCCTGCGCTCTTGAAAGACTTGTTACGAGTGCATTCTGCTAAAGGCAATTTGTGAGACTGAATATAAAACGGCCAGCCAGGTCGGGGAGTGCACCATTGTAGGAGTCAGTGCAAGTCCTGTGGTATTCAGATGTAAAGCGCCATGTGGGAGCAACGAGTTGCGCTTTATTTTGGGAACAATCTTTCGTGACTGTACATTAATGCTAAATAAAAAAAATAAAAAATAAAAAAAACTAAAGAATGCTATTTGAAATATGAGCATGTTCTGTTTTTCTGGACCCACGAGGGTTTTACAGGGACTCCAACTCCCGTGATGCATTACTTTCAGAGGCCCACCTGGGCAGGATATAAATTAAAGGGGTTACTTCAGTTGGAGTGATTGCGGAACGAACATGGCTTGGCATGCTGCCTCTGAGGAAGGAGATTTTTACTTTGAAACGCATCCGGCAAGGCATGCAGTGATTAATTTAATTGTCTTTCACTGAAGTTGTTCCTGCGCTCTTGAAAGACTTGTTGCGAGTGCATTCTGCTAAAGGCAACTTGTGAGACTGAATATATATATATATATATATATATATATATATATATATATATATATATATATATATATATATATATATATATATATATATATATATATATATATATATATATATATATATATATATATGTGTGTATATATATATATATATATATTACCTACTGGCGGTCGCCAGTAGGTATATATAGTTAGGATTTTTTCTCTATCGGTTTTTTGAAAATTCTATGTCTAATAACTTTGGCGTTTGTGGACGGAATTGGCTGAAATTTTCAGGAAAATGGCACATTTTGTTTCTGAGCAGCCCGTGAAAATTTGGGGGGGGTTCGTCCAGTGGGGGCCGAGAAAAAAGGGGGGTCCCAAAACGTGTTTTTAACATTGAGTTTTCCATAGGGCGGTTGGCCTCACTTTTAGCCCGAACGGCTGAATGGATTTGCACGAAACTTGGCAAAATTGTAGGGACTGGTAGCCCGATGTGCCTTTTGTAGGTCTCAATATATGTGCTCCAGTGGATTTTGAGAAATTAACGTTTAAAAAAAGATATATATCTGTAACAGCGGACCGGGCAGCGCTCTGGTTCGCGGACTTTTCGCGCAACGGAGCTTTGTGAAGCGAAGCTGATTGGTTCTCCGGCGTCTGTCAACATTCCAAACAGTCCGTAGCGGCCGCCATCTTGTCTCTCGGTAGGATCGAGAGACAAGAGGAGGCCAAAGCGAAGGGGCAAATGACCATAAGGGGGCATAGTACATTGTCGCTCACCCCCTAGGTTTGATGTGGAGGTTTTAAAAGGGCCCCGCGGGGCAAAAAAAAATAAAAATAATAATAATCGAACAGCTGAATGGATTTGCACGAAACTTGGCAAAATTGTAGGGACTGGTAGCCCGATGTGCCTTTGCTAGATCTCAATATATGTGCTCCAGTGGATTTTGAGAAATTAACGTTCAAAAAAAGGTATATATCTGTAACAGCGCACCGCTTCGCGTACTTTTCGCGTTACGGAGCTTTGCGAAGCGAAGCTGATTGGCTCTCCGGTGTCTGTAAACATTCCAAACAGTCCGTAGCGGCCGCCATCTTGTCTCTCGGTAGGATCGAACAGCTGAATGGATTTGCACGAAACTTGGCAAAATTGTAGGGACTGGTAGCCCGATGTGCCTTTGCTAGGTCTCAATATATGTGCTTCAGTGCATTTTGAGAAATTAACGTTCAGAAACAAGATATATATCTGTAACAGCGCTCCGCTTCGCGGAGATAAAATTATATGTGTATTACCTAGCTGTTGCTAACACCAGTTAGCGACGGCTAGTAGAAGATAGCGACCATCTTGGGCCCCACTTTGCATGTGAGTGATATTTATCACTAATGACATGCAAAGTGGGCATGCCAAGATGTTAGCGACTGGAAACAGTCGCTAACATCGCTATCTCCTATTATCAACTTTTGGAAATATTCGAGATAAGGGCGAATATCTCTAAAAGCTACCACCTGCCCTGAGCAGTTCTTAGCCATGTTATCCAATGGGAGGTGGATAACATGGCTAAGAGCATTAGCTCGGTAATGCATGAATATCGCTGAGTTTTCAGCGATATTAATGCATTGCGGTCGTTTTTTATCGTATTTCCGATAAACCTTGATAATAGCAAGGTTTATCTGCGATAATTTCTGACGGTAAAAAAATCGTTGCTAAGCATCGTTAGGGATAAATATCGCTTAACTTTGGTAATATGCCCCAACGTCTGTTAACGTTCGATTCGAAGGAAATCAGGAAGTGTTGAAAAACATTGTCTGCGCCATCTTGTCTTTTTTCAAATGCCACACTTTTGTCGTGCACGGCAGCCATTTTAGATGCCTTGACCAGACCCACTCTGTGCACGCTGTCGATCCTTAGCATGGCTCCCCACCCTCGCAAACATCTCCCCCAGGCAGTGGTCACCCCCGCTCTCTGTCTTATGCATGGGTAATAAACCTCCCCCATCTGCGCTGCTGTTCCCTGAGAATCACACCCTGTGCCCGCCCGACACCTCCCTTTCGCCCTATTCACTACCGCACCCTCTGACACTCCTTTTCCTCTGTGTCCGATTGTCCAGGCTGGTCCTAGGGTATCAGCTAGCCCTGCAGATGTAGTTTATGGCCACAGCTGTAAAGAATCACCCCTCTTCAAAGGAGTTATAGTAGATCAAGGCCCACACTCGATGAGATCCGTCACAGCAGAAGCGTTGCTATTATCTGAAAACCATCCTGTATTGTGATTGGGGAGGGGACCGAGCCTGAAGCGGAAGATTCCAGGGATGACTGTTTGTACATCAAAGTTTTTACAATTATGTGTCACATTAAAAATATATAGCACTCCGACAAAGTAGTAAGATTATAAAACTTTAATAATTTATAAATATATACAAGAAAACAAAAATAGTAATAACATATAAACATTTTTAGGGAAAAACAACGAAGTAGCGGTCGGCTGTGCGAATAGTCCCAACACAGCACAACGTCCAGATTTCCGGCGTGGGGCGTCACGGGGGGTGGGTCATCAGTAGCAAACTGTTGTGCGAATAGTTCCAAGGCAGCAGAACGCGTTGAAATCTAGATGACACGAAAGTGATGTCTAGTAAGTTGCCACCCAGCAAATAACGGCATGGGGCGTCGCGGGGGGTGGGTCATCAGTAGCAAACTGTTGCGCGAATAGTTCCAAGGCAGCAGAACGATGGCACCAAGGTGATGTCCAGTAAGTTGCCGCACTGGTTTTGGTATCCTACAATGCTGCTCCGAATAACGGCGTGGAGCGCCCCGGGGGAGGCGGCGTGAACGGGCCTCTCCAGGTGGAGTGTCATCTGTTGTAGTGGGGCGCCCCTTTACCGTTTCAGTTGCCATTCCGTCCGTTTTTGGTCCACTGTGTCAAAAGCCGCAATTCAGCTGAGTTGCGCCCACTCTTGCGGTGCAGCGATAGGCGGCTGTCACAGGACTCTCAAAATGGCGGCAGGCTGTTTCCTTTTTGGGCCTGGTCCACTGAAATGGCCCTGGGACACCTTGGAAATCGGACGCTTGTCTGCTAGGTCTTGGACCTCATTCTCGAAAGCGTCCCCTCCGCCTTGAGAATTCATCAAAAGTTTTGGGGGCTCCGACTCCTGCAGGCTTCCGGTGGGGAGCGGCTGCCATGATTGCTCGCGGAATGACCACGACTGAGCTACGAGATGGTGGTGCTTTCATGCTGACGCCAGCTTCAGTCTGAAACATCCAGAAACAAGGTGGGGCTTTCATCGTTTGGGGAAAAAAAAAAGTTTTCATCCTATGAAAAGTGTTGTTTTTAGGTCACATGATCAAGCCTTCCATCATTAGGAAACCAAAAGTAAAATGAACCAATGAAAAGTTTTATAAACAAGTCACATGACCTGTTATGCGGCATAGGGTGTAAAATTAGGAGAAAATACGTTGGCACGTGAGGCGGCGTCAGTAGCGGACCGATGTGCGAATAGGCCGAAGGCAACACAACGCGCCAAGATCTGGATGGCACCGAGGTGGTGTCCAGCAAGTTGCAGCACTGGTGTGGCCATCCTACAATGCTGAAAGTCGGCGTGGGGCGCCCCGTTGGCCTGTGAGTTTGCGTCAGTAGCGGACCGATGTGCGAATAGGCCGAAGGCAGCACAACGCGCCAAGATCCGGATGGCACCGAGGTGGTGTCTAGTAAGTTGCCGCACTGGTGTGGCTATCCAACAATGCTGAAAGTCGGCGTGGGGCGCCCCGTTGGCCTGTGAGTTTGCGTCAGTAGCGGACCGATGTGCGAATAGGCCGAAGGCAGCACAACGCGCCAAGATCCGGATGGCACCGAGGTGGTGTCTAGTAAGTTGCCGCACTGGTGTGGCCATCCAACAATGCTGAAAGTCGGCGTGGGGCGCCCCGTTGGCCTGTGAGTTTGCGTCAGTAGCGGACCGATGTGCGAATAGGCCGAAGGCAGCACAACGCGCCAAGATCCGGATGGCACCGAGGTGGTGTCTAGTAAGTTGCCGCACTGGTGTGGCCATCCTACAATGCTGAAAGTCGGCGTGGGGCGCCCCGTTGGCCTGTGAGTTTGCGTCAGTAGCGGACCGATGTGCGAATAGGTCGAAGGCAGCACAACGCGCCAAGATCCGGATGGCACCGAGGTGGTGTCTAGTAAGTTGCCGCACTGGTGTGGCCATCCTACAATGCTGAAAGTCGGCGTGGGGTGCCCCGTTGGCCTGTGAGATGGCGTCAGTAGCGGACCGATGTGCGAATGGGGCCAAAGGCAGCGCAACAATATTTTCTGATTTGAAGACACCACAAGGCGCTGAGATGCCAAGATCCGGATGGCACCGAGGTGGTGTCTAGCAAGTTGTGGCACTGGTGTGGCCATCGTACAATGGTAAAAGTCGGCGTGGGGCGCCCTGTTGGCCTGTGAGATGGTGTCAGTAGCGGACTGATGTGTGAATGGGGCCAAAGGCAGCGCAACAATATTTTCTACTATATTTTCGGAGTAGAAGACACCACAAGGCGCTGAGATGCCAAGATCCGGATGGCACCGAGGTGATGTGTAAGTTGCGGACGGATGTGCGAATGGGGCCAAAGGCAGCTCAACAATATTTTCTGAAGAGAATACACCACAAGGCGCTGAGATGCCAAGATCCGGATGGCACCGAGGTGATGTCTAAGTTGCGGACCGATGTGCGAATGGGGCCAAAGGTAGCGTAACAAGATTTTCTGTATGGAAGATACCACTAGGCGTTGAGATGCCAAGATTCGGATGGCACCGAGGTGATGTCTAGCAAGTTGTGCCACTGGTGTGGCCATCGTACAATGGTAAAAGTCGGCGTGGGGCGCCCTATTGGCCTGTGAGATGGTGTCAGTAGCGGACTGATGTGCGAATGGGGCCAAAGGCAGCGCAACAATATTTTCTGACTGACACCACAAGGCGCTGAGATGCCAAGATCCGGATGGCATCGAGGTGATGTCTAAGTTGCGGACTGATGTGCGAATGGGGCCCAAGGCAGCGTAACAATATTTTCTGTATGGAAGATACCACTAGGCGTTGAGATGCCAAGATTCGGATGGCACCGAGGTGATGTCTAGCAAGTTGGTGTGGTCATCCTACAATGCTGAAACTCGGCGTGGGTCACCCCATTAGCCTGTGAGATGGCGTCAGTAGCGGACCGATGTGCGAATAGGCCGAAGGCAGCACAACGCGCCAAGATCCGGATGTCACCGTGGTGGTTTCATAGTTGAGAGGCACTTCATCTGCAGTGGGGCGCCGAGATCCGGATGGCACCGAGGTGATGTCTAGCAAGTTGCTGTACTTGTGTGGTCATCCTACAATGCTGAAACTCGGCGTGGGTCGCCCCATTAGCCTGTGAGATGGCTGTTCTTTGGATTTGGGCCTGGTCCACTAAAATGGCCCTGGGACACGTAAGAACTCGAACGCTCGATTTTTTTTTCCTTTCCTGTACATGCAAAAAAAGGTAAATGCCCGGTATGTTACACGCTTCATCTGCCACGATGAACTCTCCAGAGGAACCGAAAAAATATATAGTTGTGGTAACTATACCATGCATCGTCATATGGAGAGGTGGCACCAATTAATTATAGTGCTGCATAAAAGAGAGATTTGGAGGAGAACCCCTGACCTGCTAGTACATTCATCAAAGAAGTGGCACTGAGAGCTTCAGAGGCAAGGGAAACGGTCCCAAATATTTAGAAGAACTTTGGAAAGATTAAAATGACATGTTTAGATTGTGGTAAATTAATTTCATGTGGGCAGATGAGTGTTACTCTAATAAATACAGCATATGAACATCATCATAGTCGATGGTTGGTAGAGACATTTTGACTATATCCTGGACCTGCCCGTCCTCGCCCAAAATGGCGCCGGAATAAATGGGACTCGTAACTCCTTGTTGTGTACTGGTTGCAGAACCTTGAAATCACGAGATACGTATGCAGTTTTGAAGCACATGGCGGGCGGGGACGAGAATTGATTGAATATTTCGACATCCCTATTGATATTAAGTTCTGATGTGTTATTGATTACTGTACTGTTGAAAATTCGAATTAACGTCACCCATGGTACTTGCCCGCAAATGTATATCTAGATAATTTTATTGTAACTGGCCCTGTCGTATTTTAATTATAAAATGTACGTCCACCGATTCCGTAACTGTTAGACACCTTAGTTTTTGCAACCTAATGGCCCGCCCGTTACGTTCCTCTACAGTGTAAATGTCTATTCATCATATACGATTACAGTTTGCTCCGTGGCAGGCCCACGTGGTTATAGGCTCGTATTTGTATAATGAAATTTTCACAATAAAGGTTTTTAAAAGAAAACATGGTAGTAGTGTATACATTGGTAAAGTTTTTAATAATAGTCACTGTTTTAGAATCATTAAAAGGCAAGTGAAATAAAGCAGACCAATTACATGAAGGGTAAAAGGTATAATACGAAGGAACGCAGTAAAGATAAATGGTCAAGGGCTGTTGTGTTTTCTATTCCTGCAACATAAAGTGATCGATAAGAATCTCATATTCAGGCGTATCGGCGACTAAGACAGCAGGTCGACCCTCTTTTGCTCAACGGCTCCGTCATGGGACGAAGAAACGCTCTTTTTCTCGAAAAAAGAATATATTTTACTTGCAGGACAGTTGTAAAATTTCCGGGAAAGTACATTAGCCTGGAACATTATAACATATATTTAAGAGAAAATAATGTTCGGAAGTAATTAAAAGCGTAATTTTTAGGTGATATGACCAAGGCTTTCATCATTAGAATAAGAAAAGTAAAATGAACCAATGAAAAGTTTTATTAACAAGTCACATGACTTGTTATGCTTACGTTACGCGCTGCGCGCCCCGGATGACTTCCGGATGCGCTAACGCGGCGCGTCATATGACGCATTACGCGACAACGCAGGTCCAGAATATAGTCAAAATGTCTTCACCAACCAGCGGTCGAAACACAACCCCTTTCAGCAGGCTAAATAGTTCTGTTAAATGACAACAGAAAGGACAGGCAACTAGAACCATCAGTCAAAGAGGGGAGGGCTAGTTCTTCTCTACCGGGTTACATTGGGGCGCTACCGGAACTGATCGAATTGGTAGTCTACAGTGTTTCTGGATGTTTCAGACCGAAGCTGGGGTTAGCATGAGAGCAGCACCATTTCGTAGCTCCGTTGTGGCCATTCCGCAACCAATCATGGCAGCCGCTCTTTATCGTTATTTTGGGCGGGGTGGGTGGCGGAGCCGAGCTGTTTTGCAGCCATCATTGTGTGGAGTTCAGTTCATCTCACTAGTTTTGTATTTGTCATGAGGGGTTGTTCCTAATGTTTCTATTTTAGCGAGGTCAAAAAGAGATCCCATTAGTGGCCTACTGATTTTGCTCGATTCCTTTTCTTTTTTTTTACACGATTTTTCGTTATCTGCAAAGACTAAACAGGATATTGCGACTCTGTGTTTGTTTGTAAATAGAGAATGAACCAAAGAGAACTAATTCTAAAACAGTAAATACTTGGATAAGAATCAATCAAATGGAGAGAGAAGCAGGCACGACGGATTACAACGGGGGCAAAGGCCTGCGTTAACTACCTTTCACTATCTGCAAAGAGAGAGTACTCCTAATAGAAATGAGGGGGGGGGGGCACCATTCAAAGCAGATCAGTGTGCATAAACACGAAAATGTTTTCACTTACCACGTACTTGACATTCGACAGCTTATGATATTTGCTATTAAAAAACCATTGAAATTCACTGAAAAAACCATAGGTTATAGACCATATATAGTTAGGAATTAGCATTTACAAAACCTTGAAAATTCACTGAAAAAACCATAGGTTATAGACCATATATAGTTAGGAATTAGCATTTAAAAAACCTTATTTTACTCACACAAAACCATTGAAATTCCATATATAGTTAGTTGCACTAACTATATATTGCGCACCCGCAATCCACTGCTGATGATGTCACATATTACATCATTCATGACATGGTCAGTGACATCACTGATGACATCACTGATGACATCTCAAATGACATCACTGATGACATCACTGATGACATCTCATTTGACATCACTGATGACATCTCATTTGACATCAATGACCACATCACTGATGATATCATTCATGTGACAATACAATGCATCTCCTCACATTTTAATATAACCTCTGTTTCACCCAGTGTTAAAAACAGAGTATAATTTTTGAAACCATTGACACACCAATACTAGTTACTACATACGTACTCACTGATTCCTACGTCTACACACACATTCACTCATTCACCCATACAATCATTCATACATAGAATCACTCATGTTTAGAACACTATCATATGCACTCATACACCTATACAGACACTCACACTCTGCCACTCATCCATGGAGTTACTCACACACCTAGTCAGTCCTGTAAAGAATCAATCACACTTCCATTTTCTACTCTATACAGTTAAACATAGAGCACCTTACGTTTTCAACCATATACTAACACATACTTACTCTCTTATACAATCATTGATACAAGTACACATTGATCTGTACAGAGTCACACACCTCCCAGCCAGCCACACACACACTCAGTCTCCCATGCAAATACTTGGGCAATCAATCAATAACCCATATAGTTACTCATATAGCTACTGATCAACACATGCAGCAGTTTACAGAACAACAGACATAATGATGCACAAATTAAGACAGTTTAGTCACTAACCCATGCACTCAGTGAGACACATTTAATCACTCACTCATACGTTCAGTCATGCACCTACTAAATCCTTCGTCCAGAGACTTATACATCCACTCATTCTTCAATATGTAAGACATATTTTAACTTTACAGAAACATAGTCACTGGATGTTGTCATCAGTGATGTCATCAGTGATGTCATTTGAGATGTCATCAGTGATGTCATCAGTGATGTCACTGACCATGTCATGAATGATGTAATATGTGACATCATCAGCAGTGGATTGCGGGTGCGCAATATATAGTTAGTGCAACTAACTATATATGGAATTTCAATGGTTTTGTGTGAGTAAAATAAGGTTTTTTAAATGCTAATTCCTAACTATATATGGTCTATAACCTATGGTTTTTTCAGTGAATATATATATATATATGTGTTTGCTTGCAGGGATCTGGCAGGCCATGGGATCCCTGTTGCTCCCCGTGCGGCCCCAACATAAAAAATGTGGGCCGCACCGGGGCACCTGAGTTAAGAAATGCATATATAATAACTACTGGCGGTCAGTCACCAGTAGGTAGTTATAGTTAGGACCCAGGTTCCATAGGAAAAGTGTTTTATCTTTTCCCAATAACTTTGGCACCGGTTGACGAACCTTCTAGAAATTTTCAAAACTAGTGACCCACTCCAGTCAGCTCCTGTCTTGACAGTTTCAGGGTGATTCGTGAAGCAGGGGCCGAGAAAAAAGGGGGCCCCAAAGCGTGTTTTCCCAAAGTTATTTTCCATTGGAAACTTTAGATAAAGCTACAGGCCGAACCGCTGAACGGAATTACACCAAATTAGGCAAAAAGGTAGGTCTTGGTTCAGAAAGAGCCCTTTTTGTTAAATGGTGTAAATCCGTTCAGTAGTTCCTGAGAAGTTAGAAAAAGAAAAAGTTGACCATGAGCTTCATTCTGATTCTCTGCCAACAGCCCAAACCAGGAAGTGTTGCAGCCGTCTTGTGACTTGGGGACCGCCACCTCCCTGGGGGTCTGTAAAACTTTGAAAAAGATTAGTGTGGGGGGGCACATTTGATGAGATGTCATCAGTGATGTCATCAGTGATGGCACTGACCATGTCATGATTGATGTAATAAGTGATGTCATCAGCAGTGCATTGCGGGTGCACGAGTTATAGTTAGCTGAACTAGCTATAATGGAGAACATATCTATACTAATATAATAAAGAGAGAGCCCAAACGTTTGAGGCGGGTAATCTCAGGTACCACAGCACCAATCACAGCACCCAATACAGCGTTGGAAAGGGCAGTTGCAGCAGAAGGACATAGGCTATGCAGACGCCAACCATTTACATTTAAAAGGTAAAAGAACCGTGCCAGCAAAGTAGTCCCTTGTGGGCGTGTCTGCTTTGTGCTGTGGGCATGTGCTGTGGGCGTGACAAACGCTGGGGGCGTGTGGTACGTTCCGCCCTTCATGCCATGTCTCATATCATGTGCTGGGGGCGTGGGCGTGTGCGGGGCGCGGGATTACGGAAAAAAAGCAAGCGTTGTGCCCAATATTTCATTGTTTTTTCTTCCCAGGTTCTGTACATTCCAGCTCCGGGTGTCCACCCTGCTCCCTTTAAATACCCCTGCACCCCATAATCATAACCCACCCTTACTCCTTAAAATACCCTAACAGCCTTAAACACTAACCCAGCTTAACCCTATAAATATACCCTGTACCCCAAAACCCAAACCTATCCCTAAACCCTAAAAATACCCCTGTACCCCAAAACCCAAACCAAGCCCTGAACCCTATAAATACCCCTGTACCTCAAAACCCAAACCTACCCCTGAACCCTAAAAATACCCCTGTACCCCAAGCCTAGCCCTGAACCCTAAAAATACCCCTGTACCCCAAAACCCAAACCTAGCCCTGAACCCTTAAAATACCCCTGTACCCCAAAACCCAAACCTAGCCCTGAATCCTTAAAATACCCCTGTACCCCAAAACCCAAACCTACCCCTGAACCCTAAAAATACCCCTGAACCCTAAAACCCAAACCTAGCCCTAATCTATAAAAATAACTCTGTACCCCAAAACCCAAACCTACCCTGAACCCTAAAAAACACCCATACCCCAAACCCTAAACCTAGCCATGAACCCTAAAAATACCCCTGTACCCCAAAACCCAAACCTAGCCCTGAACCCTTAAAATACCCCTGTACCCCAAAACCCAAACCTACCCCTGAACCCTAAAAATACCCCTATACCCCAAAACCCAAACCTAGCCCTGAACCCTAAAAATACCCCTGTACCCCAAAACCCATACCTATGAGTTTGAGTTTAAAATATTTATAAAAGCGCACTATCACCAGCGGTTTCATGGCGCTGCGACAAACACATCCCCGGAGGGGAAGAACTGAAGATAACAAGAAGAGGGCAAAGGCAACAAGCAGCCTAGTTAAAAGATTTAGCAAATAGATGGGCTTTGAGTTTCTTCCGGAATTGAGGGTAAAGAGTTTGAGATCTGAGCTCTAAAGGCAAGGAATTCCACATGACTGGGGCAAGTGTCGCGAACTTTGATCCTCCCCATTTCTTCCTCCGGAAACGGGAAACTGACAGCAGGGATTGGGTGGATGATCGTAGTTCCCTAGTTGGAACATAGGGAACGATCTCAGATGTGATGTAAGCCGGAGCCGCGCCCAGTCGTGCTTGAAAGGTGATGGAAGCGAGCTTAAACTGGGCGCGTTCACGGACGGGGAGCCAGTGCAAGGATTTAAGAAGGGGTGTTACGTGATGGGTTTTTGGGAGATTGAACACCAACCGTGCCGCCTGGTTCTGAATCAACTGCAAACGCTTTAGACAATATGCAGGAATACCTGTATATAAGGCGTTTCCATAATCCAGGCGGGATATAACCATCGCCAGGATGATCAGTTTCAAGGCATCAAAGGAAAAAAAACGAGATACCTTGCGGATGGTGCGTAGTGACAGAAATGAAGAGGACACCACGGAACTAACCTGGGAGTGAAGAGTGAGCTGGGAATTAAGTTTGATACCTAAAGTTTTAACAGAGGTAGAAGGGACCGGGGAAGAGCCTAGGGAAGGGGGCCAAAAAAGAGGAGACCAGGGACTGGAGCAACCACCCGTCAGCACCAACTCGGTCTTATCTGGGTTAAGTTTCAGGTGGTTGTAGTTCATCCAGTCCCGGATAAAAATCATAATAGACTGAAAGTTTGAAATAGAAGCAGAGGAAGAAGACAGATTGAAAACAAGCTGGAGGTCATCCGCAAAATTGTACACGCTGACCTCCATTTGCTGTAACGAAAAAATGAGGGGGGCAATATAGAGATTGAACAAAAGAGGAGAAAGGGAGGAGCCTTGGGGGACCCCGCACTGAACTTTCCGGAAGTCCGCAGTAAAATCACCCAGGCGAACAGCCTGGGTGCGGTCCCTCAGGAAGGAGGATAACCACACCAGGGCGGTACCCCCGATCCCCGCCGCCCTGACACGGGAGAGTAAGATGGTATGGTCAACCGTGTCAAAGGCGGCTGAGAGATCGAGGAGAACCAAAGCCTGGGCCTGGTTGGTATCCATACCCTCCCTGAGGTTGTCAAGGACCGAAAGTACTACGGACTCCGTAGAGTGTGCGGGGCAGAAGCCGGCCTGGCGGGGAGCCAAAACCCCATACTCCTCCACAAACGTGCTCAAAGACTTGGTAACATGGCGTTCGAGCACCTTAGCCAAAAATAGTAGGAGAGAGATGGGGCGATAATTGGCGGGGAGCGAAGGGTCTGCGCCAGGCTTCTTTAAGATGGGAACAATTACAGCAGTTTTCAGTGAATTGGCTACAACTCCCTGGGAAAGAGAACTGTTAAGGAAGTGAAGAGGGGGATCTGGACAAGTTGTGTAAACATGGCGAAGAATGTGCGCGGGGCAAGTATCCAATGGGGAGCCAGATTTGACCAAGGGGATAATCGAGGTCAAGGATTCATTAGTCAAGGGGGGAAGGGCATCGAGTTGTCCCTTAGGTGGAGGACACTGAGGGTCAACAAAAGTCGGGGAGGGTAAGGGAATGTTGGCTTTAATAATAGCGATCTTTTCAATAAAAAAATTATTTAAGGAGTGACAGAGGTCCTGGGAAGGCGAGGGCTTGAGAGATGTCCTGTCAGAGAATGCCAAATTGTGGACTATTGAGAAAATTTCCCTCGGCCGATTCTCAGCTGTAAGAATCTTAGAGGAGAAATAGGCCGTTTTTGCCACCAGAATGGCTTTCTTATAATGAGCCAGAAGAGTGGTAAACTCAGATCTGAGTAAGGGGCAATAGTTCCTCCTCCAGGCACGCTCGGCTCGGCGTACCGTTAGTTTGGTGGTCTTAAGATCCTCGCTGAACCACAAGTTGGCATCCTTCTCCCGCTTTGATGTCACCCGCTTCAGCGGGGCAATGGAATCACAGCTTGAGAGGAGCCAGTGTTCAATAGCAGAGGCCTGAGAAAGAGTGGATAGGCCTTGTAGGGTAGGGTAGGAAGAAGTTAATAATGCGGATAAGTTCTCCGGATCCACTCGACTCCATGAGCGGACCCAAACATTCTTTGGGAGCGGGGGCCTAACAGTGGAGTTAATGGGAAGGGTAAACGAGATCAAATGGTGATCAGACCAGGTGCAGGGTAAAATGGACAGGGAGTCTACCGGACAGTTCAAGGACCAAATCTGGTCCAAGATATGTCATTTGACGTGAGTGGGAGAATGAACGTGTGATACAAAATTGAGGGATTGAAGTGTATCTGAGAACTGTTTAGAGGATGGACATTCCGCTGGATCTGAGGGCCAGAAATTAAAGTCTCCCAAAAGTAAAATGGAAGAGTTATTGACCGTGAGTGTAGCAAGTACCTCTTGAAAATCGGAGAGAAAAAGTAGGGGTGACTGAGGGGGCTGGTAAGTGAGAAAACAGGTAAGGGGGGGAGTGGTGGATGTAGTACGAATGGCAAGGTATTCTGTTGTGGCAATATCTGGCAAGGGTAGAAGTTGGAAGGGGAGATCGGCCCGGGTAATGACCGCCATGCCACCCCCAGTCCTACCAGCAGAACTATCTGCTGGCAGAGCATAATATGGAGCAGGGAGAGTGGCCAATAGGGCAGGGAGGGAATCATCACTAAACCAAGTTTCGGTTAGGAAGAGAAGATCAGGTGCGCGGAGGTCCAGCAGCACCGACAATTCGTGTGAGTGGGCCACTGCTGACCGGGTATTGAGATAATAGGCCGAAAGGGTCCTAAGAGAGCCTGCGCTGGCATCCTTTCTGGAAAACTGGAGAGGAGTGGAAGGAACGAGAGGACGGGGGGGTAAGGAGACAGGGGACAGCTCAAGTGAAAATATGAGGGAACAAGTAGAGGCGGGCAGAGGCCACGGGCCATGAAGAGTGCGGAGTTGGGAGGAAGTGTAGGTGATGGTTTGGGCAGAGTGACGTGCCCCTAGCCCCGGTCGGTCGCGGACGGGCACAGACGGGCTTGCCTTAGGCGCGCCTTCAGCGCGCCCGCTGCGCCCGTCCGCTGCGCGTCCTGTGAAAGCACATCACTTATAGGAGGAAGGGTGAGGGGGGGCGTGGCCTGTGAGAGGGGGGCATGGCCAGTGGCCTCGGAGGAATGGCGGCAAGATGCAATGGCCCGCTGCAGCTCTCAAATCAGCTGCGCAGGGCTACTTAGCGTGGAGAATCTAAAATACAAGTGCCCAGGAAGGGGGGGTAAGTGAATAAACAAGCAGTACAACAATTTTAAAAAAGAATGCAAAATGCGCTATCTCCCGGCTTTCCGCCTCAGGAGTTCGTTTGTCTTTGCCTCGCGCTAGCGTTCAGCGCGATTTAAGACTACGGCGGGGCGTGGCCTGTGAGAGGGGGGCGTGGCCAGTGGCCTCGGTGGAATGGCGGCAAGATGCAATGGCCCGCTGCAGCTCTCAAATCAGCTGCGCAGGGCTACTTAGCGTGGAGAATCTAAAATACAAGTGCCCAGGAAGGGGGGGTAAGTGAATAAACAAGCAGTACAACAATTTTAAAAAAGAATGCAAAATGCGCTATCTCCCGGCTTTCCGCCTCAGGAGTTCGTTTGTCTAAACCCTAAAACTACCCCTGTACCCCATAACCCAAAACTATATCTGAACCCTTAACCCCTTCCATGCTGATGACGAGCTCAGCTCGTCATCAGCGTTACCTGCCGTGTGCTGATGACGAGATGAGGTCGTCATGTATCACGGTAATTTAAAAAATGCCGCACACAGCGGGAAAAGCCGCCGCACGCATGCGGTTAAAATACCCAAACACCCCAAAACATATACCTCAGTACCCCAAAACATATACCCCTATACCCATACTTACTTTATCCAAACATTTAAAAAAACATGCTTTTACCATTCATGCATTTACAACGAATTTCGTTGTAAATGTATGCGTGGTAAAAGCATATAAAATGTAATGCCATGCGTTATAATGGCATTGCGGAGTCATGGTACTTTCGTAATGAAAGTATGCGGAGTGATGGTATGCAGAAAGAAAGTTGCGGAATAATGGGTGTTTACCCTCCCCCGGTAAGTACATTGGTGGCACGGCGGCCCACATCTCCAGCAACATACTCATATTTTTTCACCACCGATTTGAAAAAGGCACAGGTCTCTCTCATTGATGGCCAGCACGACATACACTTTTAGACACACCTCCCGCCACAAGTTCTAGAATTGCGAACTTTAGAGCTGGGGAGCTACGTTTGAATCTCGGCATCAGCTCAATATCCTGTGATTCCAGGCAAATCGCTTTGCCTCCCCGTGCCTACCACAAATGAATGTGTTCTTCTGTAATGTAAATTGTGCTCATGCCATGTTGTCGAGTTCGCGCTATATAATATTGCAAGGAAAAATAAAGTAGGGAAAATTGAGTTCACACACTACTGAACGCGCACTCTTAAGTGCATCAGCAGTGCACTGTAAATCGGAGCGTTTCACAGGGCTGTCACAGATAAAAAATGCTATCAAAACGAAATCCTACAAAACAATATAGTACTGGCCGGCAGCAATTCATACCCAGACAACGTCGGGACGGGCTGCTAATATATATATAATTTCGAAGGACGAGTTTAAGTTTTTGAAAAAAGACTATCCAATTATTCCCACCTTTTATATGTTGCCAAAAGTGCACAAAGACATTTCTGTCCCACCCGGGAGGCCAATCATATCTGCAATTGGTAGTTCCACGGAGAACATTTCAAGATACATTGACTATTTTCTGCAGGAATGGGTAACACAACTCAAATCATATGTGAGAGACACAACTGATTTTTTAACTAAATTGGAGAAAGTGGTTTGGAGTGAAGAATACGTGTTGATGACTCTAGATGTGAAGTCCCTATATACTTCCATCAGATACAGCGATGGGATCAAAGCAGTTGAACACTATTTAAACAAACGCCCCATGAACTATGTACACCATAACAAGATGATTATTGGCATGCTGAAATTGTGTCTTGACCAGAATTATTTTTGTTCTATGGCCAAATATATCAGCAGATAAGGGGAGTGGCCATGGGGGCCTGTTTTTCCCCCAGTTTCGCGTGTTTACACATGGGACTGTGGGAGGAGCGGGTCCTCATGGGGGACCACGAAGCCATTATAAATAACAACATAGTCATGTATTCTAGGTACATAGATGATTTATTCCTAATATGGAAGGGGCCCATGAAAGAGGCAACTGACTTTGTTTGTAAACTAAATATTAACAACTATAACTTGGAGTTCACATCTGTAATACACAAGGAAAGAGTAAACTTCTTAGATGTAGAAGTTTACATCAAAAACAACGTTTTGGAGACAAGAGCTTATAGGAAAGAGACCTCAGGGAATACTCTGTTACACGCTACCAGTCAGCACCCTGGGCACCTCATACGTAGCATTCCCTATGGGGAAATGTTGCGCATGAGACGGCTATGCAGTACTGAATATGAATGTGACAAAGCACAAAAAGACAGTAAGAGCCGCTTTCTAGAGAGAGGATACAGAGCGGATTTGGTGGACAGTGCTATAGAACGTACAAGAAATATCCCAAGGGAATCAGCCCTGAAAGGCAAGGAACAGGTTACTGAGACAAATGCCGACTCTATACAATCTAGGGCAATTGTCACTTACAGTATTCAACAGGCTGAGATTCGTAAGATCTTTAGTAGGAATTGGAATTTGGTGAAGAGAGATCCAATTATAGGCAATCTAGTCTCCAACAAGCCGCAATTGACTTTCCGCAGGTCCTCAACAATGGCAAACGCCTTGGTAAGTAACACTTTGGACAAGCCTCTTTCAGGGACCTGGATGGACCTTGGTAGAGGTTTTAAAAGGTGTCCTTTCTGCAAGGCTTGCCGACAAGGTATCAGTAAAACACATTACTCCATTCCCTTCCATGATAAGCCTATCACCATCAAGCACAGACTCACGTGTAAAACTGAGTACGTAGTTTATGTGCTGCAATGTCCATGTGGGCTATGCTATGTGGGCAGTACCCGACTGCCCGCCCACAAACGGATCTTGCAGCATCTCCAAGCTATTTCAGGCAAAGATCCTGCTTACCCTGTAGCACGACATTTTGAGCAGATTCACAATAGCAACCCTGATGGATTGGTCTACTATTTAGTGGACACAATCCCGCCCCTCAAAAGAGGAGGATATAGAGATGCTAAATTACGGCTACTAGAAACAAGATACATTCTGGAGTTCAACAGTAAGACCCCGGGAGGCCTCAATGCCAGTGAGGATATGTATACTTGTTTATAATGAGAATGGTTTAAATTAATGTATATCAGTCTACATGAGTGTTTAGGTTTTAACTCTTCTTGGTTTATGATTTATACATCTGGGATCAGATGAAGCCAAGACCATAAACCAGAGTGTTCAAATCCCCTACTGAAATCAAAAGAATATTATCATTTCTTAAATAATATTCACACTCTATTCACTTTGGGTAGTTTTCCCAGTATGCTTATGAGGGATATTTGTATATCCAACAGCTATGCATTATAATATTAACTTTGACATTTTAGAATTGTGGTAGACCATAGGTAGGGGACTGGGGATTGCGAGGCTGGATAGTATTTGATCTAGGACCTTCCACTCCTCCCCATGTCCTCACCAGGTTTTATACCAGTGCAGCGGGATCAATGAAAATATTGGAGTTATATGAAATACTTGTTCACTTGTAAATATGACTTTCTTTTAATTGGTTTTTTAACAATATGTAAATATGACTGTCAACAAATTGTCTATTTTTCTACATATTTATTTTGTATATAGTATATATTTTTCTAAACATTTGGAAAGTATATATCTACATGATGTTGGGCACCATGCCCCAAATTTGCTGCTTGCTGCTAATATTCCTTTCTGGGCCGTATTTTTACTATGTCTATTGTTTCAATAATGCACACAGCTGTAATGGGTTTGAATTAATCATTACACTATATATACCCTCATCTATGTCTATGACACCTCATGTGAGCAAGCCTCTACGAGAGGCGAAACGCGTCATGACTGTTGCTGGCTGGAAATTTTTGCACGATTAAAGCACTGAAAAGATTTGCACGTACTTGTGGTTTCGTTCTGACTTTATTTGCCCCCGAGGTGAAGGAGTGTGATGGATGGCGTCTTTGAGCATATATATATATATATATATATATATATATATATATATATATATTCACTGAAAAAACCATAGGTTATAGACCATATATAGTTAGGAATTAGCATTTACAAAACCTTATTTTACTCACACAAAACCATTGAAATTCGCATATATAGTTAGTTGCACTAACTATATATCGCGCACCCGCAATCCACTGCTGATCATGTCACATATTACATCATTCATGACATGGTCAGTGACATCACTGATGACATCACTGATGACATCTCAAATGACATCACTGATGACATCACTGATGACAACATCCAGTGACTGTATGTTTCTGTAAAGTTAAAATATGTCTTACATATTGAAGAATGAGTGGATGTATAAGTGTCTGGATGAAGGATTTAGTAGGTGCATGACTGACTGTATGAGTGAGTGATTAAATGTGTCTCACTGAGTGCATGGGTTAGTGACTAAACTATCTTAATTTGTGCATCATTATGTCTGTTGTTCTGTAAACTGCTGCATGTGTTGATCAGTAGCTATATGAGTAACTATATGGGTTATTGATTGGTTGCCCAAGTATTTGTATGGGAGACTGAGTGTGTGTGTGGGTGGCTGGGAGGTGTATGACACTGTGCATAGATGTGTGAGCAGTTGATTCACTAAATGTATGGGTTCAAAAGTGCATGTGGAAACAGCTGTATGGGCGGTTGACTGTGTGCATGAGTGTATTGGTGAGTGAATGGATATCTCAGTGCTACATGTCAAAGTAAGTACATATGTAAAACACAGTACATGTGAGAGTTGACATATATAAATAACTGTGCATAAGAGCCAGTGAATGTGTGAGTGGCTGTATGGATCATTGTGAACTTGTATCAGGGATTGTATAAGAGAGTAAATATGTGTTAGTATATGTTTGCATAAGTAAGGTGTGTATAACTGTATAGTTGAGGAAATGGAGGTGTGATTGATTCTTTGCATGACTGACTAGGTGTGTGAGTAACTCCATGGATGAGTGACAGTCTGTGAGTGTCTGTTTACACTGAGTGTATCTAAGGTTATATTAGAGTCTGAAGAGGTTCATCGTATTATCACATGAATGATGTCATCAGTGATGTGATCAGTAATGTCAAATGAGATGTCATCAGTGATGTCATTTAAGATGTCATCAGTGATGTCATCAGTGATGTCATTTGAGATGTCATCAGTGATGTCATCAGTGATGTCATCAGTGATGTCATCAGTGATGTCATTTGAGATGTCATCATTGATGTCATCAGTGATGTCATTTGAGATGTCATCAGTGATGTCATCAGTGATGTCTTTTGAGATGTCATCAGTGATGTCATCAGTGATGTCACTGACCATGTCATGAATGATGTAATATGTGACATGATCAGCAGTGGATTGCGGGTGCGCTATATATAGTTAGTGCAACTAACTATATATGCGAATTTCAATGGGTTTGTGTGAGTAAAATAAGGTTTTGTAAATGCTAATTCCTAACTATATATGGTCTATAACCTATGGTTTTTTCAGTGAATTTTCAAGGTTTTGTAAATGCTAATTCCTAACTATATATGGTCTATAACCTATGGTTTTTTCAGTGAATATATATAACATTTCTATGGCAAAATGAAACCCCTCATTTTGTTCCTTTTCAAATTAAATGTATTAAGTGTTACCACTTTATTCCAATCAAGATGACTTCAGGTGTGCCATACTTTTGTCATAGGTAAGACCGTTAGCGTTCTAGTTGTTCTTTAGAACACTCTGGGACATTCTGTCATTGGGCTATAGTTGGGCTACATCTGGCTGATATTTGGGCTACATTTGTTTTTTTTTGTCTCTGGTGGCCATCTTTGGGCTACATTGGGCTATATTGGGCTACATTGGGCTACATTTGGGCTCTAACATATATATAGCCCAATGTAGCCCAATATATATTTTTCAAAGTTAATTTTCATAAAAACCACTGGAGCATATATCTTGAGACATAGCAAAGGCACATCGGGCTACCAGTCCCTACAATTTTGCCAAGTTTTGTGGAAATCCATTCAGCCGTTCGAGCTAAAAGTGAGTCCAACCGCCCTATGGAAAACTCAATGTTAAAAACACGTTTTGGGACCCCCCTTTTTTCTCGGCCCCCGCTTGACGAAACCCCCCCCAAACTTTGAGGGGACGCTCAGAAACAAAATGTGCCATTTTCTTGAAAGTTTCAGCCAATTCCGTCCATCAATGCCAAAGTTATTCAACATAGAATTTTCAGAAATCCCTATTCAAAAAAATCCTAACTATATATACCTACTGGCGACTGCCAATATATATATATATATCTCAAAACAAAACACTTTCAGGCATAGAGTGATGCATGAATTATGCAAAAAAGAAGGAGAGAACTCTGGGTAGTTCTCAAGTTTAGATGGAAAGCAGCTCCTGTTAGAGGACTCTCAACACCAGCGACACTCTAGATCTGGTCACCTCAAATGTCTGTTTTTCTATCAAAGTTTTTAAGCATAGGATTAGCACAGTGCTATCCACGCCGAGATAGAAAATGACAAAGTCTTTTGCCATTTATACAGCAAAGTCTTTAAGCATAGGACTAGTACAGTGCTGTCCTTGCCGAGCTGTAAAATGACAAAAGCCATTTATCACTCCAGGCACAATATTACAGCTTTGAATTGGTAAAATACCAACTCAAGCCAACCTGAAATGAGTAAAAGCAACCCCTGACACAGTGTTTCGCTCTAATAGCCAGTATGTAGTTACAGTAAGACCTAGTTTCCATAGGAAATCCGAAACATTCTATTTGGAATAACTTTGGCGCCGGTGGACGAATCTTCGTGAATTTCTCCAAGGAAATGGCCTGCTCCGCTCCACTCCTTCCCTAAAAGGTTGGGGGTGATTTGTGAAGCGGGGGGCGAGAAAAAAGGGGGGTCCCAAAACGTGTTTTCCCCATGCAATATTCCATAGGACCTTTAGCCAGGGCTACAACCCGAACGGCTGAACGGAATTACACCAAATTTGGGAAAAAGGTAGAGTTCGGTTTGCAGATCACGCTTTTTGTTAAATGGTGTAAATCCATTCAGTAGTTCCTGAGAAAATCATAAGTATATCTATAGGCGCTTACCGTACTCGTATGGTAAGCGTACGGTGAAGAGTACCATTACGAGCACGAGCTGCATGATCATTGGCTGTCAACTGTCTGTCAACATTCCAAACCAGGAAGTGTTGGCAACCATCTTGTGCCTCGGAGGCACAAGAAAGCAGTGAAACAAAGGTGGAAAAAACGCAAAGGTGGCAAGGTAGAAACACCCTGACCCCCTAGGCCTGCTCAGGGAGTCCCACAGAGACTCTCAAGGCCCAAAACAATTTTTTTTGTTTTTAAATCGCGGGGTACGCGTACGCCGTGAACAAAAAAAAAATCTGGTCTGTTTTTTTTATTAGCCCCCGGGGGGACCAAATCCCGGGGTATTATGGAAAATGTGTGGGGTTGTCTAATCCCCCCCACACTGCCCCGGGAACCTCCACCTCCAGGGGCAAAGTAATTATGCTTGCATGGGGGCACACGGCCCCCCCGGAGCCCCGGGGACCCCATCCCCGGGGCTTAAGGTATATGTTTGCGGGGGGCTTCTTGCCCCACGCAGCCCCGGGGACCACCACCCCCGGGGCTTCATTTAAAAAAAATAATCCTGTGTGGGGGGCTCTTTGCCCCCCCACTCGCCCCGGGGACCGCAACCTCCCCGGGGCTGTAATATTGAATATAGGGGGGGTCCGTGACAGACCCCCCAGCCCCGGGGACCACCACCTTCCGGGGCTTTTCAATATTGAGAGGGGGGCCACACAGCCCCCCTCCTGGAGCCTTGTGGTGGCCCTGGGGACCAACCACCTCCCCAAGGCCGGCTCCTGCAGTGTCCCGGGGTGCCTACCCCGGGGACACTGCTGTTTGCTATGGTAGGGCAGGAGCCTCGCGGCTTGCGCCCTACCATAGCAAACTGCTTTTCGTCAGAGAGAGCAGCATGTTAGCTGCTCTCTCTGACGAAAAGCAATGCCGGCTCCCAAAGGACGTGGGGAGCCGGCTGGGACCGTGGGGGCATTGGGGCTCCCCCCACAGTCCCCAAAGTTGTATTTTAGCCCTGGGGGATGGGTCCCCGGGGATTATAATAATTAGTCATAAAGGCAATTTTTTTTTTACGGTAGATTTACCGTACGTGTACCATGCTCGTACGTACGAGGTACTGTGCGAAGTCTGAAAGTCGTCCCGTGAGCGTACCTAAGCTAGAAAAAGTAAAATATTTTTAGATATTCATGAAGTATATGTGTTTACATGTTGGGTGGCTCTAAAAAGAGCACTTGTGTTTATTGGGAGATTTTAATACCTAGTCAAGTAAGTACCGATGCAGAGTCTAAAGTTCATGAGGAAGACTCTGTTCCCTTCATCTGTATTATGTACACCATCTCTCCTATACATGTCTTGCATATTGAAACACAAATTGTTGTTGTAAATGGACCCCATTCTATAGTCTCGGAGAAATGCAGAAACAGATTTATTCACATGTTTCCTAGCTTCCTCAATTTGTGGACAAAATTGATTGGACCAGTTCCATTTCTGCCTTTGACATATATTAGAATAAACAAAGGCAGTTTCGGGGAAAAGGGATATCAGTTCTGTAAAGGTGTCCTTCATAAACATTTCCAGTCCTGCCCCAGTCAAAGTGCCTAAATAATTGCCACCACAGTACACAATTATGAGGTTAGCGTGTTGGAGATGCATAAAGGATTACACCAATGGCATCAATTGGTGCCACTTTAACCCTCTCTGTCAAATCCATTTAATGTCTACATTTGTTAAACCTAGGTCTTTGTGAATTTCTTTCTGTTGTGCGTACCTTTCACTCCAGAAAATATAGCTGTGTCCCACAATCCACACGGTAAGCATCTTGAAGAGAGGTCTTGATGCACTCAGATGGTCTCTGTAAATGAAAGGGCCGTTTGAAGATTTGTTTTTTTTCCAAAATGGTGGATAAGTGGAGTTTTGAAAAAAAGCAAAGAAGTGATTGGTTGTTTGAAATGTTACTAGCTACAAAAGTAGGGTGCAATGTTCTGTTTTTTAAAAGCTTGTCATTTATTGGGTAAGAAAAAGTGATAGAAAAGAACATTACTTTAGATAAGCTGGTATATTGACAAGTCAAGCAAACTTGCTGTTTTGATTTGCAACAATGTATGATGAACTTTTCACATGTGTTGTCAGTTAGGTGTTCCCTGAAGTGTTTCTATGGTAACTGGCAGAATGTGGTTGGGGGAAGGATTGAAAGTTTTGTCAGTTGGAAAGGGTTCAAAAGTTCAAGCAATAGAAAAGTGTGTTTCATTTTGATTTAATGTGAGAATAAATGGGATTTGTTATTTATTTGTATATATGTGTGGATTGAATATGTAGATTGACCGGAAATGTTTGCTGTTTGCTATAGGACTTCCTGACTCCCTTGGGTTAGTTAGGGGGTTTTACAATGATTCCCAATGTCCATTTTTTTTCTTGGTTTTGTACGCTTACGGGACGACTTACAGACTTTGCACCGTACGTCGTACGTTCGAGCATGGTACGAGCACGGTCAATCTCCTAAAAAACAAAAATAGCCTCTATTTCTAAACGGTAGTTGGGACTGCCCGCCATAAGGGCGGGGGTCCTGTGGGGGGTATTAGGATGCGCCCGCCTCAGTAGTGGGCGCATCCTGCATTTTTAACATTGTGGTGGGTGGTGCTCTCAGGACCACTCGCCACAATGCTAAAATTGCATTTATGCATTTGCATACACAAAGCGGCAGGCACTGCTTGCAATGCATGCAAATGCTGGGGGATACCACAGGTACCCCTCATGTGGACCCTCAATCACACCTTCACTCCGGGCGCCAGCAGGGGACTCCCACAGTAAAGACCATATGCCTTTCAGTGGCGGCATCGCTGCTACGGAAAGGCATCTGCAGAGGCCCATCATGATATGGCTGGTGGTGTGTATTAGACACTGCCACCATGTTAAACCCTTTCCGCCCCGGTTGCGAGCAGGGCGGCAAAGCGGTGGACTGTCTTTCCGAGTGCTGCGGACCCCCAGTCATGCTAATATGGCGGGGAGTCATTTTGGTTGGGTTGGCGAGTGGATTGCTCCCGCCAGGCTGGCGGTGGGTACCGCCAGCCTGGCGGAGGCAATCCGCCTGCCATCCTAATGGGCCCCTTAGTGTCTCTCTGTCCTCATTGTCTTGTCTGTCTCCTAATAGTCCCACTTCTTTTTATACTCCCTTGTCTAACCTCTTTTTATACTGCCCCCCTGTCTCCTCATACTCTGTGTGTTTCTTCTTATACTCTCCCTTATCTCCTCATACTTTCTCTTTTTGTAAGTCCTTCTATTTTCATACTCTTATGTTTGTTGTCATAATCTCTACTCTCTTCTTATAAGTGATATAATAGTGTATTTGGTATATTTATTTTTCTAAAGTGATATATATTTTTTATAATAGATTCTTTTGATCATCACTGATAAAAAATCATCATGCCTTCTAAAATAGAAAAGAAGAAAGACGAAAGAAAGCAGTTTATTTAAAGAGAACTCATGTACAACATTTACCTGAAGAACAATGTGGTCACAAAAAGAAAAAAAGTCCCGGTAAGAAAACTAAGACTTTTCTGCGAAGATTGTCAACCACTAACAGTGGTGTGCGCAAAGTAAAAAATACTGTGACTGTTTCTGCAACTAAGAGAAAAGAGAAGAACCATGGAACAACTTGTGAAACAAATGTATATAGTAAAAGGAGGAAAAACCAATATAAGGAAATAAGGAAGAAGATGCTTTATAATAAAATTTTGTTTAATTTGACTAAGTTAATAAAGAATTGTAAGAAGAAAACTGCATTTTATAAGAAGAGGAAATGTATTGAAAATGTAGTTGAGAAAGCTTTTGTATTAAAAAAAACCTTTTTGTTTTAGTAATCAATAGAATTCGATCACTAGATAAGCCAATCCATTTAATGAAGAGCAAAAGTAAGTGGAGAAGAGTAATTAATAGAAGTAATTTTACTGAAGTTTTTTTGGGTGAATGGAAACATAGTTCAAGTTCTGAGCCTTTTTTTAATGAGGAGAGTGATCTTCAGAGTAATGAGTTGTTGCATGCAGTTGACACTACAGTTCGTGCTTATGAGGTTAAAAATGGTTGTCCTATTGAGAAAGAGAAAATTGTTCCTAGAAATGTCGAAGAGGTGTTAGCTGATGAAGTATTAGGGAGAAGGCCTAAAGCTCCAGTGTACACTGGGAATTGCAGTAGTATTTGTAGTGCACGGCAGGAATCTATTGATTTTTTACGCAATTTCTTACTTAACTATAATAAGAAAAGTGTTAAACAAAAGATTAAGATGTTGCAAGGATTAGACCCTTGCACAGTGAGAGAAAATACTGGTTTGCAAAGACATTCTTTGGCTTGTGTTTCTAAAAAAGTATGTAGAAGTGTTTTTCACCATTTCAGGATGTTGGCAGTACATCATACTGAAATGAGGAAATTAGTCAGAACGTTGTATTATGCAAAAAGTCCAGCTCTAATGTTAAAGAAGTTGAACAGTGCTCTTTTGCATGGATCTGTGTCAGATGTAAAGAACCTTTGTGATGAAATTCAGGTTAGTTACTTTGGTGCAGAAGAAGATAGTGCAGAAATTGATATGTTAGTAGAAGGAAATGTAGAAGAGAGTGTACAACATTGCAGTACAGAAAAATTTGAGCAAGAAATTACAAAGTTCAAGGTGATTTCAGGTGAAACACCAAATTATTCTTGTATTTGTTGTCTACGTACTCATTATACAAATCTGACTAGGAATGTTGATCTGTATTTAAAATGTGAAAAGGAAAATAGTGGATGGAATTTGTAACTTATTTGTTGGTAGAGAATATTTTTGATTTGGGTTGTGATCAGCGTATTTATAAATATTGTTATAACAAATTAGACAAGAATAAAATGCCTGCTAGAGCTGTGCATAAAAAGTTTGAGTTGGTAAATATTCCTTCTGAACTGGTGGATTTAAATACTTTTAGTCTATTCTTATTCAATGTGTGCTTCCTTTTCAGGCTATTGTTCGTATGGAGCCTAAGACAGGGAAATTGCCTCCTTCAGATTTACAGAGAGGATTAAAGGGAAGAGTTGTGTATTTGCCATTAGATTTAAAGAAAAATATTGAAACAGTTGGTGTAGAAAATGTAGATTGATGAACCTTTAGTTATTCTTGTTAATGGCGTTCCTACTAAGAGTAAGAAAATCTGACAGGAATTAGTGGATGTTAGGAAAGTGAAAAAGGCAACGTTGTATCTGATAAAAAATAATCAATATTATAAAGACGTGTTTATGAGTGAAGAAGAAATAACATGTAGAAGAAGATGGTGACTTGCCATCTGGACAAATTGAAAAAGTGGATGTGTCCAGAACTGAAGAAATCTACGAAAATTACAGTGTTCATCCATTGCATTCCAAATAAGTGATGGGGAATACTATAGAGTTATTCCAAATGAAAGAAGCAAATGGAAGTCCCATTAGTGTATGGGAAAAAAGCTTGGTAGTTTGCTGTTTCCCTCAGTTGTTTCCTACAGGAAAAGGAGGACGATATGATGACCGACCTGTGCAGATTCCTGCATCTGAATACCGGACATTAAGATTGTATGCAGAAGATCCAAGATTTTGACAATGTATTCCGTATTTGTTTCATCTTTTGTTTGAGAGTATTTTGTCTGGACTTTCTTATACAGTAAACCATATATTGAAAACAGGGGTACATCTGCAAAATGTTTCGGTAAAGGAGTTTATGGATAAAGTACACCAGAAAGATAATGTTTTGGAATCTTAGCTAATTAATCTCATGGCATGTCAGTGTGGCACTAATGAGTACTGGTACCGTCGTCATGGAGAACTTAAATGTATGCTAAGGAACTTAAGAACTCCTACATGGTTCCTTACTCTAAGTTGTGCTGAATATGCTTGGGATGATTTACTTCAATTTCTTCCAGAGGCAAATCCAAATATAATAAATATTGTATACAAGACACCTGGAGAATTGTGCTCTTTGGATTCAGATAATTTATGCAGGTATTTCAATCATAGATTTGAAGCTATGATGTCTTTTATCACCAATAAAAAAATCCTCCTCTTGGAGAGGTTGTGGACTTGTTTTGGAAAAAGGAGTATCAAGCAAGAGGTGCTCCTCACATACACATGCTAATATGGATCAAAGATGCTCCCAAATTTGGAACAGACTCAGATGATACTGTGTTGTCTTTCATTAAAGAATACGCTACATGTGAAATACCCAAAAGCACACAGGATAAGGACTTAAGACAACAATTCTTACGATTCCAAAGCCATCGTTGTGGGAAATACTGTCGTTGAAAGTACAAATCTAAGGACAAATTCTACACCAAATGCCGTTTTCGATTTCCACGTCCAGTAATATTGAAAGGAAGAGTGAACAGTTTTATGTGATCTTTGCGACATACTATCATAAGAACGTCTCCTAAAAATACCTACAATTTAAGAAGAAATGAAGACTCAAAATACATAAATGCCTACAACCCATTCATTTTGTCCATGTGGAATGCTAACATGGATATTCAATATGTTGCAGACAATTCCATTGCTGTTGCTTGACATGTAACATCGTACATAACGAAATCAGAAAAGACGGAATTGAAGGAAATGTGGGAAGAGATTTCCCACGAGAAGAGTCTAAGTTAGAAATTACATACTTATAGTTTGAAGATGTTATCTCATCGAGAAATTGGAGAGTATGAATGCGCGAATCGCTTATCATCTGCAAGTCTATACTCCAAATTTAGAAAAATCATTTGGGTGAGTCTAGGTCTTGCTGCAACACGAAACCGAGTACTTAAATCTGTACAAGAAATTGAATATTTAGCTGAAAAGGAGCCAGAAAGTACAGATGTTGTGAAAACAAATATGTTAGATACATATTATCCAAACAGAAGTCATCATCTTGAGAACATTTGTCTCTATGAAGTGCTGCAAAACCGGAATATTACAGAAAACATCAATAATGGTATATATGCCGTGATTGGTTCTGAAGGATGTCTGGTGAAACAAAGAAAAGGAAATGTGATTATTCACCGTAAACTGAGTTGCGAAACACCTGACAAAAGGGAATTTTATTATTTAGCTCTTTTGCAACTTTTCAAGCCATGGCGTTCAGAATTAGAATTACTTGAAGATTTCGAGAGCTATGAAGATTCTTTCAATGCAACTAAAGATAGTATAGGATGTCCTGTTTTTGCTAATTATGTGAAAATGTTGAACGATGAAATTGAACAAGAAGCTATAATTGCAGCTGAGATTGCTAGAGACAGTTCTCAAGACAGTCAAACTTCTGCTCCGTTAAGTCAGGACCCATTAGGAGAACCAATTATTGAAAATGAAGCAGCAACTGCTATGGAAGAGGTGGAAACAGCAATGTATCAAGCTCAAGAAGATGTAAGAAACTTAGGAAATTTGGAAGAACAACTAAATGTTGAGCAGAAACAAATATATGAGCAAGTGAGAGAACCGATTAACCATGGATTACTTCATGAAAAGAAAGAGTGCTCTTGCTCATCATTTCAACCTATCCGATTGTATGTGAGTGGACAAGCTGGAACAGGAAAACGTTTTTTAATTAAAGTAATTTCAACTTATTTACACAAAATAACTGACTCGTATTTTTCTTGTGTTGTCACTGCTCCAACTGGGTTGGCGGCACACAATATTAAAGGAATTACTTTACATTGTTTATTAATGCTACCAGTAGAGCATGAAAACAAATTAGAATACTACAAGCTATCTGGAGAAGCTTGTTTTGAAGTTGCAAGAGTCTTGAAGAAAATTAAAGTTCTCATTATTGATGAGGTAAGCATGGTATCCAACTTAATGCTTGCCTTTGTGCATTTAAGATTGCAGCAAATTCTTAAAACAGACTATGACGTATTATTTGGAGGAAAACACCTCATAGTTTTTGGAGATCTACTACAACTTACTTCTGTAAAAGGACAACCAGTGTTTAAAACACTGACACATGAAGATACCAGAAAGTCTTTGGGGAGCATTGGAAATGTTAATATTTGGTCATATTTTGAGTATAAGGAACGTATTACAAATATGCTTCAGGCAAATGATGCAGATTATGGAAAAATTCTTCAAGATATAAGAATTGGAAAAGTGACAGAACATGGCAAACAAGCTTTACTGAGACGATTACTTCCCAATTTGTTTCCAAATGAAAATATTGTTCCAGAGAAAATATATATGAAAATTGCAAAAAACAAGGCTGTAATCTGCTTAATGCCAACACTGCGTGAATGTTCTGTATTCAATGAAGAAATGTTAAAGTTGGAAAATGAAGAAATTATAAAATTGGAAGCTATTGATAAAATAGAGCATGAAGGAATCACCATTATTTTGACTGAAAAGTTGAAGAGGAAATTGGATTCTTTAGAGAAGTCGATAAGTAAAACTGCTGGTTTAGAAAAGAATTTGTATGCATGTGTAAACTGTAGGGTAATTTTACGCTGTAATTTGAATGTGGAAAAAGGTTTAGTAAATGGAGCAATGGATAAAATGGTTGATTTTGTTAATTATGTAAATAGAGATGGGATTGAATTTTTGAAGATCAAATTTGATGAAATTGCTGAAATACAATTTAGTTGTTGTTCATCTCGGTTCTTGCTTGTAAAAGATTTGTATGTACGCAAAAAACAGTTTTCCTATTTGTTTGGCATATGCGGTGACCATTCATAAATCTCAAGGTTTAAGTGTAGATAGTGCTTTAGTGAATATTGGAAGTACCGTGTTTAAAGAGGGTATGGCATATGTTGCTTTGTCCCGAGTCAGAACTTTATCTGGATTGTACTTGATTGATTTGGATGAGACAAAGGTTAGTGCAGATGCAAATTGTGTGAAAGAGTATAATAGGTTAAGAAGAGAATATGCTCCCAATTTAGGTCAATATCCAGAATTTGAAAAGCGTGTGGTAGGTAGAAAAAGCAGATTTGAGAATATCTGTAGTGAAACTGTAGAGAAAGAAAAAAAACAAGATGAAGTTGCACCTGCAAGCAAAACGAAAAAGGACAGTGTTGAAGAGAATGTTGGTTATCGGTTTGAAAATAGTGTGGTGTCAACTGCTATGCTAATGTAGTAGTTAATGTTGTTTTATTTCTTGAAAGTTTGCAACAGCAAATTGTTGAAAATCGGGACGAAAGATTCTGTTCATATTTGCATGTGTTTATGATAAATGTAGTAGTGATAAAAGTAAAATACAAAGTGTTTCTGATATCCGAAATGTTTTGGACATATGTTCTGGTTCTACTCAATTTACACAGAATATTCAGCAAGATTGTCAGGAATTTTTAATGTTTATGCTTGGTGTACTGGAAGATGAAGGTATAGATATTGAACATATTTTTGGCCTTTCTTTTAAATGGCAACATGACTGTCAAAATTTTTTGTTTACATGTAGCACTAACATAGACACTGAACGATTCATATATTTGACTTTACCAGACTGTGAAGCAGTGTCTTTTAACAATCTAGTGAGAGGAGCTAGTCAAAACATGGAGTGTAGCCAATGTAAATCAAAAATGTCATCAACATTATTTATACAAAGATATGGACAGTATGTTATTTTAATGCTGCAACGTTGTAGAGCTGATGGAAGAAAATTGGAAACTTTAATTAAAAATTCTGTAGCTAGTCAAGTTTCAATATCAGGAAGAACTTTTGTAGCTGTTGCAATTATTTTTCATGATGGACCTTCTACAACATCTGGACATTACACTGTTTATTTAAAATGTCTGAAAGGTTGGATAAATTGTAATGATACTCAATTAGTTTTTAAGCAACGTTTGCCTAAAGAGTTACCAAATTCTTATCTAATATTTTTAAAGCAAACATTTTAAGATCAAAATTTTGCCTTTCAGGATTACTGCTGTTAAGGTAGATTCGTCTGGTGTTGTAGAGTATTTTGTAACCGAGGGTGAGGAGCTTGAAGGTAATCCTCATGTTGATGTTGAGGCAGAATTGGTGTATCATGTCGTGGGTGATGTGGCTGTAGCAGGGGACATTGAAGATCAATCAGGTGGAGGTGCTTTGGATTGGTTGTAGTCGTTATAGGTGTTTGGCTGGAATTCTTCTGTAGAGTGTGTTGCCACAGTGTAGTCTGTTTCTTCTTGTTATCTTTAGGATGTACTTGTAAATGTTGTGGAGAATGTGGAGGGTGTTATCACAGTATGAGGAAATGCTGTAGACTTGTTTACACTTGTAGAGGGAGGAGTTCAATATGAATCATAGGTTGTGTATATGGTCAGTAGGTGTTGGTACTGTTCACAGTGTAGTTGACCAGCAGGAGTTATCTGAAGTTAAGGGGGTGAGTTTGAGGATGAATATCTTCATGTTGTGTGAATTCATGTTTAAAGAGCTGCTCCTTACCCACTTGGTGATGTCCTTAATTGTGTTGTGGAAGTCGTTTTTTTGTGGTATGTGGCTCCTTGGTGAGGAAGAGGATGAGCTGGGTGTCGTCGATGTAGGAGCTAATGTTGTGGTTGAGTAGGTGGGCCATTTGTGTAAGGATGGAAATGGAGATGTTGAATAGCGTTGGACTGAAGAATGAGCAGTGGAAGACGGTGCAAATGATGTCAGTGGTTTTCGATCTGAAGGCTGGGAGGCAGACGCTCAGAGTTTCTATTGAACAACTTTAAAACTAAGAATTTCACACATACTATTTGGCCATGGGGAAAAGTACGTGAAACTCTTAATGACTTTTTGTTGTAAATTTTGACTGCATATATGTGTAAGTAATATTATTTATAATGGAAGAAAATTAATGATGGTGTTTTGTTTTTTCAAGATTGTTTGCCAAATCTCATAGTTACGTAAGAAATTGGTCTTAGAAAAAAACATTTAAGATTGTTATTGAAATTGTTGTTTTTTAGATCATCTTCTTGATTGTATTTTTTGTGCCTGCTGTTATGTGATGAGTACTATTAAAGTCACTGTTTCTAGTGAATTTCAATATATTCTGAGAACAGCAAAAAAGCATCTGAAATGCTTTACATTGATTTTGTGTTGTAAAAGATAAATTGTAACTGTATTTTTTTGTCTTCTACAGATGCTAAATTTATAATATATATATTTTTTAATTTATTATTTTGAGTATAACTAACTGGTAAAAATAATCGATGGGATGTACTTCTACAGAGCTGATGTAAGAGAACGTCCATGGTGTACATACGTTTGTAAAGACGGTTTGTATCTTTTAAACATTTTTGAATAAATGTAATAAAATATATACTAAGTGTACCTGTATTCTTTGCATTTAACTATAACACATCAACTACTTTGGAACTGGTAAGGTGAATAGATATTTTGTACTTTTTTAGTACTGCATTTTATTATAATAGCCTTAGTTTTTTCTTATAGTGATAAGGAGTGACTGGTTTGAAAATGTAATAACATTTTATAACTAAAAAATCATATAAGCAATTTTATTAATATGGTCTTTTAAAGTAGTTGACAATGGTATTTGTAAAATATTTTTTCAAGGGAAAATTAGTTGATAAAGTTAGTTTTGTATTAAGTATTAGGAAAAACAATAACATAAAGTGTTTATGTTTTTGTACAAGGAACAACAACCTTTAAAAAAATTACTATGGAAGAAGAGCAGAACTATGTAGAAGAAAGTATTGAAATTTCTAACAGTTTGATAGAGGAGTTAAATGTACCTATTATTGATTGTGAAAAGGAAGATGGAAATATTGCTGGAGATATAAGCTGCAATTTCTTCGATAAAACAATGGATGAGGATTTTATTGAAGCTTTAGAGGACATTGAGTTACATGAAAAGACTTTTGAAAGTTATAATGAAGAAAATGAAATTCAGACGAAATGTTGTTAGAAGCTCTATTAAATTATGAAATGTTACAGGAATAAATTTATGATTTAAAATTAAAAATGGTTTGAGAGACTCTTCTTGTAGAATTGTAATTATTCAGGTAGTATCCAAGTACTTATGGTGCAAACTAGGCCTTAGGACATGGACTGCTTCAAAACTCTATAGATTATGTATGCACTCTTCTATGCACTAGCAAAGTTGTGTTTTATAGCTTTTCATTCCAGGTCTATATTGCTTTGTCTCCCTCCCTCTGTTTCCCTCACTCTCCCTTTCTATTTGTCTCCCACGGTTTCCCTCTTTCTCTGTCTCCCTCTCTCTGTTTCTTACCCTTCCTTTGTCTGTCACCATCTATCTTCATCTCTGTCTGTCCCTGTCTTCCACACTCTGTCTCCCTCTCTGTCTTTGTCTGTCTCTGCCTCTATCTCTCTGCCCCTATCCTTGTCTCTGTTTCTATCTGTCTGTCTCTGTCTTTATCTCTGTCTCCCTCCCTCTCTCTCTGTCTCTCTCCCTCCCTCGCTCTCTGTCTCTTTCTGTCTCCCTTTGTCTCTCTCTGTTTACCTTCCTCTCGCTTGCTCTCTATCTCGCTCTTACTCTCCCTCTGTCTGTGTCACTCACTCTCTCTGTCTCCCTCTCTCTCTGTTGCTACAAGGTCGCAGAGGGGGAAGCCAGCATGTTTTGCAATCTTGTTCCAGCAAGAAACCCTCCCTTAAACCCAAGTGAAGTTGAGTTCTATACTGGTTACTACCCTGAAAGGGGTTTACTAGAGCCCCTTGCAAGAGCAGATGTCTGCTGTGTAGAGACCACTAACAAGAAAAGCCAAGCCTTGTTCCATACGCAGAGCAGTTCTTGAATAGGGTTTACTCTTGCTAAATTGTGCATAGTTTTAACTTACAACACATCATGAATATTCTACCATCAATAAATGAGAGAGCAAGCAGAGAGAACGTGCCTTGAATTTTCAGAGAGCAGCCATGGAACGTCTCTCTAATGGTTCTATGCAGAATAGCTCTGGCATGCACCAAAAGTGAAGATAAACTATGAACGCATGGACACACATTTTTAACTTGGCATGCATACTGTACATCCAGCTTCTCTGCAAGAGGCTTCGCTGTGCGCAGGCCGCAGAGGCCAAGGTTAAGGCTTTGTTCTGCAACTTCAAGACACCAAAATAATTTCCACAAAAGGAATTGCAGAGCCCCCATTAGGGCAAGGAGTTCTTCAAACCCCTATAGACTATGCACACACTGTTCTATGCACCTGCATGTTTGCCTTTTATATGTTGAATTCCACAGTCTCTATCCTTACACTTCTACCAAACACTCTGTCAATCTTTGTATACTTTTATAGTGACTCATTGATCATTGTGTAGTAAGGTATTCACTACATTAAAACACTAATCAGTAGTTGTACAATAAGTGGTATATCCCCATAGATATGCCAGTTATTGTGCAGTGTATCATCTCCACCATGGATGCACCGTATTTACAATGTGTTGCACTATGGGGCAAAAACGGTACAGATATTTGATGTATCTGTGCTGTGAAGATGGCACAATGCCTGACTTGTGTTGCAAGTGCAATGCAGCTCCAGCAATGCTGTTGGGGCCCTATGCTCATAATGCTGTGTCAATCCTTACACCTGCTTCAAGCAGGTGCAGGGTTTTGATTCAGCTGTTTTATATACCGGCAAATTTGTGTTTTATACCATCAATTCCCTAGTCTCTCTCCTTACACTTGCAGCAAACACTCTGTCATTGCTGTTTTAGTATTGTACTGAGGGATTCATTGGAATGTCCTTATGTATGCACTGTGGTAAAAAGGAAGCCGTTATAAATTCATTCATGCAGAAGTGTAATTATACAGTCAGTACCCAAGTAAATATAGAGAAAAGTAGGCCTTAGGCCATGGAGTGCTTTAAAACACATATAGACTATGCATGCAGTCTTCTATGCACCGGCACACTTGTTTTTTATACCTTCAATTCCACACTCTATATCATTATACTTATAGCAAACACTCTGACATTGCTTTACTTATCTATACAGTGTTGTAAAAGTGAAGAGAAAGCACTTTTCTACGGCAAAATCTCATAAATGAGGCCTATGTGAGTAGTCAAGTATTCATGGTGCAAAGGCATAGAGTGTTTCAAACCCCTACAGACTGTGCATTTAGTGTTCTATGTACCTGCCTATTTGCCTTATTTATGTTGAATTTCACAGTTTCTATCTTTTCACTTCCACCAAACACTCTGTTACTCTTGGTATAGTTTTCTAGTGACTCATGGATCAGTGTGTAGTAAGGCATTCACTACAATTAAAACAGTAATTAGTAGTTGTACAATAAGTGGTATATCCCCAGAGATATGACAATTATTGTGCACTGTGACATCACCACCATGGATGCATCGTATTTACACTGTGGTGCACTAAGAGGCAAAAATGGCACAGATATGTGATGTATCTGTGCTGCGAAGATGGTGCATTGCTTGACTTGCATTGGAAGCGCAATGCAGCTCCAGAAATGCTCTTTGGGCCCTATGCTCATAATGCTGTGTCAATCCTTACACCTGCTTCAAACAGGTGCAGGGTTTTGACGCAGTATAAGCCCAAAGTGACTGGATCAAGTCTTTTAGATTTCACGTAGTCACTTTTAGGAGGCGTTCCTGCACCAGAACACCCCCACCTGCGCAGGAAAGCCTCCTTCTGGTGCAGGCCTTTAAAATGTGACGCACCTTCCAATTACGTTATATTGTAAATACCATACATTATGGCACATCCTTTGCACCACCACTGCATCACAAATGTCATGCAACGGTTGTGTAAAAGAGGCACAAGGGGGTTGTAAAACCGCCCTTAATACATACAAATTCATCCAGGCAGTTTCACCAATAGTGCAAATTGAAGCATAGACTTGTAACATATTTATATGCATATGTTACATTCAAGTGCTTCAGAGGAACTACAGTATACTATAGGTAAACACCTTATAGATTTATGCTGTAGCACATCCTTATAGTTCTGCACTTTCACATTCACCATACACTACTAATGTATTCATTCATTCATTTATGAACTACACATTCATTCTGACAAACTTTTACAGACTAACATAGAAATATAGTTCTTTTTTTTTTTACCAGTAGCGGTAGTTCTGAAAAGAAATGTTTTTTATGTCTTTGTTGTTTTATATTTTTTTGTGATTTTTTAAACAAGTTTTTTTTGTGTTTGTTTTTTTAACCAGAAAAATTGAACTTTTGAAACCAAAAAACTGTGCACCAGAAATAAAAAAGTTAAAAGAAATATATTTCTTAGGGCAACAACGGTGCTGCTCTTGCCTCTTCACAATCAGGTCCACAGATTGCTCACCATAGCAAAGCATTTCTTTGCAATGTTTGCAGTGGAAAGTGAGCTCAGAGAACTAGGGAACAATAATAGGATGTGGACTGCTTCCAGGAGGTGGTGGTGCACTTGAGGTGCTAGCCACTGGAGGTGGAGGATTCTCCTGTAGGCTGCGCGTTGCCTCCCTTGCATAATTGTTGGGATGCAAGTTCTTGACGTGACGGTCCATACTTGCAGTACCGAAAGAGTACTTTTTTGATGCGTCACCTCTGGATAATGTCACGGCACAAATTTTACACGTGACCTTAGGTGCATTCGCCTTTTTTTGTCCCTCTGGAAAACTAAAACATTTCCATATAAAGGCTTCTTTCCTCTTCTTCTGAGGAGGTTCATTCAAAAATTCATTATCATCAGATGAATAGTCAGAAGGTGTTTGAGGAACACCGGCCATATTTATGATAATTGTTCTAATGGACTTCAGCTCCCAAAAAAAAGATCCTGCTCCTGACAAAGTCCAAGTAGAATGATCAAAATGGGAGGGGTCTTTCAACAGTTGGAGTAGGAAGTGTTATGAACTAATGAAATCTCTTCTTTTAAAGTCACATGGCTGTGCGTACTCTTACAGTGCACTTACGGAGCTCTTACGCTGCGCTTACGTTGCTCCTACGGAGCAAGTACGTACGACGTACCGTCGCGATGTTCGTGATTGCTTTTAAAAGTAATATACGCTTATTAAAAGTAAAAAAAAACAATTTTCATGATTATCCCAGATAATGTCTACCTTTAAAATTTACAACAAATACATAGATATATCGTTTTAAACATTATAAAACGTTTGTGGGGTACGCGCACGGTGCGTCGTACAAGTGTAGATGACATCACACGGAAGCGCTGATGCGCCACGTAACGTCGAAACGTATTTGTGACGTATGCACGCGTACTCGCTGAGTACGACTTCCCGTACAAAGGACGGTGAGATTACCGTACGCGTACGGTGCGATTATCCCCCAAAAAAATTTTACAAAATTATAAATAATTTTCTTTTTATATTTAAAAAAAAAATGTGTATTAAAAAAATTTATTTAGCTTTATTATTTTTCATTAAAATATGAATTAAAAAAAAGATGTAAATATTGATTATAAAAATGAAGAAAAAATGTATAAAAAGAAAGAAATTTAACAATTAATACATTTAACAATTATCATTTACAAAACCTTTGAAATTCACTGAAAAAAAAACATAGGTCTCAGCCACGTTATAGTTAGGAATTAGCATTTAAAAAACCTTAGAAATTCACTGAAAAAAACATAGGTTTCACACAAGTTATAGTTAGCTGGACATTTCACTCGTACAAAACCATTGAAATTCCCCCGTTATAGTTAGTTCAGCTAACTATAACTGGCGAGCCCGCAATGCACTGCTGATGACGTCACATATTACATCACTCATGACATCACCGATGACATCTCAAATGACATCACTGATGACATCATCCTTGTGAAAGAGAGGCAGACCTCCTCTCACCCTAATATAACCTTTGATACACACATTCAAAAATAGAAACTAAAATTCTCAAAAAAATGGAGATACCAAAACCAGTTACAACAACCTATTAGGTAATTCTATCATCTACATACACATCCACTCATTCACCAACAGTTCTATATAGTCACTCATACATGTACTCACTCATCATATGTACTCATACACCTATACATCCTGTTACACACCGATACTCATCCATAGAATTACTCACACACATACTCACACATGCAAAAAAACTATCAAACATCCATTTACTTGCATATACAGCTATACACACACCACTACACTCACTTCTACAGAAACGTACACATACTTACTCTCTTAAACAATCACTTATAGAAACACATACATATTTATACAGGAACTCTTCCAATGTCTCACTCTCACATATACTCACTTATATACATCAATACTCACATATACTAGTTTAAAAGATATGTAGTTACTCATAAAGATAATATTGAGACAGTCATTCACTCACTAACACACCCATACACACACTCATCCACCCATACAGTCCTGCACACATTCTGTCTTCAAAACACAACAGTGAGTTAGTCATTCATGCATCTGTGCGTTAAGTAATACCCCCACCAAACCATACAGACACTCATTCTGATACTCAAAAAATCAACTAATAACCCATATAGACACTCATGTAGCTACTCACCAACCCATGCAGCCACTTATACACAAAGTGAGACCCTAATACAGATATTTATATATTTAAACATTACTCGCTAATACATGTATTCACTATGATATACTTAATAAGTCCATTATACAATCAATTTTACAAAAAAAATCCATTTAGACACTTATTTACCCATTTATTCTTCCATCAACCTTTAGATATACATATATAAATAATATTTATTTTTCAGAAAGACACACATTCACTGGATGATGTCATCAGCGATGTCATCATGGATGTCATTTGAGATGTCATCAGTGATGTCATGAGTGATGCCACTGACCATGTCATGAGTGATGTAATATGTGACGTCATCAGCAGTGCATTGCGGGCGCGCGAGTTATAGTTAGCTGAACTTACTATAATGGGGGAATTTCAATGGTTTTGTATGAGTGAAATGTACAGCTAACTATAACATGTGTGAAACCTATGTTTTTTTCAGTGAATTTCTAAGGTTTTTTAAATGCTAATTCCTAACTACAACGTGGCTGAAAGCTATGGTTTTTCAGTAAATATATATATATATATATATATATATATATATATATATATATATATATATATATATATATATTTTTATACACACATATATATATATATATCCATCAAACATCCTTTGAGCATCGGAGCCCCCAACCCTTCAGGGCGGCCTCTTTAAACAACGGGCACGAGGAAGCCCATCAATTCACTGCTGTGACACAAAAACACAGAGGCCCATTTCCGGAGTCAGCGCATTTTAATCAAGGTTTAAGCAGCACCACATGCTTCCTTTTACCCTACGCGTTTCAGCGTTCTGCCTTGATCACGGAAGGAAACAGTTGGCCAAGTGCATATGTGCATGCATTTAATAGTCCTGGGTCACATGACCTGTGTGCAATTCATCTCCCACAATGCATCTTAAAGTTCAAATAGATGCAAGTATTAGGAAAGTTCACATTTTGTTGGCATAAATCGTGTTATTGTTTCTTTTTACTTTAAAATGCATTCATGTGAATAAAATCCCAAAGGAACACAGTCATGAAAGTTCTTACTTTCAGCATAATGCGTGATTATTCCGGTTTCCTTGATAAATGCCTTTCCTCCGGAACGATTGGTACAGAAAGTCATTCTCACCAAATCCCTTCCAAGCTGCTGCTGTTTTCGCTATGTTAGCATCTCCCGGTAGGCAAGTCAGCAGCTAGTGGGTCATGCTCCTGTATTAAATCCATCAAACATCCTTCGAGCATCGGAGCCCCCAACCCTTCAGGGCAGCCTCTTTAAACAACGGGCAAGAAGAAGCCCATCGATTCACTGCTGTGACACAAAAACACAGAGGCCCATTTCCGGAGTCAGCGCATTTTTAATCAAGGTTTAAGCTATGGTTTTTCAGTAAAAATATATATATATTTTTATACACACATATATATATATATCCATCAAACATCCTTCGAGCATCGGAGCCCCCAACCCTTCAGGGCGGCCTCTTTAAACAACGGGCACGAGGAAGCCCATCAATTCACTGCTGTGACACAAAAACACGGAGGCCCATTTCTGGAGTCAGCGCATTTTTAATCAAGGTTTAAGCAGCACCACATGCTTCCTTTTACCCTACGCGTTTCAGCGTTCTGCCTTGATCACGGGAGGAAACAGTTGGCCAAGTGCATACGTGCATGCATTTAATAGTTCTGGGTCACATGACCTGTGTGCAATACATCTCCCACAATGCATCTTAAAGTTCAAATAGATGCAAGTATTAGGAAAGTTCACATTTTGTTGGCATAAATCGTGTTATTCTTTCTTTTTACTTTAAAATGCATTCATGTGAATAAAATCCCAATGGAACACAGTCATGAAAGTTCTTACTTTCAGCATAATGCGTGATTATTCCGGTTTCCTTGATAAATGCCTTTCCTCCGGAACGATTGGTACAGAAAGTCATTCTCACCAAATCCCTTCCAAGCTGCTGCTGTTTTCGCTATGTTAGCATCTCCCGGTAGGCAAGTCAGCAGCTAGTGGGTCATGCTCCTGTATTAAATCCATCAAACATCCTTCGAGCATCGGAGCCCCCAACCCTTCAGGGCAGCCTCTTTAAACAACGGGCAAGAAGAAGCCCATCGATTCACTGCTGTGACACAAAAACACAGAGGCCCATTTCCGGAGTCATCGCATTTTTAATCAAGGTTTAAGCAATATATATATATATATATATATATATACATATATACATATAATATCCAGATACAAATTGTGGTGTACTGGCTGATTGCCTGATCGCTGGTGGTGCACAAAAGGTAGCACTAGCGCTGAAAATGTTAGAAAATATTCCCCAAACTTCTATGATTGAAGAGCCGGCACTCGAAATCATGGGTATTCTCCCGTTTATTGTATGATTACAATCCACATACGGACACCGCAGGGACGCGTTTTGGCACTGCTTCAAGGTTTCAGGAGTGCTTCAAGGTTTTTTACTTTCTGTAAAAAACCTTGAAGCACCCTTATTGCTAGTTTTACTATGTTGTGACCCTGTTTTCCAGTATTCGTAACTTTGCAGCATGTTTGTATTTTACAAATGCATACCCTCGAAATGTTGAAAAGGCATTCTTTATTTCTATTTTTATGAAATGTTAAGCTTTAAAAGAAGCACCAATATGGCACATGGCAGGTTGAGAAAGGCAGTAAGACTGGCGAAAGGCGTCCCTGCGGTGTCTGTGTGTGGATTGTAATCATGCAATAAACTGGAGAATACCCATGATTTCGAGTGCCGGCTCTTCAATCATAGAAGATAGAGGGATATTTTGATATATATATATATATATATATATATATATATATATATATATATATATATATATATATATATTTATATACACAAAAGATAAACGCCATGCGACACCTCCAATCGTCCAGATCGGCGAAGCAAAGGAGAGACGGACCACAGGATCTGGCTTCAATAGATTTTAATGTGCAGGTGAGGCAACAACAGCACGACGCGTTTCGGACCCGTGGGCCCTTGGTCGCATGTAAAGTTGTTACTATTTTTTTCCTTTTTTATAAATGCTTGTGAAAAACCCCACGCCCACTAAATGCATTAGTCACAGCAATCACCTGATCATAGACATAGAAGATAGATTATGGTAAACTGTCATTCGATCAGCAAAATATTCATTTTCCTTAATACCAGAACAAAAGTTGTTCAAACAGAAAATTAGGGAATAAGAAATTGAACTGGATCAATATGCAATATTTCATATAACATATATATATATATATATATATATATATATATATATATATATATATATATATATATATATATATATATATATATTACATATATATTACCTAATATCAGTGGCTGCTGGTGACATGTGAAAGTGGTGAGGCGTAAAATGTGTGGTGTAGCGCACTGCGGAGTACGAGTGTAGCAAGCGACACCGAGCAACCTAAGGGGGGTTCTCCCTATGAGAACATTTTGAAAAGAGAGTGGGCAAATGGTGCATTTTTAAGCAAATTAAAGAAAGCAAGAAGGTTATTAAGGCAATTGTGAAAGTGCAGTTATCTCTAACAGCTCACCTTTTGCACTAGTTTACATAGGCATGCAATGATTAGAACTCGGGCCTGTGTGGTTCGCCTTCAACAATTTACTTTACCTACAATATATATTATTAGTAATTATTATTAATATTAGCCTTTAAATACCAATGAGCAATCCAACAAGGCAGTTCCACTGCAGTTACACAAACAAGCCTAAGCACTGAGATTGTGAACCATGAAAAGCATGCACTTAAACTCTTTCAAGTGCAGATACATCTGAAGCAAATGTTTCTGCAGATAGGCCCTGCTGGCACGCATTTCTGAGAAGCATTGGTAGCATTGTGTATGCTTCTCAGAGGTGCGTGCCAGCACTCCCTAGCTTCAGAAACATCTATCTACAAGATAAAAATGTTTCTGAAGCTAGGCCCCGTTTGGCACTTATCTCCAGGGACATCTTAAGGATTTTGGGGCCCTGGGCCAAACGTATTTAGGGAGCCCCTGTTAGGAACAGCTTTGAATATATGATCCAGTTTCAGCTGTTTCCTGCCTCTTTTATCAGGTAACTGACAATGCACTGTGCCACTCGTCCAAATTCTAAATGTGTTTAAATCTAATATTAATGGTTAGTGGTGTGATTTCAATATCGCAACACAACAGCAGTTCACTAATATTAATGCAAAAATCTCTGTGACACCCTCCCATTTCTCATATGTTAGGTCCTGTTTTGATCTAAAAGAAACTTTTTTTATGGATGTTGCAGGAAACAAACACAGTTCTTTGCAAAATGTCTGTGTTAGGCTCACACATCACCCACATTAACAATAAATGACAGGAAAACGGTATTTTAAGAAATCTGTTTAAGAATTATTAAAGGTCATCAGGGCAAGACTTTGCAGAACAAAGCAGGCTCTGTCAGGGTGCCCCTGAAAGGCTGGACACTCTTGTTCCCAGCTGTCTGAGGACTGCTCTTAATCGTTATGTCCCCCACCTATGTAGATTTATGTAATGTTTGGCAACATTTGCCGTTACCAGCTGTGGGATAACGGGCAACTATTTGGCATATAAAGTACCACAGCCATGAGAATTTAATAAAATAAGCAAACTCGCACATCGATAGCTGCTCGTGTAAAAACCTGAGCAGTAACAATTATACTGTAATAAATAAAGATGGGAAACTGTACAAACATCTTATGACTTTTTCTGCTGCTGTAGTGTTTTCTGATCCCTTTCACAGCCAAGTTCCATTCTCACTAACCTTCTGCTTCCAGTTCCAATCCATGATCACAACACCAACACACAAACCCAAAAGGTACTCTAAAAGTGAGTTGTCCTGATTTTCTGTTCCTAGTACGGACATGTTGAAAAATTAGGCTTTTTATAAAAAAAATTAATTGCTTTGTTCCCGGAGCGACAGCCTTTTTACCTATGACTTACATGGGTAAGAGTTGTCCCTTGGCCCATCAAGGTTTTGTCGGGCAGATTGCTACTACGTTTCGGGAAGAAATTAAAATACATTTATTTGCCTAAATGTAGCCTGTTTTAATTTTGTTTTAGGAACCAGCAGCGAGGACGCCAACAAATAAAGTATGCTCGTACAGTGTACACGTTGAAACTATGCAGGCTCGAGGCATAGCTTTTCAGGTCTGCCCGGTCTGAATATGCCTCTTTACACCGCATACCATTATCACGCATGCTGTCACACCGCGGTCGTAACGACGACCGCGTTGTGACAACACATACCATTACTTGCGGAGTAATGGGATGCGTTGTCACAACACAGTCGTTATAATGACCTCGTTGTGACAGCATGCGGGGTCACGAATGCGGGGTGATGGTTCTTTATCGCCCGGTCCTTTCAACCAGGCCCTTTGCTTCATGCAGTTCAAATGAGCATGACAAGGAAAGGACACAATAATCTTGTGTTGTTTTTGCATCTGGAAAAAAATACGAGTGTCTTACCCTGCCTTTGAATATTAACTCCAGAGTCACAAAATGAAATAAATTTTTGTTGGCACAGCCGCACGGGGAGATTAAGAGATTTACCCAGAATCACAGAAAGTTGAGTGACGACCATGGGCGTCCGCAGACATTTTTCCAGGGGGGGGCAAAATGTTAACGTCATCACCATCCTCCGACATGATGTGTGCCAGGTGGAGCACAAAAAACACTGGGGCGCAGAACTGGGATAGACTCAATTAAATGCCAGGAATCCAGGACATGTGACTGACCCTACCACAGGCCAACAAACACCACCTGTAGGGAAATTACTAAACTTTCTGACAAGGTGCTTTATCTCTGTCTGCTGGGTGTGCAGACTTCCAGGACCTCGATCCAACACCAATCAAAGCTGTCTTCAGCATGATTCGATTTTTATCAGAATACTTTAAAACAGCCTATGATTAAAGCACCAGATTAAATATACTGTATGCACAGTGTAAGTTAGGGATTATTTGTAGCACACATATTTACCAATATTGGCTTCTTGGTGCTAGAATTCATGATAACTTTTATCCAAAGTTAAAGCACAACGTCAAAGTTAGTAATAAATATTGCATCAATCACACACGCTAGTGATTCGCCAATGGGTGCTCCCTTTACTAGAATTCCCTGGGCATTGCTAAATTTTACACACATTCACTTAATTTATACAAAATAAAATGTTTTATCCCAAATGTTAGCTATATTTTTTAAAAGAAACTTAGAGTCCCTCTACGTGTAGTCAATGTCAAACTGACAACGTGCCCACATTTAGGGATACAATAATGGCCAGCTCCCTTATGCGGAAGCCCGGCACCGTAAATGTGTGGCACATGTGGCGCCCGCAGCGGCGGCACATCACAGGTCCAGGGATGTTGAGTCTTACACAGTGGTCGAAGTGGGGGAAAAAAACTAGGGGAACAGTGGGCGGAGAATCAAAGGGCGGGAATAACCCAAGGATTGGATCTGTGGGTGGAGCCAGAGGTGTGGCCAGAATGCGCAGACATCCCGATTTTTAGTATTTGTTTGGCATTTCACTGCCCAGTTTAATCAACCAATGGATACACATGATTATTTAAGGTTATAATGAGTTATTGACAATAAAATATATTCACAAAGTGGGATATGCTTCTAATCACAGAATGTACCAAATACGATAAAATGTGGAAACACAAGCCATTTGTCTCCGAGCCATGGAGTTTCTGTCAACAGCACTACTCCCTTTTTCCACAACAACAGTTCAAACATGAATGACAAAATATCCTAGTTTGCAAATGTTGTCTCTAAAATTATGGCTCTGCCATATTTGCCTCAAAATGCAAGATCTGCTGCATGATCTGATCATTTACTAATAAATTGTTTGTAGCTCAAACATATCAAAAGTTAATATAAAATGTGACTTGTGTTGCTGCGGAGTGGATGGCCTATTGTAAAGGTTGACTGGTCACCTTCTCACTGGTGCGTTTGTATGTTACACTGGTACTAATAAGGCAAAATCTTTCCAGAGACTGTTAGCATGTGTACACACGTCAAAATAATAAAATATCTGAAAATATACTGCATTACGCTGCAGCCTTTTTTTTAATGCATAATTTAGTCAACACTACGGCATAATGTTGTCATCCTTTGCTGCATATTCAATTCCAGTGACCCCACAGCAGGCAGCACATGTTAAAAATGCTTGTGAATGAAGCCGGGTGACTGTAAGTTCGCGAACTCAGTTTGGTGTACGTGCAAATCGTGCATTGCCAATCCCTGGTGAGTAGCCACTACTACTGCTGAAACAAGGCCAATGGAGGTACCTTTGGGTGAGGCAGACAGGCCTCAAGGGCAGGGCCAGCCATAGCACTGGTGGTGTCCTGTGCATTAATGTTTGTAAGCGCCCCCCCAATGACCACCTCTGCCATGAATTCCCTCACTACCACCCTTTAACTGTGCCTCCCAAGTTTCCATAACAACTCTCTCTCAGTTGCCTTTAATTTGATTACAGCGCCACTCTTTACATCACACACATTACACAGAGACAATCAATATGTGTGTAAATCACTGTATAGAAAATGTAACATAAGACTAAGGACTACAAGGTGTAGGAGTCACATGACAACCATACTAGTAGCCCGTATAGTTTTATATTATAGTGCTTGGTCTGGAGAAATACCCGGAATTTAAAATGTAATACCATGGTTGGGGGTTCTCCTTAATGATCAGAATTGATTTCTGTCCAAAATAACACTTTTTGGGACATTAGGATAATCAAAAACTGGGGGGGAGGGGTCATAACGCTCTAATTTGTACCTTTCAGTTTGTATGCAGCTCTTAGATGACATTTAAGAGCCCACTGTTCTAAGTTAGGATTTTAACTTATAAACTGAAAGTAACAAAAGGATCTCTCTGACAAACGCAGTAGCCCACTGACCTATTTACATTATGGCACTTTGTGATCTGCATGGCTCATGTTCTTTGCGTTTTTAAAACCATAATATACTTGCAAACATGTTGCCTCCACCTAAAGTCAGCACCCGGTGCCGTCACACTGGTTGCACCACCCTAGAGCTGGCCCTTATCAAGGGTCCTGTGACCTCAGTGACTGTTGTTCTAGGGTGTGCTGCTTCATAGGCCTTCCCGCAAGACTGAAGGTGAACTTCAGTATGGATAGTGGTGGACAAGCCTTGAAGGTTAACCTACACTTGGAATGCTAGGGTCTACCTGCTGGTGTGAAGACACCAGGGCTTCTAAGGTGTTGCGAAGCCTTCTAAGGTCTAGCATGTGATTGTGCTCTCGCAGGAGAGTGGCCTGGTGGACTGGTTATTAAGGCTCAACCACGTTCCCAGTTCCAAATTCAGCAGCTCTGACCATAGTGCCACATCTTCTCCCCCACTGAACACCATACTGCCCCACTGATAAAAACTCCCACTGTCTTCAACTACAACCCAATTGTTGCCCGCTATAAACACCTGGATGCGGCTCAATTTAAATTACGCACTAGACAAGAGCAATATGCGGCCTACAAAAATAAAAGTAACAACATCCTGGAAAAAGCAAACACTTATAGGGAATGCAAAATTTAGCAAACCATGGGAAATGTAAGCAGGAACAACATGGTTACCTTAATGCTTTTTCACTCACTATTCAGAAATCAGTGAGTGCTTTTGCCTGAAAAGTTAAGGACAGGACTACAGGGCCCTGAATGGACCCATTTCAATGGCCATTGCTTATAGCCTTACAAAACGTAAGCAGTATGGTAAAAAGACCACATCCCTGGACGCAGAGCCGCAGCACACATTTTGTTTTCCAATCCAAACATTGCAGTACCTCCAGGATTGGTGCACTAGTTCCAAGTCCAGGGAAAACAAAGTCAAGAAAACAAAAATAGCGCTCCACTGGCAAACTGTAAAAGTGGCGCTAATGTGTTTCAGTGTGAATAAAATCAGTTTGGCCAGTTTGCTACCACTCTGTCTTACTTTATTTAGTTATTTATCTATTTTTCATATTTTTAGCCTTTTATTCCCAATGCTGCACTTTGGAATTAAAATTTCTGAAAAATATGACATTTCCAGCAAAAGCGTCTTTCTTTTTTGGATCCATTTCACAGGGAAGCAAATAAAAGAAAGGAGAGGAAAGAGAGTGACAACCCCGTCTTGAAGTCACGGTTTTCATGGGCATCCGCAGGGGGGGCAAGGAGGGTCGCTCCAGGGGGGGGCAAGCGCCCCTCCTTGCCCCCCCCCTGTGGACACCCATGGTGACGCCGCCGAAACTCGAACCTGGTTCCCCTCGGGTGAAGCAGGTTTGATTTTCAGCATTGTCGGCTCAACAACCCCTCCATAGTTGGCAGCTCTGTTCTGCTGCTCTAACCCTTTCGAGAGTGAGGCTGTAAGGGAGGATGCGGAATCCTCTCCCTATTACCGGGACGGTCACTCACGATTCATGATTTTCACTATCAGTATTAATAGACCATCTGGTGAAAATCATGAACCGTGAGTGACCGTCCCCGGCATAGATTCACCGTCTGATTGAGATCACGTGGGGGCCAGGGAAGAGGAAGACAGATGGGGCTGGCTGAAAAGTTTGCCACCTAGTTGGATTTTTGTATGCAGTAGCTTTCACTTAAAAAGTAAGGTACAATAAAATACAACTGGGCGGCAGGCCAACGCAACTATGCAAGCAACGCGGTCATATACTTTACTCACTAGTCTCAGCCTGAATCCTTAACCTGTGATCTGTATGCGTCTGAGGCAGGCTCTCATCAGAAAGAGTAGGGGGACACACATTGCCAATGCCAAATTAATGAAGTTGTGCGCGAGGCCTCGATTCAACTTAGGGGGCCACCACCACGACGAGGTCAGGCCAGCAGCTGAGAGCTAACTCTCGACTCTCTCTTTCTCCATGCTCTCCTGTGTTTAATGGTGTAAGCCTCTGCCGAAAGAGAGGGGAGGCAGAGAGAGAAGCTGAGAGCTATGGCAGATTGACCAATCACGGCACAGCTTCACAATGAAGCTGTGCAGTGACTGGTGAATATGCTGCCCACGCTCCGGGCATGGACATGTCCAGTCACAGGCTCTGAGATGCTAAAGCAGCCAATCATGGTGCTGCTAAGCACCATGATTGGCTGCTTTAGCGTCTTGTTGGGCTGGCCAAGGAAAGACACCGACCTAACCCGACATGCGCAGTTATTGTCCAAACTGCTCCTAAACCCACCCCCACTCCCCCTAAGGCCCGGCAGACGTAATTGAGGTGCGTCATTGATGATGATTGAAAGGAACTGGCCGGCAGCTGAGACTGCTTTCTGCCACGGGCTGAGTAATTAATTGCAAGTAACACTACACTTATTCAACACATTTTTTGTTCACACAGCACACAGCTGCCTGGGGCAAACTAATAAGGCAGGAAATCTGCCCTCTCTTCCATGAAGTGAAGCAGATTTCCTTTTGGGCAAAGGGAGGTGCATGTCAGCAGCTCCCCTTGTCCAAAAGCAATGCCTGCTCCCGCAGGATGCGGGGAGCCGGCTGGGACCGCGGGGGCATTGGGGCTCCGCCACGATGATCAACAGTGAAGCCATGCCCCAGGAATGGGGTCCCCGGAACCAAATATGGCCCAGGAGGGGGGCCACAAGGCTACCCTCCCTTTAAAAAAACTAAAAAGAATTGGCCATGCCCTGGGTGATGGGGTGCCAGGGGCTACATTGGCCTCAGGAAGGTGGGCGCAAGGCCCCCCTCCAATTTAAAAATAAAATTTAAAAAAGGGCAGGCCCTGGGGGATGGGGTCCCAGGGAAGGGGAGCCACGCGGCCCTCTTTCATTAACAGAAATAATTTTTTTATTTTTAAACTCCAGGCCTTGGGGGAGAGGGTCCCTGGGGCCAAAATTGGCCTGGGGAGGGGAGGCACAAGGCCCACCTCCCCTCTACTGATTTAAAAAAAAGGAAAGGCATAGCCCCGTACACAGCCTTGGGAGGGGGGCCTTGTGCCTTCCTTTTCAATAAAAAAAAGAAAAACAATTGCTCATGCCAAAAAGGGTTAAGGAATTGGGGGCCACACAGCTCCCCTTCCTAAACTTAAAAAAACTGGCAACTCGCCAGAGGCCCCGCCCCCTTCCTACGCAACTCTGCAAATGCACCTCCTGGCACGTTCTGGGGTTGGGGGATTAAGTACCCTTGAATCCTAGGGATCCGTAGGGGCCAACTAGCCCACCAGGACCTCCAGTAAGCCCTACACTGTGGGATTGCTGAGAGGTGGTCCAAGACCAAGACCCTTTTTACACCACTCTGCAAACGCACCTCTTGACGCACTGCTGGTGGGGTGATGAGGTCCTCTTGTGTCCTGAGGACCTCAAGACTAAAGTGGACTTCATTCCACAAGCAATGGTGTGCCAGGTGGCACTTTTGCAGAGTGGTGTAAAAAGGGGGTGTGGACTCTGACCACATTCAGCAATCTAGCTGTGTGGGGCTTACTAGAAATTACAGGAGGGCTAGTTGGCCCCCAGAGCCCCTCAGGAGGCAAGGGGACTTCATACCCCAACCAAGATCGCGCCAGTAGGCACGTTTGCAGAGTGGTGGAGAAAGGGATCGTGGCCTGTGGCCACTTCTTAGCAATACCACTCTGTTGGGCTTACTGGGGGTAACAAGTAGGCTAGTTGGCCCCTAAGGACCACCAGCAGTGAAGGGGGCTTTAATCCCCATCCAAGAGTGTGCCTGGGAGCGCGTTTGCAGAGTGGTGGGCAAAGGGAGCATGGCCTGCTATGAGAACTTACCAATCCTGCTGTGTTGGACTTACTGGAGGTAATAGGAGGAGTAGTCAGCTCTAAGGATGTCCTTGGAGGCCAAATACCCTCTCCTGTTACCTCCACTTAGTTCCACACAGTCGATTTGCTAAGAGGTCTTCGGAGGCCACGCCCCTTTCTCTGCCGCTCTGCAAATGCACCTCCTGGCAAACTACTGGATGGGGGATGAAGTCCAATTTCCTCCTGAGGGACTTTGGAGGCCAAGAAGCCCTCCTGGTACCTCCACTAAGTCCTATGCAGGGAAATTCCTGAGCACCGGTCGGAGGCGCGCCCACTCTCCACCTCTCTGGAAATGTGACTACTAGTTAAAGAAGCATTTGCAATGTAATGGGTCTCACATTTGCGAAAGTTAAGGCTGTTGACGTTGTAAATGTAAATGTTTTTACTAATGTTTCGGAGTGGTAGTTTGTTGTGTGTAGTGGAATTATGTGGTGTGTTGTGAATTGAAATTATGCGGATAGAATGTATGTGGCATTTAGTGTATAGGATTTATGTAGAGTGGGATTATGTGTTATGGAGTGTACTTATGTGGTATGGTGGTCTGTGTTGTGGAGTAGTAACCTCAGGTTTAGTCTTCCTCATTTCCATATAAGCTACACTATAAACTCAATATGACAAAAAAAAGGAGCCACTAATGAGCACTTCTGGACCTAGTTAGAACTATGAGCAGGGCCACTGGAATTATGCGACTGTTCGGCTGTACTGATTTTCAAATAATTAGACATTTTCCGCCTTTGCACATAATCCATCATCTGCTGCATAATCTGCAGATTTGAACCAAAAAAAACTAGTTTCTAGCTTAAACGGTTCAAACGTTACCAAAAATGCAGTGACAAGTGTTACAGTGTGCGCTTCTTTCTACACCTCTCTACCTTCTTTCTGCACCCCTCTTGCCTATTTCTGCACCTCTGTTGCTTCTTTCTGCACCTCTTTCTTCTTTGTGCACCTCTATTGCTTCTTTCAGTACCTTTCTTGCCTGTCTTCACCCTGTTCCTTCTTTCTGCACATCGTTTGCCTGTTTCTGCAACTCTCTTGCCTCTTTCTTCAGTTCCCTTGCCTCTTTCTGCACCTTTGTTGCTTCTTTCTGCACTTCTCTTTCCTCTTTCCTCACCCTTCTTGCCTCTTTCTGCACCTCTGTTGCTTCTTTCTGCACTTCTCTTGATTTCTTCCGTACCCCTCTTGCGTCTTTCTGCACCCCTTGTACCTCTTTCTGCACCCCTTGTTCCTCTTTCTGCAACTCTCTTGCCTGTTTCTGCAGTTCTCTTGCCTCCTTCTGCACCTCTCTTGCTTCTTTCTGTACTTCTCTTGCTTCTTTCTGCACCCCTTATGCTTGTTTCTGCACCTCACTTGCCTATTTCGGCACATCTCTTGCCTGTTTCTGCACATCTCTTGTTTCTTTCTGCAACTCTCTTGTCTCTTTCATTACTTATTTTGCTTCTTTCTACACCTCTGTTGCTTCATTCACTACTTCTGTTGCCTCTTTCTGCATTTCTCTTGCCTGTTTCTGCACCTCTCTTGCTATTTTCTGCACCTAATGTGCTTCTTTCTGCACCCCCCTTGCCTCTCTCTGCACCCCTTCTCCCTCTTCCTGTACCTCTCTTGCCTCTTCCTGTACCTTGATCCCTCTTTCTGTACCTCTCTTGCCTGCTTCTGTACCTCTCTTGCCTCTTTCTGCATTTCTCTTGCCTCTTTCTGCACTTTCTGCACCTCTATTGATTATTTCTGCACTCTTTTGTCTCTTTCTGCACCCTTCTTCCCTATGTGTGCATCTTTCTTGCCTCTTTCTATACATCTCACATGTAAGAGTGAGGATTGTGAGAGTGACTATATGGATGAGAGTGTGCTTGTGTCAGTGATTGTATAAGAGAGTAAGTATGTGTTAATATCTGTCTGAATAAGTAAGGTGGTGTGTGTATAACTGTATAGGTGAGTAAAATGGCAATGTGATTGATTCTTTGCCTGGCTGACTAGTTGTATGAGTAACTCTATGGGTGAGGGGCAGTGTGTGATTGTCTGTATGGGTATATGATTGCATGTTGTGTGATCACTGTTAATTAAAGGGTCACAGTAACACAAACAGTGTCACATTATGATTGACATCTCGAGAAGTGGGCATAGCCGTCAGTGCGGTCACTTTCAGCTCCTCCCAATGCACTGAGCCATCACACACACAGTGTAAGCTATCTAAAATTGACCACTTGCACTTTGCAAATGGAGTGCTTCTGCCCTCAGCAGTCAATACCCATTCAATGCCATGCTTCCTCAAAGAATTTGTGCATTCCATTGCACATCGCAAGGCATTCCCCAGGCCCTTGCAACTTCATTCCACGTCCCCTAGGCATCCCCCAGGCCCTTGCATCTCACAAGGTGTTTCAATGTTTTCATTGCAATCCGTTGTAACATTTGCTAATCACAATACACATCTGTGCACTGAGAATGGGAACTTTGCATTAGTGGAGTCAGTTGCATTGACTTTGCAATTACACAGTATTTGTAGTCCCAGGCCTCAAAATTGGAAGAGGGAGGTTGCTTTTTATGAAAAAAAAGCACTTAGAATATTATTAAAGCAGTAGCTAATAGCCATATTCTTTTTTAAGTTAAATAAAGTATTTACACTTCACATAGCTATAGAAATAATTTTTTTAAAGGGCGGTGCTAAAAATTACATTTTTCTTGTTTGTAAACCGTTGTAAACCAACATTTAAAATGAATCTATGTAGAGAATGGACCGGCAGCTATGATTGGACTGTAGCTGGAAATAAAATGTTAGACAAGCGTTCAATTCAGTGGCAACGTGAGAACCTGTAGTGATTGGCAGGGGCCCTGGAGATACATTTATACACGAGTAGCCTTTTGCAGACCTCAGAAACGTCACTGGCATATCTGTAGAAAAAAAAAATCATTATCAGAGAAATCAAAGCACACAGACTTGTTGTAATGGTTCTTTTGCCCAGAGGCAATTTCAGCAAGTTGTTTCCTCTCTTGTGGGAAGCTACGATAAATTATATGGGACAGTTGTCCCCAACACCAATGAGAAGGAGGAAAACATATATCGGAGCAGTCGCCCTTCAAAAATTAATGCCCAAGGCCAAAAGTTAAGACTTGAAGGAAAAAAACATAAATACATTCATTTGAAGGAGGTCTACTCATATGGGCCAGACACCCATCAATAAGGTGAGGGGCGCTCTAAAAATGGGTTCGCTTAATATTTTTTATTTTACCCAATATCTTATATTTTACATCTGAAATGAAATCCCATAATTACAACTTGTTTACGCAAAATGCAAGTTGATTCCCAGGTGCTTGAAATAGATCGCCACTTCTTGATGACCATAGATTCATACACTCACGCTAGTGGAACTTGAGGGACATGTATCCTTCTTGCAGTTTTGGACCTACAAGTAGCAGTGAAAGCCACTTCATTGAAGATATGACATGTACAAACCCTCATATTTTTGACTTATAATTATGGGAGGAGTCCCTATGTATACAACTGCAGCTTGCAACGAATACATAGGAGTGAGTTTGTGTGAATTAGAAATATGTAATTACTGCTATTTTCTTGATGAATGGTCAGAATGTGGCCACAAACAAGAGCATACAGAGCCTTTTAGGAAGAGAATACATCAGGGAATCCCCATGAAGTCGGTAGTATCTTGTTTTATAGTCTAGAGCTACAGAGTTCAGATGAAGGCTATAGGTTTGATTCACAGAAGCTTTTGAGTTTGAGAAGATGTACTACAGTTGTCATCTTTAATGCACTTTTACCTGCCTTTATGAATCGACCCGAAGCATCCAAAGCGCTATTAGTAAAAGTGCATATAGGACACAGTCCTTTCTGTCTGTACTAACTCTATATGAACATTTCCTGAATATTCCTATCTTATTCCAACTTTTAATGTTTTGGTGGTAATTAACAAAAGCATGTAAGAGATGTTAATAGTGCAACAGGAGTGCTAGATTTCTATTCCAAAACACCTCTGGGAACAGAGATCAATGCAATGGTCTTGCACGTTGAACCTGCACCATTTACAACTCTACTGGGCGTATATTTGTTCACTATGGGACAAATATACAAAGGCATCATGCATTGCAGTACAGCAAGTAAAGTTGCTGCACTGCCTTGAATGAACAGGAGAGTGCAGAGCAGTGCCATATTTACTAAGATATCGCACTATGCTATTTCCCTGTGCTAGCACACTTTTTTCAGCAATGCACTAATGCAGACACCTTTGGGCTATAGTGCAAGAGTGTCTGAGTTGTGGTAAGTATAGTTTTTGTAAACCCAACATAAAGTCTTAGTAAATGTGGGCCTATATTTATTAGATGATGGAAGCTTTTTGATCATGTCATCTTGCAGATAATACCTCAAATTAGCTTATAGGTTAAGAGAGAGCACAAGCATATCCTAGGATGCTTGCATTCACACTTTCATTGTTTACCATATCACAACAGTTTCAAGTAAACAATTCACAGCATGCATTGTTCAATTATTTTAAAGGAAAAGATGCCCTTGCTACAAATATGTGGCCTCACTGAAATGTTGCACATGAAATAGAAAGATATGTATTGTGGGTAGGGGGAGGGGATGGGAATGGAGGAGGTAAGGATACTGACTGGTATACACCCGAAGAGAGATCCTGATAGATAGTCTGGTTTTTGGTAGGGGACATATTTGGTGAGCACTTTCCCCAAATCATGAGCTGGTCATTAACCTATAGACTCACTTTTGCAGTTATAGGAGATCTCTCTTTCCTATCAGAGGGGACGACACTTGAGAGACTCCGTTCTTTTTGGTATATATTTTTATATGGCCATTTGTTATGAGAAAGTGAGATGGATGATATGATGACGACTGGCTCTGTTGGTTACACAAAGATTCGGTAATTCTTTTCTGTAAGCGGATTACCAAAAGATGGAGTAGGTTTGTCAAGTGAAATTATTTTTTAAGGTTGGACAAATACAGATGTCCAGTTACTTGGCAACTAGCACAATACCTAAGTGTGTGTGTGTAACAATATTAAATACTGGTAAACATCTTGCTTGTTCATCTAGGTTTTTGCAGGAACTTGGTACTGCCCCATCCTGGCACAAATGCGCCTCAGCTTCTTTTCAAAATGGCTTCAATAGTCACATCGTAAATGATGTTGCTAGTGAACATTCAAGATACTGACTATGAGAAATTGGGCTGTTAGTTGACGGAGGTGTGAGCCATGGTCAAGCAACAGCGACAACCTCTGGCAGAGTGAACAACAAAAAATTACAGCATTAACCTGTGCTTAACCCTGGGCAGCTTGGCACAAAAAGCAGTCAGGCTTAACTTAGAGGCAACGAGTAAAGTATTTATGCAGCACACACACACGCACACATGCACAAACACACACACACTAACAAACTAAACACAAAACACATAAAAACTCCCACAGCAATTCAGAAAAATTGAGTACATTTGTATAATGTGATATCAAAACAACAAAAATCCAATCAGTAGAACAGGAGTTGTGATTTTTAAAAGTTTTTTGTAAAAACTGGCACCTTAAGGATCAAAGCGCAAACCCCAGACATCTAGTTGCATGAGACCAGGTCAAAGTAAAAAAATATGGCCGGCCACGATGGAGCACAGGTGGGATTACATAAATGTATTGGACCCGCTTAGTGTTTACCTTCGGACTAAGATGAAACTTTTAAGAAAATGTTCTTAGAAGGGAAGATTAAGTAGAGCAAAGGCTAGAGGCGTTGTCCGAGGAGGGAGCACAGTGAAGATTTATACCTCCTTACTTTGTCACATTTTCGGAAGTCAAAAGTTTCCAGTGGGACGAGGCAGGAGGCTGTAGCAGACAAGAGTTCCATGAGGAAAATGTAAACTTTCTAAAAGTGACATTTTCAAAACTGTAATTTAAAAACCTACTTCACCATTAAAGAGGATTTTTAATTATAATTTCATAAACACCAAACACAAAATGCCTATCTGTCCCTAATCAAAAATTAGCACTTATTAAATGTAATAAGGCAGCCCAATATTATCCTATGGGGCAGGTAGGCCTTACAGTTGTGAAAAACGAATTAAGGAGTTTTTCACTAGCAGGACATGTAAAACTTAAAAGAACATGTCTAAACTTGTATTAACAATACACCCGGCCGATCAGCTACATTAGACCTACCTTTAGGGTGATGCATATGTAACCAAAGGGGAGTTTAAGGCTTGACAAGGGGGTAATATTGGTAAGTCGAATTGATAGTTCAGAACTGCATTCAGGATGCCATGGCAGGCCTGGGATATGTTTTAATGGGCTACTTAAGTGGGTGGCATGATTAGTCCAATAGTAACATTATATTTGCAGGCCCACTCTTCTAGGGACTCCTAATAAATTGAATATGACAATCAGGTGTAAACCAGTGTTACCATGCTTAGGGAATTGAGCATAAGCACTTTAGCACTGGTTAGCTGTGGTAAGGTTCACAGAGTCCTGAGGCCAACAAAAAAGAATTCAGCAAACATAGTAGGGTAAAGGGAACATTGGAGGGTGACTCTGCAGAGATGACCAGGTCCACCAATGATCCAGAGATTTGTCCAAATAGTCCAATCTTCAAACTTCTAGCATTTAAGTAAATTGAAAGGGATTTTCTTCATATGAATAACAGTTATTTACTGAAAGATATGCACTTTCCATAAGAAAGAGAGCTGCCCAAGAAGCACAAAGGTATTTAGAAGATTGAGCAGAGCTATAGGTAGAGTAGTAAATGGAGGGGAAGTGGTATTGTGTGAAGAGACTCACATATAGTATTATCCACCAGCTATACAGTCCCCAAAATAAACTCAGACCAAGCACAAAAATGAGGGAATATGGCAATGTCATTTGCTTTGCTAGCAAATGGAAATTCAAAGAAGGCTCTAGGACAGCAGGAACACATTAGGACATAGAAGGAATAAATATGTCAATCTCTTGACAATGTGTATGGTCTGTGCCACTGGTAGTTAAAGAAAAGAACCACCAAAAAGCTACTGAATACCTAGTTGTGCGTGAAAACAAGGGCATTCTTTAGTCTTGGAATGTGCAAGAAGACTTGAATCTTCACATTCAACATAGCTTTTACACTATATACTACAAAACAGAGAGCCAGTGCTTCCACTAATTGCACCTTTTTTCTGCCGTAGTGAATAAATAATGTCTCAAATAAAAATAACAATTTAAGCCCCTGCAATCCTGTGCATTGCATTGGCATGTGAATAAGGCAGTTTTGTATTAGCATCTTTCCTACTACATCTGTGGTAGGCCTAGATGAAGTCAGGAATTGCATTCAGGCCCTCATTCTATGTGGCCACTTAATTCTGATGGGACAGGAAATGGCTGTATTTCATCAGACTATCTACTGAACAATATCATGGGGCAAAATATTTTGTCAAAAATATCGATGACCCAAGTATTGCAATGGAAAATGTATATAGGTATGCCCAGGTTTACTATACTTAACTCCATCTATATGAACTTTGACTATATGTATGTTCAGGTTACATAGATGGGTAGCCAAGAATATTACATCTATATTTGCCCTTTATGCACCTACCTTCTCAATAGTTTGGTCCTCAATATTTTTGGAACAATATTTTGGCCCCACAATACTTTTGCCCACGACATTCTGTCATACAACCATTAATACTCTTAAACCCCTGTGCCTTCAGAGTTACAAGTACCTCTGGTATTGGTAACCCCTTGATGCAGTGTCTGGTGGCTCAGTGGGCTATTGTGTTCACTGTAGGGGCCTGTGTTTTACCTCATGGTCAAAGGTTCAAATCCAAGCAGGTCCACTCATCCTTTTGAGGTCCATAAAATGAGTATCATTGAGTTGATTAACAATAAATATGTGTTATTTAGCGCCAAGATGCTCACAGGTGAACATGCACTTAATAATTGGAGTCGACCTCTCCTCCCTGACCTCGCTGCTCCTGAACTCCACTCCGACCCTCTCTGGCCTTTCATTCGATTCTCAAGCCAAGGCTATCAATGCCTGGCTGGCCGAAGGCTGTGACTCAAAGGCTCCTCTGCGTCGCATCTCCATCCGACGACCTAAGGACTCTAACAGGTGGTTTAACGACAACCTAAAAAAGCTAAAACTGACCGTTCGACAGGCAGAGAGGCATTGGAGAAAAAATTATTGCCCCTCACTAAAATCCCTCTATCTCACATCACTTGCAGAATATAAAACAGCAATCCTCGCCGCCAAAACCACCTATTTTTCAACTAAAATAACGTCAGCCGAAAATAAACCTAGGGAGATCTTCGGTATAGTGAATGACCTAGCCTTTTCCGACAGAGCCTCACCCCAAATCCCCCCATCCCAGCTTCTGTGCGACCAACTAAACACCCACTTTCTGGATAAGATCGTAACCATCAAGGCCAACATTCCTCCTCCCTCGCCTGCCTTCATCGAACCTTCCCCTCCCACTGTACAATGTCATCTCACCTCCATTACCCCTCTCACTGAGGAAGCATTCCTGGAGATACTTCCCAAAGTCAAATCAGGCTCTCCGGCAGACATCTGCCCGGCACGAATCATGCAACAAATCTATTCCTTCTGTCCTGAACCCCCCATTACTTTCCTCAACTGTTCCCTAACGCAGGGAGTAGTGACCCCTGAGCTTAAATCAGCCACTATAGTGCCCATTTTAAAGAAGCCTGGCTCTGACCCGTCCATCTCAGCCAACTACCGCCCCATTTCCCTGCTGCCCTATTTGAGCAAGGTGCTGGAGCGCCATGTCACCGCGGTACTCAGTGCCCATGTAGAGGCAAATGGGGGTCTGGCTTTCCGCCAGGCCGGTTTCCGCCCTAGGCACTCGACGGAATCAGTTGTGGTTTCGGTCCTAGACAACCTCAGGAAGGGAATGGATTACAACAAACACCAGGCGCTGGTGCTCCTCGATCTCTCCGCCGCCTTTGACACAGTGGACCACACCATCTTACTGTCCCGTGTCAGGGCGGCTGGAATCGAGGGATCAGCCCTGGTCTGGCTTTCCTCCTTCCTGAGGGACCGCACCCAGGCGGTCCGGCTGGGAGACTTCACGACTACCTCTCTCCCTGTCACTTGCGGTGTTCCCCAGGGTTCCTCTCTTTCCCCCCTACTGTTTAACCTTTATATCTTTCCTCTCATTTTCGCTCTTCAGCAGCTGGAGGTCACCGTGTTTAATTATGCGGATGACCTCCAGCTCATCTTTGATCTATCCTCTTCTCCCCTCTCTGTCTCTAATTTCCAGTCTATTATGATTTTTATCAGGGACTGGATGAACCACAACCATCTCAAATTGAACCCGGACAAAACCGAGTTGGTTCTCACTGGTGGTTCTTCCAGTCCCTGGAACTCTCTTTTCTGGCCCTCTTCTCTTGGTCCCGCCCCCACTCCTTCTACCACGGTCAAAACACTGGGTGTCAAAATGAACCACCATCTCACCCTCCATTCACAAATTAGCTCTGTAGTCTCCTCCTGCTTCCTCACCCTCTGAACCATCCGCACTGTCTCCCGCTTCTTCTCCCCCCAGGCACTCAAGTTGATTATGGCCGCCCTGGTAATATCGCGGCTGGATTATGCCAATGCCCTATACAACGGCATCCCGGCATACAGCCTGCGGAGGCTCCAACTGGTCCAGAACCAGGCGGCCCGGCTGGTCTATGGTCTTCCACGCTACCACCACTCCACACCCCTTCTCAGGGAGCTTCATTGGCTTCCTGTTAAGGAATGCTCCCTTTTTAAAACCGGCTGCATGGTCTTCCAGGCCCGCCAAGGCACTGCCCCTGCCTTCATTTACTCGCTGATAAACGAATACGTCCCCACCAGAGAGCTCCGTTCTTCCTCTAAGTCTCTCCTTCAAATCCCACGTTTCAAACGTAAAAAGTGGGGTGGAGCCAATTTTTCTACCTTGGCTCCTATTTTCTGGAACTCCCTCCCCGACCACCTTCGCTCTGCCACTCATTATGTTTCTTTCCGCAAAGACCTAAAAACGTTCCTTTTTAAACAGGCCTTCTCCGTGTAATAGGCCTTTTTTGCCCTACGACAGGCTTATTTAGTCTCAGTTGCCGGACCTTTCACTAGCGCCAAGAAACCGTACGGTGAATGTTGCGCTTTACAAATGTTTTAAATTGGAAATTGGAAATAAATGCACGTTATGTTATAATGGGAATAACAAGCCCACATCTGTGGACATCTAACGTAGTTCTTATTGGGTCCCTTATGGATATCCGATGGACATGCCCAACAAGATCAAAAGGACAACCATTACAGAGAATTTATCATTCAACATCAAACTACATTATTACAGTCATAAATAAAAACGCTCTTTTGATGCTAAAAAAATAATGGGCCTTGTTGATGCCTGGTTTGCGCATGTGAAAAGGAGAATGGAGAAGAACGAAGCAGCAATGCCCTAGTCATAAGGGAGATAATTCACCACACAGCTCCCAGGCGGGTACATGAGAAGACTTCCTTCATGCGTCAACTAGTCTCCCTCCCACTGTCAGCGATGTCATAACACTCAAGAAGTCGGTGGACCATAACATTGGTAGGCAGCAGATCTATTTGTTCATAGAAATGTAAGACTGGTTAAATAATCCTTAATTAAGAGTTCAGCATTCACTAAAATTTCAGTAGAACTGCAACTCTGGACTTCCAGTTTTACATGCCCCATTTAACAAATTCAGCTCCCTAAAAAGTGTCTATTAAGTAAAGCATCAGTAGAACGCATTGTCATTAGTTTTTCTTGTGCCTCTTTTTTTTTTAAAAATCCCTTTGAATTTCTGGTGTTGCTAGTTACACTATTTTAACATCATGTCAATATTTTCTTAATCAAATGAAAACAAATTCACTAAGTTATGCTGCTAGCTGTTATTGTTTTTATTTTTTTTCAGTCCAATCTTGATTTCTTTTCCTTGTATATGTTTTTATTAATTTCCATTGAACAATATGCAGGACCTGATTCAAAGCAGGATGGGTTGTACTCTGTAAGGGGAATGGAGTAGAATTCCCCATCGCCTTGACGGAGAACCCTTCCTCCACATTTAGATATGTTCGCCGGCACTACGGACATCAGTAGTTAATGGCAGTTCCTGTCAATGTGTTAAAAGCTTGGCTGGCGGCTCCATCAAACAGTCACCTCTCAAGCTTTTTTTAATCAAAGCTGGAGTGTGTTTAAAAAAAAAGCAAAGACTAATGACCCTCTCACACGATAGGAATTATCTCGTAAGGTTTGTGGGTAATTATTTTTTCATTGTACCTCACTACGAGATTTTACCTCGCAGCGACAAACAGCAAAAAAAAATACAACTCTGTCCAATTTAAAGCGGATAAAAAGGGTTACATGCAAACCTCCAATGGTCCGTACTCCGTCTGGCAACCAGAGGATTATGTAAGTAGGCCTTGTTGCTGACATATGTAAGGTTCACCCACCGATAAATCAGGCGGGAGGACAGGGTTTTTTGAGAGATGGAGTACCCTTTCAGACAAAAACTTAATCAGACTCATAATAAAAACATTACAGAATCCATTCCCACTCCAACTCACCTCTTCATTAAGCATTACACATGTTGAGGCTGTAGTGTCTACTGACCAACAGATGTGTGTCCTTCAAGGTACCTTATATTTACAGCATCTTCTGTAGGAGTCTCACCAGAACACAACTCAATCCAATATCTTATTGTCTTCCTGCCTCTTGTGATCTGATTCACCCTGGCATTCCAACTCAGTCAATATTACTTCCGAAAGCCTAGCTCCTGTCTCTGTGCCACTCTGTTATTGTAGTCTCTTTCTTACTCCACATTATGGCATTAGCCATCTAATCATATTTGCTTCCTGCATTTTATATTCAGTATTTTCCTAGTCTTAAAGAGTAGTGCAATCCTACTTTTTGCTAGAACAACTCCTAATTCTCAAACCTTAGACACTACTATTCTTGATCTATTACAAGGTACTATGGCCAATAGGAACAACTTATTAGATGGCTATAGAAGCATGGTCATAAGGTGATTGTGTTTACTCACAGATTTCCACCACAAGTTCTCGGTCCCCCACATTCCCATAACATGTACATAAGCATGCCTGTATGGATTGTGTACATAGGGCAGCAGCTGGAGTTTTCACAGTCGATCCTATGCATCAACCGAGATATCCCATATGTTTGGTGTCTGCATTTGTAGTGGATAAGTTTAAACACAGCCCTCCTAGCAACTTTTTTTACAGTTCATAAATATCCTGCACCCTGTTTTTCTCACTATTTCATCACAGCTATCCAAGTTCTGAGCTTATTTCAGTCCACTCAGCCTCTTGCTATCTGATGTGAAGCATGCTTGCCATACCCGGATATCAGCTTCCTCCCCCCTCCCATGCAAATTATGGTCTGGTTCACTATGTGCGAGTCTGGTTCTTGTGGGGAGCCTGCTCAGTTTTCCCTGATCACAGTGTGAATCCTAGCATGAGTGAGGAAGTGGGGGTTATTCACGCCCCATTTGGCTCACAAATATGAAAATCCAAAAAGGTGCTCTCCCTCATAGCAATTCACTAGATTCCAGGGCAGAGATTCATGTCACACCAGGTTCAATAAACCAGGGACAGCAGGGGAGAGAGCTATATGCCAGATTCATAAATGTGGGACATATATGTATCTGTAGTTCACTATGTGTGTAATCTTGTTCTAAGTTCCAAGTATTGAGTATTGATGGTACAGGAATCTGGAGGGATCATACAACTTTCTTTATCGAGAGGGGTAGTGCGGACAAGGATCTTGGGTGCACCAATACCTTTGTAAGCCTAGTGGCTAAGTAGGACAATCAGGGTCAAACCAGGGAACCACAAATTGAAGTTGAGTTGCTTTGTAGTAGACCATGAAGTATGCACCTGCCTTCCTCATCTCTCTCATGGTACCTAGGGATTTCTATTTATATTCTAGCTTTGACTCCATGCCAGTATAACATCCTCATTAGGACATCTAGCTGGAAGCATGTCCTGGGTATGGACATTGGCAGGTGTTGTATCACATAGAAAAATTGAGGAAGTACTATCACTTTGCATATAGCTATATCCCCATCAGTAATATTGGGTATTCAAACCAGTGGTGACCACTGTCAGTAAGGCCTCTACATTTATTATGTATTCCAATTCATAGTCATGGCTGATATGTATATCAAAGTACATAAATGATGCTGTGGTCTGCTGTCTTGGGATTTCTCTCGGTTGATCCAGGTCTGTTCCCGGTAGCAGATACATAACTGATCGAGTCAGATTAAGCTTAAATCCAGAATGACAGCCTAATTCTGACAATGTCATCTCCATCCTTCCCCTCCTTTTGTAGGGGCTTGGAATAGTCTGAAAAATGTTGCTGGCATATAACGATATGATATGCCTCATGTTTTCAACTGGATCCCCAACCTCAACATATCTATACCGGATTATTTGTGCCATAGCTTTATTTATCCAGGATCTTGTTGTTGGCGTTGATCAGTGAGAGTGGCGTGTTATGTTTCAAGGAAGGCCAAATACTCATGTTTGCCTAATCTAATTTGAGCTTCCTATAGGTCAGGGTTCTCCAAAGTCGTTCCTGGAGGGCATATCAATGCCAGATTTTGAAGATAACTACATTTATCTAAATGGAGATATGTTAACATTCTGGCATGGATCTGGCCCTTCAGGACCTACTTTGGAGAACCCTGCTCTAGGCAATCTAACTTCTGTTCATTATATCATTGTACCTGTCTCCATCTACATTATGATGGTCGAATTCTTTTTCTACCCGGGTTATTGCTGCTCCTCCTAATTGTGATTTTGAAATCTTCCCATAGTATCCCAGGGGAATCTACTAAGCCTTTCTTATGGGTGAAATATTTTTTAATGGCAACCCTTAATTCTCTCCTATAGCTGCGATCCAATAGTGCCATCATTGGCATTTTCTACTGTTTCACTGGGTCCTCACTCATCCCCTGTTCCAACTCGTCATTACATTAAGCAGGCATGGTTTGACAGTGTACAGTCTGAATATTCTGTCATGTCTAAGTCGCTGAGGTGTTCTGAGTGTATTCAGAAGACATAAATTGTTGAAAATAAGTCAGACAGTGGGAGTAAAAAGAATAGCCCATCTATCCACATATTGCACCCTTCACAGTTCTGTGAAGTTCCGGTGGTCTATTGCAGCACAAAGACCACATAGGGATGGCCTAATGCCCTTTTGTATGACCTACAATTATTAAGGCATCTATTAAGTATGCAATTGAAGTCACTTATCCATAGCTATTTATATTGGACATATGGATTGAGAAGTGCAGCTACATCCTCATAGAAAGAACAGGCGTCTATATTTGGTGTGTACATGTTCAATACAATGGCCACCCCATTGGAAAGCGACCCCTACGTGTCTCCTGTTTGCATCTCTAAAGACTTTTTCTGCACAGAATGGTATGTAGGGGCCACCCAAATACATCTTCTTACTGATGAACTGTATTCAGCATGCTGCACTATTCTCCCATTTCAGTTGCAGTTTCATATGTTCGGCAGGCATTACATTTGTTTCTCACAAATATCGCTCGCTGTGTGGTCCTCCTCCTAAAATAGGACTGTATCCTTTACCGCATCCTATTTATGCCCTTAACGTTCCAGTATATGACAACTTTGGATCCCTTGTGTAGGTACTATTGAAATCTATCATCTGTGGGCAGTCTATCCACCCAGTGGCTTCCCATGTTTGAATGAATCTTGCAGCTCTCATGATTACATTAGCTCCACCTTGGGTTCATAAAATGCATCACAACCCCAACACTGAACCATAATTTTACATTCTAACAGCCCCATGTGAGATTGTGCTGTGTCCATCTCCCACTAAAGGGTGAAGAGGTGCTTGCCACATTATAATCCTCTGTCTCTTAATCTCTCTGGAAGAAACCATTAAGCATCATCTTGTTACCGATTATGTGTATGTGGCCCCCCTATTTACAATAGTGCATTCTCAGGCGGTGCTTCAGTTATACATTACTTACTCTACCCTAAACCTTCAGCAAAGACCATTGCTTCACCTGGCTATTCAAACAACATTTACTTTTACCCTTAACATCTATATGAAGTTGGACCAGCTTCAGCAGTGCATACAGGATATTCAGTTGCTTGAACTTCCATGTAGCTTCACCAATAGACCTTCTTTTCTTTTGTGTAATCTGACCAAAGACTGATTAGAAAGTGATGTGGTTCTCAGTGTTCCTGATTTCCTGTTGTTGTCTCACTGCTGATAATAACTGAGTCTTGTCTCTGAATCCCTGCAGCTGCATCATACTCATCCTGGCAGGGGCTCGCTGAGGGGTTACTGCAAGGGTGATCCATGTGCTCGGCCCATCACCAGCTCAGCAACCAGCTCTGTCTGTGTGAAGGATTCTGGGATAAACCTCTCTCTGAACAGTTCCATTTGGTGTCTCTCCATTCCCTCAGCTAACCCCAGTATGCACACATTATTATGCCAGGATCTGTCTTTGAGATCATATAGTTTGTCTTAACAGCACTTCGTTATATGTTTCATTTCTGTGAGCAATCTGATATGACATCCTGTGGTATCTTTCAACATGGAAATCCTATGCTCTGCTTCTGACTTCCACTCCCGCATTTTGTCCATGTTTTGCATCAGCTGTATGGTGCTTATTGCCAGGCCATTGATTTTCTCAGTGATAACCTTATTAACTTTCATTCTTAACTTCTTGAGTTCAGAGTTAGAGGTAATCACATCTTGATGTGCATCTTCTAGTGGGGTTTACCCCGCTCCACTCAACAATTTAATCTTTGAAGTCCCTCCATTAATTATGTTCTTGCTACTGCTGAATTTCATAACCCCTTTATATTTTCTCAGCATTGGCCCACTGCCTGCATGCAGCTGTGCTTGTCTTGCCCCCTTGTTGCTCAGTGCTTGTGTCAGGTGTGGATTATTTGGTGTTACATCTGACCCATCTGCTGGTATTTGGCTAGCAGTAATAACAGCTGGATAAATCGCCCAAGATAATGTTCCCAAAGCCTATAATACTGCTCTCCTTTGTGTAGTGGGCACCTCCTGATGCTACCCTATGACTCTGTAATCCTGCTATAATCCAGGTGCAGTCAGCATACATGTCTTTTCAGTCAAGTACACTCTTGGCGAGCCATGACCACCAATGAATTCGCTGTCTCCAGAAGCAATTATGAGAATGAAGAGGCAAAGGCACTACACTGTCTAGTTTTATAGCAATGCGTGGTAAGTAAGAGGATGGAAGGAACCAATACTAGGCATAATGCGCCTCTGCACATAAGTAGTATAATTTAGGTCTAGTGCCTTTATCCCCTGCTTAGTGGAATTGTCAGTAATTGCTGCTTGATCCTTGCCTGTTTTTCAGCCCACTTCAGCCAAATCATAGAGGATTTAAGCACCTGAAAAAAACACTTTTAGAGGGGATTGCAATGTGCAAAAAGAGATACAGCAGTTTAGGAAAGATGATTGTTATCATTAATGCTATTCGCCCAGCCAGTGTAGCAGGTAGAGGAGACCAGCAAGTGATCCGATCAACCATTTTCTCAAGGGCGACCTCATAATTGTCTTTATTGATGAGGCTAATGTTATAGTTGACACACAAACCCAGGTTTTTATTTGAGCTCTTACATTACTTTAGCAAGAAGTATGGCACAGACTTATCTATGTTGTTGGTGAGAGGGAAGATTTATGATTTATTCCAGTTTATAGTGACTCCCTTGATCACCTGGTAATGTCAAATTACCCTCCCATCTCTCTTCTCCATCTTTTCATCAAAATCACAGAATTCATTGTAAACAGTCAGTTTACGAGTTTCTTAGAGATGCACCCATCCCTTCACTCAGCTGATTGGGGTTCAGGAAAAGTACAGAAACCTTTCTGGCCAAAACCACTGCTGCAACACAATTATGTGAGAATCACTAGAAGGGTTTCCGCTTTGCCCACATATTGTGAGCCAGAAATACATGTTTTGATTGGGCAGAAGTTCTGTGGTTCTACAAAAAAGTGCTTGCCTATACAACCGTGATCATTTTGTATATTTAACCAACTAACTGACCTTGGACATTAAGGGGTGCACAGGCATAACATTGTTATGGTAGTAATGGTATTAAAGTGTCATTTATGGTGTTTTTCTCTGGCAGCAGCATAGATGGGAGGAATGCAAGCATTGACCTACATGGACATTTAACTCTAGCTGAACAGCGCAACTGACACCTGACCTCCTTATGCCTCTTCCCACTTTCTGCACCTTTTACACTCTCCATCCTTATGCCTTCAGACTCCTCTTCATGTCCTTTCCTTGTCCCTCACCACATCTCACATTCGCTTCTCAACCCTGTGGAGGCCGAGATGTTCATGTACTCCGCACTAACTCATCAGTGCAGACGATGTAAACTTGACATCCACTCACCAAGAGAAGGGGACATTTTTCACACTAAAAGGAATCTACTTTTTAAAAACTTCACGCTGCAAATAAAAAGCTCCTCTCACTGGCAGTTATTTTTTTTACACTGTGTGATGTTCAGTGCGTACACCCTTCTGACAACATAAAGTGTGAAAGTGGCATCAGTCGGCACCACGAGGAGCTAGCTGCTTTCATTTTGATTGGTGCTTGGGGACATATCTCAGCGCTCCGAACACCAATCAAGACAGGAGAGATAGCTTTGGAAAGGGGACATTGTCCCCTTTTCATCACTAGTTAGTGAATCACTGCATGTGGATAACCGGATGAGAGCAATCCCGAAGCAGGGATCCTTCCACTAACCACCAGAGATGGCTTTGTGGGGGAGAATGGACTTCCAGCCATCGAAAATTGCGCCTACTAAAATTATAAATACAGTTCTTGTGCCCCACTGTGTAGGGCAATTGCAGAGTTTACCCCAAACTGTCCACCATGGTGGCAGAAAGACCACTGAACTCAAGGTTATTTGTTTAAAAAAAAATTAAGGTGTGTGGTATTGGGCCATGCCTTCCGGTAAGAGACACCAAAAGTGTTGCTGTTCCCCCTGGAAGGCTGATAAGGGTTTCCCCCCTTGTTTTCTCCCTGGCAGGAGAGGGGTGGCAGAAAGCCTGTGAGATACTACTTATCAAAATGTATATAAATAAGATATTGAGTAGCAGCCCTCCCAGGCATCAGGCCATAGTACCCTGACCCCTGAAGACTCAAACAGTTTAATGCCACCTGGAGAAGATTGGGGGTAGGAGGTACCCATAATTTGCTTTTACATGGGTGCAGAAAGTCTACTAGTGCCAGGGACTCTCTTTTCTCAAAAAATGAATGGGGTGGGTATAACCCATCATAGTATAGGGTTATGCTTCTACCCCTAAAGGCACCTACAGCCTTTTATTCCACCTAGTAGATACATTTTTTACCCAATCTGCCCCCCAGTGGGACAGAAAGTCCAGTAGATGCTAGGGATTTTCTATTCTTTTTTAACAAAAATTATGGGGGTGTTCAAAGGAGCCACTAGCCATACTCTCATCCCTAAATGCCCCAAAAGGCTTTCTGCCCCTAGGAGACATATGGGGATTTACCCTCAGTCTGCCCTACTACAGGTGTAGGAAGAGAACTACAACCAAGGATTTTCTTTTGTTAAAAAGAGAACAGGATGGGAATGACCCATCCTGGAACTGGGCCATATCTCAACCCCTAAAGGCACCCGTAGTCATTTCTGTACTATTGGGAGAGCTAACCCTCAGTCCCCCTTCTGTCTCCCCCAGGTGGCAAAACAACTGTTTGGTGCTTGGGGCGATGCAGTGCAGTGCGAGTAAACCCCACCCCTATTCTGCTTCTTTTTTTATGATGGTCTGACGGATACAAGATCTCCCGCAGAGACCGCACCAATGGAGTCGGAGGAGGAATCGCCATCGTCCACAAGAACACCATCAAGGCCTCCACAAATACCAACGACACCCTCACCACTGCCGAACACCTGCACTTCAAGATCCACACGGACCGCAAGACCATCCTCAGAGGCACCCTCGTCTACAGACCGCCTGGTCCGCGTCCCCAATTCTGCAACTCCATCGCCGACTTCGTCAGCACGCACGCTCTGACCTCCACCAACTACATCCTGCTCGGCGACCTGAACTACCATCTGGAGAACAAGAACGACAACAACTCTTCCACCCTGATCGACAACCTAGCCACCCTCGGAATGAAACAGATAGTCACCACCCGACCCACATCGCCGGCCACACGCTCGATGCTATCTTCTCTTCCAGCCCCCACGTCACCTTCAGCCATGCCTCCGAACTCACCCGGACCGACCAGCACTGCGTCCACTTCACCTTCCAGAAGCCCGTCACCCACCACCGCACCCTACAGATCCCCCGCCGACGCTGGGGCAAAGTCACCAAGGAACTACTAGAAACTCACCTCGCACTCAACCCACCAACCAGCCCCATCGACCCAGATAAGGGGGCCCCCACCCTCAGACTCTGGATGGAAGACTGCGCCAACACCATAGCACCTGCTAGGCTACCCACCAACTGAGACACCAGCCAGAGAGCCAGCTGGTTCACCCAGGAACTCCTGGCCACCAAGAGCACCTGCAGAAAATTCGAAAACACCTGGCTCAGCGATAGAACGCCCGCCAACCGCGCAGCCCACAAAGACGCCATCCGCAACCATCACCACCTCATCAGGACCACCAAAAGAGCCTCATTCACAGACCGCCTCGACAACAACACCCACAACAACAAAGAGCTCTTCAACATCGTGAAAGAACTCTCCAATCCCAACTCCTGCTCCAACGACATCCCGCCTTCACAAGCCCTGTGCGCTGCCTTTTTTCACCGCAAGATCACCGACATCCACGACAGCTTCAACCCCCGGCTGAACCCTACGGACCCCGCCACGACAAACACTCTGATCCCCACCCACCATGACCTCCTGACCACCTGGACCGACGTCAGCACCGAAGACATAATCAAGACCATGAACACCATCCACTCACGTTCCCCGTCTGATCCTCTTCCCCACCACATCACCAACAAGGCGGACAGCCTCATCGCACCCCACCTGCGTAACATCATCAACCTCTCCTTCGGAACCGCCACCTTCCCTGAGAGCTGGAAGCATGCCGAGATCAACGCCCTGCTAAAAAACCTAAGGCGGACCCGAGCGACCTCAAGAACTTCCGGCCCATCTCCCTGCTTCCGTTCCCAGCGAAAGTCATCGAAAAGATCTCAACTCCCAGCTCACCTGCTACCTAGAAGACAACAGCATCCTAGATCCCTCCTAGTCAGGCTTCCGCAGCAACCACAGCACCGAGACCGCCCTCATTGCCGCCACAGACGACATCAGAATCCTACTTGACAACGGCGAGACGGCAGCCCTCATCCTCCTGGACCTCTCCGCCGCCTTCGAAACCGTCTGCCACCACACCCTCCGCACACGCCTCTATGACGTAGGGATCCGAGACAAGGCCCTGGACTGGACCTCCTCCTTCCTTACCGACAGAACCCAGAGAGTCCACCTCCCCCCGTTCCATTCCGGAACCACCAAAACCATCTGCGGCGTCCCGCAGGGATCCTCCCTCAGCTTGACGCTTTTCAACGTCTACATGGCTCCCCTCGCTCGCATTGCCAGACGACATGACCTCAACATAATCTTCTATGCCGACGACACCCAACTGATCCTCTCCCTCACCAAGACCCCCCTCACCGCCAAATCCAACCTGCACCAGGGCATGAAGGCCGTCGCCAACTGGATGGAGGCAAGCCGGCTCAAGCTGAACACAGACAAGATGGAGATCCTCATCCTTGGGCCCAACCCACCAGCCTGGGACGACTCCTGGTGGCCTGCATCACTGGGAACTCCCCCGGCACCTACCAACCACACATGCAACCTAGGGGTCACCCTTGACTCCAAGCTCAGCATGACCAACCAAGTCAACGCAGTCTCCTCCTCCTGCTTCCACACCCTCCGTATGCTCCGCAAGATCTACAGATGGATCCCTGCGGACACACGGAAAACTGTCACCCACACCCTCATCAGCAGCCGGCTCGACTACGGAAATGCCCTCTACGCCGGAGCCCCGTCCAAACTCATCAACAGACTCCAAAGAATCCAGAACGCCTCTGCACGCCTGATCCTAGACGTCCCATGTCGAGACCACATCACCCGGCACCTGAGAGACCTGCACTGGCTCCCCGTCAACAAAAAAATCACATTCAAACTCATGATCCAAGCACACAAAGCACTCCACATGAGCGGCCCAGCCTACCTCAACAGCAGACTCTCCTTCCACATGCTCAACGGGAAACTCCGCTCCGCCGACCTGTCCCTGGCCTCCGTCCCACGCATCCACAGAACCAGCGCGGGGGGCTGCTCATTCTCCTATCGCGTCGCCAAAACCTGGAACGCCCTCCCCCACCACCTACGACAGACAGCAGACCTCCCGGCCTTCAGAAGACTGCTCAAGACCTGGCTGTTTGACCACTAGCCGCAGCCCCCCCCCCCATCCCCAGCGCCTTGAAACCCTAACCGGTAAGTAGTGCGCTTTATAAATTCCCTGATTGATTGATTGATTGATTGATTGATTGATGGGTGATCTGACCTCCCTTTGATGGGCATATAGGTGTTAATTCCCCCCCCCAAAATCTGCCCACCCAAGGACACTCAAAGCCTGTCAGACCACTACAGAAAAAAAACAAGAAAATTAACAGAGATGGGTTCCAAACTACCTTGGTGTCTGCGACCTATGATTACAGAATCCCTATCAATTTGGGGACTACTTGTTGGCAGCTGACCAGCCTGGTCCGTTTTAGGCATTTCGTCCATTTTCAACTCCTTCAGTGGGCGTCCTTGTTGTTCTATTGTGGTAAGTCTCACTGAGACTGGGTGCAGGTTGTTATGAATGCCCTTCCCAATTCCTATTTAATAAGAACCGCCAGTTCTGACTCTGGGCTATATATCTGGTCCTTTTACAGAATGGCTGCACTTCATCTCGTGCCGGCGATCGTTGCCATGGATATCCTACCCTGAACATTTATTAACCCCCGCAGTGCCTGTGAGGTGTTCCTACTGCGACGCTTCTGTCGTTCTGAAGTAAGTATCAGCCTAGCATATTGGGGTGTTTGGCCTGTGGGAAGCTCAAACCCAGAGGTGGAATTTTAACTCTTTGGCCTTCAGGATGCAAATACGAGTGTGTTAAGGTAGTTCTATGTACCTTATGGTAGCTTGATATCCTGTTTTCTATTTTTCTTTTTTTTCTCCCTTCCTCCGTTTATGACAAGAAAGTGTGGAATATGTATGTATATGTTAGAACTTCATGTTTTTGTATTATTTGTGGATTCCTGTTTGTTTTTGTAATTGTTATATTATGATTATTATGATTTTCTTTGCAGTATTTTGAGCTCACTGGTGCACCGCCAGATAAAGATTTAAATCACTAAAAGAATATAACTTTGATTAAAGTGTTTTACATATTTTTTTTTTATTGTGTGAATTAATGTGGATATATAGAAACATGTATTCAGAACTGAAAATGCGTTTTGCTTATTGCAGACTGTTTGCTGTTGCTTTCTTCGTGCCCGCCTCCCCTATCTTGACTGCCCTGATGAAGGTGTGGCCGTAGACCTGGCACTGCACCGAAACGCGCGTTCGCGTTGTTTGGCCTGTCCTGCTATTATGCCATCTGGTCTCCCTCTCTGAATTGGGAAGACTTTTCAGGACAGATGAAGTGTGCTACATCTGAATCTCATAGAATGATGAGTGGTGAATATGTGATGGATGTGTGGGTATGACTCCAAGTATGGTATTCGAGAGTGTGTAGAAATTGTATACGAGCCGTTCAGAGTGAATGAAGGAATGTTGGGTTGTGTTGGGCTTTTTTGCTATGATCCCTTTGTTTCTATATTATCTGTCTCGCTATGAAATGACACATCTATTTTGAATTAAATGAATACAAATATTTTATATCTTTCTATTATGTTGTGATGTTAATGATGGTGTCTGGTTGTGGGTTTCAGTGAGCTAATTTCTGCATGTTATAATTATTGGACTCATTTGGAGCCACTATATTAATTAGAGGGGGCGGACATTTTTGTGTTTTGAAGTATCTGTTTCTTTCCCCTGCCTGTCTGCCCATTATTAGTTCCCAGGGGGCCCTTCTTTTTTATTAGTTGTCTGCCCCAATTTCACCAACACCGTTTAGTATTTTTGACCCAAGGGGAAGGCAGAATGGAGGATTACTACCTTTCTGCATTCCCATTCGTCAAAACTAATCCCAGTTTCTTCTCACGGGCCATGGTGAAAGGCAGCACTATTTGGAATCTTGATCGGTCAGCAGCCAGCAAATACAATCCTGGGCATTTCTGAAATATAGGAAGACAGGGAAATTCAGGGTTGTGTTTAGCAAAGATCCCAGCAAATTGCCCTGCAAATGACAAAGAATGATTCAAATAAGTTTCCCATATTTATGTATCATAAAACTTGGGTCATTTCCAGCTAATGGCCGAATATTACCATCATACATTCCCTCACTTATTCTGATTGAAAGGCTGTCTCCCGTGTGTGGGTGGACCTAACACATGTCTTCGGAATGTACTAGAGCAGTAACCACATGAAAGACTTATTGACACCACATTGACTTCACACAGTCCAGGTTTTGACTGTTTCCTGTCCCAGATGATAGGCCCAGCACACAAGTGGTGTTTTTATCAGCGGAAATGTGGAAATGCAGGGTGGTAGGAATTTTGTGGGTCCCGCGGGTTCTGAAACTATACTTCTTAGAAATGTGAAGAAAATCTGTGTTTTTGTGCTAAAGTTTGGCATTTGGAGAGCATTCTGAGTAAGAACCCATATTGGGATCCTTGATGGTCAGACCATCCTTGGCTCACATGGATGTTTAGTTTACAGAAATGTCTAGGGTTGTAGGTCATCATGGATGTTCGCCGAGCCCAAGCCCAAATACCTCTGCTACCCCATCGCCAAAATGGGTAATTTTTAAAGGCAAGAACATGATGTTTCCTTGTTGAGTTCTGGGGCCTTTATTGTTGCAAACATAGGCCCAGGCACATTAGGCCCAATTATTATTGGGAGAAGTGTTCTGAAATTCTGATCAAAGAGCTTTCACTGAAGGGATGGGAAAGTGCCAAATTCCGCCACCCTGCTTGAGAATTTTTTCCACAGTTGGTGAAACCTTGTGAAACCCATGAAAGTCCCCCCACCTGCCCTTAGGCATCTTCTGAAAGGTTGTTTCACAAAACACCTCCATCATTTCCAGATGGTATATGCCTATGTAGCGTTATACTTTCATGTAAAAATGGTCACAGCTTCAATGAGTGCATATTGAATAATTTTTTCAATGTATTGCAAAATAAGTAAAGGATTAGCTATCAGTTACAAAGAAAACATTTCAGAAAAGCTATTAAAAATGTTTCTGCAGAAACTTGATAAAGCAGGGCAGGTGGCAAGCATTTAAACGATGCTCACCGGACTGTGATAACAATTTGGATAGGATCCATTACCTAATTATTCTCAAGTGGTAACTTTTGAATGAGTAATGTACAAGCCTATCAGTGTTCTGAAATGTTGGCATTTGAACATCATCTATGTTGCAAGGTGAAATTTGTTTTGTTCCCCATTTGTGCTATGAAGTCAATGATAAATGGGTGATGGGTAAGAGAGGTATGTTATCCTTTTTGGTGATTTTTAATGTCCTTTTTGGTGATTTTTAATAGCATCATAATTTAGGATTGTCAACTTTAGCAGGTCTCACAGGAAGAGCACTTGACCCCCAATTTTATATCCTGAAATACCTTTACCCACTTCGGCAAAGCATGGGGAGTGGGTGGAAGGCCTTATCTCACCAAACAAACATTGGCAATGCCAATCAGTAGTAGATGTGTAGAGAGCTTCTTGTCACCCTTGAGGGTATTCAGGCCCTGGCAGTGCCCAGTTGATTAGCCAGGCCTTCAGGGACTTTTGGAACTCTTGAAGAGATGGAGATCTGTTGATGAAATGGTAGCTTGTTCCATGGCTTCGCTTCTAGGTAGGAGAAGGAGCAACCTCTGCATGGCTCCATCAGATGCAGGGGGTGAGGGTTTCAGAAAAGCACACGGTAGAGGTGTCTGGTGGGCTGATGGAAGTTCACACAATGGTACAAGTAGGAAGGTCCACAGTTGTGTAGGGCATTGTATGCATGGGTCAGGAGCTTCAATTGGCATCTTTTCTGTACAGGGAGCCCGTGGAGTTCCCTGAGGTAGAGGGGTGATGTGGGCTTGTCGATGGAGATCCAGGCCGAGACTGGCTGCTTTGTTCTATATAGTATGTAGTCGTTAGAGGAGGTGAGCTGCGATCTCTGCATAGAGAGCATTGACGTAGTCCAGTCGACTGGATATAAGGACCTGGGTGATGCGACTCATTGTGCTTTGGGGTAGCCATTTGAATATCTTACGAAGCATGTGAAGGATGAAGAAGCCAGTGGCGGTTTCTGGGGATGAGCGGAGGGGCTCCGACCTTCTAATCACAGGTGAAATAGATGGTAATTGCAAAGGGCAATTTCCATCCTATTTACAATATAATAAATGCACCAAGTGCCTTAGCCTGCCTAGTCCGTTCTCCAAATGTCAGGCTTGCTTGCTTCTCTCACACGCACTATACTTCATTCATTGCTCTGACGCCCTACCACTTTCAAATTCCAACAGCCGCCACTGGAAGAACCAAGAGGAGGACACAGAGTTGACCTGAGTCAGGTTCACAAACAAAATATCAAAACCCTAAATATCGTGGTAAAAAAATATTGTGGCAAAAATATTGAGAAAAATATTTTCTCTGCCTCATGCTGGCGAAAAGAGACATCGCCCGGGCCTGGAAGGTTGTGTCCCCACCCTTGCTTGTGTTATGGAAGAGAGGTTTGGACTGTTGTATGGGCCTAGAAATCCCGATCTTTGAAGAGAGGGGGTGCCCCCGGAAAGACTACAAAATTTGGAAAAGGTGGGCTTATTTTAGGGGACTGTACCTGGAGCCTCCTCCCCCTCCATGTGATGCTGAAGAACCATCGCTATGTATCTAGTTATGTTATGTTATGTTTTGTGAATTTTTAGAGAGCAACGGTTACCCTGAGGTGTCCTGGCGCTATGCACTGCCTACTGGTTAGCGGAGAAATTATGTCAATGAGTGAACAGCCATGTCTTCAGCCCCCTTCTAAAAGAAAGGAGATCTGCTGCATTCCTTAAATGGAACAGCAGATCATTCCAGGCCTTAGATGCGCAGGTGATGAAACTCTTACCTCCCCAACTGGCTTTTTTAAATGTGGGAACTTGGACCGAAAAGTCCTACCAGGAACATACCATTTGAACCTTTGCCTCAATTGCTTTGGCCTATTCCATTAAGGGCTTTAAAAGTCGTACAGAGGGCCTTGAAGCATGCCCTTTGTTTCATGGGGAGCCAGTGTAGTTGAGACTCCCCAGATTTTTTGCTTCCCGGGTAGGAGCAGGGCAAATACCCAAATCTTCTGCCCACCAGTCTGGTGTCCATAGGTGTGGGTTATTTCCGAATACAATGACCTCTGTTTTGCTTGAATTTAGTTTTCAACAGTTGGTCGACATCCACCCTGAAATAGCTATCATACAGTCGTAAGAGCGTGCCCCAGTTTCCTTTTCCTCCCTGTTTCTAAGGGATAACACAATTTTAGTGTCATCCGCATAGGAGGTGAGTTGGTAACCAAAAGATCTTATCAAACCTGCCAAATATATCACGTACACATTAAAAAGTGTCGGGCTTAACAAGATCCCTAAGGCTCCCCACAAGGTAGGGAAAAAGGCTTTGACTTATTGTTGTCCAGATCAACTGTTTGTGTTCTTTCAGATAGAAAAGACTGCAGGAGGCTCCAGGCAGCATCCTTTACTCCTATTTCAGACAATCGGTCCATCAGAACTTCATGGTGGACCGTGTCAAAGGCAGCTGACAAATCTAACATAATCAGTATTGCCTTACCTCCACAGTCCAAAGCCTCCCTTAACTCCTCTATAGATTTAATTAAGGCCATCTCCGTGCTATGATCTGCTCTAAACCCGTATTTAGATGATTGAGTATATTATTAACTTAGAGGAATGCACTGAGCTGGGTATTCATAGCCTTTTCAGCAATGTTTTCAGGGAGCAGACGCCGTGAGATTGAACTATAACTGCTTGGGTCCTTAGGATCCAGAGTCGTTATTTTTAATAAGGGAAGGATAGAGGCCTTCTTCCAGTCCCTGTGAAATATCCTGGTGGTAAATATGTTATTGAGCAAAGGGGATGTTTCTAGCAATAATAATTTGTCTAATACTGGTGTAGGGTTAGATCTGATAGGATCTTTTTTCAGAGGCTGCATCCTTCCACCCTTCTGGGCTGAAGTGAATGTGGAGAAAATGCATTCCACCTTTTGGTGGAAGAAAGTAGACAGTTTTTCGCACAAATCTGGGCTACTTAAACTCTTAGGGGCCATTGGTGAGGCAAGTTTAGCAACAGTTTTAAAAAGTTCTTTAGGATTAGACTTAGCTTGAGAAATTTGTTCTGAAAAGAACTTCTTTTTTGTTTCCACCCGTAGTTCCTTATAGAGTCTGAGACTATGCTTATAGATTTCTCTATCCTTGCTTATATACCCTTTCCTCCATGCCAGTTCTAGTCATTTACAGGCCAGTTTCAGTTTCTTTAGATCGGCTAAATACCAGGGGGTTGAGGGTTGGGCCCATCTAGGGGTCCATTGTTTTATCGTAGCTAATTTATTGCATGCTGCGTCTATCCAGTCTGTAAAGGCTGACGGTGGTCTTGTCCACCCCAAGGGGGGAGAGGGCCCAAGGTTGTCTTCAGTGCCCCTTCTAATTCTCCAAAACCTAAGTCTTCCCAGGCTCTTTTTGCAATCTTCCTTATGGACTCAGGTTGAGGTTTGAGGCCTTATGACTCATTCAGTTCAAATAAAATGGCACTATGATCGGACCATGGCAGTGGGAGTATTACCGTGCAGGTCAGATTTGGATTATTAGAATAAATCCCATTTTACGTATGCCCTTTAAGGTGTGTTGGGACTTCAATCATCTGCTTGATTTCCCCGGCCTCCATCATTTGCTCCAGTATGATGGTATCTGGATCATCCGGGGCCTCAAGATAAAAATTTAAATCCCCTAGTTCTGTAAACGAACCTTAGCATAATCTTTCTTCAAGTAGAGTACCTAACAAATCTAAAAAGCCACATCTAGGGCCTGGAGGGCAATAGAGTAATATCCCTTTAAAGGTATTGTGATGCTCAGCATTGAGGCTGAGTGAGAGAGACTCGCAGGAAGCGTTGGAAGCAGAATGGAAGACAGGCCTCAATGAGTCATGATAAATAACTGCTAGTCCACCCCCTCTCATAAAAAGGTCCGTCCAGGGTATGACAAAAGAATCCTGGGGGAGTGGCTTTGGCTAAGTCAGGTCCAAAGGCATGGTCTGCCCAAGACTCCATTATGAATGCCAATTTATTATTTTCTTCCTCAATAAACAGTGCACACTCTGTTTAATCAGAGACCTAGCATTCAAAAAGTGCACACTTAAGTGGAGGTCTGTTGTCTAATTTTTCCCTTCTACCACGCCTTTTGTGAGGGCCAGTGGCAGGTTGATCTAATATAAGGAGTACGTGTAAACCACAATTGGAACACACCCTTGTTGAGCAGTTGCGCAAAGGCTCCATAAGGAGCCATGGGCATCTTGAAATCCCCCCTCCTGGGTTTAGCTCAAGAAGCTCCTGCCTTGTATAAGTCTTAGTTTCTTTGGGCAAACGACCAGGGGGACAGACCCTGAGCCCGGTCCGAGCGCGGACTGCTGCACACGGGCATGCCTTAGGCGCGCCAGCGGGGCGCCCGCTGCGCGCGTCAGCGTGCCGCTTAAATAGGCTGCGTCTGACAACTGGACTGCTAACGCATAGGATGGCTGCCCACTTGTGAAAACAAGTAAGTGCAATCAGATATTAAGTGACCCCACTATTAAAACCAGCAAAGTATTAAAATCACAGGAGAGTTAAAAACACGCTTTCAAACATAGTTTAAAAGTGTGAAAACCTGTCAGGCAATAGACACAGCTCCGATCCAGGCCTGGCATTGCTGCACGTCTGCGTCAGCATGCCGCTTAAATAGGCAGCGTCTGACACCTAGACCGCTAATGCATAAGATGGCCACCAACTTGCGAAAACAAGTAAGTGCAATCAGATATTAAGTGACCCCGATATTAAAACCAGTAAAGTATTAAAATCACAGGAGAGTTAAAAAACATCTATCAAACACAGTGGACTGGAATGTGCGTAGTGCACACAGTGGATGTGGATACGAGTGGCAAAGACTCTCCCTATATATGAGACGATTCTACTTGTCAAACAGAGGCAATGTGGCACAGTTGTTTGTCTTTTTGTTATCATTTTTTTGCAATATGTTCTTGGTATGACAGATGTTGTTGGTAAAAATTCTGATATACATATCTGCCAATTTTTATGCGTAGCTTGGGTACCCTGCGAGGCATTCTCTCTGTGTCTGCTGTCAACAATAAAATTATGTTGTGAAAGAAAAGATAATATATTGAGAAAAATATGTTGTTCTTCTATACTTATAACGTAAATGACACAAATAATAAAAAGCAAAATCACATTACACTAATATCAAAAAGTAAGTACAAAGATAGATATATGTATATTTATAGTTAAACATAGTAAACATTAAATATTTTAATACATAACAGTAATATAATGTACATTAAATATATTCAAAAAATATAAAAATATATAAATATATACTTAGTCAAATAAACATTCACACTTATATATGTATGTGTTTATGTTTATTTACACATATAAAATGTAAGTACGTAACTTTTAATATAATTTGCATATCTATCTATCTATCTTACTACTCTATCTATCTATCTAACTATATGTATATATACATATATATATATATATATATATATATATATTAACTATCTTACTACTCTATCTAACTATATATATATATATATATATATTACCTACTGGCGGTCGCCAGTAGGTATATATAGTTAGGATTTTTTCTCTATGGGTTTTTTGAAAATTCTATGTCTAATAACTTTGGCGTTTGTGGACGGAATTGGCTGAAATTTTCAGGAAAATGGCACATTTTGTTTCTGAGCAGCCCTTGAAAATTTGGGGGGGGTTCGTCAAGGGGGGGCCGAGAAAAAAGGGGGGTCCCAAAACGTGTTTTTAACATTGAGTTTTCCATAGGGCGGTTGGCCTCACTTTTAGCCCGAACGGCTGAATGGATTTGCACGAAACTTGGCAAAATTGTAGGGACTGGTAGCCCGATGTGCCTTTTGTAGGTCTCAATATATGTGCTCCAGTGGATTTTGAGAAATTAACGTTTAAAAAAAGATATATATCTGTAACAGCGGACCGGGCAGCGTCCTAGGACGCGTACTTTTCGCGCAACGGAGCTTTGTGAAGCGAAGCTGATTGGTTCTCCGGCGTCTGTCAACATTCCAAACAGTCCGTAGCGGCCGCCATCTTGTCTCTCGGTAGGATCGAGAGACAAGAGGAGGCCAAAGCGAAGGGGCAAATGACCATAAGGGGGAATAGTAGATCCTCGCTGACCCCCTAGGTTTGATGTGGAGGTTTTAAAAGGGCCCCGCGGGGCAAAAAAAAATAATAATAATAATAATCGAACACCTGAATGGATTTGCACGAAACTTGGCAAAATATTAGGGACTGGTAGCCCGATGTGCCTTTGCTAGGTCTCAATATATGTGCTCCAGTGGATTTTGAGAAATTAACGTTCAAAAAAAGATATATATCTGTAACAGCGCTCCGCTTCGCGTACTTTTCGCGTTACGGAGCTTTGCGAAGCTGATTGGTTCTCCGGCGTCTGTCAACATTCCAAACAGTCCGTAGCGGCCGCCATCTTGTCTCTCGGTAGGATTGAGAGACAAGAGGAGGCCAAAGCGAAGGGGGAAATGACCATAAGGGGTCATAGTAGATCCTTCCTGACCTCTTAGGTTTGATGTACCATTTTGCCAAGTTTGGTGTAATTCCGTTCAGCCATTCAGGCTGTAGACGTATGTAAATGTCCTATGGAAAATTGCATGGGGAAAACACATTTGAAAGTGTTGAAATTTAGAACCAATTAAAATGTTACTTTGGTTTTGTATTTGTGTGTGATGAAAGTTAATTGGTTATGTATATATGTCAAATGAGAGGAAACCACAGCCATTTTGTGATACTACTGTCTGAGGTACATTTGTGAGGAATTTTTGGTGGTGAATTTCTGGTGTTTGATTTACACAGTACTAACACTTCTGCTACTTTTAAAAAGGTGAGTTGTTAATTTGTAAGGGGAACTATGTTGTACACTTGAAGATAATTTGAAAAATGTTTTCTGTTATTTATTTGCAGTCCTTCTGTTATACTAAATAGTTGATGAAGTTAGTTTTATATTATGTATTACTAAAAACGATAAATGAAAGTGATTATTTTTTTCTGCAATTTACAGCAAGCAATTTCAAAATAAAATGGCTCACAATGAAGAGACCGTGGCAATTTCTTTTGAATTGTCCACTACATTGATTGAAATTGAGAGCACCAATAATGAAATATTGTCACAAGGAGGACATGACTTGTATGATTCCATTAGATTGATTGAAATGGACAGCACCAAGAATGAAATATTGTCACAAGGAGATGACTTGAATGATTCCACTACATTGATTGAAATTGAGAGCACCAATAATGAAATATTGTCACAAGGAGGAGATGGCTTGTATGATTCCATTAGATTGATTGAAATGGACAGGACCAATAATGAAATATTGTCACAAGGAGGAGATGACTTGAATGATTCCACTACATTGATTGAAATTGAGAGCACCAATAATGAAATATTGTCACGAGGAGATGACTTGAATGATTCCACTACATTGATTGAAATGGACAGCACCAATAATGAAATATTGTCAGAAGGAGGAGATGACTTGAATGATTTTTTTGATCAATCTCTTGATGGCGAATTTATCGAGTGTTTGGAGACCATAGAGTTACAAGAATCATCATTGCAGACTTTTAATGAGGAGATTCCAGATGAGATGATTGAAGAGGAAATTACTGATGAGGACATGTTACTAGTTGTTTCAAATTTAGAAAATTTTGAAGAATAAATTTATATTTAGAAATCAAAAATTGTTTGAGACATTATTTATTTTTATTTTTAATTTATGAGGTTGTAGCGAAGTGATTGTAGTATAAAATGAGACTTATAGTATAGAGTGCAACATTTTTATGTTACATGGTAAGTTTACTCATATTTACTTCCCTTCTGCCACTATATTATCTCCAATGTGTATTTGACATGTCTTCTTCATCTCCGGCCTCCTTTCTCTCACTGTGTGTCTCCGATGCATCTTATCGCTGGTATTTTGTGTAATTACAGAAGAGAGTAAAATAAAATAGTTCGGAACGTGAAAAGGGGGCAAAGTAGAGTACTCCTCACCCCCTAGGCCTTTTTAGGCGGTCCCAAAAGGATCAGTTTCTGCTTTCCTGAGAGATTATGGTATGAGTTCCATATACCACAATAACTTGCATTACAACATGCAAGATATCTATCTCCTATTACCAACTTTTGGAGATATTCGCGCTAAGCGCGAATATCTCCAAAAAGTAACACCTGCCCTGAGCAGTTCTTAGCCATGTTATCCAATGGGAGGTGGATAACATGGCTAAGAGTATTAGCTCGGTAATGCATGAATATCGCTGAGTTTTTAGCGATATTCATGCATTGCGGCCGTTTATTATCGCATTTGCGATAAACCTTGATAATAGTAAGGTTTATCTTCGATAATTTCTGACGATGCTTAGTGGTAAAAAATTGGTTGGTAAGCATCGTTAGCGATAAATATCGCTTAACTTTGGTAATATGCCCCAACGTCTGTTAACGTTCGATTCGAAGGAAATGAGGAAGTGTTGAAAAACATTGTCTGCGCCATCTTGCCTTTTTTGAAATGCCACACTTTTGTCGTGCACGGCAGCCATTTTAGATGTCTTGACCAGACCCACTCTCTGCACGCTGTCGATTCGTAGCATGGCTCCTCACCCTCGCAAGCATCTTCCCCAGGCACTGGTCACCCCCGCTCTCTGTCTTATGCATGGGCAATAAACCTCCCCCCATCTGCGCTGCTCTTCCCTGAGAATCACACTGTGCCCGCCCGACACCTCCCTTTCGCCCTATTCACTACCGCACCCTGTGACACTCCTCTTCCTCTGTGTCCGATTGTCCAGGCTATCAGCTAGCCCTGCAGATGTAGTTTATGGCCCCAGCTGTAAAGAATCACCCCTCTTCAAAGGAGTTATAGTAGATCAAGGCCCACACCCGATGAGATCCGTCACACCACACGTGTTCCTACTATCTGAAAACTATCCTGTATTGTGATTGGGGAGGGGACCGAGCCTGAAGCGGAAGATTCCAGGAATGACTCTTTGTACATCAAAGTTTTTACAATTATGTGTCACATAAAAAATATATAGCACTCCAACAAAGTAGTAGGAATATAAAACTTTAATAACATATAAATATATACAACAAAACAAAAACAGTAATAGATTTATTGAAATTGACAGCACCAATAATGAAATATTCTTGTCAGTAGCGGTCTGTTGTGCGAATAGTTCCAAGGCAGCAGAACGCGCTGAAATCTGGATGTCACGAAGGTGATGTCTAGCAAGTTGCCGCCCAGCAAATAACGGCGTGGGGCGCCGCGGGGGTGAGTGAGTCCAGTAGGCACCACAGCTATTCTTACCGGCATTGCAGAATTACTGCTGGGGACAATGCCTGTGCTGGAGCAGGGTCACAGCAGAAACAAAAAGGATTCTGTTGAAGATGTTGTTGGTTTTCAATTTGAAAACAGTTCTGGTGTCAACTGCTATGCTAATGTAGTGGTTAATGTTTTGTTTTCTCTAGAAAATGTAAAAGAGGGGGAGGCAGTCCAAAGTTCCGTTAAAAGGGCAAAGGAAAGGATCGGTGGTTTGAACTATCAGTCAAAAAGGGGAGGGGGTGCAACAATTTTTCCTACCGGGTCACACTGTGCTTTCACCGGAAGTGAGGTCTGCAGGATTCTAGTAATTCAAAGTGAGGCTGGCGCCGACGTCCCGCGGATACAGTTTCGTCACTCCACGGGTGATCATGGCAGTCATTCCCCATCGGGGGTGGGAGACTCCCGCGGCTCCTCTAGAATCTTCAAGGTCGTGGAGGACTACGGTGGTGGAGTCAACCAGTGACCGGGCCATTTCTTTATGCTGGGCCCGCTCTTGCCAGGTCGACCGCCATTTTGAGAGTTCGGTAGCTACTGGCGATCGCGGGGTCAAATGAACGGACGGGCTCCACCCTGCCGGGCGAGACGTTGCAGCATGGCCACAGTGGAAGAACTCTTTTCCGGGCGCCTGGACCGCTGAGGGTGCAGCTGGGAAGCCTACACTGGGGAGGCGGGAGAGGCCTGTTCGCACCGTCTCTCCCTCCCAGTGCACCCCACGGCGTCTCGCTTGAGATTTGTTATGGCCGGACCAGGCGATGAGGACGAGGGGGGGGTCGGAGGCATGTGCAAGACATCCCCCCCCAGTGTTGTCGCAGCCATTATAAAAGAAAGAAGTGTCCCGTCCGTCTTCGGGCCGGGCTTCCGGTGGATGTCGGCCGGACGCCCCTGGCTCTGGCCCCATGAACGGGTTTCTTGGTTTATCGGCTGCAGCCGGATTCCGTCGGCCTCGGCCCCCCGACCGTTGGTGGCCGGACCGGAGGAGCATGTGGCGGGACTACCTGCAACTCTCAAGGGCCACCGCGGCCGGACTGGGAGAGAGAGGGGAGGGTCGAGGAGACATTCCCCCCCCCCTGCAACTGTTCAGCGTTGTAAAGGCAATCCCCTGGCCGGGTCCCGTTGGTCTCGGCCTCTCCTCCGGCTACACCCTACGTTAGGATCTCCTGGCCGAGGCGTGGCAGCAGGACCTGCCTTATATGGGCTGCTCCCGGCTGGGCGTAGCCGGAACCCTGCCCCACCTTGGAAGTTTCCAGAGTGGGGGCGGATGTTCTACTGACTTGCATTTTCCCTAGTCTATCGATTTTTTTGGCGTGGCAGGCGGTGGGACAGCGAGGGGTGATTTGGTTTCTCTTACTGTTTTTCTGGTCTCTCACCACTGGCATATTTTAACGTTTTCTTGTTTCTAGGACATTAATAGGTTTTATCATTACGTTATGTTATCGTTTCTTTGTTCGTTGTTTAATAAAAGTTCATGTTCATCAGTGGCCTACTGATTTTCGTTTTCCTATTCTTTTCTTTCCAGGTTGTTTCATGCTAAAGTTTCTGTTAACAGGATACAGTGATCACTTCGTTATTATTGCATATGTCCTTTTCACTAGGGGTGCTCTCTGGTCGGGCCAGATGACGTATGTCTAGTAAATGGTCCGGGTGAAACAGGTGCATCAATCAGTGGGGATAGGCATGATAGATTACAACGGGGGAGAAAGGTCCGCATTACGTACCCTTTCACTACTTGCAAAGATTTTCCTACGTTTATTTGCAAACAGGGAATACCTCCAAAAAGAACTAATTCCCAAACAGTCAATGTTCGGACAATCAATCAATCAATGAGGAATGAAATAGGTACGACGTGTTAAAGGCTTGCGTTACCTACCCTTCACTATCTGCAAAGGGAGAGAGAATATTCCTATTCTTCCTCGTTTGCAGGTAGAGAAGATCCTTAAGAGAATTAACATCGAACAATTCAATGCTCGATTGAAACAATCAACAAGGGGTACTGTGAACACAAATGAACGCCGCTTATGTACATACGCATTGCTATTTTCAACAGGTTGTTCCTAATGTTTCTATTTTAGCGAGGTCAAAAAGAGATCCCATTAGTGGCCTACTGATTTTGCTCGATTCCTTTTGTTTTTTTACACGATTTTTCGCTATCTGCAAAGACTAAACAGAGTATTGCGACTCTGTGCTTGTTTGTAAATAGAGAATGAACCAAAGAGAACAATCAATCAAATGGAGAGAGAAGCAGGCACGACGGATTACAAAGGGGGAAAGGGCTGCGTTAACTACCCTTCACTATCTGCAAAGAGAGAGTACTCCTAATAGAAATGAGGGGTGGGGGGCAGCAATCAAAGCAGATCAGTGTGCATAAACACGAAAAAAAAAATTCTTACCACGTACTTGACATTCGACAGCTTATGATATTTGCTATTAAAAAACCATTGAAATTCACTGAAAAAACCATAGGTTATAGACCATATATAGTTAGGAATTAGCATTTACAAAACCTTGAAAATTCACTGAAAAAACCATAGGTTATAGACCATATATAGTTAGGAATTAGCATTTAAAAAACCTTATTTTACTCACACAAAACCATTGAAATTCCATATATAGTTAGTTGCACTAACTATATATTGCGCACCCGCAATCCACTGCTGATGATGTCACATATTACATCATTCATGACATGGTCAGTGACATCACTGATGACATCACTGATGACATCTCAAATGACATCACTGATGACATCTCATTTGACATCAATGACCACATCACTGATGATATCATTCATGTGACAATACAATGCATCTCCTCACATTTTAATATAACCTCTGTTTCACCCAGTGTTAAAAACAGAGTATAATTTTTGAAACCATTGACACACCAATACTAGTTACTACATACGTACTCACTGATTCCTACGTCTACACACACATTCACTCATTCACCCATACAATCATTCATACATACAATCACTCATGTTTACAACACAATCATATGCACTCATACACCTATACAGACACTCACACTCTGCCACTCATCCATGGAGTTACTCACACACCTAGTCAGTCCTGTAAAGAATCAATCACACTTCCATTTTCTACTCTATACAGTTAAACATAGAGCACCTTACGTTTTCAACCATATACTAACACATACTTACTCTCTTATACAATCATTGATACAAGTACACATTGATCTGTACAGAGTCACACACCTCCCATCCAGCCACACACACACTCAGTCTCCCATGCAAATACTTGGGCAATCAATCAATAACCCATATAGTTACTCATATAGCTACTGATCAACACATGCAGCAGTTTACAGAACAACAGACATAATGATGCACAAATTAAGACAGTTTAGTCACTAACCCATGCACTCAGTGAGACACATTTAATCACTCACTCATACATTCAGTCATGCACCTACTAAATCCTTCGTCCAGACACTTATACATCCACTCATTCTTCAATATGTAAGACATATTTTAACTTTACAGAAACATAGTCACTGGATGTTGTCATCAGTGATGTCACTGACCATGTCATGAATGATGTAATATGTGACATCATCAGCAGTGGATTGCGGGTGCGCAATATATAGTTAGTGCAACTAACTATATATGGAATTTCAATGGTTTTGTGTGAGTAAAATAAGGTTTTTTAAATGCTAATTCCTAACTATATATGGTCTATAACCTATGGTTTTTTCAGTGAATTTTCAAGGTTTTGTAAATGCTAATTCCTAACTATATATGGTCTATAACCTATGGTTTTTTCAGTGAATATATATATATATATATATATATATATATATATATATATATATATACCTACTATATAGTTAGGATTGTTTTCCATAGGGAAATTGCAACATTCTATTGGGAATAACTTTGGCGCCGGTTGAGGAATCTTCCTGAAATTTTCCTTAACTTTGCCTCCCGGCACTCCACTCCTTCCCTGAAAGTTTGGGGGGCATTCGTCAAGCGTGGGCCGAGATAAAAGGGGGTCCCAAAACGTGTTTTCCCCATGTTAATTTCCATAGGGCGGTTGGACTCACTTTTAGCCCGAACGGCTGAATGGTTTTCCACCAAACTTGGCAAAATTGTAGAGACTGGTAGCCCGATGTGCCTTTGCTATGTCTCAAGATATGTGCTCCAGTGGTTTTTACGAAAATTAACTTTGAAAAAATATATATTGGGCTACATTCGGATATATATATGTTAGAGCCCAAATGTAGCCCAATGTAGCCCAATGTAGCCCAATGTAGCCCAAAGATGGCCACCAGAGACAAAAAAAACAAATGTAGCCCAAATATCAGCCAGATGTAGCCCAACTATAGCCCAATGACAGAATGTCCCAGAGTGTTTTAAAGAACAACTAGAGCGCTAACAGTCTTACTTATGACAAAAGTATGGCACACTTGAAGTCATTTTGATTGGAATAAAGTGTTAACACTTAAAACATTTAATTTGCGGGGTTCATTTTGCCATAGAAATTATGATTAGTGCTGAAGAAAGAAAAATTAGGGCACATTTTGAGTGACTTCTCAAATCCTCTTATATTTCATTAAAAAAATTCTGATATGGGGGGCGTGGCTAGCAGCCAACGATGGCGGCCGCAGCTTAGGGAGGCTCCTGGGCAGAGGCGGCTTTCCGCGATTATCCGCATTATTATCCTGATCATTGCTGGCGGAAAGGGGCGGACCGGACCCGGGGTCCGTGTGGCGAGCAGCGCTGAAGTTCCTGGGAGCGGCGGCGGCCGGAACGGGCGAAATCCCACGCTCGAGAGGCGGAGGAGGAGCTGGGCCTGACTGCGGCCGGGAAGCCGCGGATTGCCGGTGCCCTTGAATCCGGCCGGAAGTGTCCAGCAAGCGGGGGTGAGTGGCAGGAAGCGCCGGCCCCCCGGACACGACACCCCGACAGCCCCGCAAAGCTTCCCTCATATCCGCCCACGCACAGGGCGCACTCAGCGACGGCCCGCTGGCTTTCCCCGGCCTCACCTGCACCCACCAGCGGCGAGACGGGAGCGGCGAGGGCTCGACCCAGCGACGCCATTACCCAGCCACACACGGCGGAAGACGCCCGACCCTGGCAGCGGCCGGCAAGGCCATTCAACGGCCGGCTGAGGTGTGCGGCAGCCGCAGCAGACGGGGGCTGCTGAAATTGTAGACTCTCCGGCGGGTGCACGGGGGGCCATACTCGCGTGGCGCCACCAGCGAGACAAGGGCCTGGGCAGCGCCCACATCGAGGGGACACTGCGGAGTGGCATACTGTGGCTGCCCCGGCCGGCGCTAGTCACAACCTGCAGCGCACCGCCGGACGCCCTCAGTGGAGCCCGGTGCCGGGGGGAGACCCGGCGCATAGCCTGCACGCACTCCTGAAGTGTCGCACCGCTACGCAACGGCGGGAAGACGCCACCCCCTGCTGCGGAGACCATATACCTCGACGTAACCTACCGCTGGTGCGCACAGGAGCAGCTCATCACAACCCGCGCACGATTACTCTACCCGCCGGCCTGTTCAATTCACGAAGGCGCCATGTCCAACAGGGGCCCCAGGAACACCTCCACCCAGGCCAAATTGGACAAATTCGCATACGAGCGGCACTCGCCGCCCCATGACCAACGCAAGACTGGCGGAAAAGCGTCTGAGACGGAGGGGGCGAAAAAGGCCACGCTTGACGATGTCCTGGCTGCACTAGCCCAAGTGCAAACGACGGTGGGGGCCACGGCAACGGAAGTCACCTTGATAAGGGCGGATCTACAGAAGATGAATGAAAGGGTCAAACAGGTCGAGGTGGTCACTAAATCACTGGTTGAAGATGTGTCCGGATTGCAAATAGCGGTGGAACGGCTGCAGGCCGATAACAAACTGCTGAGGGACAAGCTGGACGACCAGGAAGGGCGCTCCAGACGCAACAATGTCCGAATTTTAGGGGTGCCTGAATCAGAAGACACGGGGGCACTGGACCTCTATGTGGAGGACTTGGTCAAGACTCGGCTCAAGCCCAAGGGACTCTCGCACTTCTTCTCCATTGAAAGGGCGCATCGCGTCCCGGGAGGAAAACCCAAGTCCGGGGCCGCACCGCGACCGATATTGGCCAGGTTATTCAATTTCCGTGATCGGGATGCCATTCTGCAGGCCGCAAGGGTGGCACCGGCCATCCAAATCCAGAACTCGAAGATTGCCTTTTTCCCAGACTATACGGCTGAGGTGGCTAGGAGAAGGAAAACGTTCCTGGAAGTAAAAAAAACCTCGAGGGACCGAGAGCTGCCGTACTCCATGCTGTTCCCGGCTAAACTGCGGGTGGTAGCGGACAAGAAAGTGTGGATCTTCGACTCCCCTGAAGCGGCCCGGGACTGGCTGGATGGTTGGCACACCGTTGGACGACAGCGCAAACCACACAGACCGGATAGAGCCCGTGGAGGGGACAGCAGAGCGGGCTCGCAAACATCGGGACGAGCGGAAGGAGAGGGACACTCGCCGGCTCATGGGTTCGAGGGAGGAGGCGAGGAAGACTGAACCCGTCCCTGGACCCAGAACACTAAGCAGTCGCCGAACGCCGAACTGACATTTAATTTCCACAGCTGCACGTAGACGCCGGCATGGCTACCCCAAAAGCCTTCAGGGAAGCCGCCTGCCTGGGGAGACGCTCTCCCCCCTACAAGCAAGTACTCTGGTTTTGGGATGGGTAAAGCACTCTGCTAAGTTGGGGTGGCGGGCAGTTGGAGGTCCGTTAAGCAGGGGGGCAGGGAGGGGGGTTTGTTTTGAACTGTTAATGTTAGGAAGGCGCATAATGGGTTGCAGACAATGTTTCAGTACCTATGGGACTCAGCCCACGTTGCTGGGAATGAACAGTGATGCTATGCCCCCATGATGCTTCTGAACACTTTGCTGCGCAACGACGCAGCCGATGCACTGATTACATCTCTGGGGGTCTACATCATGCGCCTCATGCCGCCCGATGGCTAACAATCCCGCACCGGCAGAAGGGGTGACTCACTCTGACGCACAATGCCCACCTCTGACCTTGATGTCCTGGAATGTGAGGGGTTTGGGGGACAAAGTTAAGCGGGGATTGGTGTTGACGGCAATTAAGCGCCTGCGACCTACTGTGGCCCTGTTGCAAGAGACACACCTAGTGGGGGGGGCTACGAAGGCCTTGGATAGGCGTGGCTATAAGATGTGGGCTCATTCTGCCTTCACGTCCGGCTCCAGGGGGTCCGGCGTTCTGGTACAGAAGAACTCCCGTTTCATGCCCCTATCAATTAAAACGGATGATCAGGGCTGCTTCGCGGCTGTGCAGGGACAGTGGGAGGGGAAACTCTTCAATTTGGTATCAGTGTATGTGCCACCGGCTTTACATTCGGTCCACCTCCCAAGACTAGGGGACTTCCTTTTGACTCTTCCAGAGGGTGAGACCATAATAGGGGGGGATTTTAATGCGGTCGTAGACCCACACCTAGACAGGTACCCCTCCCCCAACCTGACAGGGGGGGAAACATACTTCCGAAGATTTACCTCAGCCATGGGCATGTCAGACATCTGGAGACACTTACACCCGAGCACGAAACAATACACATTTCACTCCGCGGTGCATGGCAGCCTGTCACGTATCGATTACTTCCTGTCACTGGGGGAGGCCCTTTGTCTTGTAGACGCCCTGGAGATTCACCCTCGGGGCATTTCTGACCACTCACCGCTCATACTGACGCTCTCTCTACAGACGAGGGCACGTAAGCGCCTTTACCCCATGCACGCAACATATTTCAAAATCCCACAGGTTCGCAAAGCAATCAAGCAGGCCACAAACCAGTACTTTCTCGAAAATACCCATTCGGTGCGCTCCCCGGCTACATTATGGGAGGCCTATAAGACGGTTTTACGGGGTCAGGCCATTAACACTATCTCCGGACACAAGAAACAACAATCTCAGGAGCTGGCCGACCTGGAGATTACGTTAAGAGAGCGGACAGCGACGCACGAGTCACACCCTTCTCCCACTGCCCTGCACGCACTCACACTCCAGCAGCAGCTATACAATGATCACCTGCGGAGGATGGTCAAGGGTCTCTTAACCGACACTCAGAATAGGATCTACGAAGTGGGGGACAAAGCAGGGAAAATGCTGGCGTGGCTCGATAAACGTGAGGGTAGCTCCAGGGGGGTCCGATGTCTAAAAGATGAACAAGGGGAGACACACACGGATCCAAGGCGCATAGTGGACCTACTCGCGTCCCATTTTGAGCGAGTGTACACCCCGACTAGCACGATTACACCTGAGAGTGCCAGGGCGCTCCTGGCGCCAATTGAGGTTCGGACCCTCTCACCGGAGGTGTCGAGCGAGCTAGAGGCAGACATCACCGCCGACGAGATCCAACTGGCCATTAAGGCGCTAAACCCGGGCAAGGCACTAGGACCGAATGGGATACCCATAGAATGGTATCAAGTGATGCCGGACACCCTCAGCACGCATCTGCTGGGGATGTTCCAGGACTGCTTGGAGAGGGGTTCCCTTCCACCGGACCAGCGGGTGGCTACCATAATACCTATCCCCAAGCCGGGTAAACCCCCGGAGGACTGCTCCTCCTATCGGCCAATTTCATTATTAAACGCGGAGGTGAAAATCTTGGCCAAGCTTCTGGCGCAGCGGATCCTGCCCCATCTGTCCTCAATTATACACCCGGATCAGTCCGGGTTTATGCCGCACAGGAACACAGCGCTAAATTTGCGGCGATTGCATGGTATCCTGTCCAAAGCTGACACCATCACCACACCGGCGGTGGTCCTGGCTCTTGATGCCAAAATGGCATTTGACCTGGTGGAGTGGGAGTACCTTTTCGAAACACTGACGCATATGGGGTTCGGGCCTCGCTTTCTAGCGTGGGTAAAACTGCTGTACGCGGCCCCGATGGCTCATGTGGTGGCGAACGGCCACATTTCCCGCACTTTCCCGCTGGGTCGAGGCACGCGGCAGGGGTGCCCTTTGTCGCCCCTGTTGTTTGCCATCTCCTTGGAACCACTCGCGACTCTCATACGTGCCTCCCCCCTCCTCAAGGGTATACCGGGGAGCGGGGGCTGGGAGGACCGCCTGTCCCTCTACGCGGACGACATGCTGTTGTATCTAACAGACCCTGGGGAGGGAATACCGGCCTTGCTACGCATTTGCGATACATACGGCAGGATCTCGGGCTACACGTTAAATTGGTCTAAATCAGAGCTTTATGTCCTACGGGGTCCGGCTCCTGACTTCGGCGATACTTGCCCGCTGCGATTGGCAGGAACGTCCTTTAAATATCTAGGCATACACGTCACTAGGGACCCGGCTGAATTCGTGGACAAGAATCTGAAGCCGCCCCTGGATAGACTCAAGCGGGATGTGGAATTCTGGTCCGGCCTGCCGCTAACGCTTCTCGGCAGAGCGGCGCTTTACAAGATGATGGCGTTGCCGCGCTTCCTTTACGTCCTTGACAATTCACCCTACCCGGTGCCGCCCAAGTTCTTCCAGAAAGTAGCGGCTCTGGTTTCCACCTTGCTGTGGGGCAACCTCCCGGCACGAGTGGCACAATCCAAGCTGCACAGGGACTGGTATGACGGGGGCATTGCGCTACCGAATCTGAAACTGTATTACTGGGCCGCACAATTGAGGCCCATTAATCATTGGATACACGCACCACATACCGAGCCGGCATTTCACTCGGACAGGGAACAGTTGGGCGCTGACAGTCTGCTGGGTCCGCTATATAATTACTGCAAGGTGCGTACTCTAGTCGGCCCCACCAAGTTAACGGTGCAGATATGGCATGCAGCTACGGCGGCTCTGGGCTGGAAGGGGAAATTCACAAAGATGACCCCGCTGTGGGACTCTCGCGCATTAGGTAACCTGCGGAACACCAAGGGATTCGCACAATGGGACAGGATAGGCATCTCCGTGGTGGGTGACCTGTGGGAGAGGAATGAGGTGGTCCCCTTTGCCCGACTGAAAGAACTCTACGAGCTCAACGACAGGGAGCTATACAGGTACATCCAGGTCCGTCATGCACTACTCGCAGCCATTCCCGCAGACACCCAACTCCCAGAGTCCTCGCCCTTGGAGGATCGCCTACTCACGGAATTCATGCTAGAACGGGCTACGTCCCTCATTTACCGTAAGCTCCTCAATAATGGCCCTGATCCTACGTTACATCTGAAAGAGAAGTGGGAGGGGGAGGTTGGCGACATGGATGACCATGACTGGAACGCAGCTCTTGGGTCACCTAAAGAAATAGGCATCTCGGCACGCATGCGGCTGGTGCAATTTAAGATCCTGCACAGGGTTTATTATACAAGGACAATGTTGCATCGCATACATAGAGCGCCCCATCCCTATTGTTTGCGTGGGTGTGGGGAGGAAGGCACATTCTTTCATACTATATGGGATTGCCCCAAGATCCAGGAATACTGGAGACGAGTACTCCGCACACTTTCGCAGGCGTTAGATCACTCCATATTGCCAGACCCGAGGAGGTGCCTGCTAAATATTTGGGAACCTACCGACTTGACCCGGTACGAGCAACTTTGGGTCACGGCGGGGCTAATGGTTGCCAAACGCGACATAGCACAACGATGGGGGGCAGCTGAACTCCCAACCAAGTCCCAATGGTGCGTGAACATGGATCGAGTGATGTTGACCGAGCGAGCGGTGTACGTCAACCGCGCCTGCCCCGGGAAATGGAATAAGATATGGCTGAAATGGAATGAGTACAGGGGGGACATCTGTGAACCCTTGCGAGAGGATGTGGTGGATGATTCTGACGATGAGGGCGGGGAGGGCTGAACACGGGCGGGGGGAGGGGGAGTGGAGGGAGAGTGGGGCGGCTGCGGCGGGTTACCTCTCAGAACCTAGACGAATGAGTCCGAGGGGGTGGAGGCGGGAGGGGTGAGTTGAGACATGTGCGCACTGGGTGGGCTGTTGAGATCCCAAACTTCCAAGAGACGCTAACGAATTGTGGCGCACTGATTCGTGGCTGACCTTACCGTCCTTCCTAACGGTTGTTGTTTTATGTTTGTTGTTTTCCAAAACAAAAAAACGAAAAATTTCCACCAAAACCTTAAACTACTGCATTGGATATTTGCTCAATTGGCACTTTATTGTTTCAGCTCTCTACATCAAGACTTTTATTGATAATGTGGTTTGGTTGTACCTTTTTGCTGAACATCTCTGTATGCAATGATCCTGAGATAGCGGCCGGCCCTATGGGTTGTAGGCATCCCGCTGTGTGCTCTGCAAAGTGAAATAAAGGTTTTGGAAAAAAAAAAAAAAAAAATAAAAAAAAAAAATTCTGATATGCAGTCTCCCAAGATGGCCACCAGAGACAAAAGAGCCCAAATATAGCCCAAATATCAGCCAGATGTAGCCCAACTATAGCCCAATGACAGAATGTCCCAGAGTGTTCTAAAGAACAACTAGAACGCTAACAGTCTTACTTATGACAAAAGTATGGCACACCTGAAGTCATCTTGATTGGAATAAAGTGGTAACACTTAATACATTTAATTTGAAAAGGAACAAAATGAGGGGTTTCATTTTGCCATAGAAATGTTATATATATATATATATATATTCACTGAAAAAACCATAGGTTACACACCAGTTATAGTTAGGAATTCGCATTTAAAAAACCTTTGAAATTCACTGAAAAAAACCATAGGTTTCACACCAGTTATAGATAGCTGGAAATTTTACTCGCATAAAACCATTGAAATTCCCACGTTACAGTTAGTTGGACTCACTATAACTTGCACGTATGCAATGCACTGCTGATGACGTCACATGTTACATCACTCATGCATATATTTAAATATTTAAACATTACTCGCTAATATATGTATTTACTAAGAAACACTTAATAAGCCAGTTAACCAATCAATTTTTTTTTTAAAAACACTGAAAAAACCATAGGTTTCAGGCCTTATATAGTTAGGAATTAGCATTTAAAAAACCTTTGAAATTCACTGAAAAAACCATAGGTTTCAGGCCTTATATAGTTAGGAATTAGCATTTAAAAAACCTTTGAAATTCACTGAAAAAACCATAGGTTTCAGGCCTTATATAGTTAGGAATCAGCATTTAAAAAACCTTTGAAATTCACTGAAAAAACCATAGGTTTCAGGAGTTATATAGTTAGGAATTAGTTTTTAAAAAACCTTTGAAATTCACTCAAAAAACTATAAGTTTTAGGGGTGTTATAGTTAGCTGGACATTTCACTCATACAAAACCATTGAAATTGCTCCTATATAGTTATTCGTACTAACTATATTTTGCACACCCGCAATCCACTGCTGATGATGTCACATATTAGATCATTCATGACGTGGTCAGTGACATCACTGATGACATCTCAAATGACATCACTGATGACATCACTGATGACATCATCCAGTGAATATGGTTTGCTTCGTTATTTAAATATGCATTATATATATAGCAATTTGCATTGAAGAATGAGTGGATATATATAAATAAATATTTGGATGGAGGATTTAGTAGCAGTGTAATTGACTGTTTACTTGACCAATTTATAATGTCTCACTAACTATAGTGGATAGTGACTAAACTGTGTGAATATCTGTATCACTTTGCCAGTTGTTGTGTAAACTGATTCTACAGTTGGTTACTAGCTATGTGAAAGTCTATATTAGTTATTGATTAGTTCACTGAGTATTGTATGGGAGTGTGAAAGTGTGTGTGGTTCGATGGGGTGTCCAAAGATGTGTGAATAGTTGATTCAGTAGATATATGAAGTTAAAACTACATGTTCTAACAGTTTGGGTGAGTGAATCTCTTTATGGGTGTGGTGATGAGCAAATATATTTCTCAATGGTACACTTCCAACAAACTAGAAAAATTAAAGGCAGTGTGTGCAGTTGTTGTATATAAATAAGTATACATAAGACCCAATGATTGTGTGAGTGACTGTATGGATAACTGTATACTTGTAATAATGATTTTATAATTCACTAAGTATGACTTACTATCTAAATGAATAGAAGAAGTGGTGTTTGTATAAGTGTTTTGCTAAGTAAATATGTAAGTATGATCCATTGTTTGCATAAGTGAGTAGGATGACTTCATATGTGAATAGGATGCGTGCTGTTGTTTAATGTCGATATAGGTGTATAAGTATTTTTGATAGTGTTCAATTGTTCATTGACAGCATGTATGAGTGAATCCATAGGTAAGTGATTAGATGTGTGTATACATCTATGAATCACTGAGTGGATTTTTAGATACTTGTATTGCTGTGACAATGGATTCAAATATGATACTCTGTATTTTACAAAGAGTGATGAAAAATTGTAATACTATATGAAAAGGTGTATGTGATTGTCACGTGGATGATGTCATCAGTGATGTCATCAGTGATGTCATTTGAGATGTCATCAGTGATGTCACTGACCATGTCATGAATGATCTAATATGTGACATCATCAGCAGTGGATTGCGGGTGCGCGAAATATAGTTAGTACAACTAACTATATAGGAGCAAATTCAATGGTTTTGTATGAGTGAAATGTCCAGCTAACTATAACGCCCCTAAAACTTATAGTTTTTTCAGTGAATTTCAAAGGTTTTTTAAAAGCTAATTCCTAAATATATAACGCCTGAAACCTATGGTTTTTTCAGTGAATTTCAGAGGTTGTTTAAATGCTAATTCCTAACTATATAAGGCCTGAAACCTATGGTTTTTGCAGTGAATATTTATATATATAACAATAACTCCCATCCACGAAAGAAAGGACAGAGGCCAAAGGGAATTCCAGGGAAACAACCAGCTTTAATCAGCAAAATACAGCAATGTTTGGCGAATGCATTTCGGCGTAGACCTTCTTCAGCGCCCTGCATTGCATGTTGAGCCTCAGCAAAATGTCCTGATACTGCCTCTCTCCAAGTACTGGTCTGGACGCTCCTCCCCCAAGCTCATCGGGCTCACCTGTTGATTGCCGCTTGACTGGACGGACTTCAACTCCCAGAGTGCCATGTGTCAGTGTTTCTGGGTCTGCGGTGTGGGGGAAGCCGGTTGTGTGGCAGGAGACTTGTCCGGTGAAGCAGGTAGGTGGTGGGGCTGTACAACAAAAATCACCAATGTCCACAAGCCCCTCCCTGGGTCCCTCGTGCCGCTGCTGCCCTAGAGTACAAGTCGGCAATGTAGGCAGGGACAGCCGTGGGCCACAGCGTCCAGTGGAGGTAGGTACCTCGTGCCGCCCGTGCTCTCCTGAACTTGAAGGCGGACTCTGGATCTCTCGGTACCCTGAGCAGAAGATGCAGCTGTAAACAGTGCAGGTGTGCCAGTTAACGTCCAGGTCGCTTGTGCAGCAGGGCCGTCTGAAATGCTCCTCTGGCTGGCGCATAGTACATAACAATAACTCCCATCCACGAAAGAAAGGACAGAGGCCAGAGGGAATTCCAGGGAAAGAACCACAATTGGAACACACCCTTGTTGAGCAGTTGCGCAAAGGCTCCATAAGGAGCCATGGGCATCTTGAAATCCCCCCTCCTGGGTTTAACTCAAGAAGCTCCTGCCTTGTATAAGTCTTAGTTTATTTGGGCAAACGACCAGGGGGACAGACCCTGAGCCCGGTCCGAGCGCGGACGGCTGCACACGGGCATGCCTTAGGCGCGCCAGCGGGGCTCCCGCTGCGCGCATCCGCGTGCCGCTTAAATAGGCTGCGTCTGACAACTGGACCGCTAACGCATAGGATGGCTGCCCACTTGTGAAAACAAGTAAGTGCAATCAGATATTAAGTGACCCCACTATTAAAACCGATTCAGAAAAGGGGGTGGTGATGAACAGAGTGTCTGAATTAAGCAGACCACTCTTACCCAGTCCAAAGATCAGGGCTTGATCCATCATCGTTATTTAGCTCACTGCCCCATCCCAGCTCAGAACCTGGCTATATGCAAATTAGTCTGTCCCTGGCCCAGTGCATCATGGGAACAGGGCAGACCAAACTACCAAGCCAATTCTTCACCAGAAAGGAGACAAGCTACCGGGGACCGGTTTCTGGCATTTCAGCCTCGTCGGCCCGGCTTGCTTGAATCCTGATGGAGCAGTGAGCAAGGGACTCATGTCTGAGTATACCCTGCCACACCTATAGTGGCCAAAAACGATTCAGAAAAGGGGGTGGTGATGAACAGAGTGTCTGAATTAAGCAGACCACTCTTACCCAGTCCAAAGATCAGGGCTTGATCCATCACTGTTATTTAGCTCACTGCCCCATCCCAGCTCAGAACCTGGCTATATGCAAATTAGTCTGTCCCTGGCCCAGTGCATCATGGGAACAGAGCAGACCAAACTACCAAGCCAATTCTTCACCAGAAAGGAGACAAGCTACCGGGGACCGGTTTCTGGCATTTCAGCCTCGTTGGCCCGGCTTGCTTGAATCCTGATGGAGCAGTGAGCAAGGGACTCATGTCTGAGTATACCCTGCCACACCTATAGTGGCCAAAAATGATTCAGAAAAGGGGGTGGTGATGAACAGAGTGTCTGAATTAAGCAGACCACTCTTACCCAGTCCAAAGATCAGGGCTTGATCCATCACCGTTATTTAGCTCACTGCCCCATCCCAGCTCAGAACCTGGCTATATGCAAATTAGTCTGTCCCTGGCCCAGTGCATCATGGGAACAGGGCAGACCAAACTACCAAGCCAATTCTTCACCAGAAAGGAGACAAGCTACCGGGGACCGGTTTCTGGCATTTCAGCCTCGTCGGCCCGGCTTGCTTGAATCCTGATGGAGCAGTGAGCAAGGGACTCATGTCTGAGTATACCCTGCCACACCTATAGTGGCCAAAAACGATTCAGAAAAGGGGGTGGTGATGAACAGAGTGTCTGAATTAAGCAGACCACTTTTACCCAGTCCAAAGATCAGGGCTTGATCCATCACCGTTATTTAGCTCACTGCCCCATCCCAGCTCAGAACCTGGCTATATGCAAATTAGTCTGTCCCTGGCCCAGTGCATCATGGGAACAGGGCAGACCAAACTACCAAGCCAATTCTTCACCAGAAAGGAGACAAGCTACCGGGGACCGGTTTCTGGCATTTCAGCCTCGTCTGCCCGGCTTGCATGAATCCTGATGGAGCAGTGAGCAAGGGGCTCATGTCTGAGTATACCCTGCCACACCTATAGTGGCCAAAAACGATTCAGAAAAGGGGGTGGTGATGAACAGAGTGTCTGAATTAAGCAGACCACTCTTACCCAGTCCAAAGATCAGGGCTTGATCCATCACCGTTATTTAGCTCACTGCCCCATTACCAGCTCAGAACCTGGCTATATGCAAATTAGTCTGTCCCTGGCCCAGTGCATCATGGGAACAGGGCAGACCAAACTACCAAGCCAATTCTTCACCAGAAAGGAGACAAGCTACCGGGGACCGGTTTCTGGCATTTCAGCCTCGTCGGCCCGGCTTGCTTGAATCCTGATGGAGCAGTGAGCAAGGGACTCATTTCTGAGTATACCCTGCCACACCTATAGTGGCCAAAAACGATTCAGAAAAGGGGGTGGTGATGAACAGAGTGTCTGAATTAAGCAGACCACTCTTACCCAGTCCAAAGATCAGGGCTTGATCCATCACCGTTATTTAGCTCACTGCCCCATCCCAGCTCAGAACCTGGCTATATGCAAATTAGTCTGTCCCTGGCCCAGTGCATCATGGGAACAGGGCAGACCAAACTACCAAGCCAATTCTTCACCAGAAAGGAGACAAGCTACCGGGGACCGGTTTCTGGCATTTCAGCCTCGTCGGCCCGGCTTGCTTGAATCCTGATGGAGCAGTGAGCAAGGGACTCATGTCTGAGTATACCCTGCCACACCTATAGTGGCCAAAAACGATTCAGAAAATGGGGTGGTGATGAACAGAGTGTCTGAATTAAGCAGACCACTCTTACCCAGTCCAAAGATCAGGGCTTGATCCATCACCGTTATTTAGCTCACTGCCCCATCCCAGCTCAGAACCTGGCTATATGCAAATTAGTCTGTCCCTGGCCCAGTGCATCATGGGAACAGGGCAGACCAAACTACCAAGCCAATTCTTCACCAGAAAGGAGACAAGCTACCGGGGACCGGTTTCTGGCATTTCAGCCTCGTCGGCCCGGCTTGCTTGAATCCTGATGGAGCAGTGAGCAAGGGACTCATGTCTGAGTATACCCTGCCACACCTATAGTGGCCAAAAACGATTCAGAAAAGGGGGTGGTGATGAACAGAGTGTCTGAATTAAGCAGACCACTCTTACCCAGTCCAAAGATCAGGGCTTGATCCATCCCCGTTATTTAGCTCACTGCCCCATCCCAGCTCAGAACCTGGCTATATGCAAATTAGTCTGTCCCTGGCCCAGTGCATCATGGGAACAGGGCAGACCAAACTACCAAGCCAATTCTTCACCAGAAAGGAGACAAGTTACCGGGGACCGGTTTCTGGCATTATTAAAACCAGCAAAGTATTAAAATCACAGGAGAGTTAAAAACACGCTTTCAAACATAGTTTAAAAGTGTGTCAGGCAATAGACACAGCTCCGATCCAGGCCTGGCATTGCTGCACGTCTGCGTCAGCATGCCGCTTAAATAGGCAGCGTCTGACACCTAGACCGCTAATGCATAAGATGGCCACCAACTTGCGAAAACAAGTAAGTGCAATCAGATATTAAGAGACCCCGATATTAAAACCAGTAAAGTATTAAAATCACAGGAGAGTTAAAAAAACATCTATCAAACACAGTGGACTGGAATGTGCGTAGTGCACACAGTGGATGTGGCTACGAGTGGCAAAGACTCTCCCTATATATGAGACGATTCTACTTGTCAAACAGAGGCAATGTGGCACAGTTGTTTGTCTTTTTGTTATCATTTTTTTTGCAATATGTTCTTGGTATGACAGATGTTGTTGGTAAAAATTCTGATATACATATCTGCCAATTTCTATGCGTAGCTTGGGTGCCCTGCGAGGCATTCTCTCTGTGTCCGCTGTCAACAATAAAATTATGTTGTGAAAGAAAAGATAATATATTGAGAAAAATATGTTGTTTTTCTATACTTATAACGTAAATGACACAAATAATGAAAAGCAAAATCACTTTACACTAATATCAAAAAGTACGTACAAAGATAGATATATGTATATTTATAGTTAAACATAGTAAACATTAAATATTTTATTACATAACAGTAATATAATGTACATTAAATATATTCAAAGAATATAAAAATATATAAATATATACTTAGTCAAACAAACATACACACTTATATATGTATGTGTTTATGTTTATTTACACATATAAAATGTAAATACATAACTTAATATCATTTGCATATCTATCTATCTTACTACTCTATCCATCTATCTAACTATATGTATATATACTTATATATATATATATATATATATATATATATATATATATATATATATATATATATATATATATATATATATATTACCTACTGGCGGTCGCCAGTAGGTATATATAGTTAGGATTTTTTCCCTATGGGATTTTTGAAAATTCTATGTCTAATAACTTTGGCGTTTGTGGACGGAATTGGCTGAAATTTTCTGGAAAATGGCACATTTTGTTTCTGAGCAGCCCCTGGAAATTTTGGGGGGTTCGTCCAGGGGGGGCCGAGAAAAAAGGGGGGTCCCAAAACGCGTTTTTAACATTGAGTTTTCCATAGGGCGGTTGGCCTCACTTTTAGCCCGAACGGCTGAATGGATTTGCACGAAACTTGGCAAAATTGTAGGGACTGGTAGCCCGATGTGCCTTTTCTAGGTCTCAATATATGTGCTCCAGTGGATTTTGAGAAATTAACGTTTAAAAAAAGATATATATCTGTAAGCGCGCTCCGGGCAGCGCTCCGGTCCGCGGACCTTAAGCGTACCAAAACTTCGCTTAGCTAAGCTGATTGGCTCTCCGGTGTCTGTCAACATTCCAAACAGTCCGGAGCGGCCGCCATCTTGTCTCTCGGTAGGATTGAGAGACAAGAGGAGGCCAAAACAAAGGCGAAAATGACCATAAGGGGGCATACTAGAACCTCCCTGACCCCCTAGGTTTAATGTGGAGGTTTTAAAAGGGCCCCGCGGGGCAAAAAAAACAAAAAGATTTTTTTTTTTTTTTTGCGTGGGGAGCGCCCGGTCCGCGAACCGGGAAGCGTTCTGGGCAGCGTACTGCAATGAAAAATGAATGATAGACTTTTCAAATGCTGTATGTTAATTGATTGTTGTTTTTGTTGATTATTTTTTATTTTCTTTAATTTTTAAGCATTTTTTTTAATGTGATTGTGTTTCATAATTTATTAAACTTTCTAACATTTCATTGTCAGAAATTTCATAATTATCATGGAATATACATTGTAGTCTCTGAGGGTGTAAAATGTCCTCATTTGCAAGGAGGTTATCTACTGCTTGTACACATTGCAGTAGTTCATTGTCCCAAGTTTCATCGAAAAATTCAATATCAATTTGATCAATTGTATCAATCAATTCTTGGCTGCTGTCTTGCAGGTCCATTTCAAAAGAAACTTGGTTTTCGCCTTCCTTTTTGCCTGAAATTTGAATTAAAAAAATATATATTAGTAGAGATAGGGCAATGTTGGGAATAATTTTAGATAGGCATTTTTTATCAGTGAATTTATCTTTGGGCAGTGTATAGTATCAGAGTGGAAGTAGGAATATAAAAATGTGTATGTGATTTAACGTAAGTAAATTCATAATTATACAAGAGAAGCCTAACTCCATCATTAACTATAACAGAGAAGTCTCTCTAAATCTATAACTACTACAGAGGGATAGTATATATCTATCAGAAAAAGTTTACCATATTAACTTATAGTGCACAATATACTTCAGTTTTTAAAATAAAAACTTACCTTTAGAAAGAAGTTGAAGGAATTAGTGAAAATACTATTGAAATGTACAGCAAGAAGTAGTAGTCAAAATGGCTGTGTTTTCTTCTCTTCCTTTATATATATTCAGGTATATAACCAATGAAATGTCAGGTAAAAAAAGTAGAAAATGAAAGTAACATTTTCATTGGTTGTCAATTCCAACACTTCAGATGTGTTTTGTGAAGTAATTTACCTCAGGGTATTTAGAGAGGTCTACAGGCTAAATGACTAAATGGAATTCCAATCAAATTTGTGAAAATGGTAGGGATTGGTATGTAGTATGAGCTAATCTATATTTGGTGAAATTGTCTCCAGTGGCTTTTCTGTGAACTACTTTCCCACCTTTTTTGATGGTGCGCTTCCCAGGGAGCGACCCGGTACGCGAACCGTTGAGCGCCCCGGTTCGCGAACCTTAAGCGTTCCGGGAGTCCACCATTTTGTGTTTCGGTCGAATTTAGATACAAGATGGAGGGCAAATAATGTTCAGAATGGGTAGAAGGGGGCACGGTAGACTTATCTTGACCCCCTAGGTTTTGTGAGGGTGGCTGAGGAGGCCCATATGTGCGAAAAAAAAACATTTTTTAAAAAAATTTCGCGAGGTTAGCTCCCGGTTCGCGTACCGGGTAGCGCCCCGGGGAGCGTACTTTGTTGAAAATTAGTGAAAATGTTAGAGTAAAATAATAATTGTGAGTGATTAGATGTAGGGTAGCTCTGAGAAGAGCTTTTGGGTTTATGGTACATTTAGGTACTTATAAGTAGGTACCAATGCACATTCTTAAATTCAGAGTGAAAACTCTGTTGCCCTCATCTGAGAAGTGAACTCCATCTCCTCTGTAGATATCTTGCATGTAGTACTGCAAGTTATTGTTGTACAGGGAGCCCATTCCATGGTCTCTCATGTAAGCTGAAACAGATTTGTTTACATGCTTCCTCGACTTCTCAATTTGTGGACAAAATTGGTTTGACCATCTCCATTTCTGTCTTTGGCATATATTTGAATATACCAAGGCAGTCTGAGGAAAAAGTGCCATTAATTGCTCAAAGGTGTCCTTTAAAAGCATTTCCAGACCTACACCAGTCAAAGTGCCCAAGTCATTACCTCCACAGTGCACAATTAACAGGTCAGGTTTGGGCAAATGCATAAAGGTTTTCACCAATGGTATCAATTGGTGACATTTTAATCCTCTGTGGCCAAACCACTTAATTTCCACATCTTGTAAATTAAGGTTAGGTAATTTCCTGTTTTCAACGTACCTTTGAGCCCAGTGAATATAACTATGTCCAACAATCCAGACAGAAAACATGGTGAGAGAAGGTTCTCCTGCAGTCAGATGAAGTGTGGCAATGAAATGGCAGTTGAAAAAATGAGAGTTTAAAATGAAAAAAACTGTGGAGTTTCTGTGTTCATGAAGCAGTAACAGTGATTGGTGGATTTTGATTGCTGAAAACAGAAAGTTAGGGTGCACGGATGTGTTCTTTGAAAGATGTATTTTGAATGGTCAATAAAAAATCATTAAATGAAAGAATGCACTGGATATGCAGGTGCACTGAGAGTTCAGAGTTCAATTGCAACAAAGTTGTGTGAACTTGCAAACACCAGAAGTCTTCCAATGAGGTGGTTGCCATGCAGAAAAGACAGAAAGGGCAGAGGGGGGAAGGGTTTTCATTTGAAAAAAAGTGAGGGAAGAGTTTTGATTGGGTGACATGAGAAATATGTGTGAAGAATTACAGCATTTCTGTGCTTTTGATAGCTGCAGACTCTGGAGTGCATACCTTTTGCTCTGCTGAAGACAAATTGGTGTGTTTCTGAGACTGTTTTCAAACTCAAAGTATTTGCTAAGGTGAGAAAATATTTCTTTAACTTAGATAGAGAATAGTGTGCTTTAAGGAGAAAATTATGAATTATGTGGCGCAAATTGCTTGTAAATATGCTCCCACCTGTGCATGGAAAATTTAGATTTTGAATGTTTGTGTTACATAGCCATGTTAAAAGTGACCCAACCATGCAGGAAAGGCAATCAAAAAACGCTTTTATGTGTCTTAAGGACATTTTAAGTAATTTTCCCATGTGCAGTGTTTTGAAATTATGAATTGAAAATCGTTTTTGAGGTAAAGGAATTGTTTTTAAATTTATGACAAGGACATAATGGTGTATGCTTCTTTATAAGGCAATTGACTGTCCCTGATGTTATTTTTCCCATTTTAATGTAAGACTTTTCTCTGTGGCGCAAATTGCTTGTAAATATGCTCCCACCTGTGCATGGTAATTTTAAATTTTAAATGTTTGTGTTACATAGCCATGTTAAAAGTGACCCAACCATGCTGGAAAGGCAATCAAAAAACGCTTTCATGTGTCTTAATGACATTTTAAGTCATTTTCCCATGTGCAGAGTTTTGAAATTATGATTTGAAAATCGTTTTTGGGGTAAAGGAATTGTTTTTAAATTCATGACAAGGACATAATGGTGTATGCTTCTTTATAAGGCAATTGACTGTCCCTGATGTTATTTTTCTCATTTTAGTGTAAGACCTTTCTCTGTGGCGCAAATTGCTTGTAAATATGCTCCCACATGTGAATGGAAAATTTAGATTTTGAATGTTTGTGTTACATAGCCATGTTAAAAGTGACCCAACCATGCAGGAAAGGCAATCAAAAAACGCTTTTATGTGTCTTAAGGACTTTTTAAGTAATTTTCCCATGTGTAGTGTTTTGAAATTATGATTTGAAAATCGTTTTTGAGGTAAAGGAATGTTGTTAAAATTTATGTGCGCCATATGCCCCCAAATTTCTTTTTCAGGGGTGCAGCAGGGTGTTATTGAGACACCCCTGCAGCTTTGGAAAAATTCCTAATTTGTGATGAGCACATTGTTAATCGCAAATTGCACCTTCATTTATATGAGCCTCCTAGCCCATGGAAATGAATGGGTAATTTGCAATTAGCAATTTTCTCATCGCAAATTTGGAATGGTAAAGAATCGCTATTTATTCCTTAAAATTTGCTTTTTTGGAAATGCAATATAGTTATATGATACATATGGCGGTTGATGTCTAACAAGATAAGAAGCTTAGGCATACATTTATGATGACTGGCGCAATGAAGTAGAAATCACTTACTTCATTGGTAGAGCTTTACATGTATTATCTCCTCTTTATTCTTCATCAAGCGTAACTTTAATCTGCAATCCTGAGTAGGCCTCACTTTAAACAAACCTCTGGATAGGCCACATCTTGTTGTTATCTTGATTTAATCATTTAAAATGCTAGGGACAGATTTATGATAGGTGTATGCCTCTTTTGCGCCACTTAGAAAACATTGTCCATGGGGAAATGACTTAAAATGTCCTTAAGACACATGAATGTGTTTTTTTAAAACGTTTGCAATTTTTTTGGGTCACTTTTAACATGGCTATGTGACTCAAACAGTCAAAATCTAAATTCGCCATGCACAGGTGGGAGCATATTTACAAGGAATGTGCTCCATGGGGAAAGGTCTTATAATGTAATATGGGAAAAATGACATCAGAGACACTGAAATGCCTTATAGAGAAGCATACACCATTATGTCCTTGTCATAAATTTGCAAACCATTACTTTTCCCCAAAAACGATTTTCAAATCATAATTTGAAAACACTGCACATGTGGAAATGACTTAAAATGTCCTTAATTCAAAATGTGCGATTCCTTAAATGCAATGTATCAAACAAAAAATATGTAAAAAATGATATTAAGGATTTGGAAACTACCACCAACTTCTAGTTTGTGGTAATTTGCGAATTCTTTTCAAAAAGCATTTTTTTCCAAAAAACAAAAGGTCCCATATGACGCCCATACATGCCCTTAGGGCATGTAGGTGTGCCATATGCCCCCAAATTTATTTTTCAGGGGTGCAGCAGGGTGTTCTTGAGATACCCCTGCACGCTTGAAAAAATTCCTATTTTGTGATGAGCTAATTGCTAATCGCAAATTGCAACCTTCATTCCTATGAGCCTCCTAGCCCATGGAAATGAATGGGTAATTTGCAATTAGCAATTTGCTCATTGCAAATTAGGAATAGTAAAGAATTCCTATTTATTCCTTAAAATTTGCTATTTAGGAAATGCAAAATAGTTTGATGGTAGATATGGTGGTTGATCTGTAACAAGATAAGAAGCTTAGGGATACATTTATGATGACTGGCGCAATAAAGTGCACATTACTTACTTCATTGGTAGGCCTTTACATGTATTATCTCCTCTGTATTCTTCATCAAGCGTAACTTTAATCTGCAATCCTGAGTAGGCCTCACCTTAAACAAACCTCTGGATAGGCCACACTTTATCGTCATCCTGGATTAATCATTTAAAATGCTAGGGACAGATTTATGATAGGTTTATGCCTCTTTTGTGCCACTGTGCGTCACTTTTATGATGCAGCGGTGGTGCAAAAGATTTGCCATGAGGCGACAACATTACAAATTGATGCATTTAGGCAGATATGTCATGGTGTAAAAAAAACGTACCACATGAAACCGATGCAGCAGTGATGCAAAAGATGCACCATGTCGTAAGACAAGCCTCACTTGGGGCCATATGTATCAAGCTAATTAGCATTCGCAAAGATCAAAATTCTACGAATTTTGGACTTTGCGAATGTTAATTAGACAAATGGTATGTATCAAACAAGTTTGATGCAAAATAAGGAGTAGCAAAATTTGCTATTCCTTATTTTACAATTGCACTGAAGGATTTGCAAATTTTGTGACTACTTAAATGCAATGTATCAAACAAAAAATATGTAAAAAATGACATTAAGGATTTGGAAACTATTGTGGTAAATTGGTGGTAATTTGTGAATTCTTTTCAAAAAGCTTTTTTTAAAAAAAACAAAAGGTCCCATATGACGCCAACACATGCCCTTAGGGCATGTATGTGTGCCATATGCCCCCAAATTTCTTTTTCAGGGGTGCAGCAGGGTGTTCTTGAGACACCCCTGCACCCTTGGAAAAATTCCTAATTTGTGATGAGCAAATTGCTAATCGCAAATTAAACCTTCATTCCTATGAGCCTCCTAGCCCATGGAAATGAATGGGTAACTTGCAATTAGCAATTTGCTCATCGCAAATTAGGAATGGTAAAGAATCGCTATTTATTCCTTAAAATTCGCTATTTAGGAAATGCAAAATATTTTGATGATACATATGGCAGTTCATATCTAACAAGATAAGAAGCTTAGGGATAGATTTATGATGACTGGTGCATCACCAGGGATGTGCCAGTCATCTTGCGCCGCTGTTCCGCCACCCATGGTGTGCTGCATTTACAATGCGGCGCAGCATGGGGCAAAAACGGCACAGATGCTTGACGCATCTGTGCCGTTAAGGTGGCGCATTGCTGGAGTTGTATCGCAAGTGCGATGCAGCTCCAGCAAGGCTCAGGGGTGCACCATCTCCACAATGTTGCGTCAAGACCTATGCCTGCTTCAAGCAGGTGCAGGGTTTTGACACAGGTTTCTCCTATCTGATTGTAAATGCGGCACACCATGGGTGGCAGAGCAGTGGTGCACGTTAACTGGTGCATGCCTGGGGATGTGCCATTTAACATAAATCTGCCCCTTTACATTTAAGTATGTGCAGGGGACACAGAGTCGGTGAGGCTTATCCAAGGTTAAGAACAGATGAGTCCTGTTCAGTGAAAAATTAGACATAGGCTTCACCTGCTCAGCATCGCTGGACATGGCTAAATAATAGCTGCAAAATGTTACTCTTGTTAAACAATTTTACTATTATAATCTGTGAGATTTGTCTCTTACTCTGCAACATCTCATTGTTGTTATCTTTCTTTAAAGATAAAGACAACCTCAACATGAGCGACAATCTGCAATCAGTTGATTTTGACCTCATCATTGAACTTGTAATTGAAACATCAGTGGATGTTGATCCATTGGATGATTTAAATCCTGAGGATGAAGAAGAGCGTGATGAGGATGCAGATTTGTCCGAATTATATGATATAGGATGGGAAGCTGACCTGCTTGAGCCTTTGGAAATATAAACATTTATTTTTAAAATTTATAATTAATAAAAAGTAAAAAGGAAACCGTTTAATTTAAAAATAAAGACACCTTCAAAAGCAGGTTATGTGTAGTGTCTTCAATAAAATATTAAAATATGCTCATAAAATTAGATCAGATTCACATATAAAATAGCATAGGTAACATAAATATAAATGTCATTTCTTTTCTGGTATTTCTGTATTGTAAATTTGCCAACGACTAAAAAATCTTCTAATTAAAATGTCAAGTAGTGTGTTAAGTTTTTTATCACTGTTACTGATTTACTGTTTGGTAATAATGGTTAATAACATTATTTATTATATTTTTCCACAGATTCAACTGCAGATCATTTCAAGATTTCACCATGCCTACAATAGAAAGACAGAGAAAGGCTGCAAAACGTCAAAGACAGCAGGTGAAAAATAATACGCAGCAGTCCTCTAACAAAAAGATTTGTCAAGTCACGAAGAAAGCACCGGGTAAGAGCACAAAACACTTTATAAGAAATATGTGTAATAAAAAAAATATTACTACAGAAAATGTTTCAGTCCATAAAACGAGAAGGAAATCAAATGGAAAAGAAAGGCCAATGAAAAATGTTACTGCTAGAGCAAGAGATAACTCTGTGCATGATAGTAGAAGGAAACAACAGTTTAGGGAGATTCGTAAACGAATGTTCCGGAACAGGATAATTGGCAATTTGTTAAAAAATATTAAGAAAGGTCAACATAAACTAGTTTTTTATAAGACAAAAAAAAAAGTTGAGAAAGTTATTGATCAGGCATTTGAAATTAAACGTAAGTTATTTATTTTGATAATCAATAGAATTAGGAAGCTAAACAAGGCAATTTTTGATTTCAAAAGAAATAGTAGATGGAAGAGAATAGTTAATCGTAGTAATTTTTGTGAAGTTTTTTCTGGAGAATGGATGCATAGTTCAAGCTGTGAGGCATTTTTTAATGAGGAGAGTTATTTCCAGGATAATGATTTGGTGCATGCAGTTGACACCAGTGGTCGTGCTTATGAAGTGAAAGATGGTTGTCCAGTTGAAAAAGAAAAACTTGTGACAACAGAGGCAGAAGAGGTGTTAGGTAATGAGGTTTTAGGAAGACGTGCTAAGGGTCCTGTGTACACCTGGAAGTGTAGTAGTATTTGCAGTGTGCGACAGGATTCCATCAATTTGCTTTGTGATTTTGTACGGTCATTTAATAAGAAAAGTTTGAAGCAGAAAATGATGTTGTTGCAAGAATTAGATCCTTGCAGAGTAAGAGAAGTGACAGGTTTGCATGGACATTCACTGGCTTGTCTTTCCAGGAGAGTATGCCAGAGTGTTTTTCATCATTTCAGGATGCTAGCAGTGCATCATAACAAAGTGAGGAAATTAGTTAGAATGTTGTATTATGCTAAGAGTCCAGCAATTATGCTTAAACAATTATGCGCTGCTCTTTTGCATGGTTCTGAAATAGATGTGAAGAATATATGTGAAGAAATTGAGTTTTGTTACTTTGGAAGTAAAGAGGAGAATGTTGAAATTGACCAAGAAGAAGAGGGTCTTGTGGAAGATAGTGTACATGTTTCCAGTACAGATAATTTCCAGAGGGAAATTGCGACGTTTGAGGTGAAATCAAGTGAGAGGCCGAATTTCACTTGTGTGTGTTGTCGACGCACTTATTATAAGAATCAGACTAAGTTAGTGGATTTATATGCAAAAAGTGAAAGGGAAAATAATAGTGAATGGAAGGATTTTGCAACATACTTGATGGTAGAAAATTGTTTTGATTTGGGATTGGATCAACGTGTGTGTACTTATTGTTCTTGCAAATTAAATCAAAACCAGATGCCTGCTAGAGCAGTTCATAATAATCTGGAATTGGTTGAGATTCCTTCTGAATTGAAGGATTTAAATACTTATGAATCTATTTTGATTCAAAGTATCCATCCCTTTCAGGCTATTGTAAGAATGGAGCCAAAGACAGGGAAATTGCCTCCATCAGATTTACAGAGAGGATTAAAGGGAAGAGTTGTTTATTTGCCTCTAGATTTGAAGAAAAACATTAACACAATTGGAGTAGAAAAAGTGGAAGAGGAACCTCTGGTTATCTTAGTTAATGGGGTTCCGACAAAGAATAAGAAAATATGGCAAGATTTAGTAGATGTTAGGAAAGTTAAAAAGGCAACATTGTATTTGAAAAAAAATAATAAATACTATAAGAATGTATATGTTGCAGAAGAGGAAGTAAGTGAGGAAGAGGATAGCGATTTGTGTGCTGGTCAAATTGAGAAAGTAGAACCCTCTACTAGTGAAGAAATATATGAACATTATAGTGTTCATCCTTTGCATTCCAAGGAAGTCATGGGGAATGCTATTGAGTTGTTTCAAATGAAACAAGCCAAAGGGAGTCCCATTAGTGTTTGGGAGGAAAGTTTGGAAGCTCGGTGTTTCCCACAGCTTTTTCCAACAGGTCAGGGAGGAAGATATGATGAGCGACCTCATCAAATTCCTGCTTCTGAATACCGGACTTTGCGATTGTATGCAGGAGATGCTAGGTTTCGACAATGCATTCCTTATTTGTTTCATCTCCTGTTTGAAAGCGATCTGTCTGAACTGTCATATGCAGTGAACCACATCTTGAAAAGTGGTATACACATGCAAAACATCTCGGCAAGTGACTTTATGGATAAAGTCAATGTCCAAGACAGTATTTTGGATTCTCACCTGATTAATCTCATGGCGTGTCAGCGTGGTACTAATGAGTACTGGTACCGTCGTCATGGTGATTTAAAATGTATGCTGAGGAACTTAGGTACTCCCACATGGTTCCTCACTCTGAGCTGTGCCGAGTATGGCTGGGAAGACTTACTTGAATTTCTACGAGAGGCAAATGCTAACGTAGATAACATCGAATTCAAGACACCCGGAGAACTGTGCTCTTTGGATCCAGTCAATGTATGTAGGTACTTCAATCATAGATTTGAAGCTATGATGTCTTTCATCATGAATAAGAAGAATCCACCTCTTGGAGAGGTGTTGGATTTCTTCTGGAGAAAAGAGTACCAAGCAAGAGGTGCTCCTCATATACATATGTTGCTGTGGATCAAGGATGCACCTAAATTTGGAACGGATCCAGAAGACTCAGTGATGAGTTTCATCCAACAGTATTCTACGTGTGCTGTTCCAAATGCAAAGGAGAAGAAAAGCCTAAGAGAAAAAGTTCTGCGTTTCCAAAGCCATCGATGTGGAAAGTACTGCCGTCGTAAATTCCGAAACAAGGACAAGTTCTACACTAAATGTCGTTTCGGCTTTCCACGACCGGTGATTTATAAAGGAAGAGTAAACAGTTTGATGTCTTCGCTGCGACACAATGTCATGAAGAAATCACCTAAAAACACTTACAATTTGAAGAGGAACGAAGAGTCCAAGTACATCAACGACTACAACCCGGTGATTTTGTCCATGTGGAATGCTAACATGGATATACAGTTTGTGGCTGATAACTGTATGGCTGTGGCTCGGTATGTGACGTCTTACATCACCAAAAAAGAGAAGACAGAATTGAAGGATATGTGGGAGGACATTTCCCATGAAAAGAGCCTCAGCAAGAAGTTGTACAGTTTCAGTCTGAAGATGTTGTCGCATCGAGAAATCGGAGCGTACGAATGTTCTGACCGGTTGTCTTCAGCAAGTCTCTATGCCAAGTCCAGGAGTATCGTTTGGGCGAGTCTTGGTCTTGCTGCAACGCGTAATCGAGTTCTCAAACCTGTGCGGGAAATTGAGTATTTGGCGGAAAAGGAGCCAAACAGTACCGACATTTTGAAGACAAACATGTTGGATACATATTATCCAAATCGAAGCAGTCACCTCGAGAATGTTTGTCTGTATGAGGTTCTGCAAAATTACATATTCAAGAGGAACATCAAAGAAGATACTGAGAAAGGAGTGTATGCTGTAATAGGAAGTGAGGGATGTCTGGTCAAGCAAAGAAAATGCCACTTGGTAAACCATCGAAAATTGAGTGGCGAATCTCCTGAAAAAAAGGAGTTTTTCTATTTAGCACTTTTGCAACTTTTCAAGCCTTGGCGTGCAGAAGAGGAACTGCTTGGAGATTTCCTCTGTTACGAAGACTCTTTCAATGCCGCCAAGGAGACCATAGAATGTCCTGCTTTTCCCAAATATGTAGAAATGTTGAATGCGGAAATTGAGCAGGAAGCAACGATTGCAGCCGAGATTGCCAGAGACAGTTCTCAGGACAGTCAGAGTTCTGCTTCATTGAGTCAGGATCCACTAGGAGGACCTGTTATTGAAAATGAAGCTGCCACTGCTATGAATGAAGTGGAAAGAGCCATGGCACATGCTCAGGAGGATGCGGTTAACTTAGAAGAGTTGGAAAGACAACTTAACGTTGAGCAGAGGAAAATATATGACGAAGTTACCATGCAAATTGATCATGGATTAAGTCATGATAAGAAAGAGTGCTCATGTACGTCGTTGAAGCCTGTCCGACTGTACGTGAGTGGAGAAGCGGGAACTGGAAAAAGTTTCCTCATTAAAGCAATTTCATGCTATTTGCAGGAAAGGACAGAGTCATCGCTGTCTTGTGTTGTCACTGCTCCAACTGGACTGGCAGCACATAATATTAAAGGGATTACTTTACATCGTTTACTGATGCTGCCAGTGGAGCATGACAACAAATTACAATATCACAAGCTATCTGGAGATGCTTGTTTTGAAGTTTCAAGAATCTTGAGGAAAATGAAACTTCTTATCATTGACGAAGTAAGCATGGTTTCCAATGTCATGCTTGCTTTTGTGCATTTGAGGATGCAAGAAGTTCTCAAAGCAGAGTATGATGTGTTATTTGGTGGCAAACACATCATTGTTTTCGGAGATCTTTTGCAGCTGACACCAGTGAAAGGGCAACCTGTGTTCAAAATGCTCACGCATGAAGATACCAGGAAGTGCCTAGGCAGCATTGGCAATGTCAATATATGGTTAAACTTCAATTATGCTGAACTGCATGAAAATATGCGTCAGGCGAAGGATGAAGTTTACAAGACTATTCTACAAGATGTTAGAATTGGAAAAGTGTCCGAGCATGGGAAAGAAGCTTTACATGCACGATTACTGTCAAATTTATATCCAGAACAAGATGTTGTGCCTGAGAATATTTTTCAGAAAATTACTGAGAAGAAATCTGGAATATGTTTGATGCCAACTCTTGCAGAATGTGCCAAATTTAACAACAAAATGTTGCATTTAGAAAAGCAAGAGATTGTGAAACTGGAAGCTATTGATAGAGTAGAGCATATGGGATCAACAATTATTTTGTCTGAGAATCTGAAAACAAAATTGGATTCATTAGAGAAGAGTATATCTAAAACTGCAGGTTTTGAAAAGACTCTGAATGTGTGCTTGAACTGCCGTATAATTTTAAGAAGGAATTTACATGTTGAAAGAGGTCTGGTAAATGGATCAATGGGTAATGTTGTTGATTTTGTGAAATACAGAAATAGAGATGGAATTGAATTTTTAAAAATTAAATTCGATGGCATTGAGGAAGTACAGCTAATTGCTCGTTGTTCTGCTAGATTTTTGCTTGTAAAAGACTTATATGTTCGCCGTAAGCAGTTTCCTGTTTGCTTGGCATATGCGGTGACAATTCATAAATCGCAAGGTTTAAGCGTAGACAGTGCATTGGTGAATATTGGCAGTTCTGTGTTCAAGGAGGGTATGGCATATGTGGCATTGTCACGAGTTAGAACTTTATCGGGATTGTACTTGATTGAGTGTGATGTCACAAACATTTGTGCGGATCTAGATTGTGTTAAGGAGAGAGTATGCGCCACATTTGCCTCAGTATCCTTTGTTTGAGAAACGTGTGGTAGGCCGGAAACGAAGAAATGAGAACAATACTGGGGAGGTTGTAGCAAAAAGACAAAAAGTCAATGAACCTAAAATTACAAGCAGAAACAAAAAGGATTCTGTTGAAGATGTTGTTGGTTTTCAGTTTGAAAACAGTTCTGGTGTCAACTGCTATGCTAATGTAGTGGTAAATGTTTTATTTTCTCTAAAAAATGTAAAAGAAGAGATTGTGGTCAATTCTGATCAAAGATTTTGCAGTTTGTTAAATTCTGTGTTAGAGAAATGTACCACTGATAGAAGAAACATAGAAAGTGTGTCTGAAATTCGAAATCTGTTAGACAGATGTTCAGGCCAAACACAATTCTCTCAAAATATTCAGCAAGATTGTCAGGAGTTTTTAATGTATATGCTTGATGTATTACATGCTGAAGGTGTAGATGTAGATCAGCTGTTTGGGCTTTCTTATCAATGGCAGCATGACTGCAAGAACTGTATGGTATCAAGTACTACTAGTGTAGACTCAGAAAGATTTATATATTTAACTTTGCCAGACAGTAAATCAGTCTCTTTTAATAAGCTAGTAAAAGCAGCTGATCACAACATGGAGTGTAGCCAATGTAAATCTGAAATGATGTCCACATTATTTATACGAACATATGGCCAGTATGTCATTTTAATGTTCCAACGATGTAGGCCTGATGGAACAAAATTGACAACTTTAATAAAAAAATTTGTGGCTTCACAGTTGTCAATATCAGGAAGGACTTTTGTAACTGCAGCAATTATATATCATGACGGTCCTTCAACAACATCAGGACATTACACAGCTTATTTAAAGTCTAGAAATGGCTGGTCATTTTGCAATGATTCTGTTTTAATTTTCCAAAAAAAATTGCCGTATGACCTTAAAAACTCTTACCTGGTGTTTTTAAAACCAAAATTTTAGGGAAAGAATCTCGGGATGTGCTCTGTGGAATTTCAATAAGTTCTAATGGCTCCTACACAATTTGGCCTTGAGGATAAGTGTAGTTCAGAGACATAACTTCTAACCATAGGACTGGACATTATGGAGAAATACGTGCACTTTGAATGAGTTCAGAAAAACTGTTTCTTTTTATAAACTAATTGAAGCAGCCAATCAAAACATGGAGTAGAGGGAATGTAAGTCTGCAATGCTGTCTACTGTTTTACATTGCTTTGTGATTAAAAGTGATGTAGAGAATTAAATAATTGTAGTAGTCATAGGGGTAGTGTAAGTCTGCTTGTATCAGTGTCATAGGAAAAGTAGAACATGACTGAGCAAGAAGGGGAAGATATTACTATTCCAGGATTGTGAAAATGATCTTCAACATTTTAATTCTGAAAGTTGCGGAAATGCCAAATGACGGGATTGGCTTACAAGAAATCCAAGAGTTATCAATGGCTCTGACAAGATTTGGCCTTGTGGAAAATTGTGGTAGAGAGCAAGAAGTCATTTATTGCATGTAACGTGTTTTTAAAAACGATGGAGATTTTCTTTCAGAAAGTGGCGGGCTGAAAGTAATAACAGCACAAAAGAGTGTAAGCTGTTCATAGGACATCCTTGGACGTCATGGAAAGTAAGTTAACTTTAAGGAGTTCTGAATTTTGATTTCTGATGTTGTATAGGTTTTTTAAACACAATCATTTTGATTGTGTTTTTTTTTCCCCGCTGTTACATGATGAATACCTTCAAGTCACTGTTTTTAGTGAATTTTGATACATTCTGAGAACAGCAAAAATAAACCATTTAACATGTATAATTAATTCTGTACTGTTTGCATTTATGATGTATATGTAGAACTGAGTAGGAGGCATGGAGAAGGTGAGGCTTCTGTAAGTGTCAAAGTTGTTGCATGCAGTGCTGCACTTCTGCGTATTCTTTCATATGCTAGACTACATCTGCACAATGAGATACCTAAGCAAAGGAAACGCAAGTGATGTGATTGAGAAATGAGCAAAATAAATTGCACGTATTTCAATTACATCACCTGTGTTTCCTATCATTACGAATCACATTGTGCAGATCAAGTTTAGGTCTGTCCAGGGAAACATAGGAGGTTTCTACTTTGTTGAAGAGTGCAGTGGACATGACTCACTTCATTGGTAGACTTTCACAGATATTATCTCCTCTGTACACTTCAACAAGTGTAAATCTCATTTTGAACTCTGAGTAGGCCTCACCTCAAACAAACCTCTGGATAGGAGACATGTTATTGGAATCCTGAAGCGACACTTTTCTGAAACAAGAGCAATGAAAAAGATGCACCATGTTTTAAGATAGGCCTCACTTCATCTGTATCAAGATACTGTTAGTTTAAAATGTATATCTTTAGGACTGTGTAGGGGACCTGGAGAAGCAGAAGCTTCTGTCAGTGTCAAAGTTGTTGAAAAACTATTTGTCCTTCAATCTTTTCCCTTGTCTTTTGTAATTTTTAAATACATGTTTTAATATTTTTCAAATGTTGGTTCTCTCTTTCACAGATTGAAAGTATAAAAATAAAAAGTGAGTAATTTAACGGCAATTATAAGGTAAATAGTTGTACTCTTTTCGTTACATTTCTATCACATTCACCTACTATTAGATCCACTGCTTCACTTCTTTAACCCTCAGTTTCCTGCCTTTGCTACTTTCCTCATTCCTTTCTCTATTACCTACTTACTCAACTCCTTCCACTCTTTTTCTCAGTCCCTCTGTTCTCATAGTTCCTCAGTCTTGTTCACTCACTCCGTCTCTATTACTCTTAGTGTCTGTGAATTACTTTCCCACCTTTTTTTTTGGACCGCTTCCCGGGAAGTGGCCCGGTTCGCAAACCAGCAGCGTTACGGGAGTCCACCATTTTGTGTTTCGGTCGAATCAAGATACAAGATGGAGGGCAAATAATGTTCAGAATGGGTAGAAGGGGGCACGGTAGATGTATCTTGACCCCCTTGGTTTTCTGAGGGTGGCTGAGGAGGACCATAGTTCTTCACTCTTGTTCACTCTCTCTGTTTCTATTAATGTCACTGTTTCTGACTGATCAAAAAAAAATTTAAAAAAAAGAACAGTAACTATAAGGGAAGGAAACAGACAGTTATATTAAAAGAAAGACAGCTATAGGGAGTAAACTAAGGATACTGTTACCCGCAATCCACTGCTGATGATGTTACTGACCATGTCATGAATGATGTAATATGTGACATCATCAGCAGTGGATTGTAGGTAACAGTATCTCTTGTTTACTCCCTAGAGCTGTCTTTCTTTTCACATAACTGTCTGTTTGCTTACCTTATACTTACTGTTCTTTTTTTTAAAAAATATTTTTTTTGGTTAGCTTCCGGTACGCGTACCGGGTAGCGCTCCGGGGAGCGAACTAAGAGAAATAGAGGTTGGCAGAGTTCCAAATATTCTACCAATTTTTTTATAACGGGGAGGTAGTTCTGAAAAGAACTTTTTTTTTATGTTTTTGTTGTTTTATATTTTTTTTAGTATTTTTTGAACATTTTTTTACTTTTTTTGTATTTTCTGAACGTTTTTATATTTTTTTGGTTTTTTTTTGGGGGGGGGAAACAAAAACGATCCATTGTAAAGGGCTCAACAGGAGCAACAAAAAAAAAAGAATTTATTTTTTGGGGCGTCTCGGACAAACATTAACATGATTCTGAATAGCTCTCATAATCAAAATGATGCCACTTTCCCTGTAGCAGATGAAATCGCCGCAGTGCACGCACACTTGCTTCACGTGCCCAAACAACATTTGAATGTTTGGGATCATCTCCCTCGCCTCTGGTCCCGACACCTCTGGAACAACCGATCTTCTTGCCATTGGGAGGGGATTTTGTTGCTCATCACGTAGCTGGGCAGCACTATAATTATTTGGGTGCCACCTACTCATATGCCGATGCATAGTGTGATTGCCGTAACTGTATTTTTTTTCAGTTCCCCTTGACAATCTATCACCGCATATACGGCAAAACACGTAGCGTGCATTCACTTTTTTTTGCCCCTCAGGAAATCTATAGAATTGTCAAATGTAATTCTCTTTTCGATTGTACCTCCTGGGCTCCTCTGGCAAAAACCTTGGCTCTTCCTCCTCTTCCTCCTCTTCCTGTTCTTCCTCTTCTTGCAAAATTACTTCAGCAGGTGGTCCTCTCTTCTTTGGATTTGGTGGAGGTGGTGGGTTAGAACCAGCTGAAGCTACTAATGAAGCCATGTCAAAGTGTAAATAAAGGGTCTTTCTCTCACCAAGATGAAAGTCAGAGTGAGGAAAGAAGGAGGGGTTTTCATCATTTGGGAAAAGCAAAAGTTCTAAACCAATGAAAAGTGTTCATTTTAGATCACATGACCTAGTATTACATCATTAGGAAACCAAAAGTGAAATGAACCAATGAAAAGTGTTATTACCGAGTCACATGACCTGCTGTGTTTACGTTACGCAGTCGGCGCCGCGCCGCGGATCGCTTCCGGTTCGCGTACCGCTGCGCTTCCGGGTACGCGAACGTAGCACGTCATATGACGTATCACGCGAGAACGCGAAACGTCATGCTGACGCGACGCGTCACGATGTTGTTTTCTAACGCGAGAGGTGCGCAAACGGAACGTTTACCGGTTCGCGGACCGGGTCGCGGCTCCGAATTGAGCTAACGGGAAGCTAACCGGTTCGCGTACCGGGAGCGAAACAATAAAAATAATTTAAAAAAATTGTATTAAAAACATGTAAAAAATATTTTTCGATTTAAAGAAGAATACATTGTAAAGGTTTTGATATTTGCTATTAAAAAACCATTGAAATTCACTGAAAAAACCATAGGTTATAGACCATATATAGTTAGGAATTAGCATTTACAAAACCTTGAAAATTCACTGAAAAAACCATAGGTTATAGACCATATATAGTTAGGGATTAGCATTTACAAAACCTTATTTTACTCACACAAAACCATTGAAATTCCATATATAGTTAGTTGTACTAACTATATATCGCGCACCCGCAATCCACTGCTGATCATGTCACATATTACATCATTCATGACATGGTCAGTGACATCACTGATGACATCACTGATGACATCTCAAATGACATCACTGATGACATCACTGATGACATCTCAATGACATGACTGATGACATCACTGATGACATCTCAAATGACATCACTGATGACATCTCAAATGTCTTACATATTGAAGAATGAGTGGATGTATAAGTGTCTGGATGAAGGATTTAGTAGGTGTGTGACTGACTGTATGAGTGAGTGATTAAATGTGTGTCACTGAGTGCATGGGTTAGTCAGTAAACTGTCTTAATTTGTGCATCATTATGTCTGTTGTTCTGTAAACTGCTGCATGTGTTGATCAGTAGCTATATGAGTAAGTATATGGGTTATTGATTGGTTGCCCAGTATTTGTATGGGAGACTGAGTGTGTGTGTGGGTGGCTGGGAGGTGTATGACTCTGTGCATAGATGTGTAAGCAGTTGATTCACTAGATATATGGATTCAAAAGTGCATGTGGAAACAGGTGTATGGGCGGTTGACTGAGTGCATTGGTGAGTGAATGGATATCTGAGTGCTACATGTCAAAGTAAGAACATATGTAAAACACAGTACATGTGAGAGTTGACATATATAAATAACTGTGCATAAGAGTCCGTGAATGTGTGAGTGGCTGTATTGATCATTGTGAACTTGTATCAGGGATTGTAAAAGAGAGTAAATATGTGTTAGTATATGTTTGAATAAGTAAGGTATGTATAACTGTATAGTTGAGGAAATGGAGGTGTAATTGATTCTTTGCATGACTGAGTAGGTGTGTGAGTAACTCCATGGATGAGTGACAGTCTGTGAGTGTCTGTTTACACTGAGTGTATCTAAGGTTATTTTAGAGTCTGAAGAAGTTCATCGTATTATCACATGAATGATGTCATCAGTGATGTCATCAGTAATGTCAAATGAGATGTCATCAGTGATGTCATCAGTGATGTCATTTGAGATGCCATCAGTGATGTCATCAGTCATGTCATTGAGATGTCATCAGTGATGTCATCAGTGATGTCATTTGAGATGTCATCAGTGATGTCATCAGTGATGTCACTGACCATGTCATGAATGATGTAATATGTGACATGATCAGCAGTGGATTGCGGGTGCGCGATATATAGTTAGTACAACTAACTATATATGGAATTTCAATGGTTTTGTGTGAGTAAAATAAGGTTTTGTAAATGCTAATCCCTAACTATATATGGTCTATAACCTATGGTTTTTTCAGTGAATTTTCAAGGTTTTGTAAATGCTAATTCCTAACTATATATGGTCTATAACCTATGGTTTTTTCAGTGAATATATATATATATATATATATATATATATATATATATATATATATATATATATAATTCTCCGTGGAGGAGCAGCCGTGGTAGCCCCGGGGCAGCGGAAGTGCAACAAACTATGTAGGAGTGACGAGGTCGAGAGGGGTCGGAGGTCGGCTGACCGGGGATCCTATACTCTGCCGTAATTACTCTTTGTGGTTCGTGTCCCGCTGATAGCCTCATTGAGAAGTGTGCGAGATTGGGGCTGACAATACAGATTTTCGGCCCGAGTCGAATAAAAACATTTGGATTGCCCATTGGATGACACCATGATTGCCGACATGTTGAGAAATCGGGAGGAGGCAGCGAATGATATGTTCACAGATTCCTCGGCTGGGGAATCAACATCATGAGGGAGACCGAGCAGTCCTTAGGGCATACAGCCCCAGCTAAAATAACTTTTTAAAGCCCTAGAGAAAGCGAGCACATCAGAGCAAGCTTAATGGTGGGAACATCACTCATTGAGTAAATACCTGGAGGTAGGAAGAATACCTCGAGGATTGCGTATCATGGTGGCACCATCATATGAGGATCCAGACCCCGATATGCTTTTATAGTGGGCGGAGTGCAACCTGGAGCCCTCTCGGCGATTAGTGGAGATTTTAGTAAAATACGTCGAGAGTGACCGGGCCAAATTACTCAGACAAATGAACGCACTTAATGGTGAAATTGAAAAACTGCCAAATGATCCGCTGATTACTAAATACTGGGAGGAAATTACAGTGCGATTATTAAAGGAGGAAGAGATCATAAAGAAAAGAAAGACCTACAAATTCCAAAGAGACAGGTTGGACTATGAAAATGGGCACATTTTTACATTTGCCCAAAAATATGATAACGTGAAGGCAAAAACCAAGAGCACAGCATCAATGACCAGTGTGGAACAACAGGGGGAAGGTGCCCCACCTGAGGCATCTTCAGTATCTGACCTGAGCTCTAATATTGACAGTGAATCAGACAATGATCAACAAAGGGTGCAAAGAGTGGGGTTTCGCAAGTTTACCCTGGCACAGGAATTGGACTGTATGCGCCAGGACCGCGGGCAGACGCTGCGGTCAGGTGTCATAAGTGCCAATTGACACAAAGGGCAAACATCAAACGCAGCACAAGGAGGAAGTACAATAAACAGCGACAACGCGCTAACCAAGCCAACCTACATGAAACAGAGCAAGCAATGGAAGCGCAAGTAAGTGGCACCAGTGTGAATGATTCTAATACTGTCATTAACCTTACAACCTTACCACTGTCGCAGAAAGAGAATAATGTCTTGGCCTTAGGCCTCTCTTACAGTGCTAAAAACATTTTTGACTATGCAAGCTCAAGCTCCGCAAGTACCACATGACTAATAAAACAGAGGCCAAATCATTGAGTGTCCCACCTAGCCTAAGTCCCCCACCGTTAACAGCAGGTGATGCAGAATTATTCAATAAATTATGGCAAATTCAGACTGAAAGCACGCAGACATTAGCTGAACCATACCAAGGAAACCAGATGGGGACAGTATCTACCCGTTTCAAACCAAAATCAACATTTTGCCCTTTGATGCTAAAAGACAATATCGATGTATTTCATGAAAAAGTAGCATCTGATTTGAGGCAGTTACACATGAAAGAGGTAAATGTACATAAAAAACGACAATACCGTGATCTTGCGTATCATCAGTTAATCATGAAAATTCGGAATAATATCAATGTGGTAGTCCGTCAGTCCGATAAAGGCGGAAAGGTTGTGTTGTGGCCCAGAGAAATGTATACGGAGGAGGCATTGGGCCAGTTAAATGACAGAAACTGCCACAAAAGATTAACGATTGTAGAGGCCAAGGGGCTTGGAATGTACTGTACACTAATCTCATGGCATGGAAAAGTAAAGGCTTCATCTCCATGGATGAGTACAAATTCCTAAAAAATGAACACCCAGTGATGCCTACCATCTACTTTATTCCTAAGATCCATAAAGACACTGAGAAGCCCCCTGGGAGGCCCATTATTTCGGTATGCAATTCAATAATGGAGAATACCAGCAAATATGTAGACGTCTTTCTCCAGGAGCATGTCAGAAGCCTTTCCTCATTCATTTTGGACACCAGCGACCAGTTAGAGAAATTAAAGGATATACAATGGCAATCTGATTATCTGTTAATTTCCTTGGATGTATCTGCCTTGTATACCAGCATCCACCCCAGGGATGGACTGCGAGCAATCGAATACTTTCTCAACAGGAGACTAATGAAATTTCATGAACATAACAAAATGTTACTGACAATGATCAGATTATGTTTGGAGAATAACTTCTTTTTGTTCTCAAATCAGGTGTTCCAGCAAGTCAGGGGTGTCGCTATGGGGGCCTGTTTCTCCCCCAGTTATGCCTGCCAGCATATGGGCTACTGGGAGGAACAGGTCCTCATACCGACATTTCCAGACATTATGTCTAATAACATTGTAAAGTGGTACAGGTTAATTGATGACCTTTTTATTATTTGGAAAGGGAGCATGGGGGAGGCCATGCATTTCGTTAACAACTTGAATGCTAATGATTTAAACCTGAAATTCACTAGTGAGATCAGCAACAGTGGAATATGTTTTCTGGATGTGGAGATTTATATCCATTGTAATGACTTGAGAACTAGATTGTATTGCAAATCCACTGCGGGCAATTCTATATTGCATGCCTCAAGCCACAATCCCACACACTTGATTAGTAGCATCATTTACAGTGAAATGCTCCGCATCAGAAGGATCTGTAGCGATGAGCAAGATTGTGCGGAGGCTCAGTCCGACTGTAAGGGGAGACTGTTGAGGAGAGGCTATCTACCAGGATTGGTGGATGAGTCGATAAGAAAAGCTAAGGAACCCAGCAGATCCTTGGCAAGGGTTAATGTTCCAAACCAAAAGGAGACAGAAAAAGATGTAACTCGCCTAATTTTAACATATAGTAACCAACACAAAAGCATTCGAAAAATTGTCAAAAAGCATTGGCCTTTGATTACCAGTGACCCTGCCTTGGGACAGGGAATGGCACATTCTCCAATGATTGCATACAAAAAAGCCAGATCTCTAATCAAAGTCAAAGATCAAAGTCAAAAGATAGCTTCATTCGGTATTTGACAAACACCATATAAGCAAACTCAACAAAATACAATAGGAACACAACATTTTAACACTTAGATTAAAAAGGGAAATCACTGCAACAAGCTCTTCTTCGTTACACTTGTCAATCAAGTAACCTAATATTAAAAACCCTAAAAACATTTCATAAAAACAGTTAATACAAAAATAAATTCCTAGGATTATTAAGAGGGTTGAGGTAAATATAATCATATTTATGTATTATGTGATGTTATTAGGCACAATATAATACTCCAACAAACCCTCAGCCTTCTAATCATTTCTCATGGTTCCTCTACATTTTATAATGAACGACAAGAATTTTATCACCACTACGATAGTGAGCTCATCTTGGAGCAGGTACAATCTATGAAGGGCAGTCTTACAGCTTCTCAAACCCCACAGCTTTAATAATGGCAGCAGGTGTTTTTTCCTCCCCCACTGATAATACTTGCAGAAAAGAATACAATGTATATTGGACTGGGTGGCTACTCCGTCACACGGACATTTCATCAATTTCCCAGACCAATCATTTGGGACAGGGAACGTTATTAGCCTGAAAAAAGAATCCGTCCTCAATCGTGCTAAAAGCATTCTATGATAACTTGCAAAATTTGGCCCCAGATAAGGATGAAGGCCATGATCATGGAGGATCTGGCGATGGGCTATGATGGTAGGCTTATTCCCATCTAGATGATATCTCCTCTCCTCCAGTAGACCAAGACATGTCTCTTTTAATGCTTTTTTTGACACTTGGGCACATGAGGTTGGGTTCAAAAAGAATTCTGGTTGGCCGATAGAATTCAGAAATTTTTTAACATAGGCCAGCCATGGCTGTTTGTCGCCATTAGCTTGCTGCAGGCAGTCATGAATTACTTCCCTATTAAAGGTCGTGTCCTCGCATGTCCAAATCTTGTGCCACAACATGACTGGCGCTAACTTTATCAGATCACTAATGTGGGATCTGTCAAGTTCATTGTGGCATATAGTAGTAGATGTGGAGCGCGGGACACCTAAAAGATACCTCAGGAAAGCATTTTCCACCCTTTGGATTTCCGAGCTATCTGCAAGTCCCCAGATCCCCGCCCCATAGACAGCTGTAGACACACATTTTGCTGCATAAATCTTAAGTAGTGTGTCTACCGGTTTCCCGCCAAGCTTTTTAGCAAATTGCTTGACCGCCCCTATTGAGCGGGCAAAGGCCAGGTTCCGGGAGGTAATCGCTGTGGACCATGTCCCCCTATTGTTAAAAATGATTCCCAGATAAGAAAAGGTTTTAGTCATTGCTATCTTTGAATCGTTAACAAAGGTTTTGCAGTCCGGTGCTTTTTTTCTGGTGGTGCATGACATCGTGAAAGTTTTCCCCACGTTTATTTTTAGGCCTCTAGTGCTCATGAAGGTTGCAAAGCCCATTAATGCCTTTTGAAGTCCCCGCTGAGTGCGGGCCATAATCACCGCATCATCGGCGTATAACAATAATGGGACAGCGAGACCGTTTATCTTGGGGTAATTCACCTCCAGATCGTTTAAAAAAGCCGCTACCTCGTTAATATATAGGTTAAATAAAAATGGCGCAAGAATGCAGCCCTGGCGAACGCCTTTTGCTATTGGAAATTTTCTAGTTCGCTCGCCATTTTTGCCAAATCTCACTGTAGCGCCTGCGTCTCTATACAGCTCCTGGATAAAGCTTAAAATGCTTTTATCTATTCCCATTGTGGTCAGGGTTTTCCACAGTATTCCATGATCCAAACAGTCGAACGCCGAGGTTAAGTCGACGAATGTTAGGAACAGGTTCCCTTTTTTTGAACCAATGTATTTATTCATTATAAGGGACAAATTTAAACCCTGCTCTATTGTTCCCACACCCGACTTAAACCCATACTGGAATTTTGAAAGTATCCCATTGCTCTTGGACCAAGTTTGCAATTTGGTTAGCAACACCCTACCTGCCACTTTCATTAGATTGTCTAGCAGGGAGATAGGGCGGTAACATTTCGGGTCTTGTCTGTCCCCTTTTTTAAATATTGGGATGACTATTGCTTCGTTCCATGTGTGGGGGAAACCTAGTTTAGTGTAGGCGTTCAATACATTTGCTAGTAAGGGGGCCCAAAGATCTACATTCCCCTTGAACAAGTCAATGGGGACTCCATCAGGTCCCGGGGCCTTTAGACTAGCACTCTGGCAAATCGCTTGTTCCAGATCTGCAGGAGTAAACATTACTTTTAGTGGGAAATTTCCCTGAAGCTGTGAAAGAACCTCTCGCCCCACATCCATCTCATCTCCCAAAGCAAGTGATTCTTTCTTATAAAGGGAGGTAAAATAATTGACCCAGACGTCTTCTGATATGCCTATTTCCAGGGAGTCTACCTTCCTATCCAAGAAGAAGGGGGCATTGATTTCTTTCCAGAACGACGTATTATCCCTTAGGGCGCTTGCCTTTAACAGGGCTTCCCACGCTGCATTTTTTAGTTCTTTCTTTCTGGTCAGGAGGGTCAGCTTGTAAGCTCCTTAACTCGGCCGGTATCCCTAGGGACGGTCTTTAAAGCCTGTAAAAGGACTTTATGTGCATTGGTACAGGCTCGATTAAACCAGCCATATAATCTCGTGTCATCCCCTACCTTTAGTTTTTTAGTTAACTTGGCGTTTATTGTGGCTTTAATCCCTTCATACGCCTGTATTATTAGCTCGGGGTCGGTGTTTGGTTCCAGACAGGTGGCAAATTGTCCAGATTCTTTCTGCACTAAATCTTTCAAGAAGTTTGTGGGTTCAATTTTTGCCCATTTGATGGCGTAGCCATTTTTTCTGGCCAGCGCCACTGAACGGCCATGCAGTATATTCATAGTGCTTATTTTCTGAGTCCCCGATTTCCCTAGTCTAAGGGAGATGCTAATAGGAAAATGGTCGCTTATTGCTAAATCCTCCGTATTAAAACCCCTCACCCAGCCTTGATTCCTATTGGAGACCAGAATAAAGTCAATTACAGTGCCTGCCCCGTGGCCAAAAAAAGTTGTCTGAAACGCTACGGGTGGCTGACAAAGTTCATTAGCAAAAGCCAAATCCCATTCATGCATGAATTGATTTAACAAATTTCCCCCTATGGAGTGTTCAAAATGCGTGGTAGGGTCCCCTTTTAAGTCAAAAATGCCACAGTTTTTTGTTTGACTATAGGGGCATAGGTGACAATTAAAATCCCCTGCTATAAGTAAGCAGTCTGCCGCCTGCCCACCTCTCTTTAACAGTAAGTCCAATTCCACTATTAAGGTTTTAACCTCAACTCTTGGCGCGTTATTATAAAGGTTGACTAGAAAAACGGAGCGCCCATTTGATTTAATAAACAGGCCTTGTAACAAGCTCCCTACGCCTGCTTTTGGCCCGCTTGCCTCATGCATACTCTGTTCTACGTTACAGAGGTTAGAAGTAAAGATACACAGTCCCCCAGAACCTCTGCCTCTGTTGCCCTGGATCGAGGGAACGTAAAAAGTGCTAAAACCCTCGATGTGGGTCTCTTCTAAGTCCCAACACTCTTGTAGGCAGATTATGTCCTGCCTTTCCACAAAAGTTAGGAATAGCTGGTCCCGCACTTTTTTAGCCAGCCCTGCAATGTTCCACGATGTTCTTTTAACGAACATTTCTCCCCATTGGATGGACTGGATTCTTCCTGACTAGTTAGTGAGACAATGCCCACGGGCAGGGCTCCCATCTCATTTATAATTTGAGTCTTAGTCTTGTCTACTGTGCTCTGATATGGATGCGTGCTGATGGTTTCAGTTGTAAACTCAAGTCCGCTCTCCTTCAGTGGCTTACTAAGTTTTTCTATTAGATGCTGGCCTGACAAGTTTCCACTACCCGTGTCATGCTCTAATGTAATCTCTATCATCATGGGGTTAGTGTTTTCTAAGTGGGAAGAGACATCATAGATCTTTAATTGGGGGGCTGGAACTTGTGATACCCCTGTAATGACCTTTGTTGGTCAATCGACCATGTCTAAGCAGTCATATCTGTTCCTTATGGGAACCCCCCCCCCAATAGTCAGGATTTGGGTTACCTCTACTATGGTGCCAGGGGCGAGAATCCCAGCCTCTGTTCCAGTAATTATTGTTGTTCCTATTTCTGCTTCTATTAGTGTACCCTACCTGTGTCCAAGGCCAGTCTTGGACTTCATCCCAACCAGTTGTATTCTCATAATTGGGAATATTTAACGGTGGATAAAAGAAGGAGAGACGCTGTACGTCCACCCCCCCCCTTTTTTCTAGCGCTGGCCAAGAAGCGATATAGTCAGCCATGGCAGGATCGTCACACTTGACTATAACACAGTCACCCTGTAGGCTTTTTTTCGTGTCCCCAATCCAAAACACTCTTCTGACTGAATTTATTCTGCTAAGATGCGATGGCTGAATAGGTCTATTTTGACTTAGCCATTGCAGAACTTTGTTCCTTAGTGACCACGGGGGCTCCTCCGAGCCCTCTGGCAGTTCTGACACCCCTGTTAGGACAACAGTGTACGGGGTAGCTTCAGGTGGGAGATGGAACGGCCGCCTGAACCTAGTACCCGTCCTCTGTTTTCCCTGCGATTGGAAGGACTGGGTTTTTTGTGGTTTATGTGTCATATCCTTAAGGTTGGCTAATTGTGTGTTTAAAGCCACTAGGGCTGGGGTGGGTTGTGCATTATCGCTGGTAATATTGAGTTGGCCATTCCACTCTACATTTATGGGGTTAGGGGTATTTTGTGTATTTTGTTTGATACTTTTAGTCTGGGTGTTTCCTTGTTTATCTTGTACATGGGGCTTTGGACACACAACAGGTAAGGTAGGTGGTTGAGCCGGTTTAGCCGGTATAACTGGCTGTTTGGTTTTCCCCTCCCCCGTGTCTAGGGTACTCAATGACTTCTGGATAAAAGCAGGAGTATTCAATTTAGCAAGTTGTTTTTCAATTATCCCTATACTTTTTTCCAGGGGTTTCAGATGGTATTTTAACAATTCCCCCATGCTATTTGTGAGAAAGTCATGTAATGTCACACATGTGGTGCATGGTTTATGTATACCCCCTGCTGCACCTAGTGCATCCAGGTTCCCCAGTGGCGCTTTAATCTGTGGGGGCATGTTAGGGATCACACTGATGGTGGATGGTGGGGTTTGGAGCACTACAATATTATTACTATTCTTATTCAGGTTGCAAAGGTTCACACAATTAGGTGGAACCGGTGTGATCTCGTGTGTAATCAACCCCTTGCTTAGCCTCTTAGGTATAGCACCCTCCCTTTCCCCCGTGGAGTTAGGTTCTAACACCGTGTCTTGGTTTTGTATGAGATGTAAGTCCGGTGTTTTTTCCAGATCCTCCACAGAATCAGATCCTAATGACAATTGCGTTGCCGACAGGTCCACAGTATTTGGAACTGTGTGAACTAGTGCACTTGCTTGATTCAACAGGGGAATAATCGGACCCTTATGGATTGGGGTTTGTGCTAAAGCCAAGGGGCCCATTGACGATCTTTTTCTGGCCATCTCCAATTCATGAGACACCCGTCGATCTATCAATTGGATGGTATTATCAATGGCTGCATTGGCCTTATTTAGAAATAAGTCAAGTGGACCAGTTATGTCAGTGGTTGTATCTGTCTTTTTGCTTCTAGTAGCTCTAGTCATAGTCGCGCGCTGTGCGTCTCAGACGTGGTAAATGCTAGGTCACGAGCAGACAGGTCTCACTGTTGAAATATTGGCTAGGATGTAAGACCCCACAAATTTTTACCAACACAGATCTACAAATGGGTAGGGGGAAACGCAAATACCGTGGCCCAGTCCAGTCTCTCACAGTCTGGAACGGGCTGAAACGGGCCCGCCCTTGGCCCGGGCTTCGCCTCGCGCTTCTCCTCGCGCGCGTCCCGCGTTGCGTGTAATGCGGTTTAATTTAAGGGGAGGTTTGTGCACGGGGGTGTTACCGCCGGGGGAAGAGGCACCAGGTGGAAGAAGCAAAGGCTTCTGGGCCTCGCAGTCCCCCGGTGCAGGCAGCCAATGGAAATGGGTTCAAGCGCTCGCTGGGAGCTGACAGGCACTCCGTCGACCACGGAAGAGCTCCCACCAGCAGCGCGACCTCGATGGAGTCTGGAGACAGGCAGGTGTTTGCACAAAAAGCGCTCCTCGCTTCCGATGCTGTGCAGAGTTCCTCTCCAGGCAGTAGTAAGTTTGTGAGCGGCACCCGCGGAGCGGGTGTCGCGGAAAGTTAAAGGCGGCAGATAGGGGGCGTTACCGCCGGGGGAAGAGGCACCAGGTGGAAGAAGCAAAGGCTTCTGGGCCTCGCAGTCCCCCGGTGCAGGCAGCCAATGGAAATGGGTTCAAGCGCTCGCTGGGAGCTGACAGGCACTCCGTCGACCACGGAAGAGCTCCCACCAGCAGCGCGACCTCGATGGAGTCTGGAGACAGGCAGGTGTTTGCACAAAAAGCGCTCCTCGCTTCCGATGCTGTGCAGAGTTCCTTTCCAGGCAGTAGTAAGTTTGTGAGCGGCACCCGCGGAGCGGGTGTCGCGAAAAGTTAAAGGCGGCAGATAGGGGGCGTTACCGCCGGGGGAAGAGGCACCAGGTGGAAGAAGCAAAGGCTTCTGGGCCTCGCAGTCCCCCGGTGCAGGCAGCCAATGGAAATGGGTTCAAGCGCTCGCTGGGAGCTGACAGGCACTCCGTCGACCACGGAAGAGCTCCCACCAGCAGCGCGACCTCGATGGAGTCTGGAGACAGGCAGGTGTTTGCACAAAAAGCGCTCCTCGCTTCCGATGCTGTGCAGAGTTCCTTTCCAGGCAGTAGTAAGTTTGTAAGCGGCACCCGCGGAGCGGGTGTCGCGAAAAGTTAAAGGCGGCAGATAGGGGCCGTTACCGCCGGGGGAAGAGGCACCAGGTGGAAGAAGCAAAGGCTTCTGGGCCTCGCAGTCCCCCGGTGCAGGCAGCCAATGGAAATGGGTTCAAGCGCTCGCTGGGAGCTGACAGGCACTCCGTCGACCACGGAAGAGCTCCCACCAGCAGCGCGACCTCGATGGAGTCTGGAGACAGGCAGGTGTTTGCACAAAAAGCACTCCTCGCTTCCGATGCTGTGCAGAGTTCCTTTCCAGGCAGTAGTAAGTTTGTGATCTCTAATCAATCACCTTGTCTCTAGTGGCCCAGAGGTGAAGATTAACAGTTCCTGGATGAACTGTATCAAGGGATTTATCAAATACTCTGTATGCAAAGCTTGCAGGTTTGGAATAAATAAAACTGAATACATGACCCCTCTTAGTACCAAACCGACTATCATATATAGCAAGTTGACCTGCAAGACTGAGTACGCGGTATATGTGCTGGAGTGTCCTTGTGGCCTGCGCTATGTGGGAAGCACTAAGCTGCAGGTTCACAAAAGGATACTTCAGCACATACGGGCCATTAACAACGGCGATGCTGCATACCCAGTGGCCAGGCATTTTGGGGAAGTACATAACAAGAACATTTCAGGGCTGAAATACTATGTAATTGATACAGTTCCACCTCAGAGACGAGGTGGAAACCGTGAGGCTCAGCTAAGAAAACTGGAAACTAGGCATATAACTCTGTTGGACTGTTAGGTTCCAAATGGGTTGAACTCTAGTGAAGATTTTTACACCTACCTTCATTAGATTGGTTTCATTATTACTAACATAACTGATTAGCTGTTAACTACCTCCTAAAAAGATAAGAATTATTTCTACACTTTTATAAGGAATGTTTCCTGTTATATAATTTTACACAGGGTTAGCACAATTTTGCACATTCATTTTTTTAAGTACTGCCTGATGCTTGATATACCATGGTTATAGGAACCTTTTTTAGGTTAGACTAGCTTACCCGTCGCGCGTTGCTGCGATCTCATAAGAAAGGAAATTTAAGGAAACTTGTTATGATAACATTCAATTTACATTGTGTCATTTTTATTGAAACTTATTCATTTTAAAATGGAAAACATTTCAAAGAGTTGTTTTAATTCTGTTTTTTTATTTGAGTGCTTGTGGATACACAATATTTTTTGTTTTTCCGTCTGGTGCGTAGACGAATAAATCAGAAGGTTTTCCGACACGTGAGCTGGCCACATACAGTTGTTCATGTGAGAAGCACGGATTCTCCAAATCTAGTCCACACACTTGCAGCGATTGTCCTTGTGCTATGTTGATGGTTATTGCAAAAGCGAGTTGCACCGGAAAGTGTAAACGTTCAGTATTGGAAAGATTATGAGGGCCCTGGGTGGCCGGGGGGCCGATATCTAACACTTTTTTTTTTTTTTGCTAGAAACTTTCACGGGAGTGTACTCAACAACTTTTAACAATTTTTTTTTGTTTGTTTTTCAGCCAGAAACCTTCGCGGGAGTGTACTCAACAACTTCCCAAAGTTTCATGCCGATCGGATGAATGGTGTAGTAATGCATAAAGGACAAACCGACATACTTTGGTTTTTATATATCTATATATATAGATAACTATAGGCCCACAAGGGCTAAATAGATTACACAGCCCATTCCAATTTTGGTGGATCTGTATTAAAATCCAATGGCATCTTGCTTTACAAGAAAAAGGGTTTTATTTTAAGATTAAATTAAATGCACCCTTTTTAAGACTGTTTTAGTAACCATGCACATATTTCATAAATTATTATTGAATTGGCAGTAACATATTCCAACTTTGCGTTATAGAAACAGCAGGAAAATACATATGAATTGATTCGTTTTTTTTTTTTTATTATATATATTTATATATATTTATATTTGTATATATATGTGTGTATATATATTTATATATTTATGTATGTAGATAATTATGCATATAATTCCACTATATATAATATTTATATTATTTATGTAGGAGTAGCTGTTTTTAAACATGCAGTATTATATCATTTGAGTTCAGTATGATTAGTGTATATCATTGTATTTGACAGAAATATATACGAACGCTGGTTGGGGCGCTCCGGTCAGCTCCTATCCTGAAAGTTTCGGGGTGATTTGGTAAGCGGGGCCCGGGAAAAAAGGGGGGTCCCAAAAGGTGTTTTTTCGTTTTTATTTTACATAGTAATCTTTAGACATGGCTACAGCCCAAACTGCTGAAAGAAATTACACCAAATTTGGCAAAAAGGTATCCCTTGTTTCAGAGAGAACTCTTTTTCTTAAATGGTGTAAATCCGTTCAGTAGTTCCTGAGAAAAAAAAAGAGTTCGGAAAATCAATGCCCCTTTTTACACAGATCTGTGGCGCTTACTGGGGGTACCTGGTGAGCTTGTTGGACCCCAGGGACCCTCAGGTTTCAAGGGGACTTAATCCCCCAACTTAAAGCGCGCCACTGGGTGCACTTGCATAGTGATGAAGGGAGGGGGATGGGCCTGCGGTGACATATATGCAAACATGCCCTGTGGTGCGTTTAAAGTTAGGGAATTAATCCCCCTTCAAACCTGAGGGCCCCTGGGGGGCAGCTAACCCACCAGGTACCTCCAGTAAGTGCCACAGGCCTGCTTTGCAGAGAGGTGGTCCAGGCCACGGCCCTTTTTACACCTCTCTGCAACGCAGCTCTGTGGCGCTTACTGGTACCTGGTGGGCTAGTTGGACCCCAGGGACCTTCAGGATTCAAGAGGACTTTATCCTCCAAATTACAATGCGCCAGGGGGCGTATTTGCAGAGTGGTGGAGAAAGGGGGCTTGGCCTTTGTCTACCTCTTACCAATCCCACTGCGTGGGGCTTACTTGAGGTAAAAGGTAGGCTAGCTGGCCACACCCCCTGCAGTGAAGGTGACTTCATTCCCAATCCAAGAGCGTGCCAGGGAGCGCGTTTGTAGAGTGGTGGGCAAAGTGGGCGTGACCTGGTACGAGTACTTACCAATGGTGCTATGTGGGACTGACTGGAGGTAATAGTTTGGGAAGTTGGCCCCCAAGGATGTCCTTGGGGGCCAACTACCTCTCTTGTTACATCCAGTAAGTCCCACACAGTGGGATTGCTAACACGTCTTCGGAGGCCATGGTCCTCTTTCTCTACCACTCTGCAAATGTGCCTCGTGGCAGACTACAGGATGGGGATGAAATCCAATTTAGTTCTGAGGGAGTTTGGGGGCCAAGAATTCCTGCTGATACCTCCCGTAAGTCAGACTCAAAGGAATTCATGAGCGTTGGTTGGACGCCCAGCACCCTTTCCTCACCACTCTGCAAACACGACTATTAGTTAAAGTAGCATATTTCTGCACCTCTGACTTAGAGTTAGTTTTAACCCCCCTGTCCCATTATGTACTAGGGCCTTACAGAGGAGGTCATGCTAATCACACAGGTACCCCAACGCATAGTGTTCCCTAGTGTATGTAGGTGTTTTCACTGTACTCTAAAAGTCTTTTAGCATTGAACAGGCTCTAGGCCTGGTTTGTAAGAGTCAGTACCACCTGTACCCGTCTGAAAAAGTTGTGGGCACAGGATGATTTTGCAACAAGGCCTCTTTCTGCTCCTCTGTTGGTTCTTTTTTGCACATCTTCTCTTCTTCCTGCACTTTTTCTGTCTTTCTGGACTTCTGTTGCCTCTTTCTGCATTTCTTTTGCTTCTTACTGTGCGTTTTTTCTTCTTTCTTCACATGTCCTACCTCTGTAGGTATAATTAGAAATTAGCATTTAAAAAACCTTTGGAATTCACTGAAAAAACCGTAGGTTTTAGGTAAGTTATAGTTAGAAATTAGCATTTAAAAAACTTGGGAATTCACTGAAAAAAACATAGGTTTCAGGGACGTTATAGTTAGTTGGACATTTCACTCATACAAAACCATAGAAATTCCCCCGTTATAGTAAGTTCAGCTAACTATAACTCGCACCACTGCAATGCACTGCTGATGACATCACATACTACATCATTCATGACAAGGTCAGTGACATCACTGATGACATCCCTGATGACATCTCAAATGACATCACTGATGACATCATCCATGTGAAAATCTGATCCAGTGGAGAAGTGTGGCTCAATGGTTAGAGCGCAGACCCTGATGCAGAGGTCTGGCCCGGGACCAGGGTTCAATTCCTGCCTTGGCTGGTCTCGGCGGATCTTGGGCTCATAATACCTCGGACCTGATTTCTCGCCTCGGTGCCTACTCTAAGCATGGGTCCCACGCTGCAACTCTGGGCAATAGCTTGCTTAGTCTCCACAACGGCCCCCTACAGCGCTAGGGATGCCTGGTTGCACCCTGGGGATGCCCAGGAGTGGACATTTCTTGGGGAAAAACCAGGAAGGGTTCCCTAGCGGTATGAGTACAGCGCCAGGACACTCAGGAGTATCAGTGCGCTTTACAAGTACGGCTACATTTACATTTACATCCACCTCCTCTTGCTGTAATATAACCTTAGATACACCCACTGTACCAATTACTACATACACACTCATTGATTCCTAAGTCTACATACACATCCACTGATTCACCCATAGAATCACTCATAGATGTAGTCACTAATCAATACAACACTATCATAAGCACCCATACATCTATACAGACACTTACACACCACCACTCAACCAGATTTGCTCATACACCTAATCAGTCATACAAAGAATCAATCACACTTCCATTTACTGAACTATACAGTTATACACACACCACAACAGTTATTCAAACTGAAACAAATGCATACTTACTCTTTTCTACAATAACAATCACACTCATCCATGTAACCACTCTCACAATCACTGACTCTCATGTATAGTCATTTATATACTTCAACTTTCACTTACACTTCCTTCTTATATACGTAGTTACTTGGACATGTAACATTGACACATCCATTCTCTCACCAACACACCATAAACACACTCACACATACAGCTGTTTACACATGCACTCTTGAACCTGTACACACAGTGAATCAACCACTCAAACATCTATGCACAGACTCACACACCTCCCACGCACCCACACACCCACTCAGGCACCCATACAGATACTCAGACAACCAATCTATAACCCATATAGGTCCTCATTTAACTACTCACCTACCCATGCAACCCCTTACACACCAACTGACAAATTAAACTGTGTGAATATCTATATCAGTCACTAACCCGTGCATTCAGTAAGACACATGTAATCACTCACTTAAACAGTCAGTCACACACCTACTAAATCCTCAATCCAGACACTTATTCACCCACTTATTCTTTAATACACCTTGGCATATATATAATACATATTTAAACTTTATAGAAACACACATTCACTGGATTATGCCATCAGTGATGTCATTTGAGATGTCATTAGTAACGTCATCAGTAATGTCACTGACCATGTCATGAATGATGTAATATGTGACGTTATCAGCAGTGCATTGCGGGGGCACGAGTCATAGTTAGCTGAACTAACTATAACGGGGGAATTTCTATGGTTTTGCATGAGTGAAATGTCCAACTAACTATAACGTCCCTGAAACCTATGTTTTTTTCAGTGAATTTCTAAGGTTTTTTAAATACTAATTTCTAACTATAACTTACCTGAAACCTATGTTTTTTTCAGTGAATATATTTATATATTCCTTACTTTTTCATGTGTAATTAAATTGGTTTGTTTTTTAAATGTTTTTCAGTTTATTCCAGTAAATTCAGTATTTGTAAAGCGCGAACAGCTTCCCGAAGGCATCCCGCCCCTGGGGGCCACCAGGAAGATTAAGCAAGCTATTGCCCAGAGTCACAGGGTGCTGGGCTGACCTGCCGCCGGTGATCGATCCGCGAGCCCCAGATTCCAGCATCAATCGCCCTGGCCACGGCGCCACAGCTCTTCCCTAATCTAAGTATGACATCTATCTATGTATGTACACGATTACACAATAAATTGAAAACCATAACAAATTAACTTGAAAACATTTTAAAAACAAGCCAATTTAATCACACGTCAAAAAGTAAGCAATATAAAAAATCCATATTACTAGAAATATATTATATATTACAAACATCACTAATTAACATATATCATTTTAAATACACAGAAACACACTAATAATATCATTTTCAACAATATGAACAAAACTTTAATATTCTAAGAATAAAACATAGACTATTCCCACTCCAGTCTGTGCAAAAGTAGGGAAAGTGTTAAACTCAGGAGGGGTACAATTTACTATTCCCACTCCAGTCTGTCCAACAGAAAGGAAAGCCTTGGACTCATGAGGGGTCACATTTACTATTTCTACTCCAGTCTGTGAAACAGTGGGGAAAGTGCTGGACTCATAAGAGGCCAGATTTACTATTCCATTGCAGTCTGTGCAAAAGTAGGGAAAGTGCTGGACTCAGGAGAGATAAAATGTACTATTCCCTCTCCCATCTGTGCAACAGTAGGAAAAGCGTTAAACTCAGAAGGGGTAAAAGTTATTATTCCCACTACAGTCGGTGCAACCGTAAGAAAAACGTTGGACTCTGTAGAGGTAAAATTTACTATTACCACTACAGTCGGTGCAACAGTGGGAAAAGCGTTAGACTCAGAAGGCGTATATTTTACTATTCCACTCCAGTCTATGCAACAGTAGGGAAAGTACTTGACTTCAAACACATAACTTATTTTAGTACTAGTGTTATTTTCCTAAAATTATAAAAACCATTAACTTAAAAGTGAATATATATATTTTCTTTAATTAAAAAGTTTTAATGATTATTCGTTTTTTTTAACAAATAGCATAATAAAACATGTTATTTAATAATGATTTCACACACTATAGTGCCACATAGCTAGCAACAAACATTTAACATATATCTAAATTAAAATATTATAATAATAAAAAATCATAATTAATTTACAATTAGTTAATTAATAATAAATAAATAATTCATAATTATTCAATTCTTATTTAATTACCTTCTCACCCTATATCCCTACAAACCCAACAACTCTCACCTAAAATATAAATTAAAACATTATAATAATTACTCGATTTACATAATTAATTAACAATAAATTAATTCATTAATAATTCATCAATAATCACTAATTAATCAATTATTATTTATTTAACTTCCCACCCTTTACCTTTACACACCCAACAAGCTGCACCTAATATATAAATGAAAACAGTTATAATAATTACACAATTTACATAATTCATTAACAATTAATTCATTAATAATGTAGCAATTATTATTTATTTTACTTCCCACCCTACAAACCTAACAACCCACACCTGAAATATAACGTAAAAAATATTGACACAATCTATTTAATATTAATTAAAAAATATTATAAATTAATTATACTTAATTAACTTCTGGCCCTGTACCTCTAAAATCCTCACAACCCAATACGACACAATAAATCACTATTTTGCAATTAAATACAAAATATAAATAATTTAAAATTATAAACTATATTTAAAACCATTAATACCAATTACACAAACAACATAAAACATATACAATTAAAATATAATTTACACATGTAAAGAAACTTGAAAAGCTATATTTCTTACCTTAAAAAAACAAACCTCTTGTCAACAATATTTATGTACACAATATTTCCGTGTCACAATCTTAAAAATTCAATATTTCTGCAACTTTGAATTCCATATTTTGTCCTAACACTGACTCATCATGGTTAGCTTCTTTTTCCAGAATGGTGCCTAGGTTTTTAGCATATTCAGTGGGGGTAGGAGTAGGTCTGTGTTCTGAGGGTCACCAGGATGCACCCATGGGCGCTTTTGTTTCTGAAAATCAGTCACTCTGTCTTGTCTGTGTTCAGCTTCAGGAAGATATCTGTCATGCAGTTGTGGAAGCTGGTATTGGTGTTGGTGGTGTCTTCAGAGAGGGAAAGGATAAGTTGTGTGTCATCGTCATAGGATATGATGGTGAATCCACGGGTCTTGGCGCTGCTGGCCAAAGGTGTAATATAAGTGTGAAGTGGTTGGGACTGAGCAAGGATCCTTGGGGTACTCCATAGATGATTACTTTGGGCTCAGAAGTGAAGGGGTTAGGCAGAATTTTTGCGTTCTTCTGGTGATGAATGAGGCGATCCATCTGAGAGCTGCTCCTTGGCTACCTCTATTCTGCAACCTTGTGATAAGTGTGTGGTGGGTGACTGTACCGAAGGCTGCAAACACGTCTAGGAGGATCAGAGCCGCAGTCTTTCCTCAGACAAGTAGGGCTCGGATGTTGTTGATAGCCGCACCGAGGGCTGTGTTGGTGCTGTGGTTGAGGCAGACTCCAGATTGGGAGGAGTTGAGTGGGAGGTTCTGTTCCAGATGTTAGGAGAGTTTTGGTTGTTGGCTTTTTCAAGTACTTTAGCTAGGAGCAGGGAGATTGGTCAGCAGTTGTTGAACTTGCTAGGGTTTCCGAATGGTTTCTTTAGTAGAGCGTCAACTTCTATGTGTTCCTAGAACTCGGGGAGGGCGGCCAATTGCAATTGAGGTGCTGAACAGTGTGGTGATTATGTGGCTGATTCTGGTTTCACCTAGGTTGAAGATGTGGTGAGGGACTATTTCGGTTGGGGCCCCTGAGTGAAACAAGTTCATGATGGAGGCCATGTACTGTGGAGCAAGCTGGTTCCATTCGGTTAGTCAGATGTCTGTGGTGGTAGCGGAGTGATTGTTTTGCTTGAAGAAGTCAGTGGTCTTGGGCTGGGGTTTTAAGTTTCTGTAGATGCTTCCAATCTTGTTGTGGAAGAAGTTTGCAAAATTGTTGCAGATTTCCTGGGAAGGGGTAATGTTGTTTGTTATAGCTAAGGGTTTTGAGATTTCTTTGACAATGTTGAAGAGTTCTTTAATCTTAATGGAGCTTTATTCGATGAGTGAGGCTAAGGCCTTTTTAATGTATTCTCTGAATTGTCTGTGGTAGAGGTTGAGGGCAGTCTTGAAGGGGGACTTGTCGGTCCTGTCCTTGCTGGTGAGCGAGCTCCTTTCCAGTGTTGTTTAGCAGTTCTGAGGTCTTCAGTGTACCGCCTAGCCTGCTTGGTGGACCTTCTGTGGGGGTTTTTGTTGGTACAGTTTGTGATCCAATTGTTGAAGCCAATAGGTATAGCTTATGAACGAAAGAGGAGCCTTTTGTATCATTGATGGGTTTAGGTACTCAAACAATCATCATATATGAACTGTTTCACTCATCTTCACACTCACACATCTGGTTTAGAGGATGGTGCACTATAGAATAAATGAGCAGCAAGAAAACAACCTATTAGCACTGCCTTGAGAGCTGCTGGAGAGTTGTAGTATTCTCTTAGAAACATTAAGATAGAACAGAGCTGACCCAAAGGTTCCTCCCCCCACACAAACATTTATCACAAGATCCTGGAAGACAACTAAGAAGAGATTCTAGCAAGAATTATTAAAGTGCAAATGTTTCTACCCCTGGACTCCTGGAGATGTTAGCTTTGCCTGAATGGGTCTGTATGACTGCAAAGCACATTGCTACTAAAGAGGGGTGTTACAGAAACCTGAAAGAATGGTCCAAACAACTGCCAAGAAGAGGAAGAGCAGGGAGTGGGGGAAACCATCCCCAGACTTTTCCACTGTCCAGGTTGACAGGGCGCCTGAATAATGCCCCCTGAGACTACCAGGGAGGATGTTGTCACCCTAGGAGACCTTCAGCAACTTGCTGGTTTGCAAGCTGAGGCTGGGGCCGCAAGGCAGGGATTCTGAAAAGTGCAGAAAGAGTGCTCCCTCTAGAAGGTTTGAGGCAACAATCTGAGGCCCATGCAGCAGATGATACCTCTGGAGATCACCTTCTTCACCTTGTCTATCGGGATATCAACTCCTATACAGAGAGCCTGGGTTTCCCCGACCTGGGACAGCCCATGTGCTGGTGGTCCTGAGGTGCTGTAGGTCCTTCCTACTGAGTGTGGCTCCTGACATACCCCTTGTAGGATATCTGGGACAGCACAAGATATTTGCCATGCTTGTCCTCCACTTCAAATGGCCCTGGATGAGGAAACAAACAAATTGGCTTATTGAGACATTAAACAAGACCCTCAAGGGAATTATTGTGGGCCTGCTGGAGCCCATGGGGCAGAAGTGGGACATCCTATTACCATGTCTACTGGGGCTTGTTTATCCTGTTTGAGCTCCTCTATGGACACCTTTTTAGGGGACCTCTCAGCCTTGTGAGAGAGGGTGGGAACGAGCTCCCACTAAACCCCCTCAGGAAAAAAATGCAGCGCTTCTGGAAGAAGGCGAAAGACAATCTCCAGGCCAATCAAAAAGTGGTGAAACGTGGGTATGACCAGAAGCCCACTTTGGTAGTGTTGCAGTCTGGCAAGAAGGTGTGATTAATAGAACCTGTGTATCCTAGAGCTTTCCAATATTGTTTGATAGGTCCATATCAGTTGAAGGAGAAGAAAGGGGGTGGCCACCTACCTGGTGGGTCTCAAGACCCCTTCAAACTCCCTAATGGTACTCCACATAAACTGCCTCTAACCACATTTTGAGAGATCTGAAGTCATCATGCTCCTGGTGACAGATGATGGAATGGAAGTGGACAGTAAACCTCTCCCTGACCTCCTGTCTACACATGAGCATGATGGATCAGTAGAGTGCATTAACCTCTCCCCTACACTGGCCTCAGAGCAGCAGAGTACGTTTCTGGATCAGTTTTCTGCTCTACTTTCACTTACCCTGGTCTCCCACACTTGTGTACCCATGACATGCTGTCATTAGGGGTGATTGAGCCCTTCTACCGTCCCTGGTATAGCCCAGTTGTGCAATTTTCCAAGGCTGCCCCACCGTGTGCCAACCCAGAGCTCCGGTTCTGTGTGGTCTCCAGGGGACTCAGTTCAGTCACCAAGACTGATGTTCACCCCATCCATCACTTGAGCTGATAAGCTCATAGACATTTTGGGTGCTGCCAAATTTCTCAGTGCTTTTGAATTCATATCAGGGTACTGGCAGATTGCTCCGACTAAGGGCCAAAAGAGAGGTCTGCATTCCGAACCCCAGAAGATCCCTTCCAGTCAGCTAAGTCTGAACCAAACGAGGGACTCGGCAGAAAGCTCAGAGTGCCTCCGGACGGCAAAAATTCCTGTGCAGTAATCTACGCCTGCACGGGAATTTTTGCCGTCCGGAGGCACTCTGAGCTTTCTGCAGAGTCCCTCGTTTGGTTCAGACTTAGCACTGAGATTTCGAACCGCCTGTCCAATCACACCTTAATGCGTGACACTGACCTAGAGTACAGACAATTGGGATAGCAAGTTCACACGAGGTTCCAGGGAAACTCGATAATGGGGTCCTGGAGGTAGTCTGCCCACTCCAACCTTCTGTCCTGAGGAAGACCCGTTATGTAAGGGTAACTTTCCCTACCCAACCCAGGGTCGAAACATAGACTACTTACTCTACCCGTACCAGCTTCTACCCCCGAGCAGGATTGACACAGCTACAATAGAAGCCTGGTTTTTGAAATTGTTGGACTCAAGCTGTTATATGTGTCCCCATGACGGGGAACCACGTGAAATTATGTTTTAACTAACTGAAGAATTGAATTGAATTGTTTGTTACGAACAAGTACACTTTTTTCACTTTTCACTGAAATCCCCTCACAGCACCTTCACTCCCTTTCCCCTCACGTTGTGCATGTGGGCACACAAATGCAACAAGAAAATATTGAAAATTGTAATGCATAACCTAGTTTATGATTGCTTGGTACCTTGTGAATAAAAACATCGTACTTTCCTATCTATCTCTTTTGATTATTCACATCAATTTTCTCTCTAACTCTGTCCCCTCTTCCCAGTCTGGGACCCCTTCAGATATAACGTTCTGCTACCCAGGTTCCTTTGACTTTGTTTGGGTTAACCCTTTTTTACAACACACCTTTCAGAGGTTGGCAAACAGAGTCCTGACTGGAAAGGAGGCATTTGGTGCTGCCTACCTAGAAATCATAGCTGTTTTCAGCTACAGCTGAGAGAAACATCTGTAACACCCCCAGGTGGTGCTTCAGGCCTGGCAGGAGGAGGGTTCAACTATTAAGGCCAGTAAGTGGCAGGTAGGGCAGGGTATTGTGGTATATCTGAGCCACACGGTGGGCGGGGGCAAGATGCAGCCCCTCCAGGACAATGTTCAGATTATCCTAGCCTGGCTACCTCCCAAAACTAAGAGTGAAATTAGACCATTCCTAGGTCCCACAGGATATTGCAGGAATTTCTTTAAGGGATATAGCACCATTGTCACTGTCTCAACTGAGCTGACTTTCAAGAAGTAGCCCAACAAGGTGATCTGTACATAGGCCTGTCAAAAAGCATTTGACATCCTCAAGGAGGCCATGTGTAGAGCACCTGTACTCAGGGCTCATGACTTCTCCAAGAGCTCATTGTACAGACAGATGATTCAGAGCATGGTGCAGGGCCTGCCTAAGAACAGTTAAATGAGGAGGGCCTAGACCAACCAATAGCCTTCGTTAATAGGAGGATGCATCCCAGGTAATAGAGGTTGAGAGCTACTGAGAGGGAAACCTTTGCTGTGATCTGCATACTGAAGAAGCTTAGACCATACCTGTTTCAGACCCATTTCTGCGTTCAGACAGACCACAGGCCATTCACATTGTTCATGCAGGTGTGGGGTGAGAATTCCAGGCTGTTAAGGTGGTCCACCTCTCTTCACGGAATAGACTTTATGGTGGAGCACCATCCTGGGTCAGACCACACCAATGCTGATGGTCTCTCTAGGTTCTTACACCTTAGTGATGAGAACTCCCAGGAGGATGGGTAGTTCTCCCCACTTTCAGCTAGGAGGGGTACAGCTGTTGGACCTGTCAGCCTTTGGTGTGTCTTCTGCCAAACCTTTTGCCTTGCTCCTCTATTTTTTTGCCTATCTCATTTTTGCTGCCTTAGAACTCTGTGCCCTTTACCACTGCTAACCAGTGCCAAAGTCCATGGGGCTCATTAGGATGACGGGCGGACTTTGACCGCCCGCCATCCTGTTGTGGGAAGGGACCGCCCGCCATAAGGGCAGGGGTCCCGTGCGTGGAATTAGGATGCACACGCCACAGTAGCGGGTGCATCCCGCATTTTTAACATTGCGGCGGGCGGTGCTGAAAGCACCGCCCGCCTCAATGCTAAAAATGCATGTTGTGCTTTTCAAAGCACAACATGACAGGCACCGCGCGGTGCCTGCCATGTTGTACTTTGAAACGCAGACCCCCCATGTGCAACCCCACCCCCCCGGAGTCCATGGGGGCCCGCAACGGGCCCACAGAGCAGACTCTGCTTGTGCCGCCACGGAGAGGCATTGACAGGCGCCCATTGTAATATGGCTGGCAGTGTCTGATAGACACCGCCACCATATAAACCCTTTTCTGCCCCGGTCGCAAGGCGACCGTGAAGGAAAAGTGGCGGATGGTTTTTCCGTCCGCCACGGACCCCCCAGCCATACTAATATGGCGGGCGGTCATTCCGGAGCGGATGGCGGGCGGATCGCCCCTGCCAGGCCGGTGGTGGCTACCGCCCGCCTGGCGGGGGCGATCCGCCCGCCATCCTAATGGGCCCCCATGTGTTCACTCCCTAAATTTGTTTAACACTGGCTTACATCAAATTGACTCATTTAAGTTGCTTGTAAGCCCTTCGTACAGTGGTCCTACATGTACCCAGGACCTGTAAAATAAATGCTACTAGTGGGACTGGAGTGCTTATTGGGCCACCCACTTCAGTTTTAAAAACATGGATCAGGCCTATTGAAGCCTGTGTGTGCAGTTTAAACTGCCATTTTGGCCTGGCAAACTAATCCTTTTGCCAGGCCTAAACTTTCTAATTTTAATACATATAAGCCACCACCAAGGAAGGCGCTAATCCTACACTATATTAAAAACTTTGGACATATACTTTTAACTTTTACATGTCCTGGTAATGAAAACTCTTAAGTTCATTTTTCACTACTGCAAGGCCTTCCTCTCCAATACGAAATCATTGGGTCGCCATATAACAATTAGTGAGTAAAAACTTTCAATTGAGAGCAAGTAAGAATGTCGATCTAGTGTCTAAAGAATTATAATTAGGGCTCCCAGTTTGCTGTTTTTACGGATTTTTACATATAAATACAGACGGAAAAGTATTTTTCCTTTGTCTGTATTTATATGTAAAAACGGCAAAATGCGAGTAAATTTTGCCGCACTGCCTTGTTCTGAGTTGCCGTGCCACGCCCCTGTTCCGGTGCTGGGAATTCCTTCCAGTGACGTACTGTAGAGTACTGTGGTTCAGGGTCTTGAAGTGACCCTGAGCCAATCCTGGTTGTTTCGAAGCGTCACAGTGTAGGCGTGCTAATACCTCCAGCCCTGCCTTTAAAGCCGCTCCTGCCTCTCTATCCCTCTGCAGCCTCGGGCTCCTGCCCTCCCTCCCCCACCCCACATATGAGGTGGCACCAACAGCTGTTCGCATCCTTGTGTTTATTTTCGTTTTTTTCTTGTGCTCTGCTTGGCTGCCGCACTGTAACCCCTGCTGGAAAAAAATAACTCTTTGCTGTTGAATTTTCAGAGTTCTACCCGAGGTTGGGCAAAAGTGTGCAAGTGTTTGTGGGGGCAGGGGGCAGGGCAAGGGGTCTAAGTCTCCCAGCACACACAAGAGTACAACCCCCCCTAATTCTGGGGCTTTATCGCTGGCCTCTCTAAACTGCCTCTCTCTGTTCGCATCCTCGTGTTTATTTTTGTTTTTTTCTTGTGCTCTGCTTGGCTGCCGCACTGTAACCCCTGCTGGAAAAAAGCACATTATGGGGTCGATTCCGATTCGGGAAAAAAACTGTTCGTACGATTTGTATCCGTAAGAATCGTACCCGTCCGTCCGAGTCGCGTAGTACGATCCGTATTCCGCGAATCCGTCCGAATCGTCATGGTCCGTACGTATTGCAAGGCTGAAACCGTAAACCGTACGACTCGTACACACGCTGTACGACTCGTACACATGCCGTCCGACTCGTACACATGCCGTCCGACCCGACGAGAACGAACCGGACCGGGGTTGAGGATGCGATTCGTACGGTCCACGTCAGGTAAGGGCAAGTCGTATGGAAAAGCACACAAACACATACACACCGTACGGTCCGTACACCCCATGATCGCAGGGGTACGGCGCGTACCCCGGTGATCATGGGGTGTACGCACCGTACCCCATGTACGCTGGGTGTACGCATCGTACCCCATGTACGCTGGGTATACGCACCATAACCCATGTACGATGCGTACACCCATCGTACATGGGGTACGATGCGTACACCCATCGTACATGCGGTACGGTGCGTACACCCATCGTACATGGGGTACGATGCGTACACCCATCGTACATGGGGTACGGTGCATACACCCCATGATCGCAAGGGTACGCACGTACCCCTGCGATCATGGGGGGTACGCACCGTACCCGGGGCGGCCGTGCCATACCTGTTTTGGCGCAAACTCTGCTTTTACGGCTGTTTTCAGCTCCCGCAGAAAAAGGGTTGTACGATGCGTACCCGACACGTATCGTACTTGCTGGGTCATAAAAACCAGCCACGAACCGTACAGATGTCGCGTACAGCAGGTTCCGAGGGAGAATCGTACGGAGATCGTACGCACATTTTGCATTCTATTCCATTAGCTATAACTGGAGTATTGACCTCTCTATTAAACAAGGCTATATGCTCGAACTCCTTCCCCTCAATCTGGAAGAAGGCCTGTATCCGCCCGATTCTGAAAAAAGACTCACTCAATCCCTCCGAAACTAAAAACTATCGGCCCATCTCCTGTCTGCCTCTACCAGCTAAAATCCTCGAGAAAGCCATGAACTTAGAACTGATGACTTTCCTCACGAAGAATAATCTTCTTGACTCTACGCAACATGGCTTTCGAGCATGCCATTCAACTGAGTCAGCCCTTATCATGGCAACAGAAGATATCAGGAAGACCATGGATGACGGTGGAAGAACGGCCCTCATATTACTTGATTTAACCGCGGCGTTCGACACCGTCAATCATTCGGTCCTACTAAGTCGTCTGGAAAATCTGGGCATCTCCGATGCCGCTCTAGCCCTCTTAGCATCATTTCTGACAGGCAGAATCCAACAAGTCCACTGGGATGGACTTAAATCAGAGGAATTCACTCTTCCCGGAGGAGTTCCACAAGGGTCGGCATTATCACCAACCTTGTTCAATTTATATGTCACCCCCTTGGCGAAACTGATAAAATCCCATGGCTTGAGATTAGTGTCTTATGCAGACGACACACAAATCATAGTGTCGGTCTCCGATTCCATTGAAGCAACCGCAGGCCGTTTCAGGAATTGCCTTCTCAGTGTAAAAAACTGGATGAGCCAAAACTTTCTCAAACTAAATACTGAGAAGACTGAAATCATAGAATTCGGTCAAAAGCCCTCGATATGGAGTCAGCTATAGTGGCCCCCGGAAGCCGGCTGCTGTCCTATCCCAGCCGAGAAGGTCAGAAACCTCGGATTCTTACTGGACAAAAACCTCTCCTGCACAGCGCAGGTGAACCAAGTCACTTCAGCTTGTTTTCATATGATGAAGGTACTTAGAAAGATCTTGCCTTTTATTCCACCCACCTTAAAAAAGACTGTCATTGCTGCCCTAGTAATGTCTCGGGTTGATTATTGCAACTCTCTCTATCTCGGTACGGGAGAGAAGCAATTGATCAAGCTGCAGGCTATCCAGAACGCGGCCGCCAGGGTTCTCCTGAACCTGCCAAAGCGTCACCCCACTTCCCAGGCCATTCGAGAGCTGCACTGGCTGCCAATCAAGCGCAGAGTCCAGTTTAAAGCCCTCTGCTTGGCCCACAAAGCCGTACACGGAAAAGGATCAGACGATCTGGCCAAACTTCTCCCGCGCTATGTGCCCAACCGAACTCTAAGATCGGCTAATCAAGACCTGGTCTGCGTGCCTAGAATCCAGAAAGTGCGTTGGGGTGGAAAATCATTTTCTAATCAGGCCTCCAAACTTTGGAACTCATTGCCTGTCGAACTTCGCTCACAAGCCTCCAAACTGAGATTCAGAAAATCCCTGAAAACATGGCTGTTCTCCCTGCCCTGATCTGTCTCACATCACCTTTTATTCTACAGCGCTGTTGGACTTGGGCCTTAGGGCAGGTTCACCCCTAATCTTTTTGCTTTTATTTGTGACCCTGTGTAGTGATTTTTGGGTCTTGGTGCACTTTTTCCCTGTGTCCCAGAGTAAAGTGCGTGCGTGTAGTATGGCTGGCCTGCCCTCCCATAGGAATGCATGGAGAATGTGTGGGTCCATGTTAGTTCCTGATGCGTGGGGAGTGCAGGCTCGAGTTTAGTATGTATGAACTCGTGAGAATGAATGCTGCGCAATGGTATGTGCGGCTTGTATGTGTCTAGAAGGGAAGTGCTACTTCTGGACATTGATGTATGTGTGCAGTGAGGATACTGGAGCGTGATTGGCTGGAGCTGGCTGGCATGCCAGGCTCCAGGAAGTCTGGATGGGTCTGCCCGGTGGTGAGTGTGAGATCAGCATGAGTGATGTGTGGGAGGAGTGCACCTGGGTCCTGGATGGGCTGGGTTTTCCCCACACAATGCTGGCTCCGCCCCCCTGTGGTTTGTCTAACGACCCAAGCCTCCCCAGTGAATGAAAGGGGTGATTGGGCCATCAAGGGTACTCCCAAGCCAGCTGCAACTGGTTTTCCCCCCACCCTGCACCTCCTAACAAAGGATTTCTCTGTATAAAAATGGGGCTGTGTCCCCACAGAAATTGTTCTACTTGTGGATCCTTGCCAGAGGGGGCTGTTGCTGCTGCTGGGGCCAGGAGGACCGCCACTTGGCTTGTCTCCCTGCCTGGAGACCCAGTGTGCTGGCTCTGGCCCTGCCTTGCCCCCCTGCCTGCCTCCAGACCCTGCTGGAGCCTTTGCTTCACTCTTAGCGCTTGGGAGCGCTTATTTGCCCACTAGCGCTGTGGAGCGTTATTCCTTTTCCTCCTAGCGCTGAAGAGCGCTTTATTTTCCCCCTAAGCGCTGGGTGCGCTTTATTTTGATTCTAGCGCTTTGGAGCGCTTTGCCAGGCCAAGCGAGTGCCTACCTCGCTTTCTATTTTTATTTGAGGCCGGTGCCCACCCGGCATTGCCCCGTTTCATTGAATTTGAGCGGCTGCCCACGCCGCATTTGCCCGGGGAATCACCGCCGCAGCCCGGAGGAAGCAGCACCCGCCTTCAGGCCCAGGCCGCGCTGGGATTGGCCCAGCCGGCCGAGCCCCTTCCGCGTCATCGCGGGGGAGGAGGAGATCGCCGGAAAGCAGGAAGCGGCCAGCGCGTGTCCCTGAGGCTCCCGTGAGAAGAGGAAGCCCCGCGCTACTGAAGAGGTGAGCCGGCAGTGCTTCCCGCCCCCCGCAGCACCAGTGAAGTCCCGGTGAGTGCGGGGGCGGGTTCTCATAATCCTTCGAGCGGCCCCGGTTGGCAGAGGGCCGCTCCAACGCCTGCCGCATTTCTTTACAGAGCCCCGAGAGGCTCTCAGCCCCGCATTTGTTGTCGAGCCGCCTGAGGCTCTGGGGGCAGTATCTGTGTCTGAGTCCCCCGGGAGGGACTCCATCGTTGTGAAGGGACCAAGGGGTGATAGAGCAGCCCCACTTGGCAGCGGGTCGCTCCCCCTGGTGTCGGCCCATTTGATTTACGAGCCCCGAGGCTCGAGGGGGCATGTTATTGATCTTTGAGCCCCGAGAGGCTCTGGGGCCATTTTAACTGATTTAGAGCGCTGAAGCTCTTAAATCCCAGCCCACATTTGTTTTGCGAGCCAGAGAGGCTCAGGGGCTCATCTGTTCTTGAGCCCACGTGGCTCCAACGTTTGCCTACCTGCTATTTACAACTGTCCAGCACTTAGTGGACAGTTGCTACGTTTAGGCTTTTGTTCTGTGCTGCCTGCGCAGCCTTCCCTGACTTTGAGACTCAGGGCATTTCAGCCCCTTTCGAGGCCAGTTGGCCTGAGGGACCTTTCTAGTGTTGTGCCATGTGCACCCTGCGCAATTTATGATTCACGTGCTAATTTGATTTCTGCGCAAATGTTCTACCTGCACCTCTGAATGTGTTTTAATGTTTCATGTGCAATTGTTGGTTTTATCACCTTTGCTAAAAGTGACCTGCTTAGGTGATTCTTTGTTCTTTTATTCCCCTTTGCTAAAAGTGACCTGCTTAGAGGAATGTTGATGTTTGATTGCCTTTGCTAAATGTGACTTGCCTAGGTGATTATTTTAGGTTTCCTTCCCTTTGCTAAATGTGACTTGCTTAGGTGATAGGTTTTCCTTCCATAGGTCCTGATGTTAAGGTCCTAGTTCCCTGCGTGATTTCCCTACAGTGTTGAGGGTGGCGTAGGAGGTATTTACCCTTTACCAGTAGTTACTGGTTGTATGCTACATTCACTATTTCTGTGTTACAGTCAATGTATGTTGATGTGCTAAGTGTTATACCTACAAGTATTATTTCTAAAAAGTGCATACCCCTGACAGTGGTCCAGGTGGCCCTGTCCTGTACATAATCCCTTGTAAATCTTGCCCGTGCCTGTTGGCACATTGTAAAGTGTGTGTGTTATCTAATGTGTTTTTATTATTATAATACAAAGGCTATTTTTGATATAACCTTGTGTGGAGTTTCCTTTGTGGTGGGCCTTTGGTTGTTGTCGCTGGGGTGCGCGCGCAAACGCTTTACACATCGCCTCTGAGATTAGCCTTGCTGCTCGCGTCACGTTACCTAGAGGGTGAGCTGGGGTTATCTTGGTGTGTGACTCCCTTGCCCTGACCTTAGAAGTGGTGATCCCTGACTGACCTTGGCGCAAGCCTTGGCCAGCCAGAGGTCCCGTTTCTAACAAGCGCCAAGACGCCGCGGCATTCGAGCGCTTAATAAAAACTTCAGTCAGTCAGTCATTAGAGTCGTACGGTCTCTGTACGACTCGTACAGAGTACGGCTCCTGGTACGAATCGTACTTCGTCGTACGTACGGGGGACGTTGCAGGGTACGATTCGTATGGGAAAAACGCTCCGAACGGCTATTCGGAGCGTTTTTTCCCGAATCGGAATCGACCCCTATGTGTTATTTATTGCATTATTTTATGATTTGGAAAATACATGTTGGACTGCCACATGGTACACGCAGATGCTCTTTCATATATCGGGCACGGCCACAGCCATGGAATAGTTCAGCACAATTTCTCAGCTTCATTTCATACAAAAGTGCATTGTTCATGTCTTGACTAAGCAATGGCAAAGCACATGCCCAGTTTCTTCATTATATGCCTGTTGCTGTTTAATAGCAAGCCAGATGTAAATCAGACTCTCTAACTGTGCACATCGTACCAACAAATGGGGTAAATACTGCTTATCCTTTCGGCACTCCAAGTGTATGTCATTGGAATTGGTTTAATGATGTATCCAATGTAAACTGAGTGGGTGATTGTCGAGCTGGCCTTCAGATAAGGTGAATTAGAATCGGGTGTTAAGAAAGTTGAGTGAGCTCTTTGTGACAGAGTGGAACTTATTGGCCTGCCAAAGCCACACAGGCTGGTACATCTGATCTAAGGCCAGTAAATTAGCATGGAGATTCCAGTTTTTCTGCAGCTGTACTGGGTTTCTCTTCAACATTTCTCACATGCATATTTTGGAAGTGAATTATAACAATATTAAGTGTAATCTCAACATCTAATTCTCACTCTTGTTGCTGCGCTTCTACTGGATAAATACTGCTGCTAATTTTTTTCTTGTGCCAGTAGATTTTCTTTAGGATAGTTCTTCGGTTTCCTTAGAGGTGGTCCTAGTACAGAAGTTGGAGTGTAGCATTGGAATGTGGCATGCACGGGAGAACACATTCCCCATGCCTCCAGACATGCCATGAGTTACATCAGTGGAGCAACATTTCAAATTACGAAGTAGGAGTGAAGCAAAACTCAGGAAAAGGGTACTATGTTGGTTCATTTGTGTAGATCCAAGATTTTAAACTCCAAGGGCAGGGGTTTAAGAGTTGGGCATGGATGACATTTCCATTTCTCCTGCGTAATCTTGCGTACTTTCATATTACACTTATATTACATTTCAGAAATTATGCTAGTACTCCAAATTGTTTAGTTATGTGCTGCTCGAAACAAAATAAAGCACACAGGAACAATGAGAACGGCCAGAATGCTGAGGGCTGCTGGTTATGGCGCTTGTGGTTTTTTGCGCTATTCTTTAGTGCGAAATGTGTTCTCATAACCAAACTATGCAAGGACACATTTCACTCTGAAATATAGCACAACTGCAATGTAATTATTATTAGTATTAGCGCACTGTTTAAAAGAGAGGTTGTCAATTTTGAATCAGTGGGCCCACTTGGTCTTTCATCCTTATCAGGTCGATAACACACCTAGTTTTAAGTCAGTATGGTGTATGCTTACGGAGAAGGTAACTGTTCAGAGAAAAAGCACATCATAAAACAACAAAAAAACACCATTTGTCTAGTTGTCACCCCACTGGAAAAATTAGAATTTGAAACCTTAAATAAAGCTTTTTTTAACTCTGAGGAAATCCGGAACAATAAGGCAACCACTGCACTTCATTAACAAACCAGAAAGAGCCTCAAAGTACTCAAAGTCTCTGAAATGCACATGTGCTCGTACTACAATGGCAACGTTTTCAGATGAATGTATTGTGTTGACCAATAACAACCGGGCGCAGGTTTGCCATGTCATTTTAAATAAATGTGGAAAAATACTAGCTGTAACATCGTCTTTTGCTTGTGGCAAAAATAAATGCGGATACATACAGAAAAAATGGTCAAAAAATAAATATGGATAAATACAGACGGAAATGGCAAAAAAAAAATACCATAAAACCGGGAGCCCTAATTATAATTTAAAACCATTTTTAAAGATAAAATTAGATTTTAAGTCACAATTATGAAAATGCTATTTTGTCCCAGCCATTTGGTGCCTGCAGCCTGTATCCTGAGAACATGACTAAGTATAGCTGGCAGTTAGTTGGTCCGATGGGTCTGCTGAGGGCTTCTTGAGTAGAAGTCTGACATCTGTGCATTTCCAGTTGTTGGGGAAGGTGCTGGTCTTGAAGGTGGTGTTCATGGTGTGTTGTAGTTCGGGTGCAATGGTGGTGGTGGTTCTGTGGTAGATATGTGGTGGGCAGGGGTCTGTGGGGGTCCCTGAGTAGATGCCTTTAATGGTTGAGGCTGTTTCTCCGTCTGTGATCGGCGTCCAGGAGTTCAAGTTCAATATTTGCATAGCGCACTACTCACCCAGAGGGTCTCAAGGCGCTTAAGGGAGGGTGGTACTTTACTTATCGAATATCCAGGTTTTTAGTTGTTTTCTGAAGGAGAGGTGGTTATGTGTAAGGCAAAGGTGGGTGGGGAGAGAATTCCAGGTTTTGGCCGCTAAGTAGGAGAAGAATCTTCCCCCCATGGTGGATCTATGGATGTGCGGGATTGCGGAGAGGGCTTGATTGGACGATCGCAGTTGGCGGGTGGGGGTGTAAAAGGACAGGCGCGTGTTGAGGCATTCGGGTCCTAGGTCGTAGAGGGCTTTGTGTGCGTGGGTGAGGAGGCGGAACGTTATTCTTTTGTTGACGGGAAGCCAGTGGAGGTCTTTCAGGTGACCGGAAATATGAGCTTGGCGGGGGATGTCGAGTATGAGTCTGGCTGAGGCGTTTTGGATGCGTTGGAGTTTTTTCTGTAGTTTGGCTGTGGTTCCGGCGTAAAGGGTATTTCCGTAATCCAGTCGGCTTGTGACCAGTGCGTGGGTGACTGTCTTTTTTGGTTCGGTGGGGATCCACCGGAAGATTTTTTTGAGCATGCGTAGGATGTTGTAGCATGATGATGAGACGGCGTTGATTTGTCTGGTCATCGAGAGGGAGGAGTCCAGGATGAAGCCCAGGTTACGTGCGTGGTCTGTCGTTATGGGTGCGGATCCCAGGGCCGGTGGCCACCATGAGTCGTCCCAGGCAGAGGGGGATGAACCTAAGATGAGGACTTCCGTTTTGTCCGAGTTCAGTTTTAAGCGGCTGTTCTTCATCCACTCGGCTACTTCTTTCATTCCTTCTCGTAAGTTGGTTTTGGCGGTGTTTGGGTCTTTGGTGAGGGAGAGGATTAGCTGGGTGTTGTCTGCGTAGGAGATGATGTTGAGGTTGTGTTGGCGCGCGATGGATGCGAGGGGGCTCATGTACACGTTGAAGAGGGTGGGACTGAGTGATGATCCTTGTGATACGCCGCAGATGACTTCGGTGGCCTCTGATCTAAAAGGGGGGAGGCGGACACTCTGGGTTCTTCCGGCGAGGAACGAGATGATCCAGTCCAATGCTTTTCCTTGTATTCCGATGTTGCTGAGGCGTTGTATGAGGGTGCTATGACATACTGTGTCGAAGGCTGTGGAGAGGTCAAGTAGGATGAGGGCAACTGTTTCTCCGTGTCCAGTAGTGTTTGAATGTCCTCTGTTGCTGCGATGAGGGCGGTTTCGGTGCTGTGTTTGGCTCGGAAGCCGGACTGTGAGGGGTCGAGAGATTTGTTGGATTCGAGGAAGGCGGCGAGCTGTCTGTTGACGGCTTTTTCAATGACTTTGGCAGGGAATGGGAGGAGCGAGATGGGGCGGTAGTTCTTCAGTTCAGTGGGGTCTGCTGTGGGTTTCTTCAGAAGGGTGCTGAGTTCGGCATGTTTCCAGCTTTCCGGGAAGGTAGCGGAGTTGAGGGAGCATTTGATGACGTCTCGGAGATGGGGTGCGATAGTGGAGTCTGCTTTGTTGAAGATGTGGTGGGGACAAGGGTCGGTTGGTGATCCTGAGTGGATGGAGTTCATCAGGCGGATGGTGTCTTCAGTGGTGATCGTGTTCCAGGCACAGAGGTTGTAGGAGGGGGGTTTTGGTTCGGAGGTGGGTGGAGTGGACTGGTCTCCGGACTGGTTTTCAAAGCTGTTATGTATGTCGGCGATTTTGTTGTGGAAGAATGAGGCGAGGGAGTCGCAGAGTTCTTGGGAGGGAGTGATGTCGTTGGTGCCGGCGGTGGGGTTGGTAAATTCTTTGACGATGTTGAATAGTTCCTTGCTGTTGTGGGAGTTGTTGTTAAGTCGATCCTTGAATGCTGATTTCTTGGTGGATCGGATCAGTTGGTGGTGTTTGCGGGTGGCGTTCTTGAAGGTGGTCAAGTTGTTAGTGGTTGGGTTTTTTCTCCAGGCTTTTTCGAGGGTGCGACAGAGCTTCTTGGATTTCTTAAGGTCATCGTTGAACCAGGGGGCTGCTTTTTTGCTACCTCGCTTGATTTGATGGTTTTTCAAGGGTGCTAGTACGTCGACGCTGTGGGTGATCCATTGTGTGAGGTTGGTGGCTGCTTGGTTTGGGTCCGATGATTTGGCAGGAGGGTTTTGGTGAAGCGATGTGAGGAGCTGGTTGGTGGTAATTTTGTTCAAGTTTCTTCGGGGGATTGGTTGTGGGTCGTGGTCTTTTTGTAGTTGAAGTGAACGCAGCTGTGGTCCGTCCAATGGAGAGCTGTGGTGTGATTGAAGGAAATGTGCTTGCTGGAGGTGAAGATTGGGTCGAGCGTGTGACCGGCATAGTGAGTGGGGGTGTTTACCAGTTGTTTGAGTCCGAGATTGGCGAGGTTGTCCAGAAGGGTGGTGGTGTTACTGTCGTTGTTCTTTTCCAGGTGGAAGTTGAGGTCTCCCAGTAGAATGTAGTCCTCGGAGAGGAGAGCGTGTTTCTGATTAATTCAGTGATGTCTTCGCTGAATTGTGTGCGGGGTCCTGGTGGCCTGTAGATGAGGGTGCCTCTGAATGTGGTCTTGGGGTCGGTGTGGATCTGGAAGTGAAGGTGTTCGGCGACTGCGAGGTCATCGTCGGAACTGGTTGTGATGCGGATGGTATTCTTATGGACGATGGCGATGCCTCCTCCTGTTTGGTTGATGCGGTCTTTTCGGATGATTTTGTAGCCGTCAGGGATGGCTATGGCGATGTCGGGTGCTGATGAGGCGTTCATCCAGGTTTCTGTAAGAAAGGCGACGTCCGGCGAAGTGGTGTCAAGTAGGTTCCAAAGTTCAGTGGCGTGTCTGTGGACCGAGCGGGTGTTGAGCAGGATGCACTTCAGGTGGTTAGTGTCGGAGCTCTGTTTGGGGTTTGTGGATTTGGTGCGGGTCCTGATGCAGTCGAACTTGCAGGGGTGGCAGGTGAAGGGTCCATGTGTGTGTCCTGGGGTGGCTTGGTAGCAGTCAGGGAGACGGCCGGGGTTGAGTGCTGAGAGGGTGGCGGCGTTGTACGTTATGCGGGAGGAGTGGGTATTGCGGGGGCCAGGGGGTCTGGCGCTGGGCGCAGTCCAGGCGCGGACGGGCGTAGACGGGCTTACCTTTGGCGCACCTTTGGCGCGCATGGGGCGCGTTTGCTGCGCGTGAACACTGCGCGTCAGCTGTTCGTACATAAGTGGATAGTGAGGGGGCGGGGCGAGGGAGGGTCAGCTGGGAGGCGGGAGCGGGGTGGAGAGGCGGGCTGGGAGGCACAACAAGAAAATGGCAGCAAAGCGAAAGTGAAACAGGACGAGATAGGCACAAGCAGGGAATATCCCAAAGATGTGGGCAGAGGCACCGGCACAATCAGGCACAAATTGAATCAGCAGCAGGCAATTTGAACTTTGTAAATAACGCTACAGGAATAAACAAGCACTCGCGCAATGTGGAGTCAATGAAATATAGCGCTACGCTATTAATCAGGCGCTACAATAATTACAGTGAATGAAATCAGAGCGCAATGTGGAATCAATGCAAAATAGCGCTACGCTATTAATCAGGCGCTACAATAGTTACAGTGAATGAAATCAGAGCGCAGTGTGGAATCAATGCAATATAGCGCTATGCTATTAATCAGGCGCTACACTAGTTACAGTGAATGAAATCAGAGCACAAGGTAATGGCAGCAATTGGCAGTCAAGCGCTACGATACCCGGTGGCCAGCGTGGGGAGCGACCGCTTCTGCACGAGTCAGGACGGTCAGGAGGAAATGGTGGGCTGGACGGTGTTGCCAGCGGTCAGGGTGGCTGAGGAGTCGGGTTTGTGGTTGTTGCAATTGTCATAGAGGATTTTGATTTTCAGGTGGAAGTAGGATCCGAGCTTGTCACAGAGGTCCTGGAGGGAGGAGGTGATATTCGTGGCTTCACTTCGGGGCTTGGAAAATTCATGAATGATGCTCAAATGTTTCTTGAAGTTGCTGGAGTTGGAAAAGATTTTGTTGTGGGTGAAGGTCCTCCTGGTGGTTCTAATGCGTTGGTGGTAGTTTGTCATGGCAATGGCGTCCTAGGTGGAGTAGTTTTCAGATGTCTTGTTGTTTCTCCAGGCGTCTGCAAGTGCGTCTTGTTTCTTGGAGGTCGGTGGTGAACCAGGCAGCTTTTCTGAGGCGCTCATTGTCTGGGTTGAGTAGCGGGGCGAGCCTGTCTGTGCAGTTGAAGATCCACATGTGGAGTTCCCTTGCTGCAAGGTTGTCATTGGTTGCAGTGATGGCGGTTGTGTGGTTGAGGGTGGAGTTGAGTTGCTCCTCTGTGACTCTGTTCCAGTTTCTTCGCGGGGTCGTGTAGCTGGTTTGGGTGGCTTGGGTTTGTTGAACAGGAAGTGTATGGTTGGTCCATGGAGGTTGCCTGGTGTGACGGAAGCGAATGCTGTTTCCTCCTGCAAAGATGGGGTCGAGGGTGTGTCCTGCCTTGTGGGTCGGTGATGAGTTGTTTCAGTCCGATGTTGGCGAGGTTGTTACAGTGGGTGGTGGAGTTAGGTTCACTGGGTTTGTCATGGTGAAAGTTGAGGTCTCCGATGAGTACGTAGGCCATGGCAGCGATCATGTGGGGTGTGACAAGGTCGGTGATGGTGTCAATGAAGAGGGCCCGTGGACCGGGGGGTCTGTAGGCGAGGGTTCTGCGCAGTGTGGAGTTTGGGGTTGGTCTGGATCTGGAAGTGCAGGTCCTCGGCGGTGGGGAAGGTTTTGCTGGAGGTGGTGAGGCAGAGGGAGATTTGTGTGCGATGGCAAGGCCGCCTCCCGGGTGGTTGGGGCGGTCCTTCCTCTGGATCTTGTATCCTTCTGGGATGGCGGGGGCGATGTCCGGGGCATAGGAGGCATTGGTCCAGGTTTCCGTGAGGAAAGCCACATTGGGTGACACTGAGATCAGAATATTCCACATCTCCACGGTGTGTCTGTGCAGGGAGCGTACATTGAGGAGGATGCATTTCAGGGCATCAGTGGTGTTTGCGGCCGGGGCATCGGTGGTGTTGGCGTCCGGGACGGTGGTGAAGGTCTGGCGGCAGTGGCGGCAGGAAAACTGAACATGGGTTGAGTTCGGCGTGGACTGTTGGCAGTTGTTGTTTCTTCTGGGGTTTAGTGCGAGGAGGGTTGTTGCGTCGTAGCAGTGGATGGTCGAGATCCAGGGTTCCTAGCGCTGGTTGTGGTCAGGAATCAGACGGGCGCAGACAGGCTTGCCTTTGGTGCGGCCAGGCCATTAAATAGGATAGGGGGGGACGTGCAGCTGGGAGGCAGGAACCAGCGGGGAAGAGGGGCTGCAGGGGTAGCAGCGGCATGGAGAAACAAGCAACAGTAACAGAGTGCGGGTAACAATGGGCACAGAATGAAGAAGGGCACAGCAAGGAAACAGCCAACAGTGATTAAAAAGGGCAGGATACAGAGTGGGCACAATATCTGAATAAACGAGCACAGAACAAAGAAGGGACACAATCAGATACAGGCAGCAATAATAAAGAGTGGGCAGGTTACAGAGCGGGCACCATACCTGAAAGACGGGCACAACAATGTCACGTGTCAATAATTATGAATCCTCCTAAACTTTTCTCTAAAGAACAAATGTTGGTTTTCTTAGGATTTACACAATTCTATACTAAATACATACAGAATTATGCTACTAGGGTAGAATCTTTGAGGTCAATCATCAAGAAAAGTCCGAATTTTGTTTGGGAAATTTCACAAAAAAACATTTGAATCCCGGAAGAAAGAGTTATGCAAAACTGAACATTACAAAATGTTTCTGTGGGGAGCCAAGTTTGTAATAAGGACAGATTACAAGCCATTAATCAATATGTTATCACGGGGAGGGGGCACATCTAGGACTGGGAGACTGGCAAGACTTGCTTCTAAACTACAAGCCTTTCAATATAAAATAAAACATGTTCCAGGATATAACAATGTGCATGCTGACTGCATGTCTAGATTACCTATCATAGAGAAGTCTGATGATAATGAACTTGAGATTGAGTCAGTGAATTGGAGAAAATCATGTTGGTTTTTGTGCTATATCAGAGGAAGAATGGTTCAATGAAAATAAGAATCATGAAGTGTTGTTGAAAATACAGCAATATATACTTGAAGGTTGGCCAGTGGAGAAAGATGATCCAAAGGATGCATCTCTCCACATCTCAACGCAGTGTAGCTCACCAAAGACTCTGAACCAGCATGATGCAGTTTGTCCTTGACGCGAACGCGTCACATCGCAAATTCATGCAAGCCCTGGTGGCTTAATCTACGCCCATGCATGACATTACGTCTCTTCGACAATGGCTCAACAAACTGTCACTGCATGATGGATATCAACTCTCGGACCTTGCATCGCATCTCCTCGTCGATGACACTTTGAACTTTGCATCTCCAAGCCCACTCCCACAAGGTACCCTTCTAAGTGGACCAAACTCAGTCCTGTATCTGGCCCAAGCTCATCATGGTCAGCCTGAACTTGTGATATGAAGCAGGTCTACTGCAACCAGATATCCGTGGGTGGTGTTTTTTGCTTCTTAGCGAAACATTTTTACGAAACCTTTAAAAGTGCATATTTCTGGTTTTACTAATTGGATTTTTGTCACTTTTGTCTCAAATACTTTACTAAGTTTTACTCTATGTCTCTATTGTTGTGTTTCCCCTTTATTATTGTTTGAAGTGCTGCATAAATACTGTACACATTGCCTCTAAGTTATAAAGCTTGACTGATTTGTGCCAAGCTGCCAGAGGGTTAAGCATGGGCTAATTTGGGGTTGCTTGTGACAGAAATTGTGGTTGCTACCTGGGTAAAGTTTCATTCCCCTCAACCAGTAACCCACTTTCCAACACCAGATTGAGTGCCCTAAAATGACACAGTATACAAAATTACAGTTGGTAAAGCAAAATTCTATCTCTCTCAAGAAGATTCTAGTAAAATATTGTCATTTGAAGGGCATTCTGGGCAAGAAAGATTCTGACAGTGCATCTTCTAGACCTCCTGTAACAAAACAGGTTTGCCAGAGGCGGTACCAAGTCCAAAACCCTTGCCTAATACGGTAATCTGTGAGATTCCATGTAAAGAAATACCTATCTGTAGGCTTTAATGTAAAGACATAACAATCTACCCTTTAATGACCATTGACTTTAAGATGTGCTTTTCAAATCTATATGTCAGTCCTACTGCCATTATCGTCACTTTTCATTATAAACAATCAGGCCTATAACCTGTTTTATTGGATTGACATTTTAACCAACTCAGGCATACAGTGTTGGCCATAAACCTTCCCAAAAGACAACCATAGTTATACTATAATAAAATTACAAATATGTACAAAATACGGGGTTCAAAACAATATAAAATCTCTACTAACAGACGGGCACATGCATCAAGGTAAGATTTTGAGAGTCCTTAATTGCGTTTATTAAGGAATTGCGAATCACAATTAAGGAATGGCTTCCCATCCATTCCTATGGGCCGGCTCATAGGCATGAATGGGAAATTGCATGCGCAATTTGTGAGTACAAATTGGTACTCGCAAATTGTGCATGACAATTTCAAGGGTGCACGGGTGTCAAAAGCACACCCTGTTGCACCCTTGAAATTGTACTGTGCACCCATGTTGTGCAGACACATGCCCAAAGGGCATGTGTGAGTGTAACATAAAACTTTGAAAATGCACTTTAGTGCATTTTTCAAAGTTTTTGCAAATTACTGTTTTGTTTCATTTTACGGTAAATTGTGGCCACAAATATCGAAATCTCTATTTGAAAGTGTTTCTTGCATTGAATTTAAGGAATCGCAAATTGCGAATCCTTAAATGCAATCGCAATTTGGAAAATCGCAAAAAATTGCGATTACTGAAATTGCGCATGCCAAATTGTTTCATGCATCACAAAAGCCCATTTTTGCGAATGGCACCGTTTGCGATCGCAAAAAGCTTTGATGCATGTGCCCCAGAGTCTAGTACGTATTACTATAGTGCAAATTGTCTATCCCCATGGTTTGGTTGAGTGGGTCAAAAACACCAAAACCCTTGCTAACTATGCAAGATTCCATGTAACAAAGTAACTGCCTGCACGCTTTAGCACAAAGTAATAAAGACCCCCTTAAAAGCCTATAGCCTTTAACACATGCTTTGCACAATGATTAATAAAGACCTACTTGCTTTGTCATAACTTTTCATTATAAACATTACATCTAAGGAATCTGACATGACGTTTTGCAGTAAACCAGTAAGGCCTCTAGCCTTCATCAATGGCAACACAGGCCTACTAAAGTGTGCATAAAATGGCAACCATTAGGGATACATTTAAAAACATGTACAAAATTGTGTTTAGCAAAACAAAATACAGTTTCTCTCAATAGGGCGTAACAAGAATCATCATGTGTGAAATTCTTCTACCAGGTTTGTCAGAGTGAGTAACCAACACCAAAACACTTGCCTGCTATGGTAATCCATGAGAGTGCATGTAACCAAATACCGTAACCACCTCAGGGATACTGTACTAAGCACAAGCTTTCCCACATGGCAATCATAAGGCATAGAGTCATAAAATAACACATGTCTAAAAAATTAAAGTTGGTAAATAAAAAAACTGTCTCTCCTAACAGAACGTAACAAGGATTGTTGTAGAGAATATCTTCTGTCTATGATGTGTGTCCTGGTGAATCATCAACGCATCAACACCAAATCCCTTGCCTACTATGGCAATCTGTGATATTCCATGTAACAAGATACCTGCCTAAAGTCTTAGCAAGGTGTAATAACAATCCATCCTTGAAAGGCTATTGTCTTTAATATCTGCTTTTCACAATAAGTAAGCTAGACCTACTGGCCTTGTCATAACGTTCCAAAATAAACAGATCAAACCTATGAAGTCTGGCATTACTTTTCCCAATGAAGACTGTGCTCTTTGCCATAGGCTTGCAATCTTGCCAAACATGGGCCTATTCATATGCGCATTAACTGGCAACCATCATGTATATAGTTGTGGAATTACAAATAAGTAGACAAATACAATATAATAAACAACCCCTCTCAGCAGTAACTAACATCAATCATCACAGTGAAAACCCCTAGGGTTGTTCAGAGTAGATGGCTAACACCAAAAACCTTGCCTACTATAGTAATCCATGAGATTACATATAACAACGTAGCACTCTGTAGCCTGTAACACAATGTGCTTTAACACACACTTTTCATATTAAATAAGCTAGTTCAACTGCTTTTGTGTTCCTTTTGGCAAAGCTATGTACTCAGTCCAAGCAGGAACCAAAATCCTAGTCAGGGTAAATATAGTACACAGAAGGGCCTCATTTATGAGTTTTTGGTGCAGGGCAGCACAGTAATTCACTTTGCTGCACTGCCCTGTGTCAAAAGGAAGGGGCAGGAATGCATTGTATTTATGATATACAGTGCATTCCTGTCCTTTCCTACGGTGTTGGCACAGTTTTTGCTGCCCTGCACCAACCCAGACACCCTTGTACTATGGTGCTAGGGTGTCTGAATTGTAGGAATGATTGTTTTTGTGCAGGCAGGAACACCTTCCTGCACAAAAACAATTCCTGGAGGCATTTTCCTTGGTCTATGTGCGCTGCAGAATGCAGCACACATGGAAAGGAAAAAAGAAGGAAAATGAAAATTTTTTCCTTGTAACGGTTGCGCTGGAGAGGCATAAGGTTTTGGCGTATCTGCAGGTCTACATGATTTTGTAAATCTGGGGCTGTGTCAAAATCCATGGTTGTTGCTTGGGAACACCCAATGAGATACGCATGGGAAGCCTCCTTGATGCAGAGTTAAGACAATGCAGTACCTTGCACTTTTAGTATCCTACTCCATATCTATGAGGCCATGCAGGGTGGCTTTGCGTCGCCTCATAGATATGATCGAGAGGCCTGCACCACCAGAACGTCAAACAAAGTGACACTCTGGTGGCACCGGCCTCTTGTAAATGAGCCCCTAAAAGTTTACCGTGCTCACTTTCTGGTAATTTGGCACAGAGAAGTCAGGCTTAACTAAAGAGGCAAAGTGTAAAGTATTTGTGAAAACACACACAAGCAGTAATACAGTGAAAACACCACAAAAGTACTCCACACCAGTTTAGAAAAAAAGCCAATATTTATCTATTTAAAACGACAAAAATGATAAAAGTCTAACATATACAAGTCAACATATGAATTTTGCAGGGCTAAATACAAATGTAGTTCTTAGGAATAAATAGCTTCAACTGGGGCTAACTAGTGGCCCATGAAAAGGGCAAATCCAAAAGTTCAATCTGACCGTGATTGAGCTTGGGCCAGATATGAGTCACGCAGACCCGCTGACAGCAGATATGTTGATGCTCGGGGACAATGCATTGAAAAACGGAGGCAATGCATCACTGTTGCAAGGTGATGCATCATTTAGGAAGTCGGGCAAAATCTTTGATGCGTCACTGTCAAGGGTGTCGTGCCTCATTTCCAAGAGGTCAATGTCGAACCACTGGGCTGAAGACAATGCATTAGCGCACAGCCGTGCAGGGTTACGAATTCATCAGAGTCTGGAACGGGTTATTGCAGATTTCAGGAATATGTTGTTCGAGACTCACACAGCAACGGTGATTCAGAGATGCTGTGCCACAAGTCAGGGTTGCGTTGTAAGTCAAGGTCATTGCGTTGCGCACTTGGTGAGCGGTTTCTGCAGCTTTGGTGAAGGCAGCGGCATGCATCAATGTTACAGGGAATGCGCTGGTTCTGACTGAAGCTTCGGTGTTGATGCATTGGTTCCTTAGGTTGCAGCATCAAACACTCACTTCCAAGGGCCCAGGGCTGGATTTGGCACAACGTGGTAGAGCAGAACTCACAGCAGAGGGGCCCAAATGTTGATAGCAAGATGCAGGTGAAGTCTTTGATATTCCTGAGACTTCAGAAACAGGAGGAAAGCCCAAACAAGCCCTTGGAGAACCTTAAGAGAAGCAGGATGTAGAGAGTAAAGTCCACACCTCTCACTCCCAGGCAAGAAGCTGCAGGCAGCAGGCCAACACAGAAAAGCAAGCAGCAAAGTGGCAATCCCTCCTGGCAGTACAACAGCTCTTCTTCCTGACAGAATGTCCTCAGTCCAAGAAGTATTTTGAGTCTATGGTGTCAGCAGTCCAGTACTAATACCAATTTTGGCCTCTGAAGTAGGGAGACTTAAAAGAAAGGTCTTTGTAGTGTATGCCCGAACTAAATGTATGCCTATACTTACATTCTTCTTTAGTGCAAACAGTGGCCGCTCACACATAGTGCCCAATTTTGAAATTATGTGCCAGTTTTGAAGAATTCTTTTTTTGAATTGGTTTGTGGGCCGAAAGTGGAAACACAGACCATTCAATCAATAGGGAGTTGTGGGAGTTGACATCTACATACAGGCAACCCATAAAGTGGAGACAGGTGCCTGATACCCAGAAATAATTAGTTGGCACAACACTTTGGTTGCAAGAATTTGGGAGTCCAAAGAATTGAGGCAAACAAATTGGACTTTAAGTGTAAAAAGCTCAAGACTGGTATAAAAGCACACTGTGTTGTGTTGGGGTTAATTCTTGGTTTCAGTAAATTTTGCAAATGATGCAATATTGTTTCGATGTAGTTTGAGTATCAGTATCAGTATCATAAACTTTATCCTTTTTTTATACAAACCATAAAAGTTACACACAATATTATCACAATTTAAAAGGCAGGACTTGTGCAAAGAAGAGGACCATATAACAGTAAAAACGTAATAAATACATTATTGATCCATATAGTTCCTGTAATTAACAGAAGCTTTTAAAAATCCCAATATAAAAAATAGATAGTCATCTTTCAATAATTGCAGGTATACCAATGCAGGACAGGCCTGTCTAAAATTCATTCTATTTAAAATTGGAACCAGGTATCGTTTTCGAGGAAAATCATAGAAATTACATAGGAACATAAAATGCAGCATATCCTGCGGAGACTGTTCCTCACAGCCGCAGGGAGCTGCCACCTTGCCTCTAGTAAAACATTTGGGTCTGGCAAGTAAAATGTGAAAGAGGTTCAACCGAAACCTAATTAACAAAATGTTTTTGTGTGTAGACAGGGACCCCATAAGGTATCGCTCTGCCCTAGGAGATGTTTTAAGCATAATATATGTATGCACACTAGATTTCTCAACCTCCTTAGCTTCCCTTTCCATATTCCTTTCTAACAAAAAGGCTACCTTAATTGCCTCCACGTCCTTCTTCACAATACAGTCAGGGTTACTAAATAAATCCCCCCCGTCCCTGCCTTTCTAGGCTTCTCTTCACATAACTCAGGCAGGGAATACATGCCGAGTTATCAAGGGCCATACAATCTCTTAAAATCAAGTGGGTGAGAGGGAGATCTATATTCAGCCAACCTTTTAACCAGCAGGTCAGGGGTCGCAAAGATAGTACATCATTCAAATAAGGGACCCCCAGCTCCTCGTGAACTACTAAGTTAGATGTACCCCGTGGGACACATAGTAACCATTTCAGAAAATCATTTACCGATACTTGAAAGCTCAGACCTGCGTTGTAACCCCATATTTTGCTGCCGAACGCTATGGCCAGGCTTTTCGCCTGGTACATTTGCAGCATAGCTCCGGTGGGCTTCTTCCCTAGTTTGGGTGCGAAATTGAAGATTGCTGAATTCGCTCTCACCAGGCCGCCTTTTGTTTTCTGCAGTAAAGGGCCTCAGTTAAGGTTCTCATCAAAGAGGACTCCTAAGTAGGAAAACACGCTGGTGCGGGGAATCTTTGAATCTCCTAGTCTAAATTGTTAGTTCTTCTTACCCATCAACCCCACTTGCATAACATATGATTTAGAGTAGTTAATTGACAAATCCCTGTCTGACATAAAACTAGCAAAGGCAGATAAAAGCATTTGTAGCCCCTTTTCAGTCTTGGATATCAGAATGGCATCATCTGCATATAGCAGAACGGGAATCCCATGTCGTCCTACGCTAGGATAATCAGCACATGTTGCCCTTAATACATTATCCAGTTCATTAATGTAGAAATTAAATAGGAAAGAGACCAGTATACACCCCTGCCTGACTCCCTTTTTAATGTTAAAATCCCTCGTTACACGCAGATCCTGTGAAAACCTCACATTGACTTTAGTGGATTTGTGCATGTCCTCCAAAAAATTAACAATGCTGTTTTCCACTCCCATAGCCCTCATGGACTGCCATAGCTTGCTCCTAATGAAACAGTCAAAGGCTGATGACAAGTCCATGAAGGCAAGGTGGATTGTCCCAGAACGTGCGACAGTATACTTGCTCAAAATCAAAAACAAATTAAGACATTGAGCTACAGTAGACCGTCCCCATACAAAACAATACTGGACTTCCGACAAAATCTTATTATCCTCAGCCCAGGATGTTAATCTCTGTAGAAGGACCCTGCCTACCACCTTTAACACTGAGTCTATTAATGAGATAGGTCTGTAACACAGGGTGCTATTTCTGTCACATTTTTTAAGAACAGGAACTATTGTGGATGTTGCCCACGACTCAGAACAACCATACTGTGCTGCTGCATTAAATACAGATTCCAGTATTGGCGCCCAGAAAGAGGGATCTGACTTAAAGAGATCTGGAGGGATACCATCCGGCCAAGGTGCTTTACCAGCCGTTAAACCTATTATGCCTTCTATGATTTCTCCAATCTCAAATGTTATCACTGCTGCCTGTGAATCATAAAAATCCCTGTCACTATGCCCAGGCCAGCTATCAAACATGGTTTCAAAGTATGTTACCCACTCATCTCCGGTAATGTGGGATTTGAGGCCCACCCCCCCTTCCTGTGTAAACAGGGGTCTATTCACAATGCTCCAAAACTTCGAGCCGTTTCTGAGGGTACTAGATTCTATCAGTTCCCTCCAGGCTTCATCTTTTAATGAACCCTTTCGAATGGAGAGGGCCACTTTGTATTCCCTATGGCAATTTGTAACCTCAGACTGAATTCTAGGTTTATTAGTCAAAGCTTCCCTCAGCCTCCTTGCAGCTTTAGAACATTGGGAGTCGAACCATCTGGGCCCAGACCTAACGTGTAAGATAGGCATTACTTGCAACTTTCAGTTAATAGCCACAGAGATGTACGTGAGTTTAGAGACACCAAACTTGCTCTTCCTTTTTTCCCAGTTGGAAGTTACACTTGTAAAGGTTTACAAGGCAGTTCCAATTCTAACCTATGGGGGAGATAGGCCTTCCTTTAGTGAAAAACAAATCTAGAAGTATTTCACTACCAGGATATGTAAAACTCCAAAGTACATGTCCTACTTTTTAAATAAACTGCATGTCCATGGGCATAACTAAGGCGTACCTTAGGGGTGACGCATATGTAACAAAAGGGAAGGTTTGGACTAGGCAAGTAGGTGAACTTTCCATGTCGAAATGGCAGTTTAAACAGCAGTGGCAGGCCTCAGACTGGTTTGAAGGAAACTCATGTAGGTGGCACAATCAGTGCTGCATGCCCACTAGTTGCATTTGATTTACAGGCCCTGGACACATGTAGTGCACTGTACTCAGGACATATCAGTAAATTAAATATGCCAATCATGGACAACACAAATGCGTTTACATTTTAGACACAGAGTGCATGCACTTTAGCACTAGTCAGCAGTAAAAAAGGTTACAGAATTGCAAAGACAGCAAAAATTAAGTTCAGCACAAGAAGGCAAATAGTCAAAGGAAACCACACCAAAATATGCCAGCTCTAACAGTAAACTGTTCCACAAGGGAAAAAGAAGGCATGCAGTCCTAAAATTAGAAAGGTACACAAAATTACAGTTGGTTAAACAAAATACAATCTATACTACTATTATAAAGAGAGAACTGGAACCTTTGAGGCGGGTAAACTGAAGAAGTACAGCACCAATCACAACACCCAATACACCATTGTAAAGGGTAGTTTCAGCAGATGGACATAGGCTATACAGCTGGCCACCATATACATTAGAAAGGTCAAATAACATTAGGGGTAAAGTAGTCCCTTGTGGGCGTTGTCGTGGGCGTGTTAAACTCCAGTGGGCGTGTCGTGGGCATGGTCCGTGGTGTGTGGCGTCTCATCAAGCTCCAAGTTTGCCACGTTAACTCCAGTGGGCGTGTCGTGGGCATGGTCGTGGGCCGTGGCGTGTGGCGTCTCATCAAGCTCCAAGTTTGCCACGTTACTCGTATGGGCCTGTAAATGGACGCGTACTATAGTAAATGGGCGCGTACTATAATCAATGAATGTGGGCGTGTAGTGGGCGTGGTCGTGGGGCATGGCGTCACATCAAACAAGATGCGCAGCCGCATCATGCGCCCCGTGAATCATATGGGCGTGTAAATGGCCGCGTACTACAAACAACCCAACTTAAAAAGATGTGCCGCCGCTTCATGCGTAAATCGCCGCGTACTAACAACAATATGCAAGCCCAAAATATAAATTTGCATAAAAAGGGGCGCGCCTTGCAACAGCAATGTCCCCGCACATTCACGCTCCAACATACCCTTCTCATGATTGGGCGCGGCAGCGTTGTCAGAGGGGGTTGCAATACAAGGAAATTTTTTAAAAAACAGCGGCTTCCGGAAACATTCACCATCCGCCTTGCCGTGCCAAATAGACACAACATAAACTTTCACTCATTTTGTCGCTTTGCGTATTAGTCAAAAGGGCTCCGTCATACGGCTACACCGAGCCAGGCAGCGTACGCCGGCCAATGATTAAAAAACAGGACGCACACACAACGAAGGGGCAGCAAATACAAACAACAAGCTGGAACTCAAACCAGCCCTCGCAAACGCACATTTACACCTACCTCAGGACGCACACACAACGAAGGTGCAAGAAATACGAACAACGCGTTGGCACTCAAAACAGCCCTCGCAAATGCACATTTACACCAACCAAACTCTAAGCAGCCATCGCAAGCGCATTTACACCGCCCTCAGGACGCACACACAACGAAGGAGCAGCAAAAACGGACAACGCGCTGGCACTCAAACCAGCCCTCGCAAACGCACATTCACGACGGACAAATATTCAAAATCATCACGCACACACAACAAAGGAAATAAATATACGGACAACGTGCAGGCACTCAAACCAGCCCTCGGAAACGCACATTCATGACGGACAATGATTAAAACTCAGGAGGACACACAACGAAGAAGCTAAATATAACAACAACGCGCAGGCACACAAACCACTACTCGCAAACGCACGTTCACGCCGGCCAATAATTAAAATCTATGCAATGGTTCACGCCTACAAGTTACACATCTTTTGCCATATGTAATTAAAGCTATTATTCTCTCTGGACCTGCAGCAGGACAGTTAGCTCACATTCCCCGAATACCCATGATACCTACTGATCTACCATTTCAATGTAAACGCTTGCAGTTCCCTATTAACATTGCCTTTGCTTCTACCATTAACAAATCTCAAGGTCAAACTTACAGAGGCATAGGCGTAGACTTAAGACTGCTTCACTCATGGATGTTATATGTAGCACTCTCTAGGTCCGGCAATGTACTAAATCAAATTATTCTATGGCCACATTCCAATGAAACCAAACATGTTGTATACCATGAAATCTTAAAATAAATTAAACTTTAACATTACAAACATTACACACATACATTTTCATCCCCGGACAACGTCGGGACGGGCTGCTAGTCTCTGATAATAGGGCCTAACACGGATTCTCACAGAGCAAACCCTCTATATCCATGGTTTGTCACACAGACAACCAACAGCAAAGCCCTTAACTACTACTGTAATCTGTGATATTCCATGAAACAAAATACCAATATGTAAGCTTTAATATAAAGTAATACAAACCCACATTTAAATGTCTATGGAATTTAACATATGCTTTTTACAATAAATACATCAGGCCTAGCGCCTTTGTCATAGTATTTCAGAATAACCATATCCGGTCTATAACCATGATCATTTGCTTGCTGCCATAGCCAATTCAGTCCTGCTGCATTCTGTATATTCTTTGCTTAAATGCCAAAAAGTGCATTGCACGCAGTCTTTTTAGTGGAAGCACTCACATTTAGCCCAACCAAATAATTAAAGGGGGGAACCAACATGTTTGTGGAGCCTAAACCCCTCTCAGTATTACTTTGAAAGCTCTGGTACATAAGGTCAGGCAGTAGCTCCATTGTCAAGCCAGACCTAAAAATCCATCTAGATTTGTGTAGTCATAGACATTCCATATTGCTCCCGAAAACAAAACTACATTCTAAAGTTTAAAGATAATGATGGAAGTTGAGAGTGCTGGTAATGCAATATATTTATCATGACTGCCCTCCTGCCATCTGTGCTTCTGCCAGAGAAAATACTGTAAATTGTCTAGTTATTTAAGCCACTTTAACATCATTACGGAGCCTTGTGCTTGCCCCCCAAAGTTCAAGCTCGTGCAGCCATACTGCTGCTGGCTCAGGCAGCTTGATAAAGAAACAAAATAATCACAGGGGCTTGGAGAGGAAGCACTTTTTTTCTGTGGAAGAGCTCAACTTCTGCCCAATCAAACATGTACTCCTACCTACCTGTAGTGTCCTCTGACGCGGGGTAGCAGTGCAGTCTACCCAAGTCGGAGGCTTCACGTTAGCGCTGGCGCGTGTCGTCACGCCCCAGCTATAAATGAAGGGGTGTGACCAGGCTCAGGCAGTCGGGACCATGCGGTAAAGCAACCAAGCTGTCTCTGGTAATTACTGCGGCTGCGGTGCTAATTACACACGCGTGCGCGGCCCCTCCCCCATCACACTGGTGACGAGGAGCGGAATCGAATTCATTTGAAGCTCTTAATGGGTTTGTGCTCTCTGGATGATTGTGAGCCTTTGATCTTGGCCTTGAGTCCACGGAGGTGCTGCCCGCCCTGTGCAAGCCTGCTGTGTGCCCCTGGCAAGTCTGCTGCATCCAGGGAAGGCCCTGTAGCCCCTGAAAGTGCCTGGAATGAAGGGGGGCTATCTCTGCTCACCCTGTTGGAGCCCACGCACGTGTGTGCTCCCAGCCTCTGGAAGAGGAGGAAGCTACAGTGAGGCCTAGCACCCACAGGCCACACGAGAAGACCCCAACATCGCTGTCGTCACCCTCGGCCAGGCGGCTACCACTGTCTCTGGTAATTACTGCGGCCACAGCGCTAATTACACAGGCCCCTCCCCCATCACACTACCAACACGTGGACGTGACCAAAGCCCCTCTCTGTAGGACTTCAGAAAGCTGTTTTTTGATTGATCACATTATGTCTCGCCACAGCTCAACTATCTACCCAGACCTACAAAAGAATCACTGTTAAGTCATTCCGCAAATATAAAAGGGGTGTTTTTCAACTGAAGTGGCTCTAGTCGAGTGACATGTTAAAAACTTAGCATAAGGACAAAGCAAGTACAGCTGTAAGGTAAACAGAAGGTAAGAAAAACATAATCTCGCTGTATGTTGTACAATCACAGCATGGGAAATGTTTCGAATCAGGACAGTGTTGCTAAGCCATATTCAATGCGTCTCTGTGAAAACAATAAAATACCCGTTACCAGTTGTAAGGCTGCAAACAGGGCCAAACCGAATTAGCTTCTATAAAAATTCAAATCAAAAAGTATTGGCACCCAGAGGTGACATTTACCATACCGAAAAAGTTATTCTCTGCATGGAATGATGAAAATAATCAGGATTTCAGGGTGTAAATCCACTCATTCAAGAAGCATTATCTGCCAGCATTGCGGACTTGGAAGGATAATGTACGATTTAAGATGAAAAATCAATAGGTGTATCAATATGACAAGGCAGCTTTCTCCAAAACATGGAGGTTGAGTAACAAAATCAAATATGTGAGCAAATTACTTTGGACCAACAGAAGTATTCATTGGTTTGTGGTACCTGAAATTGTACGTGTGTGTGTGTGTGTGTGTGTGTGTGTGTGTGTGTGTGATATACACCTTAGTAAGCCATCGTTGTACCCATGTGTTTTTAACTTTTTGCATCTGTGCATTTCTTCCACATTGCACATTTCAGGCATTAGACCTTGATAAATGTGCACTGGTGAACAGTTTACACAAGTGGTCTGAGTGGATAATGCGTAATGTCTGTGTTCTCATTTCCCCCATATTGCTGCCCTAATATGCGGAACTATTACATTTATCTACTACACATATCACGTTCCTAAAATGATCCATATTGTTCTCAACGACATGTTAATTATAACATTAAAATTCAAATTTTTTTTTAATCTAGAAATGGGCTAATTACAACCTACAGTGGCATAGCATCTCCAATGAATGATTTATATTTACTTCACGATTAATCATATAATAATCTAGCAGTCATAAAAAAGTACATAGTAACTAAATATAGTGGTCTTTAAGTAAATGATAATGATGAGTAATAGCAAGCAGTAATTTAATTACAAAAAATAAAGTACAGCTAAACCAGTAGCGACTTAGTGGGGTGCCGGTGATAAACGCATTGGTGCTCTTTTCTATGTGATACACATGTGTGATAAAGGTGATCTAGTGCATATCAAAATTAGCAAGAACGGCATTGCCCATTTAATATAGCCTTAAAGCCTGCCGTAGCAGGCTATACTGGCTATTAAAGGCCCGCACCAGCATCGGCCATGGCCTTCAACAAAGGAGCGGGACTTTAATAGCCGGTATAGTCCAGCTAGGAAGGGCTATAAGGATATTAGAACATTCTGCCACTACAGTGATTTAGTCAACAACGTTTCAATCCCATTAGGAATGTGGGTTCATCATCAGGACTCAGAGGAATGAAGAGCCAGAGATAGTACTGTGGAATATAAAGAGTAGAGACAGGGGAGGAGTAATTAACCATTTTCACATTCTTTCTTTTCAGAGACACTACTTCCATACTGATCAGCCTTTGTGCCATCCATTATAACCAGAAGGTGAGATACGCACCATTTTGAAAACTCTTGTGTTACAAGGGAAATGTCTCACCTGCCTAACAACATCTTCCATTTTTCTCTCCTTTCAGTGCCTTTCAGTGTCTTCACAACAAAACACACCATTTTTCAATTTATGTATTTAAGGACTCCTCACATTTCTCTCCTATTTCATTCCACAGTACTATTTCAGGCTCTTCATTCCTTTGCTACGTGCTTGCGTGTACTTTATTTTTTTGTGATTAAATTACTGCTTGACTTTTACTTATCATTATCTTTTCCTTTGGGACCACTGTGGTTAGGTACTACTTAATTACCCAAGGTTCCTTGTGATTCTTGGGTCTCTGTTTCAAACCATGATAAGTACATGGCACAAGATCCTCCTCATCATCTGTAGCTTGATCAAGCTGCTTTTCTACAGCAATTTACTTCATGATGGAAATTCAAATAATTATCAAATGGGTTTATGTAGCAACCTTGAGAAAACCCATTTCGTGGACTAGCAGAAACTGGTAAAATATGTCGGTTCAACACATTCTACAGAGCAACTTAAATTGATAGATTGGCTATGTTAATGCATGTATTACTTTAGTGATAGTAAGCACAATGATTGGTGGAGTGAGAGGTTGTTTTACAGCTTCCTATGATTATGTGTACACAATAAACTAGCCGAATGGCTCTTTCTCAATCCAAACTAATAGTGGACTCAGGATGTATGCATTTATGCATTCCATAAATTAGAATTAGCATATTGGTCAATGTATAACTCCATAAATAAGATCGATTTTCGGAAGAAAATAATAATAAAAATACATATATATACTTATTAAAGGATGCACCTTCTCACCCATATTAAGTGGCACTTTTCATCACTGGAGTTCCTCCTTCATCAACTCCAAGATTGGTGCTAAACGAGTTTATACCGTACAGTAGGTGCCCCAGGGCATCTTATTGGGGAATTCTTGTTCCTCTCTATGAGATGTGTTGACATGTATCAACCCTTGGTAGTTCAGAGGTCTCCTCAGATTTAAGCCCTCTTGCCACCTCTATGCTACATATAAGAATAGGGACCATGTGTTACTGCCCAGATTGAAGGTTATAGAATTCATTAAAACATTGCCTTAAAAAGTTAGTATTTACAACAAGGGGTGGTGAGGGACAGAGTCTCTGAATTAAGCAGAATACTCTCACCCAGTCAAAAGATCAGGGCTAGATCCAACACCGTTTTTTAGCTCATTGCACCATCCCAGTTTCAGAACCTGGCTGTATGCAAATTAGTCTGTTCCTGTCTCAGTGCATGATGGGAACAGGGCAAACCAAACTACAAAAGCCAATTCTTACACTGGGAAGGAAACAAGCTTCCGGGGACCGGTTTCTGGCATTACAGCCGTCTTCGGCCCGGCTTGCTTGAATCCTGATGGTGCAATGAGCAAGGGACTCATGTCTGAGTATACCCTTCCACGCTTAGGGTGGACAAAAATATTTACAACAAGGGGTGGTGAGGGACAGAGTCTCTGAATTAAGCAGAATACTCTCACCCAGTCAAAAGATCAGGGCTAGATCCAACACCGTTTTTTAGCTCATTGCACCATCCCAGTTTCAGAACCTGGCTGTATGCAAATTAGTCTGTTCCTGTCCCAGTGCATGATGGGAACAGGGCAAACCAAACTACAAAAGCCAATTCTTACACTGGGAAGGAAACAAGCTTCCGGGGACCGGTTTCTGGCATTACAGCCGTCTTCGGCCCGGCTTGCTTGAATCCTGATGGTGCAATGAGCAAGGGACTCATGTCTGAGTATACCCTTCCACGCTTAGGGTGGACAAAAATATTTACAACAAGGGGTGGTGAGGGACAGAGTCTCTGAATTAAGCAGAATACTCTCACCCAGTCAAAAGATCAGGGCTAGATCCAACACCGTTTTTTAGCTCATTGCACCATCCCAGTTTCAGAACCTGGCTGTATGCAAATTAGTCTGTTCCTGTCCCAGTGCATGATGGGAACAGGGCAAACCAAACTACAAAAGCCAATTCTTACACTGGGAAGGAAACAAGCTTCCGGGGACCGGTTTCTGGCATTACAGCCGTCTTCGGCCCGGCTTGCTTGAATCCTGATGGTGCAATGAGCAAGGGACTCATGTCTGAGTATACCCTTCCACGCTTAGGGTGGACAAAAATATTTACAACAAGGGGTGGTGAGGGACAGAGTCTCTGAATTAAGCAGAATACTCTCACCCAGTCAAAAGATCAGGGCTAGATCCAACACCGTTTTTTAGCTCATTGCACCATCCCAGTTTCAGAACCTGGCTGTATGCAAATTAGTCTGTTCCTGTCCCAGTGCATGATGGGAACAGGGCAAACCAAACTACAAAAGCCAATTCTTACACTGGGAAGGAAACAAGCTTCCGGGGACCGGTTTCTGGCATTACAGCCGTCTTCGGCCCGGCTTGCTTGAATCCTGATGGTGCAATGAGCAAGGGACTCATGTCTGAGTATACCCTTCCACGCTTAGGGTGGACAAAAATATTTACAACAAGGGGTGGTGAGGGACAGAGTCTCTGAATTAAGCAGAATACTCTCACCCAGTCAAAAGATCAGGGCTAGATCCAACACCGTTTTTTAGCTCATTGCACCATCCCAGTTTCAGAACCTGGCTGTATGCAAATTAGTCTGTTCCTGTCCCAGTGCATGATGGGAACAGGGCAAACCAAACTACAAAAGCCAATTCTTACACTGGGAAGGAAACAAGCTTCCGGGGACCGGTTTCTGGCATTACAGCCGTCTTCGGCCCGGCTTGCTTGAATCCTGATGGTGCAATGAGCAAGGGACTCATGTCTGAGTATACCCTTCCACGCTTAGGGTGGACAAAAATATTTACAACAAGGGGTGGTGAGGGACAGAGTCTCTGAATTAAGCAGAATACTCTCACCCAGTCAAAAGATCAGGGCTAGATCCAACACCGTTTTTTAGCTCATTGCACCATCCCAGTTTCAGAACCTGGCTGTATGCAAATTAGTCTGTTCCTGTCCCAGTGCATGATGGGAACAGGGCAAACCAAACTACAAAAGCCAATTCTTACACTGGGAAGGAAACAAGCTTCCGGGGACCGGTTTCTGGCATTACAGCCGTCTTCGGCCCGGCTTGCTTGAATCCTGATGGTGCAATGAGCAAGGTCCCCGGAAGCTTGTTTCCTTCCCAGTGTAAGAATTGGCTTTTGTAGTCTGGTCTGCCCTGTTCCCATGATGCACTGGGCCAGGGACAGACTAATTTGCATACAGCCAGGTTCTGAAACTGGGATGGTGCAATGAGCTAAAAAACGGTGTTGGATCTAGCCCTGATCTCTTGACTGGGTGAGAGTACTCTGCTTAATTCAGAGACTCTGTCCATCACCACCCCTTGTTGTAAATTATTTTGTCCACCCTAAGCGTGGAAGGGTATACTCAGATGTGAGTCCCTTGCTCATTGCACCATCAGGATTCAAGCAAGCCGGGCCGAAGACGCCTGAAATGGCAGAAACCGGTCCCCGGAAGCTTGTTTCCTTCCCAGTGTAAGAATTGGCTTTTGTAGTCTGGTCTGCCCTGTTCCCATGATGCACTGGGCCAGGGACAGACTAATTTGCATACAGCCAGGTTCTGAAACTGGGATGGTGCAATGAGCTAAAAAACGGTGTTGGATCTAGCCCTGATCTCTTGACTGGGTGAGAGTACTCTGCTTAATTCAGAGACTCTGTCCATCACCACCCCTTGTTGTAAATTATTTTGTCCACCCTAAGCGTGGAAGGGTATACTCAGATGTGAGTCCCTTGCTCATTGCACCATCAGGATTCAAGCAAGCCGGGCCGAAGACGCCTGAAATGGCAGAAACCGGTCCCCGGAAGCTTGTTTCCTTCCCAGTGTAAGAATTGGCTTTTGTAGTCTGGTCTGCCCTGTTCCCATGATGCACTGGGCCAGGGACAGACTAATTTGCATACAGCCAGGTTCTGAAACTGGGATGGTGCAATGAGCTAAAAAACGGTGTTGGATCTAGCCCTGATCTCTTGACTGGGTGAGAGTACTCTGCTTAATTCAGAGACTCTGTCCATCACCACCCCTTGTTGTAAATTAAAAAGTTAGTGGCATCCATCAGTGAATTTGTGTGGTGTACCTCTCCTGTCCAGAAAGGGGTTGTAGGAACATTTTTGCTTGGTGACTCACACTTTTTGCTAGACATTATTGCTGTTTTTTTACTCTGCACTGGGACTCTGATAACAAAACACCAGTGAATGTTTTTGCCCCCTCAAACATATTGAAAATGACTCTACTCCTATTTGGCACATTTACTAACTATAAGGTCCTAGTATTTGGTGCAAAAGTGACCTTATGGCCTGTAAGTTAAATGTGACTAGTGGACTGCAGCACATATTGTGTTTTTCTGGTGGAGAGTAGGCTTTGTTCTGTGCTGCATAAAGGGGAGTGAGTTCAAGAGCTTAGCTACAGTCACCCAACCTAAGCTGTTAGAATCTGGGTACTACAAGAAATCTGTCAGAGCTGAGCTGGTAGAGCTGGAATGTACTGTGTAAATACACCGGAGTCTTGCCATGTGAAGATTTAATGACCAAGCATAACGCCTTATAGCCTAATTGCTTGGCAAGTGGGAGGCAAAGCAGATTATGAAGCTTTAGAAGACGAAGAATGCGCAGTTCGAGATAGTGCTACCTCATCTGCAACAAACTCACAATGCAATCTGGAAAGCCTAGAAATAGTGCATCACAGTAGTCTAACCAGCTAATATGAACAGACTGCGTGAAAGCTGGTAGAGTTGAGCGAGATAGAGAAGGGACAATTTTCGAGAGAAGGTGTAGCAATTTGAAACAAGAGGTCAGTGCACCCACTTTCTGTGTTAGTGCCATGCCTTGTTCGAATGCGCTCCCAGATTCTTAATCTGGGGTGCTGTTGCAGAAGCCATTCCTAGATAGTGATATCAAAACTCAGAAGGTGATAGGGTGAGAGCCTAGTAGCCTTGAATATTGAGTATCTCTGACAAGTTATAGTGTTTTAAATTTTTTAAATGTATTTTATTGGTTTTCTTCAAACATTCAACTGCAAGACACAGCAAGGCTATGCTACATCACAAATAGTGCACTATGTTAACAGGTGACCAATGACAGCAGTGTCGAACGGAACTGTATTCCTGAACATCAGTTTGCAAGTTTAACATCACCACAAGCTATGTCCCAGACGTGGTTATATATTCAATTAGTGCTGCCCTCAGGGGCAACGCCCCGTTGTTATGGATAACAAATGCATTCAAAGTACAAGCACTGTGATCTACAACTCTCTTGCTAAGTTCTGTATGTTTTCAATCTGGTGTGTTATCCTTATTTACAGAGGTGTGTGTTTGTAGGTAGTATATAATTCCCAGATGTTTTTGGGTCTATTGCATGGGGAGAGCAGTTCACAGAATAGTTCTGTCTGCGTGCTGCAATATGTCATGTCCCCTTTCCAGTGCGAGAGAGTGGGAAGGGGACCGGGGGACCAATTAATCGCCACCCTTAGCAATCAGCATTCCCATGTCAATTAAAGTCCTTTGGGCTTTGGCTTAGAATAGCCCAATAATGCCAGTAGTGGATCAGGCTCCAGAGTTAGTTTGTGATGCCGCTTAATTCTTTAAATACAGATACCCAAAATGCTGCTATGCCAGGACATGCCCAGGCTAGATAGAGGAAGTCAGCCAATTGCGTGTGGCAGCGAGCACACGCCCCACTTTTGCGTAGCCCATATCTGTGCAGCCTGTCAGGAGTATAATACAATAATTTCAAGTGTACTAGCCGGTGTCTACGATTAAGTGAGATGCGCTTAGTGCTGGTACAGCAGTAGGTCCACATGGCGTCATCTATTTCTATAGCCAAATCTCGCTGCCATGCTAAGCGGGTCTTAGTGTAGTGATTCGCTCTGTATGCTAGGGATATGCTGTAAAGATTGGCTACCATGCGCTTTGTGGATGATGTACGAATAATGTACATTAAAGCCAATAGCTCCCGGGGCTCAAGATATTCATATTCTAGTAATTATCGCAACGCCGTGCGGGTTCTATGGAATTGAAATTGTGTCACGGTGGTAGACTCCGGGTCTGTGGTGCAAATGTCATCCCAAACCTTGGTGACTCCCCCCTCGAATAAGTCCCCAACTGTGTGTACCCCCAAACTATTAAGTGCAAGTGTGACTCCTTTTTCTTTGCAAGGTGTTAGCCAAATGCACCATTCTATGTGGGCCTTCGGCGAGTACTAGATCGCACCAACTTGCTGCTTCAGTAGATGGTGCCAGGAGATGATTGAGTCTAGTATGCATGTTCTCCGATCCACAGCCTGAAACAACATAGCAGGCATTGGAAGCGGTGCGGCAACCTCAGATTCGATTCAGAGATGTGGTATATCTGGGGTCCCATGTATCCAGTAGTGAGCGTGCGTGCAAGTGTGTTCTGTAATATAAATCAAAATCTGGTGCACCCAGACCTCTCATAGAATAAGGTAAAACCAGTACTTGCCATTTGACATGCGGTTGTTTACCAGCCCATGCTAATCTAACCATTAGTGTCGTGAGGCGGTGAAAGAAGGCCCGTGATAACACCATGGGAATATTGGTAAATAAAAATAGTATCCGCGGCAGCACCACCATTTTCATGCTGGATATTCTACCTAGCAGGGACAGTGGTAGCTTAATCCATCTCTCCATGTCGTCTTCTAACTTGCTAAAGGTCGTCCCATAATTGTCCCTGAATACTGTCTGGGAGTCCGTGTGCATTTTTATGCCCAAATAACGTACTGCATCTGTAGTCCACAAGAGACGGTAATCTAGATCAAACCGAGGAGTATTCGGAGTAAGAGGAAAGATGATAGACTTTGGCCAGTTCACGTCGAGGCCAGACAGTGCCCCGAAGTGAACCACTTCATGAAGCACTGCCGAGAGGTTCGTCTCAGGATGCCGGATGTAAAGGAGTGTATCATCTGCATATGTGGAGACTATTATTTTATTGTGTGGAAAGCTTATTCCTCGAGATTGATGATATTCCCGTAGCGCTCACGTCAGTGGTTCTGCCACTAAGGCGTAAAGTTAGGGCGACAAGGGGCAACCCTGCACCGTGCCCCTGGATATGTGAATCGAGTCTGTAACTATGTTGCCTAGTTTTATTCTGGCCATGGGTTTACTGTATAGTTGGAGGAAGACAGTTCCCTCTCCCATCCTAGTCAGCACATGAGACATAAATGGCCATTCTAAGGAATCAAATGCCTTCTCTATATCTAGGAAGACTGCCAGTTTCTGGGTTGATATGCTGCAGGGCGCCAAAACGGTGCGTAAGTTATGAGTGAGGTTCCTACCAGGGACAAACCCTGCTTGTTCCGGTGCGACCAAAATTGGAACCAGTGGGACTAGACTGTTAGCAAGAATCTTAGCAAACAGCTTGGTATCCACATTGAGCAGGACAATGGACGATACGAGGCGCAGTCCTCCTAGGGTTTACCAGGTTTATGAAGAGCCACTATCACAGCTTCTGACATAGTGGGTGGTATATTCCCGGTGACACATATGTCATCAAAGAGCGCAGCTAGCTGCGGAAACAATAGGTCAATAAAGGTCCTATAGAATGTAATAGTGAGGCCATCAGATCCCGGAGCACGCCCTGCATGCTTGCCAGACAGTGCTAGTAGTATTTTGTCCCTCTCTATTGGTCTCATTAGGAATTCCCTATGTAAGTTAGTTAGTCACGGTAATTTGATGTGTGCCAAATAATCAATGATATCCTCGTCTGCAGCGACGTTTCGGGAGGCATACAGTACAGAGTAGTATTGGTGAAATCTATCCGCTACCTCCTCGTCATCCGAAAAGAGCGTGCCCTCTTCAATTCTAATCTCCACAATATGCGTTGCCTCCCTATGTTTCTTGAGTAACTGTGCTAACACTGTTCCTGGCCTTTCGCTCTCGCCGTATGCCCTAGCTGTGATGTATTTGCCCAGATGCTTAACCTCGTCATCAGCCACCGCGTGATAATCTCCCAGTAGCTCAGCAAGCTCCCTCTCTAACGTTTCGCCTGCATCCAACAGTATGGGTCGTTCTAGGATCTTAATCTTCTCCTCTAAATCTGTTAGTCGGTTGCGTATGGAGCGAAGAACCCCCGACTGCTTTGAAATGATGATCCCCGGATGTAAACTTTAAAGGATTCCCTGACAACTTGATAGTTATCCACAGAGCCCACATTTTTCTCAAAACATATCTCTATAGCCTCTGCTAGTTCATCCTCCAATACTGCATCTAGTAGAGAGTAAGGCGGGAACCGCCAGGAGAATGGGGGGATGCGCCATCAGTGATGTCATCAGTGATGTCATTTGAGATGTCATCAGTGATGTCACTGACCATGTCATGAATGATCTAATATGTGACATCATCAGCAGTGGATTGCGGGTGCGCGAAATATAGTTAGTACAACTAACTATATAGGAGCAATTTCATTGGTTTTGTATGAGTAAAATGTCCAGCTAACTATAACACCACTAAAACTTATAGTTTTTTCAGTGAATTTCAAAGGTTTTTTAAAAACGAATTCCTAACTATATAACTCCTGAAACCTATGGTTTTTTCAGTGAATTTCAAAGGTTTTTTTAAATGCTAATTCCTAACTATATAAGGCCTGAAACCTATGGTTTTTTCAGTAATTTTCAAAGGTTTTTTAAATGCTAATTCCTAACTATATAAGGCCTGAAACCTATGGTTTTTTCAGTGTTTTTTCTAAAACAATTGATTGGTTAACTGGCTTATTAATTGTATCTTAGTGAATAAATATATGAGCGAGTAATGTTTAAATATTTAAATATATGCATGAGTGATGTAATATGTGACGTCATCAGCAGTGCATTGCAGACGTGCAAGTTATAGTGAGTCCAACTAACTATAACGTGGGAATTGCAATGGTTTTATGCGAGTAAAATTTCCAGCTAACTATAACTGATGTGAAACCTATGGTTTTTTCAGTGAATTTCAAAGGTTTTTTAAATGCTAATTCCTAACTATAACTGGTGTGTAACCTATGGTTTTTTCAGTGAATATATATATATATATATAAAATTTCTATGGCAAAATGAAACCCCTCATTTTGTTCCTTTTCAAATTAAATGTATTAAGTGTTACCACTTTATTCCAATCAAGATGACTTCAGGTGTGCTATACTTTTGTCATAAGTAAGACTGTTAGCGTTCTAGTTGTTCTTTAGAACACTCTGGGACAGTCTGTCATTGGGCTATAGTTGGGCTACATCTGGCTGATATTTGGGCTACATTTGGGCTCTTTTGTCTCTGGTGGCCATCTTGGGAGACTGCATATCAGAATTATTTTAATGAAATATAAGAGGATTTGAGAAGTCACTCAAAATGTGCCCTAATTTTTCTTTCTTCAGCACTAATCATAATTTCTATGGCAAAATGAACCCCCTCATTTTGTTCCTTTGAAAATTAAATGTTGTAAGTGTTAACACTTTATTCCAATCAAGATGACTTCAGGTGTGCCATACTTTTGTCATAAGTAAGACTGTTAGCGCTCTAGTTGTTCTTTAGAACACTCTGGGACATTCTGTCATTGGGCTATAGTTGGGCTACATCTGGCTGATATTTGGGCTACATTAGTTTTTTTGTCTCTGGTGGCCATCTTTGGGCTACATTGGGCTACATTGGGCTACATTTGGGCTCTAACATATATATAGCCCAATGTAGCCCAATATATATTTTTTCAAAGTTAATTTTCGTAAAAACCACTGGAGCACATATCTTGAGACATAGCAAAGGCACATCGGGCTACCAGTCCCTACAATTTTGCCAAGTTTGGTGGAAAACCATTCAGCCGTTCGGGCTAAAGGTGAGTCCAACCGCCCTATGGAAATTAACATGGGGAAAACACGTTTTGGGACCCCCCTTTTATCTCGGCCCCTGCTTGACGAATCCCCCCCAAACTTTCAGGGAAGGAGCGGAGCGTCGCGAGGCAAAGTTAAGGAAAATTTCAGGAAGAGTCCTCAACCAGCGCCAAAGTTATTCCCAATAGAATGTTGCGATTTCCCTATGGAAAACAATCCTAACTATATATATCTACTGGCTATCGCCAGTAGGTAATATATATATATATATATATATATATATTCACTGAAAAAACCATAGGTTATAGACCATATATAGTTAGGAATTAGCATTTAAAAAACCTTATTTTACTCACACAAAACCATTGAAATTCCATATATAGTTAGTTGCACTAACTATATATCGCGCACCCGCAATCCACTGCTGATGATGTCACATATTACATCATTCATGACATGGTCAGTGACATCACTGATGACATCACTGATGACATCTCAAATGACATCACTGATGACATCATCCAGTGACTGTGTGTTTCTGTAAAGTTTAAATATGTTTTACATATTGAAGAATGAGTAGATGTAGAAGTGTCTGGATGAAGGATTTAGTAGGTGCGTGACTGACTGTATGAGTGAGTGATTAAATGTGTCTCACTGAGTGCATGGGTTAGTGACTAAACTGTCTTAATTTGTGCATCATTATGTCTGTTGTTCTGTAAACTGCTGCATGTGTTGATCAGTAGCTATATGAGTAACTATATGGGTTATTGATTGATTGCCCAAGTATTTGTATGGGAGACTGAGTGTGTGTGTGGCTGGCTGGGAGGTGTGTGACTCTGTGCAGATCAATGTGTACTTGTATCAATGATTGTATAAGAGAGTAATTATGTGTTAGTATATGTTTCAAAATGTAAGGTGCTCTATGTTTAACTGTATAGATTAGAAAATGGAAGTGTGATTGATTCTTTACAGGACTGACTAGGTGTGTGAGTAACTCCATGGATGAGTGACAGAGTGTGAGAGTCTGTATAGGTGTATGAGTGCATATGATAGTGTTGTAAAGATGAGTGATTGTATGTATGAATGATTGTATGGGTAAATGAGTGAATGTGTGTGTAAACATAGGAATCACTGAGTGCGTATGTAGTAACTAGTATTGGTGTGTCAATGGTTTCAAAAATTATACTCTGTATTTAACACTGGGTGTAACAGAGGTTATATTAAAGTGTGAGGAGATGCATTGTATTGTCACATGAATGATATCATCAGTGATGTGGTCATTGATGTCAAATGAGATGTCATCAGTGATGTCATTTGAGATGTCATTTGAGATGTCATCAGTGATGTCATCAGTGATGTCACTGACCATGTCATGAATGATGTAATATGTGACATCATCAGCAGTGGATTGCGGGTGCGCGATATATAGTTAGTGCAACTAACTATATATGGAATTTCAATGGTTTTGTGTGAGTAAAATAAGGTTTTTTAAATGCTAATTCCTAACTATATATGGTCTATAACCTATGGTTTTTTCAGTGAATTTTCAAGGTTTTGTAAATGCTAATTCCTAACTATATATGGTCTATAACCTATGGTTTTTTCAGTGAATTTTCAAGGTTTTGTAAATGCTAATTCCTAACTATATATGGTCTATAACCTATGGTTTTTTCAGTGAATTTCAATGGTTTTTTAATAGCAAATATCATAAGCTGTCGAATGTCAAGTACGTGGTAAGTAAAAACATTTTCGTGTTTATGCACACTGATCTGCTTTGAATGCTGCCCCCCACCCCTCATTTCTATTAGGAGTACTCTCTCTTTGCAGATAGTGAAGGGTAGTTAACGCAGCCCTTTGCCCCCTTTGTAATCCGTCGTGCCTGCTTCTCTCTCCATTTGATTGATTGTTCTCTTTGGTTCATTCTCTATTTACAAACAAGCACAGAGTCGCAATACTCTGTTTAGTCTTTGAAGATACCGAAAAATCGTGTAAAAAAACAAAAGGAATCGAGCAAAATCAGTAGGCCACTAATGGGATCTCTTTTTGACCTCGCTAAAATAGAAACATTAGGAACAACCTGTTGAAAATAGCAATGCGTATGTATATAAGCGGCGTTCATTTGTGTTCACAGTACCCCTTGTTGATTGTTTCAATCGAGCATTGAATTGTTCGAAGTTAATTCTCTTAAGGATCTTCTCTACCTGCAAACGAGGAAGAATAGGAATATTCTCTCTCCCTTTGCAGATAGTGAAGGGTAGGTAACGCAAGCCTTTAACACGTCGTACCTATTTCATTCCTCATTGATTGATTGATTGTCCGAACATTGACTGTTTGGGAATTAGTTCTTTTTGGAGGTATTCCCTGTTTGCAAATAAACGTAGGAAAATCTTTGCAAGTACTGAAAGGGTACGTAATGCGGACCGTTCTCCCCCGTTGTAATCTGTCATGCCTATCTACTCCCCACTGATTGATGCACCTTTTTCACCCGGACCATTTACTAGAGATACGTCATCTGGCCCGACCAGAGAGCACCCCTAGTGAAAAGGACATATGCAATAATAACGAAGTGATCACTGTATCCTGTTAACAGAAACTTTACCATGAAACAACCTGGAAAGAAAAAAATAGGAAAACGAAAATCAGTAGGCCACTGATGAACATGAACTTTTATTAAACAACGAACAAAGAAACGATAACATAACGTAATGATAAAACCTATTAATGTCCTAGAAACAAGAAAACGTTAAAATATGCCAGTGGTGAGAGACCAGAAAAACAGTAAGAGAAACCAAATCACCCCTCGCTGTCCCACCGCCTGCCACGCCAAAAAAATCGATAGACTAGGGAAAATGCAAGTCAGTAGAACATCCACCCCCACTCTGGAAACTTCCAAGGTGGGGCAGGGTTCCGGCTACGCCCAGCCGGGAGCAGCCCATATAAGGCAGGTCCTGCTGCCACGCCTCGGCCAGGAGATCCTAACGTAGGGTGTAGCCGGAGGAGAGGCCGAGGCCAGCGGGACCCGGCCAGGGGATTGCCTTTACAACGCTGAACAGTTGCAGGGGGGGGGGAATGTCTCCTCGACCCTCCCCTCTCTCTCCCAGTCCGGCCGCGGTGGCCCTTGAGAGTTGCAGGTAGTCCCGCCACATGCTCTTCCGGTCCGACCACCAACGGTCGGGGGGCCGAGGCCGACGGGATCCGGCTGCAGCCGATAAACCAAGAAACCCGTTCATGGGGCCAGAGCCAGGGGCGTCCGGCCGACATCCACCGGAAGCCCGGCCCGAAGACGGACGGGACACTTCTTTCTTTTATAATGGCTGCGACAACACTGGGGGGGGATGTCTTGCACATGCCTCCGACCCCCCCCCCCTCGTCCTCATCGCCTGGTCCGGCCATAACAAATCTCAAGCGAGACGCCGTGGGGTGCACTGGGAGGGAGAGACGGTGCGAACAGGCCTCTCCCGCCTCCCCAGGTGGAGGCTTCCCAGCTGCACCCTCAGCGCTCCAGGCGCCCGGAAAAGGGTTCTTCCACTGTGGCCATGCTGCAACGTCTCGCCCGGCAGGGTGGAGCCCGTCCGCTCATGTGACCCCGCGATCGCCGGTAGCTGCCGAACTCTCAAAATGGCGGTCGACCTGGCAAGAGCGGGCCCAGCATAAAGAAATGGCCCGGTCACTGGTTGACTCCACCACCGTAGTCCTCCACGACCTTGAAGATTCTAGAGGAGCCGCGGGAGTCTCCGACCCCCGATGGGGAATGACTGCCATGATCGCCCGTGGAGTGACGAAACTGTATCCGCGGGACGTCGGCGCTCCCATGCTGGCGCCAGCCTCACTTTGAATTACTAGAATCCTGCAGACCTCACTTCCGGTGAAAGCACAGTGTGACCCGGTAGGAAAAATTATTGCACCCCCTCCCCTTTTTGACTGATAGTTCAAACCACCGATCCTTTCCTTTGCCCTTTTAACGGAACTTTGGACTGCCTCCCCCTCTTTTACATTTTCTAGAGAAAACAAAACATTAACCACTACATTAGCATAGCAGTTGACACCAGAACTGTTTTCAAATTGAAAACCAACAACATCTTCAACAGAATCCTTTTTGTTTCTGCTGTGACCCTGCTACAGCACAGGCATTGTCCCCAGCAGTAATTCTGCAATGCCGGTAAGAATAGCTGTGGTGCCTACTGGACTCACTCACCCCCGCGGCGCCCCACGCCGTTTTTTGCTGGGCGGCAACTTACTAGACATCACTTTCGTGCCATCTAGATTTCAGCGCGTTCTGCTGCCTTGGAACTATTCGCACAACAGACCGCTACTGACAAGAATATTTCATTATTGGTGCTGTCAATTTCAATAAATCTATTGGATAATTCAAAAGAAATTGCCACGGTCTCTTCGTTGTTTAAATGTTTTTACTGTTTTTGTTTTCTTGTATATATTTATATGTTATTAAAGTTTTATATTCCTACTACTTTGTTGGAGTGCTATATATTTTTAATGTGACACATAATTGTAAAAACTTTGATGTACAAAGAGTCATTCCTGGAATCTTCCGCTTCAGGCTCGGTCCCCTCCCCAATCACAATACAGGATGGTTTTCAGATAGTAGGAACACGTGTGGTGTGACGGATCTCATCGGGTGTGGGCCTTGATCTACTATAACTCCTTTGAAGAGGGGTGATTCTTTACAGCTGGGGCCATAAACTACATCTGCAGGGCTAGCTGATAGCCTGGACAATCGGACACAGAGAAAGAGGAGTGTCAGAGGGTGCGGTAGTGAATAGGGCGAAAGGGAGGTGTCGGGCGGGCACAGAGTGTGATTCTCAGGGAAGAGCAGCGCAGATGGGGGGAGGTTTATTCCCCATGCATAAGACAGAGAGCGGTGGTGACCAGTGCCTGGGGAAGATGCTTGCGTGGGTGAGGAGCCATGCTACGAATCGACAGCGTGCTGAGAGTGGGTCTGGTCAAGACATCTAAAATGGCTGCCGTGCACGACAAAAGTGTGGCATTTCAAAAAAGGCAAGATGGCGCAGACAATGTTTTTCAACACTTCCTCATTTCCTTCGAATCGAACGTTAACAGACGTTGGGGCATATTACCAAAGTTAAGCGATATTTATCGCTAACGATGCTTACCAACCAATTTTTTACCACTAAGCATCGTCAGAAATTATCGAAGATAAACCTTGCTATTATCAAGGTTTATCGCAAATGCGATAATAAACGGCCGCAATGCATGAATATCGCTAAAAACTCAGCGATATTCATGCATTACCGAGCTAATGCTCTTAGCCATGTTATCCACCTCCCATTGGATAACATGGCTAAGAACTGCTCAGGGCAGGTGTTACTTTTTGGAGATATTCGCGCTTAGCACGAATATCTCCAAAAGTTGGTAATAGGAGATAGATATCTTGCATGTTGTAATGCAAGTTATTGTGGTATATGGAACTCATACCATAATCTCTCAGGAAAGCAGAAACTGATCCTTTTGGGACCGCCTAAAAAGGCCTAGGGGGTGAGGAGTACTCTACTTTGCCCCCTTTTCACGTTCCGAACTATTTTATTTTACTCTCTTCTGTAATTACACAAAATAGCAGCGATAAGATGCATCGGAGACACACAGTGAGAGAAAGGAGGCCGGAGATGAAGAAGAGATGTCAAATACACATTGGAGATAATATAGTGGCAGAAGGGAAGTAAATAGGAGTAAACTTACCATGTAACATAAAAATGTTGCACTCTATACTATAAGTCTCATTTTATACTACAATCACTTCGCTACAACCTCATAAATTAAAAATAAAAATGAATAATGTCTCAAACAATTTTTGATTTCTAAATATAAATTTATTCTTCAGAATTTTCTAAATTTGAAAGAACTAGTAACATGTCCTCATCAGCAATGTCCTCATTAAAAGTCTCCAATGATGATTCTTGTAACTCTATGGTCTCCAAACACTCGATAAATTCGCCATCAAGAGATTGATCAAAAAAATCATTCAAGTCATCTCCTCCTTGTGACAATATTTCATTATTGGTGCTGTCAATTTCAATCAATGTAGTGGAATCATTCAAGTCATCTCCTCGTGACAATATTTCATTATTGGTGCTCTCAATTTCAATCAATGTAGTGGAATCATTCAAGTCATCTCCTCCTTGTGACAATATTTCATTATTGGTGCTGTCCATTTCAATCAATCTAATGGAATCATACAAGTCATCTCCTCCTTGTGACAATATTTCATTATTGGTGCTCTCAATTTCAATCAATGTAGTGGAATCATTCAAGTCATCTCCTTGTGACAATATTTCATTCTTGGTGCTGTCCATTTCAATCAATCTAATGGAATCATACAAGTCATGTCCTCCTTGTGACAATATTTCATTATTGGTGCTCTCAATTTCAATCAATGTGTTGGACAATTCAAAAGAAATTGCCACGGTCTCTTCATTGTGAGCCATTTTATTTTGAAATTGCTTGCTGTAAATTGCAGAAAAAAATAATCACTTTCATTTATCGTTTTTAGTAATACATAATATAAAACTAACTTTATCAAGTATTTAGTATAACAGAAGGACTGCAAATAAATAACAGAAAACATTTTTCAAATTATCTTCAAGTGTACAACATAGTTCCCCTTACAAATTAACAACTCACCTTTTTAAAAGTAGCAGAAGTGTTAGTACTGTGTAAATCAAACACCAGAAATTCACCACCAAAAATTCCTCACAAATGTACCTCAGACAGTAGTATCACAAAATGGCTGTGGTTTCCTCTCATTTGACATATATACATAACCAATTAACTTTCATCACACACAAATACAAAACCAAAGTAACATTTTAATTGGTTCTAAATTTCAACACTTTCAAATGTGTTTTCCCCATGCAATTTTCCATAGGACATTTACATACGTCTACAGCCTGAATGGCTGAACGGAATTACACCAAACTTGGCAAAATGGTACATCAAACCTAAGAGGTCAGGAAGGATCTACTATGCCCCCTTATGGTCATTTCCCCCTTCGCTTTGGCCTCCTCTTGTCTCTCAATCCTACCGAGAGACAAGATGGCGGCCGCTACGGACTGTTTGGAATGTTGACAGACGCCGGAGAACCAATCAGCTTCGCAAAGCTCCGTAACGCGAAAAGTACGCGAAGCGGAGCGCTGTTACAGATATATATCTTTTTTTGAACGTTAATTTCTCAAAATCCACTGGAGCACATATATTGAGACCTAGCAAAGGCACATCGGGCTACCAGTCCCTAATATTTTGCCAAGTTTCGTGCAAATCCATTCAGCCGTTCGATTATTATTATTTTGGGGTTTTTTTGCCCCGCGGGGCCCTTTTAAAACCTCCACATCAAACCTAGGGGGTCAGCGAGGATCTACTATGCCCCCTTATAGTTATTTCCCCCTTTGTTTTGACCTCCTCTTGTCTCTCGATCCTACCGAGAGACAAGATGGCGGCCGCTACGGACTTTTTGGAATGTTGACAGACGCCGGAGAACCAATCAGCTTCGCTTCACAAAGCTCCGTTGCGCGTAAAGTACGCGTCCTGGGACGCTGCCAGGTCTGCTGTTACAGATATATATCTTTTTTTAAACGTTAATTTCTCAAAATCCACTGGAGCACATATATTGAGACCTACAAAAGGCACATCGGGCTACCAGTCCCTACAATTTTGCCAAGTTTCGTGCAAATCCATTCAGCCGTTCGGGCTAAAAGTGAGGCCAACCGCCCTATGGAAAACTCAATGTTAAAAACACGTTTTGGGACCCCCCTTTTTTCTCGGCCCCCCCTTGACGAACCCCCCCCAAATTTTCAAGGGCTGCTCAGAAACAAAATGTGCCATTTTCCTGAAAATTTCAGCCAATTCCGTCCACAAACGCCAAAGTTATTAGACATAGAATTTTCAAAAATCCCATAGAGAAAAATCCTAACTATATATACCTACTGGCGACCGCCAGTAGGTAATATATATATATATATATATATATATATATATATATATATATATATATATATATATATATATGTATATATGTATCTAAATATATATTCATTATATCTATATTTCTATATACGTTAATTTATATATTCGCGCACACATATATATTTGATGATGCAAAATAGACACGGATGAGCCCCATGAAGAACTTTGAAGGTATTTGTAGCGGCTTTTAAAGCACACTCTGAAGAGAAAAAATGGGTGTGACAAATCACAAAAATTACAAAAGATAGACACCATTTTTTTTAGAAACGTCTATTTGCAGCTAGAATAGATGTACAACCCTTGGGAAGGAAGGATGTTGAAGAGTGGAAGATATTGCCAGATGGAGGGGCAGACATGCTTGTTGGATTTCAATCCACATGGAATCCCTCAGGCTGAGTTTCACAACTTGCACCACATTAGTAGCTTTTTCACAGGGTTTTCTTTCGCTAATGTTATGCTCCTATTCATATAGCGCCAGATGGACTCGATTTGGAGACTTGATTTAAAGAAAAGCTAATCGTGGCTAGAAGTCCACAAGATATGCTCTATGTAAACGAAGTTCCATGAACGTTTAAAGTAGCTCAGCCTTCGACCTCGTTCCTTTAAGTGGTCAAGGAACTCCTCGGTGACACGCAATATCCTTATAACATATGTACTTTATCGCATATATGATATGTTTTATTTAGAGCAAAATGACACCTAAAGATCATCATTCGCTCTAACCATTGAGAAGTATTGCTGCCTTATTCACATGACATTTTCAGCCCTGATTGCACCCTGCAGTGAGTAAAGTGTGATATCTGTTTCTCATGGAGATATGGGAGGGGTTTTGTTATTGCTTAGCCTATTACAACAAATGTGCCCATATTTGAACACTACCATTAAATCACACTGCAGTAAAATCTTCATAGTCGTTTTGGTTTACAACTGTTCCTTGACCAAATATAAAGGTTCATATTAAAAGTACACTTTTTAAAGTATGTTTTAACAAACTGCCCACGGCAATGACAGCTTTCAGAGTTTTCACATAAAAAACAAGATCAACAGCTATCTCAATTTGCTTAAAACTCGCTGGCTTACAACAGGGCTTCTGTAATTTCTCAATTATGGAACATGGGAGGAATAATGATAAATGCGTCTGTTCCTCAGTTTTTTAATTTGTCCTGCTACATTTAAGTCTTTCTCTGATTTAATTTTCATACAATCTAATTGTTTGCCCAGCACTCAATAACATCAGTCTTCTTCTAGTCCCAGGACAGGGAACATTTAACAAATATTCAGAGACCCCATAGACAACCTTATATGTGACTAAATGTAATAATTTTGTTTTATTCATGTTACAAGTTTTGTCAGCTTGGAATGAATACTCAAATTACTTTTCTTTTCAATCGAGTTTTCGAAACACATCACCACATTTTAAAAAACTCCTTTATCATAAAGGTAAATATACATTGTGCAGCGTTCTCTTGATGTGACTCTAGTTCCAGTAGCCCAGGTGTTTTTGCAAGCCAAGAAATCCGTGAGACAGATTGATGTTACCTATGGCATTTTCCACATCAAGTAAGGACGCAAAAAAGTATTTTCTCATTTTCCTACTTCAAATTTCAGCGCTATTGAGCCCATTTTTAATCTCAGGGTCTCATCTCCTGCAGCAACAGGAAAATGCATTTTTACATTTCCTTTAATTAGTAGTTAAGGTACATGCATCAGCTTCCTCATCATAATCTAGAAGGCAATATTTCCTCATATTATTAGTGTTAAGATACCAAGGGCCCGATGTAGGTAAATCTTTTTTACCACTTCTTAAATACCAACTTCATACCGAATAGGTGTTTAAGAAGTGGTAAAAAAGAGGAGGGCAGATGTAGGTAATTAATTACCGAATCGGAAGGAATCGGTATTTACCGATTCGGTAAATACCGAATCGGTAACGCCCATTGATTCCTATGGGCATTGAAGCCCATAGGAATCAATGGGCATTACCGAATCGGTATTTATCACATCGGTAAATACCGAATTTTGCAAGAGTGCAGGGGGTGTCACTTTGACACCCTCTGGCACCCCAATTACAGGCATGTGTGCCATGTGACACACAGACATGCCCTTAGGGCATGTCTGTGTGCCACATGGCACAGGTGTGCATGCACAGATGTGCATGCACACCTGGATTCGGTATTTCACCACCCAATTGGATTGGGTGGTAAAATACCGACTCCTAAAGGCCTGTGGCACTGTTTGCAGTGCCACCTACATGTGAGATTTACCGAATCGGTAAAATTACCGATTCGGTATTTTACAGAATCTGTAAATTTACCGATTCTGTAAAAAATGTCCCCTACATCTCAATGACCCAATTACCGGTCGGTAACGGCCGAATTTGGCCATTACCGACCGGTAATGGCCACCTACATCGGGCCCTATGAGTCCTATTTACAAGGTGGATTGCGTCGCTCTTGCACCACGCAATGTGGTACAAGAGCGACGCAATCCTTATTTCTGATTTATGAAACCACCCAAGGCCACTTTGAGTGGGTCTGAGTGGCTCCATAAATCTAGAGTAAAGCAACGAACGGCAAATTGCTGTGTTGCCTTACTCTGCCCTGTGAAGGTGTTTCATGGGCTTTGAGAGGGTGTTCCCACGCAACTCCCATGGTTTTTGATGCATTCCCATACTTACCAGAACTGGTAAGCCTGGAGGGGCGCCAAAAAGATACCCCGTCTCAGGAGAGGTGTAAAGAGGAGAAATATATTTCTCCTCTTTACTTCCTCTCTCTATATTTGCTGCATTCTGCAGCACTCATAAAAAGAGGAATATGCCTTTCAGGATTGTTTTTGTGCAAAAAGGTGTCCCTTCCTGCACAAAAACAATCCTGCATGCAATGCAAGCACCCTCGCACCATGGTGCAAGGCTGATAGCGTGGACGCTAGGCTGTCAAAAGGGCGCTAGCACAGAGGAAAAACAGTTGGCAGGGTATGCCCAGACGTGGGTCCCTTGCTTACTTTGCCAGTGGATTCAAGCTAGCCTGGCTGATGACAGGTGTTAGCCAGAAACCGGTCCCAGGATGCTTTTTTCTGGTCCAGTGAAGACATGGCTTGGCAGTTCGGGCTGGACTGTTCCCACGAGGCACAGGGTCAAGACTGATTTGCATTTGGCTGTGTGTGAACTGGGGTGGCAAGGTGAGCTAAAGAACGATGATGGATTCAACCCAGATCCGTGACTGGGGATGAGTGTCTAAAAAGTTTCAGCACTCCGTCCATCATATCCTTGTGTTTGTTTAGCACTGAGGAAAAGGCAGGAATGCTCCATATTGCCTTAAATACAGCTCATTGATGTTCATTCTGTGCTCTATCTTAAAAGAGTTTTTCCTTCCCTGACACTCACCTGTGCTGGAGGTGCGCTCTCCCTGCCCCGGTCCACTGGGGCTCTTTGTGCCGTTTGTTGTGGAGGGCAGGGTGCCATCTTGGGTGAGTCCCGGATCCCAGCAGGACCGTAGGCAGCGGTCTAGCTGGGGGAGGGGCTTGGGCATAAATTGGCAGGCAGTGCGGGGCTTGACGCAGTAAAACGAGGGTGCTGGCAGCTCCTCGCTATCCACTCGTGTGTTGGGGGCAGACTGCAAGTTAGTCTTTGGTTTTGATTACTCTTCTGCTTCCACTCCCTGCTTACTAGCTGCTTTTTAACTTCACTGGTACATTTTTAAATTTTTAAATACTGTGCATGTGGAGGGCAGGGCGCCATCTTGGGTGAATCCCGGATCCCGGCAGGACCGTAGGCAGCGGTCTAGCTGGGGGAGGGGCTTGGGCATAAATTGCACATGTCAGCCCGGACGTGCAGCAGACACGCAGCAGACACGCAGCGGGCGCGCCGCCGGCACGCCGAAGTCCGCACCCCGGTAGCGACCAGCGGCAGCCATTCTGGTCGGTTAGTGCTGGATCTGACCTATAGGAAGTTAGTCTACACCCGCGATGACCTCTTAGCACTAAACGGTACTAGCTGTGGTGGGGGTACTCAGTAGGATGTTTGCCACAGCCCCCCAAGAGCCTGCCCGCTCTGTAAATTCCATTTTCACACCAATCTGACGCACCCCTCTACCTCTGACCCTGGAGAACCTATGATTCTGTCAGCCCTCATTGATGCGCGCTCAATGGTTAAGCATGCAGCAGATATCTATGAGTTACAGTCCGTTTACTTCTTCACGGAGACATGGCTCAATGAGTCTTGTGCCCCGGTAGTGGAGTTCGCAATTCCTAGGGGTTATAAAATTGTCAAAGGGGATCGAGGCAGCGGGAGAGGAGGGGGGACGGTAGTGATGTTTAGGGATACATGCTCTTTCACCAGCGCAGCCATAGGCAACTGGGAGGGAGGGGAGGCCTTGGACTTCGTCTGTACCCTTTCTCCCCACTTCACATTGGGTGGTACTCTGGTTTATTGTCCGCCGGGTCCTTCTGGAGTGTTCCTTAAGGCTTTAGATGATATCATTGTACCACGTGCCCTCCGCTACCCCAAGTTCCTCCTCCTTGGGAACTTCAACATTCATTTGGACACCCCGGCAGCTCGCGATGCAGGGTCATTTTTGGATTCCTTGGTCCTAGCGCAGTTGACTCAATACGGGAAATCGCCTTCCCATGTGGGCGGCCACCTTATTGATTATCCCATTAAGGTAGAGGAGTCTGAGCCTGAGACCTGGTCGCACCACCACTTCATCAGATTCTCTTGGTCCTCAGGCAGGCCTGTTAGAAGCCCGCCCCTGCCGCCCGATTTACACCCTGGGAAGATAAATCTTCCAGCTCTCTCGATGGCCCTACTTCAGTCCTGTCCAACCCCCGCCTTCGATCTAGAAGGGGAGGTGGATAGCTTCGATCGCAGGATCAGTCGGGGGGGTGAGCGCCAGTTCTAAAGCCACTCGAGGTCGCAACCGGCGTTCTCTCCCCTAGCAGCCCTGGTTCTATAATCAGCTCAGGGATCTGAAACAAGGTTGCAAAAAGCAGGAACATAATTGGCGTCAGAAGTATTGCCCGTCGGCCAAGAGGACATTGCACCTGGCTCAACTACATGGCCATTAGGTTAGCTAAAAGTAACTACTTCGCCGGGAGGATTGCGCTGGCTCAGAACAATAGTAAGGAAGTCTTTGCTATCGTAAGAGCTTTCTATCCCCCAGCGCAGAACAAAGGGTGCATCCTGTTTCACAACAATGGTGAGGAGATATCCACTTTTTTTGTGGACAAGATATTAAAGATTCAGGACAGTGTTGGCTCTCATCCTAGAATTGGGGAGCCTACTTCCCTAGGGTCCCCCTCCATTTCGTGTTCGGCCTCCCATCAGTTCACCTCATTTGCACCTGTAGCCAAGGCAGACATTCAGCCCATCCTTAGTTCCCTTAAGTCTGGCTCACCAGCCGATCCGTGCCCAGCACAGGTATTAGCTGGGGTAGCCAAGGAGGTCTGCATAGCAGTAGCTGACATCGTGAATCTCTCCCATCTGACTGCCTTGGTTCCAGCCCAATGGAAACAGGCTAAATTGCTTCCCCTTCTTAAAAAACCTTATCTGGACCCGGCGGTCCCCTCCAATTACCGGCAATTTCGCTACTACCTGCCCTGGCCAAGGTCTGCAAAAAAGTGGCTTTTTGGCAGCTTGAGACTTTTGTGGAATCCTGAGGTGCGTTGCATCCAGCTCAGTCGGGGTTCAGATCTGCCTATAGCACGGAGACTGCCCTGGTAGAGATGTCGGAGGCGATTAGGGAGTGTCTTGACTGGGGCGGTAGGGCGGCCTTGATTTTACTTGGCCTCTCTGCCACCTTCGATACAGTGCTTCACCAGCTTCTTCTGGCCGGGCTATCTGCTATTGGTATTTCTGGCCCGGTCTGGGAGTGGGCTAAATCTTTTTTGGATTCCCGCACGCAGCAGGTCTGCTTGGCCTCCTGCTCCTCCTCAGTCAGCAACCTTGCTACGGGGGTTCCGCAGGGTTCCACTTTGAGTCCCCTTCTATTCAATATCTACATAACCCCTCTGGTCTATCTAGCAGAGAAGCTGGGTGCAAAAGTGATAGCAGATGCTGACGATACTCAGCTGCTATTCACAAGGAAGGGCCCGGATCTGGACACTACCATCGCCCAGTCGTGCCTAGCATCAGTATTCTGCTGGTTAGCCCAGGCCTCTCTGAAGTGCAACGAGGATAAGTCTGAGGTTCTCCTGTATGGCCAGTTTCCCTCGGACTTCAGACAATCCCTATGGCCGCCTCAATTTCCTTGCCCGAGTTTTGTGGGTGGACCTGTAAATAATTTGGGGGTGTGGGTTAGCAAGGACCTTTGGTTCATCGACCACGTTAAAAAACTGACTGGGGTCTGCTTTGGCATCCTCAAAACACTCAGAAGGATCTTCCCCCTGCTCCCGAGAGTGGCCAAAGAGGCTGTTGCTCGTGCTCTAATCCCCTCGCGGCTAGACTATGCCAATGCTTTGTTCATAGGTCTACCTGGCTACCTGTTGCAAAAACTTCAAACGATAGAGAATGTCATGGCTAGACTCCTGTACAATGCCGCGAGTAGATCCAGTGCCAGGCAATATCTACGGTATCTGCACTGGCTGCCGGTGGCGCAGTGAGTACAGTTTAAAGCCATCACCATGGACATGGTCCTACCTATCTTAGGAAGCGCTTTGCCTTCTATGTGCTGAATCGCCCTCTATGATCTGCCTCCTACCACCAGATGATTGTCCCGCGCTTCCGCAGATTCCGTATGGTAGGCCAGTCTCTTTCTGTTAAAGCCGCTGAAGCCTGGAATTCGCTCCCTATGGATCTTCAGGTTATCCAAGAGTTTCATCTTTTTAAAAAACACCTGAAAACGCATTTGTTTAGTCTGACCATCTAACTAACTCCCCCCTCTGCCCCAGCCCGCCCGCGCCAGGACACTCTTGAGTATTAGTGCGCGTTACAAATCCTCTAAATCATATCATATCATATCATTCTCTGTCACACAGCGCAGCAAGGTGACTTGTTGTGGTGCACTGCATGACTATTTCGTAATTAAGCCCCAAGTGTAAATAATTGGAAACAAACTCACTCTCCCAGGTCAACTCCCTAGATAAGCAAAGCACAAAACCAGACTCAGGACCTGATTTCAAGTTTGGCATTAAGGGTATTGTGCCACTGACAAGGCATGAGTACACTGTCCACTAAATTGATGGCCAGTTGGATTTGGTGTTCTTGCTAACTCCATTGATAAAAGACCTATACAACAGTCCGTCAGAGTTGGAGCCCATTGGTCTAGGTGCATCCTACTGCCCACACTTTTTAGAGCCAATGGTTTAATGGGGTTTTTTTCAGTTCAGCACTGCAAGGAAAATCCTGGCAATCCCAAACTGAAAAGAAAATAGAAATGATGCCGCACCCTTGGTGAAAATTCCCAGGGTTAGCTGCTTGTTTTCTCAAAAACAAACTCCAGTTTTGGGAGCTTGAAAAAACAAAAAACTTTTCTCAAACATTGCCACTGCTCAGCAAACTTTCAATGCCTTCAGAGGTGTGTGACAGCGGCTACTCTGATGGCGCATAGATCCCTGCTGGGCCGGCAAAGGATTACAAAATATAGTGGGCTTTAGTACCTCCTACACCCTGATGTACATCGGGCCTCCTACCATTCAAATAAGGCCCTCTGTGTCCATTCGTATGACAATGCTTATGGGCACATCTCATTCCTTCATATATATCTTAAGAAATCAGAGCAGGTTATCAATAGGGCTAAAGGTTTTCCAATTAATAAGGATATTTGAGCATAAATACAGATTGAATACTTTTTTTCCCTTGTCTGTGTTTAAAAATAGAAACAGACACATACTGAAGAACAAGAGCCAGTCTTTTTTCAATTGATTTTGGCTGTAAAGACCTTTCCTCGCCTCTTCACAGCATACATTAAATACAAATGGGTGAGTCACAAGAACAAAAGAGTAGAGAAGTGTCCAAACCACTGCAAGGTGCGAGAATAGTCTATTACTGGGGGGGTTCTAAAAGTTGTTAATGAGGTCTATCTTTTCCTTGGAGGCAGCACCCCACCCTTCCCTCGTTCAGTCAGAGGCAGAGGACCTTTGAGGCAGGATGGGTTAGAGCGGCATCATGACTTTTAGTTTTGAATGCAGAGGGACCTTTTGAAACTCACCCATGAAACTTGACAAAGAAGCTTTAGGATTCTCTGCACCTGACTAAAATCAATGTGGCGCCTGCAGATAGTTTCAAGGAGGCCAGATGGGCTGGGCAGACACGTTAGTCAGAAAGTAGAATATTAGATGGTTTTAACGGTGGTCTCCCAAAAGTCATAATGGCACTTCTCTTTTTAGGTTCAGTAAAGGTTTTAGTAATTGTAAGCTAAGCTGAATCCCAGGTAGTAATGCCACAGAGCAGAGAGGCTTCACTTAGGAAAATGGGTCAAGTAAGCATTTAGATTAAGTACCAAAACGGTTAAATAGTCAGAAACACAACACAATAAAAATCTCACTCACATTTTTAAAAGTGGAGAATATGTATTAAACAAAATGTCTCCTAAATGACAAAATTACAATGAGAAGAACTGGATATATCTATTTCATATTTTATTTAGTGCATTATTACAATGTTTCAAATAGCGTTTCAACTTTCAATCAGTTTACAAGTACAAACCATGCATGTATTAAATCAACAAATGCTATTTACATACACCAACTACTCAAACAACCTGTTGTAAAAGAAAAGGTAATATTGAGTCAGCACCTTTTCCTCATGCACAATATCACATATTTTATAACCCCCCAACCACCCCGGGGCTAGGCACACACTTAAATATAGTTTGTGTCATGAATGCCAAGCCAGAGATCGCTTTGAGCCCTATACTACCTCTCAAGCCATCTGGTCAAAGGTTCCCAGATCTTTAAGCCTTTCAAACTGGACCGTGTGCCTCTTTTTGTATAGATGGCGTTTTCAAAGTTATAATTTGACACTAATTGGATCAGCCATTGGTGGTAACCTGGTGGGGATGGATCAAGCCAGGGTGAGGCTAGGCAGAGTTGGTATACCACTATGCCTGTGAAAACCGAATGCTCACCCGGCTTCCCTTGGATCTCCTGATCTACACCAAGACAAATCAGGGAGGTAGAAAGAAGAACATCCCTCCCTAACACTTCTTTAAAAAAGTTCGCGATCTCAAGTTTTAAGTTGCTTAATATGTCACAAACGGCAAACATGTGATTGAGATCCGCCTGGTAAAAAGAGCGTCGGGGGCAAAAAGTCCCCCTCCCTGTCCCCCATTTCGCAATCTTTTTCAGAGTATATATACAGCAAAAAGCAGGATTTATAATTCTGGCCTTGAAGCCGCGCCAGAATTAACAGACTTTCTGCTATCTCAGTTGAGAGGAAGAATAAGTCTTCGGAAATAATAATATCCTCTTTCGCTTCCTGGCCTGCGTTGCCAAATTATCCGGCATTAATGAGTTAAAAGAGTTACACATGGTTCCAATAGATGGTTGGTTCTTTCTGAAGTTGTCTATATTAGAGTTATTAATAAATCCTGATGGGCCGCTGCATTTCCTCCTTAAAAAATCGCGTACTTGCAAGTATTTACAGAAATCTTTCCAATCTAATTCGTATCTTTCTTTGAGATTTTCAAAAGAAGCTAAATCAGATAGGGAGTATTGATCTCTGAGTTTGGACAGGTCCTTGCTTTGCCACTTTTTGATTAATGAGTCTCTAAACATTTCGGCAGGTTAGGGTTGTTATAGATCGGTGTATAATGATTCAAGCGACCCAATCCTAGCATTTTGCGGTCCGATTTCATAGTTTTGAACCCGGCAGCAAGCGTTTTGAAGCGAACCTTCTTATAGTGGGAATCATTCAGAAACCTCCAGATCCATCCCCATGCATCTTTACCTATGAGTTCTATAGGTGTGGGTATATCTTCCAAAAGATTATCTTTTGGCTTATCCGAGAAAAGGGTGAGGTTGTACAAAAGAGTGGTTGCCAAATGATAAAGTCTAATGTTTGGAAGAGCTAGCCAACCCCTTTCCTTTGGTAGAGAATAATACTTATAAGCTCTTCTGGGATTTTCATAAGCCCAAATAAATTGTGAGAACACATCTTCGATCCTTTTCAGACAAATAGTACTAAATTCTAGCGGGATAGCTCTTATAAGGTACAAAAAGTTAGGAAAAAAAAGCATTTTAATTATATTGCATCTACCAATTATCGAAAGATGGAAATTATGTAATCAAGTTAATTTGGGTTTAATTTTATTGATCATGGGGTCAATATTACAGTCAACTATCTTTTCAACGTTGGCCATAACATCTACACCAAGGTACGTAACCTTTTCTCCCTGTCTAGTGTCGTCACCCATGCTGACATTCTTACAAATAATCTGGGTTTTAGATCGGTTAAGGGAGTATCCAGGTAAAAGTCCAAACCTACCTGCCTCTGCTTCAACCTCAGCCATAGATATTCCAGGATTAGCAGTTACCAAAGCAATATCGTCGGCATAGGCCAGTACTTTCGTTTCCCAGCCATGTGAAATAAAAGGGCTAATTTTTCGATTGTCTTCCAGCATTTGTACAAAATGGTCTATATACAGTGCAAACAAGAGAGGTGAACTCAGGCATCCCTGGCGGGTACCTCTAGTTATTTTAAAAGTGTCAGTTAATGCGCCATTTAAAAATTATTTTGCCATGGGTTGAAAATATAGCATCTTAAATGCCTGTATAAATCCCTGACCTATCCCAACCCTTGACAGGGTCTCTCATAAAAAAGGCCAGGAAACTCTGTCAAAAGCCTTCTCAGCATCAAGTCGAATAAGTGTTATTGGATCTCGAGAGATGTGAGCTGCATCAAACAGTGAAATAGTCCCAGTAATATGATCTACGGTGCCACGTCCGGGTATAAATCCATGTTGCCTAGGAGATATACATTTATGTATTCCCTCTGCTAATCGAACCGCTAATATTTTAGAATGCATTTTTCTGCCCGCATTTATCAGAGTGATAGGGCGATAAGAGGCTGAGTCTTACACAGATTTATGCTTTTTCAAGAAAATCATGATTTTAAACTGCGACCATGATTTCGGTGTTCTTCCCCCTTGAACATATGAGCGAATAGCTGGAACATAACCTCTTTTAGTTCAGTGGAAAAGATTTTATAGAATACAGCAGTAATATTGTCTAAACCTGTGGCTTTGCAGAGTGTCTATCCATTGAGGGGGCTCATCAAATTGAGCCTGGTCCTCTTGAAATAGTTGCACCGTTGGAGTTTGGTTAAGATGAGTAGTAATATCATTTAAATGAGATGTGGTTATTTCACGATAAGGATCTTGATAATAGGCAAGAACATCTTTACGAATGCCCTCTGGATCTGAGATTATTTCTTGTGTGGAGTCTTTTTCTGCAATAATGATGCTTCCTTCTTCAAAATTGCTAATCTATCTGCAGCTCTTTTGGCAATTAGCTCGATGAGAACGGATTTTGCTGACATTATTTTTGAAAACACATCCGCTGGGTCATCGCCATCCCTAAGAACACTAATGAAGTTTTCTTTTGCAACAGCCAAACATGTTTGCAGTTTATCCAGCAATTGATGCTTTTCTCTATTTAAGGAAAGCAAAAATCTCAGGGCCTCGCCTCTTATTGCTGCTTTTAGTGCATCCTAAACCACATCAATCCCTGTGCTGCCAAGATTATCCTTAATAAATTGTGGGATCCAGTGCCTCATGTGTTTGGAATACTCATCGTTTAAAAGCAGCCAGCTAGCCAAATCTCTATTAACCATTGTTACCCCTCTTATTTCCACCACTAAGGGGTTATGGTCTGCCACAGTACGTGGGGTCTTTTCTATTAAGCACTCGTGAAGAATACACTGAGATGCAAAAATAAAATCTAATCTCACCAGCTTGTTATGCGGGAAAGAATAAAAAGTGTGGCCAGAATCGTTAGGGTGTTGTGAATGCCAAATGTCAGTAAGTGCTTGTTAGCTGCCAAAGACCTTTGGTTTCTGACTGCTATAGATCCAATTTTTATCTAGAGTTATACTCTTGTTAGCTAGCACATTAATATTAATTCACTGCAGATAAATAAAGGTAGTGGCCACGCCGGCCACTCGGCCAATTCATTATTCAGAAAATCAAAAATTGCGGGGTTATCTGCGGTGCTACCATTTAAGGTATATACAGTGAATGAATCTCCATTTTCCCTTTGACATTCTGTGATGACCCACCTCCCAATTGAATCAGCTGATGTGCGTGTAAATTTAAGTGAACATTTTGAAGATAGTATTGCCACCCCCCGTATCCTGGCATTTTGTGTTGTGGCCCCTACTAATGTAAAACCAAGCGAGTCCAGAAGGTGAATCTGAGTTCTTTCAATATGCGTTTCCTGCAGGCATAGGATATCAGCTTTAAGTTGCCGAAGTGCTACGGCCGTATTTTGTCGTTTCTTAAGATCGTTAAGGCCACACACGTTAGTTGTTGCAAAAATTACTCCAATACCAATACTCAAAAATAAAAATATAAAAAATTCGAATTAACCCTCTCGGTGCCAACCCCTTCTCTCGCCCTGCCCCAACACCCATGGATCCCCCCCCACCAACCACTGAGGCAACCTGGTTTTGCAAGAGCCAGGTTGAGGACATCTGAGCAATCAGGGTAACGTGCCCCCACCGGTACAACCCCTTCCCCAAGCTACCCACTTTATCTACTCTAAATCAAGTTATAACCATTGACCTTGCTTGAATGTCCCCAATTTGAAGCCTTAAGACTTAAATAATGTAGTCCTTTGTCCTGTCTCTTCTTGGCTCTGAAATCATCGCAGTTAGGCTTGGTCCTGGACTTCGGAAGCAAAACTGCGCGTGACCCCATTGAAAATAATTTTTAGGCGAGCTGCAGTTTATAAATATACGGTTGCCCCAATTTGTTGAAAAGGGGCAAATAGTTCCATCTTCGCTCAGCTGTAGCATGGGCGAAAACAGGCCTGCTGAAAATGGTAACGCCTTTGAATTCCTTCTTGCTTGTGGGTCTTGCTAAGTCAAAAAGTGTCTGGCGTAAAAGAAAGTTGCCAAAATATACTAACATTGCGTTAGGGTATTGTGCTGAGGACGAAGGACTTTTGGAAAGTGTTAATGGGAAATGGTGAGCGTGCTGTATCTCCTTATCCCAGTCTCAGAACTGCAGCTCAGGAAATGCTCCTTGATCATATACGCCCTAAGATCACTTCCTTCTGCTCCTTCCGGAACCCCCAGAATGCGAAGATTACTCAATCTATTCTCCTGTTCCTTGATCTTCAACATTAAGGGGTCGATTAGGATGGCGGACGGAAATGGGTTCCGTCCGCCAAGGATGCGGCCAAGATACTCCCGACCGCTCCGCGGATAAACCGCCGTTGCGATTAGGATAATAATGTCATGATACTCCGTCTGCGGCGGGCGGAGTACATCAAACCCCATCTGCGGCGGACGGAGTACACCTGAGACCGCCGCAAGCGGACGGAACCTAAGAAAAACCATCCGCCGCGGACGAACATGACCGCGGGAACAGGCACAGCCACCGCAATACCTGCGGAGGCTCCATGCCCGCGATTAGGATAACGCCGCAAGTCCCACGGAACTCACCTCCATCCACGACCGCTGCAGAAACAATGCAACGATAAACCCAGCATTCCCGCGGAAGGACAACATGAACACCATCCCTACCGCCAAACCAATTTACAAATGGCTGACGGAAGTAAATACAAAACACACTACACAGGACACCCACCCACCTGAAACACCCACACCAATCACAAGCCACAATGACACCCCCCCAAGCACCTAAAAATCCACACAAGTCAACACACCCACCTAGCACCTGACTGGCAACAACCATTGGGACACTACCACGACACCGAGTATAAAAAGATTCCCACCCACTACCACAATCCTTTGCACCACAGCATAGCTGCAAGCAAGAGGCTCATCACAACGAACAGCAGACACTAAACTCCACACATACAACCTGCACACAAACACACCCACCACACAAACACCCACCACACCATTCCTACACACCACACACCTGCACATCCCAACCCACTCCACCCACACCTTGCACATCACACACCATGGCACCAAAAAAAATCCTAAATTCACTGACACAGAGTTGAAGGTCCTGGTGGATGAAATCATCCGTGTCGAACCCCACCTATTCGGCACACTAGTCCAGCAGACCACCGTGGCAACCAAAAACCACATGTGGGACAGGATAGTCAGTCGGGTGAATGCGTCAGGGACCGTGCCACGAACAAAGCACGAAATCCAGAGGCGGTGGCACGACCTCAAAACAAGGGTCAAAGGCATCCGTGCAAAAAATCACCTGCGGGCACACCACACTGGCGGCGGCACACCCCCGGAGCCCATACCCTATGCCGATTGGGAGGAAAAGGTGCTGGGCATACTGCACCCAGAGAGCCTTGAAGGAATCGACGAGGGAGAAGAGGCTGGTAAGTACAAACCAAGCACCACTATCACACCGACATGGTCTGCCTTACACAACTGTGAGGACACATCCCCCAGGCCCCAAACCATTGATGTGGGCCACATAATCACCAAAATGTGAACGAATGCCAACAGGCCCCCATGTCCACAGGGAGGGTGGTGGTGTGTGTTGGGAGTTGGGTGGGGTGTGTTGGGAGTTGGGTGGGGTGTGTTGGGAGTTGGGTTTGTTGGGAGGTGGGTGGTGTGTGTTGGGAGGTGGGTGTGGTGTGTGAGAGACCAGCACTACGACTCCCAACAGGCCCCCATGTCCACAGGGAGGGTGGTGGTGTGTGTTGGGAGGTGGGTGGTGTGTGTTGGGAGTTGGGTGGGGTGTGTTGGGAGTTGGGTGGGGTGTGTTGGGAGTTGGGTGGGGTGTGTTGGGAGTTGGGTGGGGTGTGTTGGGAGGTGGGTGGGGTGTGTTGGGAGGTGGGTGGTGTGTGTTGGGAGGTGGGTGGGGTGTGTTGGGCGTTGGGTGGGGTGTGTTGGGAGTTGGGTGGGGTGTGTTGGGAGGTGGGTGGTGTGTGTTGGGAGGTGGGTGGGGTGTGTGGGAGACCAGCACTACGACTCCCAACAGGCCCCCATGTCCACAGGGAGGGTGGTGGTGTGTGTTGGGAGGTGGGTGGCGTGTGTTTAGAGTTGGGTGGGGTGTTTTGGGAGTTGGGTGGGGTGTGTTGGGAGTTGGGTGGGGTGTGTTGGGAGTTGGGTGGGGTGTGTTGGGAGGTGGGTGGTGTGTGTTGGGAGGTGGGTGGGGTGTGTGAGAGACCAGCACTACGACTCTCAACAGGCCCCCATGTCCACAGGGAGGGTGGTGGTGTGTGTTGGGAGGTGGGTGGGGTGTGTTAAGAGTTGGGTGGGGTGTGTAGAGAGGTGGGTGGGGTGTGTAGAGAGGTCAGTGATATGTAATGTTTGAAAGATTAAAACATGTCATGTCCACTGCATTGATCATTAAAATCTTGTCCCTCAGGTGATTGCAACCTGACTGGCGAAACCAGCAACCGCCTGCAACAGTCACCACACTCACAGCACGGACTCTCTGGGGACGATCCCACTGTCAGCTCCAGTGCGGAGGATGAAGGGGGCCCAAGCCGACTCCCAGGGCCATCTGGCTCACAGGACATCCCTGCCTCCACAACCTTGGCCTGTGTCACCCCACCGACACCTGCCATAGTGACCTGTGCAGCCACCACCACCACCACCTCCACCACCACCTGTACCACCGCTCCTGCCTGTGCCACCCTGCCTGACACATCACAGGACGCAGGCCCATCTACATCCCAGCCAAGCAGGGAGAGTGGACGGCAAAGCACAGACCAGAGGCCACATCTCACCCACAGGAGTGCCTCTCACCGGCGAGGTGTGGAAGGACACCCACCCCATCCTGCTGCAGAAACACTGGAAGCCCTAGCCAGAGTCCAGACCTCTTATGACCGGGGGCAGGCACAGGCTGACCGTGCCCACCAGGACTCAGTGGACAACACAAATCAGTTGCGGTCAATTGACAGGTGCATAGGGCAACTAGTGGACATCATGGGCCAGGTAACATCACTGTTGAGGGACTGGTTATCCTGCAACACCCCACCCCCCCTCAGCCAAGTGCCTAGCCGCCACGGTCGCCAACACCACCGCCACCGCCACCTGAGCCCATGGACACAGATGTGGCCCCTGACCAACTTGCCCCCCCAGCAGTCTCCGCTCTGGCTACAAGACGGAGGGGCCGTCCGAGGCTGGAAGTAGGTGAGGGCAGCGGGAATGCACAATCGACCCGCCCAAAGAGGGGCCGCAAATGACATTAACCATGCCTGATCCTGCCATTCACCCGCCAACTATCCTGTCCCACAACGCCAAGTATTGGCACCGGTCTGCTGGACTAGCTGGACATCACCCAATGTGGTGTCACCACGGTCTTTTCATCTACCATGACCTTCAACTCACACTCCCCCACCCCACACTTACTTGTAAATATCCACCTGCATCACTTCACAACCTGTAAATAAATTTCACTTACACACTCAATTATGTGTTGCCTCCATGTTTTAATCACATGATTGTATCTGAATCAGACGTCACCAGGTGCAGGGAACTATGTCGGTGAGAATTATGCCTCAGTGGGAGTGACCTAGGGAAAATGGGAGACAACAAACACACGTCAGGAAACTGATTCACACCCATCACAACACACTGTACTGCAACATACCACAAATCACACTCAACACCAAATCTGTGGATGAGAGGACACACATCATGGAATACAACACACACATGCAAACATAACATACCAGAACAGCCAGCTTCCAAACACCACATCCACACACCACCAGCAAACATACTTCACGCATGGTCAACCTGCACAAGAGGTAGTCACTCACATTCAAGGAAAATAGCGTTCAATGAGCTGACGCCTCTGGTCCACACCTTCTTCTTCACCACTATCCTCATCAGTCGACATGGGTGGGATGGGAGGCTGAGGGACTTGTTGGTCTTCAGGGTCCAAGATCAGTTCAATGTCATTGCGCACGGCCAGGCTGTGGAACATGCAGCAGGCAATCACGATCCTGCATACTTTGCCTGGTGAGTAAGGCAGGGCTCCTCCGGTTTTATCCAGGCAATGAAACATAGACTTTAGCAGTCCAAAAGTACGTTCCACCACTCTACATGTCCTTCCATGGGCATCATTGTATCGCATTTCACCAGCTGTAGTTGGATTACGTATGGGACTCAGCAGCCATGGCCTGTTTGGGTACGCTGAATCGCCTATGTGGAGGGATGAAAGACACAGATATCACTACCAGGATTGGTGGGTACCCCATGCTACACAGAATACACAACTGTCCCCACAGCATACTCATCAACAAGCCACGCACGTTCTGGTTGCAGATTTGCCATCAGTTGGGGGACAATGCTGCTCCGCATGATGTGGGAGTCATGTGCGGAGCCTGGAAATCTGGCACACACATGTGATATGATGTTGTCGGCCAGGCACACCACCTGCACGTTCAGCGAATGAAAGTGTTTCCGATTGCGATATACAGGCTCACGTGCCCGGGTTGGAATGAGACCGATATGGGTGCCATCAATGGAACCCACTATGTGTGGTATCTGGCCCAGTGCATAGAAGTCTGCTTTGACTGCTGCCAACTCTGCCGTCCGTGGAAAATGGATGTAATCATCCTTGTAAATCATCATGGCCCTGAGAACATCCCACAGTACCATGCTGAACATGGACTGTGACATCCCCCCTTCATGTCCAACTGTGTACTGGAAGGTGCCAGTTGCAAAGAAGTGAAGTTCCGCCTTCACCTTTGCTGTGGGTGTAATGGAACCAGGATATGTTCTTCGTGGCTGCAGATGAGGAGACAATTGGTCTACAAGCTCCTGCAATCTACGTCGGTCAAGCCGGAATTTCCTGATCACCTCCTCGTCAACCATGTCCTCCAGAACAGTGTATGGGTGATGCACATTAGGAGCCCTCCTGTGTGGGAGTAGATGTAGTAGATGTCAATTTACCAACAACGCATAGCGGTGCAACTCTATCACATGTAGGCCAACACAATCAAATGAGAAAAGTTGTCGACAATTATCATATGTGTGACATGTCTGCAATTACCTACAATACAGAGTAGCATGTAAACAATGTGCAGCCACTAACAACATGATGTGTGCCAACATGTACAATGTAACGTACTCACAGGTCAAAAGAACTGCCAACAAGACATGCCTAATGACCCTAATGTGGACAAGCGTCATCACAGACACACATGCACGTGCACACACAATACAATAATGCTACACACACTCCATATCTTCATGCACCAATTACCACGCCTACAATGGTGAGCATCCTCACATTACATGCATGGTCACACAAGAGGCAACACACATACGCATACACTAAATCCATGTGTACCCCCACCATTGTTACTTGCATGCACAAACCACACACTCATAACAGATCCTGAATGTGGCCATACAGCCATGAGGTAGTGTGTAGATGTGTATGAGTTGAAACATGTGTACGGTAAAACAAGAGGTCGACACGTAGACATGCACATGTGTAGCAAATTGGGTGCACATCAATGGCCATAGTGTGAACACACATGATATAGTGCATGACATATGCTGTTTTGCCATCACGTTCACACCCCTCATGACGCATGTGCGGACTACCACGACGGTGCTGCATTTGTAAATATACAATCAGTGGCGTCGACATGGCGGTGCACGGCTTCCGCCATTGTCGATGGCGCATACGCGCCCCGCGGTACCTCTTCCCATTGGCTGCCTGTGCACGTGCCGTCACGGACACACATCGGCAAGCGCAAGTGCACACTTCCGCGACGGTTGGATGTCTTGCAAGAATGTTCAATCAGTGGCGCCACCATGGCGGTGCACGCCTTCCGTGGGGGTGGTGCAGGCCAACACATACTTGTGATTATGGAAATCAAAATGGCAGTTCATGACCCCCTTACAGTCACATTGCATCATCCACCGTAGACCGACCCTCCCAGCCCGGTCACCCACCGCCGTCCCAGCCCGGTCACCCACTGCCGGGCCAGGCCGGTCATCCACCGCCGTCCCAGCACGGTCACCCACCGCCGTCCCAGCCCGGTCACCCACCGCCATCCCAGACCGGTCACCCACTGCCGTCCCAGCCCGGTCACCCACCGCCGGGCCAGGCCGGTCATCCACCGCCGTCCCAGCCCAGTCACCCACCGCCGGGCCAGGCCAGTCAACACCCGGCGGTGGGTGACCGGCCTGGCCCGGCGGTGGGTGACCGGGCTGGGACGGCAGTGGGTGACCGGGCTGGGATGGCGGTGGGTGACCGGGCTGGGACGGCAGTGGGTGACCGGGCTGGGATGGCGGTGGGTGACCGGCCTGGCCCGGCGGTGGGTGACCCTGCTGGACGGCGGTGGGTGACCGGCCTGGCCCGGCGGTGGGTGACCGGGCTGGGACGGCGGTGGGTGACCGGGCTGGGACGGCGGTGGGTGACCGGGCTGGGACGGTGATGGGTGACCGGGCTGGGACGGCGGTGGGTGACCGGCCTGGCCCGGCGGTGGGTGACCGGGCTGGGAGGGTCGGTCTATGGTGGATGATGCAATGTGACTGTAAGGGGGGTCATGAACTGCCATTTTGATTTCCATAATCACAAGTATGTGTTGGCCTGCACCACCCCCACGGAAGGCGTGCACCGCCATGGTGGCGCCACTGATTGAACATTGTTGCAAAACATCCAACCGTCGCGGAAGTGCGCACTTGCGCTTGCCGATGTGTGTTCGTGACGGCACGTGCACAGGCAGCCAATGGGAAGAGGTACCGCGGGGCGCGTATGCGCCATCGACAATGGCGGAAGCAGTGCACGGCCACACCAGGGCCTGTCATTGGCCCTCTTCGTATGAGGTATCCAGGGGGAACCAATAGCTGGCGACGTGTGCCACTGACATGGGCTCTGGGCCCTTTATATGTGTGACTTTCACAAGCACACATTCACTGCTTTGATCCAGTGCTGCCTGTGACCATCACCTCGACCTGCTGCTGAGCTGACCAGCGGCTGCTGCCTGTGACCATCACCTCGACCTGCTGCTGCTGAGCTGACCTACGGCTGCTGCCTGTGACCATCACCTCGACCTGCTGCTGCTGAGCTGACCAACGGCTGCTGCCTGTGACCATCACCTCGACCTGCTGCTGCTGAGCTGACCAACGGCTGCTGCTGCTGTGCCACAGTCCAGGACCTTGCCATGCAGGGAGTGCGAGAGACCCGGTCTCGTCCCTTCACCGCAGCGGAGCTGGATGTCCTTGTGGACGGTGTGCTCAGCCACTACCAACGGCTCTACGGTGCACCCGTACAGGTGGTAAGTACAGTGGTGTACATGTTGTTGGCCATGAGGTGTTCAGTGGCTCCTGTCTTCTGCAGGCCTGGCGGTGTGCTGTGGGACCTTCACATGTGTAGTGCTGAGCATGGCTGCATGTAGAAACGTGGTACTACGATGTTTGTGCATGTCATACTGTCCACTTACGTTACCCTCTTGTCTCCCATCATGGTAGGTAAAGCTGCACCTTCGCAAGGCCGTGTGGAGGACCATAGCACGTGATGTACGGGCAGTGGGGGGTGCAATAGACGACACACACACTGCCACAAGCGCTGGGACGACATTTCCAGGCTTAGCAAGAATGTGGCGGAGATGACACTGGGGATGATTCCAAGATCTACACGTCTGGCCCGCCACACCATGACCCCTCTTATGCACCGTATCATTGCTGTGACGCATCCTGACCTGTCCGCCCGGCTGAGTGGGGATCCACAGCAAACTAGCGGTAAGCAGAATGTATGTGTATGTGACTTGGGCCAGAAAAGCATGTATTAGTGGTAAGACACAGTAGTGGCTTCCGTGGTGCGTATGTTTCGCTGAAATACCATGCTGGTGCCAATTGCGGAGTAAGCGTTGGCATCCATGTCCGCCAGGTAGACAGCCCACTTGCTTAGTAGTTGAGGGTTCCAAGACATGCCGTTGAGGTCTGTGGTCCCATGGCATAACATGTGTGCAGATCTACAGGCACTTGCCATGTTCGGGTGATGTACATGTTTGACAGCCAACACCGGTTCTTTGCTGTGAGGATGACTGGTAGGGGTGGGACGTGTGCAGGATGTGTGCTACATGTACTATGTATGTAATGGAATCCTAGATCTGTTGTCTTTAGGTACCTGAGTGTGGCACTTACTCACACCTCGTTTCTCTCTATTTCATCTTCGGCAGAGGGCACTGACCCACAGACGACGGAGATGAGTGGTGGCAATGCTTCAGGATCAGAGGTCACACACACGCAGACTGACACTGAAGAGGGCAGCCCCGGAGAGGGGGACAGGACCGTCCCTGAGGATTCACATGTGGGAACACCATCGCCCTCATCCTCAGAAAGTGTTGGTGAGTCTGCACTGTTGGCACAGACAGGGAGTGGGTAATCGACACCTTCAGTCGGGACACAGCACACAGGGCCCACACTGCCACCCACTGCAACATGTACTGCTTGTGCTCGCCAGAGGAGGGGGAGCAGAGTTGCCTTCGGTGCAGGAACCGCCGCCCCTGCCCCAGTGACACAAAGTGCACTTTGTGCAGAGGCTGTTGATCTGCTGCGACAGCTGTGTGTAGGGCAGACCAACATGATCAATGCATTCCAAGACCACGATAGGAAGTTGGGGCAGGTGGTGGCATTCATGGAGGGTATGCATGGCGATGTTGCTGGTCTACACAGAACAGTTCAGTCATTGGCAAACACTGTGTCTTCTGCCATTGTACAGTCGCAAAGACAGGGTGCTACTTCTGTTCCCCCATCCACACCACTTGATGTCTCAGGGGGGAATGACTTCTCAGAGCAGGACTCTTTTACAGGTTATTGCACTAGGAGCAGCAACAGGCAGCAGGGCAGGGCACGGAGGGCACAGACCCCATCCCCTAGGACTGGTAAATCTGGCACCAAAGACGACGTGAGCTACACTGGAGTTGACACAGAGGATCCTCAAGGGGTGTGGGTGGAAATGGCTTCACATGCTACACAGGCATACCCCACAAAAGGTAGTCCCAAGGGAAGGGCAACTCCCAAGTGCAGGGACACTATCAAGGACACCACGAAGGAAGGTTCAACTCCTAAGAGCAGGGACACTCCCAGGGACAAGAACACTACAAAGGCAAGGCCACCTCAAAAGAGCAGGGACACTCCCAAGGACACTACAAAGGAAGGGGCAACTCCCAAGAGCAGGGACACTCCCAAGGACAAGGACACTAGAAAGGAAGGGGCAACTCCCAAGAGAAGAGACACTCCCAAGGACAAGGACACTACAAAGGAAGGGGCAACTCCCAAGAGCAGGGACACTCCCAAGGACAAGGACACTACAAAGGAAGGGGCAACTCCCAAGAGAAGAGACACTCCCAAGGACAAGGACACTACAAAGGAAGGGGCAACTCCCAAGAGCAGGGACACTCCCAAGGACAAGGACACTACAAAGGAAGGGGCAACTCCCAAGAGAAGAGACACTCTCAAGGACAAGGACACTACAAAGGAAGGGGCAACTCCCAAGAGCAGGGACACTCCCAGGGACAAGGTTGCTTCTAGAGACAGGTACAGTACAAGGGAAAAGTCTGCACCCAGAAACAGGGCCCCGCCCAGGGAACAGGGAACTTCCAGGGACAGGACACCTCCTACGGCCAAGGCACATCCAAGGGACAGGGCTTCTCCCATAGACACTAGCTCCATCAAGGACAGGCATACATCACCCCTGGCTGCTCTGCGGCCGATGTTGTTGAGGGAACGTAGTAAAGATGTGTCCGCGGTGGAGTCCCCCCATACCTCCACTCCCATCCAGGCCCGTCAGAAGCAGAGGAAGGAGTACCCTGTTGTTGCATCCCCCATTAAACATGATGCAGAGGCCAGAAGGCAGGCACACAGCAAACGACAAGCAGGCTCCAGCACGTCCACAGAGAGCAGACCCCCAGCAGCAGATGCTCCACCTTTGGTGGGTGATATTTCATTTGAGTCCACACCACTTGCCAGTCTTGTCATGTCCAGGGTGCCCTCACATATCCCTAAGAAACGTAGACACACACCATTGACACATGAACACCCCGATGTCGCTCCAGTACAGCTATCTCCAGCTCCCAGAGCCACCCTGCCTCCTGGCCCATTCAGCCCTGTGGCTCATCATTTCAGTGGTACCAGTGGCGCAGAGGCAGTTGACTCTCATGTGTCAGATAGTGGCACTGTGTCTGTTGTTTGCTGTCATGCGTCATGTAGTAGCACTGTCTCAGTTGTGCCCTCTCCTGCTTCTGGTGCTGGCAGTGTGTCTGGGTCTGTGGCTCACGTGTCAGTCACTACATCTGTGGCTGTGTCTCACACTCCGGTTTCTGGTGCTGGCAGTGTGTCTGGGTCTGTGGCTCATGTGTCAGTCACTCGAGCTGTGGCTGTGTCTCACACTCCGGTTTCTGGTGCTGGCATTGTGTCTGGGTCTGTGGCTCATGTGTCAGTCACTCGAGCTGTGGCTGTGTCTCACACTCCGGTTTCTGGTGCTGGCAGTGTGTCTGGGTCTGTGGCTCATGTGTCAGTCACTCGAGCTGTGGCTGTGTCTCACACTCCGGTTTCTGGTGCTGGCAGTGTGTCTGGGTCTGTGGCTCATGTGTCAGTCACTCGAGCTGTGGCTGTGCCTCACACTCCTGTTACTGGTGCTTGCAGTGTGTCCGAGCCAGGTAGTTGAAGCTGTCCACCTGAATCTGTGATGTGAGGTGCTGTTCACTTCACTCACATGTCTTTTCACATGTTGTGTACATTGTCCATTGTAACCAGCCTTGCACTGCTGTTGTCCTTGGGACGGGTGGCTTGAAACACGTACTTGTGTTGCTAGTGATGTACCTGCTCTGTTGTCCACAATGCCCTGTTGCTGTTCTGATACTGCATTGTGTCCTCTCACGTGCTGCCTCTGATGTACCTGCTCTGTTGTCCACAATGCCCTGTTGCTGTTCTGATACTGCATTGTGCCCTCTCACGTGCTGCCTCTGATGTACCTGCTCTGTTGTCCACAATGCCCTGTTGCTGTTCTGATACTGCATTCTGCCCTCTCACGTGCTGCCTCTGATGTACCTGCTCTGTTGTCCACAATGCCCTGTTGCTGTTCTGATACTGCATTGTGCCCTCTCACGTGCTGCCTCTGATGTACCTGCTCTGCTGTCCACAATGCCCTGTTGCTGTTCTGATACTGCATTGTGCCCTCTCAAGTGCTGCCTCTGATGTACCTGCTCTGTTGTCCACAATGCCCTGTTGCTGTTCTGATACTGCATTCTGACCTCTCACGTGCTGCCTCTGATGTACCTGCTCTGTTGTCCACAATGCCCTGTTGCTGTTCTGATACTGCATTCTGACCTCTCACGTGCTGCCTCTGATGTACCTGCTCTGTTGTCCACAATGCCCTGTTGCTGTTCTGATACTGCATTGTGCCCTCTCATGTGCTGCCTCTGATGGACCTGTTCAGTGCAATGGACTGTTGATGCACTTAGCCCCTCTCATGTGCTGCCTCTGATGGACCTGTTCAGTGCAATGGACTGTTGATGCACTTAGCCCCTCTCATGTGCTGCCTCTGATGGACCTGTTCAGTGCAATGGACTGTTGATGCACTTAGCCCCTCTCATGTGCTTTCTCTGATGGACCTGTTCAGTGCAATGGACTATTGATGCACTTAGCCCCTCTCATGTGCTGCCTCTGATGGACCTGTTCAGTGCAATGGACTGTCGATGCACTTAGCCCCTCTCATGTGCTGCCTCTGATGGACCTGTTCAGTGCAATGGACTGTCGATGCACTTAGCCCCTCTCATGTGCTGCCTCTGATGGACCTGTTCAGTGCAATGGACTGTTGATGCACTTAGCCCCTCTCATGTGCTGCCTCTGATGGACCTGTTCAGTGCAATGGACTGTTGATACACTTACACCCTCTCATGTGATGCCAGTGATGTACAAGATCTGTTGTACCCAATGCCCATGCTCTTGGATATTCTGATATTATGCACCTATTATGTTGAATAAAGCTAATAAATCATGTTTTGTGGTTTGTCGCTGTCATTCCTGGTTGTGTACTTCAATTGTGTATATTTTTGTGCGTTCGTCAATGTATTTCCTGTGACATGACACTCCCCCTCCCAACGTCACAGCCCTGCCAGATACTCCCCTTCCGACAGTAAATGGTGTGTAGCGTACCTGCGTCGTCGTCGATGATAGTCCATGACTGGCTGGTGGAGGATCGCGAAGAGTATCGGAAAAGCATGTAGCGCTGGGTCCATGTGGGCGAGCTGCTTGTGGTGGGTATCTTTGCAATGTGTGGTTTGTTAGCTGTGGGGAATCCGCCGTGTTCAGGCAGGTTGTTTTTCCGCAGCGGTTTTATGTGTGTTTTCCGCCATCGTGATTTGGGACACGGTCAGAGACGTCATTCTGTACGGCGGTGTCTCTGGATTGATTACGTCCGCCGCGGGGTCGGGTGTGATTCCGCGGTGGTGCGTTGTCCTCCACCGCGTACGGAGTTTTGACAGTGTTTCCCATCCTAATATGGCGGTCGGACTGTCCGCGGCAGGCGGACGGAAAAAGACTTTTTCCGCATACTCCCGGATGGCGGTCGTCCTTCCGTCCGCCATCCTAATGAGCCCCTAAGTCTTTTACTATACCATCATGCGCATCTCCCTGTACTTTAAGAGAGGAAACATCTTTTTCCAAATTCTCGGTGCGCACTTCAACTGACGACATTCTGTCAGCAATTTCAGCTCAAGTTCGACTCACTTTTCTTATTGAGCCTTGTAATTTCAGGGTAACATGTCGTTTTTTTTGATTGTCCAGCTTAACCTCGTCTTGAAAGCTCTTGATTGAGTGCAAGACTTCGGCAAGGGTAGGCTCTTTCTTGTTTCTGGAGATTACAGAGTTTCCACTTCTTAAATCTCCCGTAGTTGAGGGGTTGGCACCTGAGCATACTGGACAGTCTGATGGAGTCGCGAACTGAGAGGATGAGTAGTCCCATCTGAGCTCAGCATTACTTCCTTGATCCATGGTCCCCCCACTCTTGGGGCCATTTTGTCTTTTTGTCTTTTTCCAGCTTTTTCTTTTGTGCAGTAGTTTTCCAAGAATATTCTCAATCCGTACTGCTTTCCCAGTCATGCCTCTCTCCATCACTGAATGTGGATAGTCCAGTCTCATACATCTCTGATTAATCCGTGACAGAATAGGGTTTCTCCACATTATCAGGGGTTTACAATATTTACTGGATTTGCTGGACTCCTTTGTGGAGTAATTCCAATATTTGCAATATTTACAAGCTCCTTAGCACTGAGCTCTGTCCCGGATACTCTTAGTTCCAGATTTGGAAGAACTGCTGGGAGGGCATTCTTAATTTGCTCACATTCTACGATTGCATCTAGCTCTGCAACTGCTCCTGTCCTTGCAATTTCATGAGGTATGGAGGCTGTTACGACCGGTTTTGGTGGAATCACTGGCGAGGAGGCAACAAGGTCTTGAGGCGCCTCCCCGACCACTGCAAGGGGTACACCTATAGTGATTAAGGAAGACTGAGCCTCCGGTGTTACCTCTCAACTAGCTCGTTATGAGTTTTCCCTCCATTGGGTCAAACATATTGGAAATTAGGGGCTGGGAATTATCCATTTGTGTGTTATCCGTGAGCTTAAGGATTTTTTTTTGCTAGCAGTCTTTTCACTTGTTTAGCCATCTGCTCGGGCTTTTCTGTGAAGTTCACCTTTTCAGCTTGCTCCCTGCTTTTCAGCCTGGTGTTTCCGGGCACCTCTCTAGGATTTCTGAGTTTGTTGTACAGCTTTAGTTATGGAGGGGACTGGTAAATGGCTATCGTTGGCTTTAGTGTGTTGTCCCCCTGGCCCGTCATCCTTACTTGCTTTCCTTCAGTATCCTGGGAACCCTGGAAACAAAGTATCCCCCGCTTTTAGCTTCTAAGCTGGAGCCCGAAGCTGTGGTTAACTCCTCGTGCCGTGTCTGACAGAGCCGTCAGGAATTCGCGGAGAGCCGATAGAGTTGCTTCAGGGTGGCTCGTCGTTGAGAGCTGCTGCAGGGCATTGAGAAGCAAAGATACCAGAGCCGCACATCTCGCTGTTCCTGAGGCTGTAACCAGACATCGCGTTACACCTCACCGCCAATTCTGATCTCTGAACCACACGGTGATGACGGTGGCCGTTATGCTGTACTGTCGGTCCATGTGATAAAGATTTATCAGGTAAAGTTCCGTTTCTTAAGCGCGATCGCTATGTCATGAAAAAGCTTCTTTAGATCTGTTAGGAAAACTGGATATATCTATTTCCAAAGTATTAAATACAAATATCACTAAGAAGTGCAAAGGGCAAAGTGCTAACTGCGAACACCTGATCACACTAGACTGGGACAAGGGTAAAGTTTAAGGCAGAGTGTGCTGGAGCACAGATCAGATACACAAATTGGATGGATTGTTTGAAAATGTCCCTGTCAACATCGGGCCCACTAAATTGGATTTTCTACTGTACAGAAGAACGTGGTGGGAGCTATGATGAAGTCAGGCTCATCGGTGATACACCCTCGGTTGATTGGCGTGGAAAACTGGTCATGGGCTCTGACAGATGTCCAAGTAAAAAGTGTTGAAAAAGTTTCTAAGTCCCTGCTTTTAAGTTTGGGTAGGAGGAGTGCACTGTGACACTAGCCAAAGATTCCAGGACCTGGAGGATAGGAGTCACCCCAAAGAAGCCACTAGCAGGATCTAGTTGATCTAGTTGAAACGGTCAGCTGTACTCCTTCAGGAAATTTAGCATTGTGAAGCAATTGTGCCCATGTACCTTCACAGGAGGTCAGCCAACTGACCATTTGAGTCCTCTTTTTTATCCTTGGTGCAAATGAGAGCAGATCCAGCCCTTAGTGTTTCCCTTACTGGTTTCAATAGCAGGTGCAGTACTTCTTCTGTCTTCCACAGGTCCAGTAGTATTTAAAATGGGGTGTCCATTGTGCTACATTTATGCCTGGCACTAACCTGTGGATTAGGTTACTCCTGGTTCCTCATTATCAGTTAGGAAAAAAGCCCTAGGGGTAATCAAATAATTTTTTGCAGCAGCTTTTGTGTACCCAGAGGGACCTTCTCTACCTAAAATCAAGATGGCAGAACCTTTTCACCCTTGTGCAGAGCTCCTGTGCTCACACTAGAAACTTGCCAAGAAAATGAGAAACCCCTTCTTTGCGGTTATTCAAAAATGGTTGTAGGGGCAGCAGCACCTCTCCCACTTGGATTGGTGTCTGGCTGGCTAGTTGGAAAAAATAAGGGGGGGGGGCTTAGCTGTCAGAACATCTGCATGTGAAAGGGTAGACCTCTTTGAAGATAATTAAGTTTTGCAGATGGTCATCCCATTAGAGGAGCAGAACACCACATGGCCACCCTCCCATGTAATAAAATTCAACAACCCTGGAGGATGGGGTCTCCGGGCCTTATAAGTCGCGGGAAGGGGGGGGCAGCGACCCGCTTCCCTTTGTTTTAAGTACTGCCACCAGGGAGTGGGGTCCCCAGGGCCTAATAAGGCTCAGGGAGGGGGCCACATGCCCCACTCCCTCTTAATAAATAAGGCCCAAGTGATGGGATCCCCGGGTCAAATGGGGCTTAGGGGGGCACTTCAGCCCCCCTCACCTTTAAATTAAAAAAGGCCCTGGGGGATGTGGTCCTTAGGGCCTAATGAGGCTCAGGGAAGGTGGCCACATGGTCCCCCTTCCCTTTAAAATATATATGGCCTGAGGGTGGGGTCCCCAGGCTCATAATAGGTATGGAGAAGAGTCATGCAGCCTCCCTCCCCTATAGAAAAAGGCCCTGGGTTTTTGGGTCCCCAGGGCTGGGCCCTGCGGCTAACCCCCAAGCGTGCAGCTGAAGGCCTTGTGCAGAGTGGCGTTGGTTTCCTTTGTCGGGGTTCGCCACAGGGCTTGGCTACAGGCCAAATTCCATGAAAAAAATAAATGTAAACGTAATGTTATAGTTAGGTGAAATGTTCAGTGACAGAGTAATGCTTTAAACTCTAAAAACCACAGAACTTCACCAGTTTAAATTACAATTATCTCAAGTAACTATAATGTTACTTTAACCTTTGTTTTTTCAGTTAATTTCTATATATGGATTTTTATATTGACACCCACATATATATTTGATGGTGCTTTGATGATGCAAAATAGACTTGAGCCCCATGAAGAACCTTGGAGGTGTTTGTAGTGGCTTTCAGAATACACCCTGAAGAAAAAGAAAATAGGTGTGACAAATTACAAACATTAAAGGAGATATACACCATTTTAATAGAAATGTGTTTTTGCAGCTAGAATAGAATTGCAACCATTGGGAAGGATGTTGAAGCGTGGGGTATATTGCCAGATGGAGAGGCAGACATGCTTATTTGATTTCAATCCACATGGCATTCCCCAGGCTGAGTTTCACAACTTGTACCAGATTAGTAGCTTTTCACAGCGTTTTCTTTTGCTACCGTTATGCTCCTATTCATGCAGCGCCAGATGGACTCGAGTTGGAGACTTGATTCAAAGAGACGGCAACTGAGCCAAAAGTCCACAGAATTTGCTCTATCTAAACAGCATTCCATGGTCTTATAAAGTAACTTGGCCATTGGTCTCATTCCTCTATATGGTCAAAGAACACCTCTGTGACTTGCAATATCTTTATAACATATTGCGGATGTGCTTTAGCGCACATATGATATGTTTTCTTTAGTGTAAAATGAGACCTAAAAAACAGCATTCGCACTCACCGTGCAGAAGTATTGCTGCCTAAATCACATACAAATGTTCAGCCCTGATTTCACCCTGCAGCAAGTAATGTGTGATATAGTCCTCATTGAGAGATGGGAGGGTTCTTGTTATTGCGTAGCCTTTTAAGACAAATTGTACATGTGTGAAACTACACAGAAGTTTTGGTTTGCAACTGTTCCTGGACAAAACACAAATGTTCGTATTAAAAGGACACTTTTCAAAGTATGTTTCAATAAGCTGGCCACTGCTATTACAGATTTCTGGGTTTTTATATTAAAAACAAGATCTAAAGCTATCTCAATTTTCTCAAAAGACTTTGGGCAGATTTACAATAACTGGTGCATCCCTGCATATCAGCAGGGATGCGCCAGTTATTGTGCATCACACCAGACAACTCCTGTGCCACCATGGATGTGGCGCATTTACAATGCGGCGCACCATGGGCAAGAATGGACAGATGCGTGACGCATCTGCTGCCGTAAAGGTGACGCATTGCTGGAGGTGTGTCGCAAGTGCGACGTAACTCCAGCAAGGCGCGGAGTGCCCCTATGCCAGCATACTGCGTCAATCTTTACGCCTGCTTCAAGCAGGCGCTGGGTTTTGACGCAGCATGGCCTCCCCTTGCACCGGAACACCCACTTGTGGCGCAGGGCTTTACAACGTGACGCGTCTCCCAGATGCGTCACGTTGTAAATACCCCACAGCATGGCGCTGGCTTTGCGCCGCCGCTGCGTCACAAAAGTGATGCAACGGCGGCACAAATGTGGTGTACAGGGCTTGTAAATCTGCCCCTTCATATGTAATCTCTGATTTAAAGAAGATAGGAGGAATACTGGTAAATGGGTCAGTTGCTAATATTTTTTATTTGTACAATTACATTTAAGTCTATCAACTTTATCTGATTTTACTTTCGTACAATCTAATTGTTTACCCAGCACTCAATAGCATCAGCCTCTTCTAGTATCAGGACACGGAACATTTAATAAATATTCAGAGATACCACAGACGACCTTATATTTGACTAAATGTAAAAATGTTGTTTTATTCATGTTACATATTTTGTCAGCTTCAGGTGAATACTCAAATGACTTTATTTTTCAATCAGGTTTTTTAAACGTGTCACCACATCTTTAAAAACTTCTTCCTCAAAAAGGTAAATACACATTGTGCAGAGTTCTCTTGATGTGACTCTAGTTCTGGTAGCCCAGGTGATTTTGCAAGTCAGTAAATCCATGAGACACATTGATGTCTCCTATGGTATTTCCACATCTCGTAAGGTCGCAAACATGGTATATTTTCAAATTTTCCATTTACAAATTTCAGCGCTTGGTATGAAAATATCTTTAAAAACAATATTAACAGTTTACTCATCCAGACTGCAATGTCACATCTTATTATTAGTGTTAACCCCTTAGCAGCCAGGCACCTATCTCCCCCCCCATTTAATAAAGTATAAAGAGTGAAAAATCGGTATCAAGGAAACCTATGTATTTCTTAAATTGGAACTAACCCTGGGCGGAGTTGTTGAGTTCCACTATGCAGACGAGGAACTCCACGAAGTGCACAAAAACCTCCGCCGCATTATGCGGAGCTCAGCGAGAGGTGAAGTTTCTATAGATAAATGCAGTTTGTGGTGATTGTCAGTGCCAGGTGCTTGTCCGCACTGTGCAATCATCGTGAACAGCATCATGCGCAGCACAAGCATGTCGCTGCTTCTTACCTGCGGCTCAAGTAGATTTTTACTCGAGTGACAGCTTTCTCAACACAACCGGGTGGTTTCTCACCGTGAGCGGTTGCGAGCATACGCAACCACTCGCAATGAGAAATCTGACTGCCTGCAGTGAGATATCTCACTCGGAGGTTGATTTTCCACGTTCGCGCTCGCCATCTTGAGGTTGACGAACGCGAGTGAGGAAAAAACTCTGCTCCGCAACGCGAAGCGGGGTTTTTCGGAACTCCCCGAGCTCCGCGTAATGCGGAGTGCGGACAACTGCGCAAACTCTGCGAGCGGAGCAGAGTTCACCACCCAGACTTAATATAAGATATGGAGTTTAGAAGCAGTGGTTATTTGTGCATCTCTAAATTTGTGGGTTATTAGCATGTGAATTAGAGGGTATTGTTCAAAATTACTTATTTTACAGTCTTACATTTGGAAGGCAGAAAGGCATAGAAAGACAAATAGTAATAACACTTGTTCTACTATTCTGTGTTTCCCTAAGTGTCCCACTAATAATGGTACCTCACTTGTGTGGGTAGCCCTAGTGTCTGCGACAGGAAACTGCCTGAAGCACAACGCAAACCATTTACATTTTTTTTTTAAAAACAGATTTTATTAGTTGCATGACAGAAATATATCACGTAATTCTCTGAGCACCAGAGACAACCACTAGAGCAAATGATCAATAATACAGCATGCAAACATTTTCATAGGCGGTGAATCAAGAGAAGAGTGTAATCAAAGAAATGTCCAGTTGTACAAGAATCCCCTCCGCCCTTGTCCGCCCACCCTCAACCCCCCCCCCTCCCATACGTGCTGCTGCCAACTCCGTCCGTTTCGTGACAAGCGCCGCATATTGTTCGCCAGTACAAAGGCCGTAAGGCCATCAGACACACTGGATGGCCTCCTCCTCTAAGGGTGGGTCCAGGTCCAGGCCACGATAGTCCGCCCACCTCTTCCAAATTTTATAGTGCTTGAGGGGGCACCCCCGTGCGACATACACAGGCTGCTCCAGACCCATGCAAAAGTCCATCCCATTCTGCCAAGCAGTAAAGGTGGGAGCACGAGGTGCCCTCCAGGATCTCGCTATGTCCCTCTTGGCCAAGGTCAGACCCAAAAGTAGTAAATGACGCTTGTATCTGTTGCCCCCAACTCCAGCCAGAACATGAAGGAGAGCCAATTTGGGGTCCCTCTGCAACTCCCAGGCCAGTACCTCACTCAAACACCGGAACACTCTGTCCCAAAACCTCTGAAGAGCCCCACAGCCCCACACGGTATGCAGCAGCGTACCCACCTCTGAGTCGCACCTAAGACATGTCGGGGATGCAATCAAACCCGCCCTCCACAAGCGCTGTCTAGTGTAATATGTACGGTGAAGGTACCTGAATTGTATCAGTCGCAAGCGCGTGGAGACGGCCGCTCCCCTAGGCCCTTCCAGGGCTTCCACCCAATCTTCCTCGTCAAGCTCCCCAACATCCCGCTCCCATTGGGTCCTAAGGTGGGCAAGGTCCGAAGCACTATGGCGCACCAGGGTCTGGTATATGCGGGAGATCTTTTTGTCCGGCAATTCCCCCATAAAGACCTTGGCCTCAATGGGACTGAAGTCCGGCATATCTTCCACGTCTCGGATATATGGGGTAAGGGCATGCCGGAACTGGAGGTACTTGTAGAATTGGGCATGTGGCATGTCAAACTCCTCCCGCAGCATAGCAAAAGATTTGAGCGCCCCCCCAGACAGAACGTCCCCCAGAGTAGATATTCCTATTGTGTCCCATTGCCGAAAGCCCACCAGGGCCGCCAGTTGAGGCAGTCTACCATTCTGCCACAATGGAGTTTCCAGGGTCAGGACATTCCACCAACCCACCCTGCGTAGGGCCTGCCGCCAGATCTGGAAAACCACTCGCGTGATGGACGGCAGCGATCTCCGGAGGGGCGCCGAGTACAACAGCGTATGTAGGGGCGCAGAGCCCATAAGGTAGCGCTCCACCGCGTATGCAGGATCCCCCCTGTCCGCGTTCCACCAGTCATTTAGTACCAGGAGGTGCGATGCTTGATAATATGACAGTACGTCGGACGTGGCGAGACCCCCAGTATAGGTGGAGCGGAAACAAGTCTGCAACGCAACTCGTACCGCGCCGCCTTCCCACAAGAAACCGCTCAAGGCCGCGTTCAGGCGTCGAAACCAAGTGTGCGGGACCAACGCCGGGTGGTTCTGCAGTTGATACAATAAACGTGGGAGCGCGACCATCTTAAAGATGGCAGATCTACCCTGAATGGAAAGCGGCATCCTGGCCCACACCTTGATATCATCCCGCGTACGGTCCCAAACCGGGGCGATATTGCGCTCCAGGGCCACCGAGGTGTCCTCCGTGAGGTATACTCGAGATATTTCACACCTTCAGCCGTCACCTGCAGCCCATCGGCCCACTCACCCAGTGGTTGCGGGCCCCCTAGAGTCCAGAGTGTGGACTTCCCAGGGTTCATATAGAGCCCCGACGTTTCTCCAAAAATTTGTAGGATCCGCATAATGCGAGGCCCAGAACGATCCAAGTTGGAAAGAAAAAATAGCACATCATCGGCGTATAGGGCTATTCTATCCGCCACCCCCGGTGACCACTGGAAGCCCCTCACCTGGGCATCAATCCGCACCCACGCCGCAAGGGGCTCCATTGCAAGCGCAAAAAGGTATGGGGAGAGGGGGCACCCCTGCCTGGTTCCCCGCTGAATAAAACCATTTACATTTTCCCAATGAAAACTGACCTATTTTTCGCAACGTGCCCATCTGTGGATTTTGGGCTCTAGCTCACCCAGCACCTAGGGAAACATAGCCAATCTGTACATTTTTGAAAACTAAACACCCAAGGAAATCCAGGACGGGGGGACTTGTGTGGCTCTCACCAGGTTATCCAGAATCCATTGCAAACCTCAAACTTTGTAAAAATAAATCACATTTTCCTCTCATTTCAGTGATGGGAAGTTCTGGGATCTGCAGGGAGCCACAAACTTCCACCCACCCAGCATTTCCCCAGGTCTGCGACAAAAATGGTAGCTAACTTGTGTGGGTAGGCTAAGTGCCCGTGACAGGAAACAGCCCAAAATGCAACAGTAACACATCACGTTTTTCCAGTGAAAACCAACCCTTTTTTTTGCAATGTGCCTAGCTGTGGATTTTGCGCACTAGTTTAGCCGGCACCTAGAGAAACCTAGAAAACCTGTACATTTTTCAAAACTAGACACCAAGAGAAATCTAGGATGGGGTGACTTGTGTGGCTCTCACCAGGTTATGTTACCCATAATCCCTTGTAAACCTCAACGTAAAAAAACACATTTTCCTCAAATTTCTGTGATGGAAAGTTCTGGAATTTCTGGGCAGCCACAAACTTCCAACCACCCAGCATGCCCCCAAGTCTGCTGATAAAAATGGTACCTCACGTTTGTGTGGGTAGGCCTAGTGCCTGCAACAGGAAACAGCCCAAAACTAATTGTGGAGACATCAAAATTATTTATCACAAAACAACCTGGTTTTGCAAGGGAGCCATCCACGTTTTTGGTCCCAGGTTTGACGGCCATCTAGGGAAACCTACCAAACCCAGACATTTCTGAAAACTAGACACCCGGGAGAGTCCAGGGAGGTGTGACTTGTGTGGATCCCCATCATTTTCCTACCCAGAATCCTCTGCAAACCTCACATTTTCCTTATATTTCTGTCTGGGATCACCGCACCAGAGCAAATTTCCTACCACCCAGCATTCTCCTTGGCCTCCCAATAAAAATTATACCTCACTGTTTGGGTGTCTTATGTAAAGTTGCCTAAAACGTCTATAAAATAAATATATCGCCTAGAGCTTGCTGTGCTCTCCCCATAATATCTATGTTTTTGGTCTTTCCCAGTAGCAGGCCATTGGCCCACCCCCAGTAGCAGGCCCTTGGCCCACCCCCACAAGTGAGGTATCATTTTACTCGAGAGACCAAGGGAAATGCAGGGTAGCTTGAAATTTGTGTCGACCCGGTGATCCCACAACTTTACTACACAGAAATGTGAAGAAAATTTCATTTTGTTAGCACAATTTGAGGTTTGCAGGGGATTCTGGGTAAGAAATCCTTAGGGGATTCGAGCAAACAACACTTCCCTGGACTCCCCCGAGTGTCTGTCTGGGTTTGGAAGGCTTTCTTAGATGGCGCCCGAGTATGGGACCAAAAATGTAGATGACCCCTTTGCAAAACCAGGTAATTTAGTGATCGATCATTTTTGATGCTTCTACAATAAGCTTTGGGCGCTTCCCTGTCGTGGGCCTCACAAGTAAGGTAACATTTTGATCTGAAGAGCTGGGGAAATGCTGGGTGGTAGGAAATGTTTGTGGGCTTGGTGATCCCACAACTTTCTCACACAGAAATGTGAGGGAAATGTGATTTCTTTAGCAAAAGTTGAGTTTGCATGGGATTCTGGGTAAGAAATACTTGGGGGATCCACGCAAGCCATAACTCCCTGGGCTTCCCCAGGTGTCTAGTGTTCAGAAATGTCTGGGTTTAGTAGGTTTCCTTAGATGGCCGCCGAGCCTGCTACCAAAAACGTAGGTGCCCCTTTTACAAAAACAGGTTGTTTTGTGATAGATTAGGGCACTTGCGTTTTATGTTCCGGTCTGGGGGACATCAGGAGAAACCTATCAAACCCAGACATTTTTGAAAACTAGACACCAAGGGGAGTCCAGGGAGGTGTGGCTTGATTTCATCCTCTACCTTTTTTTACCCAGAATCCCCTGCAAACCTCAAATTTAGCTAAAAAGTCATATTTTGCTCACATTTCTGTGTGCCAAGTGTCTGAAATCACCACGCCGGCAAACATTTACCACCACCCAGCATTCCCCCCAGTCTCCCAATAAAAATTATACCTCACTTGCATGGGTGCCAAAAGCAGAGTCAGCCCATTTGGACCCACTTGGGTTGCCCCCTCAGTTTTTGATTTATATGTTTTTAGGTTCTCTACTTTGGGCACCCACACAAGTGAGGAGACCAGGGGAATGCTGGGTGGTGGGAAAGCTGGGTGGTGGGAAATCTGTGCCGGCATGGTGATCCCACAACGTTTCTACACAGAAATGTGAGGAAAGTGCAACATTTGAGCTGAATTGAAGGTTTTCAGGGGATTCTGGGTAATAAAACACTGGAGGTTTCACACGTCACACCGCCAGGCAAGCACCATCCATGCACACCACATCCAAGTGCCATCCATGTTAACAGCCAGCCAAACACCATCCACGCACATCGCCAGCCAATCGGCAGTCCACACACACCTCCAGTTAAGCGGCAGTCCACTCACACTGCCAGACATGTGCCATCCACACAGACATCTAGCCAAGCAACAGTCCATGTACACTGCCAGCCAAGCACTAGTCCACACCCCCCTCCAGCTAAGCGCAAGTCCACCTACACAGCCAGCAAAATGCAGGTTCACACACAGCCAGCCAAATGCCAGTACACACAGACCATCAGCTGAACTCTAATTCACACACATATACATACACACACACCAACACACCCACCCGCACACACACACGTGCGCAACCACCCACACGCACACACGCGCACACACACACACACACACACACACACATACACACACACACAGAGAGGCTAGTTTCTAGTGGTTTTCCTGCCCCCTTGGGAGCACATAAGACTAAAAGTATTGCAGACCTGCCCCAAAGGGAGGAGGGGGGCTGAAGCAGCCAAAATGCGTTCACACAAAAAAGGGAGCAACCCTTGCCTAAGGGGTCACTCCCTGACATAACCATAAACATATCTCTGGTGCCTAGTGAGCTTTCCCCCCCCGCCCCCCGTGGGAGGGGGACATTGGCATCACCCATTATGGGCAGCCCACACACACCTCTTATTTTTAAAAATTCCCTGGTGTCTAGTGGGGGCACTTCGGGGGCTAGTACCCACAAAATGACTTCAGTTTTTATAATTGTGTGTGGCGGCATGGCCTTGTTCATTGTGGGTAGCCCCATCCGTCTTTTATAATGAAAATTAAATCCCTAGTGTCTATTGGGCTTTCTGAAGGGCAGTAAGATCGTCCCTTTCATTTTGGGTGTGGGGACATTAGCCCACAGATTCTGGGCAGATCCCACCCTCTTTTAGAAAGGAGAAAAAATCCCTGATGTGTTGTTGACTTTCTGCCCCCTGGGGGCATATCAGGGGTAATAACCCCATTCACCTGCAGAGAGGAGTAGAAAGACTGCCGCTTTTGTGTTGGGGCGGTGGCATTTACATGCTTATTGTGGTCAGCCCCCTCCCCTCTATTATAAAAAAACAATAATCCCTGGTGCCTAGTGTGTTTTCTGCCACCCCGGGAGCAGATCAGGGGGTATTGCCCCCAGCTGTACCCCAGGGGGGCAGAAAGACTGCCAATTTTTGGGATGGATTGGGGCATTATAAAAGCCCATTTATGATAGTCCCCACTCCTCTATTTTCACAACGTAAAGAATCCCCGGTGTCTAGTGTTCTTTCTGCCCTTCCATTTGCCCCCTGGGGGGCAGAAAGACTGAATATGGCCAAATAATTATGGGGGGAGCAAAGGCCCTTGCCAAAGTGCCTGCTCCCACCTCCCTGGTGTCTAATGGTGGATCCCTGCTTGAAGAAGGGTAGGATTGGAAAGGGGGGATTCTCCCCTTTCCAATGATACCCCTCCCATTTTCCTATGTGCATGGGGGGCTGAGATAGCCTCAGTAGCCCGTAGGCAGTGTAGTGGTGTTGGCGCACCAATCCCTTGTTCAGTCATATGCAGAGGACCTGTGAGGCAGATTGGGTCTGAGTGATGTCATGGTTCCAGTATTGAAAGCAGAGGGATCTTATGAAATTCACCTATGAAACTTTACAAGGAAGCTTCGGAATTCACTGTACCTCAACACATTGACTGAAATCAGCGTGACTCATTCAGATAATTTCAAGGAGGACAGATGGACTGGGGAAACATGTAAGTCAGAAAGTAGATTATGATTTGGGAGGGATAGTAGTCTCCCAAAAGTAATAATGGCACTGCTCTTGTTAGGTCCAGTAAAGGTTTCAGTAAATTAAGCTGGGCTGAACCCCTGGTAGCAATGCCATGTAGCTGAAAGGCTTAACTTAAGAAAATGTGTTATGCATTTAGAAGTACTGAAACAGTAAAAAAGTCTGAAACACTACACAATAAAAATCTTCCATTTATAATAACAGACAATAATTTAATAAATAAAATGATACCAAAACGACAAAATTCCAAGGAGGAGAACTGGAGATTTCTATATTTAAAGTCTTCAACTAAAATAGCACCAGTAAGCGCAATGCGCCAACTGTGACCACCTGGTCACACTAGACTGGGACTACAGTAATGTTTAGGCTGAGTGCAATGGAGCGCAGGTTGGAGTCACAGATTGGATTCATTAAAAAATTCCCTTCACCCTTAGAACATTTTCAAGAAGGTAGAGTCCTCAGCAGGGCAAGGCCACAGGCAGGCTAGATCAGAAGATAGACTCATTGACAACGGGCTAACAAAGGAGGAAGCGTTGTTGAATATGCTGGAGAAGGCAGAAAAAGCGGCAAGCAGGAAACATCCAGAGTTCATACCCAGTAAGCAGTTGATGTCAATCGGATGCTGAGGGCCTGAATTCAAGTTTGGCAGACAGTGTTACTCCGTGACAAACGTGGCAGATATCCCTTCCACTAAATTACAATTCCATCATATCCAATGAAACTTGCAATATGGCGGACGGGATATCCATCACTTTTGGGACAGAGCACCCATCCGCCAAACTCGTAATCAGGCCATTAGACTCTTTTCTGGAAGTCAGACTTCCTCATTGGGGCATTGGGTGCACTCTGTAGCTGAAAACAGTTTGACGTTGTCAGATGTCGGTCGATATCAGACTCTCTGGATTGGACTTACAGCTGCAGGGAAGAAGGTGGTGAGAGGTATGGTGAAGTCAGGTCCACCGGTGATGCACCCTCAGTTGGTTGGCATAGGAGATTGGTCATGGTTTCTGATGGATCTACAAGCAAAAAGTCTTGATAAGGTTTCTAATGTCCTGCTTTTACGTTTGGGCAGGGGTAGTACATTGTGATAACAGCCAAAGATTCCAGGACCTCAGGAACAGGACCTGAGGGTCATTAGTCACCCCACAGAACCCACCAGCAGGGTCCAGGGCAGGTCTAGTTGACACTGGTCAGCTGTACCCCTTCAGGAACCTGAGCTTCTTACAGCTTTTGTGTCCATGTAGCTTAACAGAAGGTCAGCCAACTAACCATTTGATTCGACTACTTTATTCTTGGGGCAAATGGGAACAGGTCCAGCCCTTAGGGTTCTCATCACTGGTCTCAACAGCAGGTGTAGTCCTTCTGTCTTCCACTGGTCCAGTAGTGTTCAAAAGAGGGTGTCCAGAGTGCTACATGTCTGCCTGGCACTAGCCTGTGGGTGAGGGTTATTCCTGTCTCCTTAATATCCTATAGGGAAAAAGTTCCTTGGGTAATTCTACCTATTTTTGCAGCAGTTCCTGTGTACTTTGTTGCAAACAATTCCAGAGTGATCCCCTCTAGCTTAAACCAAGATGACAGACCCTTTCCACTCTTGTGCAGAGCGCTTAAGCTCACACTAGAAGTGTTGCCAAGAAAAGGAGAAACCACTCCTCTGTGGGCATTCAAAACTGATTCTATGGGCAGCTCCTCTCTCACTGTGACGGTGACTGGCTGGTTAGCTGCAAAAAAAAGGAGAGCCCTAGTTCTTAATACATCTGATTGTGACAGGGTAGACCTCTTTGAAGATAATTATGTTTTCCTGATGGTCTTCCTATTAGAGAAACAAAATACCTTCCCACGCCCAAGGCCTTTGTTTCAACTCTGGGCACAAGTTCACATCTCATCAAAGAGCTTTCAGATACTGAGTGACCGTTGAAAGTTCATGTAAATGGGTTCCTAGAGGCTTTTAGACAGGCAAGAAGTGATTTTTTAAAAGTACCTCTTGTAAAATCTTTCGCACAAATCCACCTTCACCAATGGATTGGTTTTGTATTAAAGATTTTTAAAATTCCAAGTATTAACTTTTTATCTGCTTGCTAGGAGGAAATATTATTACTTGATTTTAATTTTAACTCCCAATGCTTCCCTATTGAACAGCTAACCCTGCTACATTGTAAATCGCTTTTGGAGCCTTGTTACTGTAAGGATTTTTCACATTAAACTTTCACATGTGCTACTTTTAAACGTATTGCACTCTGCCTTGTTGGCCATTAAGGCTTACTTCAAGTTCAAATTGAGGAATTCGGCCTGTCGAAAGGAATTATTTTCACAGGTTGAATTTGCAAAGAAACCTTGACAGCTAGGTTTGTGCTGGAAGGCCTGCAGTCATGTTTGTCACTTTAGTGGTACTGCAATTCACTAGTGACATTTAACTTACAGGCCCTGGGGACACTTTTCTATCACATACAAGGGACTTATGGGTAAGTGAAATGTGCCATGTAAGAGAAGAGACTATTTGATGTGTTTTAGGGGTCAGAGCACACGCACTGGTATTTCATTCTGAAATCCCATGAAGAATCAAAAAACATTTGGACCATGTTCCAGGGACTTCTGGGTACGTTTTATGTGGCCAATGTGGAGTACTGCCAATTTCAACATGATGTAGGGGTCAGAGCACATGCAGTCAACAATCCAGCAGCATAATTCCAAGAACAAGAATGCAAAACGAAACATTTTCCTGTAATATGTTTTAGTATCATAGAAACTGATATGCTGGAATTCTATTTATGTTTAGTGTTTATCTGCATTTCCTGAAAACAGTGTTTTTTTAATAAGTCAAAAGCTTTGCATTTATTAGATGTTGGACATTTGTAATAGCAAAATGGCTAATAAGTAGCATCATTGGGGAAAAGTGTGTTTCCCAACCCCGCTAGAGTAAAGGTATTTTGACAAAACAGGTGAAACGTCTGCATATATAGCAGGAAGGGTGACATGCATAGCTTTAGAAAGTGAAAGTACTCTGTGTGTGAAAGGCATCAGAAGTGTGGGTGTCTGTGTGTGGGCGTGTATATATATATATATATATATATATATATATATATATACATATATATTTATATGTGTAGAGTGAAAGACATTCACTGAAAAAAACAAAGTGTAAAGTCGCTGTTAGAAATTGGGTTTCTGGTTGGGCAGAGGTATGCAACCTGTCCTTTGGAGAACCACAATCCTAGTCTAAGTAAGTCAGAAACACACTTAAAATGAACCTGTGCTCAGCCTCAGGTAGCTTATTACACAGTAGTAAGACTTAACTTAAGAGACCTAGGGCCCGATGTAGGTAAATCTTTTTTACCACTTCTTAAATACCGATTCATACCGAATCGGTATTTAAGAAGTGGTAAAAAAGAGGAGGGGAGATGTAGGTATTTCAGATTCGGTAAATACCGAATCGTTAAGATTCGGTATTTACCGATTCTGTAAATACGGAATCGGTAATGCCCATTGATTCCTATGGGCATTGAAGCCCATAGGAATCAATGGGCATTACCGAATCGGTATTTACAGATTCGGTAAATACCGATTTCATCAAGGGTGCAGGGGGTGTCACTTTGACACCCTCTGGCACCCCAAAAATAGGCATGTGCGCCATGTGGCACACAGACATGCCCTAAGGGCATGTCTGTGTGTCACATTGCACAGGTGTGCATGCACACATGTGCATGCACACCTGGATTCGGTATTTTACCACCCAATTGGATTGGGTGGTAAAATACCGATTCTTAAAGCCCTGTGGCACTCTGACATGTGCCAGCTACATCTGCATTTACAGAATCGGTATTTTACCGAGTCTGTATTTACCGATTCGGTAATTTTACCGAATCGAAAAATACAGAATCGGTAAAATACCGATTCTGTAAATGCATGCCCTACATCTGAAAACCCTAATACCAGTCGGAAACGGCCAAAATCGGCCGTTTCCGACCGGTATTAGGGCTCCTACATCTGGCCCCTAGTGTAAAGTATTTGTGTGCGTAACAACTAACCCTGGGCGTAGTCTGCGGAGTGGGGCTCCGCGGAGCTACGCGAAGTGGGCACACAACTACGCCCACCCGCGCACTCCGCGTAGCCCCACTCCGCGCCGCCCGCCTCCCTCCCGCCCTCCCTAAATACATCAATAAAAGTATAAAAAGCTATTAAAAACACTTACCTAGTCTGCCGCGTCCCCGGGGCTCCCTCTCGCCGTCCCGCGATTCGCGCCGCCACCGACCCGGATACTAATGCGCATGCGCGGGCGGCCGCGCATGCGCATTCCTCATGAGAAATGCGCATGCGCGGCCGCCCGCGCATGCGCATTAGGACCCGAAATGGCGGCGAGAATCGCGGGACGGCGAGAGGGAGCCCCGGGGACGCGGCAGACAAGGTAAGTGTTTTTAATAGCTTTTCATACTTTTATTGATGTATTTAGGGAGGGTGGGAGGGAGGCGGGTGGCGGCCGGCTACGCACCGTCTGCGGAGCACGCATAGTGCCGCCTGGCTACGCCCGCTACGCAAAATGCGTAGGAGACGGCACTCCGTGCACTCCGTGCACGGAGCGTAGCTGGCCGCCCACCCTTAGTAACAACACAGTGAAAACACCATGAAAAGACTCCACACCAGTTTAGAAAAATAAAGAATATTGTTATGAGTAAAACAAAACGACAAAAATCCAATAGGCAGGAGTCAAGATATGTTTTTTTAAATAATAAACTGTTTTGCTTTGCCTAGAAACAAATAGTTAATACCAATGGGGTAACCCAGTTGTGCACAGAACCTAGGGCTAAATATGTCCTCGGTGTTGACAAATCCAAGCGGGACTGGCACTATTTGTTCTATGTTACACGAACAGTGGTTCTGCCATGAGATACATTTAAAACATGTCTTAGTTTGTATGGAAACAGATGCAATGCATTGATATCACAATAACCATTTTTTCACAATCTTGGTACACATATTTCAAGGTAACAGGCTTGCTCCTGAATCTTGGAACATTTTGCAAACAGAGGCAACAGACCCTGTTTTTTCACTTCGACTCCTCAATCCCACAGAGGTTGAGCAATATTGTTGAATTATCCAACACCCCCCCAGCGCCTGTCGCCGGAGGTGAGTTTATACATGTCCATGGCCTCTATATTATGTAATCTAATTATGGAAATTCCATGGAAGCATGTTCTCCATTTTCTTTTTCTTAGATCCTAAGGGAGCATGCGGTGCCCTTAATGTCCATATCAGATTTATTTCTGTCAGGATTACCACTCTTGGGCTAACCTTTCATAGATGATTACCTGTTAAGAGAGATACTGGTCACCTTGTACTGCCGGCAAGGTCCATACATTTTGGCATTTCACTGGGATAACTTTTAGACAGTGACTTAAATATTTTTGCCACACATTGATCACTAAAAGTACATTCAATCTTCTTTCTATACAGGCAACACACAAATACTGTACGCAGTCCTGATGGAGACCCCGCATTGATGTGTTTTGATACTCACATGTTCTTAAGGGGTACAAAAGTCGACGTATACAAAATCAAGCGTTGCTGCCCAACTAGACCTTATAACTGTGAGAATAGATGCTAGTTCTGGTTATTGGGTTTCTCATGGATAAAACAACGCTGACCTGAATGATTGTGTTATATGTGTATTGTTGTTTATGTATAAAATGTATGGTGATTTATGTGTACAACTTTATCGTACTCACCTCCCCTGTGTTTTCACCATTGTGTAAAACCCAGATTGTTCTGTTGTGTGTACATGTCCTGGGTTCATTATTTAATTCTTGAAAGATATGATGTTCTTCTAATATAATCTTTATCTATATTTCATTTGGTGTAAGTGGTCTAACTTGTAGAGAATCTGTGTTGTGGCTTATCGTACCATTAGTTGGAGTACTCCCATCTGCAGGGACAAAATAAGAAATGTTTTAAATGTATCTTGTGGCAGAACCACTGTTCGCCTAACATAGAAACAAATAGTGCCAGTTGCGCTTGACCGGGGCAAATCCAAATGCTCATGCCGACTGCGATGGACCGCAGGTCAGATACAGGGCCCAGCCTTGGCCCACTAAACAGTACTTTGGATGTGTCAACACCGAGGATGATGCATGTAGCAAGGGGGGTGAGACATCCCTGTTGATCACTCAGATATAGGGGATGCGTTGATTACAAGCTAGGCAAAGCCAAATGTGCGTCAAGGGTCCTGATGCGATTACATTGGGCTGTAGATGATGTAAGCAGCACAAAGCGATGATTTGGCACAGAGCAGGGCAAGGTCACTGATGGATTCGAAACAGGGGACAATGCATTGCACAGTCTGTGATGAGATGTCAGTTCGAGCAGCAGTGGTGAGGCATTGGTGTCAAAGGAGATGCACTGGTTCCCATTGGCATAATGTCATAGATGCATCAATTTTCTGGATTACAGGATTTAACACTCACTTCCAAGGGCCCAGGACTGGGTTGGCACCACTTGGAAGAGCAGAACTCACAGCAGACAGAGTCCAGGTGCTGGTTGTAGGGTGAAGTCTTTGATACCCTTGAGACTTCAGAAACAGGAAGCAAACCAACAAGCCCTCGGCGATACTTTGGTTCTGGGATGTAGAGATGCAGGTCCAGTCCTTGTCACTCCCAAGCAAGAAGCAGCAGGTCAACGCACCAAATCAGTTCAGCAAAGTGGCAGTCTATCCTGGTGGCACAGCAGTCCTTCTTCCTGGTGGTATGTCCTCAGTTCCAGAAGTGTTCTGATTTGGTGGTGTCATACCCCGTTGGGCCTTTGTAGAAGGGACACTTCAAAGAAATGCTTTCAAGTGCACAAGACCCTGTCTTTCCTGCCCTGGCTTCAGACTCACTGCATGAGGGTATTCAATCCCTTGTGTGGGGACAGGACACAGCTCTTTCAGGTGTAAAGTGTGAGCTCCTCCTTCCCTCCTCCTGCTCGGAAGACTCATCAACATGCAGATGGCTACTCAGCCACACCTACCCTTCCTTTGTTTGTGGCTGACTAGAGGGAATGCAGGATGATAGCTGTCACCCACCCCAGATGTGTATTTCAGAGACAGGTAGAAGGCACAAAAGTGTTGGAGTAAGAACATACCAACTTTCTATAAATGTCTTTTACAGAACTGCAATTTAAAAAGCAACTTCACCATCAGTTGTGTTTTTAAATTGTGAACCCAGAGACACCAAATTTGGTTTTCTCAGTTCTTCTCAATTGGAAATTGCACATATAAAATGTAATAAGGAAATCGTAATAATAACCTGTGGGAGAGATAGGCCTTGCATTAGTGAAAAGCTAATTTGAGAGCATTTCAATACCAGGACATGTAATACTTAAAAGTAAATTTCCTATTTTTTAAATACACTGCACCCTGCCCATGGACTGTCCAGGCCTACCTAAGGGGTGATCTATATGTAATAAAAAGGAAGGTTTGGTTCTCGCTAATAGGTTAACTTGCCAGGCCGAAATGGCAGTTTAAAACTGCACACACAGGCCCTGCAGTGGTAGGCCTGAGACATGATTAAAGGGCTACTCAAGTGGGTGTCACAATCAGTGCTGCAAACCCACTGGTAGCATTTGATTTACAGGCCCTGGGCACATGTAGTGCACTTTACTAGGGGTTTATAAGTAAATCGAAAATGCCAATTGTGATTAAAAACCAATGATAACATGAAATAGCACATACACTTTATTTCTAAAGCCAGCAAAAATGAATTTAAGAAAAACAGGAGATTAGAATGCAAAAGGTCAGGGGAAATCACGCCAATGATGCCAGTTCTAACAGTGACAATATAGTTAGGTTTTGAAGTTACACAAAAATAATGTTAAACACAAAAAATCACTGAAATTCACCAGTTATAGTTCACTGGGCTAACTATAAATTAGTTAGCTCATAAACGTATGTCCTTAAGTATTATATCACTCAAAACATGTTAAATTACATAATTGATGGTATCACTGATGACATCTCAAATGGCTTCATTGATGACATCCCGGATGACATCTAACAATTACTGTAGCACCATTCTATAGGGTTTGTGGACTTAAAGAAATTCAACATGCCATGCCTGTGGACAATTTTGTATTTACTTTAGTGAAAGTACCCTCTTAAAGATTCCACATGACCAGCAATTTTAAGTCAGGAAGTTGTCAACTATATATTTGCCACAATAAAGACACCTTATTTAGATCCTATGGGCAATCCTCTGTAGTTTTGTAAAGTACACAACACACATTCCTGAGACTCACACAAGATCGTGCGATCCATCCTCCATCTTGAACTAATCATCCCCTCCTCTAGTCTCACACAAAACAGGATGGCTAAGTGATCTGAAAGGTGTAATCCAATATGTTCCACCTCTTCCACCTCATTTTTTATTGCACGATCCACCAAGAAGTGATCTATTTGAGACTTATGCTTATATTTTTTATTATAATACATAAAGCCATTTTTATTTGAACCGGCCTTACATCTCCGTATATCACACAAACCCCATTGTGACATCATTAAACATACTCTATCCGACATCTTGGGGTTGACTGCCGCTCTACTGTTTAAAGATGTATCTAGCTTATGTTCCAAGACTGTATTAAAGTCCCCTGCCATAATAATCTGTCCGGTGAAACCCAACAGTTCACTTACTAGTTCCTCTAAGGGACCAGTATCATCCTGATTAGGACCATAATAACCAACCACGACGCAACTAGTACCCGGTGGCAGTGGGTGGTTGCAAGCTGTGCGTGAATGCTCTTGTTACTTCGCTCCTTTTGAAAACGTCTTTTTAAAATTATTGTATTCTCCTGTCACAATTGTGCTGCCTTGCCTGTTTGCTCACCCCTAGCCCCGGTCCGACAAGCTGTGTGCCATTTGCTCGGAGGGCTTCCGGGGTTGTTTCCACTTCCGGTGATCAGTGAAGGTCAGCGCTCTAGCCTACGTGCCTCGGCCTACTTAATCCAGGGCCCATGCACAAGCGCAGCGGATGCGCGCAGCGGGCGCGCCGGCGGAGCGCCGACAGCGCACCAAAGGCAAGCCCGTCAGCGCCCGTCCGCGGCCGACTGGGGCTCGGGGCCCACCACTATGCTCATTTTTTAAATTACTCTCCCAAACATCTTCTGGCACTCCATGGCAACTGGCCGCTTAATGCCCCTATCCTTACACGCATTGGAAACCTCGGCATATCACGACCTAACCCCGCTATATCATCTCCCCAGAAATCCGGATTACCTGATTCTTCTTTGCCACCCGTTACCCCTGAGACACTTTTCCGCCCCCCTCCACCCACTATTCCCCACCAGTAGCATCAGTCTATCTTCTTAACACCCGCTCAGCGGTTAAACATCAACTGGCGCTTTTTAATTTCCTAGATATGGTCAAACCAGACATTCTGTTTCTTACTGAAACCTGGTTCTCATCCGACTCTCTGCCTGACGTCCTAGCGGCCCTCCCGGACTCATACTATGCTCTACGTGCTGATCGCCCTGAGGGGAAGGTTGGTGGCGGAGTGGCCCTAATTGCCCGCTCCGATCTCCAGTTCCAGCTCTTGTCCTTTCCCTCTATTACTGCTGTTGACTTTTTAGTTGTCCATCTCTCTTGTGGTCCCACTTACATGCGCACTCTTCTACCGACCTCCTCAATCTATGCCTCACTTCATCCCTGCAGTGCAGGAACTGCTGGCCACTCTGGTGGTCAACAATTCCTCTGTTCTGGTACTAGGCGATTTCAATTTCTGGCCTACTGACCTCCATGAAGATCACATGTCTAAAGACTTTACAGAATCGCTCTGCACTCTGAATCTAAACTCACATATACACCTCCCAACTCACATTCACGGCCACATCCTGGATCATTATGGTCAGCTAACTTATCTATTTCCTCCCCTTTAGTCACCCCTTGCCCTTGGTCTGACCACTTCCTTATTTCTTTCTCCCTTGACCTAGGAATCAACACAAAGTTTCCACTCCCTAGCAACATCTGGGCATGTAATTGGAACCATGTGGACCTAGCCACACTCTGCTCTTCCCTCTCAGCTTCACTCCCCATCCTAGCTGATATCTCCCCTAACTCTTAGGTTGCCGCTATTAATAGCTGGCTCTCCGCAACCTGCGATCAAGTGGCCCCCCCTTAAACTGGTTAGAACCCGTCGCCTCCACAAGGCTAATAGATGGTTTACCATCGAACTTAAAGACAAAAAACTTGCACTCAGGCAGGTTCTCCTCCGGGACTATAAGAAAGCCATCCTTCATGCAAAATCGGAACATTTTTCATCTAAGATTCTTCTTGCAGCAAACAAACCCAAGGAAATCTTTACTATTGTGCATGAGCTAGCCACCTCTGACAGAGCTACCCCCAAGCCAGTTCCCTCACAACTCCTCTGCAACTCCCTTAACGAATATTTCTTTGAGAAAATTGCAACCATCAAGCTCAATATTTCCCCGCCCTCCCCTTCCTTCTCATGTCCCCAATCATCGCTTAATTCTTTCTTCCTAGACCAACTCACCCTGATTTCCAAGGAAGTTTTCTTCACTCTGCTCAAGAAAGTCAAATCAGGGTTGCCCTCTGACAGCTGCCCTGCCCACATTTTGAGAGAGATTTTTTCCACCTGTCCTGAGCCCCCATTAACTCTCCTCAACAACTCTTTCACTCAGGGCATTGTCCCTGATCTGTTTAAAGCAGCTAAAGTAATTCCTATTTTAAAACAGCCAGGTGCTGATCCCACCTTTCTTCCAAACTTTTGCCCTATCTCCTTACTCCTGTTCCTGGGAAAGATCCTGGAGAGTCACGTTACCACACACCTTAGTGCCTTTATTGAGGAGAGCCACTTCCTGGCTCCTCACCAGGCAGGCTTTCGCCCACTACATTCTACGGAATCAGTCCGTCCTGGACGAGCTCAGAGGGAGTGCTGATATCAACTGCCCTCAGGCTCTGGTCCTCCTCGACCTGTCCGCCGCCTTTGACATGGTCGATCATTCCATCCTTCTCGACCGTGTCGGGGGCGCCGGCATCCGGGGACCCGCTCTGGCCTGGCTCACCTCTTTTCTAGAGAGCCAAACTCAGGCCGTTCAGCTGGCAGGCTTTTCTGCTCCCACATGCTCTGTCCTTTGCTGGGTCCTCCAGGTCTCCTCTCTTTCCCCTTTCCTTTTCAATCTTTACATCCTGACCCTCATATCTGCTCTGCAAAAAATGGAGGTCACGGTATTCATCTATGCCGATGACCTCCAGCTCATCTTTAATCTTTCCCCCCTCTCAGCCTCAATCCTCAACTTTCAAACCATCATGACCTTCATCAGCGACTGGATGAATGGCAACCACCTAAAGCTAAATCCCGACAAGACCGAGTTGGTACTTACGGGCGGCTCTCCCAGTCCCTGGACCTCCGCCTTCTGGCCTCTCTCCCTTGGTCCTTGCTATCTACCCTCTGCCTCTGTAAAAACCCAGGGAATCAAAGTCAGCAAAGACCTCACAATGCTCCCCCAGATTAGCACTGTGGTTTCATCATGCTTCCTGACTCTCCGAACTATACGCAAAATGTCTAATTTTTTTTTCTTTTACAGCTCTCAAACTAATTCTCCTTGCCATGATCATGTCACGCCTTGATTATGGCAATGGCTTATATGTAGGTGTTTCAGCATGCAAACTCCGGCGCCTACAACTAATTCAAATCCAGGCTGCCCGTCTGATTTAACGACTTCCTAAATTCCACCATGTCACTCCGTTGTTAAAAACTTTTCACTGGCTTCCCATCCTTGAACGATCCCTATTCAAGATGGGCTGCACGATTTTCCTGGCCCTGGTTGGCACTGCGCCAGCCTTTATCAATTCCAAAATTAAAGCTTACGTTCCCAACAGAGACCTGCGTTCCTCCTCCCAGCTTCTCTTATGTGTTCCTCGCTTCAGAAGGAAAAAACTCGGAGGCATGAGGATCTCTACCTTGCCCCCCCCTTTTGGAACGCCCTTCCTTTCTCTATCAGGTATATTCCTATCTATCTGGACTTTCGTAAAGCTCTCAAAACTTTCCTCTTCTCCCACGCTTTTTCACCCTAAGTGGCCCCCTTTGCCCCCCCCGGAGCTTTCCGTCCTCAGCGCCAAGAAACCGCACGGTGATCGAGCGCTATACAAAACTCTTAACTTCAACTTCAACCAATAAAATATTCTTCCAGTAGATCTTTGCCTTGACAATTAACCATTTTCTGAAGTACTTGAGACACTACCTTCTATCACTATACTCACATTATGTTTTACTAATATTGCTACACACTTAGTAATTGCTCTCTGCCTTGTATACAATGCATGTGCCACCCACCTCTCTGCCTTAAAGATCTCTCTACTCTCTACTTCCGTCAGGTGTGTCTCTTGTAAGATAATAATTTGAGCCTCACAATCTTTCATATATTGCATTATTTTGTCTCTCCTACCCCTCATCCGAAGCCCATTCACATTCTATGGCAAAATTTTCAACTGTTTACTACTATTTCCAATCATCTAAAACTCCACACACAACCCCCCCTCCCTGTGCACACCCTGTGAAAATTAACTTGTGAAACCAAAACATCTGAGGTATTTTCTTTAATTGCTTTCCCCCAACCTTCTCCCCTCCTCCCTAAACGAAGACCTACATTTGAAAACCCACCCTCCCGTGGAAAACCCTAACCATCTTCCCATGGCAGTAAGCCATATGGGTGCTCCTCTGGCATGTGGGGAAAGAAAGAACCATTGTATCGCTTTGTTATTTTCTTTTTTCTTTTTTTTCTGATTTCTTTTCCCCTCAATTTTATAGACAAGCTCTAAATCAGACAAATCACCCTCCATTCCCCTACCTTTTCCCTCACTCCTCCCCTGCCTCCACCTGTTCAATAAATGTATCCACTTCCTCAACGAAACGTAAAGAATGCATCTTATTATTTAACATCACTTTTAGAAAAGCCGGGAGCTTTAGTTGAACTGTAGCGCCTAACTCCCTAATGCCTCCATTCTTTTAACCAGCTCCCATTGCCTGTTAGACATCGCCACAGACAAATCAGATCTTACTTCAATCCTTGCACCATCAACTTCGAGCGTTTTTTTCTTCAAGGCCTTGGCCAAAATGTTCTCTTTCCGGGTGTAAGTAAGAAAATTCACTAGAATTCTCCTGGGTTTAATTCAATTTGTAGTTAACCTGAATAGGTCTTTATGTATTCTCTGAATGTCCTGGGCTATTTCCTCCAACGGTTCCTCCGAAGAGAGTTCATTTTTTAACATCTGAGTCACAAATCCTTTAATATCTCCTCCTTCCTTACCCTTAGGAAGTTTTAAGATTTTTAAATTATTTCTCCTTTGGTAATTCGACAGCCTTTCAACTCTATCTTCCTGCTCTCTCTCTGACCCTAAGCTCCTGAATCTCTTTCCTGTTGTCCTGAACTTCTTCCCTTAAATCTCTCACTTCTGCTTCAAGTGCAAGTGTTCTCCCAGTCTAATCATCGATCTTCTTTTCCACAATTTCACACACAGACCTGATATCCTTCTGGTTCAACTCTGATATCTCAAACCTCTCTCGCATTTCTCGGGTAAAAGTAGTGTGGACCGTAAACAACTAACCTATCAAGGCGTACCCATTCTCCATATCTGTCCCCTGAGCAGCCTAAATCTGCTCCTCCGTTTGTATCACTTCTCGTACCCCATTCTGCTCTTCTTCGCTAAATATTAAATTCGCCTCTTCCTGTTGTATGCCACTTCAATTGCCTACTTGATTCTCTGAAGGAACCCCTCCCAGTAAAGTCTATCCTACCTCCCCCATTTCCATGGCTAAAGCCTGAAAACGATTAGAGCTCAATAGAGCCAACCAATCCTCTAAGTGCGCCATCCCTTTAACCTGCCCCCCTCTGATTCCTTATTTCATTTATTTTGTTGGGGCTCTACTGCCGCTATCTAGGCACTATTTCTCAATTCCAGAGTTTTTGGTAGCACTTTAAAGTATGCCCTAAGAGATGGAGTAACCTTCACCTTATACTCCAGAGACTCGCCCTTTGACAATTTACTCTTAGCTGGAGTATCTTTGGTTATCAGCCCGCTCTTAACCCTTGCCACCTTTTTCTTTACCCCTCGTATATGTCCCCCTCAGAAGGAAAGTTCCACAGTTCGGAGCACTCTACAGTCCCCCCTCACCTCACTTCTTAATGAGATCCGGAAGTACCTCTAGGTCTCCCCCCAGCACACTCAAGAACACTAGAGGCACCATCCCCCCTCACACTCCTCCTCTCAACCTCCTTCACCTCCTTGGAAGTACTTTCCCCCTGTTCCAGACATAGTTGCAAAAATGACTGCAAAAGTATGTTTGTTACCTCCAAACACCCCGGCTGATCCTCCAGACACCTGCTGTTCCTCTTGTTTCCAGACTCACGCGCCCTGCAACTCGCTAGTCCACCTCCATGACCACTCCGTTGGAACAGAAGCCTAGAAGCAGCTCGCCGCCCTCGCCGCAGCTCCAGCGCTGCTCTGACCCCCGGCTAAGTAATTTGTTCCGCTCACGGAATTTGCGGATTTTCTGCAATTTCGCGATCCGCGAAGCTCGCGAAATTGCAGAAAACTCAGCGAAATCGCGAGCGGAACGGATTTTGCAGAAGCACTTACAAGGTTGCAGCAGGTGCCCAAGTCGAAGCTAATTTCCTTGTAACCATTTACAAAATGGTTATGAAGAAATTAACTTCAACTTGGGCACCTGCTGTAACACTGTAAGTGCTTCCTGAGCGGCGCCTCCAGAGTTCGTTGCCTACTTGCAACTATTCTCTGACCCTGCTCTGACCCTCGAAGCAGGGTCAGAGAATAGTTACAAGTATGGCACAATGCTCCTGTCACAAAATCTAAACCACAATAGGAAGCACTTACAGATAAGGAAGCAGGTGCTGGACTTGAAGCTCAAATTCAGTAACACATTAACCAGCCCCAAATTAATTTGTCTCGGTTGAGGCTGGGCAGGTGTGCTTTCTCCCCATAATCTACAGTGGTGAACCAGAGGGTGCTGTGATAAACCAGAGGGTGACAGTGGTGAACCAGAGGGTGGCAGTGGTGAACCAGAGGGTGCTGTAATTGAACCAGATGGTGGCAGTGGTGAACCAGAGGGTGGCAGTGGTGAACCAGAGGGTGGCAGTAGCAAACCAGAGGGTGGCAGTGGTGAAGCAGAGGGTGGCAGTGATGAACCAGAGGGTGGCAGTGGTGATCCAGAGGGTGGCAGTGATGAACCAGAGGGTGGCAGTGGTGAACCAGAGGGTGGCAGTGGTGAACCAGAGGGTGGCAGTGGTGAACCAGAGGGTGCTGTGATGAACCAGAGGGTGCTGTGATGAACCAGAGGGTGGCCGTGATGAACCAGAGGGTGGCAGTGGTGAACCAGAGGGTGACAGTGCTGAACCAGAGGGTGGCAGTGGTGAACCAGAGGGTGCTGTGATGAACCAGAGGGTGGCAGTGGTGAACAAGAGGGTGGCGGTGATGAACCAGAGGGTGGCAGTGGTGAACCAGAGGGTGACAGTGATTAACCAGAGGGTGGCAGTGGTGAACCAGAGGGTGACAGTGGTGAACCAAAGGGCGGCAGTGGTGAACCAGAGTGTGGCAGTGGTGAACCAGAGGGTGCTGTGATGAACCAGAGGGTGCTGTGATGAACCAGAGGGTGGCAGTGATGAACCAGGGGGTGCTGTGGTGAACCAGAAGGTGCAGTGGTGAACCAGAGCGTGGCAGTGATGAACCAGAGGGTGGCAGTGGTGAACCAGAGTGTGGCAGTGGTGAACCAGGGGGTGGCAGTGGTGAACCAGAGGGTGCTGTGATGAACCAGATGGTGCTGTGATGAACCAGAGGGTGACAGTGGTGAACCAGAGGGTGACAGTGGTAAACCAGAGGGTGGAGGTGGTGAACCAGAGCATGGCAGTGATGAACCAGAGGGTGCTGTGATGAACCAGAGGGTGGCAGTGATGAACCAGAGGGTAGTAGTGGTGAACCAGAGGGTGACAATGGTGAACCAGAGGGTGGCAGTGGTGAACTAGAGGGTGGCAGTGATGAACCAGAGGGTGGCAGTGATGAACCAGAGGGTGGCAGTGGTGAACCAGAGGGTGCTGTGATGAACCAGAGGGTGGCAGTGATGAACCATAGGGCTCTGTGATGAACCAGAAGGCGCAGTGGTGAACCAGAGGGTGGCAGTGATGAACCAGAGGGTAGCAGTGGTGAACCAGAGGGTGGCAGTGGTGAACCAGAGGGTGGCAGTGGTGAACCAGTGGGTGACAGTGGTGAACCAGAGGGTGGCAGTGGTGAACAAGAGGGTGCTGTGATGAACCAGAGGGTGGCAGTGATGAACCAGAGGGTGGCAGTGGCGAACCAGAGGGTGGCAGTGATGAACCAGAGGGTGGCAGAGGTGAACCAGAGGGTGGCAGTGATGAACCAGAGGGTGGCAGTGGTGAACCAGTGGGTGGCAGTGGTGAACCAGTGGGTGACAGTGGTGAACCAGAGGGTGACAGTGGTGAACCAGAGGGTGCTGTGATGAACCAGAGGGTGCTGTGATGAACCAGAGGGTGCTGTCATGAACCAGAGGGTGGCAGTGGTGAACCAGAGGGTGGCAATGGTGAACCAGAGGGTGGCAGTGGTGAACCAGTGGGTGACAGTGGTGAACCAGTGGGTGACAGTGGTGAACCAGAGGGTGGCAGTGGTGAACCATAGGGTGGCAGTGGTGAACCAGAGGGTGCTGTGATGAACCAGAGGGTGGCAGTGGTGAACCAGAGGGTGCTGTGATGAACCAGAGGGTGGCAGTGATGAACCAGAGGGTGGCAGTGGTGAACCAGAGGGTTGCAGTGGTGAACCAGAGGGTGGCAGTGGTGAACCAGATGGTGGCAGTGGTGAACCTGAAGGTGCTGTGATGAACCAGAGGGTGGCAGTGATGAACCAGAGGGTGGCAGTGGTGATCCAGAGGGTGACAGTGGTGAACCAGAGGGTGGCAGTGGTGAACTAGAGGGTGGCAGTGATGAACCAGAGGGTGGCAGTGGTGAACCAGAGGGTGGCAGTGATGAACCAGAGTGTGGCAGTGATGAACCAGAGGGTGGCAGTTGTTAACCAGAGGGTGGCAGTGATGGACCAGAGGGTGGCAGAGGTGAACCAGAGGGTGGCTGTGATGAACCAGAGGGTGGCAGTAGTGAAACGGTGGGTGGCAGTGGTGAACCATTGGGTGACAGTGGTGAACCAGAGGGTGGCAGTGGTGAACCAGAGGGTGCTGTGATGAACCAGAGGGTGCTGTGATGAACCAGAGGGTGCTGTGATGAACCAGAGGGTGGCAGTGGTGAACCAGAGGGTGGCAGTGGTGAACCAGAGGGTGGCAGTGATGAACCAGAGGGTGGCAGTGGTGAACCAGAGGGTGGCAGTGATGAACCAGAGGGTGGCAGTGGTGAACCAGAGGGTGGCAGTGATGAACCAGAGGGTGGCAGTGGTGAACCAGTGGGTGACAGTGGTGAACCAGTGGGTGACAGTGGTGAACCAGAGGGTGGCAGTGGTGAACCAGAGGGTGGCAGTGGTGAACCAGAGGGTGCTGTGATGAACCAGAGGGTGGCAGTGGTGAACCAGAGGGTGGCCGTGGTGAACCAGAGGGTGGCAGTGGTGAATCAGAGGGTGGCAGTGGTGAACCAGAGGGTGCTGTGATGAACCAGAGGGTGGCAGTGATGAACCAGAGGGTGGCAGTGGTGAACCAGAGGGTGGCAGTGGTGAACCAGAGGGTGGCAGTGGTGAACCTGAGGGTGGCAGTGGTGAACCAGAGGGTGGCAGTGGTGAACCAGAGGGTGGCAGTGGTGAACCAGAGGGTGGCAGTGATGAACCAGAGGGTGGCAGTGGTGAACCAGAGGGTGGCAGTGATGAACCAGAGGGTGGCAGTGGTGAACCAGAGGGTGGCAGTGATGAACCAGAGGGTGGCAGTGGTGAACCAGTGGGTGACAGTGGTGAACCAGTGGGTGACAGTGGTGAACCAGAGGGTGGCAGTGGTGAACCAGAGGGTGGCAGTGGTGAACCAGAGGGTGCTGTGATGAACCAGAGGGTGGCAGTGGTGAACCAGAGGGTGGCAGTGATGAACCAGAGGGTGGCAGTGGTGAACCAGAGGGTGGCAGTGATGAACCAGAGGGTGGCAGTGGTGAACCAGAGGGTGGCAGTGATGAACCAGAGGGTGGCAGTGGTGAACCAGAGGGTGGCAGTGATGAACCAGAGGGTGGCAGTGGTGAACCAGAGGGTGGCAGTGATGAACCAGAGGGTGGCAGTGGTGAACCAGTGGGTGACAGTGGTGAACCAGTGGGTGACAGTGGTGAACCAGAGGGTGGCAGTGGTGAACCAGAGGGTGGCAGTGGTGAACCAGAGGGTGCTGTGATGAACCAGAGGGTGGCAGTGGTGAACCAGAGGGTGGCCGTGGTGAACCAGAGGGTGGCAGTGGTGAATCAGAGGGTGGCAGTGGTGAACCAGAGGGTGCTGTGATGAACCAGAGGGTGGCAGTGATGAACCAGAGGGTGGCAGTGGTGAACCAGAGGGTGGCAGTGGTGAACCAGAGGGTGGCAGTGGTGAACCTGAGGGTGGCAGTGGTGAACCAGAGGGTGGCAGTGGTGAACCTGAGGGTGGCAGTGATGAAACAGAGGGTGGCAGAGGTGAACCAGAGGGTGGCAGTGATGAACCAGAGGGTGGCAGTGGTGAACCAGTGGGTGACAGTGGTGAACCAGAGGGTGGCAGTGGTGGACCAGAGGTTGCTGTTATGAACCAGAGGGTGCTGTGATGAACCAGAGGGTGGCAGTGATGAACCAGAGGGTGGCAGTGGTGATCCAGAGGGTTGCAGTGGTGAACCAGAGGGTGCTGTGATGAACCAGAGGGTGACAGTAGTGAACCAGAGGGTGGCAGTGGTGAACCAGAGGGTGCTGTGATGAACCAGAGGGTGGCAGTGATGAACCAGAGGGTGGCAGTAGTGAACCAGAGGGTGGCAGTGGTGAACCAGAGGGTGGCAGTGATGAACCAGAGGGTGGCGCTGCTAAACTGCCCGGTAGCCCTGTGGGTGGGAGCCCCCACGCTGCTGATCTGCCCAGGGGTTGTGAGCCCCGCGCTACTGAATTGCCCCAGGGCCCGGTGGGTGTGAGCCCCCGTGCTGCTGAACTGCCACGGAGCCCTCTCAGTGTGAAAATCATTTGTGCTCATTTGCCTGGGAGCCCTCTGGGTGTGAGCACACATTGTGCTAAGTGCCCCCCTGCTCCCAGTACATATATACCCGTACCGCACAGCACCATTATGCTCTTGCACCATGACGTCTGGTGCCTGGATGCTCCTGATCTGTGTAGGTGGTACCACCGTCTGGTGCAGTCAAAATGTAAAGTCATAATTTGCTACACAGCACCAATAAACACATGTCCCCCCTGGCACCAGTATGCGCATGTACCAGGCGTGCAGCACCTGCATGCCACTGCACCCTACTGCCCAGCGCCAGCATATGCCTGTACGGGGCAGTTTAGTATGAGATGGGACATTGTCCAGCAGCAGCAGCTGCATGCGCCTGAACCCACTGAGCAGGATCAGAATGGCTTTGTACCAAAACGCGCAGCAGTGCTATCTTGGACAACTGAAGGATTCTGGGGTCCTGTGCCAAACGTATTTTTGCATCCATGAGTTTCCCGAGCGCCATCCCCGTGTAGCTCCTGTGACCAGGAGGCTGCTTTCTGCTCATCTGCTGCTCTGCTCGGTCTCTGACCCTTTATAAACAAGATGCATGTGAACTCGCATAGAAGACCCGCCCGTTTGGCCCCGTCCACCACACACTAGCGGTATGAAACATCTTCCTGCCCATCCCCACTATAATGGGCAGCTCACTCAAGGGACCTCGGTGCTTTTTGGCGCGCTGCCAAAGTTACACTAGCCAAAAACAAGCGATGCCAAAGGAATTCAGGTTTGAACGTAATTATTTGAGGGGACAGATACCATCAATTATCTATCTCCAACATACACATCTATACTGACTAAATCATCAATCCTATTTTTATGTTCATCTTATGGCTAATTTTCTAAAGAAAATACAACATACAAAAATATTCTTCATGTATAAATCTTTAAAGATTCTCTTAAAGACCTTCAGTATTTTAGTCATACACAAAGAATCATACAATACATCTTCTTATTTCGAATAATTTTCAGCAGGACATACAAGGAAAATAACAAATAAAGTGAAACAGTTGTTGACCCTTAGTCCATGGGTCATGTCTGAAACCCAAATAGTTTGAAAAATAAGGAAAAACTGGTATTATCTCTGGTCACCTTAATTCCTTTTTCGAACACCAAGAAGTATATACATATATATATATAGGAGTCAGTGAAGCACAACTCAAAGTTTTTTTGTGGCTCCTAAAGTCAATCCAACTCCTAGGGAATATATCCCATATTGCTTCCAAATCAAACCAAGGGTGTCGAAATCAATAGTAAACTGTCGACGCGTTTCGGCCTGTCAAGCAGTTTCAGGCCTCATCAGGACAATGGGCAAACAAAACACGCAGTATTTACCTAAGACAAAATTCAAAAGATTACAATAAATATACATCTAAAATAGTCACATTATCAAAACAGTTAACTTCACGGACACAGGTACCCTAGGGTGCCACTACCGTTATAGAGGGGGAGATTCCTTGAGGTTAGGGTCTCGAATCATTATAATACCTAATTGAAATGTGAAAATAGTAAAAGCACCATCACCAAGTGAATAGGTTCATGGACAAAAGGGGGGGGGGGGACACCAAATATCCAATCTTATTCTTCCTAGAAACTAGAGCCAATATATTGCCCAGTGTCATACTAATCTACCAATAGTTGCAACCAAAACACCCTATGTGAGACTTAGTGCAATACCTACCGCCTTTGAAACTGGTGGAAATCCCAGCTTAATATCAAATTCGTTTATACAATTATATGTTAAACCAGAGGTGTAACATAGCAAATTTCCATTCCAGCGTTACAACCTGCAATAGCAATATTCCAAAAATATATATATATAATATAGTTCAAAAAATATATAATTCAAAAAATACAGCTCACTCTAAAAACTAATGAAAACTAAACCAAAATCAAATGCCAGAATACCCAAATCCTGCCCCCGCCCCAGGGTGTATTGCTCTATGTCTAGTGAATTATATTTTATTCATATACTGTCCCCTCTTCTAAGCTCTAATGTATCCAAACTGCCATAGTCGACATTCCATTCATAATGTCCCTTCGTGTATTGCTAATAAAAGTAGTCCCACATATCTCTTATTAAGCAGGTACTAAAAAGCAACCAAATACATCGGTCAAAAATGACAATATTTGTCTTGAACATATCGACATCGCCGTAATTATTGGCGGTGTGTAACAGCAAGCCATCATATAGTATAAAAAGCTGTTAGAAAAAGTGTTCAAAAAATCCACCGGGTAATACACAACAAGCTCCAATCCCCAAGTATAACTATACCTTGCATCCAAAATGCGTGCCAAAATCAACATCTCAAGTCCGAATAGTGACTTAATTTCTACAGCGTCTGGACTTGAAGGCGTCTCACATTCACGCCCGATATAAGCCTTCAATCGTTACTCCCAGTCTCACCGGAAACAACAGCTACACGCGGACATCCGCGTCTCCTTCAGAACAGAGGAGATCGACGAGGGACTCACAAACAAAGCCGGACGGACCCAAACTAAAATGGCCGCCCAAGTTCAGCCTTAAGACTAATCTACTCCATGCCCCAATCTCACTGCATATAGGGCTCGTATTAACCTGAGTTATCAATCATAGGCCTGCAAAGGAGGTCAAGTATACTTACTAACAAGTAAAATGGTCATAATAAAAATTATATGTATAATACCAAATCAAAATGTTAGAAAAATCTAATAACAATGAAAATAATCACCTGTGTGAGACCGTGCCCCTCTTACAATCTGTGGCCACAATTTATGTAGTAGCAGGAATTCATTGTAGTATTTCATTAAAAATGTCATGTACATCACAAACAATAAGTACAATCAATCAGCATGATGTTTATATAAACATTTTCCATATTCAGAATGTATACAATAACATCTCGAAGTACTTATCTACCTCCCTGGGTGTAGTTAAAGGTAAATTCTCCCTTTAGAACTAACAGCCTATTAGGGACCATATTTCGTCCCTATCATTCAGTCCAGTTTTAGAAGTTTGGTACTTCTCAATGAGTCTTGCCTCCAATTGGTTGAGTTTCGTCTCCATCTCAGATTTGTTTCTGTTAGTAACCACACATAAAACTGACCAGTGTATGTCATTAAATGAGTGGTTGAATGTCTGATAATGGTTGACCAAAGGAGCCCCTAGGGTCAAACATTTAATTCTAGATTTGTGCTGTAAGACTCTCGCCTTAACAGCTTGGGTCGTCTGTCCAATGTAAAAACGATTACATGGACATTTAATGCAGTAAATAAGATTTTTAGTGTTACAGTTAGAAAAATGCTTCTGAATGTGTGAGTGTCCATTAATCTGAATCTCTTTAGAATCATTCGTCATATCACATGCCACACAATTATGGCACCTGAAATGGCCAATTATCGGAGGTAATCTAAGTAAATCCCTAGTAGTAGTAGATGCTGGTTTGGTGGGATTACTTTTAGCTCTTACCAATTGATTTCTCACGTTTGGGCCCTTCTTAAAGGCAAAAAGTGGTTTCGGTATTTCAATATCCCCTAACAGTTTCCAGTTGTTTTGAATTATCTTTTTCACCTTGTTAGCTCTTGGGTCATAGGTCAGCACACATGTTAATGGGGTTTCATTCTGCTCTTTAATTTTTGGTATCAGCAAGGTTTCGCGAGGCGTAAACCATGCTCTTTTAAGTGCCCCGTGTAGCTCCTGTGACCAGGAGGCTGCTTTCTGCTCATCTGCTGCTCTGCTCGGTCTCTGACCCTTTATAAACAAGATGCATGTGAACTCACATAAAAGACCCGCCCGTTTGGCCTCGTCCACCACACACTAGCGGTATGAAACATCTTCCTGCCCGTCCCCACTATAATGGGCAGCTCACTCAAGGGACCTCGGTGCTTTTTGGCGCGCTGCCAAAGTTACAGGCACACGTGGTCACATATTTGTGCAAATGGCAAAAAAATCCGGGAGTTCGCTGGAAAATTCACGAACTCGCGTTTTTTTTTGCCATTTCGCGCGAATTCGCGGACCGCGAATTCGCAAATTTCGCTCATAATTTCCCCCGGCTGCTCCGCCGAGGGTGCCACACCCACTTCCAACCTCAGAAGCTACCAATGCGGCTGCAGGATCTCCTGCCCCTGCTCCGAACCTTCTAGATGGCAAGTATTTACTTGGCCAAAGTTAAATTATATCTGCTATTATCTTCTGCCTTAGAACTCTACAACTTCACGCTGTCTACTTTCCGCAACTAGCAAACTTCCCGCATCTCGCCACATGCCTTCCGGAGCTCCCGTGACCTGCCTCTTAGCCGGCTGCCATGTTTCCCCCCATTTTAAAGGGGGAAAACAGGGAGTTTTTTTTTAGAAAAATCAGGGTTTGGCCAAGATAGGGATAGTATGGTATGCCTACAAGACGTTCTCAAGGGGTAGGTTAGGCACTTTTGCTGCAGGAAAAAGACGAATATATTATAAAAAAGTCTCAGATCTGGAAGAACAAATTTGAAAATTAGAAGCAGTTATAATAAACGCAGGTATTCAGAAAAACTGTGAGAAGGGAAAGAGGGAGGTAATACCTAATTTAAAAATATGTCTATCAGGGGTTTTAGGTAGCAGATTTAAGGAGAAGTGGGAAACTAGCTAGTTTGCACATTTTGAATATGGGGGGGGGCTGCAGCAAGCTACTTGCCTGGAAGGCAATAAGTGAACACGTTAGAAACTAGACTAAAGAAATTACTTGTTAGGGGTCAGATGTGGTTCTAAGTGATAGTGGTGGAATAGCCTCAGCCTTGAGTATTTTGGAATGGTATATAAGGAAGATTTGGTGGTTAGGGAGAATGATGTGCTGATCTAGCTAGATGACATGGAGCCATTACGATAAGAGGAAATGGGGGCATTGAATAAGGAGATCTCTGTAGAGAAATTGGAGGAGGTTATTAGGGCTGGTAAGAAGGGGAAGACCCCAGGGCCGGATGGCCTTCCAGTAGAAGTGTTTAAGGTACTGGCTTGCAAGTTAATGCCTGTATTGAGAAAAAATTTTAATGCTGCTTTTTTATAGATCTTTTGTTTGATTTTGAGTTACCGGAATCTTGAAAGGAGGCTAATATAACGCTAATCCCAAAGCCTGGCTTGTCATTAAAGAGTGTGGTGTCGTATCAGACTATTTCTCTTTTAAATGCGGATTATAAGTATATTGCGAAGATCATGGCAATCAGGTTAAATGCAGTAATGCCTAAATCAGTCCATGAAGATCAGAAGGGTTTTATTAAGGGAAGAACTTTGAAGGAGTTAACATACTCTTTGATAGGATCAATAGATATGGCTATGGCCTATCATCTTCCCTTGGCAGTAATAGCGCTAGACATCGCTAAGGCGTTTGATCACGTAAATTGGTTATATTTGCAGACGCTGGTTAAACACCTTAATTTGGGTGCAAATGTTTGTAAAATGTTGGAAGCTATATGCAAGTCTCCGAATGGTTAATGGAATATTGACGCAACTGGGGCGGATTGAGCGGGGAACTAGGCAGGGGTGTCCCTTGTCTCCACTTCGGTTTGACTTGTATATAGAACCCCAGGCCAGAAAAATTAAGAGCAGTCAAGATATACTGCCCTTTGAATTTCATGATTGGAATAAAAAAATTGGGCTCTTTGCTGATGATATTTTAATTTTCACAACAATCTTGCAACACTCGATGGGGTGTCTGTTGGATGTATAACGAATGGTTTTGGGAAGATTTCGGGATATGATATCAATGAGTAGAAAACTGAGGTTATGGCTTGGAATATGGAGACAGAGGGGATGGAATGCTAAAAAGAAATTAGGTACCTGGGGATTAGGGTTACACAGAATATTATAGATCTCAACAAGGTCAATTTTGATAAAGTTAAAAAGGAGATTAGTGCAAGCCTATAAGGGTGGATGCATCCTCCACTCACATTATATGGCTGAGTAAACTTGGTTAAAGTGATTGCTCTACCAAAGATAACCTTTTTAATTGAAACAATCCCCCTCACGTTTTGGAAAGAGTGGTTCATAAGGCTTCAAAGTGAAATTAGTTCATTTATTTGGGCGTCAACAGGATTACAGCTTTCTTGGAAAAAAATGAGAAGGAAATGGATTAAGGGTGGCTTAGCTTTGCCGGATTTATTATTTTATTCTTGGGCATTACTCTTGAAGAATGGATGGATGCTTTTAGATTCTCTGGCAAACACAGAGATAGGTAGGATGTTTAGGGAAATGCTGAGAGAAGAAGAGGGAGCAGAGATAGGGTTAATGTTTACATTTGCTGATCCGAAGTAATTTAAGAAGGTTAGATTAAAGGTGTTAAAAGCAATGGCAGAAACCTGGTACAGAATTAGACGAGCCTTAAAAATTCTGTACTTAAGTTGGTCAGCCCCAATTTGGGATGCACCAGGTTCTCCATTGTGGTCTAAGGATCATCTGGTTCAACCACTTAAAGAGGCAGGTATTTTAAGGTGGAAGCAGTTGTTTCCGGGCGGACACCTAGTTCCTTAGGCTTGGTGCCAGCAGGAGTTGACTTCGAGCTTTTCAAGAGTTAAATATCTCCAGACAGGTCGTTGGGCGAAGAAATAGGCCCAATGACCAGTTGGCACAGGTCGTTGGGTGAAGAAATAGGTGGATCAAATGAACTGGAGGAAAAACTTCTGTCTAGTTCCGTGTTTAAAAAAGAGATTGCGCTTTGGTACTCGCTGATACTTGAAACGGAGGATGGTGCATTTACGTTACATGAAGATCAGTGGGGAAGATGCTTGCCGGAGACTGCGATGGAAGATCAATGGCAAATATCTATGGCTATGCTATATAAAATAGTCAAACCTGCATATCTCAGGAGGAATCATTTCTTTACCATGCACAGGGCGCATTGGTCCCCAAGAAAGCTGTTAAAATTTGAGTCAGGAGGAGTGGTGGTGTGTCCTAAGTGCGTCAGCCTGAACGAATACGACTTTCACATGTTTGCACGCTGTATCAAGAGTCAAGCCTTTTGGGAGGCCGTGAGTAAATGCCTGTCTAATATCTTGAAAGTGCAGATCAAGGTAAGCGTTGAATTAATAATATTTGGAAGACTAGATCTGTAGTGTAATGTTACTATGGACGGTGCAAAGTTAGTATTTTATGCTGTTCTCTTGGCTCGCAGAGAGATTTGTAAACTATGGGTATCTCCTGTCTAATCATCAGAGTGTGGCTGGCTTCAATCTTTGAAATATATTGTTAAACTAGATACTTCGGATCAGATGAGAAAGAGATATGATTTCTGTACTCCCTTTTTGTCTTGGTGTGGTTGATGGTTGTGATATTTTTCGTTTTCTTTAAAAAAGCCCAAGGATTAATGTCTTGTATCTGATAATGCTGGTTTTTAGTCCCCCTTGTGTAAGCAGGAGGATTTGTACAGCTTATATGAGGCATGAACCCTGGTTTGGTTAACTTAGAAGAAGGGTGAAAAAAAGGCAAATAAGGGCACAAAAAACACACACATTCCTGAGTTGGGCATAATGGCATACAATCTTGGAGTCATGTTTACAACACCAAAATGAGATAAACCATCTCTAAGTGGAACACCCCTACACACTACATACACACCCAGCGTATAGAATTTGTCTATAGCACTTTATCACAACTATTTAAGATGCCCACCTACCTGGGTATCCACTGGTGGTTAATGTATTATTAACAGAACTTTTGGCCTTTCTCACAGAAGTTTTGGAACATGCTCTCGCTTTCAGCCATAACCTACGTTTGAACAATCCTTTGCAATTAACTTCAGGTGTGCTCAGCATTTACCTTATTTAATATTGAGTCCTTCTTCTACCTCAAAATGTAGTGACTTGTTAACAATGCACCATATACCTTTTAAAATACACATTTACCCTTGTTGGTAGGGTTTCCCCGAATAACTGCCTGCCAGTGTCTGCTAACCCTCCCTTTCTCATTCCGTGTCTTTCAAAATTTGCTTTGAGAGCCTAGGTTGTTTGCCCTGTCACATAAATCTCATCTAAACCCTTTTAATTCTGCAGAGATGTTTCTCTCTATGCAGAATAACAACACCTGAATCATGTATAATAGGCTAGGTAATATGTTCATCTTCACAGCAGCCATTCAACATGGTTAGTATACCATACAGATTCGATAACATATTTTTCGGGGCCATAGTCTCATATTCTTTATACTCAAATAATATCTGACCAGCAACTCTGTGCAATATTAATGTGTCACCTTTTGTGCATAAGCTTTCAACATTGGCCATATTGACATCCCAACAAATTCACAAATAATCCTACAAAAGCTCAGGTATAGAGGCCAGGGCACTTTAACATACAGCCAATTGTTTTTCTCTCTAGATTAGTTGCTCGTCAAATAGCAAGCTCAAATATGTATAGTGTTTTGCTCTATTCAGTTTTTCATTTCCAAACTATCATCTAAAGTGTCATTTCCGGAACTGCATAACTTGTGATATCCTAATGATAACCATACCTTTGGTGATGGCCTTTCAAATATTTTTTATTTTACATAATATATGTATTGCTTTGCACCATATATACAAATGCATAAAGTGTGCTTTCCACATTGTTAGCCATAATTAATGTAAGCCTTAATTAAATGACTCATGCCAACGTAAAAATTGACTTTTAGCTGTTGCGTTCTTTCTCTAGTTTTAGGAGCCACGCTGCAGTAGTTCGAGTTGCTTAAAATGTTACAAATGTTTTTGGGAGAACTTATACCGTGTTCTATAGAGAGTGAATAGTAAATTTCCACACGTGTCTGGGACAAGCGGACTGTGATGTAGCATCCTGCTACGAGATATCACTTGAAGGTCATGCAGCTGAAACGATCCATTCTGCGATGGCTGGGAAGAAGGGTGAGGCGATCTGTTAATGAAACGGTTGGGAGTGTTGCATATTGTCGAACATTATTTGTTTTAATTGTGCATTGCTAAGCTAGCTAGATGCAGATGCCCCTTTCCACACTCTTGAGATCATAGACGTTACTTTTCTCCTGATGAAAGAGTTAGACTCCTGAGAAAATACATTTTACTTGATTGAATCTTTACTTGATTCTGCCTTTTAGAGGCTTTACTTGTAGACATATTCAGCTTAATTAACTTCTCTCGTGAATTTCCTGATTTCCTTTAAGCTTAACATGTTGACCAACACATTTAAAGGATGATCATTGATGTATGACTAATTGAATTATTTGAGTTTGTCACTTTATGGATTTGTTAATAGACCTTCATGGTTTGCACATTACTGCTCTGTGTCACCATTTTGGGGTGTAATGTCCTTCCTTGTAGTTGATGCATTGTTGTGTTGTTGATGTTAAACCTCAGCCTCGATCAAAAGGCTGTTAGAACTGCCATCCTTGCTGTGGTATTCACCCAAATGTTTTGGCTTCACCCCTCCGATTTGCTGAATTTGTTTTTGTTAGCTTAGGACCCTGTGCACGTAACCACGAGTGTTAATGTGCTTTTGCTCCCCTCAATCAAAATTTTTAAAATTGGACTATACCTAATTGGCGCATTTAATTTAGTGCCAAGTCCCTAGTAAATGATATTACCAGTTCCCAAGACATGTAAATTATATCAGTACCCAGGACATGTAAATTAAATGCTTCTAGCGAGCAGCAGCACTCATTGTGCCACTCTCTAAAGAAGCACTGTAAACATTGTCTCAAGCCTGCCAATGCAGCCTGTGTCGGCAGTGTTAGACTGTCATTTCAACCTGGCAAAGTAAATCTTTAAGAAAGCCTGGTCCTGGGGGCGTGGCTTGGCGCCCGGCGAAGACGGCGGCTCTTATGTGAGCGCTCCAGGTCCGCAGGGGTTTTCGCCTTGATTCTCAGCTCATTCTCGCCTGCTAAGCGGCTCTTCGTGGACCGGAGACCGCAGACATCAGCGGGCTTCTGGAGGCGGCTCTACAACGCGACGGAATGCTCATTTTCGCTACTTTGTAGCGGACGCGGCTGAGTGAAAGTCGCGTCCGCCATTTTGTATCCAGTCACCGCGTACTGCGGCGCCCCCGTTCGTGGCCATGCGAACACACCACGGAGCTTCCCAAGCCCACCGTTCCACCTGGTGAGATGACTTGTACATTTTGGCACTAATGCTGCCGAACTTTACCTTATGTCACCATTTCTTTTTTACATAAGCTCTCAGCAAGCTTCACTCACGTCTGTTTAACCTGGGCGGCCATTTTAGAAGACTGGTGCTTTCTTTACCTCAAGCAACCTGCACGCACATATCAGCGCAGTCTACTTTCTCTCAAGAACGTTTCATTTCATTACGCTCTCCTTCTCACAGATGGCTACAACCTTGAGCTGTTTTGCCCACTGTTTCTGCACGTTTTTTCTACATGCTCTTCTTCATTTATGAGGTTCCTCTCCTGATGGACTTTTTCAGCTCTACAATGTGCCGTTTTTCTTTATTTCCACGCTGAGGTGCTTCTCTGCTTCCATCATCGATGCACTAGCTTTTTCAACAACCCGATTACTGTCCCATTCAGCTGCTTCAATCCTGGACATTCCTGACTTCTGCGCAGGTAGCCTTCTTTTCCCTGTGAACCTGCTTGCCATCTTTCTGTCAACAGCTCCTGCGTGCAATTCCAACTGTCTGTGGGCTCACAGTGACTACTTTTGAACTCCATTTCTCCTTACCAATACCTCCTCCTTATGGAAAGAAAGGCAATCTCTCGCACTCCCAAAACTCCACGACGTGTCTTCATTAAAAACTCAAAAGTTTTCTCAGCTCTGGCGCACCTCGAAAATTCTCAAGCGCTCGCCGATCAGATGTCGCAGTCTAGCACAGAGCGGCCCGTCCAGCCTCCAGGGAAAGCTGCGTTGAAACGCCTTAAAAAAGCTCCTCCGTCACCAACTGGATCAACCTCGACTGTCTCCATGGAGCTCTTGTTGGAGGAAATTCGTGCCCTTAAACCTTTCATGGAAGACACTAACTCAAAGTTGCAGGTTCTTACCGATAACTGGTCTCAGATGGATGCCAGGGTGACAACAGTGGAACATTCTTTGACTTCTCTCCAGGAATCTTCTTCCAAAGTCTCTCACATGCAGTCCCAGATTTCTTCTCTTCAAAAGCAAGTTGAAGAGTTGGAGAACCGAAACAGACGCAACAATCTCCGTCTTTACGGCCTGGCAGAGAATTGCGAAGGGACTGATCCCATCGCCTTCTTCAAATCATTTTTACCCAAACTTCTTCATCTGCCTGAGGGTACCACGCTCAACATCCAGCGAGCACATAGGCTGGGCCGTCTCCCCTCTAATCCCTCTTCCTCTTCACGGCCGAGGGGTGTCATCATGTACTTCCTCGAATACACTGACCTTCTCAAAGTCATCTCAGCGGCCCGTGCCTCACCTCGTCTCCAATGGTCAGGATCCAACCTCTTTTTTGCACAGGATTATGCCAAAGCCACAGCCAGTCGTCGCAAAGCCTTTTTAGATATGCGTCCAGAGCTACGTGCTATTGGAGCCAGATACGGCCTTTTTCATCCTTGCCTGTTCAGAGTGACCCACAACAACAAGACCACGACCTACGAGGATCCTGTTCGTCTCAGAAGTTTTTTGAATGCTGCAGTCGTCTGACATGGACTTTTCTGGCACCTCATCAGCTTTTCCTCCGTGAACCTTGTTAATATGGCTTCACTGTCTTACTCAATTTACATGTTTTATGGTTGATGTTTGCTGTTTTACAGTTTGCCTTTCCTAGGCACCTTGATGTCTTCCATTTCTGTGTTCCCCTCTGACTCTTTTCTTCCTCTCTTGCATTCCTGTTGGATGGACAGGTAACCTTCCTTAGTGTTTTTCTATGTTGTCTTACTCTGCATCGTTGTTTTATTTCATTTCTCTCTTCTTCACGTTATTCCTTCACACCTTTTTACCTTTTAACGTTGTGCTGTTTTCTTCTTCCTTCAGTAGTCTCACTCATTTATGTTTTTCCTTCCTCTTTCTCGCAGGTTTACAATGTGTATGGCGTTTTCCCCCCGACTTGTTGGTTCGCTTGCATTGGACGCTTGCTTCCTTTGCCTGGCGCTCCCCTCTCACTCTTTCTTCTCGTCTCCTTTCCCTGATGATCATTCCTCCCCGCCTCTACCCTCCGTAAGTATGTTTTCCCCTTTCTCCCGAATGTTCACTTTCCTTATTCTGACTTTTTCTCCCTCAAGTTCACTAATTTCCTTTCTTCCACAGGTGTCTCTCTTTCTTATTTCTCGACAACTCTTCTTCTATCATCTCCTCACTATCATTCTTGCTACTTTATGGTCTACCTTCTCATATTTCTCCTATCAACTGCTTTTTTCTCTCTTTCTTTTGCTCTTTTTTCTTCTCCATCACCCTTCTCTTTATCATCCTACTGCATTGCCTTTCATTGACTTTCTCATTTTCTCTGGCTTTCTTCTTCTTCTGGGTTCTTATTGCATCTTCTTTCTCTCTCATAACATTTTTTTCCTTTCTTATTTGCTATGTCTCTGAAAGTTATTACATGGAATGTTAGGGGCGTTAATTCCCCCATCAAACGGCAGAGAATTTTATCTCACCTTGCTCGTTTGAATGTGGATATTGCTTTTTTGCAAGAAACTCACTTATCTGCCGAAGAATCTGTTAAATTGAAAAGAAGTTGGGTGGGCGATGTTTATTACTCTCCTGGGGATGGTAAACGCAATGGTGTTGCTATTTTATGTCACAAAGCTCTTTCTCATTCCCTGCTTGCTCAAGAATCAGATGCTGAAGGCCGATGGATATATGCCAAACTCTCTATCAAGAATGTTCCAATTTCTCTCCTCAATGTTTATGCCCCTACCACTGGTGATCCCACTTTCTGGCACTCATTCTCCCAGCACATCACCAGATTCATTGATGATAATTTTATACTAGCAGGAGATTGTAATCAGCCCCTAGACCCCTTTCTAGATAGGAACTCAAAAGCACATTTCATCCCCAACAAATCTCATAAATCCTTTTCTCAAGCTATTTCCCAACACAAGCTCACAGATGCTTGGCGCCTATGTAATCCTGAACTTCAGGAATTTACTTTCTATTCTCCATGCCACCATTCCCAATCCCGAATTGATTATGTTTTTGTTACCCACAACATTGCCCAAACTCTCACTTATGCGGAAATTGGTCCAATTTTACTTTCTGACCATGCCCCCACATTAGTTCAATTGGACATCTTACCCAAATCAACAGGCCCCAAACGCTGGCGTTTCAACAACTCCCTCCTCTTGGACCCTAAGTTCACTACCTCCTTCACCTCCTTCTCCCACGAGTTTTTCTCCCTCTACGATACTTCCCCTGTCCCCAAACACACCATTTGGGATGCCTTTAAAGCGGCGGCAAGAGATTTCATTATTGGCTTTGTTTCTAAGAAGCGTAGAGCTGCTCGCGATTTTACCAAGGCTATCCTTCTGGATATTAAGAAATTGGAGCATTCTTATTTTACTTCCCGCTCACAGCAAACTTTAACCGCCCTGGTTAATGCTAAGATGAAATTTAACAAAAAATCTACGGACGATGCATCTCTGTACTTATTAAAATCTAGTGCCAAGTTCTATGGAGGCAAAAATAAGGCAGGCAAGATCTTAGCCAACTATCTCAAGGTGAAACACAATAAATTAAATATTGAATCAATCTACGATGCCAACTCGAATCTCAAACACACTGACGCAGACATCCTTACTGAATTCTCTACCTTCTACAAGACCTTGTATTCCTCTGAAACTCAGCCTTCTTCCCACTCTCTAGACACGTTTTTTTCCTCCATTCAAAAACCATCTCACTTTCCACTTGACCTTTCTCACTTAGAACTTGATATAACCCAACAAGAACTACTTAAAGCGCTTCAATCCCTCCAGAAAGACAAGACCCCTGGGCCGGACGGTTTCACAGTAGAATTTTTTCTCCATTTTTCAAAACTCCTTATCCCTAGACTTCATTCCCTTATTGGCACCTTCCTTTCCCTGGGTTCCTCCTCAGGCTCTTTTTCAGACGCCCATATCTGCCTCATACCCAAGGAGGGGAAGGATCCTCAACACTGCAAGAATTACAGGCCAATCTCTCTGGTCAATATTGACTATAAAATTTTTGCAAAGTCTCTTGCGGCACGTCTCGACCTTCTTCTTCCAGACCTTTTGGGCGAGGAACAGTCGGGCTTTGTCAAGGGTCGTTACATTACTGACAACACCAGACTCCTCTTCAATATTCTTTCTCAATCTCGCCTTTTGCCCCATCCCGCCATTGCCCTGGATGCCGAAAAGGCGTTTGATAGGGTCGAATGGACCTATCTCTTTCACACCCTACGCTGGTTCGGTTTCGGTCCTATTTTTATATCCTTAATTTCACTACTTTATTCTCATCCACGCGCAGCGGTCTGTGCTAATGGTCAAATGCCCTCCTTTTTTGATTTAAACAGAGGTGTTCGCCAAGGTTGTCCCCTATCTCCCTTTCTCTTTAACCTGGCCTTAGAACCCTTCCTCTCCAAACTCCGTCAACATCCCTCCATCCATGGTTTTCAATTGTCAGATTCCCACATCAAACTAGCTGCTTATGCAGATGACATTTTGCTCTTTGTCTCCAACCCCTCCGTTTCCATTCCTGCCTTTCTCAGTGAAGTCCATGCCTATTCACAAATATCTGGCTATAAACTTAATCACGACAAATGCGAGATCCTTCCCCTGACTAAATTCACTTTCAAACCCGATTTTGCCGCCTCTAATTTCACGTGGAAACCTTCCAATATCAAGTACTTGGGAATGCATATTACCCCTATCATCCCAGACACTGTTTCTCTGTGCATGTCCAAATGCATTCAGAAATTAACGGATCTCAAATCCAAGTGGCATCCCCTTTACCTATCCTGGTGGGGTCGCCTTGACACTATAAAAATGATGTTGTCTCCCATCGTTCTCTACACCCTCTCCAATATTCCGGTCCCTATCCCCTCCAAATTTTTCAAAAAGATCAACTCTATTCTAATGTCCTTTCTCTGGAATAAAAAGAAGCCAAGAATGTCTTTAGTACGTCTGATTCGTCCTAAAACTGAAGGTGGGGTTAATTTTCCTGACTTCCCAGCCTACCACAAGGCGTTCCAATTGAGGCAAGCTTCTTTGTGGCTACAAGATCCTGAGACCTCATGCCCTCTATGGACCAAATTTGAACGCCTCCTTCTTTCTCCCTTCTCCTTTGCTGAATACCTCTCCTTCTCCCGTAAACCCACTTCTATCTCTACTCCGATTCACAAGTTTACCACTAAATTACTCCTCTCTTCCACTCACTTACCTCCTATTACCATTGCTGCTTTCCTCTCCTCCCCCATATGGCATAACACGTCTTTACTCATACGTGCCAGACCCTTCTTTTGGAAAACTTGGCATTCTCGAGGTCTTCAGTGGATCTCCCAACTCTTTTCTCAATCCTCTTTCTTATCTTTTGACACCCTTTGCTCCCTCTATGACCTACCCACTTCCTTTGCACGCAAATATCAGTTGCTTAAAGACGCAGTCCTAACGAAATACACTGACCTTTCTCAGCCCTGCCCTCCTCCTCCTTCATCCACTCCCACTTCCACACTCCATTCCTTCTTACGCACTTCACCAAAAGCTGCTGCTATTTACAAATACCTTCACGCTGGTGAGACTCCAAGACCTAAATCTAAAGTGGAGGAGTCCTGGGAGCATGATTTATCTGTCTCTTGGTCGGTTTCCTTCTGGGACAAACTCTGGACCAAACTTCGCAAATCCTCCAGAGCAGCAACACTCACTCAGACTCTGTTTTTTATTTACAATAGACTCCTCTTCACACCCTCTGACCTTCACAAACGCTTTTCTAATACTCCCCACACATGCTGGTCTTGTTCGACGCCACAAGCTAATTTATTTCATATGTTATTTTTATGCATTCATGTTCGTAATTTTTGGCTACAGGTTTGGGCTCAAATTAACTTAATTTTCCACACTACTATCCCTTTTTCCCACACGCATGTTTTTATGGGAAGCCTCTCCCCTTGCTGGGATGACGTTGATCTAAAACCTCAGATTGTTGATCTATTACTTGCCGCTGCCTTCCAACAAATAACAGTCAATTGGAAAGACTTCTCCAAAATTTCCTTCAAGGCGTGGTGGTTTAATGTGTGCCACAACCACAGACTCGACACTGCTTATGTTTACCCGGCTTGTATGGCTACTAAACGTATGGACTTATGGACTCCCGTTACACTTTATTTGGACTCATGTAGTAAACGCTTGTTTCACCCTCTGCCTCCACAACAGGAAGTTCCTAAACCGCCTTAGTCGCCCGATACATTCCACTTATCCTCCATTGTACCATTTTGTTTTAATTCTTTCCAATGTTTTCATGCTTTTTATATTTCATGCTTAACGTGTTTTCTCTTTGCCTTTTCCCTTTCTCCCATCTTGTACTCAGATTTCTTTTATTATACTGCTTGCTTTTGTATGATTGTTTTATTCTGCTCAGAGTTTTTACCTTGATATCACATTGTACTCTGTTTTGACACCTGGTTTTCTCTTTTATTATCATCAAATAAAATTTTCTTGAACTTAAAAGAAAGCCTGGACCTTCCTTTTAAATACTTATAAGTCTCCCCCAAGGTGGGTTCTAATGGATTATAAGAATGGGGGAACTGTATTTAAAAAGTAAGACATGCATACTGATGTTTTACATGTCCTGACAGTGGAGAACTGCTAAAGTTGCTTTTCATTGCTGTAATACCTATATCTCCCATTGATTAACCCTAGGTATTCTTATTAAATTTCGTGAGTGCTAACTTTAGATAGAGAATGCTGTTGCCAATCTAATGAATGTTGTATAGCTCCTATATATCCTTATATCGTGTTAAGTTAGCATAGGTACATTTGAGATTTAAACGCCATTTTTCCTTTCTTGCAACTTCTGCACACGACCCTTAATTGTTGACTTAGCTTTCAACCTAGTGGTTTGCCGTGGTGTATGTGAGAATAATATGTTATTGCTCTGATATCAGTCTTGTTTAATAAACCATGTCTGCACGGAGAGTGCTGAAGTTTCAGGAGCAACACGATATGGAATTGTTATGAGGTCTGATCTCCACGCTTTCATAGTCATAACACAAGTGCAGCCTTTGCCAACTTGGGCTTGAGGCGGGATTGATATTGCTTTGCACGAGAATTGTTAACACACTTGATGCGGTGCACATGCAGAGAGAGCTGGTGTATGCTGATGTGATTCCTTCATGCTAGGACACTAAGGTATGGGCCCGCCCTAAAACAACCCAAAGAGACCTTCTTAGATAATAATATAATATATGTGTTAGGGAGGGTGAGATATAAGTGTTGTTAACTCTTATTCATTACAGCATGTTAACATGCTGTCACCATTCGCTTTTTATGTCTTAGTAACTATGCTGATAATTTTGCTACTGATAATAAGTATACTTGTATTATCAAAGATACTGCGCCTGAGAAGACGGCATTAGTAAATAAACATTTCAAATGCACATGTGTCTTCTTTACTCCATGATCTGGTTTGTAATGATAATATAACGAAAGAGTGTTCATGAGTCCCACGTACCCTGAGGTACTGTAAGTTCATGTTCTGGTTTGTCTAAACATTGGGTGTTTGATATGTCCAATGAGACACTGTAGCTAGCTCGGTAAGGGGTGAGTTGGTTGCTAAGGTAAGTTTTGGGACATCCTAATTTGCCGAGGTTCCACTCCTCTGTGCACAGTTCTGTGTGAGTACAGAAACCCTGCAACATGGCGCCCAACGGTTTCGGTGGTCTTATATCATGACACTCGAGTAGTTTATCGTTCATGCCTTAACCCCTTCACATCCGTTTCCGGAAAACGGGGTGTTGGTGAAACCTACCTATTTTTTGAAATAGGTCTTTATTCAAGCTTGATTCTTACTTAAACGGTTTCTTTGAATTACTACCCAGTTGTGCTACAAAGTATTCTTTGTGTTTTCTTGTTTCCAATTCTGTAATGGCGGCAGCGGTGGCTATTGCGCAGCATAGTCGCGTAGCGGTACGCAACCATCTTCAGACGTACCAGGTCCCAGTAGATGGGATGGCTGTGATTTTCGTGGTAAGTGCAGATCCGGCGTTTCCTTACGAGTTGTTTTACTCTTGGGTTACGTTTCCGGCTGTGGACGCTAATTCTGGTTTGTACCACTCCTACACCGCCTCGGATGTCCCGGCTGAATATACGCCATACAGGGCATTGGAAATACCTATTGATCATTGGCAGCATCGAGTTTGGTTTGATGGCGCCCTCCCCCACTCTTTGTCCCGTGCGAGGTTAGGTCCACTCTCAATTCCAGGTACTAATTGGCCTGCGTTGGGTGGCTTTACCCCGCACCCGAATCACGGGGCTTGTACCCTGGCAGAAATTCGCAGGCTACATGTAGTTTCCATTTCCGTGATTCGTGCTTTAGTGCAATACATCGGTCGACATCTTCCTGGTGGTCCCCAGGGGGGTGCGGCCGCTCCCATGGAACGAGGCGGAATGCGTCTCAATCCAGTGATGGTAAATTCGGTTTTTGGTGCGCGTCCTGTTGACAACGATGACTTCCCATTCTGGCTAGCAGAGAAGTTTGATCAACTGGAAGCGGTTTTTCCGAATTCTACTCCTGCTGATAAACATAGAATGTTGACGATTACTCTCCCGAAGGATATTACTCCTGAACTTGCTGACTGTGACAGCTGGGGAAAAACATTTGCGGCAGTTTATACACGGTGCTTCGGCACCCCGTCTATGACTGCCCTGCCTGAAATCGTTAGACGTGTTCAGAATGATCACGGTCCAGAGGCAGCGGTTGAATTGGGTATGCGCCTGTGTGGTTCTTTTGAGATTGTAAGTGATCTCATTCTCTCCAATGTTAAAGGAGATGCAGTTAACTTTCAGGTGTCGAATGCTTTGGCTGCTCTGCCCGATGCCGACAAACCCCGCCAGTTAGCAAAGATTGTGGTGGCCGCTTATAAAACGATTGGCCGCACAAGTAGAGGTCTGAAATATTTTCCAGTGAAGGAGGAAACAACCACAGGGGCAATCTGCAGTGACAGATGCCCAGCCAAAGTCCAAGAAACAAAATTGGCCTAAAAAACAGACACAGGGGAAGCAGACAATGCAGACTCAGGGTACTTTTCCTGCAATACAAGCTCCTGCGCCATCCGAAAAAGTTTATGATTTGCGCGACCGCGCGATGATTAAATCACCTGATCGTTTTCAGGGTTCTGATCAACGCTCTCCTCGTTCCTTTCAGGACACATCGGCCCCGAAGACCGGTGGAGGAGGAGGGGGTGGACGTGGACGTGGTGGCCAACAAGGACGTGGTCAGTCCCGCCAGACGGACGGCGCAGTGAAGCAGGAGGATTCTACGCCTAGGCGTCCGCAGTTTGCGAAAAAGAAAGTCGCAGCCTTAACAGCGCATCGATATGCCACAGATAGTGAGAACGCGGCTTCGGAATCTGACGTGGGCTCTGACCTTGCTGGACAGCGCGGCGGAGATAACCATAGTCAGAGAGGCGCTGCGTCCACTACTGAGGGTGACAGCGACTGATGTCTACGTTGTGATAGAAACAGCGGATACGAGACTTGCTCCCCCTGAAAGACTATATGAAATTGTCCTGTTAATTGAAGGTGACATACAGCGTACCGTTAAAGGTGTATTTTGGGAGAATCTGTCTTCTACATATGATATTTTACTTTCGGAGGCTGACTGGCCCCCACCTTTTGTGCTCGCGGCGCCGCGAGGGGAGGAGGTAATCCTACCCAGTTTCGCGAACACTGTCTCGAAAGAGCATGCGCAGCATTTTGCAGAAGAGTGGGCTCGGGCTCTCGCGCCGGCTCTGTACCGTAACCAATGTGGTTGGGATAAATTGTCGCCTTGCCACGAAATTCAGTTGCGGTCTCAGCCGCAGCCTCAACCTCAATATCCCATTCGGCGTGAAGCAAAATCTTCCGTCGCGGAAATCCTTGAACAATTGGAATATCAGGGTGTTATTGAAACGTGTGTGTCACCGATGAATAATCCCCTTTTTACTGTGAATAAACCTGACGGATCATATCGTTTGGTTTTGGATTACCGGCATTTAAACTCGCATTGCCGTAACTGTGCTGTACAGAATACCCACGGCTCTGCCCTAGTGGATAGTCTCGTGCGTAAGCGTTTCAAGACAACGCTTGACATATCCAATGGTTTTTATGCCCACAGATTGGACAGCTTTAGCTCCCAATGGACCAGTTTTACAAGCGCTGGAGTCCAAAAGCAATTCCGGCGTCTTCCAATGGGCTACAAGAATAGTCCTGGTGTATTTACCGCTCAAATTGTCTCTATTCTGGAGGCACTCGACCCTGATGCTTTTTCGTATGTGGATGACATATATCTCACAGACGACGATATTTGGGAGCATCTGTGTCGTGTAAATTCTCTTGTTTGCAACTTCGCAGACATGGGTTACAAATTCAACTTTGCAAAATCGCACATTGCTGAACACACAGTGTTGTTTTTGGGCTATGAGCTCAACAATGAAGGTAGAGGTTTGGCTCCTCACTTCTTGGAGAAGTGCGCACAATTGCGCGCACCGACAACACTGAAAAAATTACAATCCTTACTGGGCTTTTTGAATTTCGGCAGAACTTACATTCCGGAATATGCCCAGCGTATCAAGCCTTTGTATGCTTTGATACAACCGACTTTCTCTAAATCATGCTGGCTGCCTGAGCATTCAGCCATTTTGCAATCCTTGCAGGCTGATCTGCTCGCTTCTAAATATTTACTGACTCGTGATAACCACACCAACCTGGTCATAAGAATAATTCCTGGGACGGTGGGTTTCACGTACCTCACTTTTAATGAAGGTGACACGGTACCTATTGCTTACAAGTCACACTTGTACACTTCGGCTGAGATGCGGTTTCCCACCATAGAAAAGGTTTTAACTGCTGTACAGATGGCTATTCTAAAGGAACGAGCTCTGTCACAGGGGAAACGCATGCTAGTGGTAACACCCTGTCCTCATTTGGAGGCAGTCACGAAAGCAAGTGTACCAAATTCAAAGGCTTTGCACCCTCGGTGGATTCAGTGGGCTGCGTCATTGTCATCCACGGATGTCATGTTTATTTTTGACGCTTCCTTACGGTCGCAGGAGTACTTGCAGTATGAATTCGTTCACCCTGCTCCTCTGGCGATGCGACCTTTGGAGGACTTCCATTGCATCATTTACACTGATGGGTCGGCGCAGGTTGCGCATGGCTCTAAACATGCCTACGTTTCCGCATGCGCCATTGTGGTCGGTGCTATGTTGAATGATGAGTTCATTTCCAGGGAGGTACACACGTTGCCCCTGGGCGATTGCACCGCACAATTGGCAGAGCTTCGTGCTCTCTTACTAGCTTTGGAGTACGCAGATCCAAGTGTTACTACTCTAATTGTAAGTGATTCTTACTACTGTGTCCAGTCTTACAATGAAAACTTGTTCTTTTGGATTCAAAATGATTTTCATGATTCCAAGGGTAGCACAATAAAACATAAAATGATCTGGGTTCGAGTGGCAGAGCTTAAGGCTATGTTGCCACTCGTTTATGTGATTCATACTCTCGGTCATCAGCGCGTGGGAGTACACGCTGTTGGCAACTCGCTTGCTGATGAAGCGGCGAAATCAGCAGTATCTACATACTTAGTTGCAGCAGTTACTAGGTCTAAAACCAAGATTGATAGCGACATCTTGGCAGCGATTGCTGCCTCTGAGAAGGGAAGTAAACATCCTTCGGGATTCCCTTCGAAGTATAAATACCACTTAAGTCCCGAAAAGGTTCCTTTTGTGACAATTCCTGATGTTGGGGAACGGCTGATTCCCAACTCGGATCGCAGAACAGACTTGATTACAGCGGCTCATGAAGGTGTGGCGTCTGCGCATGCGGGCGTCTCAGCCACTGTAACGCAACTACAACAACGTTTCTGGTGGCGGGGACTGTACAAACAGACGCGTGATTATGTCCTTCTTTGTGACATATGCCAGCAGATTAAACCTTCAACTGCTACGCGTCCGCCTCAGACTCAGTTGTACATTTCTAATAAACCACTAGGCTGTGTTTATTTAGATCACTGCGGTCCATTTTCATCTGATACTGCGTATAAATACATCTTAGTATCAGTTGACTCATGCACACGCTTTGTGTGGGTATGGCCACATCGCAGCGCTGATTCCCGGACTGTCATCAGAGATTTGCGTATCTTTATAGGGATTTTTGCCTGTGGTACCTTCCATTCGGATCAGGGTCCGGCTTTCGCCTCTAAGGCGTATAAGGATGCCATGACTTCGATGGGGGTCCAAGTCAAGTTTTCGTCACCCTACAGACCTGAGGGTAATAGTGTAGTTGAACGAATGAACCGTGATTTAAAGCAATCTTTGACAGCCCGAGTTATAGGCACTGGCAGAAACTGGCTGGCTCACCTCTATGGCGTGCAGCGTGCTCTTAATAATCTCCCTAGAAGGTCTCTGGGTGGGCGGACCCCATACGAAATGCTCTTTGGCATCAAGATGTTCGTCCCTGACCTTGACGGTCTAGACTCAGTGGTTCGCGCCACTTCCTTTGACGCAGATGAACATTGCAATGTTTTACAGAATCTACAAAAGACCAGAGACACTCTTGCAAAGGAACATTTGCCCTCCGCTTCGGATGATGCGTTGCAGATCCCGGTAGTTGGCTGGCTACCCCAAGTTGGAGAACTGGTTCGAGAGAAGATCGACAACAAGAAAGAGTTTGGTCCCTCCTATCGAGCTCCAGTCCCAGTGCTTGGAGTGAAGGGCACAAGAACAGTCATTTTACCACCACTTCGAGGTCGTAAGGAAAACAGGTTTATTTCTATTGACAATGTCAAGATACACAGAGTGGCCGATTCTTCTTAGCATGACACCGGCTGTTTCCTGTCCTTCCATTGTGAGAAATCCAATTATGCCCACTGCTTCTAATAATGAACCTGAGGTGGCCATCGAATTACCTGCTGTTTCCAGTCCATTATTGAATAATTTACCAGGAACTAACCTTGATGAGACAGACTATACATACCCCACTGATTTGTCCATGCCTGACCTGCAAGCTCGTTTAGCCACGGAATCCAGATTTTCATTTGACTCTGCTTCCCTTGCCTCGAAAAAACCCTCTAAAATTGCAGTATATGCTAGCCTGTTTAAAAAACATTTTTTGATACCTCCTTGGATATACATTTGGCTGGTCCTTTTTTCAGTTTACCTTTTTATGTCAATTGGTTTTGTGTTTTATTTTTTTCGAATTATGAATGGACACTATGTCGAGGAGAGAACTTGCATTACTCATTTAAATGGAACTTTGGCCCCACTTTCCTCTTCACATTCTACACACAGATTAAAAAGAGACTTGACTTTGGTTAACATCACAGCGTGGCCTGTTCTGGATGGAATCGCGTGGGATGCGGTTCGTTTTCAGATTCATGGCCCAACGGAAGTCGTTAATGTCCCTAATGTACTGAGAGTTGATATGGGGGATGTGGTGAAACAAAACATTCGTTCTGATGATTGGGATGTTAATGCTGTGGAAAGTTTGTTTTCTGATTTGAAATACTATGCTGCCTTTGATGCTGAGGATTTATATTTAGAATCTGCTAATTATGGTGAATTGTTCTGTTACCAACATTATGGCAATCACTTCTTACACAAGACATCTTCCCGAAGGGATGCGGTTAATTTTACTCAGTGGGAACATTGCCCAGCACCTACACAAGGGAGTTCAGAAACGTTTCTTAAAAAGTATACTTATTTCACTGACTTTAATCAGTCCAATCCCGAGTCCTTTTATTTTAAATTTCACAAACAGCCACTGTCCAAGGTTCGACTTACAAATACAAAATTGTTGTATTCGAAGGCCTTCCTGGATCAATTAGTTACTGGGGGGTATGAGCTATGGAAGGATTCCATAGACCTTAAATCAGTTTGGGGCTCAAGAGCCTGGCAGGTACGAGGCACTGAGGCTTTGCACCGTGCATGTCTCATCCCACATCATATGTGGTTTTTAAATGAAACCATTTCCCAGACAACATGCTTTGGATTGGCTACATCTAAAAGGTTAAACACCCCGTCTTTCCCGGAGTTGGAGGAATATGAGAATTGGAGTAATTTTACTAAATTGTCCATTAGAGATATACAGGCTCTGCTTCTGAATTCCTCCTTTAACATTTCCAGTATGAATCCCAAGGGTTGGCTGCTTTGGCACCGTAGTGCTGATTCTTGCCAAAAGAGATTTTTAAATATAACTGACGGTTTTAAGGCTGTTAGATCTGATCCCCGTTTTGATTTGGGTCATACTGTCACCTCTTACTCTGTGGGCAAGTTGTGTCAAGCTTGGCTGAAACATTCAACTTTACCTGCGGTTAAGTATCACCTTTCCAAACTGAATGCAGACGTGGATTTGAATGATTTCATTAAGGGCCCAGCTAGTGGCAGGTCGAAACGTTGGTTATATGGTGTTTACAATGAAATTTGGAAACTCTCACAGATTGAGGCTGCTTCACGCCTTAGGGCTATTGATCAGGCAAATCTTGAGAAAGTTCTTGCAGTTGTTGACAATAGCATTAACGTGCTTTCCTCTAGAATTTACACATTAGATAATATTGTGTCGTCTGTTGTTGATATTGTGCATGATGAAGTATCTGTATTATACCATGGTCAAAATCAATTACGTTCGATCATGCAGTTTGCATGGACACTTCAGACTCTGAAAATGGGTAAAGTTCCCTGGGGATACATGAACGTTTCCTCTTTATTTGCATCGTTTAATTTGACAGACAAACAACGCTTGCTTTCAATGCGTGATGCTTCCTTTTCTATGCTCCATATTGAAAGGTTGGAATCTTTACCTTTTTCTGTGGCAGAGGCCACTGCTGCTACGTGGCTTATCCACGGTTTAATAACGCTGCCTTTTGCTTTATATAAGTTTTCAAATTGTATGAAATATGTGCCAATAGGTCGTTTTGAACCCTTAGGTAGCGGTTTTCTTCATGAGGTCTGGTCACTCCCATACACATACAGATGTTTCAAGGATGAACAAGAGGTTTATCTAACAGGGGATGAGTGTACTGAGACGCCAGATCATTCTTTAATGTGTAGACACATACAGTTACACGGTTCATGTAACAAGGACAGACCGAATATGGCTTGCGTTTTACAGGGCACGCCGGTTCCTGCTATCATCCCCACGTTTAAATTGTTAGAGAATGGTAGTTATTTAATGCTCAATAATGAAAACTGTTGTGGTTTGATTAAAGGTATAGCTTTCATAGTAACGGTTAGTGAGCGAGTTATTTGCTGCAGAAATGTTCTTTATCCTCCCACACGTGAACATAGGGAGTCTTCCATTTGGCCACAGATACCGACCTTGGGAGCAGAATTCAGCGGCATGGCTAGAATAAGAGCTCTATTGTCCCAGAAAGAGGTGGCCTTGAGCTCGGCCCGTGAAACTTTCGTGCTTCACATTGCTAACACCCGTACGGAGGTTCAGGCTCTATTAAACACTGATTTGCCTTTGCATTTCGGAGCCATGGTCCGTTCTATCTTTAACGCATCCTCCACAACGGGCCTAGCACATTTTTTTAAAGTTGTTAGCGGTGGTCTCGTGACTTCCTTTGAGAAGATATTTGGAGTCATCCCTGCCTTCTTCCATTCTATTTTTTCATCCTTATTTGGAGGGTTCCCGTTTTTGCTTGCATTAGCGGCTGGCGCATTGGTGGTTTTCTGCCTTTTTAAATATGGATGCCCTTCCTGTGCAAGACCACGCACAGCTACTACTGACGCGGTTTCGCAACCGCATGCTTGATTACTATGGCACACTGCCGTTAGCGACTCTAAGCACGGCGTTTGGATTATCTTTTCGGTTCTCCTATTTCACCTGTGTCCAGCCTGTATTTCGCTGTCTGACCTGTGATTTCCTTTGGGCCATTGATTTGTGTCTCTGCGGACCAGCATCTTCTGACGTCGATTTTGATCAACTGATGAGTCCTATCATTGCTCACGAGTTGGTTTGTTCTGACGAAAGGATTATGGCCTTGGCGGTGGCACATGGACTAATGGGTCCCTGGGATGTGTTGTCGGCAGCGCAAAATTTCTTGGAACTAAGTTTTCTTGAGAACCCACCGAGCTGTCCTCTGATGGTTATAGAGGATCCGGTGCTGGAAGATCACGTATGTTCCTTTCATCTTTTAAATTGGATGGCTGAACTGTTTTCTGATGAGGACAGTGACTTCCTCCTGGAGGCTGTTGCAGCTTACTTTTCATATACGGTCTTATCTTAGACACTGCCTCAAATTGACATGCTGATTGATAGCATTTCCTTGACTTTATTGACTTTTGGTCAAGACATTTTATTTTTCCTTGCCTATTGGCTTGAGCCACATTATATTTGTGGGCTATTTTTTTAGCATTAATTTTTATAATTGAATCTTTATTCATGCTCGTTTATAAATGGATTCTGCTCTCATGTGATGGCACTTCTGTTACCTTATTTAGTCCGTTCTCGGATCATGGGGGGGTGTTGTATAGCTCCTATATATCCTTATATCGTGTTAAGTTAGCATAGGTACATTTGAGATTTAAACGCCATTTTTCCTTTCTTGCAACTTCTGCACACGACCCTTAATTGTTGACTTAGCTTTCAACCTAGTGGTTTGCCGTGGTGTATGTGAGAATAATATGTTATTGCTCTGATATCAGTCTTGTTTAATAAACCATGTCTGCACGGAGAGTGCTGAAGTTTCAGGAGCAACACGATATGGAATTGTTATGAGGTCTGATCTCCACGCTTTCATAGTCATAACACAAGTGCAGCCTTTGCCAACTTGGGCTTGAGGCGGGATTGATATTGCTTTGCACGAGAATTGTTAACACACTTGATGCGGTGCACATGCAGAGAGAGCTGGTGTATGCTGATGTGATTCCTTCATGCTAGGACACTAAGGTATGGGCCCGCCCTAAAACAACCCAAAGAGACCTTCTTAGATAATAATATAATATATGTGTTAGGGAGGGTGAGATATAAGTGTTGTTAACTCTTATTCATTACAGCATGTTAACATGCTGTCACCATTCGCTTTTTATGTCTTAGTAACTATGCTGATAATTTTGCTACTGATAATAAGTATACTTGTATTATCAAAGATACTGCGCCTGAGAAGACGGCATTAGTAAATAAACATTTCAAATGCACATGTGTCTTCTTTACTCCATGATCTGGTTTGTAATGATAATATAACGAAAGAGTGTTCATGAGTCCCACGTACCCTGAGGTACTGTAAGTTCATGTTCTGGTTTGTCTAAACATTGGGTGTTTGATATGTCCAATGAGACACTGTAGCTAGCTCGGTAAGGGGTGAGTTGGTTGCTAAGGTAAGTTTTGGGACATCCTAATTTGCCGAGGTTCCACTCCTCTGTGCACAGTTCTGTGTGAGTACAGAAACCCTGCAACATGAATTCTAATTTAAAATCCTCTTCAATGACAAAGGTGTGAAGTGGATTTTAATTTACAATTTTGAAAATGCCACTTTTAAAAGGTTGTCGTTTTCTGGTCCCAACCACCTGTGCCTTTCTTTAAGTGTCCTGGGCCACATGATAGTTACTAGTTCTGCTCATGGGATTTGTGTGTTGCTTCCAGACAGCAAATCGAATGAGGCTTTGGTGTGGACAGGATAGGACATTCTGACAGGATGATTCGGGAGAGACTGTACCCATCCCCACTTACTTGTTTTGAATACAGAACACACAAAGGAGTCTGATTCCTGGCCAGCTTTGCCTTTGGTGAACCCAGACAGTTTGGAGCCTTGGCCAGGGAAAGTGGAAAAACTTTCTAGACCCAGCTGTCGGGGTAGGACAGGGGGTTCTCCCCACACAAGGCTGGCACCAGGTATACATTTTTAGCATTCATGAACCACCTGGTATTGGCAAACCAGAGGGTTTGCAAATGCTTAAACCCTTTTTTATAAAGTACAAAGCCCATTTAACAATTCAGAAAACATATCTAATTGATATTTAGAAGGGACGTTATAGGGTGTCCTTTCCTAATGGTATGTATTAATGTTTTGCAACAGAATTCAAGTTGAAAAACATTAATATGTTACCAACACCACAAATGAGGAGGTAAACATTCCACTAACAGGAACCATTCCCCGTTGTGAATGTTAAAAAAAAATATTTTTTAGCAGTGGTCCTATGGAATACTGTTTACTTTTAAAAGTCTACATAAAAGTTTTTTTTTTTAAAGCATCCAGTTTCATTTTAGTTTAATGAGCTGCAATTAAAAAGAAAACAACATGCATTATTGAATAGCAATCAGAGACTTGTTGGTCTGCTGACCCCAGCCGGACACCATCAGCATGCTTGCAGCTAATCATAGTGATTTGGAATTTGTGCAATGCCTCATGGATATTAATGAGGTGTCTTGTGTAATATAGAGCACAGGACCTTTATGGTCCCTAATGGACTCTGTAGACTAGTGACATAAGTGATTGGCTGTGGTTAGTTACATTCATGACTCAGTATGTTTCAGTTACTGGTTACACTCTCAGAAATAAAAGCGTGTAATACTTAGCTCCATGTGTGGCATGATTCATTTACAGGCTACCAGGCAGGGGAGGAGACTACAGGTTGGATTTCTACCAACAGCGAATGAATTTTTAGCAAATTAACCTATTTATACATAGGTTACTTAGCAAAATCAGATTTGGTTTGGCAATAGTCAGGACAAGAATTTCACTGCATTGATTCTTAGTGCATATGGCCCAAATTTGCTCCTACCTGTACTCTAGACCACATAAGGTCATTCCACCTTTGAATTATGGAGGCAAAATCTAGCAGAGATCAGCTGTGGCTGGTGCAGGTAAGAGCAGTGGCGTGGGGGGATTTGACAGATGACGGAGAGGGAAAATATATATATATTTTTAAAACAGCATGCACTGGCCGCATCGCTGAGTCGGCGATGTGGCGAGTACAAGGTAAGTAGTTTTCTTTTTTCTATATTTTATTTTCCGTCATCGTTGTCTGTGGACTCCCCCCACCGCCCCCCGCTCTTACCTGCACCGACCCCGGCTGGCAGAGATGCAGAGATAGTCGAGTTTCCTCTGCACCAGAATGTGGTAGACTGAAGCAAAAGCTGTGCAGAAGTCCACAAAGCAAACATATGTTTACCTCGATTATGGAGTTCTGTGCTGCCTAATACAGCGAAAAAAAGCTGATAAGGCATGCTGAGGCCTGGCTTAAGTCCTGCTTATTCCAAAGGTATGAGTTTATTATTGTTTTGGGCCCATTCCTTCAAGGCCACAAGCAAAATCATTATAAAGATCTGTGTTGAAGAATCCAGTAGAGATATCTGTGTGTAGGCACTGAGTTTCTCCTTTTGTAAAAGAAATAGCTTTGATAATGGAGCCTTTACAATTAAATAGCATTTTGCAGCATGCTTAAACAATGTTAGCTCTCTCTGCACAAGTAGCATCTGGTTATGTTTAATCACCAACTTTGTAATGCCATGGAGACCAGGAGCCCTTCAATGGCCTACTGAATTGGTTCCAAAAAGAGATTGAGGCTAATTTTCAATATAACCCATATTTCCCCCTTAAAATGTAGTATATAATCCTTCATACAAAATTGGGCCCAGTGTAAAAACACTTCTGGCACCCACTTTCATTGTTATTCTACTACCATCATATAAAACAAATCGTCAAAATACTTGAAATCTTTTGCCACAGATACCAAAAAAACCAATTTGCTTTTTCAATGCAATCCCTGCTGACATTGTAAGTCATACCACTTACTGGCCTCTTTTGTTCCCATCAAATTAAACCATTATATGACTTAAAACCAGCTTAAAATATTCTAATACAAATGAGGTATCATATTTTATATGTTATAATATAGGTTTTACTTCCTGCATATTTATGAAACATTCTGGTCCAGATTTACTAAGCCTTTTCTATGCACAGGGCGTTGCAGGGCAATGCAAAGGCTTTTATGTAATTTACAAAGACACACAAGGACTGATTCGAGTGGGCTTGCATGGCTTTGTAAAGGAATGTAACACAACCCAGAAACACAGAAACTTATGCTGTGTTGTGCTACATGTCTTATTGATTGGCGTTCCATGGGTGGTGCATGAGGTTTCCCATGTATCCAGCTATAGATTGCACACAGTTCTAAATTTACTAAGGTGTGTAAAGCTGAAATTGTGTGAGATCGGTATGCTTACCACATGGAGGCAAAACGAGGAGAAATAAACATATTTCTCCTCGTTACTTCCTTTTTCTATGTGTGATGCATTCTGGTATTTGCCTATTTTGATTGTTTTTATGCAGAAAGGTATCCCTTCCTGCACAGAACCAATCCTGCCTACAACTCCAGAACCTCAACACAATGGAGCAAGGGTACCTGTGCTGGAGCTATTCTACAAAACCACATGTGTGCCAGCGCAAACAAAGAGTTGAAGAGTGTCATATCTTTGTGAATATGGTGATTTCTAGCTCTCTCTCATTTACGCGAAGCAACACAGCAACTTTGTATACAGCCGTGCATCATGTTAATATAACTATCCTATACTTTCCACATGGCTCATTTTTGGTTTTACTTTGATAATTATACTTTCCAGCACAAAGCAAATAATTATGTCCAAACTCTGCATTCTTCTTTTTTCCACTAGCAGAAGCAGAGGTTCACCCTGTTATTCAATTGCTTTCCAGTTCCAAACACTATAACCTAAATATCTTATTATTTTTTTGCAATCAACTTGTCATACAGCCATTTGCTGTTAAGGATGCTAACCTGGTTTCCCAGTGTTTGTAACATATGGTTGGCTCCTACAGGAAGAGATCTCTGCCTAACCATGGCTGCACTCCAAAATCAACAACTATTAAACTAAAAGATAGTTATGAATAAACCTATAATCAATAGGGGACTTTACTTGTCGTCGATGTTATGTTATGTTGTGTTATTTTAATTTGATATCGCGCATTAATCACCCTAATGGGGTATCTTTACACTGAGGACAGGCACAGTGGCAGGAACAGAGAGTAAAATCAAAATAAGTAAGTTTGGTGTAATCAGTACATGCACAGAACTCAAATGGCAGTGACAAGTAGCTCTTTAACAATTGATTGCAGATTTCAGACTGAAAGATAGCGTTTAAGCTTCTGGTGTAAGTAGCTAAGTCCTTTTGGGTAAGGCAACAGATCTTAAATGTAATTTCCTTTTTTGACCAGTAACCAGTGTAACGTTCTTAAAAGATGCAAATCTTGAGGAAAGATTACAAATGAGCCATGCAGTTGTGTTTTGCTCAACCTGAAGCTTAGAAAGTTGTGTCTCATTGGCAGAAGCCAAAAGAGTATTACCATAGTCAAGCCTGCTAACAACAAGAGCCTGTACCATGGTTTTCCTGGCCGTAAGGGGAAGAAAATGAGGTGCTTTCCTCAGTAGGTGCATCATATAGAAGCAGGTGCCCATTATAGATAGGACCTGCTCTTTCACTCTTAGAGCTTGATCCAACTTAATGCCAAGATGTGTTACTATCTGACTGGGAATAGGAGTACTCCCTAATTCTGACGGCCACCAATTGGGAGACCAAATTTGTTGGACTTTGCCGAATAGCATAATCTCTGTCTTTTCAGAATTCAGATGAAGGTAGTTGTCTGACATCCACTCTTCTATCGCTCTCATCCCATTGGAGAACTGTTCCTTCCTTCTGTCCACATTTTTATCAAAGGAGTTGACCACCTGAGTGTCATCAGTGAAAGACAGGATTTCAAAGCCAAAGGATTTAAGGAGCTTGGCTAGGGGAGTTACATATATGTTGAATAAGGTGGCACTCACGAATAATCCCTGAGGGACCCCCTTGTCAATCAACGTGGTCCAAGACTTGAAGTCCCCCAATGAGATGCCTTGGGCTCTGCTTTAGAGGAATTCACAAAACCACTCCAGAGCAGTCCCATAGATCCCCATCCCATTTAGCCTTTGCTCAGCCTATTATGCAACACTGTGTTGAAGGCTGCGGACAGGTCAAAAAGCACATGCATAGAGGGAGTTTTGCATCCAAAGAGCCGCTTATGGAGTCAATCACATCAACCAAGGCCGTCTCAGTGCTGTGCTCTAATCTGAACCCAAATTGAGAAGGGATCAGGATATTGGTTTCTTGCAGATAAACTGACAGCTGTTTGTTAATAAGACCTTCCAGAAGCTTTCCAAGAAGTGGAAGAAAGGCAATAGGCTGATAATTTTTAAGAATTGAGGTGGTCAATATTGGCCTTTTTCTATTATAATTTCACTGAAGAACCACCCGCAAAAAGCAATTATCAAAGAATTTACCCCTCTTACAAAATGACCTTCATTGCATACTGGAGCCTGCAAGTGATAGGGTAAATTCATTTCTCATGCTACTTATAAGTCAAGAGATAGGTAAAGAGGACAGATATGTAACTCCCAGAGGCAGAGACCATTCTGCTCCTGTCTTGTGCCGGATATACAAATTGACAATTTTATAATGGTACATTTGCTGGTATAATGACATGTTTCTCTGTGATCTACTAATCATGTTGTAATAGTCTAAGATGGTGCAAGAAGAAAAAATATATATGCATTGTCTCATAGTGTTACCACCAGTACTGCATAAAAGAGATTGGCCAGCCAGCCAGAGCATTGTTTAGTCTCAGATTTATCGGTTTCCATGGTCATTCCCCAATCTCGTATATGCCTAATTAAGTTGATTATTGGCACGTCTAACAGTTTGAAAACAACTGTTTGGATGCATGTGTGTCATGCAGAGTCGCCCTCTTTCTGTTACACTTCTAATTATTTCTAAAAATATTTAAAAAACAATCCTGCCTACAAAGGAGGTATCCTCGCATCACGGTGCAAGGGTGCCTACGTTGGCGCTAGGCTGTCAAAATGGTGCCAGAACAAGCAAAAGGGACAGAAATGCATCGTATTGCATAACTATGGTGCATTCCTGCCCTTTCACTTTGGCGTAGGGCAGCGCACCAAGGTGGATTGCTGTGCCGCCCAGAATCAAAATGCCATAAAAGAGCCCCATAGTGTATAGTGGGGGGAAGGTGAGAGGAGTAAGAGGGTAAGTAGTCCAGCGTTCATTGATCAGTATTTCCTGCAATAAAAGATTTGGCGCAATGAAGAAAATGTGTCAATTGTGTAGGAGTAGTAATTAGCGTTTCATGAGTCATTGCCGCGTCTGCCTTTTATTTCTGTTCGTGAATCAGCTGGTAGTCGCGGCTACATGGGCACCTAGGCTTTTACATGTTTGTGATTTCTAAACTAGATTTTCGTTTACCTCTGCGACCTGTGCCTTCCATGTGCTCAGTTATAAAACGTATTTTGATGCTTTACAAACAAAGCTTTTAGGCAACTGTATTAGGGACGCTGAGATGTCTATTATTAAACAATCTAGAGATTCTACTCGAGTCAAACAACATTCACTAATTTTTGGAAACGCAGTAAGCACTTTAGTTTTACAAGACATTCATAATCTTCTACTAATGACTTAGGTCTAGACATAAATCAGCAGTGAATTGTCTGGTAAAGCAATATCGCTGAATGCACTGTGTTTCTGTTGGCTCATCCAGGCACAATCTGTTGTGTTAAATTCTCATCTGCAGAGCTTGTTTTCGTCTTTCTGACTCATGTGAAACAAGTGCTATTGCTATTCTTGTAGCTGCAGATACAGATATGTGTCCTAATTAGTCATCCATCATCCATTTTGTATAAATGTTTTAATGTTTATGATGTCTTGGTATATATATATATATATATATATATATATATATATATATATATATATATATATATATATATATATATATATATATTCACTGAAAAAACCATAGGTTTCACACCAGTTATAGTTAGCTGAACATTTTACTCATACAAAACCATTGAAATTCCCATGTTATAGTTAGTTGGACTCACTATAACTCGCGCGCCCGCAATCCACTGATGATGATGTCACATATTACATCATTCATGACATGGTCAGTGACATCACTGATGACATCACTGATGACATCTCAAATGACATCACTGATGACATCACTGATGACATCATCCAGTGAATGTGTGTTCCTGTAAAGTTAAAATATGTTTTACATATTGAAGAATGAGTGTATGCATGAGTGTCTGCATGAAGGATTTAGTAGGTGCGTAACTGACTGTATGAGTGAATGATTAAATGTGTCTTACTGAATGCATGGGTTAGTGACTAAACTGTCTGAATGTGTGCATCATTATGTCTGTTGTTGTGTAAGCTGCTGCATGTGTTGATTAGTAGCTATATGACTGACTATATAGGTTATTGATTGGTTGCCGAAGTATTTGTATGTGAGGCTGAGTGTGTGTGGGAGTGGCTGGGAGGTGTGTGACTCTGTGCATAGATATGTGAGCAGTTGATTCACTTGGTGTATGGGTTCAAGAGTACATGTGGAAACAGCTGTATGGGCGGTTGACTGTGTGCATGGGTGTGTTGGTGAGTGAATGGATGTCTCAGTGCTACATGTCCAAGTAAGTACATATGTAAAAAACAGTGCATGTGACAGTTGGCATATATCAATGACTATACATGAGAGCTTGTGATTGCGTAAGTGACTGTTTGGATCAATTGTACTTGTATCAGTGATTGTAAAAGAGAGTAAGTATGTGTTAGTATATGTTTGAATAAGTAAAGTTATGTGTGTATAACTGTATAGATGAGGAAATGGGAGTGTGATTGATTGTATGCATGAGTGCATATGATAGCGTTCTATTGATGAGTGACTGTATGTATGAGTGATTGTATGGGTGAATGAGTGGATGTGTGTGTAGACTTATGAATCAGTGAGTGTGTATGTAGTAAGTGGTATTGCTGTGTCAATGGTTTCTGGAATGGTAGTGTGTATTCAACACTGGATGTATAAAAGGTTAGATTAGAGTGTGAGGAGGTGCATTATATTATCACATGGATGATGTCATCAGTGATGTCATTTGAGATGTCATCAGTGATGTCATGAATGATGTCACTGACCATGTCATGAATGAGGTAATATGTGACATCATCAGCAGTGGATTGCGGGCGCGCGAGTTATAGTGAGTCCAACTAACTATAACGTGGGAATTTCAATGGTTTTGTATGAGTAAAATGTTCAGCTAACTATAACTGGTGTGAAACCTATGTTTTTTTCAGTGAATTTCAAAGGTTTTTTAAATGCTAATTCCTAACGATAACGATTGTGAAACCTATGTTTTTTTTTGTGAATTTCAAAGGTTTTTTAAATGCTAATTCCTAACTATAACGATTGTGAAACCTATGGTTTTTCAGTGAATTTCAAAGGTTTTTTAAATGCTAATTTCCAACTATAACGTTTGTGAAACCTATGTTTTTTTCAGTGAATTTCATAGTTTTTTTAAAAGTTATTTCCTTTGTATATCGACTTTGTAACCTATGATTTTTTTTATTAGCTGTTTTTTATAACTATTAATTATAATAATTTTTTTTTTAATTATTTGTTCACTGTATTTTTCTTTTTTTTAATCATTTTTTCCTGGTGCGCTCAGGGTGCGCGCACCGGTAAGCTTACCCGTACCATTTTGTCTTGGAGCGCTCAGGGTGCGCGCACTGGTAAGCTCTCCCGAGAGCGCAGCGAGAGCACTATTTCTGCGTTCATAAAAAAAATATGTATGAAAACTAAATAATAATGCAAGACATTTAGTACCATACTTATAAAAGTAGTATTTTTGATTTTCCGAATTAAAATGATTTTGCATTTCCGTAAAGCTACCAAAACGTCACTAAGGCGCGCTGCGTAAGCGCCCCCGGAAGCGCCTACGTTCGCGCCGCGTAAGCGCCCACGGAAGCGCTCCGGTGCGCGCAGCGTAAGCATGTTAAGTCATGTGACCTTAAAATAACTCTTTTCATTGGTAGTTAACAGTTTTTTTTTTACAACTAATGAATACCCCACCCTTTTCCTTCACTTCTTCTTTCACTTTGGTGTGAGCAAGAACTCTTTTTTTCTGTGCTAAGAATTTGTGGATAGAATGGCTGCCAGAGCATCCAGCAGCAGTGAGGAGTCAGATGGTTTCATAGATGAAGAGCCTCCTCAGCCGAAGGTGAAAGAACATTTTATTTGGAATTTTTTTTCTATACCTGAGGGACTTAAAAAAGTAAATGCTCCAAAGGTGGAGTGTAAGATCTGCCATACTGTACTTTCCCGAGGAGACCCCAGAAGGAAGTACAGTTTTGGTAATTCAACTATGATTCGAAACGTCCAGAGGAGGCACCCTCAGAATTATGCCCGGGAGAGTGTCAGGGCTCTGGCACGAGAGGCTCCAAGGGATGGTGCTTCTATTTCAACAGGAGGAGCAACTGCATCGGTGAGGGGGTGACCAGAACAGCTGATCCCAAATATTCAGCCTGTTTTTAATGAGGCCACAATCAAATGCAAACATTGTGATGCACTACTTTGTTACGGGGAACAAAGTATTATGAACATTGTTCGAGCATTAGAGAACCACTGCTGCCGTCCCCAGCCCTAATTTTGATTATTTTTTTTTGCTCCTGTTGAGCAGTTTCCCATTCCCTGTTTTTGTTTTTGTTGAGAAAAAAACGAAAAAAAAGAAAAAAAAGTTCTTTTTAGAACTACCTCCAATTCTCAAAAAAGAGCTGTATTCTTAGAAAAATGAAAAAGAGTAACTGAAGTGGAGTGCAGTGAGAGATTAGAGGAAAATGAGTGAGAAAGCAAAGAAAGGGACGAGAGGGGAAGGGAAGTGAAGTAGGGGGACTGAAAGAAGGTGAGTGTGGGGAAGGAGAGTGAGGAGAAGGAGAGTGAACATGGGGAATGAGGATAAGTGAAGCAAATGTAGTAAAGGAACGGGGGTGTGGAAGGGTAAGAAAAGAGCAGTGATGTTTAGGAAAGAGTGGAGATACAGACTGGATAAAGACAAGTGAGTTTGAGACAAGGTGAGTAAGGGAGTGAAGAGACAGAGAAAGTGAAAGAAAAAGTGAGAGTAGAAGACTGAGGGCCTCCTTTATGAGGCCATGCGTCACTTTTACGCCGCTGGTGCGTCACTTTTTGTGATGCACCAGTGGTGTAGAAAATGCACCTTGTTGAGTCATATTTACAAAGTGACGCATCTAGGTAGATGCGTCACTTTGAAAACCCCTGCGCCACAATATACCTGCGCCAGGTATAATGTATGTAAAGGGGGCGTATTGACGCAAGGAAGGGTCGTAGAAGTGACGCAGTGAAATCTATGAGATTTCACTGCGTCACTTTTAGGACGCCGTTGCATCAAAATCTTGCGCCTGCCTCACAGCAGGCGTAAGATTGATGCAGGCCCTTTCACATGGGGCTTGCCCCATGTGAAAGGATGCTTTGCTGGAGTTGCGTCACTTTTGTGACACACTCCAGCAATACGTCACTTTTGCGCTTACAGATACGTCAGAAATACTGACGTATCTGTAACTCCATGCGACATGATGCGTCATACATTAAATATGACGCATCAGGAATGTCGCAAGGAGAGCGCACTGAGAAGTGACGCATCGTTGCTTTCACGCAGCGATGCGTCATTTCTCATAAATGAGGCCCTGAGTGAGAGAGGAAAGAAACATAAGTGAGGGAGTGTGGCTGTGTTATAGGGAGTGAGTGTGATAGAAGAGGAATGACAGACTAAGGGGTCAGAGAGAATGAGGCTAACAGAGAGAGAAAGAGGGAAGGGGAGTGTAGAACTAAGAGGACAGAGTTAGTGAAGTGGAGTAAGGAGAGTAAGGGAAGAAAAAAGAGTGAAGGAGCAAAAGAAGGAAAGAGACAGGAAGGAAAGTAAAGGTTAAGGTCTGAAAGAAGGTGAGTGTGGGAGTATGGCTGAGTTATAGGGAGTGAGCGTGACAGAAGAGGAGTGAGAGACTAAAGGGACGGAGAGAATGAGGCTAACAGAGAGCGAATGAGGGAAGGGGAGTGTAGAAGTAAGAGGACAGACGGAGTAAGAGAAGGTATTAGTGAAGTGGAGTACGGAGAGTAAGGGAAGGGAAAACAGTGAAGGTGTAAAGAAAGAGAAGTGAGAGGAAGGAAAGTGAAGGAGAAGGTCTGAAAGAAGGTGAGTGTGGGAGTATGGCTCAGTTATAGGGAGTGAGCGTGATAGAAAAGGAGTGAGAGACTAAGAGGACGGAGAGAATGTGGGTAACAGAGAGATAGTGAGAAAAGGGGAGTGAGTAAGTTAGAGGACAGAGGGATTGAGAGAAGGAGAAGGAGTTACTGAAGTGGACTAAGGGGAGTAAGAGAAGGGAAAAGAGTGAAGGAGCAAAGGATGGGAAGAGAGAGGGATAGAAGTAAAGGAGAAGGTTTCAAAGAAGGTGAGTGTGGGAGTATGGCTGAGTTATAGGGAGTGAGCGTGACAGAAGAGGAGTGAGAGACTAAAGGGACGGAGAGAATGAGGCTAACAGAGAGCGAATGAGGGAAGGGGAGTGTAGAAGTAAGAGGACAGACGGAGTAAGAGAAGGTATTAGTGAAGTGGAGTAAGGAGAGTAAGGGAAGGGAAAACAGTGAAGGAGTGAAGGAAGGGAAGAGAGAGGAAAGAAAATAAAGCAGAAGGTCTGAAAGAAGGTGAGTGTGGGAGTATGGCTCAGTTATAGGGAGTGAGTGTGATAGAAGAGGAGTGAGAGACTAAGAGGACGGAGAGAATGGGGGTAACAGAGAGAGAGTGAGAGAAGGGGAGTGAGTAAGTTAGAGGACAGAGGGATTGAGAGAAGGAGTTACTGAAATGGAGTAAGGGGAGTAAGGGAAGGGAAAAGAGTGAAGGAGCGAAGGATGGGAAGACAGAGGAAGGAAAGTAAAGGAAAAGGTCTGAAAGAAGGTGAGTGTAGGAGTATGGCTGAGTTATAGGGAGTGAGCGTGATAGAAAATGAGTGAGAGACTTAGGGGACAGAGAGAATGAGGCTAACAGAGAGAGAATGAGGGAAGTGGAGTGTAGAAGTAAGAGGACAGAAGGAGTAAGAGAAGGAGTTAATGAAGTGGAGTAAGAAACTGCACATTTTAATTGGTTGTACTTTTGAACACTTTGAAAGTCACATAACATTCACCCATCCCCCCAGTGCTCATTCCCCTGTTACCATGGTAACTCCCTCCTCACCCAGCACGCAGTTCAGAAGTTCATCATACGATGTTGCAAAAAAAAAGCAGCAAGGGTGTTTGACCACTCAATGTACCAGCTAATCATGTGCAATGTTTCTTGAAATGACTTTTCCTCAACCATTGAAATGACTTCTTTCAAAAAACAAAAGCATGCACCCTAGTTTTCAGTGGAGAATGTTAAGAAAGCACCAATCATTTTTTGTTTTTCAAGTGCACTGAATCTCAACCAATTTTTTACATAACTCCTACTTTCAAACTGCCATTTCATTTCCACCACTCATCTGAATACAAGCACATCTACTTTCAAGATGCCAAAAGTCTGGTTTGTGGGTCATAGCTTTGTCCACTGGAGTCAAAAATACGCAGCTAACAGAGGTATTTACAACCTTGATTTACCAAATGTGGACATTGTATGGATTGGACAGAGAGGATTGAGAAGTCACCAATTGATACCATTGGTAAAATCCTTTATGCATCTACCACACCCTGACCTCATAATTGTGCACTGTGGTGGCAATGACCTGGGCACTTTGACTGGGGTAGGTCTGGAAATGCTTTTAAAGGACATCTTTGGGCAATTGATGTCACTTTTTCCAAAAACTGCCTTGGTATTTTCTAATATATGCCGAAGGCAAAAATGGAACTGGTCCAACCAATTTTGTCCACAGATTGAGAAAGCAAGGAAACATGTGAATAAATCTGTTTCTGCTTTCCTCAAAGACTATGGTATGGGTTCCATTTACCACAACAACTTGCGTTACAACATGCAAGACATCTATAGGAGAGATGGTGTGCATTTTACAGATGAGAGGAATAGAGTTTTCCTCTTGAATATAAGACTCTGCATTGGTACCTACTTGTAGGTACAAAAAACACCCACATAACACAACAGCTCTTTTCAGAGCTACCCTACCTCTAAGCACTCTAAATTATTTTTTTACTATAATTTTTTACACTGTTTTTCCCTGTGGTGCGCTCGGGGTGCGCGTACCGGAGCGCACACCTGGGAACGCACCCAGCGCTTACCCCGCGAAAATTAAAAAAAAAAAAAGGTTTTTTGCCCTTCAGGGTCCTTCTAGGCCCCCCTCAGAAAACCTAGGGGGTCAGGATGTGTCTACTCTGCCCCTTTTTAATTATATCCCCCTTTCTTTTTCACCTCTTGTGTCTCGATTCTACCGTGACACAAGATGGCGGACTCTCCGTACTGTTTAGAATGTTGACAGACACCCGACAGCCAATCAGCTTTCTGCTCGCGCACTCCTGTAGCGCGCCGGGTGCGCTCCCCGGTACGCGCACCTGTGAGCGCTCGGAGCGCGCTTATAGATATATATGTGTTTTTGAAGTTAATTTTCAAAAAAAAACACTGGAGCAATTTTCAGCAAATATAGCAAAGGCACATCTGCGTACCAGTCCCTACAATTTTGCCAAGTTTGGCGTAATTCCGTTCAGCGGTTCGGGCTGTAGACTTGTCAGACCGTCCTATGGAAATTAACATGGGGAAAACACGTTTTGGGACCCCCTTTTTTCTCAGCCCCCACTTCACGAATCCCCCCGAAACTTCCAGGGAAGGAGCGGAGCGGAGCTGGCCAGAATTTTGGAAAATTACACACAAATTCCTCAAGCAGCGCCAGAGTTATTCCCAATAGAATGTTGCGGATTTCCTACGGTAGCCAATCCTAACTATAACTACCTACTGGCGACCGCCAGTAGGTAATATATATATATATATATATATATACATATATATAAAACAAAGGTTTAAAGGACATTACAGGTACGTAAAAAGGTCAGGTAAAACATACCATTTTAAACTAACAAAACAACTGAAATTCACAACTTATAGTTATCTTAATTAACTATAACTCCTGCCCTATATACAAACTATAATGTGCACCCTGCCATTGGGAGTGTTATCAATTATGTCATTACAGCTATTGAAGTAATATTTTCAATGATGCCATAGAACATGTCATGAGTGATGTAATATGGAAGCTAATGAGCAGATTACCCAAAATTAAGTTTGTGGCAGGGAAGGGGAAAGAGGTGGGTTCCTCTGAGATACCCACATCCGTCCTACTTCAGAGCTGATGGTAACTAATGTGATTTTACCAATGCACTGAGACCCAGATAGGTGTGCATTAAATGCAGAGTCCATTTCCTTCAATGCAGTGCCAGTTCTGTAACTTTTTTCAATAGTTACTTTTAGCTTGCAATGATTTTCCTTTTGTGCCCACTTTGGTTCACCCTTATTTGAATGTATTAGCTATTTTAGGCTTTTGCTTTGCACAGTCACACATAATATATTTCTGACATAATATTATGTGTGACTGCGCAAAGACAAAGCTGCCTAAAACAGCTAATATGATTCAGAAAAGGGGGTGGTGATGAACAGAGTGTCTGAATTAAGCAGCCCACTCTTACCCAGTCCAAAGATCAGGGTTTGATCCATCACCGTTATTTAGCTCACTGCCCCATCCCAGCTCAGAACCTGGCTATATGCAAATTAGTCTGTTCCTGGCCCAGTGCATCATGGGAACAGGGCAGACCAAACTACCAAGCCAATTCTTCACCAGAAAGGAGACAAGCTTCCGGGGACCGGTTTCTGGCATTTCAGCCGTCGTCGGCCCGGCTTGCTTGAATCCTGATGGAGCAGTGAGCAAGGGACTCATGTCTGAGTATACCCTGCCACACCTATAGTGGCCAAAAACGATTCAGAAAAGGGGGTGGTGATGAACAGAGTGTCTGAATTAAGCAGACCACTCTTACCCAGTCCAAAGATCAGGGCTTGATCCATCACCGTTATTTAGCTCACTGCCCCATCCCAGCTCAGAACCTGGCTATATGCAAATTAGTCTGTCCCTGGCCCAGTGCATCATGGGAACAGGGCAGACCAAACTACCAAGCCAATTCTTCACCAGAAAGGAGACAAGCTTCCGGGGACTTGTTTCCTTCCCAGTGTAAGAATTGGCTTGGTAGTTTGGTTTGCCCTGTTCCCATCATGCACTGGGACAGGAACAGACTAATTTGCATATAGCCAGGTTCTGAACTGGGATGGTGCAGTGAGCTAAAAAACGGTGTTGGATCTAGGCCTGATCTCTTGACTGGGTGAGAGTATTCTGCTTAATTCAGAAACTCTGTCCATCACCACCCCTTGTTGTTAAATATTTTGTCCACCCTAAGCATGGAAGGGTATACTCAGATGTGAGTCCCTTGCTCATTGCACCATCAGGATTCAAGCAAGCCGAGCCGACGACGGCTGAAATGCCAGAGACCGGTCCCCGGAAGCTTGTTTCCTTCCCAGTGTAAGAATTGGCTTGGTAGTTTGGTTTGCCCTGTTCCCATCATGCACTGGGACAGGAACAGACTAATTTGCATATAGCCAGGTTCTGAACTGGGATGGTGCAGTGAGCTAAAAAACGGTGTTGGATCTAGCCCTGATCTCCTGACTGGGTGAGAGTATTCTGCTTAATTCAGAAACTCTGTCCATCACCACCCCTTGTTGTTAAATATTTTGTCCACCCTAAGCGTGGAAGGGTATACTCAGATGTGAGTCCCTTGCTCATTGCCCCATCAGGTTTCAAGCAAGCCGGGCCGACGACGGCTGAAATGCCAGAAACCGGTCCCCGGAAGCTTGTTTCCTTCCCAGTGTAAGAATTGGCTTGGTAGTTTGGTTTGCCCTGTTCCCATCATGCACTGGGACAGGAACAGACTAATTTGCATATAGCCAGGTTCTGAACTGGGATGGAGCAGTGAGCTAAAAAACGGTGTTGGATCTAGGCCTGATCTCTTGACTGGGTGAGAGTATTCTGCTTAATTCAGAAACTCTGTCCATCACCACCCCTTGTTGTTAAATATTTTGTCCACCCTGAGCGTGGAAGGGTATACTCAGATGTGAGTCCCTTGCTCATTGCACCATCAGGATTCAAGCAAGCCGGGCCGACGACGGCTGAAATGCCAGAAACCGTTCCCAGGAACCTTGTTTCCTTCCCAGTGTAAGAATTGGCTTGGTAGTTTGGTTTGCCCTGTTCCCATCATGCACTGGGACAGGAACAGACTAATTTGCATATAGCCAGGTTCTGAACTGGGATGGTGCAGTGAGCTAAAAAACGGTGTTGGATCTAGCCCTGATCTCTTGACTGGGTGAGAGTATTCTGCTTAATTCAGAAACTCTGTCCATCACCACCCCTTGTTGTTAAATATTTTGTCCACCCTAAGCGTGGAAGGGTATACTCAGATGTGAGTCCCTTGCTCATTGCACCATCAGGATTCAAGCAAGCCGGGCCGACGACGGCTGAAATGCCAGAAACCGGTCCCCGGAAGCTTGTTTCCTTCCCAGTGTAAGAATTGGCTTGGTAGTTTGGTTTGCCCTGTTCCCATCATGCACTGGGACAGGAACAGACTAATTTGCATATAGCCAGGTTCTGAACTGGGATGGTGCAGTGAGCTAAAAAACGGTGTTGGATCTAGCCCTGATCTCTTGACTGGGTGAGAGTATTCTGCTTAATTCAGAAACTCTGTCCATCACCACCCCTTGTTGTTAAATATTTTGTCCACCCTAAGCGTGGAAGGGTATACTCAGATGTGAGTCCCTTGCTCATTGCACCATCAGGATTCAAGCAAGCCGGGCCGACGACGGCTGAAATGCCAGAAACCGGTCCCCGGAAGCTTGTTTCCTTCCCAGTGTAAGAATTGGCTTGGTAGTTTGGTTTGCCCTGTTCCCATCATGCACTGGGACAGGAACAGACTAATTTGCATATAGCCAGGTTCTGAACTGGGATGGTGCAGTGAGCTAAAAAACGGTGTTGGATCTAGGCCTGATCTCTTGACTGGGTGAGAGTATTCTGCTTAATTCAGAAACTCTGTCCATCACCACCCCTTGTTGTTAAATATTTTGTCCACCCTAAGCGTGGAAGGGTATACTCAGATGTGAGTCCCTTGCTCATTGCACCATCAGGATTCAAGCAAGCCGGGCTGACGACGGCTGAAATGCCAGAAACCGGTCCCCGGCTGCTTGTTTCCTTCCCAGTGTAAGAATTGGCTTGGTAGTTTGGTTTGCCCTGTTCCCATCATGCACTGGGACAGGAACAGACTAATTTGCATATAGCCAGGTTCTGAACTGGGATGGTGCAGTGAGCTAAAAAGCGGTGTTGGATCTAGCCCTGATCTCTTGACTGGGTGAGAGTATTCTGCTTAATTCAGAAACTCTGTCCATCACCACCCCTTGTTGTTAAATATTTTGTCCACCCTAAGCGTGGAAGGGTATATTCAGATGTGAGTCCCTTGCTCATTGCACCATCAGGATTCAAGCAAGCCGGGCCGACGACGGCTGAAATGCCAGAAACCGGTCCCCGGAAGCTTGTTTCCTTCCCAGTGTAAGAAATGGCTTGGTAGTTTGGTTTGCCCTGTTCCCATCATGCACTGGGACAGGAACAGACTAATTTGCATATAGCCAGGTTCTGAACTGGGATGGTGCAGTGAGCTAAAAAACGGTGTTGGATCTAGGCCTGATCTCTTGACTGGGTGAGAGTATTCTGCTTAATTCAGAAACTCTGTCCATCACCACCCCTTGTTGTTAAATATTTTGTCCACCCTAAGCGTGGAAGGGTATACTCAGATGTGAGTCCCTTGCTCATTGCACCATCAGGATTCAAGCAAGCCGGGCCGACGACGGCTGAAATGCCAGAAACCGGTCCCCGGAAGCTTGTTTCCTTCCAGGTGTAAGAATTGGCTTGGTAGTTTGGTTTGCCCTGTTCCCATCATGCACTGGGACAGGAACAGACTAATTTGCATATAGCCAGGTTCTGAACTGGGATGGTGCAGTGAGCTAAAAAACGGTGTTGGATCTAGCCCTGATCTCTTGACTGGGTGAGAGTATTCTGCTTAATTCAGAAACTCTGTCCATCACCACCCCTTGTTGTTAAATATTTTGTCCACCCTAAGCGTGGAAGGGTATACTCAGATGTGAGTCCCTTGCTCATTGCACCATCAGGATTCAAGCAAGCCGGGCCGACGACGGCTGAAATGCCAGAAACCGGTCCCCGGAAGCTTGTTTCCTTCCCAGTGTAAGAATTGGCTTGGTAGTTTGGTTTGCCCTGTTCCCATCATGCACTGGGACAGGAACAGACTAATTTGCATATAGCCAGGTTCTGAACTGGGATGGTGCAGTGAGCTAAAAAACGGTGTTGGATCTAGCCCTGATCTCTTGACTGGGTGAGAGTATTCTGCTTAATTCAGAAACTCTGTCCATCACCACCCCTTGTTGTTAAATTTTTTGTCCACCCTAAGCGTGGAAGGGTATACTCAGATGTGAGTCCCTTGCTCATTGCACCATCAGGATTCAAGCAAGCCGGGCCGACGACGGCTGAAATGCCAGAAACCGGTCCCCGGAAGCTTGTTTCCTTCCCAGTGTAAGAATTGGCTTGGTAGTTTGGTTTGCCCTGTTCCCATCATGCACTGGGACAGGAACAGACTAATTTGCATATAGCCAGGTTCTGAACTGGGATGGTGCAGTGAGCTAAAAAACGGTGTTGGATCTAGGCCTGATCTCTTGACTGGGTGAGAGTATTCTGCTTAATTCAGAAACTCTGTCCATCACCACCCCTTGTTGTTAAATATTTTGTCCACCCTAAGCGTGGAAGGGTATACTCAGATGTGAGTCCCTTGCTCATTGCACCATCAGGATTCAAGTAAGCCGGGCCGACGACGGCTGAAATGCCAGAAACCGTTCCCCGGAAGCTTGTTTCCTTCCCAGTGTAAGAATTGGCTTGGTAGTTTGGTTTGCCCTGTTCCCATCATGCACTGGGACAGGAACAGACTAATTTGCATATAGCCAGGTTCTGAACTGGGATGGTGCAGTGAGCTAAAAAACGGTGTTGGATCTAGCCCTGATCTCTTGACTGGGTGAGAGTATTCTGCTTAATTCAGAAACTCTGTCCATCACCACCCCTTGTTGTTAAATATTTTGTCCACCCTAAGCGTGGAAGGGTATACTCAGATGTGAGTCCCTTGCTCATTGCACCATCAGGATTCAAGCAAGCTGGGCCGACGACGGCTGAAATGCCAGAAACCGGTCCCCGGAAGCTTGTTTCCTTCCCAGTGTAAGAATTGGCTTGGTAGTTTGGTTTGCCCTGTTCCCATCATGCACTGGGACAGGAACAGACTAATTTGCATATAGCCAGGTTCTGAACTGGGATGGTGCAGTGAGCTAAAAAACGGTGTTGGATCTAGGCCTGATCTCTTGACTGGATGAGAGTATTCTGCTTAATTCAGAAACTCTGTCCATCACCACCCCTTGTTGTTAAATATTTTGTCCACCCTAAGCGTGGAAGGGTATACTCAGATGTGAGTCCCTTGCTCATTGCACCATCAGGATTCAAGCAAGCCGGGCCGACGACGGCTGAAATGCCAGAAACCGGTCCCCGGAAGCTTGTTTCCTTCCCAGTGTAAGAATTGGCTTGGTAGTTTGGTTTGCCCTGTTCCCATCATGCACTGGGAAAGGAACAGACTAATTTGCATATAGCCATGTTCTGAACTGGGATGGTGCAGTGAGCTAAAAAACGGTGTTGGATCTAGCCCTGATCTCTTGACTGGGTGAGAGTATTCTGCTTATTTCAGAAACTCTGTCCATCACCACCCCTTGTTGTTAAATAAAACAGCTAATATGTGCAACAAATGTAGAACCAAAGTGGGCCCAAAAGGGAAATCCCGACAAGGTGTCCTGCTTTGCTGTGGACTGTTCATTTACTCACTTCTGTTGTCCAATAATCTACGTCTCCTCACCTCCCGAAGCTTACTTTCCTGCTCCTGCATGGGGCCATGGCACCCTGCAAATGAGGGAATCCCTTTGGCTCTGTACCTGCTCCGTATTATAGGGGGAGAGGTAAAGAAGCTGTCAGGAGGTGCACTGACATTGTGCCACCTGAAAGGTGGCACGCTGTCAGTGTGCCCAGATGGCAGCTCTCTGGATTGAGGAAAGGGGGCCCTATGGACCCTCCCACACATCCCCTTGCAAACAGGTTTAGTCACTCACTGCACCCTCCTGCAAGAGAATTTCAAATCCCCCTTAAAAGCGCAGGCGGGTTGCTGCCTGCACAGTGAAACACAGGGTGGCTCCTTCAAAGCCGCTCAATTTTTTGCCTGAATGTACTGCCCCAGGGCAGCGCGGAATTGTGGCTGCCCTGGGGCAGCACAATCAATGTAATAGGGCGCCCTTTCCCTGTTTGCGCCCTTGCACTGTTTTAAGGTGCGCTGTGGCACAAGCAGGGAACGCGTTCCCTGCACATGTATTTATTGTGTTTCAGTACCATTGTTTGAGAAATGTACTGTTATATTTATACAACCATTATATAAACATGACCTGGTAGATCCCTTGTGGCCCATGGGCAAGCCAAAACATTTTACAAATTCTGAGCTAAAGTAACAGACAAGTTATAACATTGGCCACTGGAATTATGTGATTGTGCAACTACTGCATTATTCACATAATTATGGTTTGCCACATTTAACATAACATGTGTATTTGTGAAGTGCACGCTCACCTATAGATCTCTTGGCGCTGAATAACGGATGTTTATTGTTACCCAACTGAATGGTACTCATTTTATCAACCTCAGATGGATAAAAGGCTGAGTGGGCCCACCGGGATTCAAGCCTGTGACCATGAGGTCGAACACAGGCCCCTGCAATAGCTGCATTACCCACTGAGCCACCAGACCCGTCTCATGCCACATGATCCATTACCTGCTGCATAATTTGCAGATTGCAAACACAAAACAAATTTCTTTCTGGCTCAAATGATTCAAAAGTTACAAAAAATTCAGCAACCTGTGTTGCCCCGTATTTGGATGTCCTTTGTAAAGGTTGACTGGCCACCTTTCTATTGCTAATTGTTAAACTGTTAAATATGAGGTTCAATCTATGCCGAGGCAGTGTTAACAAGTGTTAAAAAATGACAAAATAAGGAAGTAACACTATCACAAAATGGGCCGCATTATGCAGCATAATCGGCCTTTTCTTGCCTCATATTTAGTCACTCTGCCACATAATTTGGCCCTCTCCTGCCGCACAGTGGCCCTGGTTATGACCCGCCCATCTCCCACAACTTGCCTGGAGATAATACGTACTGGGCAGATAGCAATGTCAGATACTGTGAGGAATATTTATTTATTCCTGTAGCGAGTTATGACAGCCTTTCGCCACAAATGCATACACAAGAAATCAACACTGTTATTTTTAAAAGACATTACTATAAACTAATGTTAGTGCAGAATAAATGAAACAAAATTCAAGAGGTACACAGTATAAGCTTAAGAACAGAATACTAATATTAGAAAACCACGCAACATATTATATGCGTTGCATTTTTAAGAATCCTTACCAGCCTAATTTGAAAGCATCGAAGATATTACCATAATGAGGTTTTACATATTTGGACAGAATCAACATACTTTCATACCTAACTTCATATGTTTTGCCAGTTTTTAGACATGTTTGCAGGACAATGCTAAGTTGTGTCTCTATTGTAAAAGCTGTTATGAGAAAAGCAACCACAGAAACAACATCGCCGAAGACCTAAAAAAAGACCTAGCCTCACTCAACCTCCACCTGAAAGGCAACCAACCCACCCATTCCAAGGGCCACCTGCTAGACCCCATTTTTTCAAACCTCACTAATCTAACGGTGAGCAACCCCCTTCCCCTTCCGTGGTCAGACCATTTCCTTATTTCTTTTAAACTCCAACTGCTGTCTGAAATCCCAGCGAGAGCCCCTCCTCAAGCACCCTCTCGCCCATGGCAGAAACTGAATACTGCTTTATGGACTGAAACCCTTGTCGCCTCCACCCCGGAGCTCGACCCAGACCCTTCAAGAGCCGATACGCAACTTTGTGGCTGGATCGAGCAGTCCCTCGACGCCATCCTCCCCGCCATACCCCTTCCCAGTAAAAAGAGAACTCTCAAGTCCCCCTGGTACACGCAGGAATTGCGCGAACTTAGGAAAAATTGTAAAAAGCGCGAGCGCATATGGAGAAAGGACTGGGCCATAGCAAATAAAAACGAATATAGGGCCGCCTTAAAGCAATACAAAACTTGCATTAAAAAAAACTCAGGCAAGATTTTTTGAGCTAAAAATCCAAGCCGCAGCTAATTCAGCTAAAGAAACGTACCGTATAATAAGGATTCTCACTAAAACCCCTGACCCCTGGGCACTAGATGCAATCAGCTTGCGGAGTTTTTTTCAGCGAAAATTCATACCATCCTCACTACCCTCCCTCCCCCGACCACCCCCCTTCCCTCCCTTTCCGTCCCTTCCTGCACGGAAGCTCCCGGTCTCCATACTTACGTCCAGGTGACCACGGATCTATTCCTAACCACGCTCCATTCAGTAAAGAGCGGGGCACCTTCGGACCCAGCGCCAACCAGTAAACTTCAATTAGTCGCCACAACGGTGGCTCCCTCCTTCACCAACCTTATTAATGCGTCCCTGGAATTGGGTACCGTTCCAACCAATTGGAAAAAGGCCACAGTCAGGGCACTTCTAAAAAAAAACCACTTAGACCCCGCAGACTTATCCAACTTCCGACCCATTTCTCTCCTCCCGGTGATCAGTAAGGTGGCCGAACGAATCGTCAATCAACAACTCTCTTCTTACCTGGAAAAAAATAAACTTCTACGCAACTCACAGACGGGGTTCAGACCAGGACAGGGGACAGACACCGCATTACTAGCCGTGGTCGAGGAGGCAAGATCCATCATAGATCAAGGGGGATCAGTGGCAGTGATCCTCCTTGATCTAAGTGCCGCCTTTGACACGGTGGATCACGCTATCCTTATCCATCGACTTAGCGTGGTAGGAATATCTGGTGCCGCCCTGTCCTGGATCAAATGCTTCCTGGAAGGTAGAACCTTCCAGGTGTCAGATGGTACGAGCACGTCCAAAGCGCTTCCATTACAGTGTGGGGTCCCACAGGGCTCCTCCCTGAGCCCCACACTTTTTAACGTTTATATGTCTCCCCTGGAAGACATTATCTCCCCGTTCGGCGTTAAGTCAGTAATGTACGCCGATGACACACAGCTGGTCGTGTCTATAAGCCAGTCAAGAAAAAACCTAGACAACCTAGCAGCCTGTCTAGAGAATATCTATAAATGGATGACTGAATCAAGGCTGAAACTAAACGGCGAGAAGTCTGAAATCCTCCTCCTGGGAAATCCACGCAAACTCCCCTCATCCCTCGTTTGGCCAAGCTGTATGGGCCCACCCCCCCCACCCAAAGCAGAAGTTAAAAGTCTTGGCATTTGGTTAGACCAGGACCTGAATTTCAAATCTCAGGCAAGAAAAACCTCCGGGACCTGTCTTGGCCTCATTAAAACAGCACGAAAGGTCCTTCACCTAGTCCCCTTCCAATCCAGGAAACTACTCATGCAGGGTTTAGTGAACTCCAGGCTGGACTACGGAAACGCTCTATACTTAGGGGCCCCCGCCTCGGTCATTCACAGATTACAATGTGCAGAAAATGCCGCGGCAAGACTCCTGACAGGAACCAAATCCAGATGCTCAGCCAAACCAGCGCTCAAAAGCCTACATTGGCTACCGGTCAAAGAAAGAATCAACTTCAAGACCCTATGCATCTCGCATAAAATAATGCAGGGGAAAGGGCCACCGATTCAGAGTTCCATGATCAAACTCCATCAGTCAAACAGGCAGCTCAGATCGGATTCCCTCTCACTGGCCAGCGTCCCCAGAATACAAAAGTCTCGTTCAGGGGGGCGACTGTTTTCCTATAATGCCCCAAAGTTGTGGAACTCCCTACCAATTTTTATCCGGAAAGAACACAACCTTCTGGCCTTCCGTAGGCTTCTAAAAACATGGCTCTTCCCATAGTCTCCATCTCTTCCTTGGCAAGATAGGTCCTCTGTTAGCGCTGGGATGCCCTAGGGTAGCTACGCGCTCTACAAATCCCTATCCAAATCCAAATCCAAATCCAGATGGCCTGGAAAGCTTTGCTGGGAGTTGAGATGTTCTGCTGGCTAGAATGGTGCCAACGTTCTGATCTCTATCATGGAGAGGGCTGTGAAACGTTATTATATACTCTCAAAGTAGTTTATTTTCAGGTAAATAAACTTTGTAATCATTATCAAAGGTGAGAGAAATAACATGAGAATTCCCTGGCGCACTTGTTATGCTTTCTCTTAAGCTCCATATATTCAAATTAATATATGAACTAGAAGCTGTATTATATTACCATCTTTTGTGTGGTATAGCCCTAGATTTTTGTCGTGTCTGTTTTTCCTGTGTGTAGACCTCTGTGCAGTTTACCCCTGTTAACCAGTAGTAAACCTTTGCAGAGTCAGGGTGGACGTCTCTGACCATACATGAAACATTTTGGTTCCAAAGACATCCCGAGAACTGGGACAAACCTGCCAAGCAAATCTGACCAAGATGCATTGCAGCGGGGCTGAATATTCAGATTTCCTCCTATCTGAGCTTTTTAGCACTGGTAAATCCTGGTATCTGGCCCAGTTGGGCCCTTTTAACCTGCAGTCTTGCTCTGCTGGATGAATCAACACCTCAAAACCTTGATCCGGCAAAGGTGCTAAATGTACTGGAAAACGAGAGTCCTTTCCTGGGCTCGAAATATGTATTTCTCCCACTCTGTGATTTTCTGCCAAAAATGAATGCCTTCCCTGAGAGTTCATCGGACAGCTATCATGCCTCGTGGAGCTGTTCTTAGCTACAGCCTACTGCCATACCCTGCTGAAGACTTGGGGCTTCCATTTTTGACATTAAGCCCCAAGGTAAATCCTCTGATTGGGTCGAACCTGATCTCTCGATTCGATCATGCTCCTTTGGAGGTGTAGTCTCAACCCGCACCGAGGTACCAGTCTACCACGGCCACCTGACCTCATTTGACTCTTAATGCTTTTTGGCCCTATTTTTATTTGAAACATAAAAAATGCATATCTCCGGTAACCCTATTTCCATAATTGTTTTGTCATATTGGTGTCAATTTATTTATTCAAACGTGCTCTATTTTTCTAAAATGGTTTGGGATTTTTCTTATGATGTGTTATTGTTAATTACTGTTTTATACATTGTCTCTAAGCTAAGCTTCTCTGATCTGTGCCATAGCTACCTCGGGGATGAGCTCAGGATAAGTTGGTGACTTTAGTGGTTCACCCTAACAAGGTTTGTGTTTGTTATTTTAGGTCGGTAGTCGCTCCCCTTTCCTAGAAATTAAGTTTTTTTGAGAAGCTCACTATCAATTTTGTGTAAACAGTGGTCCCTAACAACAGAAATGGAAGTAGGGATTCATGTAGAAGTACAATGAAATCTATATATGTTTGCCCATTCAGACAAGGAATCTTTAATATATTTGTCTTAAGGTAAAATCAAAACAAAAACATAGAAGTGGGGACACATACGTCATGAAAGGTAAAAAAAGGAGAAAGAAGGTTCATGCATTTACATGGGCTTGGATATAAATGTGCAGTATTCCAAGCAAGTACAGAAAACAACACCATAGCACAATACAATGAATAATTATGATAGTGTCAAGGTGTACAAAGTCGATGACGTTTCAATCCCATAGAACTTGGTACCAGGATCATCATCAGGACATAAGCATATATGCCAGAGACTAATGCCTGTTGAACAATCACGGCAGTAACCCCATGTCCTGGACGGGACTGGAAGAATCTGAGACTGCGAGTGTGTGGGCTTACGCTGTAAGGAGCTCCTAACGAGGTTCTTCAAGTCCTATATTAATGTAGTTGCACAGTATCCGTAGTACAGGAACCGGGGGTAATTGGTGGTGATCAACTTTGAGCTTCAGTGGGCCCTAAAGTACAGATATGTCAGTGGTAGGTTCCTGGAAGTACAGGATCCAATTGTGATCTAGATAAGCCCAGCGGTGAAGTGTATTCCTTGTCTCCCTGCATCCAGTAGCGGCTCCTTGAGGGAGTGGTGTGGGCTGTAGGGTGGGGGAGTAGGGGCAGGGTGCGGGGGTAGTAAACTCCGGCATACGGCAGAATGGAGGTAAGTAAAAAAAGACATAAATACAGTGAATTACATTGCACACACTGCATCGCCATTTGGCGTTGCAGTCTGCGTAAAGTAATTTGTTTTATAAATATATTTAAAAACAGGAGCCCTTGCTGCACAGCCCCATTCCCGTTTTTCATGGCACAAAACAGGTAATATGTGACGTCATCAGCAGTGCATTGCGGGTGCACGAGTTATAGTTAGCTTAACTAACTATAACAGCCAAATTTCTCTGGTTTTGTACGAGTGAAATGTCCAACTAAGTACAAAGTCCCTCAAACCTGTGGTTTTTTCAGTGAATTTCTAAGGTTTTTTAAATGCTAATTTCTAACTGTAATGTCTCTTAAACCTGTGGTTATTTCAGTAAATATATATATCATCAATTGCCTTCTCAATGCGTACAAAGGAAACCTCCAGCACTGCAACTCCCCAGGACTGGTAGCAATGGTCACCCATCCGTAACAAGTCCTTATTGCAGATGAAAAGTATGCAATTCCTCTCAGCTCAAAGTGGGAGAAGAGATGGTGCATAGAGTGGATTATCAATTATATCCCAAGTTCTCCTGCCCGTCCATCAACATTCACTGAATATCCCAAACATTGCACAGTACCCAACCCCCATCTAGTCATTGTGGCATCACAAGCAATAGGCGCCCTCCTTTCTAGCATTCCATCCCATAGCACAGCTCTCCCCCACAATCACCTGCAGTTTTAAGGGGAGTTCAATGATTTCTCCAGCCTGCTGTTCTCACTTCTGGTATCACAAGTTATCTACCAAGCAAGGCTTGTGGACAGCTAGTGTGGAGTCCTCCATTGTCTCTTGTTCACCCACTGAGTCATATCCAAAGGTCTCAGGGGTTGTAGAGTATCCTTCCATGCTTCTAGTGTCTCTCGCTAACACCTCAGCCAGGGCTGCTTTTTGTCCTCTTCCCTCTGTTACCTTATAGAGAGGTTGGCATTTCTCTTCCATTGCAATGGTGACCACTGTCCTTTGGATGCAGGCTTTGAGTGCAAGTGTACCCCATCCGCCTCAACTTTGTAGGCCTGTAACCAATCCCACACTGCTGTGGCATCTGTGAAAAATGTTGTTATGCCATCAGGCATGGTTTGCAGCATAGTGGGGTATAGCAAGACATATTGGATACCCTGGTCTCACAGAGCCTGTTTAACAGCAACAAAGAAAAGGCTTTGTTTTTCCATGGCCAGGGCGTAATCTGGGTAGATGGACACCCTGTGATTCTCCAGCCTGAAGGGGTCTGAGAGCTGGCTTTTTAAAGAGGATATCTCTGTAATGCAAAAGGCCTGCCACCACCTGTTTCTGCTGAGCCCCTGCTGTAGGTAGGCATGCAGGAATACAATGTGCTCTTTCCAGGGTTAAAAACTTGCTAAGCACCTTGAGGACCACCTTCCACGCCAACCATGTCTCTAGATAGAATACCATGTCTCGGCCATCTGCTCCATCAGGGATCCCCATGATCTTTATAATATTTCTGCGGTTACTCCCTTCTGCATCATTCAGCCTCTGTTTGAAAGTACGTAGTTGTTGTGACAAACTTGTTCATGCAGTGTCCGCATGGGACATGCGGGGTTGTAGGTCCACTAAGTCTGTACTGTGTTGATGCTCTTTCTCTGCCAAGTTACTCTGATCTTGGCGCAGGAGTCCCAAATCCACTACTACTGTATCTATTTTCACCTCCAAGGATCTCTAGAGCTCTGAATAGCTGCCAGGATTTTATCCATCTTGTTTGGCTATTCATGTGGGTCAGTTGTCCATCGTTTCTGTGTTTATAGCCTATCCTGATTCTCGTCCTGTAAAGGCAGCATAAGCTACGTCCGTCTTGGATTGTGTGGCCCAAGGCAGGCTCCCCCTCTGTCTCACACTTTTTGCACCCACACACCTGGGTCCAAACTCTTGTTATCCTTGTCCTGCTGATAGGGTGAGTATGTCTGGTGTATCAGTGCATGCTGTGATAGCTGAGTCCCTCAGCATGGTGCAGGTGAATGCAGAAGTTATCCAGAGGATAGATGTGTGCTCGTATGGGGCAGATTTCCAAAGTCCATTTTCTGGTTCCAGTGCTGCTCTGCTCAGCTCAACCGCGGCACTCTTTTTGGACCTCTGGGTGGATAGTGCAGAGCATCAGGGAGAGCCTCCATGCCTTAGGCATATTTGAGGAGTATGCAGTCAAGGGGCCCCCATTCTTCTGTGCCCTGCCGCCCGCTGCGTTATGTCACTCACTACGTGAGCCGGATCCTCCTTATGGTGCCTCTGTTTCCAGCGCAGGCCTGCAGGATCACGAGCTCTGTCTTCGTTTCTCCCCCGGGGCTGCTTTGAAACATGGGCTAGGACATAATCACGGTTGCAGTCGGTAACGCTACCCTTGTAAGCCATTGCATAGTGCCTGCCAGAATCCATACAGTGAGCTGGGAGCATCGAAAGGCTGGTCCACGCCCAGTCACCACACACTGCCGCCTTCTCACTAGCAGTGGGCAGCCAGCATTTTGAGAACGCCCACATGGGTTTCCAGTCTCCAGGACTGGCAGTTTGCTACCTCCTGCCTCTCTTCGGGGCAGCCAGACTCCCCGCTGCTGTCCCGTGGCACTCACGGTGCTGGTTCCTGGTGATCTGGAGTGCTGGTCCCCAAATATGATGGTGTTTCCCCCCACCGGGTGAATACCTGGCAACACACTCACACTGCTGGCAAAAAATAATGTTTTATGGTACTAGGTAAGGGTGAGTGGCGAACTCTGCTCCGCCAGTGGTGTTTGCAGAGTTTTTATAACTACGAATGAATAACTGTGGGTCTAAAGAAAACTACCTGTGTTAACCGTGTGAGCATTGACCTGTACTGTGTGCATCCTATGTGTAAATATGGAATACACCAGGATATTTCACAATGTGAAAAGGTTCCATCAGTTAAACGTTCTGTACCGCCCTTTCCATCATCTGGGCCACTTCACAGATTTGAGAGTCCATGTTGTAACCATTTCTCAAAGTTCTAACAGTGAAGTGGATAACCCAGTGTGCATTAGGACTCAGTCAAATATCAGGTGGCATATACTAGTAACTGTAAGCAGTGCATAAAAAATTGTGTAAATGACAAGAATGTGCTCTGTTAAAATTAGAGAGTGGACGCAAAAAAAAACCTTTATTCTATAGCCGTCCACTTCCAATGGATAAAAACCTAGTGCAAAGAATCAGTAGTTTTCAACAAATAGCTACAGGTTGGAATATTCAGGTCGACATGTTTCTGCAGTTTTAATGATCCAGAAAGGTATCTACTGCTTTCATCAGGACCGTCTATAACTTTACTACTGCTTGAGATATCGTAGTGGAAAAACTGAATAAATAATAATTATATCACCTGATTCGTCTTTCCAATCCTCCTATGTACTGGAGAGATGTCCAAACACAGGAAGCATCAGGTCAAGAAAAAACAAGAAAAAAACAAGAAAAAAACAACACAGAAAACACAAAGGTAGAGATAACATTATTCATTTGGTTAAGTTATCAACAATAAGCTGTTCTTATCGTAGCAGCTCATGTATTGGTCAGTTTAACATAACCCATCTCTATCTAATGGGATATCCTCTGGCTCACCTTTAGTGTTAGAGGAACATGCTTCTCCTCACGTGGCTACAGCTCAGGTTGTTGGGGCACCGCTCTGTTTATAAAGAGATACAAGTATAAGTGAAAAAAAAAACGCGACAGCTACATCGTATAAACTCTAAGGACCGCTTCGTTAGGGACTACAGATGCTTTCAGTCAATAAACGAGGTTTTTAGCGGTGAGTAAAACAAACTGAGTATTTTAGTGCATCCTGATTGGCATCGCAATATATAGAATGCCCCCAGGTTGTTACTAGCAGCCGTTTAATGTATAACCGTATACTGTTGTTACTTAAATTCCCAATGTCTATCCTCGTGGAGCTGGTAGTCTGCAGACATGCCGCGCAGTAGCCGCAAGGCAACTGCGCGGCATGTCAACAGACTAGGATGCACACAGTACAGGTCAATGCTCACACGGTTCACACAGGTAGTTTTCTTTAGACCCACAGTTATTCATTCATAGTTATATGTTCTATATAGGTGGTTATAACTGTGTGAGGGTCTATAAATATTCCCTTGAACCCTTCCTTCATTTCGTAAGTTTCTATTGTTTGCAGAGTTTTGCCAACTCCGCGCTCCGCTGGGAACGCGGAATTCAGCGAAACCTTTGATTCTACAGTGTAGCAGAGTTTGCCCTGCCATCTACCCCGAGGCAGCCACAGGCTTACTTGGTCATAGTTCTTCTCTGCCTTGCTGTGCCCTGCCCAGGCTGTGCTCCTTCTCCTGGCTGTCTTCTTTCCACTCCAGGCTCGTCCATGGCAAAACAAAACCCCTACGCTCTACGTCACTCTTGGGAGGACTGTGCATGCGAGAGCGCGCATGCACAGTCCTCCCAAGACGTAATTTATAGGAGTTTTGTTTTGCCATGGACGAGCCTGGATACTGAAGGAGACAGCCAGGAGGAGGAGGACAGCCCGGGCAGGCCAAGGTACGGCGGAGAAGCACCAGGTGGCTGCCTGCATCATGCTGCATGCAGGCAGGTGGCAACGCAGAGAGGAATTCCACAGAGTTTGTAGCCAACTCTGTGAAATTCCGCGAAGTGGCACTCCACCAACTCCGCCCATCCCTGGTACTAAGTCTGAAATCATAAATTGTTGTTCTGTATTTCATTTGGTTTGTCTTTATTAGGATGATAAATCTTCCTGAAGGCAATACTTGATAACAGCCAGGCTGTAGTTGATTTTCACCTGAGGGTGATTTCAATGCCACTGCACTAGCTTTGTATGGTGACAATTGATCAGGGGTAGGGTGAGAATAGGGAGTATGGTGGGGAAAAAGGGGTTAAGCAGGAAAAATGCAGAAGAATATTCGTAATCAAAACAAGAATAAATCACATTGGTCAAGATCCATTATGGATCATATTTCTGCCTCCTCACTATGAATGTTAATGGTCTTCATTGAAACATTTAATGCAGAGAAATTTGTGAGCTTTGTCATCTAAAGTCAGACAAAATATGTCTTCAAGCGACCCATATGGCAAGTGATAGAAAGGAAATAAAGTCTCTCAGTGTTGGAAGGATATCAACATTGTAGTTTTCCTCAAGAAAAAATAAAGATCATAAGAGATGTGGAGCCTACCAACCATTATCCTTAATCACCTTTACTACAAAAATGCACACCAGGACAAATTTCATTGGTTTGCGAGTCATCCAAGAATCACTTTTACCCTTGAAACATTGGTCTATACCCAATAGTCATACAGTTAACCATAGTAAACAGCCATGACGGGTTTTGATATTGCAGATGTCAAAATGTCAAGGCTAGTATGATTCTGGAGGATGCCAAAAAAAATCCAGGTATCCTGGCTATTTCTAAGGCAATTTTGATCAAAATGGGGTAATGCAAGAGTTCTGTCTACGGGCATATGCTCTAAAAGATTTATTATTGGATGTATGACATTACAACGCATGCTTTTACCACGCATGCCTTTACAACGCTGTATTTACAACGAATACCTTTACAACGCATAGTGCTTTGGGGCGCTGGATAGTGAATAGTTTAATTTACTATTCCAACTCCAGTCCCCGTGGATAGTAGGGAAGGTGTTGGATAGTAAATTAAATCTATTCCCAATCCTAGAGCGCCCGCCAGCACAATGCGTTGTAATGGTTTGCGTTGCAAAAGTTGCGTCGTAAAGGCACTGCGTGGTAAAAGTTGCGTTGTAAAGGATGTTTCCCTTTATTATTTCATATGGTAACAGACAAGGGTTCCTCTTATGTCCCTTGCATTTTGCTTTATATTTAAAACCAACGTTACTCGATGAAAAAAATATATGTTACCAATGATTTTTCACAATGGACAATGCAAAGGTTTGGCATATGCCAATGATGTTACCATGTTTATTGCTGATACAATTATATATATATTAAAATATTGGAAATCGAAGCTAAGGATTTTGTAGCCATGTGTGGGTAGTCTCTGAATGATGACAAAACATTCAACATCTACAAATGCCAACCGCAGGGCAACAGTAGAAGATTTATTGAATCAGCAACATATCTTGGCATCAACCCTAGTGCCAAAATTGAGCCTATTACAGATTGAAACTATGAGCCACTCATCTAAAAATTGATAACTACATTTCATATCTATGAATGACTTCTTTTCAGCTTAATGGTTTTATTAAATATTAGTAAAATTATGTTGCTACCAAATATTCTCTATTTATTTAGAGCGATGTCTCTTCTGGTCCCATCAAGATACTTTTAATGAATTGGTTTGATTAACAATATTTTTTTTTAGGTTATAAAAAGCTACTGCTAGCAGCAGTCAAACCACTACAAAAAAAGCAACTGCCAGATCCCACAACTCTGGCAAATTTGCGACCCATTTCCCTGCTACCGGCCCTCTGCAAACTTACAGAAAAAGTCGTGAACAAACAACTTACAGACTTTTTAGAGGCCAACAACATCTGGCACCCAAATCAAGCTGGCTTTAGAGGTCAGCACTCAACTGAGTCAGCCCTCATTTTCACTTCCGAAACACTCCGAGCCGCAATGGACCTGGGAAAGAAAGCAGTTCTGGTTCTCCTTGACCTATCTGCGGCTTTTGATACGGTCTCACATTCCATTCTTGTGGGCCGTTTAGCCGCAGCCGGGTTAGCAGGAAGTGCTTTGGATTGGATCAACTGCTTTCTAGCCAACAGGCGCCAAGTAATTACTTTGGGCCGCTTTAGGTCAGAAGAAAAACAACTTAGCTCAGGAGTGCCGCAGGGCTCATGCTTGAGCCCAACACTTTTCAATGCATACATAGCCCCTCTGATCACACTTATTTCATCTTTCAAGATACATACAATCTCATACGCGGATGACAGACAGCTCATCCTAGTATTGGATGATGATTCCGAAGAGGCGGAAACAAATCTAAAAAACTGTCTTAAAGCCATTTTTAAATGGATGAACACAAATCACCTAAAATGCAACTCAGGGAAAACTGAGATCCTTGGATAAGGGAAAGACAATTTGTTTAGTCCCACTTTATGGTGGCCTGAGGATGCCACCCCGCCCCCAGGGACTGTAACATCAGTCAGAAATCTAGGGATTAGATTTGACTCAGCCCTTACGTTTAAACAACAAGCAATAGCTGTGGCTGGCACCTGCTTTGGCATCATTAAAGGTCTGAGAAAATTCTTTGACCTTATCCCTCTCCCAGCACGGAAGGCCGTTGCAGTTGCACTGATTGCATCACGTTTAGACTACTGCAACAGTCTCTATGCTGGGACAAACAGGAATGTATGCCACAAGCTGCAAATGGTACAACATGCAGCGGCAAGGTTGGTGCTGGGATGAAATAGGAAGTCATCCGCCACAGCAGCAATGAATGTCCTCCATTGGCTACCAATACACAAAAGAGTCCTCTTTAAAATCATCCTGATTACGTTTAGAGCATTCCATGGCAGAGCACCCAGCTATATCCAGAACATGTTTAAACATTACACTCCCTCTCGAAACCTCAGATCAGCCAAAGCAAACCTGCTTGCCATTCCATTTTTCAGACTCAAAACCAAAGGCGGAAAGGCCCTGGCGGTCTTAGGCTCAAATGCATGGAACAAACTACAGCCGCATTTCCGTACAATTTCTGCAGAATCAGTTTTTAGGAAAAACCTCAAAACATGGATCTATAGCCAATCTGACACCACATGCAAAAATTTGATTTAACCCTGTCTTGGCCACCCCCCAGCTGCATATAGCGCCTCAGCCCGCACTGTCATGTCTCTGCTCTAAGCGCCAAGATGCTCCGTGGAGTGGAAGATGCGCTATATAAATGCCATTTACATTACATTACATTACTGCCTGGCTTATGGTAAATCAAATTACCTCTAGAACGAGATGGAGAAGATTGACTCAATTTCAGGTATTGTATTTGGGCATTCCTTGGCATCAAGATGTCTCGGAGTTTTAAAAACAAATGTCTGAACTGGCCACTTAGACTTCTATTTTGACCTGCGGTTGTTAAGAAAAGGCTTATATTCTTCAGCTAACCTGTGTACTATAAGAAAGTTAAATTTACACCTCTTGTGGTATATATGAATATTTAACATGTGTTTAATATCCTCGTGTTTACTATGCTATTCGATGATCTTCATTTCCTAATATATTTAGAGATCGTTTTGAGACATGCTGGAGGAATTCTCAAATTCGACAATTGGGACAACTCTTTCACAATGTATTTTAATCTTTTAGTGAATTCGAGCAGATGTATGACATACCAAGTGCATGCATTCGTTAGGCCACCATGTTTACCAACAGGATGTTATTACAGATGTAAGCACCAAGCAAGTAAGTACCATGTAGGCCCATTTTTTGTACATTATCCATTAGTACTTTACCACACAAGTAAGCATTTTTTTAAATTATGTAAATATTTTGTCATATAAACTAAAAACGGAATTTAAAAGTTAAGCGATGGGTAAGGGTTAATGATGAGTAAATGTAATAGAAGGGAGTACAGGTATAGGAAAGTAAGTTGTTAAGGTTTAGGGCTAGGTAGGGGTTTAGGGAGGTAAAGGATTTTAGGGTACAGGGAAGTGTATAGATAAATGGCTTTAAGTGTTTTTTAGGGTTCGGGACAGGTAGAGGTAAAGGGAGGAATACATATATACATGTGCTACAGTAGTATGTCTAATATATATATTAGTTATCGACAACCCTGGCATTTTTGGAAATCAGCCCTAAGACCTGAACCTGGGGCAAACTGAATACTAGAATCCTGACAGTGATTCAAGTATGATACTCAAACTAACAAAACAATGAGATCATTTATACATGGGTATCATTTTTCTAAATAGTATTTGGGCACTTTTTTCTTACTGTTCAGTCAAATGCACTTTATTCGATTCGCTAAAATCATAAAAGCAATAAAACATTTATATACCATTAAAAGGACACGTATTTCATACATATACACAATCTTGCAAATTCATTATTAGTGCATATTTTAGATAAATGCAAACCTAAACACTTTATAAATATTTCGATGTTATTTCACACTTAAACTGTACAGAATCCCTCAGTGGGCCTTTTTTGATTTAATTCTATAAGCCGCCACTAAGAAACTGGCCACACAAAAGATGACACGGGTACTACCTAAAGACTGTAAATAAACTAAGTCAGGCCTAACCTGTACAAAGCCTGCCTCTCTTAGTAGGGGTGCCAAATATTTCTTCCTGACACAAACTAGACACAAACTAGGCGCAACAATCTAAATTTTTTTTAAAAAATACGATTAAAGCTTCTAAGAACAGCCTTACATAATTGGCGATGGATACGGAAGTTCACAGGCATCCCCTACTACCACGCTCAGGCCCCAATTTGGGATTCCCCTGGTACTCCAGAATGTCTATTGGATCAACTAGCTCTCCCTCTGAAGAAAGCTGGCCTTATAAAGTGGGGGGACCTCTGTGACGTCTCAAGCCTATTAAGTTGGGAAACATTATCACGTTTAACAGAGGGCACTATCACAAGGTTTAAATTTTACCAATTATCAGCATGGTGGGGAAGTCAAAATTGGAACACGGAAGAGGAGAGCCTCCCACTTGACTTAATAACTAGGCAGAAGGGATGGAAGGGCGAGACGGCAGGATGGTACAAAATAATAACGGGCAGTAAGGATAAGGAAAATCTAGAGGCTGAGATAACTAAATTATGGGATATCCTTCCAATACAAACCTTAGACGACATAATAAAAATCTGGTCAGACTCCTTCATAATGTCACAGAAAGTTATTAAACCATCAAATCTGAGAAGAAACCACCTATTCACAATGTACAGGGCCTATTGGACACCCGCCAAACTCTCAAAAATATCAGAAGAACAGTACTTCTGTCCAAGGTGTAAGTTACCAGCAGCAGATGACATTCACATGTTTGCCGAATGCCCTGAACTAGATATCTTTTGGAGGCAGGTCTGTGGTTTTTTGGAAGAGTCATTGTTAATCCCTATAACTTGGTCTCCCAAACTTGTTTTATTTGGTTTTTTGCCCGAATACAGTATAGATAGCTGCACATCACAGTTTATCTTCTACGTAATTGTCATCGCGAGAAGAGAGATCTGCAAAGAATGGAAATCAGAACTTCCCCCAAAATTTGCGGACTGCCTTAGGAACATCATGGCGGTGAGTAGTCTTGACTTACTATGTGGAGGGGTTAAGTCTGCTGCGGTGTGGTCTGCACTAAAAGCCTGGTGTGAAAAATAACAACAAAAAAAGTCCAATGATTATGCCAAAGGTTAAGTGGTCTTGTCCTCCCTTGATAGCAAGTAACATCGGGAAAGGGAGTTGGACTGGAACTAACCTTACCTCTGGACGATCTTCAATGGCTATCCACAAACACAAGGGCGGTAAAGGAAGGTTTGTGTTAGTGGCCTGAAGGACGTCTGCTTAGAGCTAACATCTACTGGTGGCATATATGAGGACTAATAAAAAAAAAAAAAGAAAAAAAAAAAAAGAATTAAGAGGACCACAAAGTTCCAAATAAATGCAGCCGAAAGTACTTTGGGAATCAACAGGTGTGTTTGCGGATGAGGAGCCATGGTGGAAGATTTAATTTGTTGACAAATGTCAAAACAAAGGACATTTTTTGGGCCTGTTTGTAAAAGTCGTGCCTCCAATAACGTTGCTGTAGTAACGAAATTGTGGCTGCACACCTGCATGTGCAGGAGCATTACCTTCATGCACAGTTAGCATTAAGTCTAGCCTGTGGTCCTGGAATTGTTACAAAAGGAACATTTTGTTCACTTGAATGATATGTATATTTAGCTAAAAAAAACCCTAGGCAAAGGGGAGCCGTTGCTCGTAGCATTAATAGCAGCAAGTATATTGTTGTGTATCCTCGTATGAGAATGGGTTATCGCAGCAACAGTTACAGTCGTACCTGCAGATCTGGCTGCTTCATTTGCCAAAGAATTCACTACAACGTGCAATCCCATACATTGATGGCTCAATGTATGAATAACAACAGCCTGTGACAACGTATCCTTAAGGGCTGCCATCTTCACCCAAATTGATTTATGATTTGTTGTGTTGCATTTAGAATCTTTAAATCCATTTTGGCGCCAATAATGCAAATAATAGGTAAAAGATTGAACACAATAATATGAATCACACACTATATATATATAAGTGTGGGGAAATCAGGGTCTGTATGTTCCAGAGCAAGTAAAAAGACTAACTGCGCAGTACAGTTCCCTAAGGACTGTGTGAGTGTTTTCTGTGGTTGGAATATTCCATCCAGCATCACATCAAGAAAATTGCTGCATGATGCTGAATATTGGTGCTTGGTACATTTAGCAGGTTGGGCTGAACCATCAGTATAAACAATGTATTTATACTGCTCAATAGGCAAAATTTTGCTGGGCATGGGATAAACATTTTCATATTGAAATAACTCTTGTGTCTGTAAAGACAAGTCAAAGACAGGTCAAAGACAAAGTCCATTGTATTCATCTGGGATGGAGGGCTTTAGCATTAGGAATGCTTGCTTTGGTAACAGCCTCTAAGGCTGGAAAGGGAGTCGCGACAATAAATGTATTTCCCTTCTGCATGTGGCCGCTCTTTAAGTATAGCTATCTGCACTGCAGTCAGTATTTTGTCACTGGATGCAAAACACATTTACGCAATGGAATATTAATGTGATCTATATCCAATGGGCACTGTCTCACCTTTGTTAAAGGTGAAATTGGTAAAGCCAATGGCACCCGCAATTATACAGATGAACAGGTTAGTTGTATTAACACATGGATGTAAGTGATGTGTTGCAAGCGAGCCAGATTATAATGATCATAATGATCTGAGTATCTGTGTGGTCTGTGTGTTCTGATGCCCAATGAGAACTGGAAAAATCAGGATGAATTAATTTATATAATGATTAAATGTATTGTGCATAATCAGGCATGCAGGTTCTGCCAAAATTAGGAAATCTTAGCAAGGATTGCAGAGGAGCACACTTCTCTAGAAAGTGTGGTGCACGTTTTTTGCCCACATGTGTAATTTCGTAACCTAAAAATGGGACACTTAAAAATACTATATCATATTTCTTGAAGTTGAACTTGTAACCAGATTTTGCAAATCCCAATATTATGCAATCCACTCTGGCCAAATGTGTGTTTAACTTATCATCCGTCAGGTAGATATCTTCTACATAGGACAATGCGTTGTGGTCAATATCTTGTAGAATTGATACTATGCGGGCAACAAACAGTCCAGGAATGTTCTTATACACCTTAGGGAGTCAACAAAAGTGACCCTGAGAGCCTAGCACCGCGAAGGCAGTTCAATCTTTGCTTTCTGGTGCTATATTTTGGCAGAAAAGAAACTTTGGAAATGTCCAAGGTCATTTTGTATTTTTACAAACGTTCTTATTTATTAATGCTGTACTGTGTGCATTTGAATTGCAAATGTGCTTTTATTACTGTTGAAATATCTGTAGTCTGGGATTATGCAATATGAATGATCTGGTTGCAAAAAAGGAAAAAGTGGATTATTCATTTGAGGGACACAGGGTTTAATTACTCCCTTGTACTCCAATTGGGAGAGTATTTCTATAACAGGTGCTTTAGCATCCCATTTAATGGAATATTGTGGTGGCGATTGTGGTCTGTACCGTATGGGTAATATATGATAAGGGGATTCCTTATCCCAGCTGACATGATTGCGATATAAAGCTAGGGCCAGTGCAAGAGCCCATTCTGCTGTTTACGCTTGTTTTACTTTGTCAGGGAGAAGTGCAGAAAAAGATGGGAGTATTACATCCTCACCCTGTGGGGATGTTTGGGCTAACTGTGGGGACCAATTGACCATGCTAACAGAATGTAATATGATAAAGTTAAAATTTCCCCAGAATATTACTGTAATGAGGCGCTGTACGTCACCCTCAATTTGTACATCCAAATGATATGATCTGTTTGGAGGGGCTTCACACCTACCTGAGGTTTCAACTGTAATAAAGTTATCAGTTGCTGTCACTGCCAGAAACCCCTGGAGAAAGTGACCTCTGAACTGCTGTTGAGGAGAGTCACCGCCCATCTACCTATTTAGCAATAATTATAGGAAGCTCATATTCCTGGTGCAAACTGAGTGAGCTGCTGGCGTATATGCAGAGAAGCTACTTTGCCTTTAATGTTAGACAGAATCATCAAGGAGACTACAGTAAACTTTCCCATGTTTCCATCTCCAAATCGAAGGCAACAGCAGCCTGTGTTCATTCTGTATCTGCTTTAACACCTCCAGTCGAAACGGACATAGACTGATTACCAAGTGTGATGCTATAGACTGAAGCATAAGACTGTGCCCTCAGTGGTGCAGTAAACTATGATGGAAGCCATCCCATGAGGTAAGCACAACATTCTGTGCTTGTCTTGTGTCCCTCAATGAGAAACAGGGCTTCAAGTTGATCAATGTTTTTGGCAATCCAAAAAGGTATTTTCTCACAATTTGTGGGAATTTTGCCCATAATTGAATGGACCATCTATTGTTGGCACCTCAGGCAACTGACCCTGCCCTACCAGGCCAGCCCTTGCTGGAACAGCAGGCACGGTGAGCAAAACATACAGAGTTAAGCATCTATAGAGTCTAACTAGACCATTGTACAATTTTTGTAGCTCATTAACATTGAGATTTTGTAATTTAGGGTATGGTGTATAAACGACTAATGTAGGCCAACGTTACCCCCTCATTACCAAAGGGGACCCATGCATACAGGAGCACGTACGTTTATAAGGGCGTCTCAGAACCAATTTTGATATTCCCAATCTGAAAGTGAAATTTCTAAGAGCAAATACACTCTGTATTGTTGCAGTGGGTTGATCTTAGTGTATTCATGGAATTTTTGTGTACATCCACAGCTGGGAAATTGACCCAAGAATAAAAGACTTCTAAGCAGGAGCAATCGTAGGCTTTAACCATGAAGATAAAGTCACCACCTGCAACACCAAGGCCTTGCAAAGTTACATCTGCAAAGACTGCAGGTCTGCAATTGTCAGCAATTGGTATAGGCTGGGGCTCTGCCATTATAAATATAGTAATGGAACCAAAGTGCAAAATTAGGTGCTTCCTAAAATACTGAGGAGGATATATCCCCGACACCATGGACGTCTTCGGTGGTAGGTGTAAGGGTACTATGGGCAGGCACAAGCACTACTGAGGCGATCCGCTGAATAAGTACCACACCATCGGTGGTGGTGCCATGTTCCAGGGATTCAGCTTGGAAGCAGAACTGTGCCTTTACAAGAACTGGACATCAGAATGTAGGGACTGAGACTCTCTACCACATAATTACCTGTAGGCCCAAATCCGACTAGCTCACAGTGCCTCACCTGAACTCCTAACCTTTCCAGAGTAGCAAGTCATTTCAGCAAACCTAGATAATGAACCTCTAGTCCTAAAGGGAACTGTGGAAACAGATAATCACCTTTCTTTTCTCACTCATGCATGTCCATAGTAAACAAAAGAAAGACACAAAGGAAGTTTACAATATATTTATTGAAATTATTGTAGTCTATTTTGAAGCAAAATTCCTGCAATAAGTAAACAAATGCAAGAAATGTAATCAACATTATTAGCAGACTGTAGTCAATAAACAACCCAACCATGACACCTAATGTATCTATGTAGGTCTACCCTCAATACGTGAGCACAGGGATATATTATTGCTGTCTGGGATCAGCATTGGACACTATACCTGCTGTGAGTGCTTAGATGGTTCACATCATAGGTGTAAACTCATTTTACACAAGGCTGCTGCCTCCGTTCCAGGACTGGTCTCTCTGCTGGAATACTTATCTCTGCCCCTGAGGAGGCGAGACATGGTTTGTCCGATAAAAACTACAGTGTTAGAAAACTGAACCTCTGCTACCGTGTAATGTCTAAATACATTAGGAGATGTTGCTGACTGGGCACAAGAAAACAGAACACCATGTTGTTTGACCTTGTATGAAATGTTCAGGCTGATTCCCAAGAAGATATATATTGTAAAGAGAGAGGCCCCCTGCCAATAGGGTACTGTTCCTTAAGGCAGGGACTAATTAATCTAGTGTACAGACTTATGGCAATGATGATATTAACATTTTATGATTTCAACAGTAGGTAACACATAAACATAAATCAAAAGGAGAACCAACAATATCTGGATTTTTTTACATAGCAAACATGATTTTTATTGATAATGATACTAGAAAATTCATTTAATAAATAAAGATCCCATTTATACTCATTCATTCATCTTTATTCATACAGCAATTTTTCTTCATTTCAGGTGTTTACAATGATAACAATTGGAGTTTAATAAAAAAGGAGAGAATGTGGCACACAAGTAATGGACTGTTGTGTTTGATGCGCGTTTCGGCACTGAGCTGTGCCTTCGTCAGGAAAACAAGCAACAGTAGATCAAAGTTGATTTCTGATGATCAAGAGATCCTCTTTTATTGCTGAAGGCTGTAAGGCAATTCTTGCCTTTTAGTCAAAAATAAGGATACACTGAATAATGAATATCCAGGAACAGGGTGTTGTTCTTTAGTTTTTATTTCAAAGTTTTTAACCCAGGTTAGAGATAGACCTGGCATTAAGCTTTGAAATTGTCCTTTATATGGGTTCTGATATGTTTGTCTGATAGTATATGCATTTATTTGTCTCATGAATTCCGTTTGCCGAATTAAAGGGTTCTCCGCACGCCGAAATCGCCGTGTGAAGAGTCACTGAGTCACTGAAAAACAAATAATATGTGCACCGTATTTCTAAAATAATATCATGTCCCAAAAACAGATGTATTATGTGCGGCTGTACAAAGCAGAGGCAGCCTAACACAGCTAATATGTGCAAATAAGGGAGAACCAACCTTTCCCCAAAATGGAAATCAAAACAAGCCCTCATGTGATCGTATTGTTTGCATCACTCTAGGGGTCATAGAACGCATATGTTTATTTCCCTTACACCAAGGTCTTAGGTGGTAAAGATTTAGATAAACTGGGGTTTAGGGGACAGGATCATCCATTTAGACATTGTTTTAGAAGTACCATAAAATTCACACAATATCTCTTTTGTTTGTTAAATAATGCAAACATATTCCTTTCTAGACCTGAGGGGGAACCAGTGTGAAGTACCTTTGCTGAGAAGGGCCAGACTAACAATGGACATTTCTCTTCTTTTATCCACTTCTCCTTTCCCCGGAAGACTGTTGCAATTCAAATCTTTTATCAGGAAACAGGCAGTAACAGTGTTTAGGTGGCATTTGGAACTAGCTTCTGGAAATACATCTCACTCCTGCAAGATTGCACAACCTAAGGAAGAAAAAAAAAACTGGTTAGTACCGAAAGTGTCACAGAATATCAGACTTGTTCTGTAATGACTGCGGGGTAAAACCATATGGGGTAAAGACCTGCATTGTAAATTCAGATATTCCATGCCAGGATCAGGGTTCAATAAATATTTACGGACTAGGAATTTTTGGTTGGAAGTTAATCCTTAAGAAATCGATTTCATTTATAATCTTTGATGTCAGCGGCAGAATTAATATCAATGTAAACATGTGTTTACACAATAATAAACACTATAGATATGAATGGCGACCATTTACTACAATTGACAGACAATGGACCTCTAAACTTGGTATTTTAATAACAATTGCTGATTTGACAAAGAGGATAGAGAGAGAACATAATCTGCTCAATACAGCCAGGCACAAAGTGTAACATTTTCAATGTATCCATGATCTTTATTACATTTCTAAGACATTGTTGCAGTGGAGAGGTCAATGCAAATCCTGCAGCTTTTGATGAACTTTCGAAAATGCAGACTTGGTGCATATTTGTATAGATTTCAGTGAGTTGTATAATATTGGATTTGGACATTCTATGAATTATCTGATCTGTTGGGTTATGTTAAACATCCACACTGGAAATTAGTTGCATTAGGATTCTCTGATAAACTTACTAATAGATGTAAAGGAATGGTGTTTGCAGTAATTGCTTATTTGTGGCTGTGAATAGTTCGATATCGGTTTATTAAAAAGACACGTCTGCTTGTTTTATGGTGGAGTATGTTTGTTGATTATGGACGAATCGACACAAGTTGACTAAAATCCATGAAACTAAGGACATGACTTGCTTGCAAATAGGTTTTTAAGCAACTATTTATCCCCATTGCTGCTGGCGACGTCCAACGGACGTCGCGTGCACTATCTCGGTAGTGCTGCGCACGTCCGTTGGACGTCACGGCCCGTCCGCGCAATAGAACGTTCCGCACTAGTGCGGAGCGTTCAGCGCAGGTAATGGGTTAAAGTACAATATAAATATATATATATATATATATATATTTATTTATTTTATCCAACAAACGCTGATGCTTCTAAAGATGCAATCAACAGTGCGTCTGCCATTCGGCATCACGGTTCAGCCCGCCCCAGACATCCAACTTCTTTGTACTGTCTGACAAGTTTCTGTGGCCAACGTATCACTTCATCAGAGGCATTTCTCCTGTACGCATTGGAGCGCTCTTTATACTGCATGCTGATTGGTTGAAAAACCCCTCATGGGTTCAACTACGTATTTGATTTCTTCATACAGCATGCTGGGATGTGTAGTCACATCGAGCTTTCATTGAACACCTATAGTAGGTTCCAATGCGTACAGTTTCAGAGAGTCAGTTAGAATCCTTGGTAGGATCTGGATGTGATGGGAGCAGGCACTTTTCATAAGACGCACTGTACTGGAAACCGGAGCAGGAAGGTTCCTCTCCCTCAGCCTCTCATTCCTTCGAGATGGCGCATCTTGCACGGGACGGCACCCGTGTCATAATTTTATTCAACAAACTCCGAAGCTTCTCAAAATGCACTCGACAGTGCGTCTGCCATTCGGCATCATGTTTGTTGTACTGCCTGACGTGTTTCTGTGGCCAATGTACCGTTTCAACAGAGGCATTTCTCCTGTACGCATTGCCGCGCTCTTTATACTGCATGCTGAGTTCAACTACGTATTTGATTTCTTCATACGGGCACTTCTAGGTTCCTGGGTTCATCACAAGCAGGTCTAGTCTTTCTTCTTTAGACAGCCATGCAGTCCTTCTTCTGAATCTTCCACAGGTCCAGGAGTGTTCTGATGAGAGGTTCTGAGGTTGCCACTTTTATAGCAAGTGCCAACCTGTGGGCCCCTTTCTTTTTCCACCTCTAAACTGGTTTTGGTCAGTTCTCCCTTTTCCCCTGGGTTTGGCTCCAAACAGTCTAGGGTAACAAAGAACAGGCAGGCTCAGGTGTCAGCTGCATCTACCTATGCCAGGGCAAAGAACTTCCGAAGTCAAGAAGTGGGTAGTCACAGCAATCAAGCTACCCTTTGAAGCTCAGAACGGACTAAGTGCAACCCCCAGGCCAAGCTGCTCAGAAGAGGAAACCAAGACCCTTTTGTCCCATTCCTGGAGGGAATTCACATTGCACTACAAGTGAGCCACTAAAGTTGTTTGACACTAGACAGGAAATCACATTTAGTTTAGGAAGTAACATTTTAATTTTATAAAGCAGCATTTTCATAATAATAACTTAAAATTCGACTTTGCCCAAGAGGATTTTAAGTTACATTACAAATGTTTGGCAAAAGCACTTTGCCACTGGTTAGCAGGAGTAAAGGATGCAGGGTCCTAATAAGAGCAAAAAATGGGTTCATCAAAAAATCTGGGGGAATAACACACCAAAGGTGTCAAGCCTAACGATAATTAATAAATAATTTTTTGGGTATATATATATATATATATATATATATATATATATATATATATATATATATATATATATATATATATATATATGTATATATATAAAAATATATATGTTTATTTGTAATCCAACAAACGCCGAATCTTTTCAAGATGCACTTGACAGTGTGTCTGCCAGCTGCACGTGGGGGATCATCCCAGGCCTGGCCTCAGTACATCACAGGCACCGGATAGTAGGCGCAGCTGCTGACGGGCATTCAAGCAGGCATGGGGAATAGGGGATAGTGTGTAGCAGCTTGGACGGCTCTTACTGTCTGGATGCCCCCCTCTCCTCACTTGCAGGCCCTTCACTTTACTTTCACAGTGCTTCTACTTACATGGGCACTCTTGGAATGGGGAGGCCTCCCAACTCTTGCAGGAGGGTCGGCAGTGTGGTACTAGCTTAGACACACCCCTCATTATCCATTTTTTATTAACTTCACACTGGGGGGCTGGCTAACATCACGGCTGTCAAAGCATCAGCATTTAGTCCGCTACAAGAGACTTACTGGGTGATGCCGGTAGCTTCTCTTTGTAGACTTCTCCTTGCCTTACTCTGCCATGACTGGCACTCACCTCACGTCCGATGACTGAGCGGTCACTCCACACCTTATTCCTCTGGGGACCACCTTCCATTAGTCGTTGCGCGATGCACATCACTATTCTCACGCACTTCCTGCCGGCTTCCTCACCAGGGTGGGCCCCATTATTCTCTTCCACCCGTAAAACGTAAACATGGTTACTTATATAGCGCACGTATTACCCCCGCAAAGGGGTCTCACGGCGCTTGCTTAGGGAACCCGTCCTGGTATTCCCCTGTGAGATAACCCCGGCAGGGTATCCACAAGGTGAAAGCCATTCCCCTGTGAGATAACCCCGGCAGGGTATCCACAAGGTGAAAGCCAGGCATCCCGCCGCGAGGGGCCGTAGTGGAGATTAAGCAAGCTATTGCCCAGAGTCGCAGAGTGTGAACCCGTGAATCGAGTAGGCACCGAAACGAGAATTATCGAGTCCGTGGAATTTTTTAGCCCAAGACCCGCCGAGGTGGGGAATTGAACCCTGGTCCAGGACCGATCTCAGCTTCCAGGTCTGCCGCCTCTAACCCCTGAGCCACACTTCTCCACAAGCGCACAGGCAGGGATGCCTTATACTCAGGCCAGCTTCTTCCTTGGTGCAGCGTGTTCGCAGTGGAGCTGTCTAAACCAGCTACACTACAACCCCTCTACAATCCACAGAGCTTCTGCACACATGGAGCGCCCCACTCGTCGCCATTTTAATGGGTTGGGGCCCCAGGCCCCCATACACTTAAAGTAATGACACACAACACACCAGTGAGATATCTAGAACTGGTGCAGGGCATATGCGTCTGACCCCTTTTATTGACAGGGTCATGTGTTCTGTGACACCTGTGATGGATGGGTGATGGTGTAAGCCAGCCCTTTGGGCGTGGTTGGTACACGCATACAATTAGAAACACTAGAACAGTGACTAACCAGTCACTTCACTAAAAACTTAAGAATTTTCATAGTTCCTAGCTTTAAATCCATTATGGAAAGTGATGTACTGTTGAATATATAAAATCAGACAGCTGTGCATAGTCGAAATACTCCAGTTTGATTGGTTCCTAGGTGGCACTTATCTATTTCAGCAAATCACAGCCAGATTCACACAGCCTATTCCAGACAAAGCCAATACATATATATCGCTATGGCTTGTTTGCACAGTACATGTTGCTGAACGTAAGACATTGTATTATCTACTATCTGTAGCTCTGGACAATATATCTATATCGCAGCACTGTTGATAAGGTGAATGAAACCACCTACAAAGTCACCACAATTCCCGAAGCTTGGGCTCTGATATCAAATTATTTTCAGATTCAGGCAAACGTTTCTTAAAACATTTCTCACTGTTATGCAACAAACAACTAAATTCATCTAAATTTAAACGGAAAGCTTTTTAAGAGTCATAAACAAACATGCTAGTGTAATAGCGTAATAGCAGCATCTAAAAAAAGTGTTAACAGCTTAATTGCAGTATGACGCATTGAAACAAGGGCATTAAAGGTTCAGCCCACCAATGAGTATTTAATGTAACTGCAGAAGGGTTATGCGACTCTCCAGCTCCTCCTAACTTTATTGATAATAGTTTCCTTAATGTGTGGGGGACAAATAACTCGCATTAGCTTCATCATTCTCTGCATGATATGGTGGGAGAACTCTAGTTGAAGGCATCCCATGTAAATTGTTAAAGTTGGTTACTCAATTACTTGCCGTTATCATAACGTGGTAAGGAGGTGGGATTGATTGTTTTCTCTTTTTTAACCCAACAAAAAACCCGAACTCTGTCTGTCCTCGAATGTCGGGGAGGAGACCAATTCTTATGGGACTGTTTTCTCCATTAAAATGTGTAATTTGTAAAACAACATGAATAACGAGGGTGCCAGATAGAAAGGTTGTATAGGGCTTGATTCCACTTGATGCCTCTTTCAATCACCACAGGCTCATCATGCGTTTTGTCTCACTCTTGCAGGTTCTTTTTTCATTGCTGGTTTCTTTCCTTGTCGCTGTTTTTCCGTATTTCTCTACCCCCCCTTCTCATGCCCTTGGTGAAAGACTGGCAAGGAACTATATCGTATCGGAGGCCGCTCCTTTGGTCTGCGCGCCCCCCAGTTGTGGAACGCCTTGCCGCTGTCACTTCGTGGTGCTACTAGTCTGTTGGCCTTCAGGAAGGGTCTCAAGACGTGGCTGTTTACTTTATAGGTCCCCTTTTGGTTTATTTTATTTCTTGCTGTTTTATTGTCGTGTTGTGTTACTTTCTGTAGGTCTCGCTGTGAAAGCGCCAGGATACTCTTTTTGAGTCGCTGCGCGCTATATAAAAAAAATAGTAACATAACATAACATAACATAACTATTAGTGGCAGTCATAAAAAAATGATTACTGATGGGCCCCACCTGCAACTACCAGCTCAAATTAAATGCTGCTCCATTCCCAGAGAATCTACTCCAGTGCTTGAAATAAAATGTGAGCATTTGCATATGATCGACTTCTAGCTAATACAACCACCGTGATCATATCACAGTGACCACACACATATTAAAGTATAAACTTCTATTTACGTCTAAAGGATGTCTATTCTATACATCCCTATAGAATAGACTTAAATACTCACATTCCAATTCCATAACCTGTAATCTGCAGCTTTTAAAGTAAGGACTCCTATGAAGAGCTTCACATACAGGGGCATATGTTCAAGGGTGTGGCGGAGTGAGGCGTTAGCTGTCATGGCTTAACGCCTCACTCCACCACGTCAGAAACGCAAGGCTGCACCATATTTACAATGATATGCTGCAGCCTTGCATTTCCCCTTGCACTGGCACTACACTTAGCAGTGTACTGTCAATGCAAGCCCATTGCACCATAGTGCAAGGGTGTCTACGTGCAGGGGGGAGATTGTTTATGTACAGAAAGGTCTGCCTCTAGAAGAGAGAGACCATCTCTCTCTTCTAAAGAAGATCAAACTGTTTCTTTCAGAATTTGACTTCTGAACTGTTGTTCAAGCCCTTGTATTCTCACGTCTGGATGGCGGTAATACCCTACTCCATGGTCTCTCAGATTCTACATTGGTACCCCTGTGGGGCAACAACCATTCTGCAGTGTCTCATTCAGGGTCTGAAGTAATGTAGTGATGTCAGCCTCTTCCTGATGGAACTTTATTGGCTCCTTTTGACAGCCTGCACTATCTTCACGACCAGCTGCATCATTTACATAACCATCACAACCAGCGTCCCCACTTATCTTTTAGATAAGCTCACCATCTCTAGTGGATCTTGGCACAACCAAATTCAATACATCATCAGAATGCAGCCTACAAAGTGAATAAAAGAACATAAATAGAGTGTAAAAGTGGAACACCGTACTTCAATAATCATGACACCCCAAAATTTCAGAAAACCACAATTTACCTCAGGAGGTACCACTCCCAATTGATCTTGCATGAAAGCGCACCTGCACAACATCAATTTATCAGTCTAACAAAATAAGGCATACAGACTACTAAATAACTGAGTTCTAGGTCATGGAAATATTAAAAGGTTTTATTGCAGCAATCTCAACATCCGGCAATACAGAACAACGTGTCATGAAGGCTCCAATGCAAAGTTAATACGAAGTAGTCAAAAAACTGTAATTATTCAAAGTCTGAAATGAGCAGCAAAATCAAGAAAATAATTGGACAGGTCTCTAGTGTAATGGAAGCATCTTCTTAAAAATCTGGCTCACCACCAAAGCCAAGGGGTTCTTCTGCACAATTCTTGCATATAAAATGAGCTAAAATTACAGATCCAGTATGACATGATCCCATGTATCAGTTCTTAGCCAACCAGAGTAATTTAGGTCAGACTAGTTCTATGTTAGCACAATCTCCTTCTAAGAAAGCATCCTGCTTTTCCACTTAACTGTCATCTGATGACCTTTAGAACAAAATGAATGACATTTAACTAAGGCAATTCATGAATGTGTGTGGCCAGGCTAAACTACTGAAACCCAGCGGAAATGTCCTTGAATGTTGTGATGTATCTAGTGCACTAAAAGTTTCATTAATACGTCTTTGTATTTATAACTGAAAAACATGATATCTGTTGTCTTTGCTTTCTTGGAGCCAGCGGGTAGAGAAGATGCCCAGGGGAACTGATGAGAGAGGGTGAATGCAGGAGTAAGAAATAGACTGCATCAGCATCCACATCCATTTTATCCAACATGGAGTTTTGAACAAAATGTGGTATAGCTAAATCATGTTAATGAACACACTTCTAAACCTTATATTATACTTGTTTCAACTGCATAGAGATTATTTCATTATTTGGATCCATTATAAAAAGATGTAATACTCAATATTATTTTTCACCCAAAAGTGTGAACTTAAATCTCTACCGACAGCAGGCCTTTTCCTTCTAGGCATCCAAGATCGGGAATAACATCTTCATATCTATCAGGGTCACCCCCAATTCCGGTCCAACTAAAGAGTTGAATACTCACTTCTTAAAAAGAAATACAATATCACCATGCCTTAACCTTTCAAAACCCAGCTTTCTTTCCTCTTACCGTTGGACTGTATGTTTGCATTTGAGCTCTGTTGCCTATTGGCTAGGTTCATGCTATAAAATTACCATATACATACATGCACATATACATATCTACATACATACATACAGATGCTGCATTAATGACAGATGACTTGTCATGACTTTGGGGGGAGGTCACCATACTGGTCAGAGCTGCATGGGGATAGACACTCCTCCCATCACCAGATACACATTGTGTAACTTGAATTTTTAGGCTGTACAAAAACCAGTAGATCTGGATATTTTCTAAGTGCAAGAACTTCTTTCATTGGTAAATTTGTGTGTATGGTTGTGCAGATGTGCAGTTCAATTTGAGGATGGGCAAATGCTTGGATACATAAGTGAGTTTGTGGGTAGATGAAATACTTTATGCATAGATAATTAATGACTGTCAGATGTATGGATTCAATGGGTAAATATATGTATAAATAGTTGAAGAAATTAGTACATGGATGGATGTAGAAAGGATGCACCAATATGTTTCTCAGAGGACTCAACGGGCTAGATAATGCTATTGAAACAATTATGCCAAATCAAGCACTAAACCAAGATTAGTCTTCATTGTGCACACAAAATACACAAAACTCTCACCATAATGATAATGCAAGCATTCCACAGGGATTAGCACCATCATGCCATGGGCACCTATAGTATACCTAGAAATGCATATATTATGCCATAATCACATTGGGCTCTTGGAAGAGCAATCATGTGATGTATACCCATATTTTGTTAATAATTGCCACCATCATGCTGGTAATTGCAGCCATAATTCCAGGACCATTAATCAAATGGGGTAACCCAAAGTGTCTAGGACCTGGGTATCAAACAATATTACAAAACAATGGTCCAAAGACTATTCCTTCTCAATATCACAATTAGTCAATGCTTCTTAATTTATATCCTTCATGAGAATGCAAATCTACTCTAAATCAATAAATGCAACAATATCACAAAACGCAACAGCAAAACATATAATCAAGGGCAATTTATTCAGCTATCGACACTCCGAAAAATTTAAAATACTAACATTACATAGAAGTCATATTGGTTGCCCCACAGGGAGCGTGCAAGATAGGAAGATGTGAATCAAATAGTGTTGAGTGATAAAAAGGAAGGAAAAGAATGACAGAAATTGGTGACATAACAAAGCACTGTTTTTTATATATTACAAAAAGGATCAACAATCATCCATGTTGTAAGACCTGGCCATAAAGCAATTCATCCATGATATTAATACATGTGAAAACCTATATGTTTTAAATTTAATGCACAAAAAGGGGGTTAGAACATGTAGATCCAGATCAAAAAAATCAAGGAGGCGTCGACGTATCGACTCGACTTAGGGCCTGACGGTAAATTAAGCCTGGGCCATGCGAGTCTTCATCAGGACTTAAACGGGCAACCTTAACTATGTGGATGACCCTATAAAACAAGAAAATATGTCTAAGCGAGCTGTTGCTAATGAGAACTATTATGTACTGAATAGAAAAGCCCGGGGTCGGTTGCTTACCCTGATGGCGGGGGTGATTCTAGTGTATTTATTCTTTTTCTTGGTCAATTAATGAGGTGTCCTCCTAAAGAAACAATAATGTTTTTTAGGAACTGAGACTGATAAAAACAATTCTGGAAACCTGAAAGGTAGAGATGAAATTGTAAATACCTTATCTTATACAAGGTGGTGTAACCCACAAGGAGGAATCACTATGAGATTATTTCTCTATTGTACCGTTGGATCCCTATAAAATAAATAAAAGACCTAATGTAGACTAATTCACTGGGAATTCACCAGTAAGAGACAGGAGTATCATAATTGAACAGGTCAATTATGATACTCCTGTCTCTTACTGGTGAATTCCCAGTGAATTAGTCTACATTAGGTCTTTTATTTATTTTATAGGGATCCAACGGTACACTAGAGAAAAAATCTCAGAGTGATTCCTCCTTGTGGGTTACACCACCTTGTATAAGATAAGGTATTTACAATTTCATCTCTACCTTTCAGGTTTCCAGAATTGTTTTTATCAGTCTCAGTTCCTAAAAAACGTTATTGTTTCTTTAGGAGGACACCTCATTAATTGACCAAGAAAAAGAATAAATACACTAGAATCACCCCGACGTCAGGGTAAGCAACCGACCCCAGGCTTTTCTATTCAGTACATAATAGTTCTCATTAGCAACAGCTCGCTTAGACATATATTCTTGTTTTATAGGGTCATCCACATAGTTAAGGTTGCCCGTTTAAGTCCTGATGAAGTCTCGCATGGCCCAGGCTTAATTCACCATCAGGCCCTAAGTCGAGTCGAAACGTCGACGCCTCCTTGATTTTTTTGATCTGGACCTACATGTTCTAACCCCCTTTTTGTGCATTAAATTTAAAACATATAGGTTTTCACATGTATTAATATCATGAATGAATTGCTTTATGGCCAGGTCTTACAACATGGATGATTGTTGATCCTTTTTGTAATATATAAAAAACTGTGATTTTTTATGTCACCAATTTCTGTCATTCTTTTCCTTCCTTTTTATCACTCAACACTATTTGATTCACATCTTCCTATCTTGCACGCTCCCTTCGAGGCAACCAATATGACCTCTATGTAATGTTAGTATTTTAAATTTTTCGGAGTGGCGATAACTGAATAAATTGCCCTTGATTATATCTTTTGCTGTTGCGTTTTGTGATATTGTTGCATTTATTGATTTAGAGTAGATTTGCATACTCATGAAGGATATAAATTAAGAAGCATGGACTAATTGTGATATTGAGAAGGAATAGTCTTTGGACCATTGTTTTGTAATATAATTCCAGGCCCAGCATTATGCCAAAAGTGGGTACCATCATGCCAAGGGTGTCAGCAGTTTGCAAAGACCTATCACCATTATGCCAAGGTTTTCATTGTTCTATGCTAGGCCACTATCTTGCCATTGGTGTCACCATTACACCAATAATATTTGCTCACACCTCTCTCACCTTTCACATTCTTCTACATCTAAATGCAAACAACGGTTTGTAGTCCATAGAAAATAGTGCAGACCATCATAGTGTTAATTCTTTACAAACTCAAGCATACATAGTGTTAATGCTTCTGCTTCCTAAACACCTAAGAAGGCTTATAAACTAATGACACTTCCCTTCAGACTCTGATTTAGTATGTATTTTTAATATGCACAAGAAATTCTAGCTGAAACCCCACCACAACACAGTAATACATAGCTGTATAACAGTAACATAATGGAATAATACAGAATTATAAGAGCACATTATAATAATATCACACTTCTAAAAAACAACCACCACATTATATCAATACAAACAACATCACGGCACAAAAACGCAAGGCACCCAAAGAAAATATAAACACTAAGCACAATTACACTGTCATATTTTATTGTAGTGTTGATTTGTGGTATTGTGTTCATCCCATGTTTTTAAAAGTTTCCGTTAGTTTTGATTTTGGTGTATTTTAATGTGTCACTTTGTTGAGGTGGTATGTTGCTGTGATTTTGCTGTTCTGTTTTAATTTGCTGTGCTAATGTCTTGTGTTTTTTGTAGTTGAATTATTTTATTATATGTTAAGTTATGTTTTTGTTTTGTTACCATTGAGGTATTGTTTGCTCAAAAGTGTTGTGTGTATTTGTGTTGTGATTATTATTTTATTGGTACTGCAAATAATCCAGTTCCAATTAGTATTGCTTGTCATTCTTGTAAAGTCTTTAATATGCCAACTTTCCTGACCCCAAATGGAACATTCAAAGTGAGAGAATCAATGGTTCATACTCCTTCCCTTGGCAGACATTCACTTTTCAAAAGCAGTTGTCTTTGTGTCCTCTTATATTCAAGTAACACTCTGAGTTGTAAGTAATGTGTTGTCTGTTATGTTGTGTGTTATAATCGTTATTGTGATATACATTGTATTTTTGGAGTTGTGGTGTCGTTGTGTCATGCTGTTGTGTGTTGTCCTTTTTACCTGTAGTGTTGTTATTATGTACATGTATTCATAAGCTGTCCTCCATTTCATACTTCTTTTTATGTACCATGTGTTAATTTGGATTAGCGAAGTGAAGTGAAGTGAAAAAGGCTTTATTTCGATACGTAAATATCTTAAAAGCAATACATTACAAAATGCAATTTCAAGAATTAAAAAAATGACATACAGTTATAATTTCATAAAACAGTCAGATAAAAATAAAATAAATAATTAAAATAGGATTAAATTGAGATGGAAAGCCTTTTTGCTCGAATCATCCAAGCCCATTTTAGGAATTTAGAGACAGCGCAGATAATAAAAGGGGAAGTATCAGTTAATAAAATGCGGAGAGCCACCAAATGTTGTCTAGTGCCAAGGAGCCTGCATAGAGGTACCAGCCAGCGCTTCTTTGGGGCACGGTAGTCGGGACATTCAAAAAGGAAGTGTGCCACTGTCTCAACCCTTGTAAGACACACCGCACAGAAAGCTGAGGGCTGAGCCGTTGGGGATCTCCACCTAGACACCAAGTCAGCCAGAGGTAAGGTGCCCACTCTGAGTTTAAAATAGAGGGCCCTATCCAGGGGAATGGAGATTAAGTCCAGGTAGGGCTCAAGTGCTACAACGTCTTTAATTCGTAGAAATGCAGCGGTTGAATTGCAATGGCGGGGATAGCAAATGAGTTTGTTGGTTACCCAGTCCCAATATATCTTTTTCAGGGTGGCTTTTGGTGGGGCAGAGCGGGTAACCCAGCAGTCTTCCAAGCCCAACTCCACCAGGAGGCTCTTGATGTCTCTTAACCATTTTATGCGATGCCATCCTTCCATTGCAATTACTTCAGACAGGCCAGCTGCGTAGGAGGCTAGCTCCGGTACCCTCCATAAACGGGCCCACAAGAGCAGAGGCCGCAATCGCGCCTGGTCCGTGATCGATTTGCAGCCCGTGTCGAGAAGCACTGGGACAGTAGGTGTGCTTGTTGGAAGTAGCAAAAGATCTTTCAAAAATTTGTTTTCTGCTTTACCCAGTGCCTCTAAGTTTGTGGAGCCCCACAACTCCGCCCCATACAAAGCCGCTGGAACCCCTCTGGCTTTGTAAATGTCTATTGCTGGGGAGATACAATGTTTAGAGGAAGAACGATGTTCCCTGAGTATGGCACCCGCCACCCTTTTATGGTTAAGTAACATCTTATTAATGTGTGGGGTCCAACTCATAGAGTTACTAAGGCGAATCCCCAAGTAATCAAACTCGAGGACCCTTTCCAGTGCGACAGAATTTAGAAACGGGGGTGGCCCAGGGTTTTTTGGAGGGTTCATGGATAGAAATTTAGTCTTGTCCACATTAATTATGAGGCCCCTGAGGGAGCAAAACTCCTGGAAACGAGTGAGGAGCTTTTGGAGACCCTGCGGTGTTTTGGCGATGAGCAAGGTGTCGTCAGCAAAGAGCAAGGTTGGTATCCGGGTGCCCGCCAGGGACGGGGCGTCTGCGGGTTCCTTGAGCAGATATTCAACCACACCATTCACATATAATGAGAATAGTGTGGGGGCCAGCACACAGCCCTGGCGGACACCCCTTTGCACTGGGATTCTGTTGTTTTTCTCCCCGTCCTTGCCCCACCGCACCTGTGCATAGTTATCTGAATGGAGTTTGACAAGAAGCGACAGGATGTAGGCGGGTAATCCCAGCCCCTGCAGGACCCTCCAAAGCTCCTCCCTTGGTACCAGGTCAAAGGCAGTCTTCAGGTCAATAAAGGCCAAATAAAGACTGCCCTTGCCCAGCACCACCACCTTCCAGTACAGGAGGGTCAACCTAAAAGCTTGTTCTATCGTCCCCGTACCTGTACGAAAGCCCGCCTGGAAGTCTGACAATATCTTGTGTTCCTCAGCCCATTGGAGGATCCTCCCCAGAATTGCCTTCCCTGCCACCTTTTGAGAAGAGTCAATCAGGCTGATTGGCCTGTAGTTGGCGGGGCTGTCCCGACATCCCTTTTTGTAAATCGGGACAACCTCCGCCCCCTTCCAGGAATCAGGTACTGATGCACCCCTCATAATTGCGTTTAGTAAAGTGGCAACCAGTTTGCCCCATACCTTGGGAATGGCACGGAGCAAATGGATTAGCAGTTATACTTCTCAGGGAGAGTTTGATTAGTTGTTGGAAAGGAAAACAGTTGAACTTTCCTGGGAAGATTTTTACAAGCTGTAATGTATGTTCAATTGTAATTGGTATAATTTGCATGTTATATAACTGTATAATGTTACATTTGTGTTTGTTTTAATGTCACATTTCCTGAATGAACATGATTATTATTAGTTAAAAGCCATTCGGATTCAAATTAGCAGTGCATGGCGAGGGTGCAAGTTCTAGTTACCTTAGGGCACGTGTTATAGTTTCTTGACATAACTCTTTATCTGCTGAATTTCTATGGTTTTGTGTGTGTAAAATCAGAACCTAACTATAATGTCCCTGTAACCTTTGCTTCTTAGTGAATTTCTATGGTGTTTTAAATTCTATTTCCTAACTATATTGTACTTGTAACCTTTGGTTGTTTCAGTGAATTTGTGGGGTGTTTTAAACCCTCGGGCACCCAACCCTGCATCATGCATGGCCTTTGGCCTTGCAGCCAATGACCCCCGCAGGTACCCAACCCTGGAAGGCCATGCTTGGTGGGGGGTCGCTGCAGGGCCTGGCCTGCAGCCAGACCCTAGTGGTCAACCCCCCACATGCAGATAATCTGGTAGGGGGACACATGACCCCCCTCCGTGGGCTGATTTCGGCCCTGATGAACCCATCCCCAGGAACCCAGCCATATTCTAAGTGGGAGGGGGGCACACAGCCCCCTTCTTCAGGCTGATTTCAGCCCCATGCGCCCAAATTCCTGGCCATCAATAATGAGGGGGAGTGAGACATGGGGCCCCCCTCCTCAGGCCAATTTGGCCATGGGAACCCCATCTCAGTATGTTTTTTAGGAGGGGGCACCCTCACCGGGCTGATTTTGGCCCTGCATACCCCATCCCCCAGGCCTGGCCAGTCAATGGTGGGTGCCCTAGCCTACCCAGTATCTGGTTGTTGAGGGCCACAGATGGAGCCCCAATGCGCCTGCAGCCCCAGCCTGCTCCCTGCCTCCAGCTGGAGCCGTAATTGTTCCAGCATGTAGGAAGCAGCAACAATTCTGCTCCTTGCATGTGGTAGCAATGTTTTCATCTGTGTTCCTGCCCTCTTCAAAGTGCTTGCTTGGTGGAAGCTTTAAAATTGCTCCTGTAAGCGAGAGCAAACATACCACATTCCTTGGGTGGGTTCAATGGGATATAGCAGGAACTTGGACCTGGAGTCCCGGGGCCATTAATGGTTCCAGGGAGGAGAGCCGCATGGCCCCCATTCCTTTGTATTGTACAGTCAGACCCGGGGGCACCCCACCCTGCATTCTAATGTGGCCAGGCCTCCCCGTTTGGAAAATCAGCTTAACAATGGGGGATGGGGTACCCAGGGACAAAATAGGCCTGGGAGGGGGGCCATCATGCACCCCCTCCCCTCAATATAAAATGTTTCCCTCAGGATCTGGCCCACCCCGAGGGCAAAGAAAAGCAAGTGGAGGAAACTGCGGTTTTTTTCTTCAATTTTGCCACAGATTTGCTGACCCACTGTGATTTTCTGGAAAAACTGAAAAAAAACTGTTTTGGTCTCCTGAGACGTCCATGTGACACCCTACAAACAGGTCTGGGGGGGTCAGGGTATATCTACCCTGGCCCTTTCCTTTTTACTGCCTTTTTTTTGGGAGACGCAGACGAGTCCAAGTACCCAGATGTTTGCCAAAACTTCCGGGTTTAAGTGTTGGCAGCCAATTAGATCTCAGGATGAGATATGTTCAATCTGCAGAGGATTTGCGTCCCTAGATATACAATTTATTATTTATTTAATAACTACTAAACAGATTTAAGCCAAATTAAAAAAGGACACTTTCTGATCCTCCCCCTCAGGCCTATTTGACCCTGGCAACCCCATCACCGTATCTTTTTAAATTGGAAGGGGGCATGCAGCTCATCTCCTGGAGTCTGCTCAATTAAAAATGGGGGTGTCAAGCCACGCAGCCCCCTCCCCGGGTCAATTTTGACCATGAGGACCACATCCCCCAGGGCCCGGCCAGTCAATGGTGGGTGCCCTGGCCCCATCCAGTATCTGGTTGTTCACGGCCAAGGCTAGAACTCCAATGCCCCTGCAGCCACAGCTGGCTCCCTGCCACCAGCAGGAGGTGGCTTTGCTCTTGCATGCAGGGAACAGCCAAAAATCCCGCTCCTTGCTGGCGGGTGCAATTTTTTCATCTGTTTCCCTGCTCATCTCAAAGCGGGCAGGGAAACAGATAAAATGTCCACTCCCAGCAGGCAGGAGTATTTTTAATGCTCCCGCCCACTGGGAGCAGTCTTAGTGTTTGTTCTTACATCATTTTACATGCCTGTAGTCAGCACCCACCGAGCCCTAAGTGGAATATCCCCTATGGGGAGATGCTAAGAGCTAAAAGAAATAACAGTACCCCTGAGTATATATATGTGCGTGTATATATAAAATATATGCGCAATGAGCTAGTGAAAAATAGCCCTGAAACTGGTAACTGGTCGTCACCACGTAAAGTTTTTTTTTAATGTAGCTCATGCCGAGCTTGTAAGTTCGGCATAAACAGTACTACTTACTTGACTCCTTTCTCAGATGAACCTTTCGCTCTGAAAGCTCACTACACTTGTCGTACAGAATATGCTGTCTGCGTTCTCAAATGCAGTTATAATCTATACTACGTGGGCAGCACCGTACTACAAGTGTATGTACGGCTCCTCCAACATCTGAGAGCGATAGTGAACTCTGACTCTGCCCACCCAGTGGCACAGCATTTTGAAACCATACATGAGAACAATCTCAACTGTTTGCAGTATTATGTTATCGATGCCGTGGCACTCAACAAGAGGGGTGGTAATAGGGAGAGAATTCTACGTCACCTAGAGTCACGTTATATAGTGGAGCTCGATAGTAAGCTGAATTTAGGCCAGGACCTTTACAATTTTCTATAGATGTGGGCTTTTGCCCTAGCTGAGGTATCCATGACTTATCAGTTTTTCTCTACTTTGAATGAATTTTTTGTTGATTATAACTCCATTGATAATATTCTTGCTGATAGGCCAAATGTTCAGCTAGCAGTTTTAGGACAAGAAATGCCTATATCCACGCGAGTTATTGTAGACAGATTTTTTGGGCTATTGTTTTTTACTGTCCATAAGGTTGGCCTTTTCGTATGTGCCTGTTTTCTATTCTACTCTATTCCAGTAATACCATGTGGCTTGCTGATATCTGGCCTTCTAGTGGAACATATGGCAGATTTTATGTGAAGAGCTCCCAGTCAGGTGCAGATAACAGATGGATTCATCCGAGCCATTACTGAGTAATTATCCACCTGATCTAAGGGAGTCTAGGTTTATTGATACCCCTATGTGTATCTTTTTCTATAGGTTGTATCGCTGTCACATATCCCGTTTTAGCATTTTTCAGTGTATATATTTCTGTATTTATTTTTGAGCACTTTAGCACTATTATTGCGCTTTTTGCACTACAGGCACATGTTGAGCATCATTGGCGTAACTTTAGGAAATATGCCTAAGGTTTTTTAGATAATACATTGTGAGTTATGTTTGATGGAGTGTGCAATCGAAAGTAAGCTATGCTCATAATGTGTATGGATAGGTATTTGTACAAGATTGCACTGACATGACACTAGTTCCAGCGTATTTGCAGAGCTATATTTGCACTATTGAATATGACTATGTATGTATGTTATTCGTAATTTGGATTTGTCATCAAGATGCTCATTTAATTAACATGTTTCTTTGCGTCTCTATGCACATAGCGTTCTTTGCACATCAACTTGCATTGGCTTATGAATGTCTTTTATGCGTTTTAAAAATTATTTTATTATTGCATTGATGAATTTATAATGTTTTATAGCATTGCACTTTGCACTTTATATACCCATTTTTATAGACATTGCATTTGAGATACACAGAGACGCATATGCATTTGAGCGTTGTATATTAGTTATTATATACCGGCTTCTTTTTAAATGATGGGATTTATTATTAAACATGTATCCTCGAAATTGCATTTATATTCATGTTATTGGTGTCAGTCCCTAACTAATACACATTCACAATGTTTAGTCTTTGGAAATAGACACGTCAGTGAGAAGAAATCTGTTTACTCACAGTACTTTCTCTATGTCCATTACGTTTATTGACGTTTCTGGTTGGCGCCAAATTGTGCGCTTTTAAATTACATGTTTTAGCTTCCTGTTTGTTAAGTGAGCAAAGACACATCCTAGTGTCCGAAACGCGTCTGAGGCAGGCACAACCTTCCTTTCACAGCAACAATAAAACTGACTCTAGCATCAGCTATTTCTGTGTCCGTGATCCTGTTTGTGCTAGGAGGCACTAGGGAAAAGTGGATATATATCATGTGATCAAGACCCGAAAGGGGTTGAAACGCGTCATGGCGGACTGGCTGGTCGAATTTAAATAAAAAAAAATTGGATTGGCACAATACCTGGGTCCATCATCGTCTCTTTGTTGTGGGTGAAACAACTTTTTTAAGCGCCGTTGGAGTATATATATATATATATTCACTGAAAAAACCATAGGTTATAGACCATATATAGTTAGGAATTAGCATTTACAAAACCTTGAAAATTCACTGAAAAAACCATAGGTTATAGACCATATATAGTTAGGAATTAGCATTTACAAAACCTTATTTTACTCACACAAAACCATTGAAATTCCATATATAGTTAGTTGCACTAACTATATATTTCGCGCACCCGCAATCCACTGCTGATGATGTCACATATCACATCATTCATGACATGGTCAGTGACATCACTGATGACATCACTGATGACATCTCAAATGACATCACTGATGACATCACTGATGACATCTCAAATGACATCACTGATCACATCTCATTTGACATCATTGATCACATCACTGATGACATCATTCATGTGCTAATACGATGAACCTCTTCAGACTCTAATATAACCTTAGATACACTCAGTGTATACAGACACTCACACACTGTCACTCATCCATGGAGTTACTCACACACCTAGTCAGTCATGCAAAGAATCAATCTCACCTCCATTTCCTCAACTATACAGTTATACACACCTTACTTATTCAAACATATACTAACACATATTTACTCTCTTATACAATCCCTGATACAAGTTCACAATGATCCATACAGCCACTCACACATTCACTGGCTCTCATGCACAGTTATTTATATATGCCAACTCTCACATGTACTGTGTTTTACATATGTACTTACTATGACATGTAGCATTGAAATATCCATTCACTCATCAATACACTCATGCACACAGTCAACCGCCCATGTAGCTGTTTCCACATGCACTCTTGAACTCATACACTTAGTGAATCAACTGCTCACACATCTATGCACAGAGTCACACACCTCCCACCCACCCCCACACACACTCAATCTCCCATACAAATACTTGGGCAACCAATCAATAACACATATAGCCTCTCGTATAGCTAATGATCAACATATGCAGCAGTTTACACCACAACAGACATACTGATGCACACATTCAGACAGTTTAGTCACTAACCCATGCATTTAGTATGACACATTTATTCACTCACTCATAAGTCAGTCACGCACCTACTAAATCCTTCATCCAGACACTTATACATCCACTCATTCTTCAATATGTAAAACATATTTAAACTTTACAGAAACACACAGTCACTGGATGATGTCATCAGTGATGTCATTTGAGATGTCATCAGTGATGTCATCAGTGATGTCACTGACCATGTCATGAATGATGTGATATGTGACATCATCAGCAGTGGATTGCGGGTGCGCGAAATATATAGTTAGTGCAACTAACTATATATGGAATTTCAATGGTTTTGTGTGAGTAAAATAAGGTTTTGTAAATGCTAATTCCTAACTATATATGGTCTATAACCTATGGTTTTTTCAGTGAATTTTCAAGGTTTTGTAAATGCTAATTCCTAACTATATATGGTCTATAACCTATGGTTTTTTCAGTGAATTTCAATGGTTTTTCAAAAGCTAATATCTATATCTGTAAAATATATTCTTTATTACGTGACGTATCACGTAGCCACGTGAGAGGCCTCATGACGCGTCGCATAACCGTGAGATATCGGCTCTGCAGCGCAAACAAAACCCGTAACGTAAGCGCGCCGGAGCACGCTTACAGATATATATATTTTTTTTAACCTTAATTAGACAAAATCCACACGTGCACATATCTTGAGGCCTTGCAAAGGCACATCAAACAAACAGTCCCTACAATTTTTCAAAGTTTTCTTGATAATCTATTCCATTAATTTTTTTTTTTACTGTTTCTCTTGTTACGCTTACCGGGACGCTACCCGGTACGCGAACCGGACGCTCCAAAAACACAAGATGGCGGACTCCCGTTACGCTGCCAGTTAGCTGCCCGGTTCGCGTACCGGGACGCGCCTCTATGGCGAAAAATCGCAAAAAAATTTTTTTGCTCCGCGGGGCACTTTAATATCCCCCTCATCAATCCTAGGGGGTCAGGAGGGGTCTACCTTGCCCCCTTTCCTTCATTTCCCCCTTCGTTTTTCACCGCATCTTGTCTCTCGATCCTACCGAGAGACAAGATGGCGGCCGCTCCGGACTGTTTAGAATGTTGACAGACACCAGAGAGCCAATCAGCTTCGCTTCGCGAAGTTCCGTTACGCGTTAGGTACGCGAACCGGGGCGCTGCCCGGAGCGCGCTTACAGATATATATCTTTTTTTAAACGTTAATTTCTCAAAATCCACTGAAGCACATATATTGAGACCTAGCAAAGGCACATCGGGCTACCAGTCCCTACAATTTTGCCAAGTTTCGTGCAAATCCATTCAGCCGTTCGGGCTAAAAGTGAGGACAACCGCCCTATGGAAAACTCAATGTTAAAAACACGTTTTGGGACCCCCCTTTTTTCTCGGCCCCCCCTTGACGAACCCCCCCCCAAATTTCCAGGGGCTGCTCAGAAACAAAATGTTCCATTTTCCAGAAAATTTCAGCCAATTCCGTCCACAAACGCCAAAGTTATTAGACATAGAATTTTCAAAAATCCCATAGGGAAAAAATCCTAACTATATATACCTACTGGCGACCGCCAGTAGGTAATATATATATTACTGCACGTTCCTCCTTTCATCCGTTGTTTGGCAAAGAAAAGAAAACGGCTGGCACTCTGGTATCCGTTTCAAGAATTTATTCCACCAAACCCCCCTCACCCCAACAGACGCGTTTCGCCTTTGCAGGCTTCATCAGTGTTACGTTTGTGCCACATACAAGTCACCATTTTAAACCTTTAGCCCTTCTGACATTGTCATAAACATAAAAGACGGCTACTTGCATTCAAAAAGATGGTGGCCATCTTGTAACATGCAAATTGCATTAAGTTATACAAGGTTTCAAAAGGTGACATTGAATAAAGTGCATAGTGCTCATTTAAAAAGACATGTAACACAAAACTTTCGTTAAAAAAGTATTGTAAACACAGTGTTATCTGTAAGTGCAACCAATTCAATTATTTTCTATATCTTTATAGAAAATCCATTCTACTGGCATCTTTCCTAGATGTTTACCAAAAAGGTGCAAAATTGATAGGTTAATTCATTCCTATAATGCCTTACATTGGTTATGTAGCCCTGAATGGGCAATTATTTTGCAGCATAAATTTTCCAACATGATTCGTGATTGTGCAGTGGGGCAATGTTGTTATCCCTAGGGAGTGTTAGATGAATACATTTAACCCTAGTGCTCCATGAGTCAGACTATATACAAATTAAAGATGAACCCATAACTCTTCATTGTTATTGAGGCCCCACGGAGTCATGGTTTTAAGACTGATGATACACTTTGACTCCAAAATGCGTAGGGCCTTTTCTCAGTCCCCTCCCCGTTCCAATTTTGGGGCCTGATCAATACAGTAGAAACTAAGTTTCTCCCAATTGCCTTGATGATACTCGGCAAAGTGGCGAGCAACGGGATACGTCCTGTCGTTGTTAGTAATTGCTCGCATATGCTCCAGGACTCTTAATTTGGCGGGTTTCATGGTGCTGCCAATGTATCGCAGCTTGCAGGGGCAGGTTAAACAATAAACAGTATATTCCGAGTTGCAATTTAACAACTGTTTGATTTTTATGTTGCGTTTCTTTTCACCAGTACGATTAGGATAGTCTGCCATTTTTCTGCTAAATCTACATGCCTTACATTTTAAACATGGAAAAAAGCCAGTAGCTTTTGACAATTTGATGGGTTGAACCATTGTTCTAAAATGGCTGCGGACTAGATGATCGGCCAGAGACGGACATCTTCTGTATGTAATCAGTGGTCTCTGTGTTATGTGATTTTTTAACGTTTTGTCTGTGGTAAGTATGTGCCAGTGCTTTTTAAAGATATTTACAATTTCCCCCGATTTGGTATTAAATTCGGTAATCATTCTTACAATTTCTTTACAATTTCCCCCGATTTGGTATTAAATTCGGTAATCATTCTACCTTGCCAAACTCCACTGGCTACCTGTGAGATATCGCATTCAGTTCAAGGCTCTTGTCCTGGCCTTTAGAGCTCTTAACGATCGTGGCCCGGCTTTCTTAAGGCATAGAATCAGACGATCTCTTGCTACGAGGGATTTAAGATCCAACCATCTTGGACTCATGTTCTGCCCTCGCTTTCGTCTGGCTCGAACAGGCGGTAGAGCATTCGCCGTGGCCACTTCTAGACTGTGGAATGCTCTGCCAGTAGAACTTAGACTCCTGTCTTCCGAGGTTGTTTTTCGCAGTAAACTTAAAACCTGGTTTTTCTCTCAGATTTAACCTGCAGGAACTCTCTACTGAACCTTCTGGAACCTCACTTGCTGTCAGCGCCGGGACACCCCCGTTGGGGGTAGCTGTTATGCGCTTTACAAATGACTAAATAAATAAATAAATAAATCAGGCATCTCCACTTTCGATTTCGGTGTCAGGAGAGTCCTCCTGTTGATACCTGAAGCTTTTGCACTGGCCTGTTGTAAAATGTTTTTATTGTATCCTCTCATCTGAAACCTCTCTTTAGCATCCTTATTGGCCTGTATATAATTTGTTCTAAGGAACAGTTCCTCTTGAGGCGAAGAAATCCGCCATAGGGCACATTTTTCACCAGACTTTTAGGATGGTAAGAGCCAGCATGTAGTATTGCATTCCCCGCCGTCGGTTTTCTGTATAGGCGGGTTTGTAAAGTGTTGTTATGTACAAATATTTCCAGATCTAAATAATTGATACTGCTAGTACTAATGGTGCTGGTAAATTTTAAATTGAGGTTGTTCATATTGAGGGTAGCAATGTAATTCTCCGCAGACAAACGATCACCATGCCAGATAATAAACAGATCGTCTATGTACCTGGTCCACATCAAAATGTTTTCAGTATACATACCATTGGTATCTTTCCAGGCCTCGTGCTTCTCCCACCAGCCGACGAATAAATTCGCGTAGCTGGGGAGAAGCGCGAGCCCATGGAAGTACCTCTCTTTTGGTTATACATTGTCCCATCAAACAAAAAGTTGTTATTGTACAGGCAGAACCTAATCATTGCGAGAATCATGGCACTGTGACTGTTAAAGTGATCTGGTTTTTGGTCTAAAGACCACTTGATGGCATTCAGACCCTCCTCATGATTGATGCAGGTGTATAAATTGACCACATCTAGTGTTATTAATAACATTTCAGAGTCCCATGTAACACTGTCCATGATGCTCAAAAAGTCTTGAGTGTCCCTTATATAGGATGGAAGATCCTTCACGAAGGGTGCTAAATAAGAGTCTATGAACCTGGAAGTGTTCTCTAAGAGGCTCCCAATCGAGGACACTATTGGGCGTCCTGGAGGTCTTTTTACATGTTTGTGAACCTTCGGGAGGTGATAAAAAGTAGGTACGATAGGTGCTTCACATTTTAAGAAAAGATATTCATCCATACTGAGCATGCCTTCTTTTTGCCAATCTTCTAGCATGTTGTGAAACTTTATGATGCTCTTTTTATATTCAGATCTTTGTATGGGAATGTAGCAGTCCTTATCATTCAGTTGTCTTTGTGCCTCCGAGAGATAATGATCCCGATTGAAAATGACAACATTTCCTCCTTTATCCGAAGGTTTTATTTCGATTGTTTTGTCCTCTTTAAGCGATTTTATCGCCTCCCATTCATTCCTTGATATGTTAGAAGTTTTTTGATTCATTTTCTCAGTTGAAATCTTCTCCAAATCAGCTAGCACCGCTTCGTTAAATAAATCAATGGCATCAAAGTTTGTTATCGGTAGCTTTTTTGATTTATTTTTCCTGGCACTTGGATCTCTTTTTTGTTCAGTCACTGTATGTTCCACATTATCAGGGCTCGTAGTCTCTGTTTGTATTTCCTGTGTGGGTCTCAATAGTATATCTGCCAGTTCCTCACATGTAGGTATCACGTTCGTATCTATGGCCAAGATAGAAGTACTGAGTTCTGTATTGTCAGGTTTCGGTGGGTGAAGTAAAAAGATCTTTTTCAACTTCAATTTTCTAATGTACTTAAATAAATCAATTCGTACATTGACTTGATCAAACTCGCTGGCTGGACAGAAGCTTAAACCTTTCTTGAGGACATTAGTTTCATCAATCGTCAGTGTCCTCTTTGACAGGTTTATCACGTTGTTCTCCTCTCTGTCTTTTACCTCCTGCGGTTCAGTCCACTTCTCGTGACCCTTGGAGATGCTGCTGCTTGTTGAGTGCCACCTCTTGCCCCTCTTGCCCCTCCTCATCCTCCTCTTTGATTTTGTTGGGGTGCTGGTGGGTGACTCCTTTGTTGGGGGCGTAGGCGAGTTTCCTTGATTACTTCGAACTCGTCGAAAAAAGGCCTCGCATTTGTCGTCGTTTTTTCTTTGGTCATCGGGGGTTGTTCTCCGTCCGAAACTTCTGACTCCTCAGTCTCTTCATTCGTTGGAATCACATTGCTTTGGGCCAAACGCTTTCTAGTGGCGTCAAATTTTCTTGCGAACGTCAGGATTCTTCCTGAAAGATAGTCCTGCTCATCTCTGAGAAATTTTGACTGTTTCCTCTTGCGGATGGTTAGTTCATATTTTTTGGTTCTTTTATTGATTGCATCTCTTAGTTCTTCGATTTCCTTGGAGTTCTTCTCTTTGCTTATTTGTTTCTCAATGTCTGCTATTTCCTTTAGACATTTTCCTCTGTCACTCCAAGCGTATTTGATAAGCATACGCAAAAAAAAAAAATATATATATATATATATATTAACTGAAAAAAACATAGGTTTCACTAATGTTATAGTTAGCTGGACATTTCCCTCATACAAAACCATTGAAATTCCCCCGTTATAGTTAGTCCAGCTAACTATAAGTCGTGCACCCGCAATCCACTGCTGATGATGTCACATATTACATCACTCATGACATGGTCAGTGACATCACTCATGACATCACTCATGACATCTCAAATGACATCACTGATGACATCATCCAGTGAATGTGTGTCGTTCGGAAAAATACATATTTTTTATTTATGTATGTCTAAAGGTCGATGGAAGAATAAATGGGTAAATAAGTGTATGGATGTTTTTTTTGTAAAATTGATTGTATAACTGACTTATTAAGTATAACTTAGTGAATATATCGATTAGCAAGTAATGTTTAAATATTTAAATATCTGTATCAGTGTCTCACTTTGTGTATAAGTGGGTGCCCGCGCATGCGCATTTCTCGCAAGAAACGCGAAGTGTGTGGGTGGGCGTAGCTTCCTCCCCTCGCGGAGCTTCGCGTAGCCCCACTACACACACTATGCCGACCCCTATAGAAAACCGTAAAGAGAGTGTCTGAGTGAATCTATAAGTGCTCGAGTTTTAGTACAGTGAAAGGATAAGTACATAGGGCCCTATTTATGAAGGCCTTGCGTCGCCGGTGCATCACTTTTAAAATGGGAAAAAGTGACGCACCAGCAGCGCAAGGCCTTCATAAATAAGGCCCATAGTGCTCAATGCTTTATTATTATTAAACAATAAAATTATTTTTCAGACATCTCATATTTTAACACAGTTTCTAAAAGGAGTTCATCTGGTACTTCTTCGAGATCATACTGCTGGTTTGCCATTTCAGAGTTTATAGCTTCCAGTAACTCTACGTGATCCAGTGCTCCCAAAAAAATCAGCATCATTGCTTTCATTTTCAAAATCACAGGTGATATCTGCAGTACTGATGTCCTCTAATTCAGTTTTGCTGCCTGTTATAGGTAGATTTTGTACTTCAATTAAACTGTTGCTCATTTAGAATGTGTCTTTGGTCATAGTCTCCTCTTTATCCAGTACAAATCTGTTATCTTTTAGGTCCTTGCACAAAAACATACACACTTCACTTTAACAGTTTTCTTAGTACATAATGCAAAAGTAGGTTTGTCAACTATTTTGGCCCAATAAAAATATTATGTAAATGCCATTCTCTAATAACATTCCAACAGTAGAGTTTAAGTACTTCATAAGGTTATATAAATATAATTGCTTATAAACATATCCTGTTCTTAAGTTTTCGTAAAATTCAAAAGCAGTCACTTCTTATGACTATGGAAAACGACTCAGGCTCTTATACTAAAATGCAGTACTAAAAAATGTAGAATATGTCTATTCACCTTACCCCTTCCAAACGAGTAAATGTGTTTTAGTAAAATGCAAAGGATACTGTTGCTTGTCTAGACTAACACTGCTAATCTGTGTGTATTTAGTTACCATTCTCGCACTATTTTTTTAATACTTCATGTGTTTTCACACATATCAATCCTTAAACACCTATTTAATGCTCACCTTTTAACATAATTAGAAATTAGTCATTCCTTATATAAGTCAAAAATACTCACAGCAACAGCTATAGAACGCCCCTTCAACACAAAGTATTGTGTATAATGAGGACATATTTTACATAGAGAAGAAAAGCTACACACAGTAACTTATCCTGTACTTCTAAATATGAAAGAGTATTTGAAAACCCACTCTGTGACGTATTTTATGTTGAGCAATTTGGTCTCTTTTAATCCTGAAAGTCCCTGATCTCTACTAGCTAAGCATGTCTTTCTATTCAATACCATACAGGTGTGTTGCAGAGACCTGTTCTCAAGCCATGTCCCATTTTATACACTATGACATCTTAGCCTACCACTATCTCACTGTAAGTAATACCTTGCTTAATCTTCCCAACGCCCCAAGCGCCAGCACACCTTTCTGAGGGTAGCTTTACAATTTACAAATGCTAGCATTTTTCCAATTAAGAAGCATAGTAATAACAAATATTAATCCGCTTTTTTTCTTCTATTCAAAACAATATTTTTTTTATGCCTTCTAATTAGATGTTTTTTTCATGAGAAAGCAAAAAACAAAGTTTACCGAGTAACACTTTTTATGGAAATCGAAACCTTTACAGCTTCACAGTTTGTAACTTTTCCCAACACGTGCACAAGTAAAACAGTTGAAACGTTAGCACGTGTAAACTGTAAATCGTGACATCTACATAGGCGGAGCAAATCTTCCTTCCATAGAATATTAAGGAACCAAAAGCTATATAAACCACACCTACTATGTAATTAGTTTCGTTTTCAAAATTTATTTCTGAGTCGCCAATCTGTGATGCAGGTTCCCTTTTCTAGCATAGGATTCTTCTTTTGCATCAACAAACATATTCCGGAGTTGTAAGTTGTTTCAATATGGAATAGGCATAGTACTTAGTTATAATTTGTGGCTATTTGTCAATATTTAAACATTTATATCTAGAAAAAAATGTTATTGCATGTTTTTGGCTTTTTCTCTGTAACGTCAGCAGCTTGTTTTCAGAAACAGATAGATTACAACAAACATTGCTCCTTTTCTGGCTCCTTTCAGCTTATAAATTGTGACTTTCTATATTATAATGTTGACACTGTACTTCGCTTGAGAGGTGTTGTTGACCCGTCGGCGCAAATCCTAAACATTTACAATCAACGTCACCACCTTGCAGTTGTTAGTGTATTTTCCCCTAGGGATTATGTACTGTTAATATGTAAATTATAATAATAACAGTTATGCTAATCTCAGTGGAGTTCATGACCCGTCGTCACAAAGAGTAAAGATATATAAGCAACGTCACCGGCTTTTGCTTTTTAGTCTGTTCCCCCCTTGTAATCATATACTGTGAGAATTTATATATATTATAATTCTCACAGTCATGATCTCAGAGGAGTTTATGACCCGTCGCAACGAAGATCAACCTTTTTCACCTCCCAGAGAAAAGAAGTTCAGTAAATAATTACCGCTCAAAAGTATTTCCTTATGGATGTTCTGTTAAATAGATAACTTTATTTTCCTTTTCTTTTTACTGTAACAATGGTATCAATCGTTATATATTGTAATAGATTGTCCTATTGTTACAGAAGAGGAATAGATTTTTCAGCGCCATCTGTAATATATATCTGTATATATTTTTTTCAAGAAACATATTTTTACGAAATTGCAGAATAAAAATATAGCTATCATGCATACCTTGTTACTTTAAATATAACCCTACATTTCTGAATGTTATTTACTAATTTATATTCTTATTTGCGGTTCCTATTCACCTTCTCCCTAAAGAATATATAGGACCACTATTGTATATTATAAGAGTACCACCCTATATATTCTTAAGTGAGTATGTGATTTGTTAGCGGAACAGTGGGCAACCTCTAAGCACTAGGACAGAACGTTCCTGAATTCTACAGAATATTTGAAATATAATAATGCATACATTTCTATGTAATATGAAGTCACTTGTATTTAACTGTTTTTACTTGTTCTCTTGACCTCAGATAATGTAGTGCGGGCGTGTTTGCTGTAGCACCTCTATTCATCTCTCATCACTTTCTCTTCTTTTTTAGTGTATTGTGTGAGGCAGACTGCGTGTCCCTATGCCTAGACCCCTCGAAGGCCCTGGAGACTGCCACGCCCCATGGCCAGCTCCTGCAGTGTCCCGGAGCCGCGTGGTCCCCCTCCCAACATTTAAAAGCCCCGGGGGGTGGTGGTAAATTAATCGGGGCTGAATTCCTTAGTACAGCCCACTCCGCTTACGCTACCAGGAAAACACAACAACACTACATGGCCCAGATTTCCATTGTAGGGATTTCTTAGTTCCAGGTCTAGTTGTCAGATCGGCACACACACTCCCTCATGGCTGGTATACACCCACACCACACCCATTAAAGAACCGGGTCTTTCAGAACCGGCGGCATCAGGGACACGCCCGATGTCTTCGAGTTCCCCTGTCCTGGCAAACAGAGACACGGAATACTTCTAGGTGGCGTCAGAGATCAAATTTATTAGCTGCAGTTAGTAACAGTGAACCAAGCAATACAACACGGTGTACAACTCAGGAGACTGCTCAATTTTCGTAGAGCAAGACATCACCTTTTATCTTCAATTTCAGCCCATTACAAATGCACACCCATTGCGGCAAATTTTGACCAATAGAAACACATTTCTATACATTATCACATTCCAAAAAGCTCACTTACATCGTACCAACCCCACAAGTTAATTATTAGGACTGTCCCCAATTCGATTACCAAAAGCCGGACAAACCCATAATTGAAAGCACTACCCATGTAATGAAAAGATATAAAGAAAAGAGCAATTCAGATGTTGAGTAGGATAAGAAAAAAACACGGAACCTCAGTCCCTCCTTTTGCCATTACGTAGGGAATGACCTAAACTCACGTCAATCTGAATCCAAGTCTATATCTATTCTCATCAGATCATCAAGGTGTTGCTGTAACATCATCTTATTATCCTTCGCTTCTCTCGAGACGGCTCTTCTCACACAGATCATAGCACAAAGGCCACAAATGGCGGGACCACACTGGATGCATAAGCAACACGAGAAAAGGACTGCTAAAGCCATACAAAGGAACATCAGAATCTTCCATCCCCATTTGTACAGCAGTTCCCAAAACCATCCCATCAACGACCAGTTACCTTCGTCTACATGTTTAGATTCAGCAGACTTATGCAACTTCTGGATGGCTTGGTACACCGTCGGGGCATTATCTGGTATGAAAACGCAGCAACTAGGTCCGATCAATTTACATACTCCACCTCTATCTGCCAGTATAATATCTAAAACAAAGCGGTTCTGTAATTTCATAAGGCGATCCGCTTGAAGCTCAGCTGTAATATTACTAAGGGCACCTGCAGTCTCATTTATAGTGGCCTCAACCACTCTCGTAAGCTGACGAATATTCCTACTATTAGCCATAGGACCCCAAAAGGGTAGGAAACCCTTAAAGAAGTCTCCGACTTCTTGTGCGACAGTATCTTTCGCATCGATAACACCTCTACCATATCTTGTTTTATGGTAGTTAAAAACAGCTGTGTATGTAGGGGGAAGCAAAAACGCTACATAACATGTGCCCGAAAAATCAGACGGCAACCATGTATATGCTCTATCATAACAAACAAAATACGTGCATTTAGCTGGCACGAACGGAGGAGATTTCTGGGATGTATAAACGTATGTGTGAACACACACACTCTTACCAAGCTGAGGTCTCGGATTCTGACCATTACCTTGCAAACAAAGATGACCTCGGTGGGGTACAATCCAAATAGGAGGAGACCTTCGCTGTCTCTCTTTCTCCGTCAAGCTAACACTATATGTCGTCTTATTCCAACCGACATATGCTCGTACCTCATCTTTAGGGATAGCGTTATACGCGTCAATATCTCTAATCATATCAACTATTCCCCATATCAAGGCATTATTACTCGCATTGTCTTTAACGGAACGTACAGAAGATGCTTCATTCGCATAAATAAACATTGATTGGAGTGCCCAAACTGACCCATTAGGCGAAAAAGGCAAAACCAAATATGGCATTCCCTTATCTGTCGTATGCGGCATAAGACCACAAACCCAACAATTCGTGGTATTTATGACTAGGTGATGCTGATGCAACATCTGTTTAAACGAATTGTTCACAAATTCTGATCTTTGTGTCTGTTCATGTTCAGGTAACGTATGAAACTCATGTGGAGAAACAGTAGAAAAAGAAAGAGTAGGTTGTGAGGTAGATGTAAGCGGCAGTTGTGTGACATAGAAAATCCAACCCACACAAGCTAACGTAATATTCACAAGCATTAAAAAACACATTGTTAAAAAACATTTGCTACGAACCAATATACATATTCTCACTTTAGGATCAACTTTTCTAACACTTTTATCAGACTCAAAAGACTCCATCCTCTAACGTGCTGCTCACGGCTATTACCTTCAATCAATCAATCAATCAGAGCATTTATATAGCGCACTACTCACCCGGAGGGTCTCAAGGCGTCTTCTTCACTTAAGTGTGCGCCAAGATTGCACTAACGACCTTGAACCACAGACCTTGTGTCAATACGCGGCTCAACCCTTAAGGCTGTACCACGACCCTGCAGCTGAGTCCCGATGGTGACTCGAAAAAGGAAAAAGCAAAAAAAATGTCTCTTGCTCTGACAAGGTGTAATTCACTATATAAATTGTTTTTTATTTGTTCTTAGGAATAGGCTTTCTTGGCTTCAAATCGTAGCGTCCTTTATCAGGTACAGTTGGATCCTTAAATAAAAGTTCCGGATTGGTGGTGTCAATCTTTAGATGAGGAGGCACAGCAGCTTGCAGAACATCATCATCCTCGTGTTCTGACCGTGTCCATGTCAAATGAGCATCACTAAAAGGCACAAATCTAGGAACTCTCTCACAATCTGAGTCAGCTATACCATCCCTCACCCACTGATCATACGGTAAAGGCAAAGGAACTTTTTTACAGTGGGTGGCATGCACCCAGTAATTTTTGCCAGCTACTCTAACAGCAGTTCTAGTAACCAAAAGAACTAAATAAGGACCAGTCCATCTAGGTTCCAAATTCTTGGTACGATGAAAGTTCTTGATCAGGATATAGCTTCCAGGTTGAATCGTATGACCTGGATCTGCAGTAGCTGTCGGCAAACTGTCATAGACCTGTTGGTGGAGAACACGTAATTTAGCAGTCAAGTCATGTAAGTAATCCACCAACATAGGGTACTCAATACTGCTGTATTCTTTCGGATGAGGCACACCCCAAACATTCGCTGGACGACCAAAAACTATTTCGTATGGGCTAACTCCCACACGAAAATGCACTGTCGTCCTTGTTGACAAAAGAGCCAACTGCAAGGCATCCAGCCATGTAAGACCAGTGCTCGCTTGTACCTTAGCTATTTTCAGCTTCAAGGTACCATTGTAGCATTCTTTTTTTTTTTTTTTTCAAAATCTTTATTTCGGCATATATGCCATAAAAGAAAAACAGTGCACACATTACTTGCATTACATCAGATAAAACATATCTCTACATTAAAACACTGATACGTAAACCCATTGATAAAAAGTACAATCATTAAAAGAAAAGTACAATCCATGTTGGAAAACAATAATAGGGGAACAGTACGTTCATATGTTATAGGATGGACCACTACATCGGATCAACAATTCAGATCAGTTACAATTGATGCCCCATCTTTTTCCTTTGATAAAAAATAGAAAGTAGAAATCTACTAACACTAAATATTATCTGTTGTGACGTATTAGTAGTTAGGATTCTCAGAGCCTGTGAACATGACCTCAAGCCTAATAAGAGGCATATTGGTTTGATCCATCTCTTCCTTGCCTGCACATACGAGGGGCAGAAGAAAAGGATATGCTGTTCATTTTCAATCTGTTCATGTTCACACATGGGACAAATTTCGTCCAATGTTTGAGACGATGTATCACGACTCCTAGCCCAACGTGCCAAGGTTGTTTTGATTAAAAGGTTTCCATACCTAAATTTTAAAAATAATGTTTTGGCAAGTGGGGGCTCTATTTCATCCATAAAAATTTCATAAAGGGGTTCGTCCTTAAAACTTAAGAATTTTGAGATTATGGTCCCACTAGTTGAATTACTTATAGTTCTATTCCCTATAAAGGTCCAGAATGCCCTTTTTAAAATTAATTTGGGATTATCTGGTAGTTGCTCGGGATTCTCCCAGAAATGTTTTAATCCTATACAGCTCAACCAGGTCTTAACATGCCTTAGCCATGGGGTAGCACTTTGGGGGTCAAGCGCAATAATTTCTTTTAACCCGTCTCTATAGTCTTGGAGTTCGGGGACGTGCCATAGTCTAACCCATAGCATTAGGGGTCGAATCAGGACTTGATGATCTGTTCTTTTAAAATTCAGGTCCAGTTCCAAGGGTACAAGTGGAGTACCTCTTGGGACCCTCACCAAACTTCGCATAAAGTTGTTATCTGATACTCTAAAGGTATCTTTGGCTCCGGGGCCCCATATTTCAGCTCCGTAAAGGACTGATGACTGAACCTTGAATTTAAATAGTTCCATAACTGGGGACACTGCTTTACTAGTACTTTGACTGTGTTCTTTAAGGATTGGTCTAACATTCTGAGCAAAGATTAATTTACTTTTGTCCATTTGCGCTTTCCAATTGAACTTGGAGTCTAGTGTCACCCCTAAATAAGAAAAATGGGGAACTGAATCCAACTTTGCTCCATTTAATGTTAAACAACCTTTCTCCCGTTTTATAGGGTTTAGAGACATGCATTTAGTTTTCGATCCATTAATCTCCAACCCCTTAGATCTGCAATATTCATTAAAAGTGTCCAGTAGGGACTGTAATCCATTTTTTGTTTGGGATATCAAAATTGTATCGTCTGCAAAAAGTAAGGAAGTTACCTTTTCGCCATTGAGCTTTGGTGAGTCATTTTTGCAACCTTTTAAAAAAGAGGGAATATCATTTACAAACAGTGAAAAAAGCGTGGGAGCCAGGACGCAGCCCTGACGGACTCCACGTTCGATGGGTATTTTTTGTGTTAACTCACCATTTGGACCCCATCTAATTCTAGCAAAATTCCCTTCATGCAGCTCTTTAATCTGAGTAACAAGGTTGTTTGGCATACCAGCTGCGCTCAAGGTTTTCCATAAGAGATTTCGGGGCACCAGATCAAACGCTGCCCTTAAATCAACAAAGGCAACATATAAGTGGCACCTTTTGATCTCTACGTACTTCCAATAGAGGCAGCAAAATCTAAAAATTTGGTCTATAGTGCTGACTTTTGATCTGAATCCAGCTTGGTATTTGGTTAAAATTTTATTTTCATCCAACCAATCACACACACGTAATAAAATGTGCCGTGAATAAATTTTCTGTAGGATGTCCATTAAGCTTATTGGCCGATAGTTACAAGGGTCCATCCTATCGCCTTTTTTAAAAATTAAGACAATTTCCGCTCCCTTCCAGCTTTCTGGAAATTCTAAAGAGCAAGATAATGTATTGCACAGATAGTTAATATAGGGTGCCCATATTCCTAGGTCATGCTTGTATAGGTCCCCCGGGATCTTGTCCAGACCAGGGGCTTTCCCTGATTTAATTTGGGATATTGCCAGCTCGGTTTCCCCTAAGGTAAAGATCAAAGGATCTGTTCGATAATCGTAGGTCTCCACAATCGTGTCCATTTGAGGATCATCGTATTTTTTGTACAAGCTCGTGAAGTGATCAACCCATGTTTTCTCATCCAAAAAAACATCCTTCACCACCCTACCTACTTGATTACCATTTGCGACCAGCCTCCAGAACGCCACGTTGTCGCGTGATCTGGCGGCTAGCAACAAATCAGCCCATTTATCTTCATCCCATCTTGACTTTGAGGCCCTTTGGATTGCCTTGTACTTATTCCTAGCTCTTCTGACAGTTCTTGGTGATTTAGTTTTTATTGCCATTAGCATTTCCCTCTTTGATTCCCTACATGATCTGTCATACCATGGTTTACCATGGGACAGATTCTGGGTCTTTTGCTGGTTTTTTTTTGGCATTTTAGTTACTAATAATCTTAGGTCAGCAAAAAGTTTCTGATGTAACGACATAAAGGACACTCTAAATTCCTCCTCAGATTTTGCCGCTAAGTGGGGTCCGAGAATCTCAGCGAAAAGAAAATATATTTCGCTGAGGATGTTACTATTGTCCAGTATAAGCGGCCATTTCAGAGATCTTCTATTATTGCTAATATGGATCTCAGAATTATCAGCACTATTGCCCTCAATTGGAAATTGCTGAGCTGTATCACTAAACAATAGGGCATCCAAGGTCAGTATCAGGGGGAAATGGTCGCTCTCAAACCGTTCCCCAACTTCAAGATCAATAAGATACATCCAGAAAGGTATAGAGGTGATCACAAAATCTAGGTTGTTTTTATAGTTATTCCTGGTGAAAGTTGGTTTCCTGGCACTATCGGACGGTAACCGTCCGTTGCAGGCCCTAAGAGTGTGGTCCGAGCATAGGCTAATCATTTGAAGACCCTGTTTTGAACATTTAACCGATTTAACATTTTCAAGCGTAGGAATATTATTCGCTTGGTCCTCTTCTCCAAAGATTTCGCTAAGCCCCACAACTGGCTCAAAATTACAATTAAAATCTCCTGCCAGGATAACAAAATCTTCTCTGGGGTCTAGTCCACTCAAAAAGCAATCCAAATTTGAAATGGTTGTGGATTCTCTTGATAAGGGTAGAGGCCTATTATAAACATTTACTAGAATTAAGTTCTTCCCATTTACCAATGTAATGTTTAGAGCTAGTAAGTCGGCAGAGTTCAAATCAATCTTCACAATCTTCACCCTTAAGGTTATTTTCACCCACAGCAGGAGACCCCCCGACGGCCTACCTCTATTGGATGGTATTGCATCTATACCGTATGTCTTGTAACCCACCCTGTGCGGCATCTCCAGTGACCATGTTTCTTGAAGTAAACAAAGATCAAATGACTCTATGAAGAGTGCCCACTCTGGATCCCTCAGGTTTTTCGCAACTCCAGCTATGTTCCAACAGACCAGTTTAACAGGCAAATCTGGGGCAACGGACCTCTCAATGGGAGCCCTTAGCATTAATTCATGGCCATTAAGAACCACAGGTTGTATTTCCAAGGGTAGAGCCTCAAATAATTTCTTGTTACATAAGGTAGTTGTGAGTGGTACCTGTTCTTCTACAATATTCGCATCATGTGTTACATTTGCTTCACGGGGAACAATCTTATCCAACCCCAGAGGCACCGAATTATCCAATACAGCTAGTAAATTTTCAGTGTCCACAACACGAAAAGACGCAGAATTAGTCAATACTTCAGAATTGTTAACAACACCCCCATCACCAATACTCAATGTTTCATTGTAGCATTCAACAAGTTCAGCAGACTGGGGGTGATTCGCTGCGTGGAACTTCTGCCTGATTCCCAAACCAGAGTATACTTTCTTCATGATTTGACCCACAAATTCACTCCCATTGTCCAACCATACAATTCTCGGCAAACCATACCTAGGGAAATACTCCCTCAGCAAAACCTTGGCTGTAGACAAGGCAGTATTATCCTTTAGGGGGTAGGCCTCTATCCATCTCGAAAAGGCACAAACAACCACAAGGACATACTTCAAATTATTGCATCTCTCCATATGAATATAATCTAGCTGTATCACCTCAAACGGATACGTCGGAGGACCAAAATGACCAGCTGGAGTTGGAGTTCCCTTACCAGGATTATACTTCAGACAAATCATGCAATGCTTCACCACGTTCTCTGCACATTTCGGAATTCCAGCATTGTGCCCAACTGGTGCCAACAACTTACATATTCCCTTCGAACTGATATGAGCCATTCCATGAGCCATTGTAACCACTGGGAGCACATACGCATCTGGCAACAACCATCGCTGGTGTTCTGACAACTCAACCCAACAACCTGTCGAATCCAACATACCTGTAGTCTCTCTCCACGTTCCCACTTCTTTCTCTGTGGCTTCAGCTTGAATAATTTTCACACTTTCTATTGTGTCTTCACACATTCGACCAGCCATAACCCAATTAGCTGGGCCTGCAACATACATACGACTCATCATGTCTTTCGCCGTTTCCTTCGCAACTTCATCCGCAAACGCATTCCCTCGACCAACATCGTCCACAACTTTCTTATGCGCACTACACTTCACAATTGCAATCTGCTTTGGGAGAGTGAGAGATTCCAAAAGTTCATTCACCAACTGCCCATGCTGTATTTTAGTGCAATGGGAAGTAAGGAACCCTCGTTCCCTCCACAAACGTCCAAAACTATGGGCAACACCAAACGCATACTGACTATCAGTGTAAACATTCACTCGCTTTCCTTCCGACAACACACACGCTCTAGTCAATTCAATCAACTCTGCTGCTTGCGCAGAAATCTGTGGTATGCGTGCTGTCTCAACAACTGTATGTAACGTTGTGATAGCATACGCTGCAGTCGTTTCACCATTCGGAAGCTTAAAACACGAACCATCTACCCTTAGGGTTCCATTAACATCTGTAAGGGGAGTATCCCTTAAGTCAACTCTAGCTTTCGTTTCTTCTTCTGTACGAAGAAAACAATCATGCTGTTCTTGAGCATCCATCTCTGTAGAGATCGGCAACAACGTAGCTGGATTCAACACATTACATCTTTTAATGTGAACATGGCTAGCCAACAATGTCAGCTCGTAACCTGAAAGACGTGCACTAGTAAGGTGCTGTGTATTGGTCCTGTTTAATGAGGTATCCACTGCATGTGGGAACATCACAATCAACGTATTATCCAATACCAAACCAGTAGACTGTCGGATAGAAACAGCAACTGCCGCTGTAGTTCTCAAACAACTCGGCAACGCCTTAGCAACTGGATCTAACGTTGCTGAAAAATACACACATGGGCGCTGCTTGTCCCCAAATGGTTGTGTCAACACTGACAACGCACAACCTTCTCTCTCGTGCACGTACAACGTGAAAGGCTTACTATAGTCTGGAGTACCCAACACAGGAGCCAAACACAATGCATCGCGTAATTCAGAAAAACTTTTCTGACATTCGTCAGACCAAGGAAGAGGATGCGGAGTATCTGTCAGAGTCAATGCTAACAGAGGTTTCGCCAACAGTGAAAAATTGGGGATCCACTGTCTACAATACGATGTAATACCTAAAAAGGCACGTACTTCTCTATGTGTGGATGGTACACTCATTTGTGCAATCGCTTGAATTCTTTCTGGGGTCAATCTCCTTCCCTCCTTTGACAAGAGATGACCTAAGTAGGTCACTTCTTGGCGGCAATATTGCAACTTTGAAGGTGACACTTTATGATGGAGGTCAGACAAATACCCCAACAGAGAAAGAGTAGCCTCTTTACAAATCTTTTCGTCATCAGCAGTAATCAACAAATCATCGACGTACTGAATAAGAGTAGCACCAACAGGTAACACAAAACCATCAAGCTGAGTTTTCAACACTTGACTATAGATTGAGGGACTTTCACAATAACCTTGAGGAGCTCTCTTAAACCGGAAGCTTCGGCCTCCTAATGAGAAGCCAAAAATATCTCTACTCTCCTCAGCAATAGGAATACTGAAGAAAGCATTCTTCAAATCGATGACAGAAAACCAAGCTGCCGAAGCAGGAATCAGAGTCAACAAAGCAGTGATATCAGGAACCACAGGAAACTGTGGCAGGGCAATCTTGTTGACCTCTCGAAGGTCGATCACAAACCGGTACACAGGTGGCTGAGAAGCATCTGTACATTTAAGGACAGGCAAAACCGGACTGTTACACACATTGCCTCTCGTTTCTTCAACTACACCCTTCTCAACCAGATCATAGACAACCGCCAAAAGAGCTTTCTCGCCATCGCTCGATATTTTATATTGCGGAATACGAGGCAGCCTAGCATTCGACTTGAGGGTAACAACATACGGTGGAATCTGCAAAAGAACAACATCATTCGGACCTGTAGCCCAAAGCGTATCAGGAATCGAACGCAATTCCAGTGGCAAACAATCCTTCGACAAATACATTGGAGAAATCACTTTCTTACCAAGGGTAAGTTGTACTCCCGAAGGAGAACAATGCAATGTCGCATACAATCTTTTCAGCAAGTCCAGACCCAACAGATTCTCACCACAACCAGTCATTAGAATAAGTGGAGCTTCCAATTCACAAGGGCCAATGGAAAGGGACAAACCACTAGAAACCGGATTACGAACTGGGGCGCCTGAAAATCCTACTGAAACATTGGTCAAGTCAGACAAAGGTGCGCCAGGAAGTTTAGAGTGCATAATAGAACTATTTGTCACACCAGTATCCAAAAGAAAAGGTTCTACCACACCTGATGTAATCACTTCAACATAAGGTCCACTCTGATCTACTGGAACTGACACTACTCCCTCACTTTGTCCTTGGCTGTCCTTGTTATCACTATAACCAGAACTCTCACCTTCGACATAGTAATCCTCAACATAATACTGGGCAGACTGACCACTCAGCACATTCTGTCTGTCAAAATAATTCGCAGAATTCTGTAGGGAAGGGGAACGCTCATTTTGGGGGCTCACACCACGTCCCCTACCCCTAGGAGCATGCTGAAAACCACCACGACCTCTCTGACCAAACACACCATTCGCACGCTGTAGCAAAGCCACGCAACTATTCTTGTAATGACCTTCCTCTCTGCAGTAAGCACACTGATTAGGGCCAGGAAAGAATCGCTGAACATAAGGCTCAGGCTTCTGTAACAATCTCTGCAATTGCGGGGGTTGCTGAAACTGAGGCTGATTCTGACGAGGTGGATAAGCTTGCTGCAAAAGAACTTTCGTCTTTAAATCTTTCGTTTTCTTCTCTGCTTTATCCTTCTCATCTTTATCCCTATTCACGTAATATTGTGCAGTAGCCAATATCTGGGCCGACGAAGAAACAGCCCATGAACTCTCAGAGTCCTTCAACTTATTAGAAAGTTCGGGAAGCAAATTAAAGACAGATTTGTCCACAAACAACCTTTGACCACCTTCCGTACTCATATCCTGACCACTATGATCGATAAACGTCTCTTCAAACCTAGTGAAGAAATCAGATACACTCTTGTCTTTCTTCTGCTTACATGCTCCTAACTTATCCCAATTCACTCGTAAAGCATGCATCATCGTTTTCATCAAATTAATAATTCTACCTGGTAATTCTGAAACTAGAGGTTCAGGTTTAGCACCTCCCTCCTGTCTACCATCTGCAGCAACAATATTCACCCAAGTGTCACCTAAATCTGCTGCATGATTCTCATGACGAATCTTCGCCCACAAAGGTTGCGGAACTACATTACCCATCAACATATCGATGTCAGCTAAATTCATAATACACGCTTCAACTGTCTGGGACATCTCTTTGTAATAACCAGCAGGATTCTTACGAGGGTCAGGTAAGGTCTGCTTAAGAGCCAAGACCTCTGCTCTCTTCCAAGGGACATGTACCCATACTCACTGAAAATGAGCCGGAGCGTCAACAATACCCTGATTTACATTAGCCTGAACTGCTTCCTTCCATACAGGAGGAACTTCCCTCACAGGATACTGCTTAACTTTCCTCCTAACGAAGGAATCAGGTTCTTACAATGTCTGAGACGGAAGTCTAGATCTAAAAACAAGTATTGTCTCTAATGCATCTGTAACATCAGTTTCCACTATAGTCCCTCTAGCAAATTCGGATTGAACATCAAGTAGTTCCTGCGGAATCAAACCCAACTCATTATTTTCCCATTCCTGACGCAGAAACATACACATTACATCAAAAACATACCTTTGCTTAGGCGGTTCCCATTAAAAGAAAACATCCATAATTGCTTGCAAAATATACCTAGAGGCATTTGAAATCCATCTATGAGCCAATAAATCCAACACGGCCCGTTCCTCAGGACCGGGAAGCTGACTACGACTCTGCTTACGTTCCGAAACAGGGGTCATATTCAATGACCCAAGCAATGGAGTCAACAAATTAGAAACTGTCTCTGTCATTCGTTTTCGAACAGAAGGAGAAGAAGCAGACATAAGAACAGGAGAATAAGTATTTTGAGGCAAAGAAGGTGTAGGGATAAGAACAGTAGGAGTTGAAGATGCAGAAGTAGAAGGCAAAGGAGTTTGAGGCAAAGCTGGTAGCAAAGATAGCGACCCTAGAGCGGGTTGCGCAGGAGGAGGCAAAACCATCTGTGGAGTACCGGGTGGCTGAACAACAACAGGAGGTTGAACAACAAAGGGTAGAACAACCGAGGGTAATGGAGGTGCAGTAGCAACCTGCACATAAGGAGGTGGCAATCTCAACAAATGAGAGATCAAAGGATCTTTTTCAAGATCTTCAATCGCTTTCGGAGGAGAAGACAGCAAGGCCGGATAACATTTATCTATGGCCATGCAACGCTGCCTATCTAAAACTTCACTCGCTCGCTCTTCTCCATCATCCCTATACTGCCTAGCAGCTTGTAGTACTGACATATTTTTATCTTTTCTATCTCTCTTTGCTTGTTTAATTTCTCTCTGTTTGGCTTCCTTTCGCCAAAGGCGGAAAAAGTCAAACATTGCCGGCCGGGCTTTCTTCTTGAATAGCGCAACTTCCAGATTATCTAAAATATTTAATTCGAAACTACCATGTTGGGGCCATCGTAAAACACCATCTTTTTTAGTATAGCGGACCCATACTTCATTATAAGTAATAGGACCCACTCAGTGTTTTGAATAGAGCTCATAAGTCGGACTTCCAACCGAAGGTATCGGACACGAGTCCTCCAATCGGGAATCCCTGTTGCAACCACAACTAAACCATTTCCTAATTTAGCTAAGACCAGGCATCTTATAGCTCACTAATCTAGCTTCAAACTTCAAGGGGTTATCAACTATTGATATACTCGAAAATATACGAGCCCCTCGGCTTCGATTGCTGCAGCAGCCGAATCAAACCAAACCAAGAACCAAACAAAGTCGTGGGAGCGACCCACTTATACTTAACCAAAATATCTGTCACGCCACCAGAAGACCGTCTATCGTCTCGCTCTACAAAGCATTTATCGAGGGTCCAAGACAGGGCGACAGTCAGGGCAGCAGTCCTTCGTAGCCGTCGGAAAGCTGGAAGCCTCGCAGCAAAAACCTTTGGTCCACGTCGACATGCAGGGGTCGATGAAGTGGCGGCCTTCCTCTAGAATTTCCTCACGTGGCTCCTCACGATGCTCGGGCTTGGACCGGTACCACTGAAGTTGCCCTACGTTGGGCGCCAACTGAAGACCCGGGTCTTTCAGAACCGGCGGCGTCAGGGACACGCCCGATGTCTTTGAGTTCCCCTGTCTTGGCACACAGAGACACGGAATACTTCTAGGTGGCGTCAGAGATCAAATTTATTAGCTGCAGCTAGTAACAGTGAACCAAGCAATACAACACGGTGTACAACTCAGGAGACTGCTCAATTTTCGTAGAGCAAGACATCACCTTTTATCTTCAATTTCAGCCCATTACAAATGCACACCCATTGCGGCAAATTCTGACCAATAGAAACACATTTCTATACATTATCACATTCCAAAAAGCTCACTTTACATCGTACCAACGGCACAAGTTAATTATTAGGACTGTCCCAAATTCGATTACCAAAAGCCGGACAAACCCATAATCGAAAGCACTACCCATGTAATGAAAAGACATAAAGAAAAGAGCAATTCAGATGTTGAGTAGGATAAGATATGTGCAAGAATCTAAAAGTTAACGATATCCTGAACATTGATTGGAAAACCTAGACAAGATCTGCTAAAGAAACTAGCTTCGTGAAAGGGTCAGTTTCAGGTGAAGGGGTCAGCAACTTGCAGTTCTCTCGCAAGTCGAAAAGGCCCATGTTAATATGTACATGAACAACGAGGCCCATCCAACTTAATTCGTTCATTTATCCCTATGGCCTACGTGAGGGCAACACAAAATGGAGTCGCAAACTACGTAAAACAAAATGGAGTCCAGTTCCAAAAACCACGGAACCTCACCATCCAGCACATACATCACTACACACGTAACCCTACTTATAAAAAAGACGGGGCGCACGTGCTGTACGCTATTTTAGAGTTGCTCCCATCACAAGCACTGTGATGGCCCGTCCTGGTGGTTTGCACACTTCATTTAGTCCCAAACTACCGAACAAAGGGGCCCACTACCACGTGCATTGCCTCTTTGGCCACTGAGTTAGTGGTACCCGAAGCACTGAGCGAGTGAAGAACCTGCGATGATGATGATGATGGGAGCACGAGTATGTCGTTAGCCATAGAGATATCAAGACTTGGCACCATATGTGAGACTTCTTAGTGGCAGAGTGGGACTGCATGATGTAGAAGGTGTCCTGTCCACGAAAAGGTGAGCAGTGAGGCCTGGGTGTGCATCAGAGGGAGTCGAAGGGCTGTAGCAGACTGGATACAAAAAAGCGATGCAGCAATTTAGAAAAACGCAGTCCTATATAGTGTATCAAATTACATGTATATATTTTTTTTCCAATAGCAGGAACGTTTTTATAATCGCTCAAACGTCCGGAATATAAACTATACAAATAAATGTGAGAAGGAACGTCTGTGAAAGGGCGATGTTATCCAACTCCGCATTAAGATAGTAACAATTACCAATCGTAACATCTTTCTTTTACTAGATGTAGAGCTTCAGGGCGCATTATGTCCCAGCACGTGGTGAAAAACACACTGGTGACAGAAAGTTGAGCTGCGAATATTCTTTGCCGTCACTCTGTCACTTCCTCTCTCCTTTGTTAAAAAAATTACACACAATGTTAACTTCCTTTTTATCTTACAGGTTGTGTTTCACAAATTGGCATCCCCCCCAACACTCCTAAAACTCAATGTTCGAAGATGCTGCGATGATGCGTGGCCATCGTAACAACTTCTGAGAAAGCTGCTTCGACACGTAGTGCACCCTCTTTGAATCACGCCAATGGCACAAGGTGAGCAAAGAAGCTTGTTTCCGAAACAACGACAAGTCATCAGTCAAAGGAGAAAGTGGGACTATACTATTACTAACTCTTTATACTATCTTTCAGATCACTAAATTGGTAGGGTGCACTATGAACTACCACGTGCTTGGACACAACGGAGGCAAAAGGTGAGCTACGAGCATTTTCTCCAGTATTAACTGTTCCATTTATAACTTTCTCTCTCCCACGTTTTAATGTCGTTTTTTCTCTATTTCTCTTTCTCACTTTCTCTCACATCGTTCCTCTTTCTCTTTTAAAGTTATGGTAGCTGCTGTCCACTCTGCCGTGCACAACCTTACCTAAGTACAAGTAGTGAACTCTGTCGGCCACAGTAAAGCCTGCTTCGACACGTAGTGCACCCTCATTGAATCCCGCCAATGGCACTAGGTGAGCAAAGAACCTTGTGGAGAGAGTGGGTAGTGTCCAGCACATTCACTACGTAGAAATATACAATTACCTCTGAGCAGTGAGAATAGATAGGTTACAACAATCTGACGAACAGATCTACAAGCTTCTTGCGCCACTTTTGTGTCACTTTTAACATGGAAAAAGTAGCGCAAGGAGCTTGTAAATCTGCCTCTGACTTCTCAAGAAAAACACTCACCTCCAGACTCTGCGAGTCAATGAGATGCAACAGTCTAAGTACGCAGGGGCAGGTCTACAAGAAAGTACCGCAGCGTGGCACCGTAAGCCCTTTGGCTGCACCACACTACGGCACTTTCAGAGCGTACGAATGTGACATATTTGCAAGAATTTGTTTCATTCCTGTGCACTCCCCTCCGCTGGCGCACAAACAGATGCCTGCGCCAAGGGGAGATTGTTTTTGTGCAGTAAGAGGCACCTTCCTGCACAAAAATATTCACTAAAGGCATTTTTCCTCTTTCAATGCGTGCGTACAATGCAGCACGCATTGAAAGAGGAAAAAAAACGAGGAGAAATTAAAACATTTGTCCTCCTTGTGCCTTGCAATGCCACCTCTAGGGTGACGTAGCATTCAGATGCATCTCCAGATTTACGATTTCTCGTAAATCTGGACAATGTCTCTTGTTCCATGGGTGTTGCGTGGGAACACCCACAGCAACCATGAAACGCCCCTTCACCGCAAAGTGCTGCTTGTGAAGGAGCCATATTTACAAGGAGAGGAAAAGTCACGCAGGGTGGCTTTTCCTCTCGTAAATGTAAAGGAGTCCCCTGCGCCACCAGTACGTCACAAAAAGTGACGTACTGGTGGCGCAGGAAGCTTGTAAATCTGCCCTGCAATATTGAGAACTCACCGCTATGCAGTGGGAGTGTATGTAATATACTACTCTGGAAGAAAAACAGGGCACAAACACCTCCTTACAGTGGAAGTTAAAAAACATACATTATCCTGAGTACACAAATTAATAAAGCGAAAATATACGTGTGTAGTTGTATGTACTATGCTATTACAAAGTCTGTATTCTATCTTTCAGATCACTAAACTGGAGGGTGCACTCTGAACTAGCACGTGCTTAGACACAACAACAGAGGCAAAAGGTGAGCTACGAATATTTTCTGCAGTATTAATAACTCCATTTATAACTGTCTTTCGCCCACGTTTTAATGTCGTTTTTTCTCTCTTTCTCTTTCGCATCATTTCTCTTCCTCTTTTAAAATTATGGACGCTGCTGTCTATAAAAGATCTTATTTACACACCAGATAATCAGCATGCATATTTTACTTTGAACAATTGTTAGACCTGAAAAACTGTATAAAAAGCTACGTCCACCATTTTGTGTCCAGAGGCACACTGACATCTAAGGTGACCCCACACATTTCTGAAAGCAGCTGCAAAAATCAGAGAACACTGTCATCTATCTAGTTAAGTAAGTAAAACAGAAATAGTACTATTTTATTCTTAGTAAATCATTAAACTAAATATTACTATTGATATATATGTATATTGTTTGTTCTAAGAGTGATATTTAAAAACAAATCCCCCAATATACTGACGATTCATTATTATAGCCTGATCTATAAAAGGAAATAGCACTGATTGTTAGTTTGCACTTATTTATCATTGTTCTCTTTTGACAAATACTCGTTTTCAAATAAAATACCAAAATATTCATAATGTACATTTCTAAAAATGAATAACCTTAAACTTTGACTTTCGGCCATCAGGAAACACAGTATTAATGAATTTCCACAGTAACTTTAAAGAAAAACGAATGCCATTTTCCCTTTCCGAAAATTTGCTAGGGGAAATCAAGGTTTCTTTTTCATTTTTAACCTTCGAGGCCTCTAACAGATATAACAAAAGAAACCTTTTGAGAAACAAATTGTTCTGCAGCCTGCACAAAACATCTTCAATCGAGAAAACACAAAAGCAAAGGTAAAAAACAAGCTTATTTCTTCAGTCACTAACACAATAAAAGAACTTTTCGCACAATAAAAACTCTTATTACCCTGTCTTTCTTTCTGTCTTCAGTTTGTACATTATATTTGTATTTCAACACGAAATAGAAAATAAACAAATACCCCTCCACCCCCTCCTCCTCTCAGTATTAACATTTTGTTCTTTCTCGAAGCTTAATAAAATGACTAACATTTTATTTTTATGCAAAAGATTAAACCTGAACTTGAAAAAACTGAATTACTTTATTTATAAAGCAAAAGAAAATCTACATGGAAAATGTATGGCGAGCCTCATTTGTAGTCTCAAAAAAGGGAAATACACCTCTGAAATTTGATAGGTATATGTATTGTAATTATTGTAATTGTAGACTTACTAGCCCGGGAGTCATTGGAGGTATATGAACTACTTCTCAACCTGTTGCAAAAGCAAAGCTGTTAATCTAGGTGATATTGTTTTTGGGGGAGGAATATTGTTCTTGATACATTTTTTGACAATACAAAACTTTGCAGTGCGAACAAAGATATCATAAAGCCGTAAATACATACATATAGATTCATCAAGCATCCATTTTGCGATTCCTTATTTGCGAAATATAAGGATTCGCTAATAAGGAATAGCAAAATGCTATGCATGAAGAACTCGCTTAAAAAGTAGCGATTTCTTAAAATTCCTTAATTGCGACCCGCAAGTAAGGAATACCTCCCCATTAATTCCAATGGGCCTAGAGGCCTATAGGAATGAATGGGAAGACAATCTCAATTTGCGATTCTCAAATAGAGAATCGCAAATTGAGATTGCAATTTCAAGGGTGCCAGGGTGTCAAAAGGACACCCTGTTGCACCCCTGAAATATGCATTTGGGTACATCTTGCACACACACACATGCCCTAAGGGCATGTTTGTGTGTAAAATGGAACTTTGAAAAATACACTTTAGTGCATTTTTCAAAGTTTTTGCAAATTACCATGAAGTTCAACTTCATGGTAATTTGCTCCCCCTATTAGCGAAATCGCATTTTTTTTAACTTTAATGCATTGCATTTAAGGAATCTCAATTTGAGATTCCTTAAATGCAATAGCAATTTAAGAAATTGCAATTTTGCGATTTCTTAAATTGCGACTTTTGCATTTGGGATGATGTATCCCAAATGCAAAAATACCGGTCACAAAGGGGCAGATTCTGAGAATCTGCCCCTTTGCGAGTGGTGTTTAGCTTGATGCATCTATGCCATAGAGTCAAATCAATAGTGGTACAATTACCCCATAGTGTTGGCACAGTCTACATCAGAAAGCATTACATATTCAGTGCAAGCATCTATTATGCACCTAAACGAGTGTGGTCTCATCTTCCTCTTCATTTTAATCTCCAGTTAGGGGTTGAGATTTGCTAGATTCTCCACTCATCCCCAGTCCATGATATCTCAGCCAGGGGCCCGAGGTCTTGTAGAATTTCTTTGGGCACACTCTCGCTTTATATGTTATCCAATCTGACCCCATATAGAGGTCCGTGCCTGTTCTCCGTTCGGTCAATTTGGGGGTGTTTGAGGCGCCCCAATATTTATCAATGTCTCTTTTAGCCACCACTAGCCTTAGGTTGCATAGTATGAGTTTATGTCTGGGAACTTTAACCTCTGAGGGTATAGCGAGAGACCATACTTGGCATTCCTTGGTAGCTGTGCCCCACAATCCTGCTAAGTTCCCTTAGTATTTTGAGCAAGTATGGTTGTAGTCATACATTCATTCCCATAGGTTATGAATATATGTCGCTCTTTGCGCTCTACAGCGGAGACACTCAGGGGTTGTCAACCTCCAATTTTATGGAGGCAGAACTTGCCAATTTATACCCTTTGTAGGATTTTGAATTGTATAAGCTGTAACCTTAGTTTAATGGCCAACTCCCTTGGGTGCATTAGGGCGGCGTCCCAGTCTACATCTTCTAGTTCTCCTGCGGCGACTTCCCGTTGGGCCCTGAGACCCTTCATATTATCTGGTATAATATATATTACAGTCTTATAAGTCCAAGAGATAGCTTTATATGGTATTTCTCCCATGAGTAGTCTTCCCTCCAGTGGCATGTATTCTGGTATGTAATATATGTCTACACTCTACCCACTCCATGAGTTTTGTAGTTGCAGGTATTTATACATTTGGGTATCGCTCAGCTGGTATTCCCCTTGGAGGTAGCTAAATTTGATTAGGGATCCTTCCTCTAGGAGGTCGTCCAACCTAGGTATTCCGATTACATCCCACTGTCTGAAAGCCTGCACTTTCCCCAGTTCTGTAAGCCGTGTGCCTTTCCATGGCGGGGTTTCCCGCATGAGCCACTTGTCTCACTTCATTTGTCACTGTCCCCCTCCAAGCCTCTTTTGACCTCTGAGTGGCCGGTGGAAGTTGGCTACGTCCCCTGCCTCCATGAAGGTACTGGAGATAAGTGTGTGATTAAAATTGGCACCTTTCCAAGGCAAATGTGGGGTGATCGCCCGGTAGATATTCCCATTTGTTAATAACTATCAAGTGGGCTGCCCTGCAGTATAATATGTCTGGAAGGCAATCCCTCTATTGTACTGACTATGCTGTAGCGTCTGAAGCGCAACCCTAGGATGGCTCCCATTCTGAGTGTATACACCTAATTATCGATTGCCCTAAAGATGGCCTCAGATATCCTATAGTATGCATTTTGAGGGATGTAATCCATTGCGGGAGCTTGACTATTTTGTACATGGTGGCCATGCCTAGTAGTGTCAGGGGCAACTGTCTCCATCTTTCAACGTCTCTATGAAATTCTGCAACTACCCTCCGGATATTATGAGTGAGACTCAACAAGGTGTTGGTGGTTATGTAGAGGCCTTGGTACCTGAATCCTTCGTTGTCAAAATAGAGGAGGTATTGTGCCTCTATGTGTCCTCCAACTGGGTAAAAGCTAGTTTTGTTCCAGTGCATTCTAAACCCTTATGAAGTCAATATACCTCGAATATCTGAAATAAAATTGGAAGCATTACGGTGGGGTTGGTGACGTAAAGGAGGATATCATTGGCATAGGGTGCAAGGCATGCCAACTGTTCCAGTATTAGAGCGAATAGCAGTGGGGCCAGCAGGCAACCCCGTCTGGTGCCCCTTTCCACTAGGCAATCTGCTCGCATTGCTCTGTCGACTCAGACCCTAGCTCGCAGTGAAGTGTACAGTAGGTTTATCTATGCCAGGAAGACTGGTCTAAATCCCAACTTCATCACGCTTCTCATAAATGTCCAGTGTACAGCATCAAATGCCTTCTCTGCCTCAAGGGATAGAAAAATATGTGGGTCAATTCTGTCTTTGGTCATGTCTAACCAGTTAGATAACAGAGGAAGGTTAAATCTCGTCGACCTTTTCAGCATGAATCCAGACAGGTCGTAGTGGATGAAGGAGGTAATGACTGGCAGCAGCCGTGTGGCTAGAACAGTGGCTAACATTTTAGTTTAGTTTCCACCTTCAGTAAAAAAATTGGCCCGTAAGACACCCACTCCATAGCAGGCTTCCCTTCTTTCTGGATGACTTCCACAGTTGTGCAACACAGGTATGGCAGGAGTTTTCCCTCTGCTTGTGTCTCTAAGTGCATCCTCTGTAGGTATGGACTCAGTAATCCTTAAAGAATTCTGGCAGCAGTTAATTGGGGCCTGGGGTTTTTTCAGTTTTTTGTTTATCAATTGCTTTCATGACTTCTTCCAGGGTAAGTACTTTTTCTAGGGTTTCCCAATCCTCTGAATACAGGGTGGAAGGATTTATGGTGCGTAAGTAATGGTGAATCTGGGAGTCGTCTGACAGTTTCCTAGCCTTTTAGAGGTCCTACACTAGTAGCTTGCAAAGGTATCTGCTATTCTCTGTGCTGCGGTGTACCTGAAACCCTCTTTTTGAATGGTGGTCACCCATCTAGTTTCCCTCTCTTTCCTACCTAACCATGCGAAGAGCCTCCGAGCTCTATCTCCTGCCTTGTACAGGTGGTCTTGTGTAGCTAGAAAAAATGATCTTGCCCTCTGGCGGTCCAGTGCTTGATATTCCTTGTGATTGACTGCAATCTGGCGTAGGAGGAGCTGAAAAGCACCCAGGCCTACATCTCTCTCCAAGTCTAAGAGCCTGCCTTCCAGAGATTTTATCTCCTGAACCTCTTCCTTCCTTTTATGAGCTATTATATTTTTTGCCGTATCTTGCAGTACAGCTTTGTAAGCTTCCCAAAGGACAACCGCTGGGGACACCCTCATTTTTCCTGAAGTATAATTCTGAGTCTACTCTGATTTCGTGGGCGACTTTCTCGTCTTTTAGATCCCATGCATTCAGCATCCACCCGTTCTGCTTTCTGCTGGGTCATCCTTCTATTATGAGCCACAAGGGGAAGTGGTCTGATAGGCCCTTCGCCAAGTACCCTACTCAGTCTACCGTCCCTCTTTTTCTCGCCAGGGCGAGAAGATAGTCCACCCTGGAGTATGTGTAGTCTGTTGGCGGTGTTGGTGCCAGAGGTCAGTCAAGTCATATGTATGTATGAGCCCAGCCAGTGGTGTATTCCCTCATTGTCCAGGAATTGACCTTGTGCGGTCCATGCAGGGGTATACTACATTGGTAAAGTCCCCTCCCACTATGTGTGTCAAGGAGTCAGATGGTAAACAGACAAAATATCGATTTCAAAATATCGAATGGACAAAATATCGACTTCAAAATATAGAATGGACAAAATATCGAATGGACAGAATATAATCATCAAAAATATTGTTTTTAAGGTAAGTAATGTAATATCGAATTTTAAAAATATAGAGAGTCAAAAAATCGAAGTATATAATATAGGTTATTAAAATGATCGAATTTTTTATAATATCGAATTTTTTATAGGGTTTTTATGTTATTATATGTGTGAAAAGTGTGTATTTATGTTATAATTTATTTTAATTAATTAATTTTATGTTCATTTTTGCGTGATTTAATTCTGTAGCGGGTTGTGGTTTTATAGGGGAATAGGGTGGGAAGTAATTTAATTATAATTAATTAAATATGTAAATTTATTTATTGGTATTTATTGTGAATTATTTCTTAATTAATCTTTATTTGGTAATTAATTACATTTTAATTGCCAATTAATTTCATTTAATTGATTAATTGTTAATTATGTTAATTTTACTAATTTATTTTCTGTAGCGGGTTGTGGGTTTATAGGCGAATATTGTGGGAAGTAATTTAATTATAAATAATTAAATATGCAAATGTATTTATTGGTATTTATTTTGAATTAATTGTTAATTAATTTTTTATTGCTAATTAATTAATTGTTAATTTGTAATTACTTTGTATTACTAGGTAACTAATTGTAATAATTTGTTTTAATTTGTATTTTTAATTGATTAATTATTATATTATATTGAATTGTTAATTACTTTTAATACATTTTTATAGATAATAATATATCTATTTTTTTAAATAATATATGAAGTATTTACTTTCCCTACTGTTGCACTCACTGGAGTGGGAATAGTAATTTTTACCCCTGCGCTATCAAACGCTTTCCCTACTGTTGCACTCTCTGGAGTGGGAATAGTAATTTTTAACCCTATGCTATCCAACGCTTTCCCTACTGTTGCACTCACTGGAGTGGGAATAGTAATTTTTACCCCTACGCTATCCAACATTTTCCCTACTGTTGAACTCTCTGGAGTGGGAATAGTAATTTTTACCCCTACGCTATCCAACGCTTTCCCTACTGTTGCACTCTCTGGAGTGGGAATAGTAATTTTTACCCCTACGCTAGCCAAAGCTTTCCCTACTAGTGCACTCATTAGAGTGGGAATAGTAATTTTTACCCCTACGCTATCCAACGCTTTCCACACTGTTGCACTCTTTGGAGCGGGAATAGTAATTTTTACCCCTATGCTATCCAACACTTTCCCTACTGTTGCACCCTCTGGAGTGGGAATAGTAATTTTTACCCCTACGCTATCCAACGCTTTCCCTACTTTTGCACTCTCTGGAGTGGGAATAGTAATTTTTACCCCTACGCTATTCAACGCTTTCCCTACTGTTGCACTCTCTGGAGTGGGAATAGTAATTTTTACCCCTACGCTATCCAACGCTTTCCCTACTGTTGCACTCTTTGGAGTGGGAATAGTAATTGTTACCCCTACGCTATCCAACGCTTTCCCTACTGTTGCACTCTCTAGAGTGGATTTTTTTTTTTTACACTTCCGCTATCCTACGGTAATAATATTGCATATTTTTTATTTATATTATGTTACTATATATATATGTTTTAATAAATATGATTGTTTTTTTATAACTTTAAATAATTATTTAATATGTTTAATGTATTTTAAGTATTTTTAAGTGTATTTTAGTTATTAATTTTTAATATTTTTTTAATTTAACATTGTTTTTAAGAAATTCGATATTTTTACAAACTATATTTTTTTAACGATATTTTTGACTCGATATTTTAGTACTTACCTGTTTGTAGATATAAACTCAATATTTTGTCTGTCAATATTTTGTGGCCGATATTTTTGGTAGTCGATATTATGTCCGTCGATATTATGTCAGTGATCCAGTCAGATTCCAGCAATATTTCTGCTACCTTGTCAAGTGTTTGCTGTTGGAATCGTGGAGGCCCGTAAACACTAACTAGGGTGAGTTCCCTTCATCCCCAGGTCCCTAGTACCATAAACTAATATGTCATTGAGGTCTACCTAGGTTTGTGAGTATGAAAGGGAGGCGTCTTTCTAATGAGGATGGTGACCCTTCTGGATCCTGAGGAGAATCTGGCATGTGCGAGGGCTATGTGTGCCTCTCCTCAGGAAGGCGTAATGGGCACAGTGGAGGTGCGTTTCCTGGAGGAGGACTATGTCGGGGTTTAATCTATTGAGGTATTTAGCCACCAACCCCCCTCTTGATCTTGTGTCCAAGACCGTTTATGTTCCTCGTCATTATGGAGTATCTTCCCTCATCACATTCAAGTGGTAGCGTACCTGCAGTTCCTCATGTTTACATAGGGCCATAAGTATGGATTTACTTCTCCACTTCTAGTTTAAATATCTCTTCACTCCATTACAAACCATAAACTAGCCCCCCCTGTGTCATATTATGGCTCTCCACTCCTCTACCACCGATCCTTCCCCACTCTCTCTCACTGCCCATGCACTTCCCTCAACCGTCATCATGACAACTGTCTCACAGTTTAAGCTTGAGAGGTCTGTATCCCCTGCACACTTATCCCTAAAAGAGAATCAACAATGTAAAAAGAGGTTGTGTATTAAAACACTAAAACTTGACCCCTATTGAGTGCAACATATAAGTATTAAAAGGCAGTTTGTGCTATCTTACTGTCTTTTCTGCCTAAGCTAGGCCTATGCATCGCATCCTTCCTCACTTTATTAGTGTGGTGCCTGCAGGGGGATTTCTCAGGCGTTGTCTAAGCTTGGTTCCTCCAGTCGGGTAATCTTTTACAGAAGTGGGTGATCGCTGTCTGTTTCTGCTGAGTGTTCCAGTTCTGACTGGTCTACGGTAGCTTGTCTTCTGCCTCTGCCCTTGGGGTGGTTCCTGAATCCATCAATTGTCCATATTTGAGGTTTGGGCCATTTCTTCCGGAGCCCGGTCTGGTCGTATGGGAGTGTCCCAGTTTGGCTTATCCCTTTAGCCAGGTCGGCGTTTCAATTTCTGTCTTTGTGATCTGGGCCCAGCGCCCGTCGTCAGGTCCGGGCGAGCGGTCACCGCTGGTTCATTTCTGGGTTTCAGAGGGGGTTTTCCTCTATCCAGTTCCATGTCTCCTTTGGCATCTGGAAGAATGATTTGCTCTGAAAGATAACCTTAACTTTCACTGGGAAGAGAAGCATGTACTGGATGTGGAGGTTTCACAGTTTTTCTTTGACGGAGTCATAGGTTCTCCTTTGCTTCTGGATTTTCTGGGAATGGTCTGGAAATATCATTATTTAGGTATTGATGAGCCGAACCTCCCTGATTTGTCTAATCTCCTGGAGTATAAAATTACGGTCCTGGTAGTTTAAGAAGTGAGCTATTAGAGGCTGGTGGTCTGGAGTTGGCGTCCAGTGGGCACGTTCAATTATAAAGCATGACAACAACAAGCCTTTGGAAGGGAGTTTCTGAGCCATTTGTCTAGAAAGACTCCCAAGTCTAATCCCTCAATTCCCTACGGGAAGCCTATGAAATGTAGGTTGTTCCTTCGTACACCATTTTGTGCGTCATCTACCTTGCAAGCGATCTTCTTCAGTGAGGTTGTAAGGTTTGTAACTTCCTTACGTAGGGTGCGGGATACATCCTCAACCTCTAATATGCATTGTTCCACCTGCATAACTGTTTCGGATACATTGTGTAAGTTTTGTCGTAGTAGAGTTACATCTGAGTGGACTTCCGTTAATCCTCCTTCCAGTGGTTCTCTGGAGGACTGTATCGTCTGCAGGAGGGTCACATTGTCCGGCATGGGTAGGTTTTCACATGCCGCCCTTGGGAGAAGGGCCATGACCATTGTGTATCTGTCCATTTTCTCCTGTGTCTAAGGCTTTGGCTCCTTATCTCTGGCATTTGAAGGTAGCTATGTTTGAGCGCCACTTCATGTTGGTTGTGGGGGTAGGCTATGTCCGATTGATAGCGCTGTCTCTGGCTATTGTCTGTTTATCTGATTTGGAGTGGGATTAGGTTCCTGTATAGGATCGGTGTTCTCTTTTGTTGCTGAGGTAGAACCCCGGGGATTCACCTGGGTTGGGTTTCATTGTGGGGCTTCTGGGGTGTGTGCAGTTCACCACTCAGACCTAGTCTGTGTCTGTAGTCCGAGGGTGCGTCACTACCTTTGTGACTCAACTTGGCACCTGTCTGTGCCCCTCAGATAGGGCTGTCTCTTAAGTACTCTTAGTGTACTGGATGCCTTGCTGTGGATCTCTGGTGGGAGTCCCCTTTGCCACACCCATCTGGGGGGTTCGTCACCCAAGTCTCTGGTCCCATCCCATGTTCAGTCCTGCAATCCTTTTTTTGACTCCTGTGATGATCCGCTGGCCCCTTTAATGCCACATATCAGTGTGGCTGCAGAGCGTGGGGTGGTTTCCCTGTAGTCAGGTTCTCGCGGCATTGAGGCTGTCCCGCTAGGTTTTTCCACCTGGTCCTGGGCCCAGCCTCCCTGTGTCTGCCCAGCTGGAGGAACAGCTTGACTCGCTGGCCTCCCAGGTTGTGCCTTGTGCTCAGTTGTGTTCAAGGATGAGAGCTGGCTGCTCACACTTATGGGCCTTCAGGTCTTCTCTGATGCAGCCACTCCCTCACCAGATTCTTCTATGGGGTCTGGGTCAACCCTTCCACTTGGCCGGTTGGGCCCCACCTGGCCCCAGTGTCAAGGCTCTGGCACCATTCAACACAGGGACCCCCCGCAGGTGGCCTCTACTTCTCCCTACTCTCAGGTGGCTGTGTAGTCCCTGTAGTGCTAGAGGCACTCTTGTGGTCTGACACCCTGTGATGACCTTTGACTACCATTATTTTAATTGACTTTGGTGTGCTATTTTACCATTGCCTGAATGTACAACGTCCTGCACATGCCTTGTTTCTCTTAAAAGTTTCTTTCTTGTAATATTGCAGTCTGTCAGCGGGAGCTGTCATGGAGTAGGACTGCCGTGCCAAGAACAGAACGTGGGGGATGTGCATTTGGATGCATGAGAGAGAGAGTGAGGTGTGGAACTTTTTGGTCTCGAAGTAGTGTTATGAGCAGTGGTGCACATATGTGCTCTCTGCTGTACATTGAGAGATGAAGTATGCGGTGCTATAAGCAGTGGTGTACAAATGTGAATTGTGTTGTATATTGATAAGTATTATGGAGTTCTTACTATTGGCTTTGACATAGCCTCATGTTATCCTGAATTCTGACTCAGCCTGGCTTGAGCTTTATCTGCACGCACAGCCACACTTGCAAGTTGTTTGGGTTAATCATGTTCAAGGATTGGAGATTGTGTAATGTACCCTGGAAGGCCTTTGTGAGCTTCGTAAAGCTAAAGTCTTGAACATGCGAGACTGTAGAGGGAACGTGGGAACTCCTTTCTGCCATGGAATGCTTGCTTGGAAGCTGGCCAGGACAGATAAGATTCCTTTGGCGCAGGGGGAAGGTTTCTCGAACCTTCTAGTGTTGTTATGAGATTAAAAAGCTGACGGTTGTTGACTAAGAAACCAGGATTTTGGAATCCGAATGGGGACGGACGCATCTACTTCAGTACAGCAGAACCCTGATTGCTGAGGCTCTTATTCCCAGCTGTTAATCTCCTGGTCAGGAGTGGGCTAAGATGCAGTGTTTTCACCAGCTGAAGTGTTGAGTTTTGATTATTGTCATTGTGATGTGTGGCCAGTGGCTTTGATCATTTGAGGTGTTTGAGTTTTGATTATTGCCATTGTGATGTGTGGCCTGTTGCTTTGATTATTTGAAGTGTTTTGTTTGTGATGTGTAACTGAGTGAGGTGAAAATCCAAAGTAATAATTTGATGTATTTGAAAATTGTTTGTACCTCGGCACTCCAAAGTTTGTTATCATAAAAGCATGTGCTGCCTGGATCATTTCTTCGGGATCAAAGCACAGAAGAACTTACAACAATCATTTTGTATCATGTATTGTTAATAAGCATTGTATTGAGAGGAACTGTATCAAACAAGATATTAAAACACTAAAGGAATGCTACATTTTTGATGTTCTCTTCTTATACATAGGTATTGGTACTGTCCATATGAAAGATTATATAGTCTGGACTCTCTAAAAAAGTCAGGACAGGGAACAAACTCCCATAAAAGCACAAGCTTTTATGATAACAAACATTGGATTGCCGAGGTACAAGTAATTTTCAAATAGTCCTTCACAACTGATCCCGTCGGGATTTTAGTTGAAGCTGACATCTGTGGTAGTGAGATGTCAATGTTACCTTGAGGGTCACCGATGCTATACCAATATAAATTCGTCCGAAAATATTCAGTACGAACCAAGACTCATTATAAAATTAGAAGTGCAACTGTCTAAACCACCGCTACCTGTGTTTCATGATTGTAATAATTTGATGTATCTAGTGTATATATCTCTCTCTGATCTCTTGCAGGACATCCAGCATATTATATTTTCTTGAGTGTTATCTCATGTTATTTGCTGCTTGTTTATTCATGGTATTTTTCATGCATTTAACTCTTGCATTTACTAAGTGTGTTATTATTGCTTGCATATAAACATATATATTTCTAAATATATTTGAATGTTCTACATTTGGCATCTGGGAAAGCCTTTCTGTTAGAGAGCATTGGGTAAAATAAAACCCCAAGCGTTATTCTAAAAAGTAAGTGTTTGCATTTTGTAAAAAAAAAAAAAACTTTTCGAAAGGTGTTGTTTGTTGTGTTTCATGTCTCCTGCTTAGCCGTGTGTGTGTTTTGAGCCACTGTGTGGGAGATTCTGTATTATCTGAAAGGTGAAGCAAGACAGTCCCTCTCGCCTGTGTGGACCCTAGACGGCACCTTTGGTTTTCCCACTGTGGCCGAAAAGTAATTATGGCTGCCCAAGAGAGCAGATGTCCATAGCTGCTCTGCCACCGGTGAATCTCCTTAAACCTCCCTGCTGGCAGGAAGGAGGCACATGTATACATTTTTTGAACCCTCTCAGAACTTGGCTGGGGCTCCTGTCCTGTATGCAGCTGGCTCTTCCTCCTCGCGGGCTCCGACTCAAACTCACAACCATCCAGAAGGGCGTGCATTGGGGCCTTGCTCGGTTCAGCACTTCAGTAGTCATGCTGTGTCTCCTGGAAATGAGACCCTCATCTGCCAGGGATGTGCTGTGGCAATATTCGGGGTGCCCCCGCTCCTACGGCCCATGTTGGGCCGCACAGCCCCTGTTGTCCGTAGAGGTGGCTTCCCATCTCCTTGTCACAGCAAAGGAGCAAGTTCGGGATTGGGAGGGCTCGTCCAGTTGGAGGGAAAGCTCATTTCTGTGGCCCCTCCATCGCTACGAGTGGGGCCATTTGGGCGTAGGATCCCCTGGCGACCCTGGCGACCCTTGACCCTGTTTCCAGTCAGGTCACTCCCCACGCTGCACAGCTCCACCTGTCTGCGCCCGTGCACCCTGGCCATCTGCCGCTGCTATTGACCAGGTTCGAGGCCCGCCTCATCCCGCAGGCTACCACCTGCGCCTGCGCCTGGTATTTGTACTGCTTTCTGCTCAAATTACTTTTTTTCACTGTTATTTTTTCACTATCATGTGTACTGCTTTTTGCTTCAATTATTGCTCTCTGATCGTTTCTGTGTCTTTGCCTCTTGCCTATAGTTCTCTCCTGCTTCTCCCGCCGCTGCATCCCCTGCAGCCAAACCCTGTGGCCACTGCGGCCCCACCCCCCGACCCTCGCCCCTTTCTCGTTGGTTTTTGAACTGCTTTCTGATTAAATTGCCTTTCTTCACTGCCACTTGTACTGTACTTTGTTCCATTTGTTGTTCTGTGATTGTTTCCTTGCCTCTTGCCTCTGTTCCCTCCCGTTTTCCCACTGAGGCGTCCCCTGCGGCCCCACCCCCGCTCACTCATTCGTCCGCTTCCCCCACCCAGCTGCTCTGCCCTCCCACCTCCCCTTCTTATGGCAGCCGCTGTGTGGCCGCGCGCAATGGGAGCGCCTAAGGCGTGCCTGTCTACGCCGTCTGCGCCTGGACCACACCCAGAGCCAGAACCCCTGGTCCCAACGACCGCCACGACACCAGACGCCGCTATGATGCCAGCACTCTCCTCACACTCATCACCGAACGATCACGCACCTGCTGCCTGGCCGCCCTGAAGCGCACCCAAGGACCCTTCTCCTGCCGGAACTGCAGCTTCACCAGCATCTGGCCCACCGACCAGGAAAGAACCCAACCACCTCAGTTGCATTGTTCTCAACACCTGCTTCACCAGCAAACACGCCGTTGAACTCTGGGACCTACTTGACTCAACCTCCCCAGGCGTCACCTTCCTAACGGTACCCCTCCTCGGCACCTGACATCGCCATCGCCATCCCGGAAGGCTACAAGAACACCCGCAAGGACCGCACCAACCGAGTAGGAAGAGGAATCGCCATTGTCCACAGGAACACTTTCAAAGTCTCGACCAACACTGATGACACCCTCAGCACCGCTGAGCAACAGCACTTCCAGATCCACACCGACTCAACACCACCCTCAGAGGAATCCTTGTCTACAGACCCCCCCGGACCCTGAACACAGTTCTGAGACTCCATCGCCGACTTCATCAGCACACATGCCCTTGCCTCCATGGACCTTCAAGCAAACCTGCTGAAAGCTAGAGAGGAACTGGCACCTTGAACAAACACCGGACAGCTACGCCACCCACAAGAACACCAGTCGCAGACACCATCACCTCATCAGAGCCTCCAAAAGGGCCTCCTTCAAAGACCACCTAGACAACAATACACACAACAGCAAAGAGCTCTTCAACATTGTGAAGGAACTCTCCAACCCCAGCTCCAACTCCACAGACTTCCCACCGTCGCTGGCCACCTTCTTCCACCGCAAAATCGCAGACATCCACGACAGCTTCAAAGCCACGATCGCCCCGACAACCACTGAGACCCACACCCCCACGACCACCATCCGCACCAAGCACCTGCTCTCCTGGACCAACATAAATGACGATGACGACACCATCAAGATCATGAACACCATCCACTCCAAATTTTGTTCAGACCCATGCCCGCACCACATCTTCAACAAAGCCAGCACCGCCATCGCACCACCGGAAATACATCAACATTTCCTTTGAGACAGCAACCTTTCAGGAGAGCTGGAAGCACGCCGAGATCAACCCCTTACTCAAAAAACCCAAGGCGGACACCGAGGACCTCAAGAACTTCCGGCCCATTTCCCTGCTCCCGTTCCTGGGGAAGGTCATCGAGAAGACCGTCAACAAACAACTGACCCGCTACCTCGAGAAGAATAGCATCCTGGACCCTTCCAGTCCGGGTTCCGCAGCAACCACAGCACCGAAACTGCCCTCATAGCCACCACTGATGACATCAGGACCCTACTAGACAACGAAGGGACCGCGGCCCTCTTCCTCCTGGACCTGTCAGCCGCCTTCGACACAGCCTGCCACCAGACACTACGCACATGCCTCCACGATGCCGGGATCCAAGAGAAGGCCCTGGACTGGACCACCTCTTTCCTCTCCAGCAGAACGCAGAGCGTTCACCTCCCCCTTCCACACAAAAGCCACGAGTTCATCTGCGGTGTACCTCAGGGCTCATCCCTCAGCCCAACACTGTTTAACATCTACATGGCACCACTGGCCCACGTCACCCGACTGCACAACCTCAACATCATCTCTTATGCCGATGACACCTAGCTAATCCTCTCCCCCACCAAGAACCCCCACACCACCAAAGCCAACCTCCACAAAGGAATGAAGGCCGTCACCGAATGGATGAGGAACAGCCGACAAGACGGAGGTCCTCATCCTTGGGTCTACCCCCTCGGCCTGGGATGACTCCTGGTGGCCGACCACACTAGGAACTGCTACAACAACCACCGACCTAGGGGTCATCCTCGACTTCGCCCTTTCCATGACAAAGCAGGTCAACAATGTCTCTTCCGCCTGCTTCAACCCCCCCTCTGCATGTTCCGCAAGATCTACAAGTGTATCCCCACCGAAACGAGAAGGACGGTCACCCAGGCCCTCGTCAGCAGCAGATTGGACTACGGAAATGCCCTCCATGCTGGAGCCTCGCCCAAACTGCTGAAACAGCTTCAATGCATCCAGAGCACCTCTGCACGTCTGATCCTCGACATCCCTTGCTGCAGCCACATCACACACCACCTGAGAGACCTGCACTGGCTCCCCGTCAACAAGAGGATAACCTTCAAGCTCCTCACCCATGCACACAAGCCTCTCCACAACACCGGACCAGCGTACCTCAACAGACGACTCAGCTTCTACAGCCCCACTCGCCAGCTCCGCTCCCCCGACCTCTCCCTTGCAACAGTCCCCCGCATCCGAAGAGCAACCTCCGGTGGCAGATCATTCTCCCACCTCGCCACCAAGACCTGGAACACCCTCCCCATCCACCTACAGCAGACCCAAGACCTGCTGACCTTCAGAAGACTCCTCAGGACCTGGCTCTTTGAGCAGTAGTAACACTCCCCCCTCCCCCAGCGCCTTGAGACTCTCACGGGTATGTAGTGCGCTTTACAATTGCTATGATTTATTGATTGATTGATTGGTTTACCTCTCTAGTGCGGGTGGGATCTGCCCCGGGAATGCTGCCATGCTGGACTGTGGCCTCTGGTTCAGAGAGCGCCCCCAGCTAATTTTGAGCTACCCTGGCTTATTTCTGCATTTCAGTCTACTCGCTGCCATCAGTGTGGTTCCCCAAACTCGTGCACTAGTTTTGTATGTGGATGACGCTTAGAAGGCTGGATTGCAGACAGGATTATTATCGGCCCATAGGAGCCTCTGGCAGATGTGGCTACTTTGCCATGATGCTGGCCAGGCCCTCCCCAGGAGATATTATTGAGAGAACAACTGAGCAAAACTGCTCTGCAACATAGTCGAAAGTAGGAGAAAAAGCTACTTGGTGCTACCTTCAATAAACACTGTGGCCCAGTATTAAGAGAGGTAGCTCAAAATATCCCCATGCATGTTTCTATTAGTATGCCCACAATTTCAAATTTGAAAAGAATGGTTTAAAATCAAAAATGAGTCATTCACAACTAACAGCACCCAAAACATTAAATGATATGTTATGTTATATCAGATTGTAATGCGCGCTGCTACCCGAAGGTGTCCTGGCACTGTGCACGGTTCCCCTGAGAGCATCCATATCCTGCAAGTGGACCTCTGGCTAAACTGGAAACAACCATGTTTTCAGGCCTTTTCTAAAAGACAGAAATTCCATAGCAGACCTTGGAAATCTCATTTCAGGCCGAAATGGCTCTGGAAACAAAGCTCTTCGCGCCCGAGTTCGCCTTATTAGTCTTTGGGACTGCTGCCCCGTTTGCATCCATTGAGCGAAGTGCTCTTCCTGGAACATACCATCGGATGCGTTTTGTTAGATCTTCTGGGCCAATCCCCCTCAAGGCTTTAAAAACAACACAGATGGCCTTGAATTGGGCCTGTTGTTTAACCGGGAGCCAATGAAGTTGGAGTAGCCCATTTCTAACCGACAAAAACCTCGGGGTGCCTATGAGCAGCCTGCCCGCCGCATTCTGCACCATCTGTAATCTGTTAAGATGTTTCTTGGAGATGGTCAGATACAAGCTGTTACAGTAATCCAGACGAGAGAGAACGAGAACTGATATTACTGTTCTAAAGGTTTCATCCGTGAGGAGGAGTTTTATTTTCTTTAGTGTTCTCAGTATAAAAAAGCTGGTAGATACCAGGCTACTAACCTGATCACCAAAAGAGAGGGTGTTATCCACAATCACACCCAGGTTTTTGACCTTCTGTACCGGTGGTGGGGGGGGGGCGATATCGCTGGGCGACCAAGCTGGGGACCAGAGGTTGGGATTATTCCCAAACATGATCACCTCTGTTTTGCCTGCATTCAATTTCAAGCAATTGGCTGCCTTCCAGCTGGTTATTGCCACTATACAGTCGTGGCAGCTTGGGGCCTTTTCGGCTTCTTTGCCTCTCTGCAAAGATAACATGATTTGAGTGTCATCAGCATATGAGGTTAACAGTAGCCCAAAGAATCTTATGATGGCAGCCAGTGGTCTCACATAAACATTAAAGAGTGTTGGGCTAAGTGAAGAGCCCTGGGGAACCCCACAGGGAAGAGAGAATGGTTTAGATCTTGCTCCCCCAAGCTCTAATGATTATACTCTGTCGGTCAAGAAAGATCCTAATTAGTTCCAGGCTTCACCCAGGACCCCCGCCTTCGATAGACGATCTATCAGAACCTCATGATGGACCGTATGGAAGGCGCCCGACAGATCCAGCATGATCAGAATGGCTGAGCCTCCCTGATCCACCGCCTCACGCACCTACTCCGTAGCTTTAATCAGGGCTGACTCCGTACTGTGACCCGAACGGAACCCGTATTGAGAGTGGTCCAGAATGTTGTTGTTCTCCTAGAACAGGCTTAATTGTGTGTTCATGGCCTTCTCCAAAATTTTAGCCGGTAATGGGAGACGGGAGATAGGTCTGTAGTTGTTGGGATCAGCAAAAGGGGGTGGTGATGGACGGAGCATGGGGTGGCAGAGTGGGCTAAAGAACGGTGATGGATTAAACCCAGATATTTTGACTGGGTGTGAGTGTTTGATTGATTCAGATGCTCCGTCCATCACCACCCCCTTTTGTACCGCTTTTGGCCGCCATAAGTGTGGCAGGGTATGCTCAGACGTGAGTCCCTTGCTCACTTTGCCACTGGATTCAAGCAAGCCGGGCTGAAGACGGCTGAAATGCCAGAAACCGTTCCTCGGAAGCTTGTTTCCGGTCCAGGGAAGACATGGCTTGGCAGTTCGGGCTGGACTGTTCCCATGAGGCACAGGGTCAGACTGATTTGCATATAGACATGTCTGAACTGGGGTGGCAGAGTGGGCTAAAGAACGGTGATGAATTAAACCCAGATATTTTGACTGGGTGTGAGTGTTTGATTGATTCAGATGCTCCGTCCATCACCACCCCCTTATGTACCGTTGTTGGGATCAACAACATCCCCCTGATCTAGCAGTTTTGATGGACCTTTTCTTCTGTATGTCAAAAAACTTCCCCAAAAATGCATACTAATATTTGCTACCATGTATAACACCATAACCCTAGAGAATAGTGAAATCTGAAGGATTGATGGAACATTTAAATCAACACCCCACCCATTTTCCTTGGTTTACACTATTCACGCCATTGTTCTTAACACATCAATACCCCATACAAATGTTGTTCAACATATACAAAATATTTACCTGTTATACAAACTATAGCAGTAAATAAAAGTCCTAGGAAAATAATAAATGACTTTGATTTGGGTATGTTAAAGACAATTATACAAATGTCCCCAATTACCTAAATGTTAAGTTTTTTTTCTCCTTTATTCTCAGGCATATTGGAAAAACGATTAAAAAAAGATCCTTAGCTGAAGAATATATGGCAAGTAGCAAACTACAATTTGAAGTATGAAAACTAACTAATTTGTACCTCTTGCATGTGTACATGCACTATACACTTCTATTATAACATTAGAATATTTTACACAAAATGAAGAAAAATTGCACCACTTCTAAATTACTTTAAAGAAACCTAGATTGGTCATCTAAACAGGTTGGATTGCGGTAGGAAAGCATGTGGTAGAACTGTTACTGAACCTATTTAGAGTGAGGTTCATAAACTAATAATGGCATCAAAGGGTGATATAACCAATTTATTAGTTCAGTTTGGCAAAATTCACCATTGCCTATACCATTTCTTAGAACCTTTGGAAAAAAAACCTTTGTTTTCAGGAAAGGAGCAAAGCCCTTTTACAGGCTGTCTGCATGCTCAAGTTTCTAAAACAATAATGACATGTCAGAAGCACTTTTGGCAACACACCAGCAGTTTTCAATATGGGAGCAGCAGATTACCTAGAAAACATTAATGGTTTCTTACTTTACTAATTTAACTATGAAAGAAAAAGTAAAGAAATGTCAGAAATACTATTGGTAATAATCCAACAGTCCCCAACATTACCTGGAAAACACTACTGGCCTAATTATGATGTCGATCATTTCGTGACTGGGACCGACTGACCTCCATCCGGCGGGCCCGACTGACCAACACCATCATAATGGGTCAGTTGGAAAGGAATCCAAACTGCAGATTACGATGCCTTAGGAACGCCTTCGACCGATGGTCGTAGCGGTTTCCTAACATCGTATCAGCCCGTACATGTTTCTTACATTGCTAATCTAACTATAATGGAAAAAATATTATTCTCCTGTGTTTTTTATTTCAACAATTCACAATTGGCATTTTTGAAAAATTAAAAGCATTTTGTTTCTATATCCTTCATTTTGATGGCCTCTGTCTTCATTTCTTTAAATCTAGTTGAAGACTTATTCTTCCACTCACCAAGGCTCACTGTAATCCAATAATCCAAAATTTTTACCAAACCAAGTGCCGAAAAATATTGAAGTTTCTTTAGTTTGAAAAAAAAAGACTTCAAACATGGAATGAGTATCCATTCCCTCTTTATCATCTATGCTGCTCCAGTGTTCAGGTGAAACATTAAAAAACCCAGCTAACAGATTGTTTTTTTAATGCAAACTTTTCAATCGATTATGCAACCTTCATTCACTCCACTCTTGTACTTCTTTTCCATCTTTGTAATTCAACGTTTTTTTAAACTAAAAAAAAACACAACAAAAAAGTTTTTTTGTGTTTTTACTTTTTGAAAAAATGACACTCATCCTAATGCATGAATATACTAACAAATTTAATGGGATTCACAGGTTATTAAACCACACAGTATTGCATTACTTAACATAAAGCTGCCTCCCTTACTCGCTACTTACAATACAATATCTAACTTTATGTTATTATAAGTATAATAAATTGTTCTCAACTGACACAAGGCCCTCTGTGCTGCCACCCTTGGTTGCGTTCCTCTACCAACTGTAAAGACAGAAACAAAGCACAGAATGTTAGGCTGCAAAATAAAAAAAAAGAACGCTTAGGGGCCCATTATGATGTCGGGCGGATTGCCTCCGGAGGCAATCCGCCCGACACCAATGCCTGGACCCCGCCATAATAGGATGGCGGGGGGACAGCGGCGGACGGAAAGACCGTCCGCCGCTTTACCGCCGCGGTCGCGGTGATGGAATAATATGGTGACGGTGTCCAATGGAAACCGCCAGCCATATTACGATGGCTGAAATCAGGGGCCTTTCCGCGGCGGCAATGCCGCCACGGAAAGGCAGGCGGTGATTGATGCGGGGGCCCCCTGTGGGCCCCCAGAGTGACGGCCAAAGGGGGGTGGCACATGGGGGGGTACCTGTGGTACCCCCCTGCATTTGCATAGTCGCAGCAGCAGGCACCGTGCGGTGCCTGCCGCTTCGATTATGCAAATGCATGCATTTGTTTTTTACGTTGTGGCAGGCGGTGCAGTGAGCACCGCCCGCCACAATGTTAACTTGAGGAATGCGCCCTCCACTGTGGCGGGCGCATCCTAATGCCAATGTCGGGACCCCCGCCCTTTAGGCGGGCGGTCCCGATCTCCGTTAGGGTGGCGGGTGGACAAAGTCTGCCCGCCATCCTAATGGACCCCTAAGTGTCAGGGAGATGAAAGGGAAAACCGGGGAAAATATGCATACAATTAATATTAATATGTTAGTAAATAAGTATTTGTAGCAAGTGCAAAACTAAATATATAGTTTTTTAAAGAAGGTTTATTATACTGTTTTAATCAAATGCATAATTAGTAAAACTTTTGTTTACGTTATAATGCATTGTATTTTTCCATTATTTTACAACTATTTAAAACATAACAATGTTTTGTGTTCATATTAAACATTTTCAGAAATGATGTTGTGTTAAAACATTTAAAGTTAGTTATGTTTTGCTAAAAAGTGAAAACTGATTTATATTTAAGTAAATAATAATATTTTTATTTCTTGATATCAATATATAAGCAATAAAATAAGTGTATGTGTGTTAATACACTTCATCACCCTTTATGCCTATAACACTTACTTATTACTCCTTGTAAAAATTACAGAAAAATGTAAGCAAATTATTTTTCAAATTAAAATAAATAAATAACTTTAAAGATTAATACACTTGTATTAAAAATTAAGAAAAGTCTATTAATATACTTTTACTCCCTATACCCTTATTTTCTTTACATCCCGCTCCTTAAAATATATTGTGATAGTTTAGGCTTATTATGTGTCATAAACTAATGTTTTTAAACATAAATGAACATAGTACTACACAAGTATGAAAACATTTTACCTGTATATTAATACACTTTTGCCACCAATATCCCTATTTCTGTTACAACCCACTCTTTTTTGTGAAAATGTAGGCTTATTATTTATTATACATTTTAAAAATCAATATGTGACATGATTATCACATATGGGCTGTGCGGGATACAAGAGGGTGAACAATTTTCCCAGTTCATGTCAGACATTATAGATGGTTACTAGCCTCTGTACTAACATTCACAGAGAACTCGAGTTCAGGGTACAGCCTTCAAGATAATGTCATGATGCTCTTTGGACCTATGACCAGAGCACTAATAGTTTAAGATTCCACTGTTATAGGTGGAGCGGCCCTGAGTAATCTTGCACCACACCTCATTTGAACTAATCCATATTGATTCTTCATGATCATGAGTCATAGGGTACTTGAAAGGGGATGTGCCACGAAGTGAATGAGATGATCCATGTACTGCAAATATCTAATAATCAAATGTGGACCCAAGTTTTAAGGTTGTGAGGGACAATGTTTTCATGCAACATTCATTTAACAGAAATAGATTTTCAATTACTGATTTACAGAAATGAATGACTAAATTATTTTATCCAAACTTTTATGGTTGCCAAAACATACAATATATTATTCGATTGTTTTATTATTAATATGTTCCATACTTCATTGACAATAATTTGAGCACAGAGGCAAAACACATACGATGATTGATTTACAGATTCATTATGTTTTATAACCTATCAAGAAGACTAGCTAATTATTTTTTACATGTTACTCACCTTTCTTATTTGCTGACAGCCCTCTTGATTCAGTGGCTGCAAACTTTGGATTTGTGTCATGGTGTAACAAAGATGAGGATTTCAACTGGATGAGGAAGTTAGCTTTCACCATCTCTTATGATAAATACAACATATCTTCAGAATATATCACTAAAATCTAAAAGCACAAGTAATGTATGCATAACAAAAGACACCATGAAAAGAAAAAAGATATGCTGAATAACAAATCATTGTTTTGCAACAAAAAAGGTAATTTTACTGCAATGTCGCATTTATTGGATTATTGTAATTCATTTAATCTGCCCTCTATTAATTTGTATTACTTTAGGCATCTGTTAATTAAAGTAGGATTATAACATTATCTGGGCTGGGCGAAATTTGATATAATAGACTATACCTGAGACTGTGCATTTGAAGCAGCTGAAAGCTTCAAGCCTGATTACGAGTGCGTGGGTTAATTCTGACCAATGCGTAAACCCATGTTTATGCGTGGTTTGGAATAATCAGTTTGAAAATATTTATTGCATCTGATAGTTTTCAGGAGCATTAACTAACTTATCTTTCGTTAAATTTCAGCAGGCTAAGCCTGTGGAAATTTAACGGTGGAAAAGCAGACAATATTTACGTGTCATGCGGATTCTGGTGTATTAAACACGAAAATTCACATGTTGTTTCCCACAAACGCACACCCAGTAAATAGCATGCGCCGTGGTATTGTCAGATACATTAAATAACACTTAAACTTGTAATAAGGTCCTAAATGGATATGAGACAGAATATAAATAGTACTGCAGAACATCTCAATACAGTTAGCTTAAGGTATAGTTAAAAAGATGGGATTGCTTATGTTTCCATTTGGCTAATTATTTTTGAGCTTCCTGAGATATAAATGTAAATTATTCTATGAACTAAGAGCGTGATCGGTGTTGCTGTTGATTAAAATTGGCAGCCAATGGATGCTATTGTTTCTGTGGGTAATTGTAACCAAACACGTCTCTTTTGTTAGCCATTTCACAGATATAATCCAAGCAGCAAGGGCATCTGTTAAGATACATCATGTTCCTAGTTTTTGAATTTGTTGTTACTTGATTATGTTAAAGATCCTCTTTGTTAATGTTAATGTTAATGTTAACTGGTATTTATAAAGCACCTAATGACAGGCAGGTCTTTTAAAGCTTAGAGGAGAGTGGGCAAAAACTACTAGACGGTGTCAAGAACAATGCGTGAAACGGGAACTAGACCGTATTCAGGGCCTCTCTGAACAGGAGAGTTTTGAGCTTCTTCCTGAACAAGAAGAGAGTGGATTCTTTTCAGAGATGTTCAGGTAACTGGTTCCATAGCTGTGGGACCAGAACGGAGAAAGCTCTGCCCCCTTTTGATGTGGTATTGTAACGTGGGAGGGACAGACGGCAGGCCTCGGAGGACTGCAATGTACGGCTTGGGACATAGGTCTTGAGACGTTCTTTAATGTAGGTTGGAGCTTGGCCATAGATGGCTTTGTGGGCAATGCAGAAGCCCTTGAATTTTGCTCTTTGCCTAATGGGGAGCCAGGGCAACTTGCACAGCAGCGGGGTGGCGTGAGACCTTCTTGGAAACCTGAAAATTAGCCTGGCTGCGTAATTCAGCACCACCTGCGGTCTGTTAGTAAGTTTCTGCAGAAGGCCAATATATAAGGCATTACCATAGTCCAGCCTCGAGATAATCGTGGCTGACAATATTATCTGAAGTGAGGTAGTAGAGAGAAGGGGGGCGTTTTACATTAAAAAAGTGTCACCTTCAATTGTTGATCTGCATACATGGTATGAGCCATGGTTGTAGAGTCCCTCTACTGCTGGCAGTGTGTAAAATTTAATTAGAGTAATGATTGTTTCTTTCTTGACTAATGTATTGTATTATTCTGCTGTGCTATGGCATTAGTGTAGTATGCCATTTGGCGTTTCAGCGCGCGCAATGAAATTCGTTTTATTGATTTATTTATTTACATTACTCCGGTCGGCTGTGAGCTGGAGTTTAATACCCCAACCCTGCCCCGCCCCACATCCCCGCAGCAGTCCCTCCAGGAGCCGCTACTGGAAATTTGTTTTCTTCCCTTTGAGCCTATATCCGAACTGTTCTATATCATGCATAATGGCCACTGAGATGCAGTTATTATGTTAACAGAGGCAATACTCAGTGGTCTGATGGATGAGGAAGTGGGAGAGAGACTAGGGCATATGTTATAAAATTGTTATTATGTTGGTAGCTCTGATGGTCCCTTTATTGTGTTGGTAGTTTTTACTTTTATGTTTTCAATCCACTTTCTTAAGCTGGTTGTGGCAAGGTATTGTCCATTCTCAGATCTTATTTAGCAGGAAGAGATAACAGATGTAGGCAAAGAGGGAAGGAGAAACAGAGAGCTGCCCAAGTAGTTTTTCTTTCAGACCTCCATTATATGATTGCTATTGTCACCAAGGTGTTGGGTACCACCTTTTCCCTTACTACTTACGTTGGCATAAAACCGAATGTAGAAGTTTATAACTGGAAATGTCTGCCAATTGTAACATATGGTATGGGGTTTTGGGGCTGTAGCGGTGTTGGGTGATCCAGGTGGAAGAGATTAGATTTTGCCACAGTCTGATGGGGGTTCCCACTTCAATGCCGCATTTCCCTCTGTACCAGGAATTAGGTATGGAGTATATGCAATACACCATCAATGCAGCCCCTTTAGTGCTATGGTATTCAATATGGGCGAATAAGGAAGCTGAGCTTAATCAGGCTGTCATTACAGACTGCCTCTCTTGTAGCTATGGTCTAGCCATTCCATGGTTCAAATATATCAGAGACATCTTTTCAGCCCAAGGCTGCACACATTTGTTTGTGAACCCTGAGAATAATATAAAAAAAGATAAATACTGGGCACAGGACAGTTTTATTAAGCACAGGCAGGCTTCTAGGGAGGCCATGGAGGTGGCAAAACCAGTGATGAGAGACTCTTGCATAATCCAGAAGTCTCCCAGGAAGCTTCCTATTTGCTTTATGTGACGAATGTGCATGAGCGAACATCATTGACCTGAATTTGATTGGGCTCGATTCGCTGGTTGCTATGCTTTCCACTAGGGCAATAATTTACTGCAGACATAGGTATTTGTCCATTCGATGCGCAATCTAGTCAGTCCTTGTTGCACTGTGTTTTTTTCAGTAATTATTACCTACCTTTTAAAAGGAGATTTTATTGTCACTGCTAGATACACGTTTTCTAAGTGTAAAGTTGTTTTGGGGTTTCTCCAGTAACTTAATGATCATGACACCAGCCATTCTGTTGCTTGTTTCTTGGAGTGTATTTTAGCCCAGAGGAGGAGAATGCTGTTTTAATTGATGTTTGGTCGAGCACAACTGCACCTTACACTTCTGGTCTAATATTATTTTGTTGTAAAATGATTAATGCACCATTGATTCTTTTGAGATGAAGCTTCCTAAATGTACCACTTTGCGGGTTGTTCTTGCATGGTTTTAATGTTTTTTTTTAATGTTTTTAGTGTTGCATATTTTATCATGTTTTTATTGCATGCTCTTGTTATATATATGCTTAGCTCTTTTTGTGGAAGATCAAATAAAGATTATTGACTAATTGCTATTATCAGAAGTAAAGTAAAGAGATTTTCCAAGATGCACTATCATCATCCTTTTGTCGTTATAGAACGTCAGCTTTCAGAGAATGCAAATATATGGCTCCTGTAGGGTGGACTATGCTAGATTCCTTTGGTGACCAGCAGTTTATAGTAATTCTGTTCGAACATTGCAGGCATATCTGGTAAGTATTGAGTAGTTAGTTAAGTGAGTCAGTATAGCCTGTATCTGTGCATTATAGACACCAATTGGGCCCACATGTCCTTCCATACATTAAATGTCTGACGATTACGGAGTCTCATATGTGGAGATCTCTGCCCTTATAAGTACAGGGAGTGCTTAGTCATAAACTCAGCACAGAGTTTGTGCATACCAAAAGTAGTAAACTTCCACAAAAGTGTAGGTTTGCCTTTGAGACGCAGGCCAACATTTGGGGTGAGTGGTGCTATAAACACATATATGTGAGAGGGGGATAAGGAGAGATTAGGGAATCATTGGAGGGTGGTAGTGAGAGAATCCATGAAGTAGGAGATCATTGGGGGTGCGCCAACAAGATTATCACACTGTATGCCACCAAAGCTGACTATTTTGGCTTGGAAAACAGACCAACAAATGAAGGATTACCATGAGTAGTGCAGCATGAATTGTACAAGCTTCATTCAGATGAGTGAGGACTAGAGCTTTACTGCTGAACAGAAGGCCAGAGTTGGAATGGAGGGTTGCAATTTCCTCAAAATGTATAACTGAAATGATGGAGTTTTTGTCCTTTTGGTGGTGTGCTCAGACATATTGAGGGGTATGTTAGTGGTAAATGGAAGAGATTTGGTGACTGGAACTAGGATTGGAGAGATTACACCTTGAGATAAAGTTTCAAGTCAATTATGGTCAGAGAAGGGGTTTCATTAGACTAGAGGAGTAGAAGTTCAGTCTTAGCTGGATTCAGTTTTCTGGATATTGTGCTCATCCAATTAGTTTCTTAAAAGACGCATTCAGAAAGGATATGCTAGTTGGGTCAGCTTCATTTATTCCTGCAGGAAGATGTGATTTGTCTATCTTCTCTAGTTTCTTCAGCCATTTCTCTGCTTTCCTTCATCTTCTCTTTGTTTCCTTATCTCACTCTTGAATAAAGTTTACTTTTAAAGAAATGTGTTCCCCGCCGGCCAGTGGTTGTAGGTGGGCGTATTGTTTTTAATTACAACATACTTAAGAAAAAGATTTAAACCATAAAAACCAACTATGGGGAAACATTTAAGTGCTTCCAACTTGATTGGGAACTTGAATGTCACTTCAACATTAGTCCTTGGAGCAAAAACACGCGTGGCACAAGTGAAGTCAGTATTGGCTAGAGCTGATCACAGCTGTCCATCTCGCTATGAGTCAGGGCTGGCAATCAATAAGTCCCCTGAGTCTTGAAGACAACTTATCTGCAACTCTTAAAGAAGGAGAGGCGGGACTGGTATGTGCCCCTCAGTAGAAGGCGAGGTCCCTGGAGGGGACTCCATAACAGGGGCGGAAATACAAAAACAGAATACAGAGGGCAGCAAATCAATTTAACTTAAGGAGAATGAGAAGGAGAATGATGACATACAACAGGCTGACAAAACGGATGCTACCGCTACTGTGAATCAAATCAAAACAAAAGAGTGTCCACTGTTCACGATAGGGAAAGCAGTGCCATCTGGACTCCTTGGAAAACTTCAGCCCTCTGATATGGGTCTGCAAGGAGTCTAACAGGTCCTTGCTTGAGGCTCAGCCACAGGGCCACCACAGTGATAGGACATGGACCCCTTGCAATCGCACCAATCTCAGTCTCAATCTCAGTCTTCAAGTCCAGCCTCTCACTCAGAGTCAATATTGGAAGAACATCCCCAGACTTCAGTACCATGTAGGTCCCAGGAGACGCAACAGCAGATATGCAGGATGACACAAGGGTCACTGAGCAGCTAAAAGCCTCACAAGCAATTAAAATTGCTACTCTGCACCAGAGGTTATCTAAAATTGAAGAAGTGATGGCAAATTTTCCAGTAAAAATATAGGAAGCCAAATCTAGAATTTTGAAACTAGAGGATCAGGCCAACTTAATGCATGCACCAGTCAGCCAATTCAGGAAGCAAAAATCGTCATTGGAATATAAAAATTGAATAGCTGGAAAATTACTTGTGCCAACCTAATTTATGCCTGGTTTGAGTTCCGGAAGGCTGTGAGGGTCCTCAAGTCCTTCAATGGGTAGATTCGTTCATCAAGACGCATGTTTTGTCAGAACATTCAGGAGATTTGACAATCATATGAGCACATCGGGTCCTGCTCAACCATTCCCAAAACCAAAACTGCCAGGCACAGTAGTGGTGAACTTCCCCGATCATCGCATTAAAGAATGCATACTATCCAAAGCTATTGAGAAAAAAGTTTTCAGCATCTGAAATACCTCACTGTCATATATTTTCAGAAATATTGACCTCTGCAGTCTGCCGCGAAAAAGTTTGCTTTGTTTAAATCACGGGCACTCAAAAAACAATTGCACAACAATCAAAGTTAGGAGCCTTGGTCAAAGGGCAGTTTCAAATGTTTACTGATCTTGTTGAGGCTCAGGAGTTCCTGCAAAAGAGTTTTAATCAAGTGTAAAATGTGAATCTTATTGAGATTAGATAATATTAATGTGGCATTGAAGATGGGTGGTGTTGAAGATGGAGGACGGTGGGTGGTGTATTCACAGAGGTTCAATAACATGGCACCCAGGGAGGGAGACTGCTGCAACGAGAGGGATGTTGTGGACATTCCTCGCAGGGGTTAGGGGTTGGTGGGGGGGGGGTACAGGGTGGCTTCAGCTTGGGAGGATCCATGGGTGGTGGGATGCACCATTAGCGAAAAACAGAAGAATCATAGCAGATTATAAATTATCAGTATTTTTCTATAAAGGGAGGGGACAACTGAGAGTGTATTACAGACGTAATGGGTCTTAAAGATAGATTTATTTCTTGCAAAGTCAGGGGCATGTCTAACAAGCAGAAGTACAGGGGCTTAACCAGATGGTTAACCTTGTTTTGCCCACAAGTTCTATTTCTTCAGGAGACCCACCTTAAAAGCAATTTCCCAAAACGTGTTATTCCAAAACAGCTTCAGCTGGGTTGTAGGTAAGGGTTAGAAGTGTACCTTGGTAAAGGAGTGGAATGGCTGGTCTCTCAAATTATATGGGGCTCTTAAGGTAGATGGATCTGGCTGAAAGTTTATGCGAATGGTAATCCCTTGAATTTGGTGAATTATTATGACCCGATTATTGATGAACCTGATGCAGTGAACCAGATCCACAATATGGCTATGGGAGCAGTGGATCAAATAATTTTAGGGAAGATTAAAATTTTATCCAGGATATAGTCTGGGGTACAGCCAACAAAACTATAAACAATTAAACCCGGAAACTAAGAAAGTGGTAGATGCAGGACTACAAATTGATCAACCCACAGCATAGGGATCACTTGAGCATCTCACAAAACAATTGCTTCTCTTCCAGCAGTGAAGGATTGCTGATTTTGCTGCCAGCAACAGGGGATAGGTGGTTGGCTACCTATTTATTTTACCTGTCAAAGGGTTGCACAGTTTTGGGAAAAAGTTTTTCCTGCCCTTAGTCTTGGTGTCCAGGCTAGGATTGATCCAGAGGCTAGTGTGGCACTCTTTGGGGTTTTAAGTAGGAGGCAAAGCATCTTTATAGGAAAGTGGGGTCAGGCGTTTATTGCAATAGTTCCCCTGATCGCTCAGTCATTGTTCCTTCAGAGCTGGAAGTAATCTAGAGTAATAAACATACCAGAGTAGCATAACAAAATGATCCGGGTGACAAAAAACTGAAGAGGTATATGCAAAAAGTATAGGGTGCATAAAAAGATTTAACACCTCATGGTAGTTTAAGGTGGTAATAAAAAATTAGGCTCCTGAAACAGTAGTAGGGTAGTTAATAAAGGCACAATTGCACTTTTTGAGATGGTTATTGTGATATATGTACGGTATAAAATCTTTTCACTTATCCTGCTGCCAGCTTTTGCATTCAGGTTGAAGGCATGATCGCACTTTGCCTGTGGGCTGCTGGTATTTTGGAACCCCACAAAATGTTTTGCACTTTAACAGATGGCTGCTAATATATTTGTATTCTAGGCACAATTGCACTTTCTGTGTTGGCTGCTGCTATATAAGTCTCCTACAAAACATTTTGCAGTTTTTTGTCTGCTTTTTTAGGTCTCGCTGGCGTTGCCGCCAACGAGACTTATAGCTGCTGTGTTTGCCTCCAAGGGAGACAGACCTGGAGACAGACCTTTGCACGAGCCTATTCTAGTATGGGCACGAGCCGATTCAGGTCTGTGAACGCGCTTCACAGTGGATCGGCTTGTGCGCGTTAATTAATGCGGAGCACGTCAGGCGCCCAAGTAACAATTATCACAGCATGAGACCCCACTTATCACAGCATGTCAACAGGCGACCCAGGCTGCTGGAGCACTCAACTATAATTAATGCGCAGTTGAGTGCTCCAGCAGGTGGGGCGCCTCTCGGCATGCTGTGATAATTATTACTTTGGGGCCTCATGCTGTGATAATTCTCACTTTCTGTGTTGTGATCGGGAGCAGGCGTATTACTGGTGCCACCGCCACGCCTTCATTAGTCCTAAAAGCTGCATAATTAGGGCGGCATGTTTAGACATTTTTACGTATTTAAAACGTGCAGCACTGAACATTTTCAAAGAAGGCGAATCAGCGACATTCATTGGAGACACAACCTATTTGAAGACGCTTGTTTTACTGGGGTAAGTTATGTGAACTGTTTAGTTTCTTTACTTTATTATAGTATAACTGGCAGGGTTGGCTAAATTATGCGAGAAAAGGAAAAATATGCAGGAGATGATGGTATGAGGCAAGTGTGGCAAATGTAGAGATATGCGTACACCATATAAAAGCAAGTTTCAAAATGTCCGGTGTTGGGCGGATGGGTTCACTGTGCTGTTGCGTCGCCTGTTGGTGTGGTTATGAGTGCATGTGACTAGCTGGCGACATGTCCTTGTACTGTTACTTGCCTGAGTGTAAGATGGTTATTTAACTGCAGCTGGAGTCGGACTCTAGACACAAATTTGGTGGAAAACAATAACAGGTGCTTCGTAGGCTTCTAATATGCTTGCAGTACTATTTCCTCCCTCTTTATCACAACACTCTCGCCCAGAGTCACAATGTAGTACAGGGCGTGTATATATATCCACACCGGTAGTAATTTTAAAGGAATAAACAACTTAACCTGCACCAAAAGTGAAAAATTGCTTGAATGTAAGGACTGTGGCGAAGGCAGACCATGAGCTGTGTGAAGGCAGCACTGCAGCTCTGCTCTGCTTTCTTAACTTTGTTAAGACTTACCGGTTCGGTTCCGGTTCGTTCGTGGCGGGCCCGGCGGCCGGGATATGCACTGCCTTGATTAGTCTAACTGACTAGGCCTGGCCTGCCAGCCTGCCAGCCTCACCTGGTGCTGCTGCCAGTCCTCGCATCTTCGTCGGAGGGTCGGGTGAAATCGCGCTGGCTCGCACAGGCACTCAGACCTTGAATGGCCGATAGCCTAACGGCGTTAGGGAGTCGGCGGTGGGGCGTGGATGTGTGGCAATGCGCAATCTGAAAAAATCTGTGCACGCTGCCTGCCACCGCACAGCCCCAGCCGCCACAAAAACAAAATACAGCCCAAAATCAGTGCACCGCCCACTGGGCCGGACACACTGTAACTAAAGTTAAACTCAGAGCCGCGGCCTCCAGGCAATCAACAAGATTCTCTTTTTGGCTCAGCCAGGGCAGGCCAGGCTCACCACAGCTTCGTTAGGAGTGAGACTGGGCCATTCTGGAGATGGACGCGCAGACAGTACTGTGGACGAGAAGTGGTTGCACAATATTCTTTGCTACTGCCAAGTCCAGTAGTGAGGTAATAAACTATATCAAAAATAAAAAACAATGACGTGCAGCAATCCGTGTACACCCAGCCCCGATAATTAAGTGCCGGTGCTAAGAATCCGGAAAGCACCGGCACAAATTAAGCACTGGGTTGTGCATGTGACAAGTTGACTGGTTGCCCTTGCACGGTTGATGTAGTGCTAATATTAAGACTACACCTGCAGTCCTGGCCTGGCTGAGGATTTCTGGGGTGCAGGAGTAGAGTGCGCTGTATGTGTGGTTAGGATATGGTACAGGACAGGGGTGTGCATGGACTGGTGTGGAATCATGCGTCACCTGACCTATTTCATTTCCAGGGTGCTTTCCAGGGTGCGAAGCCATAAAAGAGGTGGGTTCGAGCTGTGCTGGTGCTGGGGCAGGCCCCTAAGTTCCCACAGACCCGCCAAAGATATCATGGACTCTATATATATGTGCGGAGCATGGAAGCACGTAGAACTAAAGCATCTTCTAGGCACATCCTGTCCCTGCGTCGGTGTGCGCACTGACCTGCCAACAATACTATCTGAAAGATATTTGCATTCTCACACTATTTCCATAGTCAATAGTTACTAAAGACATATTCCAAGATGGCCACCTTGTCGCCGTAGACAGAGGTGTCCTTTATGCTGGAACCTGTTGACAGAGGTAGTACGTCACAGTCGCGCACTGCCCGGAATGGTTTATTTCGATCTATGGTTAGCGCGTGTATTCTAACTGCGGTGACAGCGAAAATGTCTGAAGTTCGTGAAGAGGCACTGCTGGAAGTGCTACAGGCTTGGGGGTTGCAGGGACTAACCCAAGGTGAGCAACTGTTACTTTCCTTAACATATGTGAAGGGGTGAAGGGTTGTTCGTACTGGTTGTCTTTAAGAAAAGATGCTCACTGTTTTTGCATCCTTTGAAGGGACTTATGTTTCTGGCATCCTCTCTTGTGGCACACAGAGTCAGCCAACATCTAGTGGGGTCACTGTAGCCCATGTTGTCTGCCAGTCTCTCGTGGCATAAAGTGGTTGTCCGGGTTTAAATGGCACAGTGATCTTCCTACTTGTGGTTGCATGGGCGTAGGGCGTTTGAGAGGATATGGATGGAGGCTATCCGCTTCTGGTGGAAGACAGAACGTTTGACAAAGTCGGGGCCCTGGTCTTCTAGGCACTGCTATAGCACAGTAGGTCTGCAACCTCTTGTCGCACATGGGGATACAGCAGCTTTTCATGGGATTCGGTTGTGTTCCGGTTTCTTATGATACACAGCTGTCTAGTTCTCTCTCCGTGGAGAGCAGGGGTCGATCGGTGTCATCATACTGCCGGTGTGTTGCGGGGGAATGGATGTGGTTGGGAGTGTGTCCATTATGGCTAAGCTTATACAGAGTTCTGTTAGCGTTCCGGCTCTCTCTTCCGTGCCAAGTTAGGAGGATCTCTAAACATAACAGACATGCCGGCTCGCCATATTCTAAATAATGCTGCAAGCCTCTCATGCATCTGGGAGGCTATACATTCTAAAATGACTGCAGATCAGAGCTGGTGATCACCGGTCATTATTTGTGTGAGATAAACTCTTCAACAGGCACTCTTGTGAAACATGCCAATCTTGTGTGACATACGGAGGCATCACAGCAAATTGGCATGTTTGTCATTGTGACATTACTGCCAAGCAGGAGGCAGACGTGGCTCAAACAGGGATGCTTTGGGGCAGTCCAGTGTTCCTTGTGCTTCACCTATGGGAATCATCATACACAAATATATGGCAAGTTTTATTGCCACTGCCAACACTGTATGCAATAGCTGTGCTGGGACATATTTTTTATAGCAGTGTAACCTGCTCAATGGTGCTGCCTGTAAGCTGGATAAGAAGGTAATTTATCTGCGCTAACTCATGGTTCAGTGATTGACTCAATCAATTGTTATTTCTAAAATTCTAACAGTCCAGAGCACACCAATCAAATCTGCTCTAATTTAATCAATAATCTTAGTACAAGTGATAGACAACCACTATCAGACATAGTTATCTTGAATTCATGGGGTACATCAGGATTATTCTAGTTACTCCTTCCTGATTCTCTCCTGTTGTTTTATTTAGGAGCTCATCTCTCATCCATTGGTAAGCCCTGTCTGCAGTCTCCTGTAAGGATATCTGTCTAAAACGTTTCAGTGCCTTATCTTTTGCCACTTCATAACTTTCACATGTGGTGCTATTTATTTTTAGACGGAGTAGCCCTCCATAGAGAATACTGTTAACCAGACAGCGTTGATGTTGGCTGGTATAGTGTAACACAGTATTCCCCGCAGTGGGTTTATGGTATAATTTAGTCATAATTTGTTTGCCATTCACATATACCAATAAATCTAGAAATGCAACCTCAGAGGAACTAATGTGGCTTGAAAAATGTAGGTTATGATCATTAGTGTTTAAGCTGATAATGTACTCTTCAATTTCTTCACGAGAACCTTTCCAACTGATAAAAATATTGTCAATATAACTGGCCCAAATAGCCACTTTCTGTGCCCAAATTTTGTTGTGATGTGCCCATGCCATGTGCTTCTCCCACTAGCCCAAGAACAGATCTGCATAGCTGGGGGCGAAGCACGTGCCCATCGCTGTCCCCTGCTTCTGAATGTATAGCTGATCTCCAAAAGCAAAGATGTTATTGTATAGACAGAATTAAATGAATTGTAATATCATCTGGTTATGTTCTGCAGATTTAAAGGGTCTGGTTTTTATGAAAGTCTTTACTGCTTCCAGACCCTGAGCATGATTAATGCAGGTGTATAGACTGGTAATATTGAGAGTCACTAAAAGAAACGCATCCTCCCACATGATGGTAGCGATCAGTTTGATTAAATCATTGCTATCTTTGACATATGATACCAGATCGTATACAATAGGGCAAAGTGTGGTATTAACCAAAATCCAAGTGTTCTCCAAAAGACTTCCTCTGAAGGACACTATCAGTCGCCCAGTTCGTTTCCTATTGTTTTTATGGATCTTTGGGATATGATAAAAGGTGGAGGTTATTGGACAATCTACTCTCAAAAACTAAAATTCACCTTGGTCCAATATACCCCTTTCCCTACAAAAGATAATCATTTGATGGAAACTAGGATACTCTTGTTATAATCCTTCCCAGAACTCTTAGCATAACACATGGTATCACTTAATTGTCTCAAAGCTTCCTCTTAATAGGACACTTTATCTTGTAGGACTATATTTCCGTCCTTGTCCTACGGTTTGATCACTATTGTTGGATCGTCCTTCAATGCTTTGATCCCTTCCCGTTCTTTTTTAGAAATGTTCTGTAATTTCTTCTCGTTGTCTTTGGGTCTATTTCTCAGTCTGTCTAGAACTTTAATATTGACCTAGTGAAAACTGTTGATCATGTCAAACGCTGTCCTTGGGATGAACCTTGATTTCTTCGTTAAATGACTCTTGGCACTCATTTGGGCTAGATCAATTTGTTCCAATAACTCTGATTCATCCACAACAGAATCCTATCCTGTTTGTGTTGTTTTACCACCCAATTCATGTAAGGCCCTTAGGGCTGGTAAATCCCGCACTGTCAAAATGTCGGTTGTTTTAAGGGATTTTCCGCCTCATTTGTAGGTTTCTTGATTTTTTCATGGAAAAGTTTTCTAAGTTTCAACTTCCTAAAGAATTGATAGAGGTCAATTCTTGTTTGGACATAGTCCCATCTGTTGGTGGGAAAAAATGTGAGTCCTTTACGTAACACCTGAGTTTTGATTGTTGTAAGTTGTCTTCTTGATAGGTTCACAATGGTTAGATCATTTTTTGCTAATTCCTGCAAGATCCCCTCTAGCTTCTCTTTACTCTGGGGGTGTACTGTTGCTTTGTTTCTTTTGTTACCCCATCTGGGTTTCCTTTTTCATGTTCTGGGGGTCTTGCTCTTTGTGGAAATTGCTAGGGGTGGGCGGCAAATTCCGTTCCGCTCGCGGAACTTGCAAAATGTCAGTATTTTTGTATTCGCGCGGAACGAGAAAATGTCAAAACTTCCGCGATCCGCGGCGGAACGGAATTCGGGGGCATGAGGGCAGTAGAAAGTACTCCAGTTGAGTAGAAGTATGGCACAAAACGGTGGCATCTTCTTGGTAAATAATAAATATCAGGGCAGGATTTATTCTGGCACGATGCTCCTATCACAAAAATTAAACCTCAAAATGAAGCACTTACAGATATAAATAAAGCAGGTGCCCGAGTTGAAGCTCAAATTCAGTAAAACATTAATCAGCCCAAAAAATTTGTGAGCACTGTCGAGGTTAGGCAGGTGTGCTTTCTCCTCATATATACCATCTACAATTAGCTGTAGTCCTTGATGGAGGTCTTTGCATCCATGAGTTTCTCGAGCACAATCCCTGTGTAGTTCCTGTGACCAGGAGGCTGGGGATGGAGAAATTTCCCAGGCATAATTCCTATGCATAACTTTATGACTGGGCTGAACCCAGTGTCCTAATATGCTGCCCAGTAACTTCCCTGGCTTTGCTCACCTTACCCCACCCAGTCCAGTCAGGTTCTGCTCCTGGAGGTAGGCCTCCACAGTGGCGTAGCAAAGGGGGGGGTCCGCCCTCGGTGTCATGAGATTTGCGGGCTACTGTATCACCACCCCTGCTCTTACCTGCCACATTATGGGGCAGCAAATGCACGAGTAGCAAAGGCGGCATAATGCCTAGCTATGCCAATGGCCCCTGGTCCAGACACATTCCCTTTGGGGAGTGAGGGGCAAAATAAGGGGGGGTTCTTGTATGAATACCTTACTGACACTGGCCACAGGAGCTGGGGCACAGGAAGAGGAGGCGAAAAGCAGCACCACTCTTATGGGAGCGCTCCAACAGGGCAGAAAAGTTTTCCAGAGCTTACCGGTTGACAATGGCTTTGAACCTCCATTCGTACCATGCATGCATTTGTCCTTGTGTGTGTCCTTCTATTTGTATGTTTGCATTATGGGGCTTGAGTGTACATCTGGGTGCCTGTGTATGGTTGGATGTGGGTGTCTTTCTAGCGGCGGGCAGGAGCAGGCATTTGAAGGCTCTTCCCCTCATCATGTTTAGGCCTTCACCTGTGGTATCAGGTGCCCACAGCCCCATAATGTAACTCTCCTTGGCATGTTGAGGGCTCTTTAGGCATTAAGGTGCACCAGGCAAGCAGTGGTCAACTTCAGTATATTATGGGCATTCTGGAAATCTGGTGGTTCTGGAATAAGGTGACTTTCCTTGGTACAGCGCAGGCATTCTAGGCATTATGGCAGCGGGTTGTCAAGGGGCGCAGCAAAATCTCTGTGAGCACGCAAAATTCCACGTGTTAGAAAGAGATTTCTTGCCCTTTCATTAAATTTTTGCGAAAGACAACTTCGCAAATTCCGCCCGCCCACAGAAATTGCCACCATGGTTGCTGTATCACTTGGTATTCTTGAGAAAATGTTCCCTTTCCACTTATGTTCTCTGATGACCTCCCACTGCCTCCTTCTGTTTGCGATTGATCTGTTTCCAGTTCCGACGCCGAGGCTGTGTTTTTGTTTCTTGCCTCTTGTACTGACTACCTGGGCAGATCACATTTTTTGGCAAACGTTAGAACTCTTCGAGCCTCATAATCATGTTGATCTCTAGCAAACTTCTCATGTTTACGTTGCCTAATTACTTCTTCATATTTTATCAGCCACGCCTGCATTTGTTGTCTCAGATTCTCAACTGCATCTTTTGCCGGATCCCGTGCAATAAGATCTTCCAGGCGTTTGATTTCTTCCAGTAGTTTGCTCCTGTTGAGGTACACATAAGAGAGACAAGTTGAAATGAGGACCATTAGACCTATTTTCTGGACCATATGAAACAATAGGAATTTTCCACTTAATAACCAATATAGCCGTCTCTAAATCTGAGAGGTTATAAATAGTTGCGGTTACGCTTTCCCACATGCCCAATTTCACTAACACTGTAATCAAGGAACATTGCTTGGCGTAATGAATTATCATTACTGATTTTATATCTTAAATATGGTTTATGATTGAAAAGTATTATTTGGCTCTAATTTGTAAAGAGGATGGAACATCCAAGGAAGAAAGACATTAATAGCAATTCTCATTTTGGTCTGGATAAGAATGACCGTAACCATTGATATTTGCCCATTCAGGGCAGAATGTGGCCAATATATGGCAAATTGACTGTGGAAATGAACGTCAGACATGATATTATCTTATGAGTGAGATTGAAAAGAAAGAGGCCAATTTGAAGGTATAAAAGCATAAAAATGAATTATGTCTGTTCTTCCGCCTGTTGCAAGATTGCTACAATAAGAACAGAAACCGATATGTGCATTTCAGTCCGGATCGTGTAATAATGCTTACAACTTTAGATATCTGTCTTGAATAAGTATGACAACATGAATATGTGGATTTTCTTCAGAGTAGTATGTTCCTCTATGAATTGAAAAGAATATGTTGAATAAGATAGCAAAATTACAGCTATGGCCGTCAATTTGACCACTTCAAGATGGCCACGATTTTTCTTTTGAAGTGATATGTTTTTTGTAGTCCGTCATTCACTTTGATATGGGATGTGATGTATATATTGTTTGAATAATGGGCAGCACGCTGACATTGACAAATGTCGTTATGGCCGAAACGTGTTTGTCAGCCACAGTGAAACAATAAATTATGATTGAATTGAACCAACTTGTGCGTGCACTACGGACATTGTGTGAGCAGAGTAATTTGTAAGAATTTATGAGGTTCACCACCACTTTATGGCAGCACCCACCTGGAAGGTGAGCGGCGGTTTTGGTGAGAACTTTTGGAGTACATATATATATATTTATTTCCATTTAGTAACTTTATTTCGGCCACAGGGGCCATCAAAGTACAGGTAGCAGTAAAACAGATATTGTACATTTGTAATTAAAAAATGTGGATTTCTCAAATTCATATATTGGAACAATGGTAATCCGCTGAACACACAAGAATTAAAAATCTCATAGAGAAGTAAACAGCTTTGTGATACAATCTTCAGCCCATTAGAAGAAGATAAAAGCAGCTAACTAAAGGAGGGCTGCATCCTAAAGTTATTACAAATCTAAAAATATGTGATAAACCCAAAACATGGATGCAACTAATAAACCTGTCTAATTTCAGTGCATTTCTACTTCCCCGAAGGTTCTACTTTAAGATAGCTCGTCGGATGTGCCACATGCAATTTAAAAAACGGGATACAGCAAAGACTATTGGTGGATGGGTGTCGTACTTTAAAACTCTGTAGGTCTCTGCACAGCGCACAAAGCCCAGGTTCTTATAAAGTTGGATTACCCAACACTTGCATGGCAACCGATAGGCTGTGCAGAGGAACAGGATGTGTATGTCAGACACCACCTTATAATTACAAGCAGGACAATCCCCATTTTGATCGTTAGCCCATTTGCTGGTAATTGCTAGTAATGGGAGGGTCCAAAATCTAAATTGCACATACAATTTCACTGCCGGTGGGGGTTGAATAAAATCCAGAAAATGTTTTCTTTTTAACTAACAAAAATTCTGCTGTCAAACAACCAAATGTGGCACTTTCTTATAGGGACATTAAATTAAATTGTCTGTAGCATTTTACTAATTCTAAACTGAAAATGATAGCACATGATAGTTCGGGAGTTCTCTAGAGGCCCGGCTTGCCTAACTTAAAGGCAAGATCCCTTATGTGAGAAAGCCAAGGGATTTTCTTGGTGATACAGATGGTCAGGAGCTCATTTACCTCAGCCCTATAGACGGACAATTCTGGGGTAACCCATAGCCTCCTCCAGAATGTTATAGGTCTCAGGGCAATCTCTTCATCAAGGGGCCTGATGCCCATTTCCACACGGAGGGGAATAAGGGGGTACTATGAGGTAGGTCAATAAGCTGCCGCATGAAGTTGTTCTTGACCTTCATTAGGTTGGTGGTAGAGCAATGCCCCCACAACTCCACCCCGTATAGCATGGCACCCCTTGCTTGTGCTTTGTAGATTTCCACCACAGGGGCGGCTGGTATAAAAACTCAGCTTCTGTATGTTTTCATTATACCGTCCACTGTCTGGGTTAGCCTGAGTCTTGCTTTGGCCAGCTGGGGCCCCCATTTAAAATGCTCTGACAGGGTAACACCCAGATAGTCAAAAATCTTTACTCTTTCTAGAGGAGTGCCATTTAGAGAAGGGTTTGACCTAGTCATGCGGGGGGATTGAAGACCGTGTATTTAGTTTTAGTTAAGTTGATCTCCAGCCCTCGCAACTTACAAAAATTGGCAAAGCCATCAAGAGTGCGCTAGATACCCATTGATGTTTTTGAAAGTAACAGGGTGCCGTTAGCAAACATCAGTGCAGGCACCCTCCCTGATTCTAACTTGGGAGCGTCGTTGTCCTTTATGTTTATAAGGTGGTCAACAAGACCATTAATAAAAAGACAAAATAAGGTAGGGGCTAAAACACATCCCTGCCGGACCCCCTTTTGAACCGGGAAACGGGAAGTAAGTTCCCCATATTTTCCAAAACTTACTTGGGTCAAATTTCCCAGGTGGAGCCTCTCTATAACTTTGAGAAGGTTGTGAGGAATTCCAAGATTACTTATCACCTTCCAGAGTTTCTCCCGAGGGACAAGATCGAAAGCCAACTTCAGATCAACAAATATAAGGTAGAGGCTGCCACCCTCTAGAGTCACCGTTTTCCAGAAAAGTAATTGTAATCTAAATATCTGGTCTATGGTTGACATGTTTAATCTGAAGCCGGCCTGGTAGGGACTTGGTATTTGTTCTTCTTCCAACCAGCCCTGGTGATGGTCCACAAGCACCCGTCCGAGAGGTTTTTGGGTGATGTTGATTAAACTAATCCCCCTGTAGTTAGAGGGTGAAAGAGGACAACCTTTTTTAAATATGGGAACTATCTCTGCCCCACGCCAGGTATGGAGGGGATCCAAACCCTCAGGACGGCATTAAATAGGGCACACAAATATGGTACCCATATTTTGGGTTCGTCCCGGGAGAGGTCCCCCGGTAATTTTTCTAAACCTGGCTTTTTATTGCGGTGTAACTTATTAATCACATTTCCCACTTCGGTCATAGTGATCTCCGGGAACCCCACCAAGTGGACCTATGCTATAATACTAGGGGTAGTGGAATTAACAGAGCCACCATCCCCAATGGCATACAGTGACCCAAAGTGGGTCTGCCAAGTTTCAGGCGCTATGTAGGGCTCAATGACCGATCTCCCTTCCCTATCGCCCGTGCTTACTATTGCCCACAACTTTTCCAGATCTTCATTGTTAAGGGCAATCCTGAGAGTTTCCCACCTTTCTAATTTCCAGTTTTTTTCCCTGGTAGATGGTCCATTTATACCTGGCCCTAGAAAGCTTAATTCGTGTCCTGTCCTTCGTCGCATCCAGGAGGTCCTTCTTGGCCTTGCGGCATTTTTCGTTAAACCAAGAACATTTATTTCGATTAGTTTTCCACTTGCGCACAGTGAGGAAGAATACACCCCCTAGTTTCGTTATTAGCTCTGTGTGTATTTTCCCAGATTTTTCTAGATCCACAATGGGCCCATCCGCCTGTGTTGAATCCCACATTTTAGATATCATTGGGATTGCTAGCTCGTAAACTTTAGCCAGCTTGGAGGGAGACTGTTGTATATGGCCCCATCTAACATTTCTTCTGTTATTTGTTAAAGTTAGTGGGCCTGTCCCATTTGTGGTGGTGGAAGGACTTGCAGGAGATACCAGAAGGGCTTCTTGGCCCCCAGAGTCCCTGAGGAGTAAAGTGGATTTCATCCCCCAACCATTAGTGTACCAGGAGGCACTTTTGCAGAGGGGTGGAGAAAGGGGGCATGGCCTCCGAAGACTTCGTAGCAATCCCACTGTGTGGGACTTACTGGAGGTAACAGTAGGGGTAGTTGGACCCCAAGAACATCCTTGGGAGCCAACTGCCCCTCCGATTACCTCCAGTAAGTACCACATAGCAGGATTCCTAAGTTCAGTTCTCATAACAGGCCGAGTCCCCTTTGCCCACCACCCTGCAAACACACTCCCTGATGTGTTTTTGGATGGGGATTTATTTATTTATTTATTCAAAGTTTTATAAAGCGCATATCTGCCCCAGTGACTGGGCGTCCCAGTGCTATCTAAGGCTGAGATCATTCGAAGAAGAGAGAGAGCCAGGTCTTTAAAGCCTTTCTAAAAGCCAGATGGTTCTGAAGTCCTCTATTGGGAGTTGAAAGAGAATTTCAAAGGCGTGCCGCCTGAACTTTAAAAGAGCGACCGCCTGCTCTGCCTCTGTGAAAACGGGGAGTACAAACCAAGCCCGAATTGGCCGATCGCAGAGGGTGGCTCGGTACATATTGAACCAGCAGATCCGCTAAAATCTGCGGTCCTTGACAAGTCAAGATTTTATGGGCCACACATAGAGACTTGAATTGAATTATTTTCGCTATCGGCAGCCAGTGCAACTACGGCAGCAGCAAAGAGATTGAAATCCCCTTTGCTGCTGGGGGTCCTTAGGGGCCAATTAGCCTACCTGTTACCTCCAGTAAGCCCCACACAGTGGGATTGCTAGGAGATAGACACAGGCCACGCCCCTTTCTCCACCACTCTGAAAACGTGCCTCCTGGCATTCACTTGGTTGGGGGATGAAGTCCCCTTGCCTCCTGAGGGTACCTGGGGGCCAACTAGCCCTCTTGTTACCTCCAGTAAGCCCCATACAGATGGATTGCTAAGAGGTAGCTCAGTTGCGGAGTGGTGCAAATAGGGGAATGGCCTCCTACCACCTCTCAGCAAACCAGCTGCGTAGGGCTTACTGGAGATACCTGGCAAGCTAGTTGGCCCCTAAGTACCCTCAGTAGAGACGGGGACTTAATTGCCCAACCAAGATTGTGCCAGGAGGCGACTTTGGAGAGTCGTCCAGGGAGGGGTTGGGACATCCGGCAAATTGCTGTTTTCTTTTTATTTCAGAAAGGGGGCTGTATGGCCCCCCTTCCCTTGACTCTTTAGGGCCCCGGGGATCCTATCCCCCTGTGCCTGAGCAACTTAAAAAAGGAAGGGGAGCGTGGTCCCCTCCTAAGCACGATTTCAGCCCCGGGACATCATCCCCTAGGGCTGGGCGTTTGTTTAATTCTTTAGTTTAAAAGGGGGGAGGGGCTGTGGAGCTGATTTTGGCCCCAGTGATCCCCATACCCGAGCCCAGACATTTTCTCCTTTTTGTTTGTAGGGAGGGGGCCCAAGTGGTCCCCTCCCCAGGCCTTTTTTGGTCCCAGGCATCCCATCCCCGGGGCTTGGCCAATTATTTTTTATTTATTTTTAGTGAGAGGAGCCACCCGGCTCTCCTCTCAGTCTGATTTCAGCCATGGGGACCCCATCCCCCAGGGCCAAAATTTTAATTTATTTTTTAAAAGGAGGTGAGCCGAGAGGCCTCTTTCCCTGGCCATTTTAAGCCCCAAGGACCGCATCCACAGGGCTTGGCCTCAATCTGGGGACCACAGGGGGAAGCCCCAATGCTCCGGCAGTCCCTGCTGGCTCTCCACCTTCCCACGGGAGCCAGCATTGCTTTGGAGCAAAAGGAACTGCTGACAATCAGCTCCCTTTGCTGCACTTCATGGAAGCAAAAGCAGTTTTCCTGCTCTTGCTTCCATGAAGCGAAGCAGAAGTTTGCTATAGCAGGGCAGGAGCAGTGCTCCCATCCTGCCATAGCAAACTACAATGTCCAGGGGTGGGTACCCTTTGACATTGCTGAAACCAGCCCTGGGGGGGGTGGCCGTCCCCAGGGCCATGGAGGACTCCACGAGGGGGGCCGTGCAGCCCCCTCCAATGCATGTAAAGCTCCAGAGAAGTGGTGGTCCCTGGGACCAGGAGTCTGCAACGGACAACCATATTTATGCCCCAGGGGGGTGGTCGTCACCAGAGCAGTGTGGGGGGTACGAGCCCCCCACACCTTGTTAATTAAAAAAAGTCCCTGGGAGGTGGAGGTCCCTGGGACTGCGGGGGTGCACGAGGCACCGTCAGCCTTTAAAGAAAAAAGTCCTGGGGCGGTGGTGGTTCCCGGGGCAGTGTGGGGGGCACAAGCACCCGCACACTTTATTAAACTTTTTAAAACCCCGGAGAGGTGGCAGTCCCCGGAATTTGTGGGGCCTGTGAAGCCCTCCCACCCATAATTAGTGAATGCCACAGGGATGTGGTGGTCTCCAGGACAGCATGAGGGCGGGCAGGAGCCCCGCATGCCTTTTTTTAATGAAAAGCCCTGCGGAGGTGGTACTCCCGGGGGCTGGGGGGCGCAGGCACCCTGCATATCATTTAAATTGCCCCAGTGAGGTAGCACCACCACCCCCCAAAAAGACTGTGCTTCGTGTTTTTAAAAAATGTCATCAGAATTTGCAGACCCTGCACGAATCCCACCAAAAATATTTAAACCAATGCTTTTTTTGGGCCTTCAGGGGTCAGGGTGATTCTACCCTGCCCCCTTTTCTTCATATTAATACTTCTTTCCCCTTTTTTCTTGTGACTCAGATCAACTGAGTCACAAGATGGCTGCCAACACTGTCTGGTTTGAAGTGTTGGCAGCCAATCAGAGTCAGGCTCGAGATTGGGAGGGTTCATGGATCCACAGCGGTCATCAATATTTTTTACATACAAATTTCTCAAGAACTACTGAACTGAGTTACACCATTTAACGAAAAAAGTGCTTTTCTGAACCAAGAGCTACCCTTTCGCCAAATTGTTTTGAAATTACGTTCAGCAGGTCGGGCTGTAGCCATGGCTGATGTTTCCTATGGAAATTACCTTAGAGAAATATATATATATATATATATATATATATATATATATATATATATACTGTTTACACTGGCTTTACTCATTGTAGTAAAATTTGTGATGTCATCCCATCGTTTTACAGCATCTTACACACAGTCACCACACGTTGCAAAACAGTCCAGTCACTATGATGGACATAGTAAAAACACTGGCACTTACACCTGTATATATCACTAACTTACCATTGCAGTGCTATGTGAGCAAGTCTGAATGTCTGGCGGCCAAAAAGCGTCATTTGGACATTTGATGCTAGAATAAATCATCATTAACTTTCAACTTTGCCTGCAGAGTCTGTTTCCTGGTGTTGCGTCACTCCTGTGGATGGTTGTATCCCTGGGATCCTGATGTGATATATATATATCATGTGATCAAGGCAGAGATCTGCCGAAACGCGTTGTGATAGCAGCTGGTGGTGTTTCCGAATAAATAAAAATAGCACCAAACCGGGTTCTATGCTCGTCTTTTCGTGGTTCTGCAGTAACTGTGCGAGGTGCGAGGCTTGTGGAATATATATGGCGATGGGAACCTGCTTCGCCCCCAGCTTCGCAGGTCTATACCTGGGCTGGTGGGAGGAGCAGGTTGTCCACAAGATCGGGCTATTCAAAGACCACGCCGTCCTCTGGCTGCGTTATATAGATGACATCTTGTGTGTGTGGAGTGGCACTGACATACAAGCCATTGAATTTGTGAAAACATTAAACAACAACCAAATGAATCTCCAATTCACACATCAGATAAGCAAAGACTCCATGGAATTTCTAGATCTCAAAATAGAGATAAAAAACAATACCATTGAGAGCTCTCTGTTTAGAAAAGCCACGGCTGGCAACAGTCTACTTCACGCGGACAGCTGCCATCCACGCAATCTCATACAGAGCATACCCTTTGGGGAGCTGTTAGGAGCCTGCAGAAACTGTAGTACAACTAAGAAATTTGAACAAGAGAAAGAAATCATGAGTGAAAGATTCCTGACACGAGGCTATAGTTCTAAAATAGTTAAAAAAGCTATCAATAGAGCGGATGCTCTCAATCACAAGGGCTTATATTTCCCAAAGTAGATGAATCTTTGAGTAAGCCCAAAGAAGCAATAAGATTCATCACTACTTACAACACACATGCTTGGGAAGTTAGAAAATGCCTCAATAAATTTTGGGAGGTCTTAAAAACTGATAATGACCTGAAAGATTGCATAGGAGATTACCCATCCTTAACCTTTCGAAAACCCAAGTCATTACGTGATCAGCTGTGCAGCAATATGATCCCAACCCCAAGAAAAGAGAATGCGGTCAAAGACTTTTTCACTTGTAATCAATGCAAGGCCTGTAAATTCAGCAGTAGCATTAAATCTTTGAAATTCAATAACAATGAGGCTCCATGGGTCATACAAAAACACCTCAATTGCAATACCGAATATGTCATCTATACCCTCAAATGTCCATGTTCAAAGTATTATATTGGGAGCACCATCCACAAAGGTAAAAAACGAGTGTTAGAGCACTTAAGGGCAATCAGTAAGAATGATAATACCTATCCGGTAGCCCGTCATTTTCATGAGTACCATAAAAGCAATGCCAACCTTGTCAAATTTGCAGCTATTGATTGTGTTTCCCCCAACATGAGGAGAGGCAATAGACTGCTGGAACTTAGGAAGCTAGAGTCCAAATTCATTATCAGATTTAACACCATGGTGCCCCATGGATTAAATATGGACGAAGAATTGTCAGTGCATCTACATTGATTTCAAGTTTAATTAATTGTAATGAATTTTGCTGCTAATATTCTGATTGCTGTTTTTAGAATTTTGTGCGTTCTCTTCAGAAACCACCTTTTTGCCTAGGAAGATTTTAACAGGACTTTGTCTTATCTTCCTATATGTTACAGATGTATGTACAAGAGTGAGTGATGAAGGCCTACCCAGATGACCAAGAGCATTTGCCCACTGGGGCAAGATTATGTCTGACCCAACTACAACTTGAACTTATGAACTATTTTGTGCTCTAAATGAGCAGTTTTGGCCCACTAGGGCGATACCTTCAGTCGTTTACTGTTTATATATAAGTTTTTCCAGCTTTACATGGAGCATGGTTTCTTATACTAAAAAGCAATGTTGATGACACTACGTAAATTCCAATCTGAGCACGGTAAAACTGTTTAGCTCAAGCGTTTAACAGGCTGAAGAAATGTTTTGTCTTTTGAGACCGAGGGTTCGAGTCTCGCATTTGCCGAACTTGGTGTGATTAATCATTTTTACTTTATTTAGTAAAGCATTGGACAACGACTATATTAATTTTGTTGACATAGCATGAAACCAATTGTTATAATGTTGTCAAAGACTAAACAAACGAACTGAAGCTTTAGTTTTCCACAAACACGGGTCATTGACACTATTTTGAATATGATTCTGGCAAGCTGCCACTCGCTAAACAACATACAATATGCTAAATGAACAATATATGTTGTGCAACTCGATATGATTAATTGAAGGAAGTATGAGTACTAAGTATTTTGTTTATGTTGTTTTATCACGTGACACATTATTTTACTTTATTATCCATGTTGAAATGTACAAAGTTTGCCCGTGATGAAGGAGTAGATTCACTCCGAAACGCGTAGGACGTTGTGTCTGGAATAAACCTGCACTTTGATAGAGGCCACGGCTCCTGTGTTGTTCTTTTCCTTGATTCAAGGAAGGAATACGCAGGTTTGGATGTGTTTTATTTAAGGGGGTGGCTACCCCTGCCGTGAGCCCGCCGACATAGAGGCTTGGGAACAGCTACAACTTTGTGTGTATATATATATATATATATATATATATATATATATATATATATATATATATCAAGCCACTTCTGTGGTGAAACGCGTTATGGCTGACTAGCGAGAAATAAACGCTACTTTCTGCACTTACTTTAGGTTCGTGTCTGCTTTTCGTTGTATGCTGGAGGACAACACGCGGCATCCGATTCTTTCAAGCGGCTCTTGGGATATATATATATATATATATATATATATATCCAGTCCGTTTTTCTGCAAGGCAAAATATCTCACGCACTCTCAGCTTTCACAGACGGCCAGTAATCCCAATTCGTTTTTAGTATTTATTTTGCATTTCAAATCAAAGCCACCATCCTGCTCGACGCGTTTCGCGGCCCACGCCGTTTTCTCACGAGGCTTAGTTTTGCGAATTGTTTGTTTGTTGTGTGTTTAAATAAAAAGTGAGGAAAAGTGAAAAAAATGTTTCTGTGCAACAGGAAGTCACCTGATTATCGTAACTCCATCTCCTACGCCGCTAAGTATGTTGGTATATGTAGTTCTTAATTCTCTAAGCATTATGTGATAGATATTATACCCCCAATGTTTAACTTTTCTAATAGCTATATCCTTATCTCAGTTTATCGTGGGTCTCTTTTATGGGGTGACTCTTATTTTGGCGTTCTAATTGTATCCCGCTTTATCCTTCCAGTAGGTCTATAATCAGGTTAGCGTTATTATAGGGGCTGCATATCCTGTCATTTGACAATTCGCAACCCATTTGTTCCGCTTTTTCCCTCCAGTGGGCCTTTGATAACTTCCATGTCCCCCAAGTTTTCCCAAAACACTTGATCTAGCTATGATTATCATGAATCTGATTGACGTTTAAGGTGTTGGGATCTATCTTTGTGTTTTCTGCGGCGTGGTTAGAATTAAGGAAATTAATGTGTGTGAGTGTGAAAAGAAAAAAATACATACATAAGTTAAAAGGAATTCCATCCTAGGTGGAATCCTTGATACGGTATTTCGAGGGATCAAAGTTTCACCCATATGATACTGGGGCTGATAGATGGAGTAAGGACTAGAGGTGGTAATGCAGTTCCTCATCCTGGTTCAAACCATGAGGGGTTAAAGTCCTGAAGTTAAGGATATGCTTGGATTCCTTTTGTCGTAATTTCTGCTCACGATCACCTCCTCTCGGGTGACCTGCTACTGTTTCGATTCCGTAGAATTTAAGTTCTTTCCAATTACTTTTGTGTATTTTTTCCACATGCTTTGCCACAGCGTTGGTCCGGTCACAGTTCACTGTCGCCCTCACATAATCAAGGATTCGTTTTTTAAGTTCGCACATTGTACTGCCCACATATTTTAGTGCGCAGAGGCATTCTATTATGTACACCGTAAATTGGCTCTTACAGTTTATCAGTTGTTGTATTTTCCATGTTCGTTTATCAGCCCTCTGAATATCTTTTTGGTTTGTGGCGATCGCGCAAACTTTGCATCCCGAACATTTATAAAATCCCTTTGGTTTAAACCAAAAAGCTGGGTTTTTGGGTATTTTGAAATAGCTGTGAACCAATTTATCTCGCAGGTTTTTAGCTCTTTCGTAGGTTACCTGTGGGTGATCTCCTACAATTTTTGCTGCAGTACTGTTCATGTGTAGAATATGCCAATTTTTCCTGAGAATGTGCTTCACCTGTTTGTTGCTTGTTGAGAATGTTGTTATCAACCTTATTTTGTTCTCTACTTCTGTCGACTTTGTTTTTTCTCTTATTAGCCCCGACCTGAGTTTGGATTCTGTTCTTTGTAGCGCTGTGTCAATTGTTCCTTGGTTGTACATTCTCTTTTTGAATCTAGTTGTAGCTTTTTGTTGATGTTTTTTCCATTCTTCATTGCTTGAACAAATTCTTTTAATTCGGAGGAATTCCCCGTAGGGGATGTTTTTAATTAGACTCTCCTGATGAATCATCAACCAAGGTACAATTGACACAGCGCTACAAAGAACAGAGTCTGCCAGGAACGCGGTACTGGGACCCGTCTCACAAGAGTCCAGGGACATTGCTGTGAATCGAGGTATCGATAGTTCCCTGTGACCGCCCCAGCTACGAGCAAGTTGTTTGACCGCTGTCATTGACAGGCTGTGACTGCACGGGGAGGCGGGTTGATTCCCTCCCGCTTCAGGGCCCCACTTGTTCTACTGCTGGAGGTGGAGGCGTTGGGGACCGGAGGGAGCCCTGGGCACAAGAGATATGGGCACGCCTGCAACAACACGGCCCCTCTTTTGCGAGGCACACTCAGCGCTCATGTGAGCACGATCCGGCTGCCACACGGACTACTTCTGGTGCATGCAGGGAGAGGTAGTTGGACATAGTACTGCCTCTGCCCGAACTACCAATGGATCAGCTGACCTCCCACCTATGGGAGTGCGCAAGGAGGTTCAAAAGAGGGAGAAGGCGTCACCTGGAGGTTACCAGCATCTGAAGAAGGCCAAATCGCCGAAATGCGTCATGCTGTACACTGCTGTGAATAAAGGGCTCCCGATACTTACCCCGCTGTGTCCCAGGATTACTTTTTTGCAAGTGGTCATGTGTAGATGTATATATATATATATATATATATATATATATATATATATATATATATATATATATATATATATATATATATATATTAATGCTCGAAGGTGTCCACCTTTGAATAGCACGCGAACAGCAGCTTGGTTTATGTATAGGTGAGGACGGGGATCCACTCGTAGACGCCGCTCCGTACGGGATCTGCCTGACGCGTTTCGAAGCTCCATGTGCTTCTCTTCAGGGGCTTTAACGGAAGCGGTGTGCGCAACCGCCGACCCACTTCCCCATTTTATATATAACACACCCACCGATGGGAGGCTCAAATGAGACTGTGCATTTTTGGGAAGTGTGGTCCGGGAAGCACACAATCAAGTCCTGTATGGACTCCACAAGGGACGAAATTAAGAAACTTCTGTGCTTTATTTATAATCCATGACTACAGCAACCAGTCAGTCCTGGCCAGTGCCTCAGCATGACACGTTTCGACTGAAACAGCTCGGTCTTGTTCACATAACGCCCTACAAGACATCATGTGATTAAATAGTGTGGGTGATTAGAAAAAATTAGCAAAAGCAACGCACCTGTGTACAATTCAACCAAAGTATTGTGCCATGTAGACATAAAGAACATACTATGGATCGCTACACATCGAGTAAAAAGTACAAACATTTAATTTTCAATGTGAAATCAATATTTAAAAATTGCATTGACTATAAATACAAATATTGAAATATAAAACAAGAAATATTCAGAACCACATTAAAAAGAAGGAGGGAAGATGAATATTTCATTCATGAATGCCAATAACCAAAATGAGTAGTATTGAATACCTAATGTATATACATAGTCGGCAAACACGAAGGAACAATAAACCCTCAAAACTAATTTGTGCAAAATATTGCATGTAAACTCATACTCAAGTGCAAATAGTCTGTAGTTGTAAACGCTGTCTTAAGTCTATTAGTTACTTAACAATGGTGCGTAGCTGAAGGTGCAAAAAAGTGCAAAATGTGCTAGTGTAAAAGAATCCCTAAATGCTATACTTTAAAAAGCGTAAAATGTCCCCTGGAGTCCCGGGGGCGCACTTGCATATAAAAAAACAGTAAATGGCTAGCAGCATTACGACTGTAGCAACGGGCAAATGCCCTTACTTTACCAAAACAAGTAATTGAAAGCGAGTGATAATGAAGTCCTAAAATAACAAACCACAATAATGCATGTGGATATTGTAAAAACAGGGTCGAAAAAATCAAGGATGAACAGGGAGAGTTTGACTGGAAGTGACAAGTAAAAAACATACATTAAAGGACACAAGGAATTATAAGTTTAGTGCATAACCATACTTAAAGGATTTCAGCATAAAATAGATACAAGTATATAGTAAAAAGGGTTTATAAGAAATTGTGCAGATTCTCGCCCATGTTCAGCCCATTCAGCATTTTAGTGTTGAGTTTGAGGATAACTTTTGATTCAACTTGTCTTAACTGGTGTACTCCATTACCTCCACGAATAGATTTGGGAACAGCCCCAATGACAATGACAAAATAATCCAAATCATTCAAGTTGTTATTATGGGCTAATTTCAAGTATCTTGCAACAGGATAGTTGGGATCAGAATTGACTGCGGCCCTGAGGTGTTGTAGTATGAGGTTGTACACCTGGAGCTTGGTGCTCCCTACATACTTCAAGCTGCACATGCACCGAAGCACGTAGACCACAAAGTCTGTGCGACAGGTAAAATACCCCTGTATCTTAATAGGGGTATCACTGAATGCAGTAATGTGTTCTTTTGTACTAGTCCCAAACTTACAGGCCCTGCAAGAGCTACATTTAAAAAAACACATTTGGGTGATAGCCAAGAGCTAGTAGAAATGACTTCTGGGCTGTTTCTTACCAAATTATCTCTCATATCAGGTGACCTTTTAAATGTTAGGGCAGGTAATGTAGGATTGAGTGTAATTGAAATTGCTCTCCGGGCAAAATGTCAGTCCTAGGGAAGGTAATTGAGTTTCCGCAGTAGTTAATGTTGTAGTGGAGAAATTATTGACAGTATTATCATTGGGCATGTTAGAATTTACCATTTCCTGCTTCTCGTTACTCTTCCTCTGGCGTTGCCTTTGAACCCTCCATTACAGTTAGTTGGACATTTTACTCGTACAAAACCAGAGAAATTCGACCGTTATCGTTAATTCAGCTAACTATAACCCGCGCCCCCGCAATGCACTGCTGATGATGTCACATATTAGTTCATTCATGACATGGTCAGTGACATCACTGATGACATCATTGATAACATTTCAAATGACAACCAATCAATAACCCATATAGATACTCATGTAGATACTCACCAACCAATGCAGTCGCTTACACACCAACAGACAGACTGATACTGATACTAACTATAACGGCCGAAGTTCTCTGGTTTTGTACTAACAACTAACTATAACGTCCCTGAAACCTATGGTTTTTTCAGTGAATTTCTAAGGTTTTTTAAATGCTAATTCCTAACTATAACATACCTGAAACCTATGGTTTTTTCAGTGAATTTCAAAGGTTTTTTAACTAGTAGTCGTGTTTGCAGAGTGGTCGAGAAAGGGGGCCGGGTGATTGGAGCAGTGCATGGATAGTGACAGGGTGATTGCTGGACTGCATGGGTAGTTGAAGGAGCAAATGTGTAGGTGGTTAGAGGACTGCAACGGTAGTGCACAGGGCATTGCAGCCGTGTATGTGTTAGTGCATAGGTCATTACATGAGTACATAGGTACTGACTAAATGATTGGAATACTGCAAGGAAAGCGCATAGTGAATTTATAACTGCTCGGGTATTGGTGGAGTGATTGGATACATACATGGTACTGGCTGGCAGATTGGAGGAGTGCATGGGAAGTGACAAGATGATTGCTAGACTGCATAGGTACTAGCTGGGAATTGAAGGAGCAAATGAGTAGTGTGTTGTTCGTTAGAGGACTGCATGGGTAGTGTACAGAGGATTATAGCAGTGCATGTATTAGTGCCTGGGTCATTACTTGAGTACATGGGTCCCTACTGAATGATTAGAGTACTGCAAGGAGAGTGCATGGTAAAGTTTTGGGGATTGGCGGGGTGATTGGATGATTACATAGTACTGGCTATCCCAAAAATAAGAGAAGAAAATACCTTAAGACAACACTCCACTGAATATGCATTACACATTCAAATTCACACAGGTGCCTATGATCATTCAAGTGTAGAAGTATGGATGAATGTAGGGTTAGTGAATCCCCTTAAGTCCATGTTGCTCATGCTGTGGGACTTGAGTCACAAGGTGCAACATTAGCGATAGAGCTCCGGGTGGTGCCGACACTACAACAGAAATACACATATTACTTACTTCCTTGTCCAGCCAAGGACAGAACCACGCCCAAAGCCCAGGGGTCATTGTTCACATCCCTACGCTGGACTGGCATACGCCAGGCTAGCTCACTCCACTTACGCTTACCGGGGGGGACAACAACCCTACATGTCCCAGGTCTTCACTTTAGTGCTTTCCTGATCACAGGTCTAGTTGTCAGCATGCCACACCCATCCAGTACAAGCATCACAGGACATGTGACCTTGCCAATAAACAGGGCCTAGCGCACGTGCTCGACACCATTTCCACTGTCGATATGGGTGTGTCTGTGCGGTTAATATTTATGCATGTGGGCCTAGGGACCTACCACATCACATTCTCTACTGCCGGAGGTGACAAGATGGCGTCCGCACCATGATATTCTATCATAAAGGGCCCATGACTTGAGGTGCACAGAGTTAGTGGCAGCCGAGGCATTTTGGCCGACACGGGCCTGCCGCCACGTGGCGATGACTTAAGATGCACTGAGTTAGTGCCAACAGAGCTGAGTGGGTGTGCAGTCTGCGATGATGCGTAGGCCTCGATACGCCATCCTGGCAATCAAGACCGGATATGAATTGTGAACGCAGCTGGACCATGTGTACACCAAAGGCAGCAGTCTGTACAAACAAGACTCCTTGGCACGGTGCAGTAGGATGCGCTGGGGACCTATGCCACAGAATTCAGCAACGGCGGAGGCATTGCTCCGGCACTTGGTGGACCCTCTTGGACACATGCCGGTGGCAGAGGCGGCAGGTGAGCGTTGAGGTCTGGGTGCGCAGGGTCGGACAGTCCTCGCTGGGCGATAGACCGGTCTGGGGACTAGGGCATGGGTTGGTTGCAGAAGATGAAGGAATCATGCACACTGCCTGTGAAATTTGCGACAACATTAGTGTACAGGCCCCGGTGGTCCAGTTTTGCCTTCACTTTGTTAGAATGCGTGTGGTTTCTGTTGCGGTGATTGTGTGCAGTGTCGGCAGGGAGCACAAGTAGTACATGCGTACAATCAATTGCCCCCAACATGTTTGAGAAACGTGCTATGGCATGGTTACCTTGCTTGGTCTCCAGCTATTCCTGCACAGTGTGGGTGAAGTGAAGCTGCAGGTGTATCAAGCTGAAGTGAACCGTGATCCTTACAGGTATGATAAATTCTGCATAATGAGACCGTAACAGAAGTCTATGTGGTCATAACCTTCCTTTTCTTTCCTACGAAGGTTATGACATCACAAACGTCTGTTACGCTCTTTTTGTGCAGGATTGATCATACCTGTAAGTATTCCGGTTTATCCAAATGCAATACATTGTACCAGATTACGTTTGTGACCATACTAGCGCTTGACAATTGTCACCATTTATCCTACAGGTTTCTGAATCCGGACTTTCAGAATCTTAAATTGTATTGGGATTTCCAGGAGGATCTGCAGTTATTTGGATCCACAAGTTTCCTGATGCTGTTCCCCATTGGGAATGTCACTTGTTGTTTGATGTTTTCTTGTTGTTAATTCATGTTTTTGTAATAAAGTACTGTTACTGTTGACTACTGGACTTCATGACCTGGTGCACATCCATTTCAGAAAACACATTCTTGGATCTGGAGAACAGAGGCACAAGGCCATGCAAGCCCATTCCAAAAAAGGTACTAACTTGCTCAAAATATGCTCGGGACACTGAATAGCCCATTGGCATCGCCTTGTCGAAGTAAGTTACCCCTCCCACTGGAAACCCAACAGGTGAAAGCTATCCGAGTGAACAGGGAGGAGAGGAAAGGCGGAGTTAATATCTGTTTTCGCCATGAGGGCACCATGGCCCGCTGACCTAACTAGGGTAATGGCCTCGTCCATTGTTGCGTATCCCACTGAGGTTGGGGTTGGTTACGCAGGAAGACTACGAATTGGGACAAGCATGTGGTGTGGATACAGGTGCCCGCCGTTACTTTTGTGGACATGCATCTAAAACATGTGTGAGGAAGTTTAATAGGGCTGGCTGTGAGACTCCTCCGACTCTGGCAGTTATTGATTCGAAGGTACCAGAGGCCAACAGGTGTAGCACAGCCAGCAGCTTTGTCTGCGGAGGGATGCTGGTTGTCCGCTATATTGGTGCCATCAGCCTGTGCGCAATGTGACAGTGTGCACCAACTTAAGAATGGGACGATAATTCTTTCACAACTTTGGCTGTGCTAAAGTGTCGATAACTCGCTGATAAGTCCCCACTGTTGGGTTATAGGGTGGTTCTAAAATGAACTCTTGTGTTTATTAGCAATTTGTTGTAGCTACATTCTAATCACAAGAAAAGATTTTTTAAAAAGCTGAAAAAACAAGAAAAGTGGGCAGGGTACAAACACCCTGACTACCTAGGTTTGCTCAGGGGATCCCAAAAGGACCCCCAGGGCCCCAAAAAATAAAAAAAATTTTTTTAAGTAGTTGGGTGTGCGAATACGGATGAAAAAAGCAAAACAAATGATGGGCCGTATTCTCAAGGACTTATCACCGAATTATCAGCACTTTAGCACAGCAAAAGTGGCAAAAGAATTATCATTCCATTCTCAACCTTGTGCAAACTGCCGATCTCTGCAGTTTTCCAGTGATAGCTTCCACAAAAAACATCGCCACGGATGAGAGCGTCAACTAACGCTAATTATATGCAGAGTAGCAATTCCCACGCAAAAAAACATGAAAAAACCACTTCACGATATTTTCAACAACCAGCCAAATCTGCGATGCGATCCAAAAACAGGCGATAAGACGCATTAGCAGTAGAGAATTAACACCTGCCTTTTACTGGTGTAACCGGTACAAAAGGGGGTGGTGATGGACGGAGCATCTGAACCAATCAAACACTCACACCCAGTCAAAAGATCTTGGTTTAATCCATCACCGTTCTTTAGCCCACTCCACCACCCCAATTCAGACATGGCTATGTGCAAATCAGTCTGACTCTGTGCCTCATGGGAACAGTCCAGCCCGAACTGCCAAGCCATGTCTTCCCTGGACCGGAAACAAGCTTCCGAGGACCGGTTTCTGGCATTACAGCCTTCTTCAGCCCGGCTTGCTTGAATCCAGTGGCAAAGTGAGCAAGGGACTCACGTCTGAGCATACCCTGCCACACTTATGGCGGCCAAAGCGGTACAAAAGGGGGTGGTGATGGACGGAGCATCTGAACCAATCAAACACTCACACCCAGTCAAAAGATCTGGGTTTAATCCATCACCGTTCTTTAGCCCACTCCGCCACCCCAGTTCAGACATGGCTATATGCAAATCAGTCTGACCCTGTGCCTCATGGGAACAGTGTAGCCCGAACTGCCAAGCCATGCCTTCCCTTGACCGGAAACAAGCTTCCGAGGACCGGTTTCTGGCATTACAGCCTTCTTCAGCCCGGCTTGCTTGAATCCAGTGGCAAAGTGAGCAAGGGACTCACGTCTGAGCATACCCTGCCACACTTATGGAGGCCAAAGCGGTACAAAAGGGGGTTGTGATGGACGGAGCATCTGAACCAATCAAACACTCACACCCAGTCAAAAGATCCGGTCCTCGGAAGCTTGTTTCCGGTCCAGGGAAGGCATGGCTTGGCAGTTCAGGCTGGACTGTTCCCATGAGGCACAGGGTCAGACTGATTTGCATATAGCCATGTCTGAACTGGGGTGGCAGAGTGGGCTAAAGAACGGTGATGGATTAAACCCAGATCTTATGACTGGGTGTGAGTGTTTGATAAGAACTTAACCATCATCAATCTTACATCTAAGACACTCACCGTAGAGGAAGAATCGATTTTGAAATTAGGACTCTCCTTTTGTCCTCAAAGAAATTTCGAATTTGCCCAAACCAGAATAGATATCTTAAAGTATGCGAGAAAACTTAAACTGCACACATTTCTCAAACTTAAACCGCCCCCAGCAAAACCTCCTGAAACAAGAGGAATTGTAGAGGATGGTTTGCAGTGCAGAGATTCGGTGGCGGTGAGAACTATGGAAGGATTACGCCAGGAAATCAATCAAGGGACTGATGGGAACATAGGCAATACTCAATCATTGATGGAAATGGAAGTGCAACAAAAAGGAGGAGCGAGTACTTTTAATGCACTGAGAGAGAGGGGCCCCAGTAAGTACACACAAAATTATTAATAAACCGACAATCTAAATATATAAACAAACGAGTCAATCCGCTACCATTGTTTTTATTACAATGAAGCTGAGCCAAAAGTTTTGGTAACAGTTGATATACAAAATTAATAAATTCTTTAAATTTCCGTGCTCTGGGAAGGGGGAAGGAAGTGTGCAGTGAGTATAGTGAGTATAGGGAGGGATAAGTGACATAAACACAAGGGCCAAAAGGGCCACACAATATTATATACACAAGTATTTCAATTTTAGAAATAAATGACCGTTGGTTCAATTGTTACCTAGAAAAAACCAGACTTCATGAGTGTAATAAATAACACAATGTTGAAATGAAGTTGGAAAACAGGAAAATAGTCGACGTTTCGACCCCTTTAGAGAAGCAGGCTTGAATTGATCCCTTGCAGTGGGGTCTTCATCAGGACAGAAGACAGGGACACAGACCTGTTTTAGTATAAGAATTCACAAATTAGGGGTAACTCCATAAAAGTAATTACTCAGAACTACTAAGCACATCCAATAAAAAATTTAAGAAAACAAGACATACCAGGATGCTCGTTTTCAGAGGGTGGAGAGAGAACTACCCCTCTTAGGGCGTAGAATCTGGACAATTAAATCAACCTCTGGAAGCAGGATGATGACAATGCCTATATAGGTTAATTGCATCGAAGAGACGCGTCATGCTGAATGGAAATGAAAAGAAAATTACCTAAGACAATACCTAACCGGCAGTCTAACAAAAGACAAATGGAAGTTACAGTCAGAAAACTTACAGTTAAAATACAAGTTCAATTCCAAATGTTGTCACAGTCGATAAGGGGACAGCCGCGTGTAAATGGCAGAATCAGCACATGAATGTGTAGATGGTTGCTAGTTCACTCAAATATCATAGCATCTCTGTGAATGTAGAACCAATAAACACTTAACCATTCGGAAAAACCTCAAAAACACAGTTTAGACAGCCAATGCTCAAAATCAGATAGAGTGGGTGGGCGCCTACCGGTAACCGAAGGAATCGAATGCCGAGATGTGGATTACAAACAATATCCCACGTACTATTCAGACCAGCATCTGCATGGGATAAGAGAGGAATCTTATAAAAATCGATGGAAAACCACAATATTATAAAGCCTGTGCCTCTTGAACATCATGATTACCAGTCACACAATTGCGGACACATACCTAATGCGTGGTTCCGTATCGAGGAAACAATCTGAAACAGCTTGACCGGGAGTGCAGAACGCTACTGCCTATGAATGCGATCACGTGGTCTAAACCAGCATCGAAATCAAGGAGGGCAAGGAATGTAGAAAAACCAATGTACACTGGCGGACATCTTTAAACGGTAAAAACTTCAATGAATCTAAGCGAATCGCTATGGTGTGATTGTGATCGATGGGTCTAAGAGAGCCTTTCAAACCAAGCTGTGATCAACCAATTAATCAAATAATCAAAGGTTCAAGGATTGGGACACTTTGGATGTCAGTGCTCCAGAACCAGTCGTTACAAAATGAGTAACAATTCGAGCTTCAGGGGACTTATTATGGGTAGAGCCTTCATCAAAAGTGCAAAGAATGGAAATATTACCGGATGGTTATAAAAGGTGGTCCATCATGATAATAATTATAGAACCCACAGAGTCCAATAGAGTAACACGCATAGAATACAAAGTATGGTGTACCTGTCTCAGGACGGTATAGACCAATTCACAAATAAACAAATCTGATTAATGATACATACATTAAGACAACCACACTTAAAAAATCGGACGTCGTTATATAGGCGTACCTGTCCCAAGACGGTAAAGGCCACCACATTGATGGTGTCCACATAATATAGATTGAACAGAGTATATGGTTGAAATTGAACAGAGCACATATCAGTCCCTAGATACATAGAGATCACATCAACAGTGGGGATAATGGTACATAGTGAAGACTCATAAAAAGAAGGGAATGGTCTAATGGAGCAAAGCCAGCTGAGAGAACGAACTATCAAACTCATTGAGTCCCTCATTGATGGAGTTGAAGCGGAACATCCATTTGAGTTCCCTTATATTTAGAATATCAGCAATACTGCCACCCCTAGGGCCCAAAGATACCTGTTCTAGAATTACCCACTTCAGGCTCTCTGGAGAGTGAAGGGCAGCTTTAAAGTGTTGAACCAAGGGCGCCCCTTGAACTTCACAACGGATCTTACTCATATGTTGTAAAATTCGGACCTTGGCTTTCTGCTGGGTCTGGCCGATGTATATCAGGCCACAAGGACACACAATGGCATAAATGATGTTCATTGAATTATAATTGGTATGAGACCTCATAGATGTTTTAATGTTTAGGTACTCAAATTCTTTGGTCTGTATTGCACTGTCACAGGCTTTACATGTCCCGCACCGATAATGACCAACAATGAGTGGCAGATTCCACATAGTTGCAAGTGATGGATCTACTGGACTCTGTAGAAAGGATCGAACCACAGAGTCACACACACTCTTGGCCTTTCTAAAAGCATGAAGGGGAAGTTCATTATGATCTATATCATCTGCGACAAGTGCCCAATGATGGTTGATTGTGCGCTTAATAGCATTGCTCTTTGTAGAGAAAGTAGTTACACAAACTATGCGATCATTCTGGCTGTCGCTCTTTCTCTTTGGGATGAGTAAATCTTCCCTCGGATTAAACCAAGCACGTTTCCTGGCCCGGCGGATAAGTCTCTTGGGGTAACCACGTTCAAGGAGACGATTCGATAGATCTTCAGATTGTTCCATATAATGTTCCTTGAACGAGCAATTTCTTCGGATGCGAAGAAATTGCCCAAAAGGCAAATTATCACGGAGTGCCCGGGGATGATGACTATTGTACTGTAACAATGAATTTCGTTCCGCCGGTTTGCGGTACAGGGTTGTTTTTAAACAACCCGAATCTTCAAAAATAGTAATGTCCAAAAAATCTATTTTCTTGGGATCTGAATGTGTGGTAAATTGAAGATGGGAGGACTGATCATTCACCAGTTGTGAAAAGTTGTTAATAGGCTGGGAGTACCATTCCAGACGAAGAGAATGTCGTCAATATATCGCATCCAGAGACCAAGATGGTCTCTGAATGGATTGAGATGGTTAAGGACAACATTCTCCTCGAAGGTAGCCATGTAGATAATGGCCACATCCGGTGCAAAGAGAGCCCCCATGGCGACCCCCTTAGTCTGGAGAAAAAATTGATTTTTAAAGACAACATTTTTTTTTGTCATGGCAAGTCTAAGTAACGCTATAATGAATTCAGTGGGGACTGCCATTGGGGCAGGGCGTTGGTTCAGAGATCTGGTCATCGCGGCAAGTGCTTCGTCCTGCGGGATGCACGTGTACAGTGAAACTACATCACACGTAACCAATATTTGGTTGTTTGTATCAAAAGGAAGATCTTCTACAATGCCGATAGCATGCATTGTGTCCCTCAGATACGTGCTGGTGCTTTCAGCAATGGGTTTAAGAAAGTGATCGACGTATCTACCCAAAGGTTCCAACATGGAACTGCAGCCGGAGACAATGGGTCTGCCAGGGGGGTCAGACATGCTCTTGTGAATTTTTGGGGAGCATATATATAGTAGGGAGTCTAGGGTTGGGTTGGTTAAGATACTCAGGGCCAGATGTAGGTAGGCTTTTACCGGGTGGTAACGGCCGAATTCGGCCGTTACCACCCGGTAAAAGCAATTTGACATGTAGGTCCCTGTAATTTACAGACTCTGTAAATTTACCGGTAGGTAAATTTACCGAGTATGTAAAATACCGAGTCGGTATCATTACTGATTCCGGACAATTGGTATGTAGGTGGGACTCTTCTGAGTCCCACAAGCAGTACAACATCGGTATTTTACCATCAAATACTACTTGATGGTAAAATACCGTTTCTGGTGTGCATGCACATGTGTGCATGCACACCTATGCCATATGACAGGCAGACCTGCCCTTAGGGCAGGTATGCCTGCCACATGGCACCCGAGCCTCTTTTGGGGGTGCCAGAGGGTGTCAAAGTGACACCCCCTGCACCCTTGTGACAGTCGGTATTTTCCGATGTGGTAAATACCGACCGGTATATGCCCAATCAATCCTATGGGCTTCAAAGCCCATAGGAATGCATGGGCATTGACTGGTCGGTATTTACCACATCGGAAATTACCGACTGTTTCCGATTCGGTAATTGCACATCTGCAATTACCTACATCTCGGTATTTTTATTTTCCGACCTCTTAAATACCGAGTCGGTATGACTCGGTATTTAAGAGGTCGGTAAATAAAAATTACCTACATCTGGCCCTCAAACTCTTGCTCTGTGAGAAAACCAAGTTCTAAACCTTCCTTAGTTATCTCCAATATTTCAAGAGCCAAAGAAGAGGATGGATCTGACCGAAGTCGATGGTAACTGACTCCATCCTCCAATTGACGAAGGATCTCCTTCTCATACATCGCCACATCCTGAACCACAATAGCACCGCCTTTATCGGCAAGGGCTTGATGACCACCTTATTATTGGACGCAAGTGACTGTAGGGCCATTTTCTCAGATTGACTGATGTTGAATTTTACATACGTTCTCTTGTCTAGTGTTTGACAAACATCTCTCCATACTACTGCCTCATATGCCAAAACTTTATGAGACATGGCATGTGCCGGTGGAACAAAGGAGGATGGTAACTTAAGCCCGGTGTAAGACTGTTTGCGGTTGGAAGGTGCATTTTTGAAAAAATATTTTAATCTAATCTTACGGAAAAATTTACACAATTCAGTCTTGACAGAGAAGTTGTGAGGTATGTGAGTAGGAACGTACGATAGCCCTTTATTGAGCACTTTCAGCTCATCATCGGTCAGGACGTACGAGGATATATTAACCACAGTGGTGGATAGGGGTGACACCCTTACCACCGGTAGGTCTTGCGACGTGTTGTCCGTTCCCCATGCTGCTCGGGTTGGAATTGGACATGTTTGGTAGATTGGCCTCGGCCCACATCCCATGTTGGTACGTTCTGTTATTGGCCACGCGCTTGACCTCTGGGCCAGTTGTTGCCTCTTCCTCTGGGCGGTCTCCAGATAGCCGGGCCAGGGACTAAAAAAGGATTGAATTGATGTGGAAAATATCCAAAATCCTGGAATGGATAAGTATTATTAGGTCCGGAATATACGTGGCTTGGGCCTGCTTGGTCCTGTTTGCCCTCAGAACTATAGGACGAGGCGGAAAACGTTGAATAGTTCCGCCGTCCGCGAAAGGAGCTGCGGCCCCTATTCGTGAATCTGCCTTGATTATCCTGACAATAATAATCGTCCTGCAGATATGGATAAGTCTTTTTTTTATCGTATAGCCTCAAATCACGTGCTAACTTTTCAAGTTTCTTATTCTGGGTGACCAATTCAAAGTCCTTAAGGGAAGTGTCTAGATTGATAAGGGTATCTTTGGCAGAGGCAAAACTGGCATGGGCAGAGATCTCAGCTTTAAGTTGTGCAATCTCTGAAGCAATTACTTTGACCTGCTCAGCCGCAGTCTCCACACCCAACACCATCCAATGGCGTGAGCAGTTGTTAGAGATGTGACTAAAGCCTTCCCTAAACTTAGGGACTTCAATGAAAATGGCAGGTTCGATCTTAATCTGTAAACCGATAGGAATGATGTTTTCCTTGAGATATTTAGTTAGTAGGTGGCCTTGCCACCGAGTTCTGATCAATTTCTTTTCAAGACGTTCTAAACGCGAGATTTTATCCTTAAAAGTGAGGTCGATGGAGGGGACATCAGATGAAAGAAAGTTGTTGCTAGAATTGTCCAGTAGTTGGTTGATATATTCCTCAGAGTAAGAGAGAACTTTTAAACCTGCCTCCAACTTCATGCCCATCACAGGAACAGATGCCATTGACAGCTTCTCTGACGCAGTTATAAGAGATCTGGTACGTTTACGAAATAAGAACAAACACACGGATAAAAGGGGCAATTTTACCTCAAAACAACAACAAGCACTAAAAAAGCTGTGTGAGGATTCCTCCTTGATATGCAAACCTTCAGACAAAGGAGGAAATATCGTACTTCTTACACACAGACAGTATGAAACAGAAGCACTGAGACAATAAGGTGATACCAACACTTATCTGAAAGTGAATGAAGATATATATAACAACAGCATCAAAGAATACCATGACATGATTTCTAAATGGTATAATATCAACATGTTAAATAGTGATGAATATTTATTCCTAAGGTGTCTGTGTCCAATCATCCCGACCTTCTATTATCTACCTAAGGTCCATAAAGACAAGAATAATCCGCCTGGGAGACCTATTGTGGCCTCAAATGGTAGTTTAACTGAACACCTACCAATGTACATTGACTCTTTTCTTTCTCCTTTGGTGACATCTTTGAGGTCATATTTGAAAGATACTAAAAAAAATTTGAATTGCATTGAAAACATTGAATGGAAAGACACTTATAGCATGATGATATTGGACATTACTAGTCTATTCACGTGCATTGCACATGATGATGGGCTTAGGGCTGTACAGAGCTTCTTAGATAAACGTCCTGTAAGATTTTATGAACACAACAAAATGTTATCGGAGTTCATAATGTTTTGCTTGAATAACAGTATGTTTCTGTTTGGTAAACAGCTTTATAAGCAAATGTCGGGAGTGGCTATGGGAACCTGCTCCGCCCCCAGTTTCGCGAACTTGTTCGTGGGCTGGTGGGAGGAGCATGTTGCCTGGGCCGATGTCAATCAAGAGTGGAACAACAGAATTGTCGGTTGTCATCGTTATATCGACAATCTTTTTATCATTATGGATTGTCCTACAGAATTAGCAGCCACCTACATAGAAATACTGAATAGGAATGAAATGAATTTGAGATTTTCAGGAGAAATTAGCAAAACATCAGTTAATTACTTGCATCTTACAGTGTACATAGATGAGAGAGGCGAAATTCAGACCAAACTTTACAGAAAGGCCACAGCGGGGAACTCGACATTGTATGCAACGAGCAGTCACCCCAAAAAGTTGATTGAAAGCATACCGTATGGTGAGCTGTTACGGATCAGGAGAAATAACTCGAATGATATAGAGTTTCGTAAGGCTGCCAGATCGAGTCTTTAACATTTCAGAATAAGGGGTTACAGTGAGGGTGTTCTCACACAAGCCCTCAAAAAGGTCAGCAAAATTCAAAGGAAAGATCTATTGCTGTCCCATAAAAAAGAGAGAAAGAATGGTGCCTTTAGAGTACTCACCACATTTTCTGAGAATGCAGGTGAACTGAAGAGAATACTTCGTAAGAACTGGAACATCTTACTCACTGATCCTACTATTAGGGAAGACTTGCCTACCAATCCTTTCAGAAAAGCCAGAGCCCTTAAGGACCATTTAGTCAAAAGCCATCATGTAGGACATATAGCACAACCCAAATTGCCACCTTTGAATGGTTTCTATCCTTGCGGGCGCTGTAAAGCCTGTAAATACAGCAAACGTACACTTACCTATAAGGTACCAGGATTGGCCACACCTAGACGCATACAGAAATTCCTAACATGTTCTACCCCTTATGCAATTTACTGTCTTAGTTGTCCTTGTGAGCTCAGATACATAGGGAGCACAACTCATCCTGTAATATTGCGGATTTTGGAGCACATGCGGGCTATCAATAACAACGATGAGTCCTATCCTGTGGCTAGGCATTTTGACAAAGAACACAAATGCAACAGGGATTGTTGTCTTACATCTGTTTAGATAGTGTTCCAGTTAATGCAAGAGGAGATGATCGTTTACAGAAATTAAGGCGATTAGAATTGCGTTATATTATAGATCTCCAGAGCAAAACACCGAAGGGACTTTCATGCACGAGGAATTAGCAGTACATTTGGGATAATATGTCGTATTTATGTCTTTTGATATGTTTGATTTGTCTGATATGTATTTGTTGCCGGCTGGCCACAATTGAAATTAATTGTATCTAGGAATTATGATTTTAAAGATGATTTAGCCAGTACTTGTGGCCGGATGGCCATTTAACCTGCTATGAACTGATGAAATTTGAATTTTATTGTTTCTATAATGATGGAGAAATACAGTAGTATAACCATTGTGCAGCCCATTCAGGGCAAGATGAATGTGATACAAACAAGGGCGCATGCATGGGTAATGCCCATTCAGGGCAAGATCGTAGTTATAAAGACAGGTATATAGACATGTACATTTCTAGAATATTATTATATAATGGTATTCTAACCAGTTTGACATCTTAGATGTTTTACGAGAGTGTTTTGCACGTTAGAATATGGCGGCACCTTGAGTAGATGTGTTTGTGTCCCTTGTTCATTTTTATGAAATGTCTATATGCAATGGTTATAAAGAATTAATGGCCGCCACACACCTTTGTGTAACAAATTGAGGAAGGCCGATGCCGAAACGCGTCTTACTATGCTGTTAGGTTTACTAATAAACTTGTTGTGAACCACCCCCACGAGTGCTGCGATCCTTCAACAGGGTGAGGACCTGTGGATGCCGTGAGCTGTATATATATATATATATATATATATATTACCTACTGGCGGTTGCCAGTAGGTATATATAGTTAGGATTTTTTCTCTATGGGATTTTTGAAACTTCTATGTCAAATAACTTTGGCGTTTGTGGACGGAATTGGCTGAAATTTTCAGGAAAATGGCACATTTTGTTTCTGAGCAGCCCCTAAAAATTGGGGGGGGGTTCGTCCAGGGGGGGTCGAGAAAAAAGGGGGGTCCCAAAACGTGTTTTTAACATTGAGTTTTCCATAGGGCGGTTGGCCTCACTTTTAGCCCGAACGGCTGAATGGATTTGCACGAAACTTGGCAAAATTGTAGGGACTGGTAGCCCGATGTGCCTTTTGTAGGTCTCAATATATGTGCTACAGTGGATTTTGAGAAATTAACGTTTAAAAAAAGATATATATCTGTAACAGCGGACCGGGCAGCGCTCCAGTACGCGTACTTTTCGCGCAACGGAGCTTTGTGAAGCGAAGCTGATTGGTTCTCCGGCGTCTGTAAACATTCCAAACAGTCCGTAGCGGCCGCCATCTTGTCTCTCGGTAGGATCGAGAGACAAGAGGAGGCCAAAGCGAAGGGGCAAATGACCATAAGGGGGCATAGTAGATCCTCGCTGACCCCCTAGGTTTGATGTGGAGGTTTTAAAAGGGCCCCGCGGGGCAAAAAAAAAATATAATATTAATAATAGAACGGCTGAATGGATTTGCACGAAACTTGGTAAAATATTAGGGACTGGTAGCCCGATGTGCCTTTGCTAGGTCTCAATATGTGTGCTCCAGTGGATTTTGAGAAATTAACGTTCAAAAAAAGATATATATCTGTAACAGCGCTCCGCTTCGCGTACTTTTCGCGTTACGGAGCTTTGCGAAGCTGATTGGTTCTCCGGCGTCTGTCAACATTCCAAACAGTCCGTAGCGGCCGCCATCTTGTCTCTCGGTAGGATTGAGAGACAAGAGGAGGCCAAAGCGAAGGGGGAAATGACCATAAGGGGGCATAGTAGATCCTTCCTGACCTCTTAGGTTTGATGTACCATTTTGCCAAGTTTGGTGTAATTCCGTTCAGCCATTCAGGCTGTAGACGTATGTAAATGTCCTATGGAAAATTGCATGGGGAAAACACATTTGAAAGTGTTGAAATTTAGAACCAATTAAAATGTTACTTTGGTTTTGTATTTGTGTGTGATGAAAGTTAATTGGTTATGTATATATGTCAAATGAGAGGAAACCACAGCCATTTTGTGATACTACTGTCTGAGGTACATTTGTGAGGAATTTTTGGTGGTGAATATCTGGTGTTTGATTTACACAGTACTAACACTTCTCCTACTTTTAAAAAGGTGAGTTGTTAATTTGTAAGGGGAACTATGTTGTACACTTGAAGATAATTTGAAAAATGTTTTCTGTTATTTATTTGCAGTCCTTCTGTTATACTAAATACTTGATAAAGTTAGTTTTATATTATGTATTACTAAAAACGATAAATGAAAGTGATTATTTTTTTCTGCAATTTACAGCAAGCAATTTCAAAATAAAATGGCTCACAATGAAGAGACCGTGGCAATTTCTTTTGAATTGTCCACTACATTGATTGAAATTGAGAGCACCAATAATGAAATATTGTCACAAGGAGGAGATGACTTGTATGATTCCATTAGATTGATTGAAATGGACAGCACCAATAATGAAATATTGTCACAAGGAGATGACTTGAATGATTCCACTACATTGATTGAAATTGAGAGCACCAATAATGAAATATTGTCACAAGGAGGAGATGGCTTGTATGATTCCATTAGATTGATTGAAATGGACAGCACCAATAATGAAATATTGTCACAAGGAGGAGATGACTTGAATGATTCCACTACATTGATTGAAATTGAGAGCACCAATAATGAAATATTGTCACGAGGAGATGACTTGAATGATTCCACTACATTGATTGAAATTGACAGCACCAATAATGAAATATTGTCACAAGGAGGAGATGACTTGAATGATTTTTTTGATCAATCTGTTGATGGCGAATTTATCGAATGTTTGGAGACCATAGAGTTACAAGAATCATCATTGCAGACTTTTCATGAGGAAATTGCTGATGAGGACATGTTACTAGTTCTTTCAAATTTAGAAAATTCTGAAGAATAAATTTATATTTAGAAATCAAAACTTGTTTGAGACATTATTCATTTTTATTTTTAATTTATGAGGTTGTAGCGAAGTGATTGTAGTATAAAATGAGACTTATAGTATAGAGTGCAACATTTTTATGTTACATGGTAAGTTTACTCATATTTACTTCCCTTCTGCCACTATATTATCTCCAATGTGTATTTGACATCTCTTCTTCATCTCCGGCCTCCTTTCTCTCACTGTGTGTCTCCGATGCATCTTATCGCTGCTATTTTGTGTAATTACAGAAGAGAGTAAAATAAAATAGTTCGGAACGTGAAAAGGGGGCAAAGTAGAATACCCCTCACCCCCTAGGCCTTTTTAGGCGGTCCCAAAAGGATCAGTTTCTGCTTTCCTGAGAGATTATGGTATGAGTTCCATATATCACAATAATTTGCATTACAACATGCAAGATATCTATCTCCTATTACCAACTTTGAGATATTCGCGCTAAGCGCGAATATCTCCAAAAAGTAACACCTGCCCTGAGCAGTTCTTAGCCATGTTATCCAATGGGAGGTGGATAACATGGCTAAGAGCATTAGCTCGGTAATGCATGAATATCGCTGACTTTTTAGCGATATTCATGCATTGCGGCCGTTTATTATCGCATTTGCGATAAACCTTGATAATAGCAAGGTTTATCTTCGATAATTTCTGACGATGCTTAGCGGTAAAAAATTCGTTGGTAAGCATCGTTAGCGATAAATATCGCTTAACTTTGGTAATATGCACCAACGTCTGTTAACGTTCGATTCGAAGGAAATAAGGAAGTGTTGAAAAACATTGTCTGCGCCATCTTGCCTTTTTTGAAATGCCACACTTTTGTCGTGCACGGCAGCCATTTTAGATGCCTTGACCAGACCCACTCTCTGCACGCTGTCGATTCGTAGCATGGCTCCCCACCCTCGCAAGCATCTTCCCCAGGCACTGGTCACCCCCGCTCTCTGTCTTATGCATCGGCAATAAACCTCCCCCCATCTGCGCTGCTCTTCCCTGAAAATCACACTCTGTGCCCGCCCGACACCTCCCTTTCGCCCTATTCACTACCGCACCCTCTGACACTCCTCTTCCTCTGTGTCCGATTGTCCAGGCTATCACCTAGCCCTGCAGATGTAGTTTATGGCCCCAGCTGTAAAGAATCACCCCTCTTCAAAGGAGTTATAGTAGATCAAGGCCCACACCCGATGAGATCCGTCACACCACACGTGTTCCTACTATCTGAAAACCATCCTGTATTGTGATTGGGGAGGGGACCGAGCCTGAAGTGGAAGATTCCAGGAATGACTCTTTGTACATCAAAGTTTTTACAATTATGTGTCACATTAAAAATATATAGCACTCCAACAAAGTAGTAGGAATATAAAACTTTAATAACATATAAATATATACAACAAAACAAAAACAGTAAAAACATTTAAACAACGAAGAGACCGTGGCAATTTCTTTTGAATTCCTGATGAGGACATGTTACTAGTTCTTTCAAATTATGAAAATTCAGAAGATGTTGCCTGGGGGTGGGTCGTCAGTAGCAGTCTGTTGTGCGAATAGTTCCAAGGCAGCAGAACGCGCTGAAATCTAGATGGCACGAAAGTGATGTCTAGTAAGTTGCCGCCCAGCAAATAACGGCGTGGGGCGCCGCGGGGGTGAGTGAGTCCAGTAGGCACCACAGCTATTCTTACCGGCATTGCAGAATTACTGCTGGGGACAATGCCTGTGCTGTAGCAGGGTCACAGCAGAAACAAAAAGGATTCTGTTGAAGATGTTGTTGGTTTTCAATTTGAATACAGTTCTGGTGTCAACTGCTATGCTAATGTAGTGGTTAATGTTTTGTTTTCTCTAGAAAATGTAAAAGAGGGGGAGGCAGTCCAAAGTTCCGTTAAAAGGGCAAAGGAAAGGATCGGTGGTTTGAACTATCAGTCAAAAAGGGGAGGGGGTGCAACAATTTTTCCTACCGGGTCACACTGTGCTTTCACCGGAACTGAGGTCTGCAGGATTCTAGTAATTCAAAGTGAGGCTGGCGCCAGCATGGGAGCGCCGACGTCCCGCGGATACAGTTTCGTCACTCCACGGGCGATCATGGCAGTCATTCCCCATCGGGGGTCGGAGACTCCCGCGGCTCCTCTAGAATCTTCAAGGTCGTGGAGGACTACGGTGGTGGAGTCAACCAGTGACCGGGCCATTTCTTTATGCTGGGCCCGCTCTTGCCAGGTCGACCGCCATTTTGAGAGTTCGGTAGCTACTGGCGATCGCGGGGTCAAATGAGCGGACGGGCTCCACCCTGCCGGGCGAGACGTTGCAGCATGGCCACAGTGGAAGAACCCTTTTCCGGGCGCCTGGAGCGCTGAGGGTGCAGCTGGGAAGCCTCCACCTGGGGAGGCGGGAGAGGCCTGTTCGCACCGTCTCTCCCTCCCAGTGCACCCCACGGCGTCTCGCTTGAGATTTGTTATGGCCGGACCAGGCGATGAGGACGAGGGGGGGGGGGGGTCGGAGGCATGTGCAAGACATCCCCCCCCAGTGTTGTCGCAGCCATTATTCAAGAAAGAAGAAGTGTCCCGTCCATCTTCGGGCCGGGCTTCCGGTAGATGTCGGCCGGACGCCCCTGGCTCTGGCCCCATGAACGGGTTTCTTGGTTTATCGGCTGCAGCCGGATCCCGTCGGCCTCGGCCCCCCGACCGTTGGTGGCCGGACCGGAAGAGCATGTGGCGGGACTACCTGAAACTGTCAAGGGCCACCGCGGCCGGACTGGGAGAGAGAGGGGAGGGTCGAGGAGACATTCCCCCCCCCTGCAACTGTTCAGCGTTGTAAAGGCAATCCCCTGGCCGGGTCCCGCTGGCCTCGGCCTCTCCTCCGGCTACACCCTACATTAGGATCTCCTGGCCGAGGCGTGGCAGCAGGACCCGCCTTATATGGGCTGCTCCCGGCTGGGCGTAGCCGCAACCCTGACCCACCTTGGAAGTTTCCAGAGTGGGGGCGGATGTTCTACTGACTTGCATTTTCCCTAGTCTATCGATTTTTTTGGCGTGGCAGGCGGTGGGACAGCGAGGGGTGATTTGGTTTCTCTTACTGTTTTTCTGGTCTCTCACCACTGGCATATTTTAACGTTTTCTTGTTTCTAGGACATTAATAGGTTTTATCATTACGTTATGTTATCGTTTCTTTGTTCGTTGTTTAATAAAAGTTCATGTTCATCAGTGGCCTACTGATTTTCGTTTTCCTATTCTTTTCTTTCCAGGTTGTTTCATGCTAAAGTTTCTGTTAACAGGATACAGTGATCACTTCGTTATTATTGCATATGTCCTTTTCACTAGGGGTGCTCTCTGGTCGGGCCAGATGACGTATCTCTAGTAAATGGTCCGGGTGAAACAGGTGCATCAATCAGTGGGGAGTAGATAGGCATGACAGATTACAACGGGGGAGAAAGGTCCGCATTACGTACCCTTTCACTATTTGCAAAGATTTTCCTACGTATATTTGCAAACAGGGAATACCTCCAAAAAGAACCAATTCCCAAACAGTCAATGTTTGGGGAAACAATCAATCAATGAGGAACGAAATAGGCACGACGTGTTAAAGGTTTGCGTTACCTACCCTTCACTATCTGCAAAGGGAGAGAGAATATTCCTATTCTTCCTCGTTTGCAGGCAGAGAAGATTCTTAAGAGAATCAACTTCGAACAATTCAATGCTCGATTCAAACAATCAACAAGGGGTACTGTGAACACAAATGAACGCCGCTTATGTACATACACATTGGTATTATCAACAGGTTGTTCCTAATGTTTCTATTTTAGGGAGGTCAAAAAGAGATCCCATTAGTGGCCTACTGATTTTGCTCGATTCCTTTTGTTTTTTTACACGATTTTTCGCTATCTGCAAAGACTAAACAGAGTATTGCGACTCTGTGCTTGTTTGTAAATAGAGAATGAACCAAAGAGAACAATCAATCAAATGGAGAGAGAAGCAGGCACGACGGATTACAACGGGGGCAACGGGGGCAAAGGCCTGCGTTAACTACCCTTCACTATCTGCAAAGAGAGAGTACTCCTAATAGAAATGAGGGGTGGGGGGCAGCATTCAAAGCAGATCAGTGTGCATAAACACGAAAATGTTTTTACTTACCACGTAGTTGACATTCGACAGCTTATGATATTTGCTATTAAAAAACCATTGAAATTCACTGAAAAAACCATAGGTTATAGACCATATATAGTTAGGAATTAGCATTTAAAAAACCTTATTTTACTCACACAAAACCATTGAAATTCCATATATAGTTAGTTGCACTAACTATATATCGCGCACCCGCAATCCACTGCTGATCATGTCACATATTACATCATTCATGACATGGTCAGTGACATCACTGATGACATCACTGATGACATCTCAAATGACATCACTGATGACATCACTGATGACATCTCATTTGACATCATTCTTGTGCTAATACGATAAACCTCTTCAGACTCTAATATAACCTTAGATACACTCAGTGTATACAGACACTCACACACTGCCACTCATCCATGGAGTTACTCACACACCCAGTCAGTCATGCAAAGAAACAATCTCACCTCCATTTCTTCAACTATACAGTTAAACACACCTTACTTATTGAAACATATACTAACACATATTTACTCTCTTATACAATCCCTGATACAAGTTCACAATGATCGATACAACCACTCACTCATTCAGTGGCTCTCATGCACAGTTATTTATATATGCCAACTCTCACATGTACTGTGTTTAACATATGTACTTACTATGACATGTAGCATTGAGATATCCATTCACTCATCAATACACTCATGCACACAGTCAACTGCCCATGTAGCTGTTTCCACATGCAGTCTTGAACTCATACACCTAGTGAATAAACTGCTCACACATCTATGCATAGAGTCACACACCTTCCAGCCACCCCCACACAAACTCAATCTCCCATAGCAATACTTGGGCAACCAATTAATAACACATATAGCCTCTCGTATAGCTAATGATCAACACATGCAGCAGTTTACATCACAACAGACATAATGATGCACAAATTAAGACAGTTTAGTCACTAACCCATGCATTCAGTGAGACACATTTAATCACTCACTCATACAGTCAGTCACGCACCTACTAAATCCTTCATCCAGACACTTATACATCCACTCATTCTTCAATATGTAAGACATATTTTAACTTTACAGAAACATACAGTCACTGGATGTTGTCATCAGTGATGTCATCAGTGATGTCATTTGAGATGTCATCAGTGATGTCATCAGTGATGTCACTGACCATGTCATGAATGATGTAATATGTGACATGATCAGCAGTGGATTGCGGGTGCGCGATATATAGTTAGTGCAACTAACTATATATGGAATTTCAATGGTTTTGTGTGAGTAAAATAAGGTTTTTTAAATGCTAATTCCTAACTATATATGGTCTATAACCTATGGTTTTTTCTGTGAATATATATAAATATATATATATATATATATATATATATATATATAAATATGAAAGAACAACAAACAGCTTCTTCTGGAGTGCTGGAACCCAGCGGAAGTTGGCGCAGATGCCGGCGAAGCAGTCCGGTTGCATTAATGTATTCAAAATATCCACAGAATAAGTGTCTTTGCGCTCTCAGGCAAAAAGGCAAAAGGGATCCCAAATGTCAATAAAGCAGTTTATTACACAACGCGTTTCAGCAAAGAAGCCTTGTTCACGTGTAAACTCACAAGGTGAACACCAGTGTTAAATAAAGTTTTACGTGCTACAGACCAATTGTCAACACAAAGGTAGGACTAACAGAAAGTAATAGTAATGGCAGACATGTTGGAATGGTCAGTAAAAAAGGTTATTGGCATCATGCCACAGGGAAGATTGCCTCTCTTGTTCATAATATAGTTGCCACAATTAATTCAATGAAAAATGCATAAATTTCAATATGTGAAGAATAGAAGACAAATCCCTGTAAAATACAGAAGCATTGCGCATGTTTCAAATTTCCGTGAAATACAGAAGCAATCGGCATGCATCATTTTCAATGGTGAGATATTAAAGTAACATTAGTATTACAAATTCTTAGAAGTAGAAATTGGCAGCACTTGTGCGAGGCAAAACACGGAGGGCCATCTGTTGGAACTGATAAGTCATTGGAATTTCCAATCTGCAAACAGGTATATATCTGTTTCAGTATATGTGGTATTAAATTACTGTGTGAGTACACCAGTAGAGAATATCAGTATACTCTAGGTCGTATCTAACAAGTGAAATACAATGTAGTTGATCACATGAATCTGTTCACAAAATTTTAAGTATATATATATCGAACATGCTTGGACTCAGATTCAGTTGGAAAGGATATATATCAACAAAGTGCGGCATGGTGGAGTGCCTAAACTGAAAATAGCAATAAAATAGCCACAGAGTCCCGGCTGGTACCCTTGGAAATTTCTCATCGTGCTGCCCTACTGCCAACCCAGCTGTAGATTAGGGGAGTCAAGTCTACCCAGTGATGTGAAGGTTCACAATTAGCCAGTATGTCTTTTATATGGAAAAGTCGAACCTCAGTAGTTGGTGTCTCAGAATGTGGTACAAACTCGAGCAGTGATTCCTGGAGTGCAAAGGTTGGGTACGCCCGTGTAGGTGAAGTCCAGTGGTGGGCCCCCTCCTTTCCTCCTAAGGAATGAAAGAACGAAATCAAAATGTGAATTAGAAGTAGAAATAAAAACATAATTGATAAATATAAACATTGAAAGAACATCATAGCAAAAAAGAGTATTAACAGAAAAAACATCATGTTCATAAAATGTCAGAAGAGGATATGAAGAGTCAGACACATAGCATCATATTGGTATCATTCAACAGATACTGGATCATAGATAATCATTATTCTCTTAGATGGATTGCCAGTTCCTCATCCATGTTGAGACCTCCCGGGAATCTAGTTTGGAACTCAATTATCAGTTTAGACTCTCGTTTTCTCAGATTAAGTACCCTATCACCCCCTCTTGGATGCCTGGGGACCTGTTCCAATATGAAGAAATTTAAATCAGCAATATTGGAATAGTGTTTCTGTTCGAAATGGCGCGCAACAGGGTATTTGGGGTCTTTGTTGGTGATGGCCCTGAGATGCTCAAGGATTCTTTTTTTGGCAGCACAGCTAGTGCTACCAATGTACCACAGTTTGCAGGAGCATTCGATGACATATATAACAAAAGTGGTACTGCAGGTAAAGAAAGAGGTCAGATTCTTGGTGATATCATTATATTCTACAGATCCCCTGTATTTGCTGTGTTTGCAGGCTTTACAATGGCCGCAAGGGTAGAAACCCACTAGACCATGTTCAGAATTACTTTTAGTGTATTGGGTGATGTCATTTCTAACCACTAAGTCACGTATATTTCTGCCTCTTTTGTAAGTGATGGTAGGCCGATCTGCAATGTTGTTACCTAAAATGGAATCAGTTTTTAGAATCTCCCAATTTTTTGTGAGAAGTTTTTTGACTTGTTTAGACTCAGAACTGAAAGTCAAAATGAGTCTAGTAGACTCGTCATTCTCAGTCGTGTCAGATGGCCGATTGTTTTCAAGTGTTTCGGACCTTCCTATCGCATCTGCTCTTTCTTTGGCCTTTTTGAGGACCCAACTGGGGTAACCTCTGCTTTTAAATCTAGTTATGATGGTTGCTTGCTCCCTCAAATAGGCATCGTTAGAGTTACAGTTTCTTTTCGCCCTTAGCAACTCCCCATAGGGAATGCTCCATTTCAGAGCTTCAGGATGGCTGCTTTGTGCATGTAGCACACTGTTTCCTGCAGTGGCCTTGCGATACAAAGAAGTACAGATTTTTTGATCTCTAATCTCCAGTTTGACATCTAAAAATTCAGTTTGGCTCTCGCTGATGTTACCAGATAGGCATATGTTATAGCTGTTACAGTTAAGTTTGGTGATGAAGTCTTGGGCCTCAATTTTGGTACCTCTCCAGATAATGAAAAGGTCATCGATGTAGCGAAGCCACACGACGACCTTCCCAAAATCGTCTGCTAGTGTACTACTGCCATGGATTTCCTGCTCCCAGTATCCCATGAACAGATTGGCTAAGCTTGGAGCGAAGCAAGAACCCATGGCAGTACCACTGATTTGCCTGTAGAGGGCGCCATCAAAAGAAAAAATGTTGTTCGTCAGACAGAAATACATCATTTCCATTACCATTTTGGAATGTTCACGATAACATAACGGTCTATTAATCAAAAAATGTTCACAGGCTTGAAGACCATGTTGATGGTTAATTATCGTATAAAGTGATTGAACATCCAAAACAATAAACATATATTCAGGTTCCCACACTATATTTTCAATTTGACAGAGAAAATCTTTGGTGTCTCTAATATAGCTGGGTAATAAGCTGACAAAGTCTCGAAGAAAGTGATCCACATATTTTGAAATGTTTTCACTGATGCTGCCAATGGAGGACACTATAGGGCGTCCAGGGGGATCAGTGGCATTTTTGTGGAGTTTAGGTAGTAGGTATAGAATTGGAAGTTTAGGAAAGTCTTTCTTTAGATAGCGGTATTCTTCCCAAACAGCTGCAGTTTGATTCGAGCATAATCATGTCTGAAGAGGAAACGACAAGACGAGCGGCTGCTCTCGCTCTTTTTTCCAGAAAGCCTGGCGGTATGACTAACGCTGGTAGTACTAAGGCATCAGAACCTAAGAATCAGCCAATTGAAACAAAACTTAAGAAATTGGAAAAGCTGAAACGGGCAGAAATCGGAAAGTGGTGGGAAGCCATTTCCCTCCAAAATTATGTGGATCAATCCATGGTACCCCGCGGTCTGAGAATCTTCATCACTCCCACATACGAGGCACCCAATCCATTAATGTTGAAGGCTTGGTCTGAACATTCGGCAGCAAGTTCCAAGGGAATGTTGGAAATCTTAATCCAGTATGCCTGGATTGACAGAGAGAGTCTCCTCAAAGAGATTGGAGATATAATTTCGGAATTATCCACAGTAATGGATGAGGAAACTCTGAAGAAAACATTAGACGCCATGAAAGAACGCCTCACAAAACACGAAGATGAGATCAAATTGCGAAAACAACGCAAAATGAATCGCGACTATGCTGACTACGACTGCGGAAGAATACTTACTTTCAGCCGCAAGTACGATTATCTATATAAGAAAGATGATGTTTCCAGAAGCGCTGGTAACACTAGCGAGGTTTTAGAAGAACATCCGTCTATCAGTGACACGGAATCTGATGCAACAATGGGAAGTGTGTCCAGCGAAGAAGTTGTACGCAGAAAGAATTTTTTAGACGAATTCCGGGTGATGAAGGAAAATCGCCACAAAGAAAAACACAACCAGAAGGAATACTCATCTCCCATACCGAGAGGACGGGGACGTGGAAGGGGCAGAGGCCGAGGAAGAGGAGAAATCGGAAGAAACGACTCAGACAACGGTGGGAACACCGACAAAACAAAGGGCGCAGTGGGAACCAGAAAGACACGCTCCAACAAGAACTACTAATGGATGCACAAACGGTAAATAAAACTGTGGTAAATTTATCCAAAAGAACTATTTCTGATACTGACAAAAAGACACTTTGTTTAGGCCTCTCTTTCTGTCCCACCACTAGGCTTAACTTTACTGACACACGAATAGAGGTCTTCAAATTTGTGCGTAAATTAAAACTAAAAAAATGGCACAAATTAAAAAGACTGGGTCAAAACAGCACCACCAACAATATAAGCAACACTGTCTCCTCTAATCTAATTATTGAGGATGCTGATACTCTATTGGTCATGTCGGATCTGAATGAAAACATTGATATTCGCAGTGATGATCTACCCATGCCTATCACTCAATGCCTTGACGATATGAGCCTGACTCAAGATGCACATGCCAAAACTAACTTTAGAGTCAAATCAACCTTTATGCCCTCACTCCCACATGATTGCATAGACACATTTCATGACTGCATGATTAAGGGGTTGGTGGGCCTTAGGAAAATGAATAACACCCGGAGAAATAGAGGTTTCAGAAACAATCTATCGTTCTCCCAAAGAAAGGCACTCAAGGCTCTGTATGAGGATACCAATATAGTGATACGTCCTGCGGATAAAGGTGGAAACATCGTTATCCTGGATCGAGAAAGCTACGTAAATGAGGCACTCAGACAACTTAGTGACACCAAGTTCTATACTCCCGTTAACATCGATGCCTATAATATGAGCATCACTGATATTTGGGAGAAATTAGAGACATGGAAAGACAAGGGGCTCCTTGTTTGGGAAGAATACCGCTATCTAAAGAAAGACTTCCCTAAACTTCCAATTCTATACCTACTACCTAAACTCCACAAAAATGCCACTGATCCCCCTGGACGCCCTATAGTGTCCTCCATTGGCAGCATCAGTGAAAACATTTCAAAATTTGTGGATCACTTTCTTCGAGACTTTGTCACCTTATTACCCAGCTATATTAGAGACACCAAAGATTTTCTCTGTCAAATTGAAAATATAGTGTGGGAACCTGAATATATGTTTATTGTTTTGGATGTTCAATCACTTTATACGATAATTAACCATCAACATGGTCTTCAAGCCTGTGAACATTTTTTGATTAATAGACCGTTATGTTATCGTGAATATTCCAAAATGGTAATGGAAATGATGTATTTCTGTCTGACAAACAACATTTTTTCTTTTGATGGCGCCCTCTACAGGCAAATCAGTGGTACTGCCATGGGTTCTTGCTTCGCTCCAAGCTTAGCCAATCTGTTCATGGGATACTGGGAGCAGGAAATCCATGGCAGTAGTACACTAGCAGACGATTTTGGGAAGGTCGTCGTGTGGCTTCGCTACACCGACGACCTTTTCATTATCTGGAGAGGTACCAAAATTGAGGCCCAAGACTTCATCACCAAACTTAACTGTAACAGCTATAACATATGCCTATCTGGTAACATCAGCGAGAGCCAAACTGAATTTTTAGATGTCAAACTGGAGATTAGAGATCAAAAAATCTGTACTTCTTTGTATCGCAAGGCCACGGCAGGAAACAGTGTGCTACATGCACAAAGCAGCCATCCTGAAGCCTGCAAGGGCGAAAAGAAACTGTAACTCTAACGATGCCTATTTGAGGGAGCAAGCAACCATCATAACTAGATTTAAAAGCAGAGGTTACCCCAGTTGGGTCCTCAAAAAGGCCAAAGAAAGAGCAGATGCGATAGGAAGATCCGAAACACTTGAAAACAATCGGCCATCTGACACGACTGAGAATGACGAGTCTACTAGACTCATTTTGACTTTCAGTTCTGAGTCTAAACAAGTCAAAAAACTTCTCACAAAAAATTGGGAGATTCTAAAAACTGATTCCATTTTAGGTAACAACATTGCAGATCGGCCTACCATCACTTACAAAAGAGGCAGAAATATACGTGACTTAGTGGTTAGAAATGACATCACCCAATACACTAAAAGTAATTCTGAACATGGTCTAGTGGGTTTCTACCCTTGCGGCCATTGTAAAGCCTGCAAACACAGCAAATACAGGGGATCTGTAGAATATAATGATATCACCAAGAATCTGACCTCTTTCTTTACCTGCAGTACCACTTTTGTTATATATGTCATCGAATGCTCCTGCAAACTGTGGTACATTGGTAGCACTAGCTGTGCTGCCAAAAAAAGAATCCTTGAGCATCTCAGGGCCATCACCAACAAAGACCCCAAATACCCTGTTGCGCGCCATTTCGAACAGAAACACTATTCCAATATTGCTGATTTAAATTTCTTCATATTGGAACAGGTCCCCAGGCATCCAAGAGGGGGTGATAGGGTACTTAATCTGAGAAAACGAGAGTCTAAACTGATAATTGAGTTCCAAACTAGATTCCTGGGAGGTCTCAACATGGATGAGGAACTGGCAATCCATCTAAGAGAATAATGATTATCTATGATCCAGTATCTGTTGAATGATACCAATATGATGCTATGTGTCTGACTCTTCATATCCTCTTCTGACATTTTATGAACATGATGTTTTTTCTGTTAATACTCTTTTTTGCTATGATGTTCTTTCAATGTTTATATTTATCAATTATGTTTTTATTTCTACTTCTAATTCACATTTTGATTTCGTTCTTTCATTCCTTAGGAGGAAAGAAGGGGGCCCACCACTGGACTTCACCTACACGGGCGTACCCAACCTTTGCACTCCAGGAATCACTGCTCGAGTTTGTACCACATTCTGAGACACCAACTACTGAGGTTCGACTTTTCCATATAAAAGACATACTGGCTAATTGTGAACCTTCACATCACTGGGTAGACTTGACTCCCCTAATCTACAGCTGGGTTGGCAGTAGGGCAGCACGATGAGAAATTTCCAAGGGTACCAGCCGGGACTCTGTGGCTATTTTATTGCTATTTTCAGTTTAGGCACTCCACCATGCCGCACTTTGTTGATATATATCCTTTCCAACTGAATCTGAGTCCAAGCATGTTCGATATATATATACTTAAAATTTTGTGAACAGATTCATGTGATCAACTACATTGTATTTCACTTGTTATATACGACCTAGAGTATACTGATATTCTCTACTGGTGTACTCACACAGTAATTTAATACCACATATACTGAAACAGATATATACCTGTCTGCAGATTGGAAATTCCAATGACTTATCAGTTCCAACAGATGGCCCTCCGTGTTTTGCCTCGAACAAGTGCTGCCAATGTCTACTTCTAAGAATTTGTAATACTAATGTTACTTTAATATCTCACCATTGAAAATGATGCATGCCGATTGCTTCTGTATTTCACGGAAATTTGAAACATGCGCAATGCTTCTGTATTTTACAAGGATTTGTCTTCTATTCTTCACATATTGAAATGTATGCATTTTTCATTGAATTAATTGTGGCAACTATATTATGAACAAGAGAGGCAATCTTCCCTGTGGCATGATGCCAATAACCTTTTTTACTGACCATTCCAACATGTCTGCCATTACTATTACTTTCTGTTAGTCCTACCTTTGTGTTGACTATTGGTCTGTAGCACGTAAAACTTTATTTAACACTGGTGTTCACCTTGTGAGTTTACACGTGAACAAGGCTTCTTTGCTGAAACGCGTTGTGTAATAAACTGCTTTATTGACATTTGGGATCCCTTTTGCCTTTTTGCCTGAGAGCGCAAAGACACTTATTCTGTGGATATTTTGAATATATATATATATATATATATATATATATTCACAGAAAAAACCATAGCTTTCAGGACTAATACAGTTAGGAATTAGCTTTTAAAAAACCTTTGAAATTCACTCAAAAAACTATAAGTTTTAGGGGTGTTATAGTTAGCTGGACATTTCATTCATACAAAACCATTGAATTTGCTCCTATATTAGTTAGTTGTACTAACTATATTTCGCGCACCCGCAATCCACTGCTGATGATGTCACATATTCATGACATGGTCAGTGACATCACTGATGACATCTTAAATGACATCACTGATGACATCATCCAGTGAATGTGGTTTGCTTCGTTATTTAAATATGCATTATATATATAGCAATTTGCATTGAAGAATGAGTGGATATATATAAATAAATATTTGGATGGAGGATTTAGTAGCAGTGTAATTGACTGTTTACTTGACCAATTTATAATGTCTCACTAAATATAGTGGATAGTGACTAAACTGTGTGAATATCTGTATCACTTTGTCAGTTGTTGTGTAAACTGATTCTACAATTGGTTACTAGCTATGTGAAAGTCTATATTAGTTATTGATTAGTTAACTGAGTATTTGTATGGGAGTGTGAAAGTGTGTGTGGTTCGGTGGGGGGTGTGTGACTGTCCAAAGATGTTTGAATAGTTGATTCAGTAGATATATGAAGTTAAAACTACATGTTCTAACAGTTTGGGTGAGTGAATCTCTTTATGGGTGTGGTGATGAGCAAATATATTTCTCAATGGTACATGTCCAACAAACTAGAAAAATAAAAGGCAGTGTATGTGTCAGTTGTTGTATATAAATAAGTATACATAAGACTCAATGATTGTGTGAGTGACTGTATGGATAACTGTATACTTGTAATAATGATTTTATAATTCACTAAGTATGACTTACTATCTAAATGAATAGATGAAGTGGTGTTTGTATAAGTGTTTTGCTAAGTAAATATGTAAGTATGATCCATTGTTTGCATAAGTGAGTAGGATAACTTCATATGTGAATAGGATGTGTGCTGTTGTTTAATGTCGATATAGGTGTAAAAGTATTTTTGATAGTGTTCTATTGTTCATTGACAGCATGTATGAGTGAATCTACAGGTAAGTGATTAGATGTGTGTATACATCTATGAATCACTGAGTGGATTTTTAGATGCTTGTATTGCTGTGACAATGGATTCAAATATGATACTCTATTTTACAAAGAGTGGTGAAAAATGTTAATAGTGTATGAAAAGGTATATCTGATTGTCACGTGGATGATGTCATCAGTGATGTCATTTGAGATGTCATCAGTGATGTCACTGACCATGTCATGAATGATCTAATATGTGACATCATCAGCAGTGGATTGCGGGTGCGCGAAATATAGTTATTACAACTAACTATATAGGAGCAATTTCAATAGTTTTGTATGAGTGAAATGTCCAGCTAACTATAACACCCCTAAAACTTATAGTTTTTTTAGTGAATTTCAAAGGTTTTTTAAAAGCTAATTCCTAACTATATAAATCCTGAAACCTATGGTTTTTTCAGTGAATTTCAAAGGTTTTTTAAATGCTAATTCCTAACTATATAAGGCTTGAAACCTATGATTTTTTCAGTGAATTTGCAAGGTTTTTTAAATGCTAATTCCTAACTATATAAGGTCTGAAACTTTGGTTTTTTAAGTGAATTTGCCAGGTTTTTTAAATGCTAATTCCTAACTATATAAGGCCTGAAACCTATGGTTTTTTAAGTGAATTTGCAAGGGTTTTTAAATGCTAATTCCTAACTATATAAGGCCTGACACCTATGGTTTTTCCTTTGAATTTCGAAGGTTTTTTAAATGACAATTTTTAAATATATTAATTGGTTTTTTTTTATACTGATTTACTACATTTTTGCAGGCAGGTGTTCAGAGGGCACGTCCCCTTTTTACAACGTTCTGCAGCGCACCCCTGGCGCATTTGCAGAGGAGGAACTAATTCCCCTCGCATACTGGGGGTCCCTGGGGGGCAACTAGCCCACCAGGAGCCTCCAGTATAAGCCAGGGAGCTGCATTACAGAGAGGTGTAATGAGGCCACACCCTTTTTTACACCTCTGTGCAACGCAGCCCCCGGGCGTGTTTGCAGAGGGGGGACTAATTCCCCTTGCATACTGCTGGACCCTGGGGGCCAACTAGCCCACCTGGAACCTGGAGTATGCGCCAGGGGGCTGCATTGCAGAGAGGTGTAATGAGGCTACACCCTTTTTTACACCTCTCTGCAGCGCAACCCCTGGCGTGTTTGCAAAATAGGAACTAATTCCCCTTGCATACTGGGAGTCCCTGAGGGCCAAGTAGCCCACCAGGAGCCTCCAGTATGTGCCAAGGGGCTGTGTTGCTTTGCCCATGGGGGTGGCGGTCCCCGGGGCAGTGTGGGGGGATTGTGGATCCCCCATACTTCTTTATCACTAAGCCACCGCGATTTGGTCCCCCCGGGGGGTAATTTTTAAAAAAAACAGACCAGTTTTTATTTTTTTAAATGTGGGCCTTTTTTGTCCTTGTGGGACCACCTGGGCAGGCCTAGGGGGTCAGGGTGTATCTACCCTGCCCCCTTTTTGTGTTCTTCACATTTGTTTTTCTGCTTTCTTGTGCCTCGGTCTATCTACACGCACACATATACACATATATATGCATATATATGCATTTATATATATGTTTGTGTATATATATATATATACATACATATATAAACATATATAATCTGCATATCTATATAAATATAAATATAAATGCATGCATACATATACATATATGCATACATATGCATGTTATTTACATAAAGGTTTGAAAAACACTATTAAAAGCAAAGCTAAAAAGCCACCTCATTACAAACAGAATGGCTTTAACTTAAACGAGGGCGAGATCTATTGCATTTTCAATGCTTGTTTACTTTGGTTCCATCAAGAAGGCATTCAGATGTGTCACACATTTGCCATAAATTCTGAATGTTAGCACTCTAGTTGCTCATTATATCACTGTAGTAAAGCTACTGCTCACCAGGGAAGTCTGCTGCAGGTATTCAAAGTGCATGTTTCAGTCTGCATGTCAGAATTGTTTTAATGAATTAGAAGAGGATTTGAGAAGTCACTCAAAATGTGCCCTAATTTTTCTTTCTGAAGCACTAATCATACTTTCTATGGCAAAATGAACCCCCTCATTTTGTTCCTTTTTAAATTAAATGTTTTCAGACTTACCACTTCATTCCAATCAAGATGGCTTCTGGTGTGCCATAAGTTGTCATAAGTAAGACTGTTAGCACTCTAGTTGTTCTTTAGAACACTCTGGGACATTCTGTCATTGGGCTATACGTGGGCTACATATGGGTGATATTTGGGCTACATTTGGGCTCTTTTGTCTCTGGTGGCCATCTTGGGAGACTGCATGTCAGAATTTTTTAATGAAATGGAAGAGGATTTGAGAAGTCACTCAAAATGTGCCCTAATTTTTCTTTCTGCAGCACTAATCATACTTTCTATGGCTAAATATACCCCCTCATGTTGTTCCTTTTTAAATTAAATGTTTTAAGAGTTACCACTACATTCCAATCAAGATGGCTTCTGGTGTGCCATACTTTTGTCATAAGTAAGACTGTTAGCGCTCTAGTTGTTCTTTAGAACACTCTGGGACATTCTGTCATTTGGCTATACTTGGGCTACATCTGGGTGCTATTTGGGCTCTTTTGTCTCTGGTGGCCATCTTGGGAGACTGCATGTCAGAATTGTTTAATGAAATAGAAGAGGATTTGAAAAGTCACTCAAAATGTGCCTTAATGTTTCTTTCTGAAACACTAATCATACTTTCTATGGCAAAATGAACCTCCTCATTTTGTTCCTTTTTAAATTAAATGTTTTCAGACTTACCACTTCATTCCAATCAAGATGACTTCTGTTGTGCCATACTTTTGTCATAAGTAAGACTGTTAGCGCTCTAGTTGTTCTTTAGAACACTCTGGGACATTCTGTCATTGGGCTATACTTGGGCTACATCTGGGTGCTATTTGGGCTACATTTGGGCTCTTTTGTCTCTGGTGGCCATCTTGGGAGACTGCATGTCAGATTTTTTAATGAAATAGAAGAGGATTTGAGAAGTCACTCAAAATGTGCCCTAATTTTTCTTTGTGCAGCACTAATCATACTTTCTATGGCAAAATATACCCCCTCATTTTGTTCCTTTTTAAATTAAATGTTTTAAGAGTTACCACTTTATTCCAATCAAGATGGCTTCAGGTGTGCCATACCTTTGTAATAAGTAGGACTGTTAGCGCTCTAGTTGTTCTTTAGAACACTCTGGGAAGCTGCAGTAGAACACAAAGGAATCAACTGACAGTCTCTGTCCTTGTTGGATGTACATGTTTTACTGAGAATGTCAGACTTCATTCTCACATGACTGAGAAAGATAATGTGAATTTACAGAAAATATGCTTTCAGTTTAGCTTATAGATCCCCTTCCAAACCACTGTGGGAAAAGCATGAGATAATAGTTTTCTTTCAAACATGATTCATGATATCCCAGCAGAAGGCATTTTCACATGGTAAAATCACCTTAGAACACACCACAATTCCTAAAAAGAGTATGGTACCATCAACAAATGATTTATAATGTAACTAAAGTCCTAAAACCTTCTATTAACTGCAATGCTTTTAAATGAGGTGCTATCGTGTATATTGGTCCCAAGATGGGTGCCAACACTTCTTGGATGAAGAATTTGAATTTTGAAAACAATTTTTTATTTTTTTTGCCTTGGGGGTCCTTGTGGGACCCCCTGAGCAGGCCTAGGGGGTCAGGGTGCTTCTTCCCTGCCCCCTTTTTGAGTTCTACATGTTTGTTTTTCAGCTTTCCTGTGCCTCAGTCTACCGAGGTACAAGATGGCTGCCAACAATTTCTGTATTGGAGTGTTGACAGACACTGGCAGTCAATCAGAATGCAGCTCGTACTCGGGAAGGTACAGAGTACAGTAAGCTTACAGTAAGCTTACAGTAAGGTTATATAGATATATATGTGTTTTTGAAGTTAATTTTCATAAAAACCACTGGAGCAATTTTCACCAAATATAGAAAAGGCACTTCTGCGTACCAGTCCCTACAATTTTGCAAAGTTTGGTGTAATTCCATTCAGCGGTTCGGGCTGTAGCCTTGTCTATTCGTCCTATGGAAATTAACATGGGGAAAACACGTTTTGGGACCTCCCTATTTTCTCGTCCCCCGCATGACGAATCCCCCCGAAACTTCCAGGGAAGAAGCGGAGCGGAGCTGGCCTAAATTTTGGAAAATTACACTCAAATTCCTCAACCGGCGCCAAAGTTATTCCCAAAAGAATGTTGCGGATTTCCTATGGTAGCTAGGTCCTAACTATATATACCTACTGGCTATCGCCAGTAGGTAATATATATATATATATATATACACACACACACACACAGACACATATATACATATATATTTATATATAAAACGCTCAAAACCTCCTCCACATCGGGAAAGGAAACAGCACTCCGGTGATGACAATAAACAGCGAGTTTATTTCTTGCAGCAAACAAACGTTTCGGCAGAAGCCTTCGTCAGTCAATATTTATATATATATATATATATATATATATATATATATATATATATATATATATGCTTTTCATAGTAGTAGATGTAAATTAATAACCTAAATAACCCCTACATTGAATATATTGTAAAATATATATTTTTAATAATAGTGTTACATTACACATATGCATATATAAACTGACACACACATATGTGTGTGCCTATATAAGTATACATTTATATTTAGGATTAAATATTATGTACATTTATTTAATTTACATTATATCAATGGTATATAATTAAATATTTAAGATTTACTATTTTAAATCATGTATATTAAAAAACGATATTGTGTATGTTTTTAACGATATTAGTGTTGACATCGATATTTTTGTACTTACTATTATAAATATAGGGAAACAATATTTTCTGTAATCGATATTTGTGACACAACGTTTCTGAATCTCGATGTTGTTTTCAATAATGTTTCAATGATCCTTTTTTCTTCTGCAAAACACATTTGCCTTACCTGCAGGGAAGCTTTTTGTTTACATCTCTTCTGATCCAAAAAGTCCAGTTAGTTGAATGTCAGCTGTGTACGATTTGCTTCAGAAGTTTGAATATTTATTCGCGCTAGATTTGAAATGTCACGAAACACAGCAATTCAATGTTCTTTAAAATTCAACATAATGGCTGCTTCTTATGCAATTGTAGTACTTTCTGTTTTTTGGCACTAGTTCGTTGGCATTCTTTCACAAAATACCAGACGCATTCAACATGCTTGGAAACTTTTTCTGTGGTACTGTGTTCACATCGAAGAAGCGTCGTGATTGACGAATGCAATATTTGGCCTGCATCCGTAGCTGCAAGTGTGCTGTAAATACACTGTTATGTAAGCGCAGTGGTATTTCATTGACCTTGCTACATTACGTGTGGTAGAATGAATGCTTTTGAAAACCGGCTAATGCGGAAAGCTCAGAGCTTTGTGCTCGCCAGATAGGCCTATCTTTCTATTTAGTTCAAGCAATATAATCCCTTACAGAGGGCCTGCGTCCAAGGACTGCTGGAAAAAAAAATTACTCTGCTATTTGCACTGCTATTACCGCTCACTTTCATTTAAATTTTGTTTTATAGGCAGGGTCGTTGAAAATCGCTTCACATAGCAGTCACATGGCAATCGGACGTTGTCTTATTCTGCACAAACATGCACAGCTGGTGAATTATGGATAAATAATGACCAGGGATTGGATGATGCAAACATTTATTCTCTCGCACAGCTGGCACTGAGCACAAGGGCAGGCGTTGAGAGGCAAAAACAAAAATGTATGTGTCCTAACATTAGCGCGACTCACAAATGGACATGAAACTGGTAACATTGCGAGTCGGTGCGAATTGTTGGAAAAGGTGATTGTAAATGGGCAGTCACTCTTTCCCGCTGTAGAAAAGGAAGTGTATGGATGGATAGAGGTTGCAAAAATCCGAAGTTTACTGACTACCAATGTCAGTTAGTAAACATTGGAAATGTGGATTTTGCCCTTGAAGAACAGCTTCCTCAAGGATAAACCTTTGGTCATGGGATGGGGTGCCAAACAGCGTTCATATGAGTTCATTCACACTTGCCCTTTGTCCATTCTGCAATGTGCCACTTCTGTTCGCATTGTGGCCCTTACCCATTTAATGGACAGGGTCATGTGCTAATGCACTTTGCACCAGCACTTAACAAATGCAAAGGTGGAGGTTTACTGCCCATAGCAGGCTTCCCTCTCTGCATTCATATCATTTTGAAAACATTTTCACTCCTTGCAAACAGCCCTTGGTACTGTGTAATTGCAATTTTAAATGCCACAGGGACGGCAAGCAGGTCGTATGGCCAACCCCCACGCTGTCCACGGCTAAAGACCTGCGGCCAGGCCCTGTGACCAACCCACCCTGAGGCAACCAACCCCATTCTGGGCACATCCTTTGACCATGTACATCGAGAAGTGTGACACAGGGCCTGCCCTGCAGCCAGGCCCTGTAGTAACCCCACCTAAAGGCAGCCCAGGCCCATGCAGGCTTCCAACCCCACGTCACACACATCATTTGACTTTGACCTTGCTTGCTACCCGATGGTCTTTGACAACTTTGGAAATCTGGGCAGGAGTTCTCAGGTAGTGAAGCAAATGCACTAACGTTTAGGGGCCTATTCGCAAACTACATTTTGTATTACATTTATTAGCACACACAAAAGTACTGCTCACATACCACAAAATTCTATTAACTAACTGAAGTGCGATGGTGTGTGCCCCACACCTCTCCTATCTTTTCTGCGTGGAAATCTTTGACCCGATTGCGGAGATATCTGCACATGCATGCCTCCCTTTTAATAGTAGGGGAGATGTCTGAAAATAGGGAATACTTACAACTAAATGGGAGACGATTAGGGAGGAGTAAGGAGGCGTTATGAGAAGGCTATGAAGGGACATACACCCACACACTAGCATGCCTATTCACAAACTACACTTATAATATAATAATCCACATTTGTAAAGTAGCTATTTGGTATAGGGAATGTTGGACCCTCTACAGCGAAATATCCACACTTTGGGGGTGACTGTGCGGTTCTGGATTTTAGCTTACAACTTTCAGCCCACTTTACTTTTTGGGGAGTGCTTGATTTATCAGCCTCCTGGGCCAGCCAGGGTCTTTCTGGATACCTGTGGGGACGCGCTGGCAGAGCGTGCACTGCCATTCTCAAATTATGTGTTTCTGGGGGATGTCAATCTCCACCTTGACCACACTGAGATGACTGATTCTACAGCTCTTTTGGACGTCCTTCACCTTGCCAATATTTCACAAAGAGTTATGCTTCCTACCCATCTAGGAGTGCACACTTTTATACCATCTGTGCTAATTTCCCTATAACAGTGATGAGGTCGAGGCTGATCGCCTGGTTGGATCATTTTCCCATATTCTTTTCATGGGCTATGATGAATTCTTCATTACCAGCCAACTGCCACCGTCCTCCATCCACTAGGAATTGGACCCGGGCCTGCTGAGTGATTCTCTGGCAGCTTCCTGGCCTTCCCTGTTGGGTGATCAGGAGGAAAATGTATCTCAGTTTGCTGACTGGATTGCAAGCTCCGTGGTTACTCTGTTGGCACCATGTCAGCCAAAGTTGAGGAAAGAGTCCCCTTCTAAGCCTTGGTTGACGCCTGAGCAGAGGACTCTGAAATATGCGTGCAAAATAGTAGAGAGAGCCCGGCGCTCTAATGGCCACCGTTCAACTGATAAAAACACTCTTAGAGCTAAACAAAAACTTTATTATGTGGTGATCAGAGTGGCCAAAGGCCCGCATTATTCCGCTCGCATGGAGCGGGCCAACAACAACCCTAAAGAAATCTTTGCTATTATTGTGCAGAGCGTTTTGGCCCCTAGCACCCAGGCGGCAGTTGCACTTGTTTCACCCTGGCGAAATTCTTTAGGGACAAAATAATTAGTATCCAAGAGACGTTCTCAACTTCTCCCAGGAATTCCAGTATTGTGTTGGCGCAGCCAATGCCAATGGCAGAACCTGCTCCCACCTTTTCTGAATTTAGGTCTGTGGATTCCGATAGCTCTTTTAGGATCCCTAAGACCCTTATGTCCGGTTCACCTAATGACCCGTGTGCAGCCAGGCTTCTGTCTGATGTGGCTGATACCTTTAATTTAGAAGTGAATTTTATGGTAAACAAATCACTGCGTGAAGCTTGTGTTCCAAAGGTATGGAAACATGCGTTGATTCTGCCCCTTCTTAAGAAGCCATCACTTGACCCTCTGTTGCCTGAGAATTACCGCCCTATCTCGTTTCTGCCAAGTCTGGCTAAAGTATGCGAGAAGGTAGTTATGTTGCAACTCACCGACTATGTTGAGGGGGCAGGTTTGCTTCATCCGGCACAATCCGGCTTCCGTGCCTCTTATAGCACGGAGTCAGCACTGTTAGAGGTGACCGAGGCGATTCGGGAGTGTTTAGATGCCGGCGGGAGAGCAGCTTTGGTTATGCTAGATCTCTCAGCGGCATTCGATACTGTGCCCCATTCCCTGCTCCTTGACCACCTTTCAGAAATAGGTATATCTGTCACAGCCTTGCAATGGATCACGTCCTTCTTGGAGGGTCGGCTGCAGCAGATCTGGCGTCCTCCGTGTGCCTCTGCACCTATGCAGGTGACTACTGGTGTACCGCAGGGGTCATCACTTAGCCCTCTCCTTTTTAACATCTACGTGGCTCCGCTGGTTTATCTTGCGGAGTCATTGAGGGCTAAGTTGATGGCCTATGCCGACGATACCCAGTTGTTGTTTACTTGGAGCAAGGAGGACGATTCGGTTGTGACAGCCCAACACTGTCTATCTTCAGTCTTTCATTGGTTAGTGAATGCACAGCTGAAATGTAATGAAGGAAAGTCTGAAGTGCTGCTGTATGGCTCTTTCACAACGGATTTTAGAGAGAGGCTCTGGCCTTCTGGTTTTCCTCGTCCTACTGAGAGGAAAGGCGCCGCAAAAAATCTTGGCGTCTGGTTTGATGAAAATCTTAACTTTGTAACGCAAGTGAAGAAACTGGCCGGTACTTGCTTTGGCACTTTGAAAATCTTGAGGAAGTTTCTTCCCTTTTTGCCAAGCAGTGCCAGAGAAACTGTGGTCCGTGCATTGATTCTGTCCCATTTAGATTATGCCAATGCCCTTTTGGTTGGCAATCCAGGTTTCCCTGCGAAGAAATTGCAAGTTGTGCAAAACTCGACAGCCAGACTTCTTTTGGGTCTGTCATCTAGGTATACTGTTTGCATTCACTTGCACTCCTTGCATTGGCTCCCAGTTGAATCTCGTCTCAAGTTTAAAATGTGGTCAATTGCTCATCGGGCCCTCTATGGTCTAGGCCCTATCTATTTTCAGAAGAGGTTTGCCTTTTATATACCAGGGAGACAGCTGCGCTCTTCTGCTCATCTGCTGATGCAGACCCCCAAGTTTAATCGCCAGCGACTTGGCGGAAATTCTTTTGTGCGTAAAGCAGATCTTGCCTGGAACTTGCTGCCCCTGGCTCTTCGGGGCACCCATGATCCACTATATCAAGAAAAAACTAAAAACACTGCTTTTTTAACCTGTTGGGTGTGCATTTCTTTCTTTTTCTGAAGCGATCCCAGGACACTTTCGAGTAGCTGAGCGCTGTATAAATTAAATATAACATAACATAAAGTGCAAACAATCACCCGCAAGGGTCTCCAGGCGCTGGGGGCTGTCGGGAAGATTAAGCAAGCTATTGCCCAGAGTTACATGGTGATGGGCTAATCTGCCGCCGATGCCGGGATCGAACCATGATCCCCAGATTCCAGCGTCAGTCACCCTCTCCTCTGCGCTACACCTCTCCACTTGTAAAGTTACTACAGCCAAACATGCCCCAAAAAACTTGCAAATGTACTCCACCTCAGGCCTGGAGTAAGTCCAGCAACACACGTGGCCACTCACAATTACTGAAACACCCTCAAATAGAAAATAATGGAGAAAGGGACTTAAAATAATATCCCTTAAGATTTTTTTTTATTATAAATTAATTTTTTTTGCTTATTAAAATTATATATTCTTTGAATCAAATGTTAAATATATATACATGTATTTATTTAAAATAAATGTAATTTAATGTTTTACATTTTTTACTTCCTCCCCGGAATTCAGGCTGTGGAGATGTGTAAGTCTACATTTTGTAGTAAACTAGCACTTGTAAAAGGTGAATAGCCAAGAAAGGGTAAATTTACTACAAAGTGTAAGAGTTAATTTACATACATAGATTTACTCTCTTTTAAATTTACCTTTCTGAATAGGACCCAAAAATGTCAAAAAAGAGCGACAAAAGCACAGACCTTGTCGAAAAGCAAAACTGACATCCAAGGAGGTTAAAAAGCTTAGTGGTTTGAATATCCTTTGTTTACAGTTCAAGAGAAATAATTTCAGCCAGGACAGGGCAGGGCCTTTGATCTTGATAACAGATAGTCTGTTCTGTATGATTGAATTGATCTATAGTATCAAATGCTGCCAAAAGGTCCAGGAGGAATAAGGTCCCTGAGCCCCCAGCATAAGTCCTTTTATGAAGGTCGCCTAGGAATAAAACAGCAACCAACTCAGTGCTGTGGCCTGGATGGACCCTGCTAGTTTTGTAGTTGGGGGAATACTATTCTGAAGTATTTTTTAAACAAAGCACAACAAAGAGATGGGCTGGAAGTTGCCTAGAATTGTCAATTCAGAGAATTTTTTTTTCAACAGTGGTCGAACCAGTGCTGTTTTCCAACATGATGGGGCACAGCCTTGGAGAGAGAATCTCTGCGTTTATAGATAGTTCCAGTTGCTGAAAATGTTTGGCAGGGCAGGTATCTGATTAACAGTCTGAAGTTTGGTCTTGCTGAATGAAGGTGATCAGGACAGGTTCTCGAATGGGAAAGAATTCGTCCAGCATAAGGGCTACCCATGACTGAAGATGGTTCATGTTGGCTAAGCTTGTTCAGAAAGCGTTAGCCAGCAAATTTCTTCATTTCAAATTTAATCTCTAATTTGAATGGTTTTTCATCAAAGAAGCAAGTAATTTTTATATTGAGTGTGAGTGAACTTGTTTTTTTTTTAACACATTTTTATTGAGATTTTTAACTTTTTATTTTTACATCGCCATTACCCCTCCCTCCCCCCCCTGCCGCCCGGTACAAATAGAGCAGTAAAAAAATAAAAAAATTATACAGACATTTAAAAAAAAAAAAATAATAATTAAAATAAAACAAATATATATATAAAAAAAGGAATATACAGGCTTCGAAGGATAAGGAATAAAAAAAATAAATAAAAAAAAGGCGAAAAGAAATACATCGTTACATTCCAAAACACTCGATGCGTCTCAACCGTATTGATTCTATGCTGGGCTCAATAGCCATAATCTAACTGGGTCCCAAATTTTTAATCCCGTTATTTTTTTCCTGATACCTTTCCGGCTATAAATGGCAATTTCAAGATTATATGTAGCTAAAAAGCGCATCCGCCACTGTTGAAATGTTGGTGGATATTGATCCAGCCATGCGGAAGTCAAACAGATTCTTAAGACTGCCATAGCAATATATATGAGTCCCTGCATGGCAATGGGTCTACTAACTTGGTCTTCTCCTAACATGATTTCTGCTGTGCTAATCTCTATATCGACATCGAATATTTCAGATAGGAAGTTGGAAACTTCTCGTTTAATATTATCTAAAGTATGACATGTAGCCAGCATATGTATCAGATCGACTTTAGGTCGATTGCATCTGGGACAGAGTCCCCTTCCCTTCCCCCCATTTGAAATTTTTTCGGGAGTATAATAAAGGTCGAAAAAAGTTTTATAGAACTGAGCTTGTAGCTTGGTCGACATTAAAATAGTGCTGGATAGTTCGAGTGCTTTGTGGGCTAAATCCTCTGTGATATTGATCTTATTTTGCCAGATATTTGCATGTTTATCGATATCGTCTGGTAGTACAGCAACTAGGTCTTTATAAATGTCTCCAATTTTTACACTGGCGGAGCTGACCACAGTGTTAATTGTCGGAATTTTTTTAAAGCAACCATTAGATCCCCCCTTTTTGAGAATAAAATCTCTCGATTGCAAAAACTTAAAAAAGTCATGCGAATTCAGCCCATATTTATTTTTTAGCGATTCAAATGAACAAAAACCCGTTGAATTGTAAAATGATCCGAATTTCGATATTCCTAAACTAACCCATCTCCGCATACAGGAATCCATAAAAATTTCGGGCAGATTGGTGTTGTTTTCTATTGGAGTATAAAATGAAAATCTGCCAATCCCCAGATGTTTCCGAACCATATTCCAGACTGTATAGATACCCTTAAGTGTTTTAAATCGTTCTTTTTTTACATGACATTCATAGGATAATTTCCAAAGGTGGTTATTGGCGTTATTACCCAAAATGAGTTCCTGTGGAGTTGGAGTCGAGCTGATGGGCATAAACTCTTGTTTGGGGGTTAGCAGTAAACGACTGTATTTGATGGTTGTAGCCCACCAATAAAATGTAATATTAGGGAGGGCTAGGCTACCTCTATCCCTTGAGTGTGTGATATGTTTATAAGCTCTTCGTGTTTTTCCATAGCCCCAGACGAAGCGAGATAGCATATTATCTATTTGGTTAAAGAGTGTTAGGTCAAAGTTAAGACAAATTGTCCGGAAGAAGTACAAAAATTTAGGCAAAAAAACCATTTTAATGAGATTGCTTCTTCCGATTATTGTTAAATGTAGGTTGTGAAGTCTCAGTAATGTTTTATTAGTCTGTTTCACTAAAGGGTCTAGGTTGAGGGCCACTAGTTTATTCAGATCGGATGTGATATTAATGCCAAGATATAATGCATTATCAGTGACTCTTGCATCATCCAAACTGATGTTATTATTTATTACAATCTGGGTTTTAGTTTGATTTAATTTGTATCCCGAAATCTCCCCGAACTTTTTAGCTTCTTCCTCCATTATCCTTACTGTTGTAATTGGATCAGATGTAACAATCGCAACATCATCTGCAAAGGCTAGAGTATTAGTTTCATCATTCGATGTCTTAATAGGTAGTATGGACGGATTCATTTCTAGCTTTGCGATAAAGGGGTCAATGTAAATGGCAAAGAGTAGAGGGGAACAAGGACACCCTTGTCTTGTACCTCTCGTCACTTTGATGATGTCCGATGTTACCCCATTAATCATAACGACCGCTTCGGGAGCAATATAATTTTTCTGCACTGCTTGAATAAAATGATCCCTGATCCCACTCTTTGCCATGACCGACCATAGATATTCCCAGGAGACCCTATCGAATGCTTTTTCAGCATCTAATAAAATTAGGCCCATAGGGTCTCCTGCTACCTCGGCAATGTCAAAGAGAGTTATCACCCTCTGGACGTGATCTGTAGTTGATCTTCCAGGGACGAACCCGTGTTGTCTAACAGATACAATTTTGTGAATTAGAGGTGCCAATCTACTTGCTAACAGTTTGGAATATACTTTGGAGTCGTTGTTAATTAGGGTAATAGGACGGTATGTGCCTAGTTCTGTGGGATCTTTATTTTTTTGGGGGAACACTATAATTTTTGCACATGCCCAAGAAGCCGGAGGATTCCATTCATGAAGACCTGGGTAAACAACTGGGTTAAAATGTCTTTGAGTGGGCTACTGAATCTGACATAAAATTCCACGGGAATACCGTCTAGGCCTGATGCCTTACCAGATGGAAGACTGCGTATGGACAGTAAAATTTCTATCCAGTCAGGAGTTTCAGCGAGAAGTCCCTCATCTGCTTTGGATAGGTAGGGCCTTATATCCGAAAATAGATACTCGTCGATTTTATCTTGTTTAATATCTGTTTCAGAATAAAGCTCTGCATAATATCGCCTAAAGGCGTCCTTATATCGTTTGTATCATGAGTTAGGCCGAGAACGGGGTCTCTTATAGATTTGATCGTATTTTTAGAATTTTGTTCTCTTACACTAACAGCTTAATTGGTGCCCTATCTGTTCACTCCATTCATAGATTTTTTCCCTATTAGCAGTAGCTTTGATGATTGCTTTACAGGTGAATATTTCAGATATTAAGTTTTTTGCTATCGCTACATCTCTAATTGCCTCTTCAATGTTGTTCCCCCCTTGAAGTAATCTAATTAGATCTTCTTCTTTTCTGGCAAAATTCTTCTCTAGATCTTTTAAGTTTTGTTTGGCTTCTTTGTTATTTTGGATAGAAAATCTAAGGTTTTCCCCCCTTATCCCTGCCTTTAATGAATCCCATACTACCTCCAGCGGGGCGCTACCCATGTTGAAACTTAAAAATTCTGGGATCCATTGTTCCATATGGGTACAATATTTATCGTTGGCTAGCAGAGCTCTTTCAAAGGTCCAGTTACTGCGATCAGATTTAGTAATGTCAATATCAAAACTCAAAAGAAGAGGATTATGGTCTGAAAAAACCCTCGGCAGCCTATTTATAGAGCATTTAGATAGGATTACATTAGAGATGAATATATAATCCAATCTAGCCAGTTTGCGATGGGGGTGGGAAAAAAAGGTATACCCATGATTCTGCGGTGTTTTCATCTCCCAACAATCTACCAGCCCATGAACATGACAAATGTCCAACAAGGCCTTGTAAGTTCTAGGTTTCCGGCCTAGATATTTAAATGTTAGATCAGAAAGCCAAATTGGTGGGAGATTGATGTTGATATCCCCACACATGATCATAGGAACAGGCCAGTGTGCCAATTCGTTAGATAGGAACTGTAACAATGTGGGATCGTCTGTAACATTGCCATAGATTGAAGAGACAGTACATTTTTTCCCACTTATACCTTGACACTCTGTAATAGCCCATCTGCCATATGGGTCTGAAGCTGATCTTAAAAAACTTAAACCCCCACCTCGCGCTAAAATAGCTACCCCCCGAGTTTTATTTGGTTGGGTGGTGGCGACAACTACTCTGTATCCCAGGTCTTTAAACAGATGTCTCCGTGACCCCTCTATATGCGTTTCTAGAAGACATATTATTTCTGCTCCTATTGAGTGTAAACCTATTGCTAATCTTTGCCTTTTTTTTTATATCGCTGAGCCCACATATGTTCATGGTTAATATTCTCAATTTAGCCATTTATTTAGTAACTTTGGTGTACTACTAATAAAATTACGTCTTGTTTTTTTTTCCCCTTCTTTCCTTTTTTAATCTTTTTAAGCCTGATCATAGATTCCACCCTTTTAATTTGCCTGTACCGCGGCCCCCTTCCCCCTCCCCCGTCTTCCCCACAACAGCTAAGACCCACCCACTCTCCCCCCTCTCCCCTTCCATCTAATGAGGCTACCTGTTGCCCGTAGGCCCAGGTTGTTGGCATCTCGCTGATCCTTCGGAAGTTGGTGGCTCTAGGCCCTAACCCCTGTAACTTCTGAAGGGCTGATAATCCTAGTCGGTGATTTTAATCAACGGTTGTCGTTTATAGGCATTTAATTATTCCACTATAATACTACCTGTCAACCCACTTTTTTAAGGAGATTCTCAGCTCACCCTCTCTACCTATGTCTCGACCCATTGGCTGTAAACATATGATCACTATTTGTTGTATTTTTTCCCTTTGGAAAGATTTGCTTTGTCTTTACTGTGGTCGGAGATCTCTTCCAAATAGGATTGCGCTTGAATTTCGCTGGAAAAGCTTCTCGTTGTGCCGTTGAATATAACTTTTAGTCTGGCTGGATTCAGTAAGAAGACTGTAGCGCCAATTTTTTCAAATGGGGAAAAAAGTTGCCGTAGTCGCCATCTTCTCTCGACCGTTGCATGGGCAAAATCGAGTCTGCTGAAAAAGGCATATCCTTTGTATTGTCTTTTTTAGTCGGTCTTGCCAAGTCAAAGATGGCTTCCCGTAAAAGAAAGTTTCCGAAATTGACAAGCATTGCTCTAGGAAATTTCTCTGATCCTTGTGACCTTTTGTTGATGGTAAAGGGAAAGCGATGGACTCGCTGAATCTCCTTCTCCCAATCCCATGAAGCAAGCTCAGGAAATGAGTCTTTAAACAAGGATAGCATATACCTCCTTGGATCATTCCCCTCCACTCCCTCGGGGATCCCCAGTATGCGTAAATTATTACGGCGAGCCCGGTTTTCATGATCCTCTACCTTCGTCATTAGATCACGAATAGTCTCTTCTTGTGAGTGGCCTTGTTTCTGCAGAGCCAGGACGTCGGTTTCAAGATTCTCAGTGCATTGTTCGACCGAGGCCATTCTATCTGAAATTTCCAAACATGTTTGGCCTACTTTACTGATTGCTCCTTGGAGTTTCTTGTTGTCAGATTTAACGTCCAGTTGAAACTTCTTTATTGAGTTAAATACATTTACCAGGGATGGTTCACTAACCACCATGTCATCGCCTATTGATTTTGGTTTTATTTTTGAGTGCAACTTAGTCATAGCGTGTGAGGAAGTGTTCCTATGTTTTCGGTCAGGCTGATAGAATAATTCTACGTTACTTCCTTGGTCTGTAGTATCTACATGCAAGAGTTTGTTTTGAGGTTATAGCTGGTTATAGCTGGTCTCTCGCTATTGTATGGGGTAATATTATATTAAATGTGAAATTGTTGTGTTTTTTAAACTTTTTTTACCCTACTCGCCTTTCGGTTTCAGGGTGACAGGACTCCGGATTTCCAACTCTTTGAATGAAAAAACCTCAAGCCTCCTCTTGGGCTGATGATTGCCTCTCTCGCCTCTCTCCTGCCCCTGCTTTGACTGGCTTGGTCGGCTCAGCTCGGCTCAGCTCGTCAACTCGTCTGTCGTTTCAGCTTGAGTCTCTCTCCTCTGCAGCTGGATCAAAGCGCAGCACTTGACCCCTGCAGATGCTCGAGTGCGGAATGGGGTGCCGGGAGTAGGAATCAGGGAATCAAGCACCTTTCACTCGGCACGTCTCCCGTCTCCCTCCCCCCCCACACGGCCCACAAACAGTGCTGGAGTCTTTTCGAGGGGAATCCGACCCAATCCCCGACACAATGCAGGCGCTGACTCTAACTCTGATTCCGCTGCTGCTACTGTTGCTGGCCCAGCTGATGACACCGCTGATACCGACGACCTCCAGCGCCGGCACCGGCACCTGCGACCAGCGATCACTCCCTCGACGATCTCTGATGATCCCACACGCGACCCAACACGCTTGTGACTCAGGTGAGTAAACGCTACCCCTCTGCACACTGGAACACCGGCACACCGGCACACGCATCCATCGATTTCTGTGCAATCGGGTTGTTCAGGTTGTTGCTAGCGGACGGAGCATTCTTTTCTTGTAGCCCTGTTAACAGTCCATAGTCGACAACAAACCACAACAGGGGTCAAGAGCTAGGTAGAGCTCGACCTACTCCTCACGGACTCGCGGATGCCATCTTGCCTCCAAGTGTGACTGAACTTGTGCTGTAAAATACTAAATGTATTTGAAAGAGGGGCTATGGAGAAATGAGGGATACTGCTAGAGAGTGGTTCTAAGGGAATTAATGGAGAAGGAGGTCATGGATGGGGCAAAAAAGAGTATCGCACTGGGCACCACCAGCGCTAAAGCCGGCCCTGATTATACGGGGGTAAAAAATCTTTCATTATCAGCTTGGTTCTGTCTTCGTCACTGGAGAAGAGAGACCTTAACAGAAGAATGGAAACGCAAAATGGTCTTTCATTGGGATGAGCACTTCATGTCTACATTATCCCGCTTTGAAATTTTTAATTGAGCAGATGTCCAGCTGGATGGATGACAGAGGAGAAAATCAGCTTTAATCCAAAGGTGTCTGGAGCTGCTTTAAATTTCTTTGAACCGGCCAGTGGAGGGCTCGAGATCAGAGAGTGAGACCTACAAAAACTACTGCATTCTTTTTTCTGGAGGAAATAGGGCCCGAATGCCTCTAAATATATATCAATTGAAGAGAGGGAGGCATATGCCGGGCAGTGAATTAAGAGAAAAGACAGTTAAATGTCATTGACTTCTACGCTGAGTGCTGAGTTTTCCATATTGGGCTGGTCAGAAAACTATTCTTTTAAAGAACGAGAGTGCAATAGATCAGGGCTAAACCTCCACCGTGTTTTGGTCATTGTCTACCAGTAGCATTTTGAATGCTGTGGGATAATTTCTTCTATTATGGGATAGCAGTGTGTAGTTTTCAGGTTTCATTTAAAAAAAAGGTAGTGCAAGTCGAATTGTTAGATCAGAGCATACATTTCAGACCAATGGGATGTAGCTGAGCACATGTAGCATTCCATGGCATTCAGAGTTCATTTATTGGCTATACTGGAATCTGTTTTTTTGGAAGTGGTAGCAGTAGCAGTGAAAGAGGAAGTGGTAACTTTCTGATACCCTCTTGAAGGAGAGACATTTGTTTGAGTAAATTCCCTCGCATTAGGTGAATGAGTGAAATTGTTTTTTTACACAAAGCTCTTGTAGTTTAGTTCCTATATTCCCAATAGGCTCTGCACATTGGAATAATATACCCTATAGATGTGACGTAGGACTTATGTCGACTAGGTATCTATCGAAATATATTAGACTTAATTGTGAGTGCAGAGGTGCAGAGAAATAGATAGACGGACGTTTTCAATAAAAGGATTTATTGAACAGTCTTCTTTCTCAAGCATAAGAAATGAACTGCAACAATCGTAAAACTGGTTGCAAAATATAATGCATACAGTAAAAAGAGTAGAATAGAATACTACTATAAGAGCATTGTATGGTTCCTAAACCATAGATAAATACATACATAAATACCAGAGGCTAAAAGTACTCAACTGGTGCTTCTAAAATACGCCTACCCCGATGTACCTAACCTAAGCTTAGTACGAGGGAAGAAGTAAGTGTGGTGTAGCATAAATTTAGTATTCTTTGCCAAGAATCTGTCCAAGATTTCTCTTAGGGTCTAATCAGCTCCGTACCTTGATTTGGAATGAAGAAGGTCAGGTTCAGGACTCGATTTCCCAACAACCCACAAGGGTAGCTTGGAAACACTGGAGCTGGATTTCTGGGCAAGAGAAAAGACAGCGTCTCTCTCAGTGCGTCCGCTGGAGGGTCGGCTTCCTTTGGCACTTGCAGTAGCAGGGCGCGTCGGGCAAGTAGATAGTCGAACTGCTCCAAACCACCGTCTGTTTGCTATGGCAAGTGTGGGTATATTTATACCTTGAAGGTGCCGAGATTGACGTAAAGGTGGACATAATAACGTCATTAAAGACTCTCAGTTCTTTGAAAACTCCAGGAGTTATTGGACAAGTCAGTATTCAAGCAAGGGGAAGTCCCTAGCTGCTGAAGCCGAGTTTTCCAAGAAATCTTTGTAGATTTTCGGAACTAGTGGAAGTAACCCTGCTGTATTTGGGCTGCATGAGCTATGTCTAAATATTGTTATGAGTCTTATGCCTATATAAGGATACAGTGAAGTATACTTATATAAGGGCATGAATAGGGAAAATTACAATAGGGTCCTAAAATGTCACACATCACCCACTCCACGTTATCATGTTCATCTAAGTTCAAGCACTAAAACATATAATCTAGAGCATGTGTTTTACAACCCCACCCAAAAATACATGAAATGCATTTTAAAAATGGTTGTACACAAAATAAGCATTTGTACAGTACGCATTTAAAAGCAATGATCTCATTTGTAAGCATTTGATATGATAATGGTAATGCTAACCGAATGAGTCACGAAAATTACATTTATGAAATTGCTCTAAATACAGAAAAAAGGTCGAGACCATCCCATAGCACAATATACAAACTGTTTTGGCTTTGGTATGTGTATTAGGTCAATATTGTTACTAGGAAGTATTCAAAGAATTCTTGTTCTTTAAGAATAGTTCTACTTTAAGCAGATTGCATTGTGCCAAAGTTCATTTTGTTTTTGGAAAAAGTAAAATCAAATCGTAGAAAAATACAGTTCCAAAATTAGAGGTTTTTGTTTTGAAAAAGTGAAGGTCGAATTTCAGAGTTGAAAGAACGCTGTGTGCTAACTTCAAAAGTTATTCTCGGTGTCAGGAGAAAACATTAAGTCGTCAAGGCTGGCAAAGAAATCGTCTACCACAGTAGATGAAAGTTGAACCACTTCATTAAGAAGGTCAATTGTACACAGATGTGAAACATCGTCGTCAGCGGCAGTCGCATTATTAATGTTCGCAGCAGATGGTACCTGTGTGCCTGTTGGTCCGCGTATCTCACCTCCAGTTGGAATTGCCGGTGAGATCTCAACGAATGCCGTCATCGGGATTGGTAGCCGTTGGGGGCAACACAATACATGGTCCGTTACTGGACCCAGTACAGTGTCAACATCCGTTGGCAGTGCTGAAGGAAGTGTTAGACAGATATCTAACACGCATTCCTCTCCACAAAGCAGGCATCGTAGAATAGGTAAGATGCAATCTTTCTGGATTGGTCTGAATGACAGGAACCATGTGTTATTCAGATCTCTCAAACGAGCCAAGCCAAGGATCTGTGTTATTCTGTCACGATACTGTATGGCCTGGAGAGCATTCTCCATGGTGATTTGTGTATCGCTTGTGGCCGGATTTGCCATAACGGAGCAGGAGGAATAAAAATAGGATCCCTGCTACGAGTCCCAAGATGAGAGGCAGGCCGCCGAACACAGAGTGCACGAAGTTAGGAAAAATGCCCAAGACTGCTTCAAAAGGTGCTAACAGTCCCGAAATAATCGTCTTAAATACATGTACAATACCGCTGGTATCAGACATGTTTAGGATCCGACCTAAAATTTCTGCGAAATGTATTAGACAGTTTGTTGATAATAATGCATGTATCTCTGCAGAGGACCTTGCACCTTGCACGAGGTCAGTGGCATAGTTTTTTGTAAAAGAATGGCTTTCATTCTGCTTAAAGTATCAATTCGTATAGATGTTCAGTGAAGGCCACAGTTGCGACTCCCCGTCTGTCTTAGTTTTCTAAAACAATACTTGCATACAACAAGTGACCCTGTCTGACACACTTACAAGATATGCTGTCCCTGGCATCATGCCACAAGAGCTGTGATTGATTGATTGAGTGATTGATTTTTGGAATTTATATAGCGCACTACCACTCCAAAGAGCATCTTGGCGCCTAGATTCATAAGTTGAAGATGGTAGCATTTGCTGTTCTCAATCATCAAGTAGGGGATTTAAGCAAGTGTTTTACAGACTGAGTCTGCCAGGCTATAGATCCATGTTTTGAGGGATTTCCCAAAACTCCTCTTCAGTGGTGGTTGCGCGAAGTTGATGGGGCAGTTTGTTCCACGCCTTTGCCCCTATTACTGCCAAGGATTTTCCTCCGTTTGTTGCCAGTCTGACTTTTGGAACAATCATCAGATTGGCTGTAGCGGATCTAAGTGTTCGGGTGGGATGGTATCGGGATGGTATCGGTTAAAGTTTTTATACAAGTACCGTGGGCCATGCTTGTGAAAGGCTCTAAAGACGATCGTTAGAACCTTAAACAAGATGCGCTTCTGGATAGGAAGCCAATGGAGCGCTGCTAACGTGGCAGAGGCCGAAGATTTTCTTGGCCATCTGAGTACCAGTCTTGCTGCCGCGTGCTGGACCATCTGCAGTCTATGCAGAGCTGATTTATTTGCCCCTGCATATAGACTGTCACAATAATCCAGTCTGGATGTAATCAGTGCCACTGCGACAGTACGTCTGGCTGATAAGGGCAGGAGATGAAAACATTTCCTAAGGCCCTTTATGATATTGAAGCATGAGCCAGCGACTTCCCTTGCCTGCAGTTTAAAAGAGAGGGTCTCATCAAATTTAATTCCTAAGTTTCGAGCTGCCACAACATACGCTATTGTGCTGATGTTAAACGAGGAGATAAGATCAATCAAGGAGACCATGTACAGATTGAATAGGATAGGGCTCAAACTAGAGCCCTGAGGTACTCCTGACCGAACCATCTTCACTTCGGAACAGTACTGACCCAACATAGTAATCTGCCGTCTGTGCATCAGAAAGTTCTTAAACCACTTGAACACGGTGCCCGCTATGCCTGCACTAACCAGGCGATGTAGTAAGATAGCATGGGACACCGTGTCAAACGCTGCAGACAGATCCAATAGGATCAGGACTGCCCTCTTGCCCTGGTCCAGTGCAGCTCTTATGGTCTCTGTAGTGAACAGAAGTGCAGATTCTGTAGAATGATGGGCTCTAAAGCCATCTTGATTTGGATGAAAAATATTTTTCTCCTCCAAATAAGCCATAAGCTGCCTATTGACACAGGCTTCTGCCAGTTTACATACAGCTGGGAGAAGCGAAATGGGCCGTAAATTAGATAGGACTGTGGGGTCCCGTAGTGCTTTTTTTTTGTAGAGGCCTAACAGCTGCGACTTTCCAGCATGCTGGGATCTCCCCTGTTTGGAGTGATGAATTAAGAATTGAATTGATAAGAAAATATGGACTGGTGTATGTTCAGGGAAAAAAACGGTATATGTTGCACGTGGTAGACCCAAGAAGTGGGGTAGAGTCTGGAACCAATGGAATTCGTATCGTGGGGAGATTTGTGCCCCCCCCCCGTTCGAGGGGGCCCCAGTACTGCCACAGTCCCCGTGACCTGACGTTCCTACAATATGTAGTTTTTCGTAATACATGCCCGATTACCCAGGAGGCCCCCCCTCCCACTTTTCATTTCATCCTTATTACTGTATGTTTGTTGATATGACTCTCCCCATGAGAAGCATGTTTGCCGCATTTCCTCTTGTTTCGTGTGTTATTGTTATTGTCGTTTTTTCTTGTTTATACGAACAATTAAAATAGTAAGACCTTCACTGTTTCCTACACCACTATTCTGCTCCTGTCGAAACGATACGTTGAATTGCTGCCGGGCCCCCGGGCTGTCAGCTGAAAGCTGTGTAAACTGGCAATATTAACTGCTTTCTATTGTTCTAGCGACGGCCGGCCCCTGTGGTTGTAGGTCCGCAAATGTAATACTGCAACTGAAATAAAGGTTTAAAAAAAAAAAAAAAAGAAATGAATTGATCACAGGGTTGACTTCCTCTTTTATAGCTTTTAACAGCATAGGGGGGCAAGGATCAAACGGTGATCCTGACTTAATTGTGGATATGGCTTGGGAGGATTCCTCCAGACTGATCAGGGCAAAGGTTTCCCAGCCTGCTGAGTGGGGCTCTTTGTTTTGAATATTATTTATTGCCTCTAAACCCTCCTGGATAGATAAAGGGACGTCTTTAGTAAAATTGATTATTTTCTGTTCAAAGAAAGTTGCTATCTCATTACAGAAGGTCTGGGATGGCGGAATTTCCTGAGAGAATATTTTAGGGTTCCTAAAGCTATTAACAATTTGGAAAATTTCCTTATGCTTATTTTTTGTGGCTTCAATCAAGTTAGTACAGTAAGTAGCTTTAGCACGTTTAATTGATGCATGATAGTTCTTCCTAGCTAGTTTGTAAGCCTTCTGATCATTACTATTGTAATGTCGACACCATCTCTGCTCAGATAGTCTCACTTCTCCTAGTGTTACTTTTAATAAACTAGTAAACCAAGGAGGAGATTTTTTCCTTGTCTAGATTTAGACTTTTTCCCCCGAGATTGCATCCTTTCCCCGATGGTTCTCATCCAGCCCTCATAGCTCTGGATGTCAATGTTCACATCCCCTAACAGTAATGGCCTACTCTCAATCACCCAACTGTTAAGATCTGCTCTATGATTTTTCCCCAACGTGGGAAAGGCATCTCATTTCCTGATATAACCGTCTTTGTTGGCTTTTTGTCATCAATTTTCAAGCTGAACTCAATGAATTTGTGATCCGACCAAGTTTGAGTCAAAGGGGATTCAACCTTAATCGTGTCCAGATTAGAACTGATGCAGTCTAAAATATGCCCCGCTTTATGTGTAGGTTCCACTGTTAGTACCGTCAGCCCCAAAACGTGTAGGATCTCTTTAAAACATAGCACGTTGGGATCACTGATACTTTCCAGATGAAGATTTAAATCGCCCAATAGGGTGAAATTGGCAAATCTAAGAGTCAGATTAGTCAGGCTTTCACCCACACTTTCTAAAAACTGAGACGCTTGCCCAGGGGGTTGATATATTAGCGCCCCAGCAAAGGTGAATGAGTTGTGGGCCTGAAAGCTAAAGCCGAGACATTCTGCTCCTTTAATATCTGAAAGTTCAGTAGTGGTACTTTTAAGGGTGTCTCTATGGATAATTGCCAGCCCCCCTCCTCGCTGAAGCGGTCTGTCTAATCTCTGTATTAAGAAACCAGGAGGCAAAGCCTGAACTATATCAGGATTAGACCAATCTCTAAGCCATGTTTCTGTAACTAATAGACAGTTTAAGTCTTTTTCTAGGATAAGATCGTATATATGATGTGCATTCTTGCAGATGGAGCGGGCATTAATAAGACCCCCCGTTAAGATTCTATGATTCTGTGATCATTCAGCATTAGGTAGCTTCCATTGGAAAGCTGCCTAAAAATTGGATCTATCCCTGCTGTCGGGGAACCCTGCAGGTGGCACGATAGGTTGTTTGAAGAACCCTTCCAAGCTCCATGTAAATTAATGCCTTGGCACAGAAGTGTACAGCTTAATGTGGCTTGACAGTGTTTTTTCCACTAAGAAATACCCCCTTTTCCCCACTCCAACATTTGTGTGTGTATGGTAAATCCCAGGTCGACTTTATGTATTCTTTACCCAACTTTTCATACAGGCCTGCTGGTATATGTTTTAGGCAATACTGAAACTGGAAAATCGTCATTGGTATCGTGATGGTGCCCTGTATTAACCATTCAACTGATGGTTTCTCAGAAACGGTCAATGGTAATCTCTCCAGTTTTTCTATGCTCCCTTCTGTGCCAAAGAGATTTGTTTATCTGTAAGGTTAAATACAGTAAACAATGACATGTTGTTGATTAGACGCCAAGGCACATAGCCAGAACAAAGGTTTTGTAACGTCCAGCCTAACAGCATTATAGAACGTAATTGAGACTGACTGGCCATGTTGTAACATTAGCAAGTCCTGTTCCATTATGTCCATGGCAGAGGATACAATGCTGTCCAAAGAATACATTCTGGATGACAGAGTTGTTAACCCATTGTCAACTACAGAGAATGCTTTCTCTAAATTAATATGATCAATTTCTCTTATTCGTTCAGCTGTTTGCGTGACTTTCCATGCTTCATTGTAAGCAGAGTATATACCGGCGTATATGAAACGTTTATGACGTGGCTTGCGAGGACCAAGTAAGAAGTCTCGTAAATCAACGCCATCTTTAAGTAAAGATAAGTGTTGTTTTATATCTGGGAGTGTAGATTTTTGTAGCCATTCAAGGCACAGTTTTCCTACACTGTAAGTTGTTATCATCCCTCGATGTTGTATTTGGCTATTTCTTGGATACGTTACTGTAAACCCTTGTGTCTTGTTCAGGAATCTATTTTGACAGATATTTGTGTCTGTGGGCCAGATTAACCATTTTTTCCATTCAAGATTTGTTCTGTTTTGAAGTAAAATATAATTTATGTCAACCTCCTCATCCGAAGTTAAATAACTATCAGGTGTGGGCTTAGGTATGGACGGTTTATTTAAATCTTGCCTTAGCCAGGCCAAGACAAGATGTCTGTTGAACAGTTTTATTTAAGAACAGTATTTGTTCTGGGATGATGCAGGCTCTGAACAATGCTTCTAAACCTTGTACCTGCCAGGATTTTGTGCCCCTCAATGTTGTTTTGCCAAAAGTCAAAGCCTAATGTGGACAATTGAGCATAAAAGGCCGCAGAATAAATTTGTTTAGTATTTGTCAACATACTTTTCATGCCTGTCTTATTAATATTTTTGAAGTAAAAGCGTTCTGGGTTTGTGACATTAGAACCTGTAAAATATGGAAATTGTCTATAGAATGTTTTAGAACCACCTTTTGGAGGTGTTGGACAATGTTCCCATTGATTATAAGTTAAAACATTTCTAGGGTTTGCAGATTTATGCAAATAAGATGACCAAAAGGATTAAAACAATACATTTCTTCATAATTTGATGAACCTTCTACGTATTCATGTTTTGCCAATTTTGCTGACATTTCTAAGTCTGCCATCTTGTTATTAACAGCTTCAAAATCCCAATCATCAGAAAATGTACTAGGTGAAACAAAATCACTCAAGGAAACCTTAAATTGATGTGGAATCTTTAGCAGCTCGACAGAGCCATAAATGTCATAATCAGTTCTATCCCATGCTATTCCACCAGGTAGAGGAACCGCTGTGATGTTCACTGATGACAGGTCTCGTTGTTCACGATGAGATGATTTGTGTGGTTTCAGGAGCAAGTTGATGTTCTTACTTGCAGTGTCCATTTTAATATGTTTTCCATCTATCAGCTTTCCCAAACTTAAAACAAGAATGAGCCATACCGGGAGATAAAATACACCCAACCCAATCCAAAATTCAACCCATGGTGAAACAGATATGTATTTGAAAGCTCTTGACCAAGTTCTGTTAATTGTTCCTTGAACGTTTTGTTTGTTTGTGCTGTTTCAGGCTCACTGGGATCTTCAGAAAAGGAATAGAAGTTGATGAAATAGCCAGAGGCAGTTGTGTCCATAGCTGGTATGGCATCCAGATTCTTTGTAATCGCTGGAGATACTTGTTCCCTTGACATGTTTGTATAGTCAGATGCAACTTCATTGTAGACGGGAGTTTCTTGACGAACTGTAATTTGGGTTTCAAGAGACAAAAAATTCCATGGCTTTATTGCTTTTCTCACTGCAGAATCTTCAAAGGTGATGAGTCTTTTCAGTTTGAACCTCTTGGATAGTAGCAAGATTTAGTTGTCTGCTACATCTTGGGAGTCCACTGGGACTACTACTACTTATCAGCCACATGATGTGGTTTTACCAGGTCAATTGATACAGACCGGTTCTCCTTTCTTCCAGCAAGGGGCGGCAGTAACACTGTTCTTGATCCGTGGACTGCTAGTACAGGTACTGGTTTTCTGTAAGAAGGCCCAAATTCCTTCTTGTCTGCTATTTTCTCTCTGACCAGATCCCCAATCTTTGGAATCCAGACAGGTCTTGCTGGGACAGGTGGTTTTTCTTCAGTGGTGAATGGCTTTTCAATGGTGTTGCTTAGACTTCTTCTTGCTTCGTTTAAGTCCTGTTAAACAGCCAAACGATCTTTGATATCAAAGGGTTTTTGTTTCACCACTGAACTATGACGATCGAGGTCTTCAACCATCATTCTAGTACCAAAAAGGATTTCATATGGAGTGATTCCACCCAGTGAATTTCTCGGCAGGTTATTAAGACTACATGGTACACTTATTAGATGTTTGACCCACCTGTCACCCGAACATAATACCCTAGCTGTTATAGATTGCTTTATGTCACGGTTTTTTCTCTCCACAACCAAATTTCCCCCAGGATGGAATGGACTCGAAAACTGCAATGCAATACCCAAACTGGCCATGAATTCCTTGTAAGCCCTAGAGCTAAACGCAGGACCCTGGTCAGAATGTTGCGTGCCGATTGCGTATGTGCCGATAAAGTCTCGCAAATCTTTTATAACAGTTCGGGCGTCAGCCGAGTGCTGAGGCCACATCCAAATGAATTGTGCAAGAATCCACTGCAACCATGATGTATTTATAGTTACCATCCATCTGAAGGGGACCGCATTGGTCCAGGTAAAAACATGCTAATGGTTTATCTGAAATTAGAAGGGGCGTCTGCGCCGGGCGTTTCACTGTTGAAACGTTCATTTTCTGGCAGATTTCACATTCCAAAACATAGTTTCTGGTTTGTTTCCTCATGCGTGGCCACCAGTATCGCTGTTTTAATAATGAACCTCTGGTGGAAATACCTGCGTGTGCAGAGGCAAGCCCTTCATGTGCTGCTAAGATTAGTCCTAACCTGTGTTCCATGTTTGGGATTACTCTATCCCCTACTCCAGGGATTTGAGCAAACAGAACATTATTTGCATCAGTAATATATGAGTACTTGAGTGGAAAGCCTTTTGGTAATGTTTTACCACTGTCTTTTATTGAAGCAGTGACAGCTTGCATTATTTCGCTGTCTATTTTTGTTTTTGAACGAGTGATTGCAGCTACGGATGCCGTTTGCACAGCTGCCTTTGTGGCTTCATCAGCCAACGAATTCCCTTCAACGTGAATGCCATAACGCTGATGACTCAGTGTATGGATCACGTGAGTCTTTTGTAGTTCTTTCTGTAAAAGAACTGCTCGTTCCCAAAGCATTTTATGCTTGATTGTGCCACCTTTTGCATCTTTAAAACCATTTTGAACCCAGTTCTGCAGATATTCATTGTAAGACTGGACGCAGTAATACAAATCGCACACTATCAGTGTGGGGAATTCGCGATCGGTATTTTCAAGTGCCATCTTGAAAGCCTGTACAGTCTCCGGGAAATTGAGTTTTTGTGACCATGGGTCTGAATTTACTATCGCGCCACCGAGCTTTAACAATCGCGCACGCAGCACTATAAGCTTGTTTATCCCCAATTGCGGGCTGTGCTGACCCGTCTGTATATATTATACAGCCGTAATGTTCTAGAGGCAGAATTTCAGTAGGCAGAGGACATTCTTGTTCATATTGGGAAAATTCTTGCGTCTTCAAGTAAGGATCGAAAACGTATTCAACGTCTGTCGCAGCAAGAGAATTAACCCATTGTATCCATCTTGGATGTAGAACTTTTGCAGTCGGAATGCTTGCCTTTGTCACTGCCTCTAAGGCAGGTACAGGAGTAACGATTTTTATGCGTTTACCCTGCGCGAGGGCTCTTTCTTTTGCTACCGCAGTCTGAACCGTTGTCAGAATTTTTTCTGTCGAAGTGAATTTCATTTCGGCTTGTGTGTACAAGTGTGACTTGTAAGCTATTGGTACCTTTTCACCTTCATTAAAGGTTAGGTATGTGAATCTGCATCTCCCTGAGATGATTCGGATTACAAGGTTGCGTTCATTTACGCGTGTCTGTAAATGTGTTGTCACTAACATGTCTGTTTGCACTGAATGCAATTTTCTGTGTGTTTTTGAGTCCAATTAGTAGGTTTGAAATCAGGTTTGATTAGTTCATAGAGAGGTTTAACCCCTTCTGCGTAGTTTAGAATGTAAGTTCTTCTGAAATTCAAGAATCCTAGAACTGACTGTAAGTTCTTCAGCGTTTTTGGAGGTTGGAGCAGAGCACATTTCTCTAAAAAGTTTGCTTCCAGGCTTTTGCCTTCACTTGAAATTTCATATCCCAAGAATAGGACATCGAGGTGGGCAATTCTTGATTTTTTAAAGTAAAATTTATACCCTTCAGAGGCGAATCAAAGTACTATGGTGTTCACCCTGGTCAAGGGCCTGTCCAAGTCATCATCTGTAAGATAGATGTTATCGACATAAGATAATGCCTCGTCATTGTATGTTTGTAGTAACTCTGTTACTCTGGCTGAAAATAATCCAGGACTGTTTTTGAATTCCTGGGGAAGACGACAAAAGTGTCTCTGTGTCCCCATTATTGAGAAAGCGGTCAAGTACCAGCTTTCAGGTGCAATGTTTTGACAGAAGAAACTGTTTGAAAGATGTTGTTTTGTATTTTTTGCGAATGATGTTATACATTAGTGCTGCACTTTGTGAATTTTGTACTGCAAAGGTTTTGCAGCAGGAGTGTAAATGTCTGTAATCCAAGACTATACAATATGTATTGTCTGGTTTGGAGACAGGAAACAAAGGATTGTTCATGGATGAGGTGCATTTTTTAATCACCCCTTGGTATTCAAGTTGATCTAAGAGCTTCCTGACCTGTTTTTTTAGCTTCTTGCTTAACTTGATACTGCCTTTGAGTAGTTGGTTGATTCTTTAACTGGATTTTGTGGTGTGGAGAATCCTCATCCCATCCCACATGATTTTTATATAATGCTGGAACCTGGGCCACAGCCCATTTTCTGGCATAGGTGTATTTTTTGTGAATAGGAATGTGATTTGAGAAGGCTGGCATAATGATCTCTTTGCCATGTGTGCACTCCCTGACAAATTCAGGTGGCCAGTCTTTTTCAGCCAGAAGAATGTCATAACCCTTTGATAGTTTTTCCCAAAAGAGTGCTTTTATTTTCTTCGTTATGTCCCCCTCTATTCAGAGTGTGACTTCATATAACGTGTGTGGTACACTAACCCTGGTATCTGCAGTTTCAACTTGAATGCATTCATTCAGATCCACTGTCTCCAGATGATCCTTTAGGATCCTGTGAGCTATGGTGACCTCTGCTGCACTGTCCAGTATTGTCTGGGTCCACTCCCCATTCTTGAGTTGTGTCCTCAAGATCCTCGGCATGTCTGATTTTAATACCTGCTACCTTCTTTTTGCTGAATTGAGTTTTCGTATTTTTTGGAACGTGTTAAACGTTTTTGGACTTCACGCGTTCTTCTTTGTGTTCTGATCGTCCTCTTCTTTCGGATTTCCACGAGGAAGTCTGAAAGTTACAAGAGGAGTGTGTATCAGTATCTTGATATCTATCAGGTTTTCCTAAATTATTCCTCTTTCTAAGGTTATATCTTTTTTCAGAGTGCTCCTTTTGAGGAGATCTACCTCTGGACTGAGAACGCTTCTATTTAGGAAGTGACTGTCTACTGTTTTCCCACTTCTTTTTACGTGTAGTGAGATTGTTTTTGATAAACCTTTTCAGGATTTTCTGTCAGTTCAGGTTTTACTGGTTTCCCAAAACAATAGAGGAAGTGAAGAGGTCTTGACAGAATCATCCTCCAATCCGATATGCATAAACAAAGAGATTCTATCAATGTGTGGTGATGTGAAATTTTTATTTTTTATTTTTGTGGGTGGTGGAATAATTAACTCTCTCTTAGGGTGGTAAAGATGAGAGCACAATGTGCTTGTTACAATACCCCTCACACACTAAAAAAATCCATTAGTGTCATGCTTCATCATTGGGGTCTTCCCGTCCCTCTACGGGGCGGGGCGTGCTACGACCTGACGAACTACGCGGGAGCACTGATAAGGTGACAAGGCTATGTGACAGTGCAAGGTGGGTGGTGTCAGTGAAGTGTAGGGACCTAGTAATGTGTGGGAATTAAAAAAGCTAAAAATCCTCTGGCTAGTGGAAAAAAACAATTTATTCACTTCCCTAGCTGGGGACGTTAAGAAGGGGGTTTTGAGGTAGAGCAAATAACTACTACCAGGTCTACATGTTTCGTAAGCAGTCCCCTACTGCTTACTCATCAGGACCTTCTAGTGGCCCCTACTAGGAAATAGCTCAGTTTCTAAGTATGATAAGCCTGTCGTCCTAAAAACTAGCAGTAAAAATCCACTGTTAGTTTTAGCTTCAGGGCATGAGCTGGCCCAAGGGAAGCAAAAAATGTATCAAAAGAGATGACCTGAATATGGTCTCTGTAAAGAAAATGGGAGAAAAAAGGGGGAGAGAGGAAAGCACAAATCTTTACAATTGTAACTGTAATTTGTCTTTAGGCACAATTTATTATTAGCGCCACAAGTCCCACTTGTCATTCATATTTGCCCGTTTAATAAAGAATTTACTTAAGACTTTATGGACAGAGTGATGGTTCAATCTGCCATCCCCTGAACGTTCGTTTTATGCCCGAACATTGTGTTGCCCCACGTAATTAGGGCGGGTGCATCTCAGCACACGCACACTCACAACTCGATGCACACTTAGGCACCACACAGGGTTAAAAACGAGGGACCCGATTCTTTCGTATTTCAATACTAGTAATAGTGTTAAAAACGATCATTAAAATCCCATAAGGCACACCCATGTTGTTAGATAGATTGCGATACATACTGCTAAGGTGCATGTGATATGCCCCATGAGCTGACAGTCGGTAGGTATTCACCGCGGTAATCTGAAAAAAAGAAACCACGCCCTTAGCGTCATAAACCACACACACACATACATCTTGGCCCCTGTCTCTTGGGCCAAGTGTTTAGAGACCTTTGGCACAGTCTATTACTCACAATGTCCGCATAAGTCTATTGCCTTACTCCTACCCGTGCTGCCGCTCTGAAGAGTGATCGCGTCTGGAGTAGAGTGATCATATAAGCTCCACTGAGCGCTGGTGTCGCGTTTGATGTCTGATTGCAAGACTAGCGCGCTGACCTAAGATGGCTGCCATCGATGGAACCAAGGGTGTGCTTAACGGAAGTCTTTCCTCAGTATCTACTATATTTGTCAAAAAACTATCTGCCCAAATTTCCTTAATAGATTAGTTTTTTTATTATTATTAATTACGCTCGATTGTCCTTCTTGTTGGTTGTTATTACCGGACATTGGTGCTAATTGTGGGAGACTCACACTAGGACCAGCGGAAGGATATAGCGGGCTGCTATAGAGTCTGGGTGGCCACTGTTGATAGTTCAAGGGGCTTGTGCCCAGATTGTGTTGCCGAATCGCTAACAATTTCTAACGGGTGAAAGCTGTCAGTGGCGGATATCCTCAAGGTGCTGAGTGATACTGCCAAATATATAAGAGGGAAATATATTTATAAGTTTAGCACATCTTGCGGACTTACGCTTTTGGATAGATAAATAATATGCAAAACGTTCATTTAACTTTGTAGTATCATTGGCGGTGGTAACAATTTCTAACGGGTGAAGGCTGTCAGTGGCGGATAAGCTCAAGGTGCTGAGTGATACTGCCAAATATATAAGAGGGAAATATATTTATAAGTTTAGCACATCTTGCGTACTTACGCTTCGGGATAGATAAATAATATGCAAAACGTTCATTTAACTTTGTAGTATCATTGGCGGTGGTAAGGTGAATAACAGACTTTTTTGTCCATCAATGGGCTCTTGAGGGTGAACAAAGTTGGTGTGTGTAGCCCACGGGGGTGGTACCTATCAATGGGTAGTGGGTTGATCTACAGCTGACCCCACGGTATTTCATCGTTCAACCCATGCTTATTAGACTGGACACGAAAAACCCATCTTTGTTCTTTTTCCAGTAGATATTTCTCGTTGTCAATCTGTTCGATCACTGTCCAGGCTATGTCCTCAGGTTTGTGCCCACTTTCTAGGAAGTGATTGGTTAATTTCATACTTGACTTCTTGCATTTGATAGTACTTTTGTGCTCGCCTATTCTTATCTTTACAGCCCTGCTTGTCATGCCAATGTACTCGAGATTGCAGGGGCAGGTAATTAGGTAGACGACATTGGAACTGTTGCAGTTGCTGAAGCTTCTCTGCTCCCATGTAGTCCCATTGTTGAAAGTCAGTTTTTTGCTTTTTTTGGTGAGGCAGCATACCTTGCATCCACCACATGGGTAGTGTCCTTGTACAAAACTAGAGTTACCTGGGGTATTGACCTCCTTGGGTCTGGTGTGTACCAGTATATCTCTCACACTCTGAGCTCTTTTGTGTGAAAACATGGGTTTCGGAATTTCGAGACCTCCACTGTTAAGAATCTTCCAATTCTTATTAATGATCTTGGTTACTTGATCCGAGCTAGTGTTATATGTAGTGATACATATAGGTCTCTGCACTTCCACTTTTTTCACTTTCTCTTCAAGGAGGCTCTCTCTGCAGTTGTTCCTTGCTCTTTTGTACGCTTGATCGATGATCCTTTGGGGATAGTTCCTCTTTCGTAGCTTCTTCCGTAGATCGTTGGACTGTGATTTGAAATTGGCAATTTCAGTGCAATTCCTACGAAGTCGCAGAAACTGTCCGTAGGGTAGATTGTCCCTCAGATGTCTAGGATGGAAGCTTTGGTACATCAAAAGACAGTTCTTTGAGGTGCTCTTAAAGTGTGTTGTTGTCATCAGTCTGCCATGTTTGGGAAAAATATTCAGGTCAAGAAATACCAGGTTGGTATTGGTGGTGACACTGGTAAATTTAAGGAACTCGTCTTGGTAGTTTAGACAAGTGAGGAACTGCTGGGCGGTCTTATCATCTCCATCCCAGATGATAAGGATATCATCGATGTATCTCTTCCAGGTCAAGATCTTTGTTCGGAATGGGTTGCTGGTATTAAGTATCTTTGTTTCCTCAAGATGGTGAACATAGAGACCAGCTATGCTTGGAGCAAATGTGCTTCCCATGCTGGTCCCATGTTTTTGAAGGTATAGGGTGCCGTTGTGTTCAAAAAAGTTCTCCTTTAGTGCCAACGAGCAGCACTCCATCACTACATTTCGTGGGGTTTGATACTCCCAGTCATCTGCGAAGAGAACATCTTCGATTATTGCCAGAGTTTCATTGTGGGGCAAGCTAGTGTACAAACTTTCTACATCACAGCTGATTAACAGCTGTGTGTTTGGATCAAATGACACCTCCTCGAGTAGATTTAGCACATCCTTAGTGTCTCTAAGGTAAGTCGATGTCCTTTGTACCATGGGTCTTAGAAATGCATCTGCAAATCTAGAGACTGGTTCAAGGACCGATCCAATCCCCGATACGATGGGTCTGCCCGGGGGGTTCTCCAGGTCCTTATGAATCTTCGGTAAGATGTATAAGTAGGGGGTTCTAGGGTTTTTCTGACATAGAAACTCCCCTTCTTTGTTAGTGATCCAATTATGGGACAATGCCTCCTCTACCATTGTTTTGATTTTGATTGTTATTCTCTCCGTGGGGTTTGTCAATAGGATCTCATAGTTTCTTTTATCTTGGAGTAACCTTGTGCACTCCTTGTCATATTGTTCTCTGTTCAGTAACACAGTTGCACCCCCCTTATCCGCTGGTTTTATGACCACTCCTCTGTTGTTACTTAATTCACGAAGTGCTTGTCGTTCTTCGTTTGAAACATTTTGGAAGACTCGTTTCTGCATTGGATCAAGGGCTTCGAGATCTTTCATAACCGCCTTTTCGAAGGTTAAAAGTTCGATGGGGAGTGTGTTGTTCATGGGAGTGAAGGTGGATCGTGGCTTGAGTCCTGTGTCACCTTGATCATAGTTATCCTTTTTATCTTTAAAGAAGACCTGCAGTTTAATTCTCCTTATAAATTCCTGGATTTCTTTACAAAGGTGGAACTTGTCCATATTGGCAGTGGGGACATATCCTAAGCCTTTTTCTAGTACTTTTTTCTGTGATTCAGATAGCTCCGTACCCGTGAGGTTTACAACTAGACTTATTTCTGGTTCTTCGATGCCCCAGTCATACTCCTGGTTGACATTCTCGGAGTTCCTTCTTCTTCGGTGTCCCAGTGTATGGAGTTGCCTCTCCGGTTCCTCCCCTTGTTCTGTCCTCGTCGTGCCCCTAAAAAAGGAGGCGAATTTTCAAAATACCCATAGTCTTGTTGGTATCCCCATGGTGGGAAAGGGCCATTAGGATGTTGAAAAGGCGGTGGGCCATATTGTTGTGGAGGATACATCATTGGCTGAGGGTAGCTGTTCCATCCCCGCATGCCACGATGGTTGGGTCGTCGAAAATTTCTTCGTGTGCCCTGGTACCTTGGGCTTTTGTTACCACTTGAGTTGGAGCTGTTAGATCCAGCATCCGATGAATCATCATTAGGAGCGTTGTCACTCGATGGTTTGTAATTGTCTTTTATGTAGGGGTAGATCCTCTCTTTACTCCACCTACTGGTGTCTTTTTTGAGTTTCTCATATTTGCTTTCTTTGAGGGTTATTTCAAAGTCATTCAATGTTTTGTTTAGCTCATCAAGGTATTTCTTTAGATTTGCTGGAGATTCATAGCTTTTGAGACGTATCTCTATTGCTTGTATCTCTACTTTCAAATCACTTGCTAGTCTACTTGCCGTCTTAACGATCAAAACGATCCAATCTCGTGTACATCTCCACGAAATTTGAGACCAGTCAATTTTTAAAGTTTTGTCCTCAAGAAATATAAATGGTTCATTACGAACCACAAGACCCGCTGGAGGACTGAACTCCGGGTGCCCCCCCACAAAAAATAGTGACTGGGATGAACTGGAAGAACTGAGGAGAACCCAAATTAAAACTGCCATCCATGGGCTACTAATGTCCGAGTACCTGAAGGTCAATACAGCTGACAGATGAGCTAAACAAAACATTGAATGACTTTGAAATAACCCTCAAAGAAAGCAAATATGAGAAACTCAAAAAAGACACCAGTAGGTGGAGTAAAGAGAGGATCTACCCCTACATAAAAGAAAATTACAAACCATCGAGTGACAACGCTCCTAATGATGATTCATCGGATGCTGGATCTAACAGCTCCAACTCAAGTGGTAACAAAAGCCCAAGGTACCAGGGCACACGAAGAAATTTTCGACGACCCAACCATTGTGGCATGCGGGGATGGAACAGCTACCCTCAGCCAATGATGTATCCTCCACAACAATATGGCCCACCGCCTTTTCAACATCCTAATGGCCCTTTCCCACCATGGGGATACCAACAAGACTATGGGTATTTTGAAAATTCGGCTCCTTTTTTAGGGGCACGCCGAGGACAGAACAAGGGGAGGAACCGGAGAGGCAACTCCGTACACTGGGACACCGAAGAAGAAGGAACTCCGAGAATGCCAACCAGGAGTATGACAGGGGCATCTAAGAACCAGAAATAAGTCTAGTTGTAAACCTCACGGGTACGGAGCTATCTGAATCACAGAAAAAAGTACTAGAAAAAGGCTTAGGATATGTCCCCACTGCCAATATGGACAAGTTCCACCTTTGTAAAGAAATCCAGGAATTTATAAGGAGAATTAAACTGCAGGTCTTCTTTAAAGATAAAAAGGATAACTATGATCAAAGTGACACAGGACTCAAGCCACGATCCACCTTCACTCCCATGAACAACACACTCCCCATCGAACTTTTAACCTTCGAAAAGGCGGTTATGAAAGATCTCGAAGCCCTTGATCCAATGCAGAAACGAGTCTTCCAAAATGTTTCAAACGAAGAACGACAAGCACTTCGTGAATTAAGTAACAACAGAGGAGTGGTCATAAAACCAGCGGATAAGGGGGGTGCAACTGTGTTACTGAACAGAGAACAATATGACAAGGAGTGCACAAGGTTACTCCAAGATAAAAGAAACTATGAGATTCTATTGACAAACCCCACGGAGAGAATAACAATCAAAATCAAAACAATGGTAGAGGAGGCATTGTCCCATAATTGGATCACTAACAAAGAAGGGGAGTTTCTATGTCAGAAAAACCCTAGAACCCCCTACTTATACATCTTACCGAAGATTCATAAGGACCTGGAGAACCCCCCGGGCAGACCCATCGTATCGGGGATTGGATCGGTCCTTGAACCAGTCTCTAGATTTGCAGATGCATTTCTAAGACCCATGGTACAAAGGACATCGACTTACCTTAGAGACACTAAGGATGTGCTAAATCTACTCGAGGAGGTGTCATTTGATCCAAACACACAGCTGTTAATCAGCTGTGATGTAGAAAGTTTGTACACTAGCTTGCCCCACAATGAAACTCTGGCAATAATCGAAGATGTTCTCTTCGCAGATGACTGGGAGTATCAAACCCCACGAAATGTAGTGATGGAGTGCTGCTCGTTGGCACTAAAGGAGAACTTTTTTTAACACAACGGCACCCTATACCTTCAAAAACATGGGACCAGCATGGGAAGCACATTTGCTCCAAGCATAGCTGGTCTCTATGTTCACCATCTTGAGGAAACAAAGATACTTAATACCAGCAACCCATTCCGAACAAAGATCTTGACCTGGAAGAGATACATCGATGATATCCTTATCATCTGGGATGGAGATGATAAGACCGCCCAGCAGTTCCTCACGTGGCTAAACTACCAAGACGAGTTCCTTAAATTTACCAGTGTCACCACCAATACCAACCTGGTATTTCTTGACCTGAATATTTTTCCCAAACATGGCAGACTGATGACAACAACACACTTTAAGAGCACCTCAAAGAACTGTCTTTTGATGTACCAAAGCTTCCATCCTAGACATTTGAGGGACAATCTACCCTACGGACAGTTTCTGCGACTTCGTAGGAATTGCACTGAAATTGCCAATTTCAAATCACAGTCCAACGATCTACGGAAGAAGCTACGAAAGAGGAACTATCCCCAAAGGATCATCGATCAAGCGTACAAAAGAGCAAGGAACAACTGCAGAGAGAGCCTCCTTGAAGAGAAAGTGAAAAAAGTGGAAGTGCAGAGACCTATATGTATCACTACATATAAGACTAGCTCGGATCAAGTAACCAAGATCATTAATAAGAATTGGAAGATTCTTAACAGTGGAGGTCTCGAAATTCAGAAACCCATGTTTTCACACAAAAGAGCTCAGAGTGTGAGAGATATACTGGTACACACCAGACCCAAGGAGGTCAATACCCCAGGTAACTCTAGTTTTGTACAAGGACACTACCCATGTGGTGGATGCAAGGTATGCTGCCTCACCAAAAAAAGCAAAAAACTGACTTTCAACAATGGGACTACATGGGAGCAGAGAAGCTTCAGCAACTGCAACAGTTCCAATGTCGTCTACCTAATTACCTGCCCCTGCAATCTCGAGTACATTGGCATGACAAGCAGGGCTGTAAAGATAAGAATAGGCGAGCACAAAAGTACTATCAAATGCAAGAAGTCAAGTACGAAATTAACCAATCACTTCCTAGAAAGTGGGCACAAACCTGAGGACATAGCCTGGACAGTGATCGAACAGATTGACAACGAGAAATATCTACTGGAAAAAGAACAAAGATGGGTTTTTCGTGTCCAGTCTAATAAGCATGGGTTGAACGATGAAATACCGTGGGGTCAGCTGTAGATCAACCCACTACCCATTGATAGGTACCACCCCCGTGGGCTACACACACCAACTTTGTTCACCCTCAAGAGCCCATTGATGGACAAAAAAGTCTGTTATTCACCTTACCACCGCCAATGATACTACAAAGTTAAATTAACGTTTTGCATATTATTTATCTATCCCAAAGCGTAAGTCCGCAAGATGTGCTAAACTTATAAATATATTTCCCTCTTATATATTTGGCAGTATCACTCAGCACCTTGAGGATATCCGCCACTGACAGCCTTCACCCGTTAGAAATTGTTACCACCGCCAATGATACTACAAAGTTAAATGAACGTTTTGCATATTATTTATCTATCCAAAAGCGTAAGTCCGCAAGATGTGCTAAACTTATAAATATATTTCCCTCTTATATATTTGGCAGTATCACTCAGCACCTTGAGGATATCCGCCACTGACAGCTTTCACACGTTAGAAATTGTTAGCGATTCGGCAACACAATCTGGGCACAAGCCCCTTGAACTATCAACAGTGGCCACCCAGACTCTATAGCAGCCCGCTATATCCTTCCGCTGGTCCTAGTGTGAGTCTCCCACAATTAGCACCAATGTCCGGTAATAACAACCAACAAGAAGGACAATCGAGCGTAATTAATAATAATAAAAAAACTAATCTATTAAGGAAATTTGGGCAGATAGTTTTTTGACAAATATAGTAGATACTGAGGAAAGACTTCCGTTAAGCACACCCTTGGTTCCATCGATGGCAGCCATCTTAGGTCAGCGCGCTAGTCTTGCAATCAGACATCAAACGCGACACCAGCGCTCAGTGGAGCTTATATGATCACTCTACTCCAGACGCGATCACTCTTCAGAGCGGCAGCACGGGTAGGAGTAATGCAATAGACTTATGCGGACATTGTGAGTAATAGACTGTGCCAAAGGTCTCTAAACACTTGGCCCAAGAGACAGGGGCCAAGATGTATGTGTGTGTGTGGTTTATGACGCTAAGGGCGTGGTTTCTTTTTTTCAGATTACCGCGGTGAATACCTACCGACTGTCAGCTCATGGGGCATATCACATGCACCTTAGCAGTATGTATCGCAATCTATCTAACAACATGGGTGTGCCTTATGGGATTTTAATGATCGTTTTTAACACTATTACTAGTATTGAAATACGAAAGAATCGGGTCCCTCGTTTTTAACCCTGTGTGGTGCCTAAGTGTGCATCGAGTTGTGAGTGTGCGTGTGCTGAGATGCACCCGCCCTAATTACGTGGGGCAACACAATGTTCGGGCATAAAACGAACGTTCAGGGGATGGCAGATTGAACCATCACTCTGTCCATAAAGTCTTAAGTAAATTCTTTATTAAACGGGCAAATATGAATGACAAGTGGGACTTGTGGCGCTAATAATAAATTGTGCCTAAAGACAAATTACAGTTACAATTGTAAAGATTTGTGCTTTCCTCTCTCCCCCTTTTTTCTCCCATTTTCTTTACAGAGACCATATTCAGGTCATCTCTTTTGATACATTTTTTGCTTCCCTTGGGCCAGCTCATGCCCTGAAGCTAAAACTAACAGTGGATTTTTACTGCTAGTTTTTAGGACGACAGGCTTATCATACTTAGAAACTGAGCTATTTCCTAGTAGGGGCCACTAGAAGGTCCTGATGAGTAAGCAGTAGGGGACTGCTTACGAAACATGTAGACCTGGTAGTAGTTATTTGCTCTACCTCAAAACCCCCTTCTTAACGTCCCCAGCTAGGGAAGTGAATAAATTGTTTTTTTCCACTAGCCAGAGGATTTTTAGCTTTTTTAATTCCCACACATTACTAGGTCCCTACACTTCACTGACACCACCCACCTTGCACTGTCACATAGCCTTGTCACCTTATCAGTGCTCCCGCGTAGTTCGTCAGGTCGTAGCACGCCCCGCCCCGTAGAGGGACGGGAAGACCCCAATGATGAAGCATGACACTAATGGATTTTTTTAGTGTGTGAGGGGTATTTTAACAAGCACATTGTGCTCTCATCTTTACCACCCTAAGAGAGAGTTAATTATTCCACCACCCACAAAAATAAAAATAAAAATTTCACATCACCCCACATTGATAGAATCTCTTTCTTTACTGGTTTCCCACCCAAACTATCTCTTCCTAGTTCTTCATAGGATTTTTCAATAATTCTAGCAAGTTCATAAGGTTGCTCAGTAATATCAAGTTATTTTAATTTTTGGCGGATTCCCACGGATGCTGCTTCACCTTTAATGTTAGCTAATAATACAGCCGAGACCTGTTTGTAATCTTTTAGTAATTTCATACCAAGATTCAAGGCAGGTTCTGGTCCATATTCATTTTGAATCTGTTTCAGGACATCAGGTATTACCGCCGTTGACGGAAAACCATGTGTTTTTGTGTAGATTGAAGCAAAGACTGTACCCCAAGTGTCACAGTCCTCCACGTGTGGTGCTATCCCCATTGGTAAACAGATTGTTAAAATCCTGTGTTTCTCATGAGGTGTACTATTCGGAAACACTGCCTCTATTTGAGTAATTTTTTGAGCTAACCAAAATGGAATTTGTTCCCTTTTTGCGGGCAATTTACCAATGACTGATTGTTTAGTCTGTGGTGTAATTTTGTTTGTGCTCCCCTGATGAGGGGTGTGCTGTGGAATTCTTAGAGCAGATTGGACTGTTAGAGTCCACATGACATATTGTACCAATTGTCTATGGATTTTAATTAATTGTTTTAGCTGAGCTAACAGTTCTATATCTGACATTCTTTCAATGTAAGGATGTGGTGTATAGCTGGCTAGTACTGGCCATGTTGCTCCTGGTCTACCTAGTGGACCGAGCCTGGTAATGTGATTTTGATGTTGTAGAGCTCCTTTAAACCAGAGCTGATACTCTTAGTGGAATTTCAATGCCCTCGAAAGGAGCATATTCCGCTGGTGGCTCCTCCATCTTGTAGAAGTGGAACACATGTGTTGTTGTATTTGCTTGTGCAAAGACAATCCATGAATAGAATACCTCTGTCTGCCGATATTCATGTGCCTCTATGACAAATATGACTCTACCACCTCTTGCTGATAGGCCATTTTCTATAAACTTTATAGCTATGGCTTTCCTTACGTTTTCCGGGATGATTATAGCATCCACGTCGTCTTCATTAAACCCTGTGGTGTCAAAACCTGGTCGAGGATTTCCAGATCCACCGGCTTTGGTGTTGTTGTTATTCAATATTGTTTAATGAAAGTTTGCAGAGCAAGTCTTAAGGAAATAAAGATAAGGTGCACAATATTTTGAAACACTGTATCCTTCAACGTTGAACAAAACCAAAAATAATACATAGGAATTTTCGTCCTACTCAGTTTAAGGCGGATATTTTATCCTTTAACCCACTCCAGACGTCTATTGGAGTTTTTACGGGATAAAGGGGTCTCTGTGAAAAGCACGACTGAGTTACTCTAGTATCTAGCATTAAATTAGGGCCTTACCAAAAGTTGGGCACCATGTAGTGTAGTTCCTATATTCCCAATAGGCTCTGCGCATTGGAATAATATATCCTATAGATGTGACGTAGGACTTATGTCGACTAGGTCTCTATCGAAATATATTAGACTTAATTGTGAGTGTCAGCTAGCTCAGAGGTCCCTAGAAACTTTCTCGAGTTCACAAGAAGGGATTTAGTTTCTGACAACCGCATAAACATGACAACTTTGTTTCCCCCAAGATAAAACTGATCATCAGAGTCATGTAAACAATTGATAGGTATTTTACTGAGCCAATCGTGCATGCTTCATTTCACCAGAGGTGCAGAGAAATAGATAAACGGGCATTTTCAATAAAAGGATTTATTGAACAGACTTCTTTCTCAAGCAAAAGAAATGAACTGCTACAATCGTAAAACTGGTTGCAAAATATAATGCATTCAGTAAAAAGAGTAGAATAAAATAATACTGTAAGAGCATTGTATGGTTCCTAAACCATAGATAAATACATACATAAATAACAGAGGCTAAAAGTACTCAACTGGTGCTTCTAAAATATGCCTACCCCGATGTACCTAACATAAGCTTAGTACGAGGGAAGAAGTAAGTGTGGTGTAGCATAAATTTAGTATTCTTTCAGGACTCGATTTCCCAACAACCCACAAGGGTAGCTTGGAAACACTGGAGCTGGATTTCTGGGCAAGAGAAAAGACAGCGTCTCTCTCAGTGCGTCCGCTGGAGGGTCGGCTTCCTTTGGCACTTGCAGTAGCAGGGCGTGTCGGGCAAGTAGATAGTCGAACTGCTCCAAACCACCGTGTGTTTGCTAAGGCAAGTGTGGGCATATTTATACCTTGAAGGTGCCGAGATTGACGTAAATGTGGACATAATAACGTCATTAAAGACTCTCAGTTCTTTGAAAACTCCTTGAGTTCTTGGACAAGTCAGTATTCGAGCAAGGGGAAGTCCCTAGCTGCTGAAGCCGAGTTTTCCAAGAAATAGTTGTAGATTTTCGGATCTAGTGGAAGTAGCCTTGCCGTATTTGGACTGCATGAGCTATGTGTAAATATGGTTATGATTCTTATGCCTATATAAGGATACAGTGAATTATATCTATATAAGGGCATGAATCGGGAAAATTACAATAGGGTCCTAAAATGTCACACAACACTCTAAGTTCACTTCTGGTGGACTTAAATTGTAATTGCCATGCCTTTGTCTTTGATATCGGGATATGGAGTAAAACTTGCAGTCTGGTATGCTGCAGGCAGAATTCAAGTACTGACATGCCTTTAAATAAAGCGCACTGCAGTCTAGATAACTTAGGATCACCACAAGAATCACAGAGCACAGTAGAGAAAAAAAGGCAAACAAGGAGGACTTTCTATAAGTTGTGGAAAAAGCAAGAGAGTTTATTTACGAGAACTGTAGGCTAAGCTCTTTACACTAGCAATGAATGAATTTGGTTCATTCAATCAATCAGTCAGTATTTGTATTGGTTACAGTATTAAAATCTGTGCGGAGCCCTCTGTTCGGAATTGACATTGGTGACTTAAACTCATTTACTCTAGAAGAATAGAAGCATGGGGGATCCATTAGGAAATTTTGCAAACATCAATGTAGAAAATGGTGTTTTCGGTTGGGAGGGGGTGATCCCTGCTCAAACAACAACTTTCAGACCCCGTTTCAGTATTGTTAATTAATATGCAAATTTGCATATCGTGGTTGTCACAGGAAATACACTAAATGCTTAATTCTCTGTCTATGTGAAAGTAATAGGGGTGTTGTGACATTTGACAAAATGAAAGTTGATTTCCTTAATAACTTGTGGCAGTAGAATTCTACCAACATGGCACCCATAGGTAGACAAAGTGGGGAGCCAAGCAACAAACACGTTTTTTCAGGAAGTCAGTTTTGTTTTGTGATATGTAGAATGGAGAGGTCATTTTGAAAGTTATATTAAGGGAATAGTTTGGCAGCTGTTTGCGTCCCAAACTAATTATTTTTTTCCACTGCTGTCTCTGCCGTTGGGAAATGTGTGAACCTTTGGCAACTGGATAAAGGTGTGTAAACTGAAGATTTCAGATTTCATGAACATTTTATATTCCTAAAGTCTCATGTTCTGCACAGTTTGTTGAGGAACTGCAAGTGTACATGTGATTGAGAACATTATTTAATTTGTAGTTCAGTTCTAGAGGTACTTAAGGCAAGCCATTAACCATGGAATTTTGAAGGACACTGAATGAAATTAAAGTATTTGGATGTTTATTTAGATATGTTCTGTACGGGTTCTTAGCAGTGTCAGTGTGAGGAGAAAATTATTTATTTAACAGATTGTGTGTTATGAACTTTTCTTTTTTCTGAAGTATTCTTGGCATAGACGTGGGTGTAAATACACTTATTGAGGATTTGAGTGGATTCAATTGTGTTCACACATTACAAGGGTATGCTCATGTCGCAAATAAATGCAATAGAGAAGAGATGGCTGAGAATAGATGTGCCAACAGTGAATTCCTTTTTTTTGCTGGATTCTGGTAGAGCAAGTTGGAAACTAATGTGGTGGTCCAAAACAGGCATATCTGAATTCATAACACCCTGTCAGGGTGAAGCATTAAAAGTTATTTAATGAACCTGTGCTTAATTTGCTGGTAGCTTGGCTCAAAAGCATTTAGGCATAAAGTAGATGCAATGTGTTGGAACTGGCTCGTGCTGGTTGCCAGAGGCGAGGCTGTAGCCAGGCAGAACCTACCACTTCTGTCAGGGGTGGGTGATTAGACTCGCTGCATAGCCTGTGCTCACCCTTGTATGGTACTGAGCAGTCAGGCGTATCACAGAGACAATGTGTAAAGCATTATCACGGTATTTCCCCAAATAAATATACTGGGCGTCACAAAAGAGACTTCAAACATGGTGTATTTAAATAAAGTTCCTATTCAACACACACAATAATTACCACAACATGAACATCGGGTATTTCTGGGCATAAATCCCATTTGGAAATATCACTTGCAGTACTAACCCCCACCAAGTTTAAATGACATCAGCAATATGTACACTTGGGAAAGATCCTACTTACCCCCCAACCCCCTTATGTGTTGTGCAAAGTTGTCAGAACGAGGCCTACCCTGGAAATTATAATAAAACAATATCACACAGGTATAGGGTGTACCCCAGATCACAATGATATCAGAAATGTGTACATCCAAATAATTACAACACTTATAAACAGCACTGTGGACCAAGGTCGCATGCGCAAAACTGATATCAAAGTATACATTCTTTTGGCAAGGGATCAACATATGAAGCAACACTGCAGTATGGTGTCATTAAAATTAGGCAGTCATTCCCACATACTCACTTATCAGAGATACGCAGTGCCATGGATATCAGGCAGGTCTGTATGAAGCGCACTCACACACACATGCACATAGTGCTGTAATGCGATTAAACTAATTTTCGGCAGGTCAATTTATAATGCTCATGCAGACCCCGTGGCCCAAGCCCTACACCCATGGGTCGGACATAAAGAAAACCTTCCCCCCTGATTCTAGGCTGATCTCAGCCAGAGTCAGGGTCCGAGGGAAGAAAGTTGGGGTAAGTAGCAGGGCTAATTAGGCGGCAGTTGACAAATGGAGGTTTGCCCATTACTCTGGAAGTTCACTAACGGTATGTGGAGCAGAAGCCGGCTCAGGGCGATAGTCATTCTATCAAGGGAACCACACTGCGCCTTCCGGCACCAGCTCAGTTCTGAAAAGCACAGAGGGGATCATGCAGTCCCTTGACCTGCTTCCAACCACTTTTGGAAGTGTTCTGTAGTTCAGTCAATTACTCTCACCCCCTAGGCCCGGTCTGGGCAACAGTATCTGGCAACACGAAGTCGAAGGCAGAGTGAGTAGAGGGCAGTTGGTCTGCCACACTGAGGGCTCAAAAGGAACACTCGATGAATGGGGGAGAAGCAGGGGAGCCTCTCGGCAGAAGGAGGCACCCCATCAGACACAGATCCGTCGAAGTAGCACCCAGGCAATCCGGGCACCACAAAACAGGAATCTGCTCCTCAGAACCTCCCTGGAAGTAAGGCTCAAAATCGGGTTCGCAGTGATACGAATTGCACCAGACACTTCCGGTCACACACAATAAAGAGTCGCAAATTCAGTATCTCCGTGGAAATGAGTCACAATGTCTGGTGCGCGCTGTTACAAATCGCATCAGACAGTTCCGGTCACAAACAACGAAAGAGTTGCAAATTCCATGCCCCACTGGAACAGAGGCACAACATCTGGTGCACATTGATCTGCATCGCATCAGACAATACCAGTCACACACAAAGGCGCAAGTTGAGAAGTGCCACATGAGGTAGAATGAGGCACTGAGGCACTAGTATGGGTATGTCCTACCTCCAAGGGTCAAAATCTGCTAATCGGATTCTGAAAGCAATGAGCATGCAGTCAGTGTTTCGCATGGTTTTCCCTTGGTCTCCATGAAAGGAGGGCATTTATTAGCCGGGTAGAAAATTTCTGAATTAATTTGGTACATCCGCCTGGGATATTTGGGAGAGTCAAGATATGCTGATCGCTATAGGGGGGTATTTTGTGAATACTATTGTCAGAATAATAAAGTTCAGCCCATTGTGTAGCTTACTAGATACTTTTGACAGATGCTTCCCCACGTATACGATAGGTGGGGAATCAGTGCTTATTACTGTCAGAATGATAAAGTTCAGCCCGTTTTGTAGGTCACAAGATGCACTTTACAGATGCTTCTCCACGTATATGCTAGAGCTTGATATTTATTGCTACCCCCTTGTGTTTGGAGATGGGGCATGTACTGTTGTCGACGGTTGGTAGTTTAACGTAAGTGGCGTTCCCACACAAGCATCCAAGACAGAGAGGAGAGTAGAATACTCCTGTATGAAGTTGGCTGAATAGGTTCTTGTTCACCCGCAGCAGTACTTGAGTCTCAGTAATCTGAGTGGAGACAATATTTAGACAATTTAGAGGTAAGAGCCCTGCTGTCTCTTTTTGGGGGACAGGTTACACGCCGCCATGTTGCGGCGACTAGATCTCCAATTTGATTATGCTTGAGTTACAAGTAATGGGGCTTGTGCCTTTTTTCCTACAGAATGTAAAGTGCCTGTTCCTGTACAGACACAGTGGTTGGAACTCCGGTTCCGGTTTCAAGATATTTTGTCACATGAGAATTGCCGATAGGAGACTTGTAAGTGACACAAATACGCATATGTAGAGTGGGCATAGGGACTGCCACAACTTTGGTGGTTAGGTTGCTCACTGTAAGATATGATTCTATCCCAGCAGGTACAGATGCACGGTGGCGTCTGTGTCCGGTGATGTGAAGCGGCTTTTACTCAACCAAAGTAGGTTTGTGTAGGGGTGTGTGAACTTAAGAACTGGGCAGGTTTTGCATGTGGATTCCCTGAAGTGGAATACTGACACGAAGCATGGTCGTTATTAAGGAGATGCTTGCTGTTGTGGAGTGGTCTCACGATGTACAAGCACACGTGGTGGCTTTAATGGATATATTATCAACTCAACTTGGCTTTTAATTGTACTATGTCTTTCTGTGGTGGTCACTATATGTTTGAGTCTATTCCCCTGCATGTGCCTATGCATGGGTAATACACGGCATCTTGCTCACAATGAGTAAAAAGTGTATAGGTTTTAATTGCATTATAATGTTTTGTAGGTAGTATTTATGTTGAATTTTGTTACCCTTGTCCTGAGGAGGCCGGACTCAGTGGGCTGAAATGCGTCGACATATGAAGAGGAGGAATCCACCTAAATGAAATATGATCTTTTCAATATTTTTGTTAGATGCTAAATAAGTAATTGAATAGAGAGGGAGTTTCTCTCTGTTTAGGTAGTGTGTCAAAGCATTACCTCCCCCTGGATTGCTGTGATACTTGCATCTGTGTGCACCCGGTTAAAATGGATGGGTAGTACAAAAGAGTTTGAACAACTTATGGTTGTGATTTTGTGTTTGTATATATATATATATATATCCACAACGACTCCTCCTAGCTGAAGAAGCAGAAGCCACACGAGGGGAACTTGTCTGGAAGCGTTTACTGAGATTGCAGGGCATAATGCATTTCGGCCATCTCGGCCTTCATCAGATGCCAAACAAACAAGATACTGGCCCTCCTCCCGTTTTGAAATGTCCTGCACCATCCCATAGGTGAGTGCTCGCTCCTCCCCAAATCATGTGCTTGTGCACTCCGTCGCTGCTCCTCAGAACTGCAAGTCCCAGAGTTCTTTGTACCTGGTAAGTACTCCTTGGGGATTAGGAAGTTGCAGTGTGTTGTTAGGTGTTGTGCAGGACAATACGGGATGCCGGCGATTTAAAATCTTGCTGGATGTTCAATCCCAGGGCTTCCTCGAGTCCCCGTACACGCTCCAACCCCCATGTCAAGAGTCCACCGGGCAGGGGCAGGGAGAGCAATGTACCCCACCCTCCGTGAAGTCACGGACCAATTTGCAGCTGCCCTGGCTTGACTTGTCATGTGTGGTGGGCCATGAGCCATTCCGATACCTCGGACGCCAAAAAACACCTTTGCAGATGCGGAACCAGTGATGCTCAGGCCAGCTTTGTGGAGCGGGGCTTCTGTTAACGCGTCTCTGGTTGACGCGTGCAATATCCACAACGACTCCTCCTAGCTGAAGAAGCAGATATATAACATTTGTGGTTCTTTCCTGCCCTATGGATCCCCTTTACCGGAACATTGCATTCTGGGGCTTGATGTCCGTTGAACTTTCGTGGACAGCTTGCTGGGCGTCCCACTCTAACGAGAGTGGGAGGGAGTGGGTGTGGACCAATCAGAACTGAGCGGGACATACTTAGTAGAACAGGGATGGGGCACGCCTACTGCATTGATACTGGGCACTGAAGAAGGCCTTACGGCCGAAATGCATTTGCCAGCTGTATATCTTTGAAAATTAAAGCGGCTCCCTGGAAACTCCCCCGTTGTGGCTTCTGTACTCTTTTTTGGCGAAGGAGTTCATCTGTTTCATTTACTCACCGTGTTTGCCTGTGACACGGTACCAGAAGCCCCGGCATCACAAGTGGCTCCGGGCGCATTGGCATTAGCGGCCTCGGCTGTCTGTTCTTTGTTCCCGTGGTAGCGGATATGACCGGAGCCCACCTTGCAAATCCGGGAGGAGAGGACGCGATGTTGAGGTAAATCCTGCCTCACGCCGGGTCTGGTGCACAGCCATTCAGACCCTCGCTGACAATATTCCTGGAGGAAGAGGTTGATGCGGTGTTGGGGACTCGAGGGAGTGCTTTTTATTTTCATGAACACAGTGGGATTCCGTTAATATCCTTTTCCCTGACTTACCTGCCAGAAAATAAACATTTGTGGTTCTTTCCTGCCCTATGGATCCCCTTTACCGGAACATTGCATTCTGGGGCTTGATGTCCGTTGAACTTTCGTGGACAGCTTGCTGGGCGTCCCACTCTAACGAGAGTGGGAGGGAGTGGGTGTGGACCAATCAGAACTGAGCGGGACATACTTAGTAGAACAGGGATGGGGCACGCCTACTGCATTGATACTGGGCACTGAAGAAGGCCTTACGGTCGAAATGCATTTGCCAGCTGTATATCTTTGAAAATTAAAGCGGCTCCCTGGAAACTCCCCCGTTGTGGCTTCTGTACTCTTTTTTGGCGAAGGAGTTCATCTGTTTCATTTACTCACCGTGTTTGCCTGTGACACGGTACCAGAAGCCCCCGCATCACAAGTGGCTCCGGGCGCATTGGCATTAGTGGCCTCGGCTGTCTGTTCTTTGTTCCCGTGGTAGCGGATATGACCGGAGCCCACCTTGCAAATCCGGGAGGAGAGGACGCGATGTTGAGGTAAATCCTGCCTCACGCCGGGTCTGGTGCACAGCCATTCAGACCCTCGCTGACAATATTCCTGGAGGAAGAGGTTGATGCGGTGTTGGGGACTCGAGGGAGTGCTTTTTATTTTCATGAACACAGTGGGATTCCGTTAATATCCTTTTCCCTGACTTACCTGCCAGAAAATAAACATTTGTGGTTCTTTCCTGCCCTATGGATCCCCTTTACCGGAACATTGCATTCTGGGGCTTGATGTCCGTTGAACTTTCGTGGACAGCTTGCTGGGCGTCCCACTCTAACGAGAGTGGGAGGGAGTGGGTGTGGACCAATCAGAACTGAGCGGGACATACTTAGTAGAACAGGGATGGGGCACGCCTACTGCATTGATACTGGGCACTGAAGAAGGCCTTACGGCCGAAATGCATTTGCCAGCTGTATATCTTTGAAAATTAAAGCGGCTCCCTGGAAACTCCCCCGTTGTGGCTTCTGTACTCTTTTTTGGCGAAGGAGTTCATCTGTTTCATTTACTCACCGTGTTTGCCTGTGACACGGTACCAGAAGCCCCCGCATCACAAGTGGCTCCGGGCGCATTGGCATTAGCGGCCTCGGCTGTCTGTTCTTTGTTCCCGTGGTAGCGGATATGACCGGAGCCCACCTTGCAAATCCGGGAGGAGAGGACGCGATGTTGAGGTAAATCCTGCCTCACGCCGGGTCTGGTGCACAGCCATTCAGACCCTCGCTGACAATATTCCTGGAGGAAGAGGTTGATGCAGTGTTGGGGACTCGAGGGAGTGCTTTTTATTTTCATGAACACAGTGGGATTCCGTTAATATCCTTTTCCCTGACTTACCTGCCAGAAAATAAACATTTGTGGTTCTTTCCTGCCCTATGGATCCCCTTTACCGGAACATTGCATTCTGGGGCTTGATGTCCGTTGAACTTTCGTGGACAGCTTGCTGGGCGTCCCACTCTAACGAGAGTGGGAGGCAGTGGGTGTGGACCAATCAGAACTGAGCGGGACATACTTAGTAGAACAGGGATGGGGCACGCCTACTGCATTGATACTGGGCACTGAAGAAGGCCTTACGGCCGAAATGCATTTGCCAGCTGTATATCTTTGAAAATTAAAGCGGCTCCCTGGAAACTCCCCCGTTGTGGCTTCTGTACTCTTTTTTGGCGAAGGAGTTCATCTGTTTCATTTACTCACCGTGTTTGCCTGTGACACGGTACCAGAAGCCCCCGCATCACAAGTGGCTCCGGGCGCATTGGCATTAGCGGCCTCGGCTGTCTGTTCTTTGTTCCCGTGGTAGCGGATATGACCGGAGCCCACCTTGCAAATCCGGGAGGAGAGGACGCGATGTTGAGGTAAATCCTGCCTCACGCCGGGTCTGGTGCACAGCCATTCAGACCCTCGCTGACAATATTCCTGGAGGAAGAGGTTGATGCGGTGTTGGGGACTCGAGGGAGTGCTTTTTATTTTCATGAACACAGTGGGATTCCGTTAATATCCTTTTCCCTGACTTACCTGCCAGAAAATAAACATTTGTGGTTCTTTCCTGCCCTATGGATCCCCTTTACCGGAACATTGCATTCTGGGGCTTGATGTCCGTTGAACTTTCGTGGACAGCTTGCTGGGCGTCCCACTCTAACGAGAGTGGGAGGGAGTGGGTGTGGACCAATCAGAACTGAGCGGGACATACTTAGTAGAACAGGGATGGGGCACGCCTACTGCATTGATACTGGGCACTGAAGAAGGCCTTACGGCCGAAATGCATTTGCCAGCTGTATATCTTTGAAAATTAAAGCGGCTCCCTGGAAACTCCCCCGTTGTGGCTTCTGTACTCTTTTTTGGCGAAGGAGTTCATCTGTTTCATATATATATATATATATATATATATATATATATTGTTTGTTGCTTTATGTAAGATGTGTAATTCTGCAAATAACCACATCTAAAATAAAGGAAAAGATATGTCAAAAGAATTGAGGTCGCCCTCGTGAGTGTTGAAATAGTTAACAAGTTGTGATTTGGGGATTGGGTTCCCTTGCATGAGACAAATTCTTTTGTCTTATTGCGATAGTCACTTGTGCATATTTATCCCTGGACATCCTTTTTGAGCCTTTAGGGCATGAGAGAGATGAAGCATGATCGACGAAGAGGGGCATATGGGGTCCCGCAACTGGTGAATCTGCTCACCACAAACAAGATGCTTATGCGTGTTAAGGTCCCACGGGGTAGGGGCCACACTCCTTAAATCCAGGCAGTGCTTTTGGGGCTCTGCAGAAGCTAATCCAGTCTCCAGGCACAATACTTAGTTCCACGCTCATGCTGCACTGCTAGCTGAGATCTCGCATATGGTGTGGGCACATGAGAGGGTACCGCTCTCCAGGTGTCACAAATAGATGGGGTGGGTCCCCCGTGGGAGGTCTTTGATGTCCTTGAGACCTACACACGGGACAAGCTAACAAGCCCTTGAAGAGCACACTTCAGGGTGCCACACAGATAGCCAGCCCAGGCCAGCCACTATTCAGGAATGGTGCATGGTACCTTTCAATGGCAGCAAGCCTCCTTGTCCCCAACAGATTCCGCTGGCAGTGTGCACCATGCAGTCCCAGGATCTCTGGTCCCACTTCTACACAAGTGTATCTCTTCCCTGCTGAAGTATTGCACCAGTAGTTATACTGTTGTGTGCCTTTGAAGTTGCGGTAATTTAGAGGGTTTCCCTTTGAACCACAGATGTCTCCCCTAAATTTCAGTCCTGCACTATCTTCCAGAAATTGACGCCTACAGCAATAATTTTGGCTATTGGAATTAGTTAAACAGGGCAGCAGAAAGGTTAAGTAAACATTTTCAGATGAGCCTTGTATTGTGGTTGAGCGGCCTTGCTTTTTCAGAAGACATGACTTTATGCATAAAACTATAGATAACTATTTTGCAGAGCTGCATATTTTGACTCTGTCTTATGATTTTGAATGGTCAATTAACAAATGCCTTCATAAGCAGTTTGCTCTAGGTTGTAATGACGAGAAGGCACAGGAACATTTATTGTACTTTAGAAACCCAACTTTGGCACAAACTATTGAGATAACGAAGGAAACTGAAAGTTTTGCAATGGCTACATGAGAGCTTACTAAAATGGGTGCCTCCAGTTCTTCAACTCCACTGTCATTATAATTAACTGGTCCAAGCAGCTATTAAGAAGAGGAGAACTCAACAGGAAGGAAACTTGTAGCATCAAGCAAGGTCAATGTTTCAGATATGGGTCATGTTATCACATGGAAAATTCTTCTAGCTTCCAGCAAGCAATAAATCATGGAACAAGTGCAGAAAATGGTGCATCATTTTGAGGATATTCAAAGCTTTTCCAAAAACTGTTCTAGTCAGCACCATACACACATAATCTCTTATACAGACTTAGACAACTGTAAAGTGGTTCTGACCGTTCAAACTCAGTGGGGTAAGAACAGGTTTGTTTTCAGAATTCAGAATCTCCAATTAGCATTATTTCTGATAAGTTATTTATACTATGTCCGCCACCATTTTTATTTTGGTGCTCCAGGGGACTGGTTGGCTTTTGGTGGAAACAAAATTGATATGTTTGGTTATTTGTGTGAAGATGGTCATTATAAAGTCCAGAAGATTTGTCCAAAGTTCATGAGGCAAACAAGGGATATGACATTTTTGGTTGGAGGAACCATGATACGTTTAGCATGGTGTTAAGACCAGGCCCTTCCTATCCAATCTCTCTTATACCCTAGAATAGTCAAGATCTGAACGAGATATTGGATGCTTACAAGGAGGTGTGTGAAGACAGGTTAGGGCATATCAAAAGATTTATGTGCAAGACTGTAGTTAAATTCATGTTATGTTATGTAGCTTTGTAGAGTGCACATATCACCCGCGAGTGTATCCAGGGTCTAGAACAGATGTGAAGGCCAATTGGGAGCTCAACGGGGTGCAGGGTAGAAGGGGATCTAGTTGAAGAGCCAGGCCTTCAGTTTCATGCAGAAGTTTAGTAGGGAATTAGAGGCTCTGATGTGCTGGGGAAGGTCGTTCCAGGTTTTTGGCAGTGATGTAGGAGAGCCTCCTGCCATGCTTCTGTGGATATGTGGGATTTGTGTGAGGGAGAGTGTGGCTGAGTGCAGTTGTCTTACTGGATGGTAGAAGTGTAGGTGGTGGTTGAGGTAGAACTTTCCAGCATTGTGGAGAGCTTTGTAAGCACGAATGAGCAGCTTGAATTGGTAGCATTTCTGAATGGGGAGCCTGTGTAGATCTCTGAGGTGAGGGGTGATGTGGGTGCTTCGGGGGTTGTTGAGAATGAGTCTGGAGGCAATGTTCTGGGTGGTATGGAGAGTCATTGTGCAATGTTAGGAATATACCATTGAGCATCAGGTCAGTTCCAAGAGCATCTTAACCAGTTGGAAAGGAATTGTGGTACTGATCCTGTCAATTTCTCAGAGTGGGTTTCCCACATAGTCGTAGCAAAAAAGGAACTGAAGAAACGTGTCTTATGATCCCAAATAAAAGCATCCTAGTTGACTGCTATCCTTTGCACAACATTTTTGTAATTTTTGCACATTTGGGTAATGCTCAATTATTTTCTACCACAGGTATGAGGTCAGCATACCACTAGATAGAATTGTATGAGGATTCAAGGCCGCAGAGCTGCAAAACTTTCATGGAACACAGTAAAGCACCCAAAGCTGCCTCACTGCGTTGCATGACAAGCAGAGAGCAGGAAAGCACCATGTAAACAGAGATATGGCGCTATCCTGCTCTCCCTCCAGGGCTAGCACAGAATCATACCATAGTGCAAGGGTGAGTGTGTGATGTCAGCTTAGGTTTTACACTGAAAGGGTCCCCTTCCATTACAAAATATTGTACCTAGACAAACTTTAAAACTTTTCCAATTTGGATGTGCCCTGTACAGCGCAGCACACATGAAAGGATGAAAAAGTTAGGAGAAATTAAAGGATTTCTCCATTTAATGCCTCCTTCAAAGTTGTGTTATTTTTTGATATTATTGATATTAGATAGGATTTTCCATCAAAAACCATAGGTGATTGCATGGTAATGCCTATTTAACACCCATGGATTGCCCCCTTAACACAGAGTAGCACAAAGCAACATTTTGTGTCGCTTTGTGTTAGTTGTAGGCAACTTCCAGAGCAAATCAAGTTTTGTATTGGAAAATAAACAAAACAAAAACATTTTGCACTGGTTTGCGTCCCCTAGCTCAAATTATTTTTAAATCTGGGCCAAGATCTTTACCCACCTTCTTAGCCCTTTTGGACCATGCAGATATCTCAGACTGACAGTTGGATTAGCTTCAATTGTTTCTGAATTAAAAAAGTTGTTCAATTTATTCCAAGGTGCTAGTGGAGGACCCACTTTTCAAGATGATATGTTGATCTATGCATGCACAAAGGAGAAACATAACTGTACTGTGAGTTTAGACATTTTTGGGAAACATGAAATGACCGTCAAACTGGATAAATTCAAGTTCCTGGAACACTTGTAGACCCCTGAAGGAATCAAACTAAAGTGAGAACTCGGTAAAGCCATCATTGATGCACCACCATTTTCCAACGTAGGCTAAGTCAGGTCTTTGGCTATGAAAATATTATTCACAATTTGTTGCAGGATTTGCAGTGCTTACTGAGCCATCAAAAATATTTTTGCAGAAAGGGGTAGTTTTTATTTGGGGGAGAATGAAACTAGTGCATGTGAAAAGCCCAAACATATAATTGTTCTTACATTGAACCATATCAAGAATGAGAGTTATGCATTATTACTGAGGATGCATGTGCTGGAGTCATTATTGCAACATGTCTACACTATGCTACACGATAGCACCACACAACATGAGGCACTGGCTCATTTGTGGGTCACTTTGTTTTCTGATCATAAACCACTACAGTATGTTCCTGGCAATGGAAGCATGGGGAAACATCTCTGCCAGCTATGTTACTGCCCAGATTGCAAGAGTTTAATTTTGAGTTCTTGCATGTGTCAGGGAAGGATAATAAGTATGACAATTTTTGCTCAAGATTTCCACTTGCTAATGGACATGAGGAAAAATATCTGGAAGGGAGATTGGTGTATGGCTGTATCAATTGATATTATGAGGAAGTGAAACTCTTGAGTTGAGCCTTGAGGGTGATCTTATTTAAAGAGGTGAAAGATTGCCCCATTCCCCATTCTTTTCAGTACCAAAACGTTGATGGTGGCTCATGGTGGTCACCAAGGGAATATGATAATGTAGAAGAGGTTGTGTTATTACTGTCTTGCAATGGGTAATGTTGTGGTGCTGAATTTCAGATCTTGCCATGCCTGTCTAAGTGGTGAGAAGAGGCTGGTCATGAGGAATTGTCAACTAATGTCTGTTTAGTTTCCCTAAAGTGCTTGGGAAGATTGCAAATTATTTTGCAGGACCAGTTCACGTTTTACCACCGAGAAAAAAAATCATCATTGTTTTAGTTGATTATCATGCGGACGATTAGCAACTGTTGTTCGCCATCAATCACTCCCCCGAATTCAAGGAAATACTTCAGAATATTATGTTGGTCATCCGAGATTGGATGAATAGTAGGCATGGGCGGGGAGCTCCGCGACGCCCGCGGAGTGTGTAGAGATTTACCTACTGCGCATTCCTCAGAGAACGCGGAGTAGGCAAATCTCCGCACACTCCGCAGCGGATCGGAGTTGACCAGCCCCCGTCTCTACCCCCCTATTAACCCCTTCAGCGCTAATGACAAGGGTAACTCGTCATGGACTTTCCATTGATTTCAATGGAAAGTCAATGGACCTCGCACACACCCCTTAGCAGCCAAGTGGTTAAGAATTAATTAAAAATACATTAAAGGTAAAAGACAAAACGTACAAAAGAGAGAGTGGGTTTGGATGAGGGTCAGGAAGAAATGGCACTCAGCGGGTACCTGATACGTAGGTAGTATTTGTAGATTGAATTGGTCCGGTGCAAACAAACCCAGCAGAAAACAGCCCCTGCTAAGATATAGAACGTGTCCCCTATCAAACAAATGCAAAGAGTGTCCTTTGCACACGTATATATTAAATTCGGTTCTCAAGTGAGAGCCCAAAGTACTTAGTAAGCGTTCAATATATGATGTTAGAGTCCAGCATTGTAGAGTATATATATTTAATGGTTCAGTATTGATCAGTACATACAAGAGCAAATAGCCAACACGTGTTTCATCACACCGTGTGGGGGTTGTGACTCTTCAGGGCTGTGTGCGAAAAGTAGGCATCTTGTGAATGTAGCGGTGCCAGCTCCATCCAGGGTTAATGAATAGCAATCTATCAAAACTCAACTCTGGCAAAACAGAGATTTTTATTACTCATAACAAGCTTGATCTGTGGAAACCATCTTTCCGACCCTCGACAATGGGTACACCCCACAGCTGAAGAACTTGGTAAAGAGCCTCAGAGTCCTCATGAAAAGAAAATTGTGCATGAAACCACAATTTAGGAGCAGTAATATCCTCCTGCTTTGCACAGCTGTATAAAATTAGAAAGATTAGCAAATTCTTTACTTTTGAATCCTTGGTTCAGGTCATTATGGCCTTAGTTATGTCTAGGTTAGACTAAGGTAATTCCTTGTATCTTGGCCTCTCCAGGAGCCTCAATCGAAGACTTCAGCTGGCTCATAATAAGGCAGCCAGGCCAATCTTTCAACAGCTTAGATGCTGCCATATAACTCCCCTGTTGAGACAGCTTCACTGGCTACCAATGATAAAACATCCTATCTTAAAGATGGGCTGCATCATTTTAGAATCTCTCTATGGCAAAAGCCCTGCATTTATATCACCTAGAATTAAAACATACATTCCCAATCGCAACTTAAGGTCCACTCACAAGAGTCTCCTCACGATCCCCTCATTCAAAAGAAGAGATTGCGGGGCTCCTGATTTTCTGTTCTTGTGTCATGTATTTGCCACAACTGCCCCTCCCAGGGTTTAGATCTACCTTCAGAAACGTCTGAAGACTTGGATTTTCAGACAAGCCTATGATTAGTCCTCTGTAAGAAGAGTACTGCTTCTGTTGCCCAGCGCCTAGAAATCTACCCGGCGATCGAGCTCTTTACAAAACCAAGTAACATAACATCATTCAAAATGGGTTCACTTTTCATTGGTGAAAGAGGCCCTTACATGTGTTTTCATTAATTTGTTGAATGGTGTTTTCATAGTTGAAGGGTCTCCACCATTTCTAAGGTCTGATAATGGAGTCCAATTAGTTTGCCATCAAATGATAAAATATTTTACCTGTGCAGGCATTAAACATTTAACTGTGACTTTGTATAGTGCATGAAACAATGGCATGGTGAAAAGGGAGAACAGAGTTGTAAGAGGGACTGTGCAACTAGCCTCTGTTTCAGAACAGGATGTGAGGAAGGCTTGAAATTATCATGTCACATCTTATTTAATCACTGATGTCAGCTATTTTAGACTTGAATTGTATGGCCTGTTTCTAAATCTCACCTTAAGGAGTGGAGTGGCAAGAGAAGTGAAGTTGACATCCAAATTAACAGTGATAGAATTGATGATGAAGTATTATGGGAAAAGTGGGTCACTTCTAGCTGCCCAACAAAAAATAAATTGCATAAAAAGTGGAGAAAGTCAGACCATTTTAACAGACTGTGCAAAGCTTTTCAGAAACCTGTTCAAGTCAGCACAGAATATCCAAATTATAAAAATGTCAAACCATACCTGTAAAGAAGACCATTACCTGTCTGGGTGTGATTTGAAATGTAGGAAGCAATCTATTCAAGTGCTTTCTCATTGACTCCCTCTGGTGTAAACAATGGAAAAGCGGATTGTGGTAGACCCTGTCTAAAGACGTTAAGAGGTTGAATAAGTCTGGGGTGGCGCTATGCCCTGATCCATCCAACCTCTAAGATCGTGGTCAAAGATGCTATTCTTTTGAAAAATTAGCATTATTGAATATTAACCTCTTTTTCAAGTATTTTTTATGGCTAGGGGATGTAGAGTTATTGTTCTGAAACTGTTCGTATTCGTTGGATCTGCTGATGGCTTTGTTAGCGAAGGAACCCAAAGCTTATTTCTACTGAGAGTAAACTAAAGTCCAATGGAGGGAAGAATTGCAAAAATTAGTGTGAACAGTATTAATTACACTAGAGCCAAGATAAAGAATGACCTGGGTCGAAGGGGGAATCTGATTGATGAAAGGCATCAGAAAGTTAGTCCTATCTGTAGTGAACGGGTTGAAAGCTACAAAATGGGTAATGTCCTTGGAATCAGAGATATTACACAGTGCAGAGCTGCAGAAGATAAAAAAGCAAAACAGATTTTTATAAATTTATCATGGTGAAAGTGGTAAAGTGAGTCACAAAGTTGTTGAGATGGAGACACAGTTAGAGTAGTACTCTAGATTACAGACAAAGTTCACAATTTTAAATAGCTCCCTAGTGGAGTTACCAGCTTGAAAAATTAGAGTGGCAAGCTGGAAGCATGTTTTAACACCTGATTTACATCTCGGCACAACAGTGACAGATAACCTGTCCACAAAATATAGATTGCATAGGATGTACTGCGATTTATGTTTAGGTGGGTGGGATATCTGTCACTGTTGTGACAGAATAATGCATCTGCAGAGATCTAAGTCAGGCCCTTAGTCTTTTGTATGTGTTCTGTTCTTGTGCCATGTATTTGATACTCCTGTCCCCCAGAGTTTAGATCTACCTCCAACTACATGAGTTTTCAGAAACTTCTGAAGACTTGGCTTTTCCAACAAGCCTATGATTAGTCCTCTGTAAGTAGGGTACTGCTTCTGTTGCCCATTGCCAAGAAACCTACTTGGTGATCGAGCACTTCATAAAATCAAGTTCAATAACGTCATTCAAAATGGGTGCACTTTTCGTTGGTGAGAGAGGCTACTACATGTGTTTTCTTTAATTTGTTGGAAGGTGTTTTCATAGTTGAAGAATATCCACCATTTCTAGTGTCTGATAAGTACAATTAGTTTACCTTCAAATTATAAAATATTTCACCTGTGAAGGCAGTAAACATTTCGGGTATTTGAGGGGAACTACACCTCTAAATGCCTGCCACTCTTGTGCGGTGTTCCCCAGGGCTCATAATTGAGTCCCACCTTATGTAAAATTTATCTTAAACCATTGGCTGAGCTAGTCTTACAGTATGGGATCCCAATTGTTACCTATGTGGATTACATGCAATTGGTAGTAGCATTAAAGCATCCAAAGAACTTACTAACTAATTTTGAATCATGTATAGAATCGTTTGCAACCTGGATAGACCAGTCTTGTCTCAAGCTCAATAGAGACAAGAATGAGTTAATGATCCTAGGTAACGACCTCAGCACCTCAGTAGAATCAGTGGGACTAAGTTGGCCTAAATGTCTTGGTCTACCTCCTACCCCCAAAGATCAGATTAAAATGTTGGGAGTTTGGTTAGATAAATCTCTCAATTTTATTAGCCAAGCAACCAAGTTAGCCGCATCATGTGTTACCATTATTAGAATGTTGCCGAAAATTCTCCCACTTCGCTCGATTCCAGCATGAAGAGTGATAGCACAGGCACTGGTGCTTTCACGGCTAGATTACGGGAACTCCCTCTACCTAGGCACCACAAAGGCCACTATAAGGAATCTACAGGTAGTACAGAATTGTGCAGCCAGGCTGCTTCATCACACACCCTACCCGCAATCAGTCAAGCTGGTCTTAAAAAAACTTCACTGGCTGCCAATAAGCGAATGGATTACGTTCAAAGCATATGTATAGCTCATAAAACGCTTTGGGGGACAGTTCCTAAAATAAACCATTCTCTCACTGCTTTCTACCACCCCACAAGATGCCTCTGCTCAGCTAGCCAGTTTTTGGCAGTGATACCAAAAATTAAGAGAGCACGATCAGGTGGTCGTATGTTTTCCCACAATTCTGCCAAACTATGGCACAATCACCCCCGTCCAGCTGCGCTCTACCAACCACCATCTCTCTTTCCAGAGGCAGCTGAAGACATTGCTCTTCCAAAGTTTGTCGTAATCAGTACATTCTTTTTGCTTTGCTTGTCACTGATAGCGCGGGGATGCCTAAGGGTAGCCAGGTGCTTTATAAATACTTATTAATAATAATAATAACATTTAACTGTGCCTTTGTATAGTGCATGAAACAATGGCATGGTGGAAAGGATGAGCAGAGTTGTAAGAATGACTGTCCAACGAGCCTCTGTTTCAATTCTGGATGTGAGTAAGGCTTTATGGAATAGTTGTTGAAATTATTATGTCACATCTCATTTAATCACTGGTGTCAGTTCTTGTTGACTTTTGAATCTTATGGCCTCTGTTTTTAAATTTCTTCTTAGGTATTTAGGAATGGAGTGGTAAGAAAAGTGTAGTTGAAATTATCAATGATATAATTGATGGCAAAGCGTTATGGCAAAAGTGGGTCACGTCTAGCTGCCCAAAAAGGAATACGTTCCATTAAAAGTGCAGAAAGTTAGACCATTTTAACAGATTGTGCAAAGCTTTTCAGAAACCTGTTCAAGTCAGCATATAAACTCCAAATGATAATGATTTGAAACCATACCTGTAAATAAGAACATTAACTGCCTGTGAGTGATTTGAAATGTAGGATGCAATCTATTCAAGTACATTTTCATGGTGTAAACAATGGAAAGGCGGATCATTGTAGACATTAGGAGAATGAATAAGACTGGGGTGGTGCTACACCCTGATCGATAAGACCTCTAAGATCTGGGTCAAAGATGTTATTCTTTTTAAAAATTTGCACAATTGAGTATTGACCTCTTTTTCAATTATTTTTTAAGGCTAGGGAAGGTAGAGCTATTAGTCTGAAACAATTTGTATTCGTCGGATCTGCAAATGGCTTTGTTAGCAATGGAACCCACAGCTTATTTCCACTGAGAACAAATCAAGGTTCAAGAGAGGGAAGAATTGCAAAAATGAGTGGGAACAGGATTAATGACCCTAGAGCGATGATAAAGAAATTATGCATGACCTGGGTCGAAGGGGTAATATGATTGATGAAAGGCATCAGAAAGTTAGTCCTATCTGTAGTGACAGGGTTGAAAGCAACAGAATGAGTCATATTCTTGGTATCTAAGATACAATCACAGTGCAGAGGTGCTGAAGATCAGAAAGGAAAACATATTTTTATAATTTTGTTATGGTAAAAGCTGTACAGTGAGTCACTAAGTTGTTGAGATGGAGACACAGTTGGTGCAGTACTCTGGGTTACAGAGAGAGTTTACAATTTTAAATAGCTCCCTAGTTGAATTACCAGCTTGAAAAATGAGAGTGCAAAGCTGGAAGCATGTTTTAAGGCCTGATTTAGATCTTGGTGAACGGTTACTTCATCACAACAGGGAAAGATAACCCATCCACCAAAATATAAATACCGTAGGATGTAACAGGATTTATATATCGGCAGACTGGATATCCGTCACCGATGTGACAGAGTACCCCATCCGCCGAGATCTAAATCAGACCCTTAGTCTTTTGTAGGTTTGATTGTGTGGCAATCAAATTATATATTTAGAGTTCTGTAAGCGCTCAATTGTCTTTCTTTCTTTTGCCTATTTTTGTTCAGAATTGTACCAATTGGCAGTGGGCCTGCAGTGGTTATTCTGAGTTTGCTAATTACAAATAATGGTTTCAAGGGCTAGGGTTATCCAGTGATAGTGATGAATAAGATCTTCAGAAAAACACCACTTTGGAGAAGAGATAGAGTCAGTGAGAGCAGAAGAACCTTTTTGTGCAGAAAGCTGACACAATTGCCTTTTTGACATTGCCTTGGTAAAATGTAGTAAAGGACCTAGTAGTAGAAATGTGCCTTGTACACTGACCAAATTAAGTAACACATGCCTAGTAAATGGTAGAGAAATATGCAAGAAACAAATGATTCACAAGAAACAGAGTCAGAAAGAGTAAACATTAAACCTATAATGTGCCCAGCCAAACACAATGGGTAATATTGAAAGTAGTTATTGAGTCAATAAACACTTACTACCACTTTCAGAGACGTCGTCATTTAATTCAACAATTTATGTCTCTACAAAAACAGAGGCCTGGTATTTCCCTTATGATTTCCTTGTATTTTCTGTAGTAATTGATAGCAAAAGACACACAATTGATGGACAGAATGCAGAAAAAATCAAAACATTCACCCCCAATCAATCGATCTGGATTAAAACCATCATTCTTTTGCTCACCATGCCACCCCAGTTAAAACCTGGCCATATGCAAATCAGTTTTGACCCTGTGCCTCATGGGAACAGTCCAGCCCGAACTGCCAAGCAAGGTCCTCCCTGGACCGGAAACAAGCATCCTAGGACCGGATTCGGGGTTTTACCCCTCATCAGCCATGATAGCTTGATTCCAGTGGCACAGTGAGCCCAGGACCCACGTCTGGGCATACCTGGCGCACTTAGGGTGAGAAAGCAAAAGACACACAATTGATTGGAATGCAGAACAAATCAAAACATTCACCCCCAGTCAATCAATATGGGTTAAATCCAACCTTCTTTTGCTCACCATGCCACCCCAGTGTAGAATTAGACACATTCAAATCAGTCTTGACCCTGTGCCTCATGGGAACAGTCCAGCCCGAACTGGCCAGGCCAGGTCCTCCCTGGACCAGAAACAAGCATCCTAGGACCGGTTTCAGGGTTTCACTCCTCATCAGCCAGGATGGCTTGCTTCCAGTGGCACAGTGAGCCCAGGCCACTGGAGTCAAGATATCCTGGCTGCTGAGGGCTGGAAGCCCAAAACCGGTCCTAGGATGCTTGTTTCCAATCCAGGGAAGACCTGGCCTAGCAGTTCAGTCTAGACTGTTCCCATTGGGCGCAGGGTAAGGACTGATTTGCATATGGCTGGGTCCAAATTGGAATGGCATGGTGAGCAAAAAAACGATGGCTTTAGGCCCAGATCTCTGTACTAGGGTGTATGTATGACATTGTTCTGCATTCTGTCCATAAATTTTTTTTTTTTGCATTTGTCAACTCGTGTGGGACGGGTATGCTCAGACGTGAGTCCCGTGCTCTCCATTCCACTGGAGTCAAGTTATCTTGGCTGATGAGGGCTGAAAGCCCGAAACTGGTCCTAGGATGCTTGTTTCCAGTCCATGGAGGACCTGGCCTGGCAGTTCGGGCTGGACTGTTCCCATTGGGTGCAGAGTCAAGATTGATATGCATATGGCTGGTTCCAAACTGGAATGGCATGGTGAGCAAAAAATTTTGGATTTAGGCCCAGATCTCTGTACTGGGGTGAATGTAAGACATTGTTCTGCATTCTGTCCATCAATTGTTCTTTTTGCATTTGTCACCCCGAGTGGATCGGATATGCTCAGACGTGAGTCCTGTGCTGTCCATGCCACTGGAGTCAAGCTATCCTGGCTGATGAGGGCTGAAAGCCTGAAACCGGTCCTAGGATGCTTGCTTCCAGTCCAGGGAGGACCTGGCCTGGCAGTTCGGGCTGGACTGTTCCCATTAGGCGCAGGGTCAAGGTTGATTTGCATATGGCTGGGTCCAAAGTGGAATTGCATGGTGAGCAAAAAAATGATGGATTTAGGCCCAGATCTCTGTACTGGGGTGAAAGTGACATTATTCTGCATTCTATCCATCAATTGTTCTTTTTGCATTTGTCACCCCGAGTGGGACGTGTATGCTCAGACGTGAGTCCCGTGCTCTCTGTGCCACTGGAGTCAAGCTTCCTCGCTGATGAGGGCTGAAAGCCCAAAACCGGTCCTAGGATGCTTGTTTCCAGTCCAGGGAGAACATGGCCTGGCAGTTCGGGCTGCACAGTTCCCACTGGGTGCGGGGTCAAGACTGATTTGCATATGGCTGGGTCCAAACTGGAATGGCTTGGTGGGAAAAAAACGATGGATTTAGGCCCAGTTCTCTGTACTGGGGTGAATGTATGACATTGTTCTGCATTCTGTCCATCAATTGTTTTTTTTGTTGTAGTAATTGATAGACTAAGGAATTAAATAGACACACCTTTAAAATCACAGTAGGCCACAGCATGAAAGCTTTATGAAATACATTTTTACACTGAAAAACAACTACATTTATTTTTAGTATATTTGATGTGCAGCTAATGTCAGGTGTCCAGCTTCTAGGCACTGTTTCTTATAGGAGCAAGGTAAACAATGATAATAGTAACCGCTGCAAGTATCCATGTAGCAATCGGTTTAAAAGAGGGAAGAGCATGGATGTAGAAGCGGAAAGCTGTGCAAGTTAAACATTGATAATAGTAAATAATACAATAGAAGAATTGTGATCTGTTTAAAGTAGGAGAGAAAAGGATAGAGAAGAGGTAAACTGGTTGTGTAGATGGAGAAAGAGAGGGCCATCAGAACATACTGGCAGTATGATGCTAATTACTAAATATTATTGATTGTTAGTTGAATACTATTCTATTTGTGGAAAGTTGGATTTTGAAGAATATGTAGTCTTTCAATTACCTGAGTCTACGGGAAGGTTTTTCCAGAGTGTTGCCTCATCTACTTTTAGGGTTTTGCCTTCAAATCTTTTAGTCACCATTTTGGGTTGATGCGTTTGCACTCAGAAGTGGAACATAGCACTGTTGATCTTTGATGGAACTTGAAGAGGTCTGATAGGCATTTTGTTGATGGCTTTCCAGATGAGATATGACCCTGGGTTGTATTTGATGTTCAAATGGTTAACCAAGATAGCTATGCCCGACGGAGCAAACATGATCATTATTTTCCAGTCCAAGATGGATCCTTATGGCTCAAGTTTGAACATGTTAAAGTTTTGCTATCTCTTTGTTTGGGAGATTTAGGAATAATACATTGTGATAGTATAGTCTTTATAGGACAACTGCTTGGACCAATAGTTTTCTGTGTTGGATGGATAATAGGGGGCTGATTTCAGATATGGTATGTAAGTGGTTGTTTGTTGATTAGATTATCTTTTTAATTTGAGCATAGAAAGATAGCTGTGCATCGAATAAACTCCAAGATTGCACACCATGTCAACTGGTGGTTCGTGAGAAAAGTCACAAGATATTTAGAAGAAGAGGTGATTTGTCATTATATAGTATTAAGATGCCTGTCTCATCACTGTTTAGGCAAAGTCCATTGACGTTCATCTTGCGTTTGTATATATGAAGACATTCAGTATTTGCTTTAGTGATGGAGTTGTTACTTAGGTTAACTAGAAGTTGTGTCTGATTGATTTATAATACATGGGATTTTGCTTTTGCTGTATCAAAATCTGTATTTATCTATATAGTCAGTGTTTTGTATAGGTCGAACATGACCCCTTGGGTATCAGAGCACGTCACAATTACATGGCATCTACAGTTGCAAATAAACAGGCTATGGAGGCATCATAACACAATTAAAATGAAATAAATTGATTACATGAATAAAACAATTCCATCCAAATAAACACGTGGACCAATTGATTATAAAAAGGTAAAGAATAAGTTCACTTACAATAACTAGGTCTGCCTCTATACACATTAGTTTCATACTGGGGCATAAGCATCTGTCTGATCATTTAGTAAATAACTCCCTTTAAGTGGAGAAGTCTATTATGAAAATCTTGTGATCATTCTTGAGAGAGCTGATACAGTATCCAGAAGTTCTGGGTGACACATTAGCTAACTGACAACAAGGTATTTGATTGGCAGTTGATTATGGTTTGAATTTATTAATGAGAATGTTTGCTTCCCACTTGAAGACTTAAGTGGCGGGATTCTTCTGATGGTTGGAGCAAGCGAGTACCAGATTCTAGGGGCAGCTCCAGTGAATGATCTGTCATAAGTTTTCTTTTTTGAAAGATAGGAGGGTTCAAGGCCAGGTCTAAGGTGCTCAGAGAACATCTGCCTCCTCCAGATATCTCAATTTTCTGAGCTCGGCGTATCAGTATTTTGTAGTGGAGCGCGTTATATGTAATACATTTCAGTTTAAGTTATACTTTGGCTTCATATGGCAGCCAGGTTAGAGCCTTCAGGTTTTGAGAGATGTGGTCATATTTTCTAGAACCTATCATGAGTCTCTCTGCTGCATTGAGACAAGCTTTTAGTGGAGCTGTGAAGATCTTAGGTAATCTGTCAGTGTCGTACAGCTATATTTGATCCTCGAGATGCCTAAAGGTTGGACTGCCAGCTTAAGGTCTGAGGTTGCGATGAATGGTTTACATTTTTCAAAGTAGCTCAGGTGAAAGCAGGAACTTTTTGGCAAAGAGTTAATGTGGGTTTGCATGTTGAGATTCTTATCAAGCTTAATTCCTATCGATTTGCTTGAGTCAAGTAGGAACAGAGTGCAATTAAGAGCAGTGATAAGTTTGGTCCATTCCTTAACATCAGCTGCGCTTTTTGGGGGTGGGGGTATATTAATAGGTATTCCATTTTTTGCATGTTTAACTTAAGATGACTGCTAGTTAACCATTGTAAGGTCACCTTTAAGTCCTCATTCATCTCCAGTGAAGATATCTTAATATATAGACCAGGGTGTCATCTGCATAAATGTGAAAGGAGATGTTAGCCTTCTGTAGAATTTCAGTTAGCAGTATATAGGCTAAATAGAGATAGAGATACTGTAGAATCTTGCAGAATTCCAATTGAATTATGAGACAGATATGATAGATCCTGGTTAACCAAAAATGTTTGTGTTCTGTTCAGCAAGAAGGATTTAAACCATTGCAGCACAGTTCCTGATAACCCTGTCTTGATTTGCAGAAGGGCAAGCAATTTTTCATGATTTACTGTGTCAAAAGTAGGGGGCAGACAAAGTGCCAGTAGGGCATCATTCCACTATATGTAGAACTTCTGTTTCCTTGCCATGATCTGGTCAAAACCTGGATTGGCAATCGTCTAGTAGAATAAATGTAGCAATGTGTTGGCTCAGTTGTTTCTAGCAAATAGGCTAATAAGGGAATATTGGTAATCAGACGAAAATTATTTGGGCCGGAAGGGTGCCCTGTTGGTTTTTTAATGATGAGGATGGCATGTCCTGTTTTTAGGCAGTCTGGCAAGGAACCTTAAGACAGAGAAGCATTGATTATCGTTGTTCAAATGGGGACGACAATTTGATTGACTATCATCAAGCATTTTTAGAGGAGAGAATAATTTTAGTGGTTATTCGGTTTTATAGTCAAGAGACTTTTTGGTAATAACATTATGATCATATAGCTTGAAGGCCAACCATTGTACTTTATTTTTAGACTTTGTCTGTGAGGTGTGTGTGTGATCATCATTTTGGGATGCCAATGGGCTACAGAGGATATCTGCAGTTATCTTGAACTAACTTTCCAAAGCTTTCCAGGCTTTGGCTATAAAGAAGTCTGAGAATTCCTTACAGCTCAGTTGGGATTATATTGATTCTTGAGAGGATTTGGCCAGTTTATTAGATTGTTGTTTTAACAATTTCAAGAGAAGTTTATGAGGTCTATTTTTAGAATGAACCATTTCAGTTCTAAAGAATTCTGTTTGGATCTGAGAATACTTTTGCTGTATGCGTTTTAGCTGGCGGGTCGATGGGTGCTGTCTCCACTTCCTTTCGGCTAGTCTCAGATGTTGCCTTTCTTCATTTAGCGATCCATTAAACCACGTTTTTTATCTTTATATGGTATTCTTTTAAGTTTTAAAGGAGCGAAGACTAAACTCATCATCATTGAGCTACAGTGTTCCATAAGTTCACTAATGTTTACCATATTATTAGACGAGTGTAGCACCTTATCACAACTCACTACTAGTTGCTCGATATTTAGGTCTTTAATGTTCAGTACCCACTGTTTAAGTTTTATGGATTGCATAGTATTTTTCTTTTTTATGTCAGATATTTGGAAAGTTATGATTTTATTTTGTTTGATCTTTTCACTACAGTTTCTGCTTATGCGATACCGTTAACCAGTGTACAATATATTTATAAAACTAGTAGATATGCACAGGAATTTTGGTAATCAAAGAGTGTTAATAGTTACAGCACAGGCAACATTGGCATAGCCTAAATTCGAAATATGCTATAATAATCAACAGCTGCAGAGGCAGAAAGTGCTCCCGCGCCGCGCGTGACAAAAGGCGCTTTTCTAGCATGTTGGTGGTGCTCCCTCCAGGGAGTGGAGGCTTCTGGGGCATGTAGTCCTGTTGCCCCCCCAGCAACAACATCAGCAGCGGCGGCAGTAAGTGCTCCTGCGCCGCAGGTAACAAAGGGCGCTTTTATGGCACGTTGGTGGTGCTCCCTCCAGGGAGTAGAGGCTTCTGTTGCATGTAGTCCTGTGGCCCCCCAGCAACAACAGCAGCAGCGGTGGTAAGTGCTCCCATACCTCCGGTGTCAAAGGTTGCATTTATAGCGCGTTGGTGGTGCTCCCTCAAAGGAGTAGAGGTCTCTGAGGCATGTAGTCTTGTGGCCCCCCAGCAACACCAGCAGCGGATAGGGCTCCTATAATTATCATGAAACTTATCATTCAAAAAAATCAACAGGATGTTATACCTGTTCCATATAGATGCATATTACCATTATAATATTCCCAATCCAAAAATAGAATTTTGTTATTATTATTTTTTGCCCTTTTCCCCTTGTATGTGATTCTACTATCTTTCTTCAACCATACTGCAGTGCTTGAGTTAATGTCCATTTAGCCATGTGTGTAATAATAGATCATATAACATCAACTTATATTAACTGGGGGGCGGGAAAACAGGATAGGACCCATTGGGGGCATGCGGTCTACTTCCGCTACAACAATATCACACCTATTATTGGAAATGTGACCTCCTCATCAGTAAAATGCTACAATTTCACTCTATTGTACTTAAGATGTGCTTTGGAAAGTTAGGACGTGGTGATCTGACCAACAGCATGGGTCAATTAAATTAATTTTAACAGCCTCATCTCTAGAAATTGTCTAGTCTAATTTAGAGCCTTTTGAGTTTGTTGGCAGTGAGCAGGCTTGTGTACGATTTAGGTCTGCTAGGAAATCTTTATGGACATTTACCTGTTGTTCATTAAGATCACCCCAATGTAAATTAAAGTCACCTAGGAATAAATCATTGGAGTGAAGGGAAGAATTTCGAGTATTGACCTCCATTATGAAAGGGGCATAGGCGGGCAAGAACATCTGGGGTGCTACAGTCACTTCACTGGCTCCCTATCCGAAAGCGGATAATGTTTAAAACGCTTACGCTGGTGCATAAGGCACTCTCTGACTCCGGAGCTAAGTATCTGCAGCGCAGACTGGCCTTCTACCGTCCGGCCCGCTCCCTGCGGTCGGAATCTTTGTTCATGGCCGTGGTGCCCCGTGTGAGGAAGGCTCGCATCGGGGGTCGTTCTTTCAGCTTTAAGGCCCCCCAGCTGTGGAACTCTTTGCCCCTCGCTTTACGCAGCATTCCTAGTTTGCTCCTGTTCAGGAAAAACCTGAAGACCTGGCTTTTTAATCTTTAGGCTGTTTCTTTTACTTCACTCTTTGCTTCTCTGTTTGTTTACTGTTATGTTTTTTAACTGCTGAGTCGCCCTTTGAAAGCGCCGGGACACTCTTGTTGAGTAGCCGTGCGCTATATAAATAAAACCTTAACATAACATTGACACCTGGGAGGTGGTAGAATGCATGTAGTTTGCAATGTTGATTATCTACAGTTCTTATAGAAGTTATGAGTTATTCACAGGAGTTAAGATGGTCAGTGTGTAATTGGGTAACCAAGAGGTCAGAGCAATGTATGCAAGCAATATCTCCCTCTATTTTGTTTAGTCTGTCTAGCCTTAAAATTGTATTGTTGTGAGGATGCAATAGATCAATGCAAGGGGAAGATCATTCAGAAAGCCACAATTCAGTTAGAATTTTCATGTCGACTTCATGACTAATGATGAGATGATGAGGGCAGCAATGTCTGAGGCATGTTTCAGTGCTGATAGCCAGTTGAGTTGTAGGCATAATAGTGGGTTCATTGTTTTTCCAGGATTAATGTCTTTATTACTCAAGCTTAAAGGTACTGTTTTCAAATTATTAAGGTTCAGCTTTCTAATATTGGGTACAGTAGTTCCATTTGCATTTATTAGAACTGATCTAATGTTATCATCTCAGTGATTGGGAGAATGGATGCGGACTCATAGGGTAGAAGTAAGGCTGGAGTTTCATCATCCAATAGATATTTAAGATGTTTGCATGTTCGACTTTTTATCTATTTGCAAGAGGCATGGAGATCCGTTTTACCCTGATTTGGAGATCCTGTACTGCTTCTTGAATAACCTTGATTACAAAGTGAGTATTTTCTGTGACTTGTTTCAGCTAGGTGAACAGTTGATCCTCGAAGCAGACAACAAGCTTGCATATCTATTACTGATGTAAGAAACACGAGGCCTTATTTATGAACGCCTTGCGCTACCGGTGCGTCACTTTTTCCCATTTTAAAAGTGACGCACCGGCGGCGCAAGGCCTTCATAAATAAGGCCCACTGTCTGGACATCTATGACTGGCCAATGTCTAACTATGAGATGTGCATTTAACTTTATGTCAACAAATTGTGCTTGTAGTATCTATAGATTACATATGAGCGAGTCTGGCATTATTTCCAAGTGAGTTATTGCCAAACTATCTAGTTCACCATTAAAAAGAAAAAACTGTATGTTTGTCTTCTAAAGTAAGATATCCAATTTGATGTTGTGGATGGGATATTAAACGCATATTTTTCATCATATATTGCTCCTGTATTATGTTTAAAATACGCATATTATTTTGATGTGTTCGCCTAAGTCTCCATCTTCGAGTTGAGCTTTAAATCTGGAATGCAGAACAGAGTATCAAACGCCACATGCTTGTTTTTTTTTTATGAAATAAAATTCTAAGCATTTAGATAAAAGTGACTGGATACATGCTCAGCTGCTTGTCCGAGTGAATGGCTGAAATGTGCTGCTTTTTCATCTGCGTGCTGAGTTGTTCCGCGGCTCACATTAGTCCTGCATGATCTGTGACATTTTGCCGTATGCTCTGCAAGTGTGACTGCAGTTTAATGTGTTTTGGCAAGGCATTAAGATCATTAAGGCAAAAAGAAAAATACTTTTGGAAACGTTATTTAAACTGCAATCCACATCAAGAAGGGGGTGCCCATTCGTTGATGGTCTTAAAAATACAATAAACCTCCTGTGAATTTCAAGGAATTATCAACAATGTAGATTTAAATGAAAGGTACCATTCTTACCTTTGGCTATGTTCACTTTGGAGAAAGAAGTCATGCGCCTTTGATGTAAAAGGACGCACAGAAATAGTAATACAAAATCGCAAATTACCACAACCTCAAATTGTAACATACTTATATTATGTCCTTTAACAGCAACATTCATGGATCTACGTAATGAAATCAGTAGTTCTAATAGCATTAATTAAAAGTCGCAAAATACATCCCCTGTGTGGTGTATACTTTGGGCATGCAAACAGTACACGTGAGAGTTTTCCACCAACCTGTAGTGTAGCTCGTAATCACTCTTTACCTCATTATTATAGCACAGTTCAACCAAGATGCATCTTTAAAAGCAAACATTTATGACTTGGGTCACGGATAGATATGACAGAATAACTAATTACCAAAGATGTTTCTAATTTTTACCCAGGGCAGTTGTTCAATGCATACTTCTAATCTACTTACCTGTATTTCATATAGGTGGTTTCTTGAAGGAGAGCCTTATTAAGCATGACATGTATTTGATCACTTGTTGCTGCAAAAGGAATGTCATAATTAGTGAGTAACTTGCTAATCAATTTACAGCACGGTTTAGTATAACTCTGGTAAGCTGTGCACAACTCAAGTAGTGAAGTGACCCGTCTTGTCTAGTCAAACCCTGGAACCCTGGCTATCTGTGCGAATCTCAGTTAGTCTAGCGTGACTACTTGACCGTTCACTTAGGGCCAGATGTAGGTGTCAAAATACCGGTCGGAATCGGCCGAAAATACCGATTTTCGGCCGTTTCCGACCGGTGTTTTGACATTGGTATGTAGGGGCACTGAAAACGTACAGATTCGGTAATTTTACCGAATCAGTAATTTTACCAAATCGGTAAAATTACCGATTCTGTAAACTTACAGAATCGGTAAATTTTATCGATTCAGTAAATTTACCGCTCGGTAAAATTACCGAATCTGTATTTTCCTATGTAGGTAGCACTTCTAACAGTGCTACAGGGCCTTTACAATTCGTTATTTACCATGCAATACAATTGCATGGTAAATAACGAATTCCTGTGTACATGCACATCTGTGCATGTACACCTGTGCCATGTGGCACACAGACATGCCCTTAGGGCATGTATGTGTGCCACATGGCACACAAGCCAGAAACAGGGGTGCAACAGGGTGTCAAAGTGACACCCTGTCCCCCTTGTAAATTCGGTAATTTTACCGATTCGGTAATTACCGAATCGGTATTTGCTATTGAATCCTATGGGATTCAAGGCCCATAGGAATCAACGGCAAATACCGATTAGGTAATTACCGAATATTACCGATTCGGTATTTTTACCAAATCATTTACCTACATAGCAATTACCGAATTGTAAATACCGAATCTGTAAAATTCGGTATTTACCAATCGGTAATGTGCTATAACCTACATCTGGGCCCAAGTGTGAGCAAGAAGATCATTGTGAGAAATATTGTCTAATAAAAACTGTGCCCTAAATATTGTCTATGAAAACATCCCTTCATTGAAGTTAAATAAAAATTCTGCACCCAATGGGTCATAATTAAGTTTCACAATAAACTATGGTATGTATTTAGGAGAATACACAGGTATTTTGTAAGAATTTACAGGTTTATTTCCAGATACAAAGGAGCGCATGTCCTTGACCGCACACCAATAGGAAAGCTCAAACTGACCAGAGCAAGTCAAGTAGCATTCTTTTTTGCAGCGGGTCCAAATATGGAACTCTCACAAATCACAACAATATTGAACAAACACAAAGCTGAACAGAGCATGCAGATGCATTCCTAGCAACAGAAAGAAGGAGAAGTGCATGAAAATGCACTTACAAATGTTAACACGGCACGCGTTAGGGCATGAGACCACTTCAATACTATAAGTACATGTTACATCATCTTCCCCTTAACAAGGAAAAGAAAAAAAGAAGCAAAATTAGCTGCGCGCATATAGAAGTTCTTGAACCTTGATGGTAGTTGTGTACCACAAATCGGTCTCACCCCTTTGTTCTGTAAGAAAATGGGTGCATGGTGGGCCACCACCGTGGAAGAAGCAGAGCTACTATCTATTCTTCTAGGTTGAACAACAGCATCAACATTTGAGGAACTGGCAGAAGAAGCATCCTTGCCCCTCCTACATGAGCCCTCATGGAAGTAGACGGAGTACTGGCTTGAGATCTATGCAAGATATTAGCTCGTTCATTTGTGATTTATGCCAGATGTCTCTTTTGCTCTTCCACTCTTTTCCATTAATAAAAATACCACATTTAGATACCTTATCATTTTTGGTGGGAGACATGAACTTAGACTCTCCTTTGCATGTTTTGTATGGTTTCCTGATCAGCACCAAATCATTGACATTGATGACTAACTCCTTCACATTTCTTTTACTGTCAAAAGTCTGTTTGGCACAGCTCTAGTAGGTATGAGCAGCAGTAGAAACCTGATCATGCATTGCCTAATCGGACACAGGTGAGGATTTGGGTCTTAAACAGTCAGGACATAAAGTTGATCTGGGAAAGCGTTTCCTCTATAATATGAACAGAGACAGACCAGTGGTGCTGTGAAATGTGACAGAAAATGCCCATATCTTTTGCCATGGAAATATTACCACTTACAAACCACTGGCAATGGCAGCATGTATGCCCTCTTTCAGAAAACTGTTGACCATTTCCACAAGACCATTTAAGTACGGGAATACAAAGTCAACCGCATATGGGATATATGATTGACATCAATAAATTATTTCATGAAACTGGATGTAAAATATGTTCCATTATCTCTCAGGTAGTTCAGTGACATGTAGGGGTGACTAAAATGTTTTCCAATGCTTGTCAAAGTGAAGACAAACACTACATGAATCAATCTACCTCACTACTTGAGCATCCCTGGAAGGCCACCAATAAAATTGCTTAAGATTCTTGGACGCAACACTCACAACTAAATGACCCACATGAGCAAGCCCTATGAGTGTGCCACGAATGGAAACAGGAGGAACGCAGAAATCATTGCACATCAACAAGTCATTAACAATGGACAACTCTTTACTAATTTTAGCATTAGGTCTAATGTCCAAGGCCAAATTCCTCTCCTCTGGTCCTCTCTTACTGACATACTCAAGAATTTCTTTGAGTACTAAATCAGAAGCTAGTGCTTGCATCCACTCTGCTTTAGAATTTGCACCTTTGCCACTCAACTGGTCATTCACCCGAGCAACCACACATTCCACATCCCTTTCATCTTCCACAACAGTTTCAGTTGATAATGATGCCCTCAACAAGTAATCTGCTCTTCCATTCTTCCCCCCAGGAATATATTTAACCGTAAAAGAAAATTCATGAAGATGTGCTAGGAGTCTTAATAGTCTATATGAAGCCTTGCCAGTGCCACTGCCATTCAGCATACAAATCAACGGCATGTGGTCAGTAGAAATTTCAAATGTATCTCCCCACAAGAAAGTTTTGAACTTCTCCACAGCCCAATAGCATGCAAGGCGTTCACATTCAAGAGTGGAGAAGTTGGTTTCAGGCTGGAGAAGACAATGCGAGGCAAATGCCACAGTATGCTGTTTACCATTGACCCATGGAGACATCACAGCCCCAAGGTCTACATGACTAGCATCCACCATGGGGAAACTCCTTCCCTCTGGATGAAATGGCACAAGAGCAGGTGCAGAAGTGATCAAGCATTTTAGCCTGCAAAAAACTTCATCAATTACCTGATCCAATATGAACTACTACCCTTTCTTAATTAAAGCACACAGTGTTTGGAAAACAAATGCATACCCCTCAATAAAGCTTGAATATTATTCACTCAAGCTCAAGAATAAGTGAAGCAGATCTTTATCCTTGGGAGTAAAGATTCCTGAATGGCCTGGACTAAAGAGAACTTTAGTTTATTCCATCGGCTGAAATATGATGTCCTAAGTAACCTAACTCTTGCACAAAGAATTTGCACTTATCAGCCTTCAGGGTAACCCCAAATTCTTTGAAAATATTAAGCACTCAGTCCAAAATGAAATTATGTTCCTTGACTGACTCTGCAAAGATCAATACATCATCCTGGAAAGCCTGCACTCCAGCCACCTCACGTAATACCATGTCCATAAATCTTTGAAAAATGCTGGCAGCTGAGGCTAGGCCACAAGGAAGCTGCATACATGTAAATGCCTCAACGGGTGTGATAAAGGTGGTCAGCTTTTGAGACTCTTTCGCCAGGGGAATATGATGGTAAGCTGAACATAAGTCAATCAAAATGAAGTACATGGCCTTACCAATATTGGCCAACAAGTCCTGGACCTTGGAAAGAGGATGGCAATCAATTATGATGTTTTTGTTTAATATGCACAAATCAACACACATCCTTATGTCTTTGGACCTCTTATGTACTATAACATTGGGACTTACCTATTCAGCAGGTGCAGTGGGAGCAATAACTTTCTCCAAAGTCAATTTCTGCATCAATTTCCTACGGTCCTCTCTTCCTCTCAAAGGAATGGGCCTAACTTTGTGTACAATGGAAACCGTATCAGCCTTGAGTCTGATTTTATGGACAATGTTCCTGATAGACCAATCTCATTACTTAATACTTCATAAGACTTTGTGATAAGGTTAGTGCAATCCAAACTAACTTCATTTACAGATTTGGCAATCCAAACTAACTTCAGTTACAGATTTTGCATCATTAGTGACTTCAGAAACTCCTAAAAACTCACATGAAGATTTGGTAAAATTGGTATCAACCAGGGAACAAAAAGCAGAAGCCACACACACACCCCAGAAGCCAACTTAGGGGCTGATTAGGATCGCGGTGAATCCCCATCCTCCGGGCCGGCGAAAGCCACCGCCGGCCCAGAGGATGCGGATTCACCGCTGCGGTGCCTCCAAAGACCCCCCGCCAGATTAGGATGGCTGGGGGGTCATCGGCGGCTTTTCCGCCGAGGTCGCCTTCCGACCGCAGCAGAAAAGCTCTAATATGGTGGCGGTGTCTGTCAGACACCGCCAGTCATATTAGGATGGGGCAGAACACATGCCTTTCCGCAGCGGCTTTTCCGCCGTGGAAAGGCAATACGGTCTTTTCTTTGGGGGCCCGTTGCGGGCCCCTAGGGTGAAGGGGGGGTGGAGGGTGCACATGGGGGGTACCTATGGTACCACCGTGCATTTGCATGCACAAAGCAGCGCCATGCAAAGCATGCATATTTAACATTGCGGCGGGTGCTGCTTAAAGCAGCACCCGCCACAATGTTAAATATAGAGGATGTGACCGCCAGGGTGGCAGTCACATCCTAATTGCACTGGAGGGAACGCGCACCCACTGCGGACGTTCCCTCCACCTCGGGGTGGCGGACGGACGCAGGTCCGTCCGCCATCCTAATAGGCCCCTTAGTTTATAGGCTGGTGATGAAAGAATCAACTGCTACAATAGGCACTTTTGCTCCAGGTATCAACATAAATCCTAACCTGGCCAAATCCATCTAACCCACCAAATTTCTGCCTTTAACTGCCACATACATTTTAGTAGAGGTCATTCTTCCCAAATAAGTTAGAGTACTGAAAGAAAACTAAGAGATTTATGTCTTGTACGTTAAAAGAGTAAGGAGAAATATCTACCTATTAAAGTAAAACTCTCCCCCCTAATGATGGGAAGAACAGAAATCAGATAGGGGCACCCGAATCAGCCATCATTTTGATACCTATATTCCAAATGGACACCTCACACTAAGGTCCAGCAACAGAATTTGAAGAAGTAAACATAGCAGACACATCTCCTTGCAGATCATCTTAAATATTGAGACTAACCTCAGAAAAACTTGCAACACATTCATCCACTGACAGGTCAACATTACTGATCTTAACAGAAGGTTTACGCTCCCTGCAAACACTTTGAAAATGACCCAACCTTTTAACACTTAATATATCACGTGCCTAACGCTGGACAATTAGTATATTTGCCCACATGTGTTTTAGAGCCATACTTAAAACAAGAGTTTTGACTCTTTGTTTTGGATTTTTCTCAAACTTCTTGGTATTAAAGTCATTAACAGCTGTATCTTCTGAGCACCAACTCACACTAGTATGCAAAGCAGAAGGATGATCCACAGACATAGGCGTGTTCAACCCCATGGACCATTCAATAGCCTTAGCCAAATCAATGACTTCAACTAAAGAAGGATCCCTGCATGCAACTTAACAAACGCTCCTGTATTTTCTTAGCATAACAAGCAAAAACAAATTGATCCCTCAGATAGATGTCTAATGATGCACCAAAATAGCTTGTATAGGCTAGCAATCACAATGCAGAAATAAACTCCCCCACAGACTCCTCCAAAAGGTGTTTTCCTTAAAGAAATTAAATCTTTCAAAGAGCACACTAAACATTAATTCCAACCTTCTCCCTCCCCACTGGGTGCTGAAACATGGGCAGATTGCCAAAACTCTGCTGCCTTTCACTTCCAAGATGATTAAATATTAAGGCTATTATTCTCTTGGAATCCAACATGGTAGCATCAGTAGCTATAGAGAAATTCTCAAAAATGCGAACCCATTGCTTCTAAGGAACAGATGGCTTGCCTAGGCTCTGCAAGAAAGGAGGCATCTGGACTGGGCATTGATTAAAAGGCCAATTAAACCAAAATGGAAATCTGTATGAAAACACAAAGCCTGAAATTAGAGAAATTAACAAAATTACCTCAAGCAGTTGAATCAGTACCTCATAAAGCAGAAACTGTCAATGTAAACAAATGCAAAGTAACCATCTGGGAAAACAGAAACCAATAGAGAAACAAAGAAAATATGCACACTCAGAAAACTTGAATGCAAGCCAATCATAGTGCTGGCTTCAAACATAGAAAATGTGCACAGTCAAAAAGCTTAGAGCGAGCAAATCACAGTGCTGGTTTCAAACACACTAATTGATATAGATATGCTCCACAAAGAATGAAACCTCTTGAAAGCGAGCCAATCGCTGAGGGGTACATAGGCGCAGCTCAATCAGAACAACCAGGGCAGAGGCTCCACCAAGTGGAAATGCAAACTTGAATGCGACCAATCACTGTGGAAAACTGAAAAGTATTTGCATCCTAATGGGCGGCGAAGCCAAGGCAGGACCAGTAAATGAAAAGGCTCCTCCCAGAGAAGCTCCTCCTAGGTAGTGTCGGCCTCAGTTGATGCGGCCAGAGTAAGCACCATCAAAGAGATTCCTGTGCCAGGGAAATACAAGGCAAGTAGGGTAATCAAGGCAATCACCCTCCAACACAGAGCCTTGGTGTAAAAAACAAACAGGGCGGTCACAGAAGACACAGAGACAAACAGCCTTGGAGAAGCAGTAAGTGCCATATGTAAACGTGCTTAGAAATCCAAGCGCCAAGTAGCCAAGTGGTGGTGTGTTGCGAGAGCTCTGTGAGTGTGTCAATGCTGGAATAGCACTTCTGACAGAGATACCTTGTGAAAGCTTAGCAGATCGCTCACTACTGGGATTGCACTCCAGGGTACAGCTCAAGTTGGAGGTGCATTGTGAGAGCCCTGTAGATGTTTAAGCATAGGGACTGTAGAGAAGCATGCAATTCAGGCTAGAGATGCATTGCAAGAGGTTATCAGATGTCTCAGTATTTGGACATTAGTGTATGATGAAGCTTGGACTGAGATCCATTGTGAGCACTCAATAGGTGTCTGATCACTGGGATAGCACTGCATGGAGCAGATATTTGATATTTGATATTTGTGGGGTATTTCTAGAGCGCGGCGTTCGCTCCGGAGGGAGCATCTTGGCGCTGAATGATCCTGAAAAAAACCAATCCAAGAGGAATTAGATGGAGGCTTTAGAGTAATCGTCAGGGAGAGTAAAAATCCAGGTCTTAAGAAGATGAGGACAGAAATAGAAAAGGTGGTATGGGGTAGATCAGTTGTTTGACAGACTATCAAGGAAACAATATATCGCATGGACAGAGTATCTTGTCAAAAATATCAAGGACCAAATTATTGAGAAATTAGCGCAATGAGGTAAGTATAGATTTGCTTTTCTTAACTCCACATCTACATACCTTGAAGATATATAGAAATATATTGTCAAAGTACATATATGTGGAGTTAAGTATAATAAAAGTTTGCTCACCCATTGAAACTTACCTTGACAATATTTTTCTCCTTGATATTCTTCACGCAATCTTTTTTTCAGACGATATTTTTTCTCTTCTATTTTGTTCAAACACAGATAAATCAGCTCTGCATCAAGGTGTGGTCTGTGTATAGTGTTACCTCACCACAGATGGGGAAGGTCAGTGGACAGGGATAGCTCAGCTCAACAACCAATCACTAGCCAGTAGCCCCAATCATTGTGGATTATATGAGAAAGGTATATATACGAGAGACTTCAGAATACCATTAGCCTTGGTGATAATCAGAAGAGGCAGAACCTGCTGTTTTTCTGCACTCAAGAACTAGAGGTGCTTTCTAAGTGTCAATCCTGCTGATCTCATGTGCTTTCCAAGATGTATAAGCAAAAGCCATCTTCTCAAAAGGTCATCTTTGCAAAACAACCAGAAGACTAATGGTCAGTTGGATCTCTGTTGGAAGCCTGAAATGAGTGAATAGTCGGGCATGCCCCCCCTCCCTGATTTCTGCTTTCTAGTTTTATGGAAGCTGTCACTAATAATTTCCAAGCATTAACAATAAAGAGAAAAATTAACTGCAACATCCAAGTTAGAGGCTGGAGGTTTTCGAACTCTAACCTCTTAATAACCCGGATAGGATGCATAGGTTACCCAAACAAAGCATGCCATTAGCCTGTAAGATTTCCTCATGTACCCCACTGAGAGCGTTTTTCCTGCAAGAAAAATGCTTCAGCAGTACCTCACACAGACGGTATCAGGCCTCGTGAAGCTATCTGACTAGAAATGGATCGAAGCCTTGTCCCACTGGTAAATGTTGACCTCCAAAAAAGTTATTAAATCTTAAGGCAAAACTTAAGAGAGGAATAGCTGTAATTCCAACAGTGAAGCCACCTCTGTGGCTATATTTTGACATGTTTGACACAAAAACCTAAGTTTCAATGTGACCTCAGATACATCATATTCATATTGTTGAACCCTCTTTATCTCAGTTGGCTAAGTCAGACGGGAAGGCCAATGACCGGGTGACCTGCTGGGCTGTAGCTGACATACACACCAAAAGTCAGTTAGCCTAAAAAATTAGATCAATCCCAGACACTCGCATGCATCTCTTGACTATGTTGGCACTTTGTTGTTTCTCTGCACTTTTGACATTTATGAGGTATTTAGAATTGAGCAAAGTGGGAGCACTGCTGTAAATTAATGACCGACTCACCCTGCCAAACCTATTGTTCCAAAACCCTTATTAAAGTCAGGGAAGTGATAGGATTCTGATGTCACAACCTCTGCTAGCTCTGCTGTCAGGAGGCTCTGACCAGGCAGTCCACCCACAAGGGCTGTTAAGTCACAGTCACAGTCATCCCACTCTAATAAATATAGACGAGGGAGATCCAAGGGAGGTCTAACAGTCTGGAACTCTTCACACTACAAGCCAGATATCAACATAATTGATTACAATGTCCAATACCTCAAACTAACAAACAACCTCTACGCTATAGACAATTTACATTTTTATCCCCAATCGACAAATAGCAACATCAAGCCCTCCTTGCTCAATTTGCTAGAGGAAAACATCTGAGCAGCAAACTACAACCCTCGGGGCGTGGCTTGAGGCTCGGCGAAATGGCCGCTCGGTAGTGCAGCTCCGCAAGCCACCGATGACCATCCTCACATTATCCTGCACCAGCCCTCTGAAATCAGCGTTTCGCTTGCGGAACTGAGTCCTCGAGCCCGAGAGCTGCCTGCCGACGCCCGACGAAGCCTGTGCGGTGCCGTGAACCGGGCCGTTGGAGATCGCATTATGGACACATCCAATCCTGTAATGGCGGCTCACGCCTAACGGCCGCCCTGCATAGCTGAACATAACGCCACTGCGGGACTGCGGACACTGAGACTTCTCACCCCCCCCGAAGCTCGCAGCAGACTGGTTTCCCCCCCCTACGGTGGCAAAACAGCATGATCAGTGTTGACGGTGAGCTGGGGGCAGAGGCTGTGCTGGCGGGCAGAGAGTGCCGGGGGGGGAAGAATCACTGCAGTTCCCGGCGCCTGGGTGGGAAAAAGGCCGCGTACAGGAGTAAAGCCATCCGGCCACCTGTGACTGCGCTGCTGCACACAGCTAATACCCGGCGGCTGAGTAGCTCCAGGTAGCCGCGACTACAGACATTGGCACCAAGAGATTGAAGCGAAAGATTACAGGCATAACAGAGAAAAGGTTTGCCAAAGGCATGTGGCGGGCTAAGGACATAGGCCTACGATATCCTGGGGCACATCTCGCAGGATCTGCCTCTGCCGCCTAGACTGGTGCTGGTCTTGAGTAATAGACGGGTGCTGCCATTCACCCTCATTTACCGTAACCAATACTGCGCCCAAGGATTTAGGTGCCATCCTACCCCACCTACTAGGAGCATCGCGCCAGGGAAACCGGAGAGGACGGGGAGGCTCGTGGTCAACCCAGGGGAGACCTGACACAGGCCGAGAACAGAAGCTGAGGTGCGGAGGACGCACCGGGCACACAGCGGGGTCGCCGGATTGCCGGGGACTACACATATCTTTACTTTTCCACCCAGCTCACCACTACTCACCCAGGAGACAACGCCTACACACTTCATCACTGCAGACCACAGCGGGGCACTCACGTACTCTTTCCCAGGGTACTGGGCGCGGGCAGACGATACCTTGGCTGCGTCCTGGGCGCGGAATTCACGCCGCTGTTATTTGCACTGGCCTGGGGGGCCCTGATCGTTGGTTGACGCTGCTCTGTGAACTCACCCTCTGCAGCGACACCGCATTGTCCACCGGCGCCTTGGACGCCATTTTCGTCGCGGAGCAGCGCCTGTCAGCTACTACACTTGACACAGTGCCAGAAACTCGCGAGCGGCCAGACAACTACTGCGGTAGTGATACAAGGTGCGGCATACCACAGCCGATCCCCTTCCTCCAGAACTATGGGCAAGCCCGATAAGAACCAGCGCCGGCTGACATTCGAGCTGCGCAAAGGGTCCAAGCCTGGCCACACCGCGGCATCGGATTCAGAACAAGACGTGCCGACGCATTCCCCCACGGCGCTTGATAAATCGCTAGCAGCCATCCAGGCGAGTTTACAGGCCATAGATGGCAAGAGCGAAGCACTAAACGGCAGGATGGATCACTTCTCCACTAAACTAGACAAGCAGGCGGCGCGTCTCGGAGAGGCTGAACAACGAATTTCTGATGCTGAGGACAGACTCCAGCAGGTTGCAGAGAAGACCACTGACATCACCAAATTGCTAGCAGTCATACAGGCCAAAACTGAGGACATGGAAGCGCGCTCGCGCCAAAATAATATACGCATCCTAGGCCTGCCAGAATCGGCAAATGTGGGGCGCCTAGAGGAATATGTCGAAGGGATGCTACAGGAAATCTGCAGGAAGGAAGAACTCTCTCCCCTGTTCGCAATTGAACGAGCGCACCGGTCACTTGCAGCGCGACCGCCGCCAGGTACACCTCCAAGACCAATAATCGCTCGCCTACTGAACTTTAGAGATAGAGACACAGTGCTCCGAGTGACTAGACTCAAAGGATCAATTACCTATCAAGGTAATGCGCTGTCCTTTTACCCAGATTTTACAGCGAGCGTGCAGGCAGCGCGCAAGGAATTCCAGGCAGTCAAGAAGCTGCTGCAGAAAGAACAGATCCCTTCTGCTATGCTGTGCCCAGCGCGTCTGCGAGTTGGCACCATGGAACATGGAAAGATCTTCAACAACCCTAAACATGCAATGGGCCATGCACAAACACTGCGGCGCCAAAAACGGCACTCTCCAGCGTCTCAGACATCTGACGTTGATGAGTGAATAGTAAGAGGGGCATGGTGAGGCCCTATTAAAGGGCATATGATATTGATGTTAGGAACGGGCAGACGGGTGGAAATGCTTTTAGTAGGATGCACCTGTTTTCTTTAATTCGGTTCTGTAGATATGACTGTTTAATATGCATGATTCACTGATACGTGGGCTGGAGGGAAATGTTATATAATCGGTGGCACCCCTCCCTCTGTTCATCTGGGAGAGGTTGTAGCCGCCACGACCCCCGATGGGTGATCCCCAATGGGAATTGAATTTCTTGCTGTTGAGATGTTCGTAGGAGTTCACTGAGGGGTATGTCTTTAGCAAGTTGGGAACGCTGAAGTGGGAGGGGAAGGGGAGGGAGTTTTGTTTCATGCAACCCAAAGTCGCTCAGGTCACTATACTACACTGGTCTCAATGTCGGGGACACTGCCCTGTTATACAGCCAAATGACTAGGCACTACCCAAGAGCACTTCACATGACTGGGACAACCTATAACTGCATAACTTGTAATGTCCGGGGATTAAACACACTGCAAAAAGTCAGGCAAGTGTTGGCGCAGCTTGATAGACACCAGGCACACCTTGCGCTACTGCAGGAACCACACCTAACCAGGGCATCCGAGGACAGGATTGCCAAACGATGGGCATCATACCGTCTAGCATCATCATACTCCATTTAAGCTAAAGGAGTCCTTATATTGGTAAAGAAGGGGTTGGCCTTCGCAGCTTTCCGCACTAACACAGATTCAGAGGGCCGATGGGCGATGGTAATGGGAAAATTAGGCAACGTACTGGTAACAATAGTAAACGTTTATGGCCCGGTGTTTGATGACACGTTACCATACTTAAATATGTTTAGAGCACTCCGTGAATGGCCTGAAACGAAAATAATAATTGGGGGCGACCTTAATACATATCTCGATCCCTGGGCGGACAAATATAACCTACAGAGCACCAGAATGGCAAAGGTCGCTAACTGCGTGAAAGATGGCATATTAGAGTTTGGACTGGTGGACGTGTTGCGTCATAGGAATGTTGGAGTACTAGCAGGAACGCATATCACCCCCGCGACTAGGGGTTGGTTTCTATTAGATTACTGGCTGTTAAGCGATGGGGCGCATAATTGGGCCACAGATGTGCGTAACCTCCCCAGAACACTGTCTGAACACAACCCGGTGCACCTATCACTACATATCCCGCATAACCCACATAAACCATTCCCTGGCGATTACGAGCGAAAGCACTCCTTGATCCCATATATGCTGACACTATTAAATCGGCCATAGTACAATATTTTGAGACTAACGTGGGATCTGTAGATAGCCAGGAAACACTATGGGAGGCCTTTAAGGTCACAATACGGGGTACTTGCATAAGCACTGCTGCGGGGATACTAAGGGACATTAGGAGACAGCTGTCTGCTGTAGAGAATAAGCTGCGAGAGTTGGAAACACGATATGACACAGCACCTTCGACAGCCATTCTTGCTGACATACACGAGCACATAGACGAGTACAACACGCTCGCGGACACAGAGGTGAAGTACCTCTCCAAGCGCCATGTAGCCCGGTGGTATGGTGAAGGGGAACGACCGGGTAAAATGTTGGCGAGCCGATTGCAGAATCGGGCCTCTCAACCTCCCATAGACCACATTGTAGACACAAATGGAAACTCTCACTACACGCCCGCCACCATAGTGGAACAATTCCGTAATTTTTATGCCACGCTATACACGTCTACGGGCGGGATGGACGAGGCAGCTACGGACGACTACCTAAAAGATGTCACATGTGCATGGTTGTCGGACGTACACCGTAAGTATCTGAGTCTTCCAATAACTACGGAGCATGTCGTAGATGCCATCAAGACACTGCCGAGCGAAAAAGCCCCCGGACCCGACGGGCTAACTGCAGAGTTCTATAAGGCTCATGCTGATATTCTGGCGCCCCATATTCTAGAAATGTACGCTGCAGGGCACGACTCTGGCCGACTGCCCCCCTCACTGCGCCAAGCGATGATCATCACACTGTTGAAGAAGGGCAACCCCCCCCCAACACTGCAAATCGTACTGCCCCCTCTCCCTTATTAATCTAGATGCCAAGATTCTAGCCAAAATACTGGCCACCAGGCTACAACCCCTTATGCAGCTGCTTGTACTACCTGACCAAGCTGGGTTTATCCCTGACCGCTCTACATCTCTAAACCTGCACACTATTTTTGCCAAGCTTCATGTCCTAAACCCTGACCTGCCCGCCGTAGCGGTCCTCCTGGATGCGGCAAAAGCATTTGATTCCATAGAGTGGGGATATATGATGCACATATTGCGTAAGATGGGCTTTCCCTCTGTATTCCTCCAATGGATTCAGATATTATACACTGAACCGTCTGCGAGAGTCCGAATTGGAGGAGATACGTCCAAACAATTTGAGGTGGGTAGAGGCACCCGTCAGGGCTGCCTCCTCTCTCCGCTAATATTCGCCATAGTACTTGAGCCGGTGGCCTGTAAAATAAGACAGATACATAGAGAGGCGGCTCTGAACTTTAATAACAGACCAGTGGGAATTTTGCTGTACGCGGATGACATGGTCCTATACGTCAGAGAACCGCATAAACATTTGTCCTCTGTGCTACGTGAATATATCAAATTTGGCTTGTTTTCGGGCTTACAAATAAACTGGGATAAGTGTGTCATCATCCCCCTGACGGAAATAACAACCCCCCCAGCAGTTGAATATCCACTGGTCTGGTCTGCGGACCCTGTAAAATATCTAGGTGTGTAGATACACAGGGTCCCCCAGGTGGTTATAACGGAAAATTACGGTGCTGCCTATCGGGCCTTAGTTGCACAAATAGACAGTTGGCAGTGTCTCCCCCTGTCCTTGTCTGACCGCATCTCCATTATAAAAATGGTGGTACTACCTAAGTTCCTATACTTGTTTTGTAATGTACCGATCCCGCTTACCCAACATTTTTTCAAAACACTATAGACCCAGCTATTGAGACTGGTCTGGGGCACTAAACAGCCGAGGATAAGCTGGAGGACCTTGACTCTAACATATGACAGGGGAGGATTTAATGCACCAGATTGTTATGTCTATTACCTGTGCTGTCAGGCGCACTATGCGTACTATTGGTATAAGCCACACGACTTTCTGCCCCACGTAGCAGTCGAGGAAGGGGATGCGCACCCTATACCTCTGCGCGGCATTATCACACACACCCACCGTCATACTCCCAAAGCAGAGATCAACACACTTGACACCGCAGTGGCAGCCTGGCAGGCGATTGGCAGACGAACGCAGAAGCTCCCGCTATATGCGCCCGCTATGCCACTAGAGGGACACGCAGCATTGTCAGTTATTAATGATCAGGGGTCTGTCAAAGCGCTCAGGGAGGCGGGTATTACACTGATGAGTGATATATTCCCAGAGGGCACGTACGCTACCGGGGACGACCTGGCCTACATACATAACCCTACATTGTTATTTCAGTTCACATGCTACAGACTGCGGCGCGCCATAAAAGTTCATTATGCGTGCTTCCCGGAAGAACCCGAGACTCTCTCTGCACTACAACTGATACTCCTTGCGCCCACAAAACGCAAGCTGGTCACTAAATTATACAGGGCCGTGCAGAAAGACACGTCACACAGCTCGACTGCAGGCCTGGCAAGATGGAATGCTGACGTTGACCCCCCCATTACAGACGAGGAGTGGTTGACGATCTGCTCGACAACAGGACGCTCTACGTCCAACAGTAATCTGCGCATAATACACCTCAAATTTATACACCAAACGTACCATACTCCCCTGCGGCTGTGGAGGATAGGGTTGAGGGAAACTGCTAACTGCAAGAGGTGCAAGATGGGGGATGCAGGTTTTATACACATAGCGTGGAACTGCCAGCGGTTCTTTTAATACTGGGAAAAGGTACTCGCTCTCATTACAGGTATGACGGGGGTGCCCTTGGCTAATACTCCAGCATTGTGCTTACTAGGTCACGGCCCAGAACTGCTGGGGGCTATTGGAATTTTTTTTCAAGTGGCGTCCTTGTTGGCAAAGAGGCGTACCTTGTTTACATGGGACAGCAGACTGTGTCCGGAAGCGGACAAATGGCTAAAGGACATGGTATATTGTCGGACCAGCTGGAGACTTACGCTGAAGAACTGCCACGATCCTCACGACCCAGGGACATATGGGCATCTCTAAGAGAATATCTACTGTCTCAGGTTGAGTTGGAATTGGACTAAAATTGCCCAGCACGTTAAACCCTGGTACATGACTGTTCCCTGGCCATAGGTAGCGCGGCACCCATTTAGTATATACGCGGATGTTTTTTTTCCCTTAGGAGGGCATATGGGTTAATTCTGTTATTGGCTTGGCATGTGAGTATTCTCAAACGAAACGATGTGACATGATCTTGGGCACTGTTTGTATGGTTTCTTTCTTCCTTTAGGTTGAACGTTGCAGAGCATACCATTATTGTATTGTAACAAATGAAGATAAACGCATATTGTATGACTACTGTATGCTCAATAAAACTTTGTTAAATTAAAAAAAAAAACTACAACCCTCAACATGACAATGGAGGAAAGGCAAACTCAAAACTGTAATTAAAACTGTTTTGTGGTAACCTGAGCATCAATCCAAACAGAAACATTTAGAAACCCAGACCAACAAAAGTGCTTGGATTCATCATAGCACAATACAAAGATTCCAAAATGGGGGAAAGACTCTAATTTAACATCAGCAAATGTTCTTCACACCCTAAATGGTCACAAGGACACACCAGCTATAATTTCATACAACTCTGGGAAATATTTAAGCCCAATTGATTATGAGAACAGTTCAGGAAATAGTAGGTGACTATGACCTCTTAGTTGCTGACCTTTTTCTCCCCAGTTGGATATCAGGCAGAAGATGATTTCTGCCCCCAAATTGGGCAACCTAATGCTTAAGCTCTGCAAGAAGAATTTCTAATGGGGGTACTAAGCATATGTAACACAGACATAGGGAATAGCAATCTATTCATCAAACTGGACAATCGACTGGATGGATGAATGGCTCTGAGGCTATACTGACTCCTGTCTATAACCCCATGAACGAATGTCTGACAAAATATCGACAGACAGAAAATCGACCTACAAAAATATCGACACAGAAATATCGAAGACAAAAATATCGAAGTCCTACCTACATAAAGGTAAGTACAAAAATATTGAAGAAAAACAATTGTTGTAAAAAATATTGATGTTAAAAATATAGTTTTTTAAAATGTTTTATTAATAATGTAAAAATAAGTCAATAATACATATAATTTAAAAAACGATAGATATAAATATTAGAAAATATTAGGGAAAGCGTTGGATAGTGTAGGGGTAAAAATTACTATTCTAACTCCAGTGAGTGCAGCAGTAGGGAAAGTGTTGGATAGCGTAGGGGTAACAATTACTATTCCCACTCTAGTGAGTGCAACAGTAGGGAAAGCGTTGGATAGCGTAGGGGTAAAAATTACTATTCCCACTCCAATGAGTGCAACAGTAGGGAAAGCGCTGGATAGCGTAAGGGTAAAAATTACTATTCCCACTCCAGTGAGTGCAACCATAGGGAAAGCGTTGGATAGCGTAGGGGTAAAAATTTCTATTCCCACTCCAAAGAGTGCAACAGTAGGGAAAGCGCTGGATAAATTAGGGGTAAAAATTACTATTCCCACTCCAGTGAGTGCAACAGTAGGGAAAGCATTGGATAGCGTAGGGGTAAAAATTACTATTCCCACTCCAGTGAGTGCAAAAGTACGGAAAGCCTTGGATAGCGTAGGGGTAAAAATTACTATTCCAACTCCAGAGAGTGCAACAGTAGGAAAAGTGCTGGATAGCGTAGAGGTTAAATTAACATACTTATCAATTAAATAATAAAAAAATAACATAATAATTAATTTATAAAAAATGATTAATAAATACCAATAAATTAAAATTAATATTTACCTAAACAACATTAAATTACATCCCACACTATTACCCCTTTAACACACAACACACTACACATACAAAAAAACACAATTAATGTAACTATCAATTAATCATTTAATAACAATTAATAATAAATACAGTATAATTAATATAATTATAAATTAACTAATAAATAGTAATTACCAATTAATATTTAATCACCATTTAAATATTAATCACCAATAAATTAATTAACAATAACAATAAATTGTTTATAATTATTATAATTAACTGATTAATAAAAATGAATTACCAATTAATTATTAACTAACAATTAATTAATAATAAATATCAACAAATAAAACAATGTCATTAATTAATTTAATGTAATTACTTCCCACCGTATTCCCCTATAAACTCACAACCCACTACACAAATAAAATCACATATTTAATTTAATTATCAGTTAATCACTTAATAAACCTTAATCACCAATTAATTATATAACAATAAATATAAATGAATACATTAAATATAATTCATATAATTAACTAATTAATAACACAAATTACCAATTATTAATTAATTAATAATTAATTAATTCACAATTAATTAATAATCGATACCAATTAATTAAGACATATTAATTAATTAATTAATTGAAATTAAATTACTTCCCACCCTATTGCCCTATAAACCCACAACCCTCTCCGATACTAAAACGCAAAATTTACTTTAACAAAATTATTAATTTCTGAACATTTATTCTAAAAATTATGAAAATACATTAATAAAATATTTAACATACATATAAAATACATACTAAAATACATAACACTAAAAATAAATTTGATAATATTAACAACGATATTTTTGCTTACAATATTACTGACTTCGATATTACTTCAATATTAAATAAAATGATATTACTTACCTTGGGGTCGATATCCTGGTCAGCGATATTCTTGACTTCGATATTCTGTCACTACGATATTAAAAACTCGATATTAATGTAGTTCGATATTCAAAAATCTATATTTTGACTGCTCACCCTCAAGAACTAGGAGTAAATTGACCGCCGTACCAACCAGCAGGTCTGCCTCCTTTTTTTTTTTTTTTTTGTTGTATTTATAGAGCGAACTCGACCTGGAGTTTATTGGTGGCTTTACATGAGCACCAGTTGCTTTACACAAGGACACATTGATTTTTGAAAGACATGAGGAGATTAAGTTATTGGATTAAAAGGAAGACACAATTCTGAACTGAACAATGAATACCTAAAATATTTCAGAAAAAGTGTATGTTTCTAATTAAATCAAAAAATGCCCAATTAAGAATTCAAGCTAGCAGATGCTCGAACTGGTGGCCAGTGAAGAAGACACAACACATTTCTGGGACCTCGTCTGAGGGGGAAAAGAATGCCTTAAAAAGAACTTGGAATCAGAAATTAACTGTATTGAATTGACAAGCCATTTCACCTTCATTTATAAATATAAGCCAAACACCACCGGGGCTGAAGACAGTAGAGTTAAGAACGATATTTACAAATCTGTAACCAGAGAAGTTTTAAGGCATGGGCAGTTGCCTAGGGCCCCCTCCTTCTAAAGGGCCCCCTTTGGAAGTGGGCTCTCTTTCTCCCTCTAACCTTTGTCTATTTCTGCATGTCAATCATCTGTCTCTGCCTACCCCTGCATCTTTATTCCCATTGTCATCTAATAATTTTGGGGACACTGGCAAGATATAATTCAATTGTTATTGATTTACCATCATTCCTGAAAGCTGAAAATGGGTAATAAAGTTCAAAGTTGTTACGAATAGAAGCCACAAAATCTGTCTTGACCAGGTCCCCAAAACTCCTTTAGGCGACACTGTCTGTAACCCCTGCAGTGTAGGTTCACATGTGAAGCAGTCATTGAGGCACATGCCGCCCCATACCCTTCCCCCCATGCTATTCTAGAGTCCTACCTCAAACCCCTGGAATTTACAGAGGTAGCAGTCTAAAGGGTGAACTTATGCCAGAGACTGAGGAAAGCACCAGGACCAAACAAAGTTCCATTTGAAGTCTTCAGAAACAACTTAGTGACTGGGTCATGAGGGGACAGTGATAGTGTTGGAGGTTTGAATACAGCAAGTTTATTCAATAATATATTGGTTGGGGCTAAGTAACTGAAAATGATTTACTAGACACTGATGTTGTTTTAGCCAGAGAGAGTGTGGGGAGGGGTTCAAACTATTTTCCTTTCATTGGAGTTCTTTTCCTTTTTTTAGTTTTTATTATTAATCCACAATATTGAAAAAAACATCACTTAGTACATACACACCATATATCAGACGATATGCACTATTACATTACATAGCCATACAAAAATCACATTCACATATTCATATGATCAGACAGCCCCCCAAATATAGGAATACTGATCTTTACAACCTTATCGAAATAGGAACCAGAAATCCAAAACACATTTTAAACGGTCTCTTGCTTTTGAAGTGCATAAGACGGTGTTCTCTGTATTTGACAAAGTGATCCAAATCAATTATGCAAGACGGATTCTGTTGAACTATTTCTAAAAACTCAAAATAGACACTCTCCAGGTTAATCGTTTTTGTGCATCTACTAATGTACCAAGACTTTTTTTGGTACTGTTTCAATTTACATTGTCATTGAAAGTCAGTCCAAATTGTCCTACACTTGTTTTTAACACTGCCCCACTACATACATGACTCTCATTGGACAGCTCTGCTTTTTAATGCAGAAAGGTAGTATTTGGTACTTTGACAGCTTTTCCTGAGTATAGGATATATACAAAAAACAATATTCTCTTATTTAAAAAATAATAATGGTGTGAGATATTATGGGTCATATTTATCAAGGGGTTGCATCGCTTTTGCACCACACAACTGGCACAAAAGCTTTGCAACCCTCAGGATGCGATTTATCAAACCACACAAGGCCACCTTGCATGGCACTGAGTGGCTTGATAAATCCAGAGTAACAGAATGCAGTGCAAAATGCTGCATTGTGTTCCTATGCCGCAGGGAGGCATTCCATGGGTGGTGCGTTGGTGTTCCCATGCAACACTTATGGATTTTGAATCTTTCCCAGATTTATCATATATCATACTGGTAGACTTGGGAATGCGCCCAAATGCTATGTCTTTCCAGGGGAGGTGTACAGAGGAGAAATATCTTCATTTCTCTACATTGTTTCCCCTAAGGTGCCCCTTCCTGCACAAAAACAATCCTGCTTATAACACAAGCAGTCATGCACCATCATAATATAGTGGCTGTGTTGGCGCTAGGCAGCACATTGTCACCAGTGCTGAGAAAAGGCGGGAATGTGCTGTATTGTGTTAAATACGGCACATTCCTTCCCTTTTCCTGTCACGTCTTTCCCTTTCCCTGTCACGCAGAATCTCATACCCTAAATGAAAAGAACATCTTGTATTGAAAGTTATGAAAGAGAAAAATGTACTGAGTAAGCAGGATGTATAAAACTACTTACACCTTAAGTCAAAAATTTACTCCAATTTAAGATGACCTGATGTGTAACCCTGCACACTTTCCTTTTTCTGCTAGCAAATAAAACTACGGGGCATATTATCAAGGACGGTGTTAAAATTATTGCCAGTTTAGCAGCAGAAAACTGCCGCTAAAGCGGCGATAATGGGCTTGATAATGTGCCCTGGAGAATTCCGATAGAAGGCCATGTTCACACCAGAACATGGACTTCTATTAGAATTTCAAGGGCATATTATCAAGCCCAATATCGCCGCTTTAGCGGCAGTTTTCTGCCACTAAACCGGCGATAATTTTTAACGCCGTCCTCGATAATATGCCCCCAAGTTTCCAAACAATGAAGATATACTAATAAAGTTAAAAAATATAAATCATAATTTGAGGAAACAAAAAAATCAAAGCCAGGCAGAACTTGTGGACAAAAATCTTCTACGCTAGTAATTAAGTAAACTCAAGGGAGTTTTGGAAAATGATTAATGGTTTAGTAAGACCTAACAAATCTGTGGTAGCATCCGTCTTAAATGGAGGATGAATGGTTTACATTTCTTATAAAGCATTTAAACCCAATTGGGAAATTAAATATTCAGGATGGCACACAGATAAGGATGGTAAAAATAGACTTAGAACGTGATATTAAAATTTATATAACAAAATCTCAAGTCACCAAACTAATAAAGAAACAAAAAGACGGGGCACCTCTATAAAGATGAGCCGGCCTTTTGGTCGGCTTATCTGACAGAGGTTTTTAACGAAGTTGTACTGACTGGGTTGATTCCAAAATCCTGGAGAGGGTCATTAATATCTCCTATTTTTAAGAAAGGAAATTGGTAATTGCCGGAGAACTATTGTTTGATAACCCTGCAAGATACTGATGCAAAATTGTTTGTGGGGATTTTATTGATAAGCTTAACAGATTGGGTAAAGGATAAGCAGATAATGCCCCGGAATCAAACAGGATTTATAAAAGGTCTAGGAACTTCTACAAATATATTAGACCTATTGGTATTAATGGAGAGGGCAATTTTAGCAAAACAGCCGTTGTATCTTTGTTTCGTCGATTTTAAATTGGCTTTCGTTTGTGTGAATACACACCGTCTGTGGAAAAAACTAAAAGATCAAGAAATTCCAGACTCATTATTAAAATGTATCCAACTTTTGTATACTGATACTTGGATCAGGGTGAAGATTGGAGATGGTCGGACGCTAACAAAAGAAATACCTACGACTGTTGGATAAAAGCAAGGGTGCCTTCTTAACTTGTTTTTAGCAGATATTTCAACCATGCTAAATGAAGTAAATGCACATCCGCCTAGGTTAGCTGACAAGTTAATATCCAATTTGTTGTATGCCGATGACTTTATACTTCTAAGTCAAACTAAAGTTGGGCTGCAACAGTTAATCGATCAAATATCAACATATGCAAAAGAAAACAATACGGTAATAAATGAAGCAAAGACCAAAGTAATGGTTATTACAAAAAATATAAGACCTAAACTTAAATATAAATGGTCCTTGGAAGAAACCCAATGAGAGCAAGTGGATCTTACAAATATCTTGGTGTTATATTTAATGACAATGGAAACTTCCTTCTGCAAAAGGATATATACAGAAAAGCAAATGCTTTGGTAACAGCATTTAGGATCCTACCGAATTCAATAAGTGACTTGTCTTATCGTCCCTTTTTAAAAGTGATTTCAGCAAAACTGCTTCCTACTCTGACATACGGCAGCGAGGTACTAAATGGGAAAGATGCGGCGATCATTAATAATGTGGTTGCAAGAACTTATAAAACCCTTTTTTGTTTGCCTAAAAATGCTTCTCAAGCACAAGTGAGGATGGAATTTGGGTTAAACGATCAGTTATATGTACGGAAAGGACAAGCCCTTTAAGTGTGGAGCAGAATAAGAAATGATCAGGAAAATCAAATGTCCCAGCTACTTTGGCATGAAGTAAAAGATAATAGGAAACTGCAGGCCTGGACTTATATAAATTCAGCGATAGAAGAATTTGGCGTAATGCCTATCTGGGAAACCACAATTACTCAGGAAAGTTTAAAAAAAACAATCAACAAATTAACTAATCATCTATCGTTGATAAAAGATAATGATATATTTGTAAAAAGAAAACATGCATGGCCAATAATAAAATAATTTATGAAAAAAAGGTACAAGAATATTTAGAGACATCTTGGTCATTAAAAAACAAACATATCTTTATTAAAGCACGATTTGGTTTACTGCCGGGTTTATGTCTTTTACCTCCATGGAAGAAATCAGAAGAGGATACCCAATGTAGGCTACGTAAATCCAAAAAGGAGAATATTATACATTTACTGTGCATTTCCCCTGAGTTAGAAAATTAAAGGAACATTATACTTAAGAGACTAGTTAATGATCATGGAGTAAGAACATGTAGGCAAGCTTTGATAGTATGTCTAAGCTCTGTTGATATATCTATGAATTCTGCTTTTGTAAAATTTTTGTGGCGTGTTGGAAAACAATTAGAGGAGTGTAATTTGAAATCCTTATCTATTGTATATATTTTTTGTCCTCATCTCACCTTGTCAAGTTGTTTCGGATCTTGTACAGCCTTATACTCTAGCTGGGGACCACATGGCTTACCGCATTCACTTGGGTCACCTGACCTATCCCCTTTTAGTACCGGGACATGGTGTAATCATTGGACCAACTGGGTGAGTCTTAGATTTCGACCCCCAACTCATTAGAGGATGCCAGATGTTTGATGGCTTATCCTCTACACCCTCATATTCCAGCCGGGCCATGACAAAAGCTGCTTTAAGCCAGTCCTCTCTTTTCGGGGGAGGGGGTCTTTCCATCTCCTGCAGATTTCTCTCCTCGCCAATAGGATCATATATAATAACAGACCTTTGTCCTGCCACGAAGCAGTCTGACAAAAAAGACCATCATCTCCAAATAAGATCAGGGGGAGATTTACCTCCACTCTGGTCTTAAAAACTCCCAACAGGGTGTCCCCCACCCCTTCCCAAAAATGTTCCAACTCTGTACATTCATAAAAAATATGTATGTCGTTAGCTAATGAAGTATGACATCTCGGACATTTAGGTGGAGGTATGAAAACAAGTCCTCTGCACACATTTACAAATTGGTTAGCTCTTTAGTGAGAGCGCAAAGGTTCGGATAGTGTTCAAAAAAGGAGGTCGAGATCCAGCAACTTGGAGATGATTTTTATGGTGCAGTTATGATCAGGACATACGAAAGTACAACAAGCCGACACGTGTTTCGTCACACCGTGTTGAGGATGTGACTCTTCAGGGCTGTTGGCAATTTAAGGATGAGGAAAGGTCATGCTAAAGGATTTACATGGTTTGTTTGATATTGTAATTCCAACAGATTTATGGGTGGAGTGGAAATTTGCTATTGATTGGCCAGAGATAGAACCAGCTTGAGATCCAAAAACAGGTGCCCATCAGTGGAAGTGTTGAAAAAGTATAATCCGGTCATTACATATATGAAAGGAAAGATTTCACCGAAGGAAACCGATTGAGTGAAAATAGACAGAACTACTCAGGTATTGAAAGTCAGTTAATGCATACTATAAGAAACTTTTACAGGCATTCAAACAGTATAGTGGAATTGAGAATGTGTCAGAAAAAGATATGGGCCATTTTGTGTATTGTTTTATGTGTGTTTTGAGACCTTAGATTAGTGCTATGATTCAGCAACATTTAATTTTTTGGTAGAGTAAGTCCAGAGATGAAATACTTTGTTGTGCTAAGTATTGTGGAGATGATATTGATTGGCATCACAAAAAGTTAAAAGAGAAATTGATGTTGGCACAAATGAGTGCAGCTAAGAAAGGATATGTGGGTTTTGATTCTGATTTTTCAGGCATGATACCGGGTTATGGTCAGACTATAAGTGGAATGAAATATGTCATGGTAAATCCCATGCAGAATTTGATATCTCAAGGAAGGGGATGAGGATCAAACATAGAGACACTGATGAAAAAATGTATCCATGTCATAGTTGCGGCAAGGTTGGGCATTGGAAGCACAAGTGTAAGTCTAATTTGGCTAATCAGGTAAATGGACAGACAATTGTGACAGGTGAAGATAGAATGGTACAGTCACAGGTGAATAATGGTATGGTGAATCAGCCGATGTGAAGTGTAAGGGGTCAGAATGAAAATATATCTCTAGCTCCTATGCAAAATTTGAATGCACAGGTACAGAAATACAATGTGAATATGGATTTCCATGCAAACGATCAAATACATCCAAATGTGCAAGTGGCGTCACAATATTTATTGCAGATGGATGACAGTGACTCAGATACTTCCCAATGACGGTGCCTGAGAGGGGAGAAGGAATGCGTGCTTGGAGCATCCTTAGAGGTAGATCAGAATGGTCCTTATTTGGATGGCAAGGTAAATAGAACACCTATTTCATTCCTTGTAGATACTGGTGCTACCTGATCCACTTTGAGAACTGTGGACATTCCCAACCTACCCCTCTCGGGAGAAAGAATCCAAGTACTAGGAGTATTGAATCAATTTACCTCAACCCCAGTGACAGAACCTATGAAAGTACAGATTGTAACTTTTGAGGATTTACATAAATTTATGGTGTGTGATTCCAGTCCAGTAAATTTGTTAGGGCAAGACTTATTGTATAAAATGAATTGTTCCATCTATTGTACACCAGAAGGAATTGAATTTCATATGAAAGACGAAGATGTGGTGTTTAAAATGTCCAGACAAAAGACAGAAGTGAAGGCTAGTATCTCTTACTTACTGAAAATCACTTACCCCCTGTGCTAAGACACATAGTCTTACTTGAAGTGTGGAATTTTTCAAGAAAAGTTATTGGATTGATGAAACGAGTAGCTCCAATTCGAACCACAGTAAAATCAAATGCAGAATACCCCAGAACTCCAGCGTATAATTTAAGCCCCGAGACTATTGTTGGAATAACACAATTGATTGAGAATGTGATCGAACAAGGAATTCTTAGAGAGATTTTGAGCAGTCCATGTAATTCACCTATCATGGGCATACGAAAACTGAATGGGAAATATAGAAACATTCAGGATTTGAGGAAAGTTAATCAGATTGTGATACTTTGTTTTTCAGTAGTACCAAATCCTGCTGTGATTCTATACCAGATTCCATGTGAAGCAGAAAGGTTTTCAGTGATTGACTTGTGTCAAGCTTTTATCTCCATTCCCTTGCATCCAAATATAGCCAATATCTTTTTGTGTTCTGGTTCGGAAACCATGTTTTGGCATGGTGCCAAGTTCCACAAGGGTATATGGAAAGTCCCTCAATCTTCAATAAAATATTGAAGAGAAATGTGGAATCTTTGGAAATGCCGAATAACTCTGTGCTAGTGCTGTACATTGATGATTTGTTAGTTGCATCAGGAACTAAAGAAGTTTGTGTTACAGATACTGTTGCCTTACTGAATCATTTGGCATTGAGTGGACATAATGTGTCAACAGCAAAACTCCAGTTTTGTAAAAGAGAAGTTCTATATTTGGGAAACCACACTGAAAAGTTAGTCAAGAAAAGTATCAAAGGATCGAAATACTGACATTTTTTCAGATGAATCTGCCAACTACTCAAAACGGAAGTTCGAATGTTCCTGGGAATGGTTGGTTATTGCAGGTAGTGGATATTACATTGTCCTCTGATAGCCAAGCCATTTCAGAGATTGACATACAAAGATGGGTCTGATCCTGTACCATGGTATGAAGAATGCATGCCCTCTTTTCTTGTACAGCGAGACAGTTTATGTCAAGCTCCAGCTTTGGGAATGCCTGACTTTAACACGAGTTTAACCCTGTTTTGCCGTGAGCGCAAAGGTTTTGCAGTATCAGTTCTAACACAAATGCATGGAACTTCTCGCAGACATATTTGTCAGCTACATTAGATCCTGTAGCTGCTGCTTTACCTGGATGTTTAAAAGCTGACACTGCGACATGTGTGAGTTTGGAGCAGTGTGAAAATATCATGATGGGTCATCCTTCATAACTGTATGTGCCACATTCTGTTGAGATTTTCTTGATTTGAACTCAAACACAGCCTCTCCCGAGTAGTTGGTTAACAAAATATGAATAAGTGATTCTGGGTGCAGAAAATGTCACTGTGACAAGATGCACAAGTTTGAATACAGATACCTTGATGCCATTGCCAGGACATGAAGTTGTAGTGGAAGTAACTGATCATGATTGTCTTGATGAGACAACAGAGCACAGCACAATGCACAGTTACAGATGACTATTTCGTCAATAGACAATTTTAATCTCACAATTATCAATCAGAAAACAAGCAATAGGGTGCAGTTTTGACCAAGAGTGAATCAATTCTTGATAAGTTGACACGTTGATGAAGTAAGCACACAGCCGACACGTGTTTCGTCATTAGACGACTTTCTCAAGGCTTAAAAACAGTATCCAAATAAAGAAAGCGCAATCAAGTATGAACACCCTTAACTTCAGTTTAAAAGGGGTTCAGAGATAATACACCAATCCATAATCATCCAAACAACACAAAGTTGTCTCTGCCAAAGTTCAGCGTTATGTCACTCCTACCGGCAGCAGAATCAGGCTGCTCGTTCTAATAGACGAGTGGAGGCCATGTAATAAACCTCCAAGAAGAAAAGACGTCTTCGGTGATAGTCCGTATACGTGTAGTTCCCTGCTTGCGGTCAGTAAAGTACTTGGATGTTGCATTTATATCCATAATAAACGTAAAGTTTAGGAATACATCAGCAACATCCCTATTTTAGGAAAAGAACTAACTGAACTAAAAGTAGATGGTGCTTGAGAGAAAATTGGGAATGGATTTTCATCTGTGGGAAATTGGTTTGCAGCACTGGGAAAAAGTCTATTGGGAAAAATACTGACACCAATAATGACAATTGCTATTGGCTTGATAATAATAATACTAATATTTCAATATTGTAAACATAGATGAAATGATGAAGAAAATCGAGAGCGAAAAAGAAATAGAGCAGAACTTGAATTAGAAGATAGAAAATGTGTTTTTTTATGATGCCATGAAAAATCTAGAACAAGCTAGTCTGATACAAATGAAGCCAACTGCATTCTAATTTGACATCAGATATTGATCAGATGATAAGATAATATTGTGTGATGGCTTGATTCGCCATCAAAGGTGCAACTGATGGAGTGTAAATGTTAAATGACGTTCGTCTCTATGGATTCTTCCTTTTCTTATGAGATTACGATAATTATTTCCTGATGAAAACATGTAAACTGGCTAAGCTAAAAAATTTGAGATTTCATACTACATCGTCAAAGTATGCAGAAGTGTTTTGAAACATGAAAATGTAAAATCGTAAGCAAAGAGAGAGAAAAACAATGATATGTTTGTGGACACCTGTTTTGTGAAACAAATGTAGTTAACATGGAAATTGTGCTAACAATCATTCTGAATGTATTGAAAATGAAATAATTTGCATAGTAATGCTCCTGAAATGATTAAAAGGCTTAATTCAGTAATAATCGATAGTATATAACACTGCAGCTTTCTAACGTTATGTGATAAAAATGTGTATTTCAGAAGTGACACGTAAATATTTGATAAACATGCTAATTATTTTTTAATAGTACCTAATACTGACATGTAACAGCTTAAGAAGAAGAATGATTGGAAAATTAATCAAGAAGAGTCTAAATGCAATTAATAATGTCTGATTTATATTAATCATAACGTGAAAATAATTCCGCGAAAATTCATGTCGGCCTTAGCTGTCTTTTCTTCCTAGCTTGAATCGTAGACGCAAGCTGAAGTATTCACTTTAGACACTGTGAGAACTTTTCATAAAGTTTCTTTTACTTATTCAACCACAATGGGTTCACTTTTGATTTAGCAACATTCTTGACAGAAATGTTTCAATATGATTGCAAACCGAAGGAAAGCGCCTGGGAATGGACGGACTGTGAATAAAGTGAAGTTCCCTACCTCCATGGGAAGGTTGGAACTAAATTTTATTTGGAACTTAATGAATTTTCAAAAGGATTACTTAATGCTTCCGGATTTCTTATTGAGGTATGGATCCCACCATGAGCAGCCCAAAGTGAGCAACTAATGGAAACCATATAGAAAGGAAACTATGTGGGTGTGAACTAGGAACTTTTGGAAGTATAATTGCCCCCTTGGTGGAGAAGTCGGGGCTAGCTGTCATTTTCCATTTTCCTGCCTGGCATGCTGTCGGACTGAACTCTGATTTTCCCCCCATGCCAAACCCTTGAACTGAACTTTCCTGACTGACCTGAACCTGCACTTTACCAGCTGGTAAAGTTGTGCAGAAATGAACCTTTCGGCTGAAGGGTTAACTGACTCCTTCTGTGGCATGCAGTGCTGCAATTTCTGACTTTGGGCAGATCCTTATTAAAGATGGACTAAATCCCAACCATATATTGGTTTGTATGAAATGACAACTGTAACTCAAATTGCTATTGTTTTCTGTCTCTCTTTTTTGGCAACCAGCAAATGTTCATTATTAAATCTGTTTTGTAATGTGTGGCTATTCTGCACTAATTATCTATTTTATCTACTATTAAAACTGTTATAATATACGATTTCATGTTCTATACATTCAAATTGAGGCTTTAGATAAATGTTTTCCATGAGTAATCAATGTCTGTGGGTGCTAATTCTTTGAGTCTTAATAGTCTTAAAAGTCTTGAAATAGGCATGAATTTGGTAATTTCTTTATTCTACGCCCTGGTAAGGAAATTGCCTCACGTTCTCCAACTATCCAAGTCCCTGTTAGCTCAACAAAAAGATCCATTGAAGGGCCAAGTGTTTGCTAAATTAGGATGGTGTATAAATTGTACATTGTTATTTGGGCCCAGTTGGTGATGACGAAAATGAGTCTTTTAGCATAATGAAAGAGAATTTGCAGAAGTCTTCCGCTACATCACTACCATCTTCTTTATGTTTGCCAATGGAACCAGTTTTGTTTACGCATGTCTCAGGTAATGCTGCAGTCCACTCCCATAATTACTTTGGTTGACCCAAATTCTAGCACTAGTCTGCAAAGTCCCTTTTAGACCTGGCATCCTTGGCATGGTTGTCCCAGACTTTTTGCCTTCAGACCTCCTATTTTCGGTGGCTGAAGGACATCGATCACTTTACCTCCGCTAACCAGTGCTAAAGTGCATGTGCTTTCTGCTTTAAACATTGTAACATTGGCTTATCCACAATTGGCATATTTAATGTACTTATAAGTCCCTAGTAACGTGCACTATTTGTGCCCAGGGCCTGTAAATTAAATGCTACTAGTGGGCCTGCAGCACTGATTGTGCCCCCCACTTAAGTATGAATTAATGAATTATTTTATGTGTATAGTTACATTGTACAATGTTAAAAACGTATAGCATTAAAGTGCAGGACATTGTTAAAATCCGTTTTTTTAAAGAGACTTCGTAATGTGACCAAACGTGATATATGCATGGATGATGTAGTCATAAGTCTTTTTTTGTTTTTTAAAAACATAGAACTTCGAGACGGGCTTAAGGATCGAAGAGCCCCATGATGAATTACTTGTTCTGTAGTGGCTGGACCTCTGGGGCAGTGACTCTGATGTTGAGGGGCAACCGGGCTGTTCGTCACACTCTGCCTGTGAAGACTTGTCCTTTAATAGTGTGCGGGTATGGTGTACACATTTTCCAAAGTTGCCTATGTACTTCATGATGTCCGAAGAATAGAGCTGTTGGATGGCCTCCTTTGCTGTACGGGTGCCCACTTGAAAAAGAATAGGTCTAAGGTATATACTGCAAACTTGCCGCAAGGCAGGACAGCAAGTTAAAATGTGTGCCAGGGACTCTCTTTCGTAATTGCAAAGACGACACTCCGTAATGCCCAGCCGTGCTTTTCAGGATGGATATAATTCTTTTAAGGGAAGCGGGTGTAGTCTTGCTGTTAAAATCTAATGTAAAGCTTGTCTCCCCATGGGCTATGTGAGGTGGGGGTTGTAACTAAGCAGAATGTGAGGGAGACCTTGGGTTTCATGAAAGTCTCTGGCTGCCAGGGGTTCCATGTCCAGACTGCGAGAGCATAAACATAATTGCTTTTTTATTGTTACTTTAATGGTAGCATAGTTGATTGTGCTAGGGTCCCAGTTCTCTTTCGCTAATTGCAGAAGATCTTTGGCTGTGGTGAGGCTGGCAGACCAAGGGTTACTTGGTTGTAGAAAGATGGATTTTATGGCGGCCTTCATGGTGTTATCCGCAGTTGTTAGATGGAAATATTTTGTCAAGGCGGCCAGCCCTTCTAATTTTCGTACTTAAGTAGTCCTTCAAACATGTCTCAGGCCTGTCATTGCAGAGTCTGTGTGTGCAGTTTTAAACTTCCATGTCGACCTGGCAAGTTTACTCTCTTGCCAGGCCCAAATCTTCCTTTTTAACACATACAGGCCACCCCTGAGGTAGACCTGGGCAATGCAAGGGCAGAGTGCAGTATATTTAAAAATTAGGACATGTACTTTTAAGTTTTACATAGTGAAAACTCTTTAAATTGTTTTTCACTACTGCAAGGCCTATCTCTCCCATAGGCTAACATTGGGATTGCCTTATTATATCTTATAAGTGTAATTTCCATTTGGGAAGGGATGGGACCCCCTAGCTTGGTGTCTCTAGAATCACAATTTAACTACTTCGATGCTCATGACGAGATCAGCTCGCCATGAGCCACGGTGCTTGTGTGCTCATGACGAGCTGAGCTCGTCATGACCGTTAGAACGCTCGCATGCTGGGTTAATGCCCCTGCTGTGCGAGCGTTCTATGAAAACGGGTGTGGTCATGACAAGCTCAGCTCATCATGAGCACACAAGCACTGTGCTGCATGACGAGCTGAGCTCGTCAGGAGCACAGGGGTGCTGTGCACGCCCCCCCACCTCCCAGCACAGTGGGGGAATGTGCCCAGCAGCATAGGTGCTAAAATCACAACTTATGGTGAACTTAGATATTAAATTGTAATTCTAAAGACGCCACTTTTAGAAAGTTGGCATTTCCTTACTTAAGCCATTTGGTCCCTTCTGTCTGTCTCGGAATACATCTCTGGGGTGAGTGACAGCTGGTCTTAGAGAATTTCTTCCAGACTGCCACACACAAAGGAAGCTTATGTGTGACTTATGAGCCATCCAAATCCGGATGGGTAATCCTGAGCAGGATGAGAGGGTGGAGCTGACACTTGCACCTGAAGAGTCTGTGTCCTGTCCCCACACAGAGGCCTACATATCCCCCTGTAGTGAGACTGGAGCCAGGGAAGGAAGAGTAGGGACTCGGTGCACTTAAAATGCATCTCTTTGCAGTCTCCCCACTTCAAAGGCACAACTTGGTATAAGTATTGGGCCTCTGACACCACCAACTCAGTCCACTTCTGAACCTGTAGATACTTTGCCAGGGAGAAGGACTGCTGTGCTACTGAAAAGAATGCCACTCTGCTGGACTGCTACTCTGCTGGACTCCTGCTCTTCTGTGCTGACCTGCTGCCTGCTAGCCTCCTTGCCTGGGAATGAGAAGGACCGGAACTCCATCACTCCAACCTTGGTCTTGTTTTGTTGATTAAATTAAAATCTATGGGCCTGATTACAATAATGGTGGGACCGCCACTGTTAGACCGTCGGTGGCAGTCCCACTGGTATCGGCCCCTCTTGGTCTGCCTGCTGCAGCATGATACAGTGAGTGGAGGCATCTGGCAAAGGGACCGTCCACTGCGTAGCCAATGGGCTCAAGGAGCCTGTAGGACTGTCGGAGGGACAGTAATCCCTACAATAGGGGCGGTGCTTGCTCAGGCACCGTCGCAGCGATTACAATGTGCTTTTCTGTCTGCCCGCAGACCGCCCTGAAAAGGCAGGCAGAACGTGACTTTGGGGGTGCCTAGCAGGCCACCCTTCACCCCTGGACCTCTGCTTTGGGGTCCTCCTAAACATCCCTGCACCATGTGGATGGATGTTTAGAAGCATGCCTCTTAGCAGTGAGGCTTGTGACCTTTTTCGGGCCACAGCACATGCCTCAATGCTATGAGGCATGTCTCCGACCATCTCCATGGCAGTCGGATTGCAATGTGCCTCACGGCACCGCCGACTCCCTGTCGGCCAGTCCCGTTCCCACAACGATGGCGGTCGGACACATGTCCAACCGCCATCATAATCAGCCCTTATTTTTCTAACCAGGTGTGGCATCTTTTTAAGTGGTGTTTTCCCTGTTTTACTGTTTAAAGTGTTGCACAAATACTTTACACATTACCTCTTAAGTTAAGCCTGACTGCTCTATGTCAAGCTACCAGAGGGTGAGCACAGGTTAATTTAGGGTGTGTATCTGACTTAGCTGACTAGGATTGTGGTTCCCTGCTTGGACAGGGTGCATACCTCTGCCAACCAGAAACCTAATTTCTAACAGTCACACATGCCAATAATCCCAAATATACAAAGGAGTTCACACCGAAATGAAAAGGAAGGGATCCCAGCTCTCATTATATGAAGGAAAAAGTACCTGAACATAGTAGCACAATATAGATGCAAAGAAAAGGATTTGAATGCAAACTACCAGGGCAAAAAGTGTTTATGATTGGTCTGCTTTCTTGTCACTCTCATTTTCTCGCTTCTCATTCAGTCGTTTTTTGTCCTCTTCTTTTGTTTTTCCTTCCTATGGTGCATAGCTACTTTACAATCCTTCTAATTGGAAGTCTCCTTCCATTGCTTACAGTGGAAGAACTAATTTTTATTTTATTTTTTAGCATGTGGATGTGCATTTTTGCCCTCTCCCACATGAGCTCCTTCCCCTATAAAAATACCCACCATGACACTCTTTGTTGCTCTTTCCTCTCCCTACCCTCAGCTCATCCATTGCTCCTCAACCCCTCTCGTTTTGATTTTTTTCAGTTCTTTCCTGTTGCCTCAAACTCATCTCCTGCTCCCTAGCATGTTTCATGTTCCTCATCATCCTTCACCTCCACCTGCTCTTCCCTTGTTCCCCTAGCTCTTCCCATTGACGTCCTTTTAAAAATAAATTTCAATTCTTTCAGGGTTTAGCAGCTTCCATTTGCTGCTAGGCTGCTACATTTTAAATAGCCACTTTCCGAAATGTATTCATTTCTTTAATTTACTACTTTAAAATAAATTAATTAAATGACTGCTGCATTATACCATAATTGTATGGATGTGTGTTGATGCATGCACACATATATCACACTTGGCCCCCAAATTGTCAATATGCATATGCACGCATATACTTGTACAGGTCATTGTGCTTTTTCTCAATGTTAGGGTTCGCCTGCACCTGACACTGTATACCATTTACTGTTTACATTTTGTTATCTTTCCCTCTAAACACTTATATTGCTATATTTTACTACTAAACCAACAGTCACATTTGCAGTTACCTTGCAGTTAAAAGGGCCTTATTTAAATCGTGCAACAGGTACAGTGGCACCAGGGCCAAAAGCTCAACGTCCCCACTAAACCCAGATTATTGCTAAATTTAACACTAAACAGGCAGTCACAAGTGCAGTTATCTAGCAGGCAATAGGGTCATGATTACAATTATACAGCAGGTGCAGTGACACCAGTACTACAAGCTCTAGGCACACCACTAAACATCTAATATTGTTATATTTTACTACTACGAACAGACAGTCAAAGATGTTACCTTTCAGGCAAAGGGGTCATGATTTGAATGGTGCAGCAGGTGCAGAGGCACCCGGGGCAAAACGTGTCATAACTGCTCTCAACACCAAATATTGCTATATTTTACTACTAAACAGACAGCCATGAGTGCAGGTATTTAACAGGTACTAGAGCCATGATTTAATAGGTGCAGCGATTGCAGTAGCACTGAGACCAAAAGCTCTACGCACCTCAATAAACACCGATTATTGCTATATTTTACTACTAAGCAGGCAGTCACGAGTGCAATTATCTTGCAGGTACTAGGGTCATAATTTGACTGGAGCAGCAGGTGCAGTGGCACCGCGCCAAAAAGTTGTGGTACTTTTTTTTAACATTAAGGCTGCACAGCATTTACTGTTCACCAATCCTTATCTTCACCTGGCTGCAATCATTTAAAACGTGCTTGTTTAACTCTGCTTTGGTGGGTGGAATGTTTAGCTAATTTTTACATTCTTTATGATATTGTTCGCTAATAAAACTGCATTTTTTCCTGTGTCATGTGTTTGTCGCAAATAAGAAAAAAAATCTGTGTCATGTGTTTGTTGTTGGCGCATTATTTTCCGTAAATGAAGGGATGACAGTGCTTTTCATGAGAATGCTCTGTATAGCTCTGAATAGATGTTTTAACCTCCTATGTCTGTTGGGACAGTTTCTGTATAACATTACAGCACCAGACAACTGCTGCAGAGTCTTGGATTGTAAACACGGCCATGCACCTGTTGAAAAAGTATTCCTTAAGTTCGTTCTATTGGCCAGGAAGGGAGGCTATATAGTTTCAAGAGAAGTGAATAAAAAAATTCCAGCTGCTACACATTGCTGTCGCATTGCATCAAAGCTTGTCTTTGTAAACAAGTATGTTTGTTGACTGTATGGGATTTGTGCTGCGGTTCTTTTTTTCAGAAGGTATCTATTATTTTGGAATACTTTTACATTTAAAAAAAAATGTTTTGTTTTTTTATTTGGTGTGAGTTCTTCACTTTTGTAACACCAAGCGTTTAGCTTTGTAAGCAGGTAGGTGACTGGCTTTTTTTTGGATTGACCATTACTGTGCAGATTTCTGTTAGCCATATGAATAAGCAATGTGGTAATCGAGCGATACTCTGTAAACTGAAGCAGGAGTTATTATTTCTTAATAGTGAGAATTTTGCTGTAAATCTTTCAGTGGATGTAAAAGGCATTCATATTTATTTGCATACTTTTAACATGTGGTATTTCAGTATAGTAATTGCTAAAAAAGGATTGAGTTCTCCAAAGTTATTTAACAGCCTCTTGTATTTTCATTGTCATATAATATAAAGAACACCAACTGCACCAACTGCACATTCTTATAATAAGCAAAGTGCAGTTATCTAGCAGGCACTAGGGTCATGGTTTAAATGGTGCAGCAGGTGCTGCCACAGGACTTATTATAACAAATGCCATGAACAAAACAGTATTTGTTACAACATACAAACTTCAAAATATATGGCACAATATTAGAAAATTCCACAGTGTACTGTTTAAATAAAGACAAATTGTAAAGGATAATTAACACAATGCAAGTGCAAATACTTACTATATGCTCACTATTGTTTCAGAGTTTATGTTCATGTTTAAGTTTTTTCGCAATAATAAAAAAAGATGTGCAGTGCAAAATGAAAAATAAAATCTTTGTAAGAGAAATCTGTAATAGAAAAAACTTGCCTATCTCAATAAAACAATAATCTCACTTTAAGTGTGTTTCTTTCACTTATATTGCACAACTGCGCAAATGCTCATTTAAAAAAAATTACGTTAATTTTCATTTGTTTGGACAACTACCAAACAACACCTTTTCATCTAGTTTTCGTAATCTTGTTTTTTTTTATTTGCAGAAACAGCGCTTACCCTGTACTTGTAGGGTTTTTACCTATTCTCCTCAAAGTTGTAACACTTTCTAGCCTACTTATCAGGTACATTTTTTTATCTTTGTCCTCCACCATTTAACAATAATAATAATAATAATAAACAAAATTATAAGAGCGCGAACAGTTACCTCAAGCAGAGGTGTCCCGGCGCTAAGAAAGAAACAAAGGTGCAGACCGCAAGACCGGCAGGTGTGATCCTATCACTAAGGATCAAGGCTAAAGAGCCATGTTTTCAAGGCTTTCCTAAAAATGGGCTCAGATTTAATCTGCCGCAAAGAATTAGCCATCTCATTCCATAGCTTTGAAGCCACGGTCCCAAAGGATCTACCTCCAATTCACTTGATCTCCCCACTTTATAATACCACTAGTAACAGCACAATATATTGCCTTTCTGTACATAAACAAGTCGTAACACTTTAACAGAGTATCTGTAACTTATTGTACAACTACTCGTCAAGCTACAACTTACAACTAAAAGACCTTATCATTGATAACATGGGTGAAACCTAATGCATTTACTAATGCTTGTTTCTTTTGTCAATTCTGTAAAGCTTTGCCAAAAAGCATTTCATTTTGCCTATGCTGCACAGCATTGAGAAGAAGCATTGTCAAAGTCAATAGGTCCCTAAGATGAGAGCTACGGGCTTTTCCAATGCTGGCAAAACAAGCCAGAGGATAATTCATGTGACTGATGTCACCCGGTGAGTCTGTAAAGAGGGTGGAGGGTAAATAGACACTCCTGGATGTTGATTACAATTGTTGGGCCTTTTAATTAAAATGTGTCAGCACTCTTATCCGAAGAGAGAAAACAGGAACAGATAATTACAAGCTGTGATCCTTGATAGGTGTGGCCTAACGGCTAGAGCAGTCGACCTCGAATCAAGTCTCGGCAGGGATGCTCAACATCCTGTGATTCAGGGCAAATCACTTAATCTCCCCATGCCTAATAAAATGAATGTGTCCATCTGTAACACAACTGGTGCTCATGTAAAGCGCTCCGATACCTTCAGTTCGAGTTTGCGCTATGTAAAACTCCCCCTCCCAAAAGTTTCAGAATGAGTCCCCGTATGTTTTTAGAGCCAAAATGTTAATTTACACGTCTTCCATTGGTACTTGAAGACATTGATCGATGTACACACCAAAGCAGGTATTCCATACTAAAGTTCGAACCACTGTGGGAATCCACTAAGTTACCATAGTGCTTAAAAGATAATCTGAGTGAAGGTTTGTGAGCCAAGGATTTCCATATGTATGGCAACTCATTTGATATTGGCACCTTCCCATCATGAGATAGTGTACGGAGCAAGATTTTTGGCAAAATCTCAAAGTAAAATGTAAATTGAAGATCACGAGCAATAACAATAGGGCTAAAAAAGAGGCTGGAGTAAGTTGAAATAAACGAGCCCATGTACAGTCAAGCAAGAAGTTAGCTGCTGTCTTCGGAAAATTGATGAAGCCGAGAAGCCGCCAGCCTGGAGACAATGGGAAGGACAATATTCCATGCCAGTGACGCAAGATGTTGGCAAGTGCTTTGTATGAAATACGCCTGCTTGCTTAAAATAAACAATATCTGCATTCTTTATAGTTTGCCAAGGGCACTGTAAAAAAGTGGATGTAACTTGATACAGCAAAGTGCCCTTACTGCCGAGAGACCAGAGAAGCCAATTTTCATATCTTTGGACCTGCTCAATTCTAGATTCGAATTTGGTATATGTAAGTATATGAATGAAAGAAGGGACTGAAAAGGAAAGCTGCCCAATGAAAAAGTATAAGCAACAAATACGGTTTCTTTACTTTGTAGTGCCGCTAGGTATTATAGTTATAATAAGGATTTGTAAAGCCCAGCGTGAAAATGCTGAGGGACCCGAACATTGTTTAAGATCTGAGTGGACATGATCACAAATTATCCTTAGATACCGAAGTGCTGGCTGGTGTTAGGGAACTTGTTTCAGGGCTTAGCAGGCAACTTATTTTCTTGTAAGACGAATACAAGTTTTGACAACCACTTGCTTAGTAAAGGAACACAATTTGAGATTGTGGCATCAGTCGGGTGTGGTAATCATTATTTGGTAGATCTAGTTTTATGGATATCTATGGGGTTCAGGTTATGGGACCTTCAATAAAAAGGAAATAAACGTTTGCCTTGCCCAGAGACACTGGCGAAATGTAAGGGTTTCAAAAAATAAATAACCGGCGCCCGCCCAAACTAAAAACGTGCTAGAATGCCACAGCAAAGCAACATAGGGTCTCCAGTTGATTACAGATTTGCACCTAAAAAGCAACTCAAACTGTCATAAAGAAACGGTGGTCATTGCAGAGTACACTTGTGCTTTATTTTGCAGAGTTACAAGAATATTTTGAGAAGGTTTTACATGCAGGGTTACTTATGTGAGGTTAAAAGTTAATCTAAAAGCAAAGAGTTACATATTGGAAATGGAAATATAAATCCAGCACATGTGAATTGGGGTTAGGGAAGCCTTACGTCAGTTGGAAATTGTTTATTTTAGATAAAATAAAAGTTCAACCCAAGCTTTATATTGTACCATAATTCCTTCATTTGCTTCTTCAACGGTGTTGATAATAATACCATCCGTTTCCTCATCACGTGACAGGTCAGAGCCCTTTTCCAGTGGCAGCTGCATTTGATAGACAGCTAGTGCAGCCGACTGCAAAAAACAACAATCCCACTCACTTTATCAGGTGCAAATTACTGAGCTTCCCTTTGTCACGTGCTGTCCTCTGCACCTGTTTTTCTGCAAGCAAAGACCCTTCCTTATGGTTTTGCGGGAAACATAATATTTCAATGTTGTCTACCGTGGTTTCAGTGAACAAAAGACTATAGGCTTAAAGTACTAATACTGGATCATATCATAAATCCAATTGTTTTTCTACAGCGGCAGAAGATTATTGTTGCGTTGCGCCAGATGTACAGATCCATCATAGCACAGAAGTGACATTCAATAGAATTCGCAGATTCCCTGCCACAATGAGTGAAGGATTTATTTTGTGAATCTCTCCAAATGGCTCTGGATGCATGGGTGCAGCTCTGGAAGGGCAGCAGGTCTCCAGCCTTCCATTCACCCAAACACATGCTGCTTTGTATTACTGCAGCACCCTATCTCTTAAAGAGACAGAGAGACTGCAATAAAAGAGACAGGCTGCAAAGAAACATGGCGTTATGTGAAGGGCACTCTTTCATGCAGTGGAACCTACCCCTCATGCACAGCTTACCGTTAGTGAATGCAATACCACTCATTTGAGGAATTAGCTTGTCTGAATTGTTTACCATTCCAACTGTAGACACAAAACGTTCAACCATTTAATTGTGCATCATAGGAACGTATATTTTTGTTCGAATTGCAACGATTTACAGTGTGTGCAGACAGGGTGGCAACACCATTTGCGGCATGCAATGTACTTTTTGTACATGGTAAGTTGGGGTTTTTGCGGTTGCAAAGCTCTTAGCGCAGATATCCCATAGCCAGGCACACATCCTCACTAAATGACACTGAAAAAATGCATGCAAAGTAAAAGTCCACATATGAATGACTGAGACCACAACAGTTTCGTATGGAGAAAGTTATGATGCAGTTTAAATGGTACAGTAACAGATTAACTTACGGGTGGTCCAAGGGCAGCCAGTGATGATGTGACGTAAGCTAGCTGCCTGCCTGATTAGCCAGTGAGGACCAGGCATACACAGATCTGGTGCTATGCCTTTGGGGGTTCACCCCACATCTGGACCCCATAGTCCAGGAAAATAACTCACTCCTAGAGGTGGAGAATTACCAGGCAAGCCCCAAGTTGCTCAGGCTTACAACTGCCCTTGGGAATAACGGGGCGCTGTCGCTTTCATCTCGAGTTCCCCTTTAGACCTTTTGCATGCGTATAAATGGTTGAAAAGCAAAAAATAAATAGCACTAGTACATTGCTAGAGTGTGTATAGCCCACCCCCAAAACATGGCCATGTGAAGATATGGCTCACGTCTAATAAGAACTGTCTAGTGTTCCAAGAAGGATAACAGTTGTGTCTCCCCTACTCAAAACCAGTCCTACGCGAAGCTGAAACTGCGAGCTTATCCTAGCATTCTGGCTTTATTCATGACCATATTGACTGGATACGAAAACAACAATTGTTTGCAGCCGAGTGCAAAACTCTGAGGAGGATATTTCCAAAAATGATGACCAGTAAAGAAGGATTGTGAAAGTTGGAACGTAGAATAACGTGTGCCCAAATGCACCTGTGCTTCCCTAAAATATGGAAATGCATCATGTTTCCTAATAATTGTATTGCATTTGAACTTTGTACCAGGAAATAAGGAAGCAATCGAGTACTAACAAAACAGCACCTCCCTAACCCCCTAGGTGCAGCTACCAAAGAGCTGGAAAACCCAGATCATTTAGCAAATATATGGACTTTTTGTTTCTTCTTTTCTGAGCTATGAGGTTCATAAAGACACATTAATATGGCGTGTCTTTGGGGTGCCAAATCCGTTTAACTTTGAGAAAATGCACTGCTCTTCAATAAATATTGGATGCCCAGTAGGTCCCAGACCATGCTATGTCCCCCCTGCTGGTGCAGATTAGTAGAGTCACTGCCAACAATCAAGTTTGGGTGATGTTATGTCGAATTAATACCTGGCCAATTGATCCTATTTAGACCAGCTACCCGTATTCAATGAGGATTAGGTTGTTTATCTGTGATAGAAATGTATGCAAATCCTTTCTGTTCGAATACCATTTACCAATCTGTTGGAGTCGCACAATGACTTTTCCTTATGTATTACCTTGCCAGGAACGCTTGTGTATGAGAGAAGCGGCTCCTTCTGCCACCTGACTGTGAACCCGTGGGGGGTAGTGACGAAGTTAAAAAACGTGTGTGAATTTGGTAAATGCATACATGTTTATCTGGCTGGTAGACAATGTGGTTAAACAATGATACGATTAGGTAAACATCAGATGTGCTTCTTCTTACAGGGATCCAAATCTGTACTCTGTCTCTTTTGATGATTGCGACTGAGTATGGGACAGTTCATCTGGTGGTCACACTGCTTAATTATATGGGGCAGCTCATCCTGCAATGTAAGCTTATAATCAAGGTTGGACATACACTGAGCAGGGTATCCAGCTACCTAATGCAAGGGCAGCATGGCTGGGAGTTAACAGCGTCTGCTTATAGCACCACAGCAAATGTTCTGTTTGTTTGTGAAAAGGTGAAATCTATGATGTACAACTCATCAAGCTTTGAAATTTAAAAGAAAGTGAGTTCCTCAACAAGGAGACTAATCCTGGGGTATAATTATAAACTGTGAAACTATAAAACACTAACATTCTTAAAAACCATGACAGTATGAGTGTAACACCCAAAGATGCCTTACACATAACACTGAGCAATAACCCCTTATGGTAGTCAAAGCAGTTGCGACTACCCCCCCCCCCCATTTGGGAGAAAGGAATGGGCAATGCACTGTGGGATTGATCAGCACATTTGTGATGGAATTACTGCAATAGTTGAACTGTGAAAATGCCTCCAAGACAGGCCATATAACAGAAAAAATTACATTTGTGTGCATGTAGTCATGAAGTCAAGACAGTGAAGCTGGGTACTAGCAGGGCTTAAAATGTGAACAGATGGCTTTATTTTGTACGGGAAGGTGGCAACTAATCCGAAAGCTACCCAGTTAAGTTTAACATTTTGTGTAATGTGACAGTGTTGCCTTAAAATTTAGCTAGATATGTGAAAGGGCGAGATTTTGATCGATACCTTATATCTATTGATCCAAACCTCGATCTGGTCGACTGAACCTTTGTTGCCTGTCTTGGAGGAAAACAGTACACCCATCTGCAAGTTAGTTCACCCAATAAAGGACTCTACTCCCAAAGATCACAGACAACTTCTAGCTTTCAAAAGTTTATTGTAAGGAAATGATAAGCTGCAAATACAGACATCTCAGAATGAGATTCACGAGATACACAGGTCCAATTACATACATGTGCTCTCGAAAAGCCCTCAGACGAGCAACAGAAATCACTAACACAAGTTCTAAGAATAATAAAGCTATCAGCATAGACGCATATCTCTCCTTCATTTAGGTTGGAGGAAAACACACAGGTTAGGCGTCCCTACCCTGTTCTAGATGGTATCCCTACTTAACCAAATCCCAACCTAACAAAGGTGTCAGCAGTGAATGACCCCCAAGGGAAGTCACCCACTCTAAGTCTCTTGGTGAAAACCTATAGTTCTCCAGTCATGACCCCTCTCTGCCTACCCATCCGCTCTCTAAAGGGTCCTCAGGTATCTGCTCTAACTCCACCCAGGGGTGCTGTCCCTAATACAAAACAGTCAACAACATTTGAGACGCCCCTTGCGAAACGCCTCTCACGTGGTGTAGCTTCAGGCTTTTTCCATGATGCTTTGTATTGGGCCTCAGACGTTAGAGTTGACCTTGCTTCTCAGGCTCTTCTCCGGCCCGCTGATACCCCTTAAACATTCCAGAACCCTCCTCCATGTCTGGGCCGTCTACTGAACAGACCTCTATTCATTCATTTATAATTGGATCCCCCCTTTCCTGTTGCAGACAGATATCTGCCGCCAAGAACCCAACTCTCATATACTTCTAAAAAGGCTTGCAACATTTCTCAGCCCAGACATGTACGTGTAAATCAATGCTAAAACATTTCAGACCTACAATATTTCTCATTATGATTATAGCATTCAACTTCTTCATTTAATTAAAGCATGTTAATACTCTTATTCTATTATTCAACAAACATATTATAATTCATGGCCCATTTAATGCAATGACCAAACATTAAAACAATCTGTGTCGTGAAAAGAAACACCTCCCCTTTTAGCTCCAGCTCTGGCCCTGAGGCCTACCACATTCTGCGTTTAACCGCATACCATCTTACATTTTAACAGCTACACGACATAGATTCAAAAGTAATCACATCTAATAAAATCATATAATGTCACACATTTCTGTATTAGTTCCACTTCTACTTAAATCTCTACATTAGCTATACATTTAGGATATAATTGCAGATACTATTAGCACTCATGGCATTTCTCCTCATGATTTGTGCTTACTACAGGTAAGTGTGGTGCACTCATACATTTAAGTCAGTTTGCGCTCTCTCAGTTCCCCCCTTTGATGACCTCTCGGGGTCATCACTAACATTTAAACTAAAGTTATTGCTGGCATTCTCTGCGCTTCCAGAGCCCTCAGACTCCTGTACTGATTATCTTGTATGGCAGCCAATCTCTGCAGCTGTTCTCTTTGGGCCCTTTCCGACCTTCTTGCTCTGTACCATTTGAATACCCTCACCAATCCCCACAATATGATCCCACAGATCAATATTATGATGACAGGTTTTAGAATATACCAAACAAAGCTTTTGCCTAAGGTGGAAAACCACCCTCCAACTGTACTCATTCCGTGGCCCACCTTTTCCCAGACATTTTCTCTACTCAAGTCTTCTATCTCCTTGTGAATATTAGTTATGTTCTTAATAACTTTCTCAAGGGGCTTCGAATTGTCTGGAATGTAAGTGCAACATTCCTGGACCTTCAAAGCCTTACAGACTCCGCCCTCTTTTGCTAATAGGACATCTAATGCAAGACGATTTTGAAGAACCATAGCTCTTATCGATTGCATCTCTCCTTCTACCAGCATTAAGGACTGAGCAGTGCTGGCAGACAACCTGTCGACAACTGTTGCCAGTCGTCTAATTTTAACATCATTAAGGATTATTCCCAAAAGAGGGAACATAGCTCCAAAAACATCTCCAACCATTTCGGCATCACCTACATCTCTCCTTCCCCTCGATGATGTCTGACCCTCAATGATCACTAAGTCTTGTGCATGATATATTTTGGGGAAGACAATTGCCAAGTAACATGATCCATACCAGTTGTCAGGTAGTCTCACATAAGCATTTCTTCCACATACAAAATACACATTTGGAATCACTTGCATTCCCTTCAGGAAATCCTTAGTATAGTACTCTAAATTAAAAGCATGTTCACAGTCAACTTCTCCAACGTATACATTTTCATAATACGTTTTGGCTCTGTGAAGACATAACTTTCCTCTCTGCGCTTTATCTAAAGCTATTGGACCACTACTACCCTTTCTCTGGTGTGACTTCTCTTCCTCGGTCCAATCTGTTTTCCCTTGTCCTGATTTTTTCAAAATCTTTTGTCTCCTGTATCGATCATCCACCTGCCCTATGAACTTCTTCTCGACTTCTGACACCTTGCATGTCAGATTATTTCTACGGGCATGTGAAGTATCTAAGGTAATCCAAGGAATGAAGAACTTGGCCAATCTGTCTTCACTCTTCCAGTAATCCCATTTGTTCATCTGCTTATAATTTGGGACTTCTGGCAACACTGAATCATAATTGGAGAAATAGTATTCAAAACTATCTCTCTCATAAAATATACTAAGCAATAAGCTACATGTAATGCCATATGTCAGCGGGAGGTGATGATAGCGAATTCCTTCATCTACAGACGCCGGCAACTGCATGCAGACGTAGCAATCCTTAACCTCCATGGCATCCACGTATTCATATAAAAGTTTAGCATAAGCATTTGACCTAAAGTCTCCTTGGGACTCGTCTACGTGTAACCTGCGGGCTTCTGCAGCTAATAACGCTTTCTCTTGAGTGTTTTCCCTTTTCTCACCAGCAACAGTAGGTGTAAGCGTTTCTACGGATTTCACATCAGTTACCTTTGCCTCTTCTTCATGTCCCTTTACATAAGAAATTGTTACCACTAAAGCTATTAATATTATTACTCCTACTATTAGTGTACCTATTATACATTTAGCTCTGCGGTTCGGGGTGCCGGCCTCCATTTCGTCAGACAATATAGCTCTCTCTTTATCTTTGCAAAAAGTTCTTTTCCTCTCGTTCCTTTACAGTCTCTTTTCAATCCTTTTGTCTTTAGAATCCACACAGCAGGAGGCTGACAACCTTCTTCGCAAAAGTCCTTTAACAGTTCAAAAAAGACAACCCTAGCCCTTCTCCATCAACTCAAGGGAAGTTCCCTAAAATTCTCTGCTTCCTGGGCGCTAGGTAATCTTCTTTTTCTGTTTGCTTTATTTACAAAGTCCTTTAACAGTCTACTATCAGATTTGTGGTTGCAGCTTCAATAGCATAGTTCAATATTTCCAAACGAAGATTGTGCTCTTCATGTGCTGTTATCGTTGTACCAAAGTCGGGGAATTGCAATTCTGTAAGAAACATGTGTTTTAACTTGCTGAGGCGGGGAGGTCTGGGGAGCATGAATGTTAGTGACCCTTCTTGTTCGACACCGGGTACCAACAGTCGTATTTCCACGGTGATAATGGGCTCAGAACTGGACACCACCACCGCTCGGATCCTCCCTGTCTCCGGTTTCACAGACATTTGTCGCCAGATATGTCCACTCAGGTGTGGAGTATCTTCTGTTAGGCACACGCACTCTTCTTGACCTTCTTCGGTCGGGTGCTTCAGCGCCCTGAGCACCTTCTTCGGGGTCTGAGTCTTCTGATATCGGAGGAAGGGTTGCTTCTGGAGTTGACCTCAGGCTAGAGCTCCTTCTTTGCGGCCAATTTGCTTCTCCACGTGCCCTTCTACTCCTTCTTCTTCTTGTCTGTTCCCGCTCTCTCTCAGACCTGTCAGGGTCTGACTCGTACTCCCAGCTACTTTCTCCTTCTGTAGCGTCTTCTGTTTCACTGTTGTACTGACCGTCCTCAGCTTGGTCAGACTCGTTCCCTGCTTCCGCTGGCACCTCTACAGCTTGGCTAGCCCCCTCTATGGCTTCTCGGTCCTCAGCTGGACGTCTATCCGAGAGAGGAGCTGTTTCCAGAGGTGCTGGAACCCTTCGCGTATGTGACGCGTGGATCCAATTGGGCAGGCCTCCCACCTTTACAGCTGTGTTTGTGATCAGGATGACCTGGAAGGGCCCACGCCAACGAATATCCAAGCAGCTTCTTCTCACATGTTTCTTCACCAGGACCCAGTCCCCAGGGTACAGGTCATGGCACGGGCCCTGGCACGCTGGAACCTCGGCAGCCTGCACCTGAAGGGACACAGAACGCATGGCGTCAGACAGCCCCTTACAATAGTCCAGGATCATATCATCTGTGATATTTAACAGTGCAGTAGCTGGAATAGATGGCAGCCTCATTGCTCTCCCCATTAACACCTCATGTGGTGACAACCCTGTTCTTCTGTCTGGGGTACTACGAAGGCTCATGAGGACCAATGGCAGGGCATCAGGCCAACTCAGGGTCGTTGAGGAACAAACTTTGGCTATTCTGGCCTTGATAGTGCCATTGATCTGCTCCACAATTCCTGAGGCTTCTGGTCGGTAACTGCAATGCAGCTTTTGGTCAATATTTAGTGCTACACAGATCATCTTCACAAGCTCGCTGTTAAAATGTGTTCCCCTATCTGATTCCAAAAAGGCCGGCACCCCGAAGCGAGGAATGAGTTCTCTAAGCAGTAATTTGGCCACTGTGAGGGTGTCGCACCTACGTGTAGGGTATGCCTCAACCCATCTGGAGAACACACAAACAACCACCAGGACATAGCGGAGGCGGTTGCACCTTGGCATTTCAATGAAATCTATCTGCATTCGATTGAATGGACCTCCAGACCTTCCTATGTGACTTAGTGCAACTGGTGTTCTTTTTCCTACGTTCAGCTGCTGACAGGTCACACAACGCTGGCACACTGCTTCTGCTGCTATTCTAAACTTAGGATTGTACCAAGTCTGTCTAAACACTCTCAGCATAGCATCTCTCCCTAAGTGTACGGGACCATGTATGAGTCTAGCCATTGGACTCACCATCTCATTGGGCAACACTGCTCTGCCGTCTGCTGAGACCCAAAAATGGGTCTCACCCATTACACATCCTGCCTTTTCCCATGTTTCTTTTTCAGAATCAGGAGCATTTTCTTGCATGGTTGACAGTTCATCCCAAGTATCAACAGTTTCCAGTATCATGGCTAATTCAGTTCTTACATTTATTCCACCCACATCCACCTCTGTGAAAGAGTATCCTTGCTCCGCGCAATACCGTGCAACTTCATCTGCATATCTATTGCCTTTCGAAACGAAGTCCTCATTTCTGGTATGTGCGGTGCACTTTACAACTGCGATACTTACTGGGCATTGCAATGCTTCTAACAACAGGCGCACAAACTCTCCATTGCGAATGGGAGAGCCTGAAGAGGTCATGAACCCTCTTTGAGACCATAACTGCCCGTAATCATGAACTACCCCATACCCATACTGGCTGTCGGTGTATATGGTAACTCGAATTTGATTGCCTGCTAAGCAAGCACGTGTCAGGGCGATAATCTCGGCTACCTGAGCGGAGTGTACTCCTTCCAGGCATCCAGCTTCCACAACTCCTTCAATTGTACAAACAGCATAAGCTGCTCTCAACTGCCCAACTTCGTCTCTTACACATGAGCCATCGACAAAGAAAACTTCGTCTGGGTCAGTCAGTGGCTCATCTACGATGTCGGGTCTGGGTTTGGTGCATAGTTCAGTCACATCGAGGCAGTCATGGTCTGTACATTCATCATCATCATCGATATCATTTGGAAGTGGCATTAAGGTGGCAGGGTTCAAAACAGAGCATCTCTTGAGGGTCACATTCTCTGCAGCAAGAATAACTTGCTCATAGCGCGTGAGCCTGCTGTTGGTCAGATGCTGTGTTTTGGTCCTGGTCATCAACAGTTCAACAGAATGGGGCACGCACACCTCTAACGGGTGCCCCATGACGATATTTTCACATCTTTCAATGCTGACACCCGTTGCAGCAACGGATTTGAGACATCCGGGCAACGCTGCGGCTACTGGGTCTAAAGTAGCCGAGAAATAAGCAACTGGTCTACGGGCATTCCCATGGATTTGGACCAACACAGACAACGCACAACCTTCCCTCTCACAACAGTAAAGAAAAAATTGTTTATTGTAATCAGGCATTCCCAATGCCGGAGCACGACACAGGTCCTCTCGCAGCTGTAAGAATGCCATCAAACAGTCTTTGTCCCATGGTACCGGATCACTCACCTCCTTGTGCGTCAGTTTTTGCAAGGGCTTTGCTTTCAGTGAAAAGTTCGCGATCCACTGTCGGCAATAACCCACCATCCCTAGAAACATCCTGACCTCTCTCTGTGTCTTAGGCGCATTCATTTTCATGATCGCCTCTATCCTGTCTGGTGACACTTTTCGTTTGCCTTTCTCTATTCTGTGTCCCAAGTACTGCACCTCTGTCAGGCAGTACTGCAATTTTCCCGGGGACACCTTGTGCCCATTGGCAGCTAGGTGATTTAACAAAGCAATGGAGTCCTCCCTGCAAGCTTCTTCTGTTTCTGACGCCACGAGAAGGTCGTCTATGTACTGGACCAGAACTGACTTCTGGGGCAGCACTAGACTTTCAAGATTTTTCTTCAAAAGCTGGTTAAAGATCGATGGACTCTCGGTATACCCCTGAGGGATACGACACCATGTTAGGACGCGATTTTCCAGCTTAAATGCGAAAAGAAAATGGCTTTCCTCGTCCAGAGGGATCGAAAAGAAAGCCTGACAAAGATCGATCACAGTGAACCACTCAGCTTGGAATGGAATTTGAAACAGTATCACTGATGGATTCGGTACCACTGGACAACACGAAACGACTATGTTATTAATCTTTCGAAGGTCCTGTACTATCCGAAATTTCCCATTTGGTTTCTGCAGACCCATAATCGGGGAGTTGCATGGACTACCCACGATTTCTTTCAGTATTCCCTGTTTAATCATAGACTCGATCACAGGTTTTATGCCTGCAATCGTTTCTGGAGTCAATTTATATTGGGGTGTTCTTGGGAACTCAGCATGCGGTTTCACTACAATTTTCACTGGGTCCACCCCTTTGACCAATCCAATCTCTTCCCCAGTGAAATCCCATACTTCTGATGCCACTGTCTCTCTCAAGTCCCAGGGGAGCTCATCTACTGTCAAAGTAGGGTACAGTTCCACGCATATTCTTGAGTTTGCAACTTTGAAATCTGCGTCATCATCATTGGTCAATACCTCCACTCCCTGAGGTGTACAATATATAGTACAATTCAATTTACACAACAGGTCTCTTCCTAGCAGACACACAGGGCTTGAATCGCAAACCACAAACTGGTGCTCATCGCTGTACTTCCCTATTTTCACCTGTACCGGTTCTGTCAATTGGCTGGTTATTCTCCTGTTTGCGACCCCTACCACTTGTATGGTCTCTCCAGACATGGGCAGGTCTGGAACTGCAGCTGATCTGATCGTGGATCTAGTGGCTCCTGTGTCCACCAGAAATGTCGTAGGGCACCCTGCTACTTCTGCTTCGACATAGGGTCCCCTCTGATCCACCTCTAAGGCTGCCCCAAGGGTGCAGTCTTCTCTTTCCACTCTCTGTCCGGTTAATGGGTCCACATAATAGCACTCTTCTCCTTCTACAAACAGGGGCATTTGTCTATAGGTCTTACCCATACTCCCTACTCGAGGAGGTTGCGGGAACTGGGCTCGGGGAGGAGCCCCCCCCCCTTTGAGCACCTTTCCTTGGTATGGCGTTACCCCTCTTGTAGGCGCGCTCTGAACCTCTTCCTCCTCTATCTCTTGCTCTCCTATCTCTACATTGTAGGGGCACTCGCGTTTCCAATGCCCCAGCTCGTTACACTGGTGGCACCTAGTCGTTTTCTTCAAGGTAGCTATGTCTATCCTGGGTCTAAAGGTGGAACTCTCCTCATTGCCCTTGTTCTGACTGTACTGCTTCTTTCCTCCTGTACCTGTTCCCTGCTGCTGTTGCTGTTGTCCCCCTTTCCCTGCTGCCTGCATCTGTACCACCATCAACTTTTCTTTTAGTTTCTTAGCCTTAGAGTCTATCTCATCACAGCAATACCTGGCATATCTCAGTATTTCGTCTAGAGGTTTAGTTTGCCAACAAATCGAGTGTTGCTGAATCATTAAACTAATATCCGGTCTCAGTCCCAGGACGAACTTGGACACAAATTGCCCTATGTCTTTTGGATCCATTACATCCAAGCCGCTATACTGTTTAAACGCCTTCAGCAATCTCTCGTAATATTCATGAACTGTCTCTTTGGGTTCCTGTCTTGTTCGGTCTATTCTGACCCAATCTATGTCTTGCATTGGCACTTTTTCTTTCAGCCAAGTCATCACTCTCTCGAATTTTGCCATCACAATCTCGGACGGCCCATTAGTCTTGGCATCTCTCTCTGGCTCCGTTGTGGGCCACTCAGCGCTAACCTTGCATGCTGTCCACAGATCTCCTGGTACTACAATGTCAAACAGCGTGTTCAGATCTATCCAAAGGACCTTTGAGATTTTTACAAACCTCTCGACTTGCTTGTACCACTCCACAGGGTTCTCTCGTAACTTGGGGAAAGAGGTGGTAAAAGCAGCTAAATCTCCCCTACTCCAAGGGACATGTACATAGTTCCCATTTGCAACTTCACGCAAAGGGTAAGCTTCTATTCCCTGCTGTCCTGGTGTCATACCAATCATGCTTCTCCTGCCGGTCCCTTTCTTGGACCACCTCTCTTCCCACTTATCTAGTGCTCTCCATGTCCTTATTCCAGTAATCAGTTCCCTTATGTGCGTTTTCAGCCCAATCGTTCTCCTCTCATCTAGGTCTCGATCTGTATAATGTAGCCTGTGGTTACCCTGTAATGCTTTGGTTCTTGACAAGTCCACCATATATTTGCCTGCTAGTTCGACTAACTTCTCATGGACTGCTCTCGCTTTTCGAGTAATGTCCTTTGCCATATACAGTATTTCATCCTGTTCATACATTTCCATTCTTTCTAAAGGCAGGGTACCATCTACCATGTCATCCAGGTCTGACCTTAAGCTGGTGACATCAAGTCTCTTGGCTTTTATTTCAGCTCGCAATATGTCTTTTGAAGGGGGCTCACTGGTCTCCCTACCATCCCAACTTCGAGCTCTGCGTTTGGGCTCGGGAGAGTTAATGGGTGCCCTCCCTTGCTCCCATCTCTCCAGGTCCCATGCTCGGCCATCCGATCTTGGAAGGTGATGGAACACGGGCCTGTTACCCCCACTCTCTTCTTCTTCTCTCCTCTCTCCACACACCTCTCTGTTATTTTCCCTCTGCTCGCTACTCTCCCTTTGCCTCGTATCGCTCAGTATCCGATACGATCCTTCCTGGTTCCCCATATTCCCTGGGCTGCGCTCATTTCTGTCATCACAGGGACTATGGTGCGACCTCTCACAACTCCCATTCTGTTCTCTGGTGCCGGGTACACAGTGTGGACACTTAAAGCTGTTTCTGTACTCTTGCGCTCTCCTCTCCCCTTCACTGAGTATTGGGCGCGCCACCCCTCCACTCCCGGGGCCCCCGTTTTCCAGGTCTGTTCTACCTCCACTCCGGGCCCAATGGGTGACTCCCCTACTCCCTCTACAGTCCCACTCCGGGCTACTCTCCCCAGCCCCGCAGTGAGTCCGTGCTCTGCTGTCCTGACTTTCTCTTTCAGCTTCCTCAGCATTGATGCTCTTTTGAGCCTTCACTGCCTCATCCCACTGCTTCATGTACTCATTTAGCTCTTGAAAGGATTTTCGTCCAGATCCCCTCAGATCCATTGGCCATCTAGGGCCCCCAGGATCTCCTCCTGGGTCCCCTACTGTGTGCATCGGGGTGCTCCACTCTCTGGGTATCGGCATCTGACTTGGGGAATTAGTGGTATCGTTCCTCCTTGCCTGCTCTGCTCTTTCTCTGTCTTTCCGTTTCCGTTCTTCCCCTCTTGCTCTTTCTTGGTCATATATCGATATTATAGGACCTATGGTAACAGGTACCTGTAGTGCATCTGGTAATGGGTAGGATGTGGCGCTTTCCGTTTCCGGCGCTCTTTGTACCACAAACCTCCCGACTACCTGTTGCACCTGACTAGGCTGGGACAGCTCTTTCTTTGGCTCAGGATCCCACTCTGAACTGGGAAGCGGTCTGTGCTCTCCTGCATTGCCCCCCTTTTCTCCTTCAGTATTCTCGACCTCCCTCCCTGCTCTATTATACGGGGGTGGCCTGTCTGTCAATAATCTGTTTATCAGGCTGTCCTCTGTTTCGCTCTCTTCATCTTCTTCTAGGGGACTTTTATTTACTGGCGCCTCTAACACTGGGTACAGTTTATTTACTTCCATGTTATGCACTCTCCATCTTTTCGCATCCGCATCCCACCTGGCATCCTGCACTGCCCTTACCGATCGTTTCACCCTTTCTTGTCGCCTGTTCATATTCTTTTCATGCGCTGCCCTAATCCATGCATCAAGAGCTTCAAACTGGGTTGGTCTAGGCAAGGGTCTCTTTGAGGTCATGACTGATTTCAATCGATGTAACACCTCTAATCTGAACGTCCCGTACTTCGGGAACGTCAGTTCCTCATTTCCTTCAGTAATCTTACTCCACTCTGATATCCAAAGGATCGTATGCAACCCAACATTCACTGCCATATAACGAGCTGGCGTACCCTCCGGCGGGGCTTCTTCCCCTTCATACGATCCCCGCTTCTCTTTTTTAAACACCGCTTTCAGCCATTTAAAACACTTCATAATTATGCGCACAAAATCCAGCCTCGCTACTCTGTTTACTTCCTGATGACAATCCACCAATCCTGTCGCGGCTTTGCTAGCTTGGCCTATCGCAGCGCGGTCTTTCTCCGGTCGGCCAATCTCTGCGCGACACTACCTGACGTCACTTTTCTCCGCTTCGCAGCAGCACCCCTCCTTTCTCAACTCGTCTCCCGGTTATGCATGCGTCCCATTCATACACCGAAAAATGACTACTTCCGACCAAGCGGTCACTTCTCTCGACTGTACGTCCACAGTCTATCTGTAATTGTCAACACAACTGACGAGATGTCTATCGTCCCTCTGATAGGTTGCTTACACACACAGTAACTTCCGACCAGCGTCCGTTACTCACGCACTCACTCTTACGTTCCCCCTATCTCGGTCTTTCGGGTGATCAATGGTACCTCATGACCCCCTTCACTCTAATTGACAATTACTCTGGGTGTCCGATACACCCGAACCACTTAAGCTCTCCTTGAACTTAAGATTTCCACCGGTTGCGCGCGCTCACAACCTGTTCCACAGTCACTCTACAGACATTCAACTCCGCCAAACATTACAACATAGATACAATACAAAACACCGCAATCTAACACGCATAACCCTTTATACTCACTCTCGACCGATACTGCTGCTTTTTCTGTCTCACGTCATCCGGATCTTCTTCAGCGGGCTGTTCTTCCAATCATCGAATTCTAGGGGCCTTGGGGTAAGCTAACCTGGCCTAGGTTACCGTCCTCAAGAAGGCAACCATCCTCTATAGCTACCAACTGAAAGGGCGAGATTTTGATCGATACCTTATATCTATTGATCCAAACCTCGATCTGGTCGACTGAACCTTTGTTGCCTGTCTTGGAGGAAAACAGTACACCCATCTGCAAGTTAGTTCACCCAATAAAGGACTCTACTCCCAAAGATCACAGACAACTTCTAGCTTTCAAAAGTTTATTGTAAGGAAATGATAAGCTGCAAATACAGACATCTCAGAATGAGATTCACGAGATACACAGGTCCAATTACATACATGTGCTCTCGAAAAGCCCTCAGACGAGCAACAGAAATCACTAACACAAGTTCTAAGAATAATAAAGCTATCAGCATAGACGCATATCTCTCCTTCATTTAGGTTGGAGGAAAACACACAGGTTAGGCGTCCCTACCCTGTTCTAGATGGTATCCCTACTTAACCAAATCCCAACCTAACAAAGGTGTCAGCAGTGAATGACCCCCAAGGGAAGTCACCCACTCTAAGTCTCTTGGTGAAAACCTATAGTTCTCCAGTCATGACCCCTCTCTGCCTACCCATCCGCTCTCTAAAGGGTCCTCAGGTATCTGCTCTAACTCCACCCAGGGGTGCTGTCCCTAATACAAAACAGTCAACAACATTTGAGACGCCCCTTGCGAAACGCCTCTCACGTGGTGTAGCTTCAGGCTTTTTCCATGATGCTTTGTATTGGGCCTCAGACGTTAGAGTTGACCTTGCTTCTCAGGCTCTTCTCCGGCCCGCTGATACCCCTTAAACATTCCAGAACCCTCCTCCATGTCTGGGCCGTCTACTGAACAGACCTCTATTCATTCATTTATAATTGGATCCCCCCTTTCCTGTTGCAGACAGATATCTGCCGCCAAGAACCCAACTCTCATATACTTCTAAAAAGGCTTGCAACATTTCTCAGCCCAGACATGTACGTGTAAATCAATGCTAAAACATTTCAGACCTACAATATTTCTCATTATGATTATAGCATTCAACTTCTTCATTTAATTAAAGCATGTTAATACTCTTATTCTATTATTCAACAAACATATTATAATTCATGGCCCATTTAATGCAATGACCAAACATTAAAACAATCTGTGTCGTGAAAAGAAACACCTCCCCTTTTAGCTCCAGCTCTGGCCCTGAGGCCTACCACATTCTGCGTTTAACCGCATACCATCTTACATTTTAACAGCTACACGACATAGATTCAAAAGTAATCACATCTAATAAAATCATATAATGTCACACATTTCTGTATTAGTTCCACTTCTACTTAAATCTCTACATTAGCTATACATTTAGGATATAATTGCAGATACTATTAGCACTCATGGCATTTCTCCTCATGATTTGTGCTTACTACAGGTAAGTGTGGTGCACTCATACATTTAAGTCAGTTTGCGCTCTCTCATATGTCAGCTGGCCCATGAGGCCCCCCTTCCGAAACACTAATGTTGTCGTCAATTCAAATTAAGGCAATTGAACCCTGTGCCATGTTTAAGTCATTTGCGCGTGAAAATAAAGCTAACCGCGAATTTCTTGAACTGGCAGGGGACAGAATTGTGCAGAATACTTTCACCTATTGTCATACTGATGACTGTCTGTGTCCCCTCTCAAAATGGTCCTTGGGAGACATTTTATGCACACAGCGCAGTTCACCCTATATCCTTATAAGCACTGTCTACCGTGCATCCGCTACGTTCTAAGATATAACACGCCAAATGCTATTGTTGACCCTCCGAAAGGCTGTGTTATGAATTTAAATCACACATTGCTCCTTTCTCCCTCCCACCCGCGCCTTGAGACCCTCACAGGTGAGTAGCAGCGCTTAACAAACCCTGGTGGATTGACTGATTGAATGGGACTACAATCATGCTTTGGATCCATCCACTTGGTGGAAGGATCCCGTTGCACTAGCAAGCTGGGAGTGCTCTATTGCGTCTCACCACTCCTTGCTACACCAGGATGGGAGCCATTTTTTTCCTAATAAATCTTTACCAAACGCGATAAAGTGTGAAAACAGTTCCTGCAGCTGAGCAGCCTAACCTTTGGCTACCAATTGATATCCCAGAATGCCTGGCGCCCCTCAGTGACGTTACATTTGAAAGAAATCATCCCGACTTTATGTTTTTGCAGTTTTTTACACTAACTCAAAAATCTTGGAGTGCTTTGCCTGTGTACCAGATAAATTACACACGGGAATATTCACTTTTTAGGCATTTGGCCAAAATTACAGGCTGTTAAAACGATGCTGAGACTCAAAGCTGGTCTTTAATTTCCAAAATCGTCAGCTTCTATCCAAACGCCACATCCTCTCCACTTGATAATTGGACTCGAATTGAAACCATATCCTTCAGCTGGGAGTTCAGGACCTCAACAGTACAGCCATTAGTGATTGACTCTTGAGCTGCTGACCTGTAATCAACAAAGGTGCATACAGTACAATGGTCCACAATGCACTCAGTTTGCCTGTGAAGCCTGTCCAATAGAGGGAACCAGCCACCCCTGCCCTGTTATTTGTCTTCAGGTAATGGTCGCGTGCGCCGACATCGGGACTCCAATCAAAGAGAACTCCCAACTGCACGCAGGTAATCGTCAGTCCACAGTAATTAATCAATTAAAGAAATTGAAAACAGAGAAGACTAATTGATTTGCTCAAAGTCATTGGATTTTGCACCAATGCTATAGTCAAAACTGGAGCTGCAGTTACCACGTCAACTGCTATACTGTTAGTAGAATGGAAATAGCAGGATATTAAGTGATTTGCCAAATATACAATGGACTCTTTGAGGATCAGTCCTTCGAACAAAGGATCACTGGCATCAAGCGCAACCAACTGAGCTACCAGGCGCATGACGGTCATGATGGTAGCATTTCTAGTTAACCGTGCTCAAGCCCACACGTAGCACAATGTAAACATCGGCCCATAGAATGATAATAACCCATCTGAATGGGGTTGCAGGGTGACAGGAATGGGACAGGATGGAAATCACCAGACATATAATAAGCCAGCCCCCAACAAAACTTTCAATTAATAAACTTTTCAGCTGTTATTTGTCACGGAGACAATGGCTTCCCTGGGCCCTGAAGCCCTACCAAAATAAACTCACGTATTACCACTGGGTTAACTTCCCACCACAGCACCATTTTGGAACTCTTAAGGTAACCTTGCGAGTGCCCGGCAAGAATTCAAGAAATACGACCTCTTCAGCATCAGCTTTTGAGTCTGGCTCTAATGTACTTCATTTACAAATGTTAAGACAGCCTAGTGGTGCTAAGCCACCTGGGTACCCAAGCAGGGGCACCTCCCTCAAATGAGGAGCAGACACAGGCCAGCAGGGCAAATTGTCTGCCAATGTGACCACTGACGATATTGAGGAGAAAACCCCTTCGACCCGCACAGGACATCGTCGGACGCCCTCCCGCCGCTCCTACCCATCAACTAAAGGATACCAAGAGACAATATCAGTTGTGGTGGTCGAGCAGCCGCAGTCTATTAGCATCACAGCTGGCACACAGATCATCACAATCACAATAAATACAGTCATTAGCATGTCCAGCTTGATTATCCTGCCCTGTAGTATAATCATTAATTCGATATTGCTTCAACTTTATTGCATAATAACATTTCAATTGATTCAAACAGTCATAAATCACTTTGACTGCTGTAACAGCTCTCCTTCTGTTGCTACTTGGTACAACAGTTTACGATTCAGAGGGTTCCCCTGCTACCGGATGTGTGGCGTCCATGGCCAAGAGGCTATGCCCGGGCCGCAGGTGCCATTTATTTATTTATTTATTTATTCAAAGTTTTATATAGCGCGAACAAGATCCTTACAGATATCAGAGCGCTTCACAAAGACAGGGTAGTGGCAGTGGGAGTGAACAGAGATAATGGGAGCAGAATAGTAGTCTCTAACATGGTGGGGTAATAGTAACATACATAAAGCATATCAAAATACAGTCAGGTATACAAGTAATATAAGACGGCACAAGTCATTGATCCCACTACAGGGGTGTCCAGGTGCTCCTTGGGTGTGTGGATGGCTTATGCCAAAGTCTTAGTGTAGCAAGAACACTGAGTGGGGGCATCTGGAGAGTGAATCAACGTGTATCATATATTGGTAGTGACAACATCAAGTTAGAGGTATGGTGCTAGAGGACAAGGTGAACAGTGATACAAAGCAATGCAGAGTCTCTGATCCAGCACCAATCATGTTCAGGAGATCTTGGCCAGAAGGATGGTTTTCACCTCTTTCTTGAAGAGTGCAGTGGAGGAGATCCGCCTAGCCATGACTGCCCAATGCTGCCCTCTTCTTACCCTTCATTTGTTTTCAGGTGTCCTTGCCATGCAGCATTCCAAGGACCTTATCTGGGGCCATTGCCACCTTTTACCTTTAGAGTGAGGATATTTGCAGTTAACACCTTGCAACTCCCACCACTCTGCCGGTAGCTTATTGACCTCCCACAGCTCCCCCAAGGATTAGAAAGCCCCCAACAGCTCTAGTGCCCCAACAACATTCAATTTGAGCATATTCATTCCTACTTTAGAGAGGTGAACTCTTTCCCCAGGATAAAAGGCCAGTGCCCTCAGGTTGATGAGGCCATGCATCTCTAACTCCCAGCCCATGGTTCCACAGAACTTGTTCATGGCTGTGTTTAATTTCCTACTAGATCTGTCTACTGCCCTTTGATTGTTTGCACCCGCCACTCAAATTTTGCGATTAGTTTGGACCAAACTATATCAGCTGGTAAAACGAGTCTGGACAGGAGGACTAAATCTGCTTGGATGGCTGCCAGCAATGCAGTGTGACCCATCGCTGCTGGGTCATTGACCCCAAGATGGACGGCTACCGCATCCGAGTGCTTGTGTCCATGTTGCCCTTCCCGAACTGCTGGGAGAAGTTACTCCCACCTCATGCCTGGACTCCTGAGCCTTATCACCTTGGTTTTGCACAGCCCTAAGGTGGCACTCAAGTTCTTGCCGCTGGCCCACCACCACATCCTCATGCTGTATGAATGTCCTATTATCCAGACTCTATTTATTTGCTCCATCCCCTACAAGGAGAGAGTATGCTCATATTAACAAACTGCTAGGGTATTGTAGGACTTGAAGGTTGAAGACTTCTAGCTCTGGAAGCAGGCGACCCCGGTGGCAGAGGGTTCGCGCCTGCAGTGAACATCGAGACTGTGCCTGGTGGAATTGAACGCTGCGCCCAGCTGATTTAGAGCTGGGGCGCTGGACTTGATCCTTGTTTTAAATTGCTCCCAGCCAACAGGAGCTTAACTTTTTACTCACTTGGTCCGGGCTCGGTGGAGTGTGGGCGCCATTTTCCTTTGGGATCGCCAGGCGACCCAGCTCGGCGACACACCCACCGCACTCTGCCCTTATTTAGCAGCTGCCTCCCCCTCAGTCGTCATCTGGAAGCAGGTGACCCCGGTGGCAGAGGGTTCGCGCCTGCAGTGAACATCGAGACTGTGCCTGGTGGAATTGAACGCTGCACCCAGCTGATTTAGAGCTGGGGCGCTGGACTTGATCCTTGTTTTAAATTGCTCCCAGCCAACAGGAGCTTAACTTTTTACTCACTTGGTCCGGGCTCGGTGGAGTGTGGGCGCCATTTTCCTTTGGGATCGCCAGGCGACCCAGCTCGGCGACACTCCCACCGCGCTCCGCCCTTACTTAAACGTGCACAATGAGGAAGCGCAGCGGACGAGCGCAGCGGGCGCGCCGAAGTGGCGCCTAAGTCAAGCCCGTCTGCGCCCGTCCGCGGCCGACTGGGGCCTGGGGCGCGTTCTAATGCCCTGTTTTATTCTCCTGAGATATTACGTTCTTTTCAGGGGGATTGGCCTCTGCCTGTTCCTATTATTCGGCACATCTCCGCTCTGGGACTTAATCCTGTCCCTCATCAAATTATCCCTTCCCATACAATTCCTCCATCGGCCTCTGTACCTGACCCAGATACCTTATCTGTTCTTCCCGCCCTGTCCGTTATGTTACTTAACACCAGGTCAGCTGTTAAGCACCACCAGGAGTTATTCGTGCTGCTTGATACCCACCAGCCTGACATGTTGCTGTTAACAGAAACATGGTTTTGTGAGTCCTCCTTGCCTTTCCTCTTGGCCGCTCTTCCTTCATCTTATGTGGCCCTCCGTGCTGACCGGTCTGGGGGTAAGGCAGGGGGTGGTGTGGCCTTAATAGCTCGAACTGAGCACAACTTTCAACTTGTGTCCTCTTTTCCCATTATCCCTACCGAGCACCTGGTGGCTCGTTCTCTTGCTTTTCCCCCCCCACTTACCTGCTTATTAATGTACCGCCCTCCCCAGCCATCCCATTTGTTTTTACCAGCATTTCAGGACTTACTGGCCACTTTAGCCATTAATCACACCTCAGTCTTGGTATTAGGGGATTTTAATTATTGGCCCCTAGACCCTCACGAATGTTCTGCTTCCAAGCAATTTTCGGATTTTCTCCTATCCCTGAACTTTGTTCCTCATTTACAGACTCCCACACATATTCACGGCCATGTATTAGACCAGGTCTGGTCTCTCAATACCTTGGTCTCTTCCATGACCGTGTCCCCCTGCCCTTGGTCTGATCATGCTCTGATTTCCTTTTCCCTTTGCCTTAAGCCGATAGCAAAAATTCCGCTTGCCAAAAACACCTGGGCGCGGAATTGGAACAGGGTAGATCTACCTGCGCTGTCCTCTTCCCTCTTGAATTCTGCACCTAATCTAGAGGGTTTACCTTCCATCTCTCAAGCCGCTGCCATCGAGACTTGGCTTGCTGGAGGCTGCGATAAGGTAGCCCCTTTTCGCCGGATATCAATCCGGAGACCTAAGGAATCCAATCGATGGTTCGGCGACGACTTAAAGAAAAAAAAGTTGACTCTCAGGCAGGCCGAGAGACATTGGAGAAGGCAGTACTGACCCTTATTAAAACCTCACTATACGACTCTACTGAGTGATTATAAAAGGGCCATTTTAGGTGCTAAAACTGCTTATTTCTCTGCCAAAATATTGGTGGCAGAAAATAAACCAAGGGAGATCTTCTCCATTGTCCATGACTTGGCCTATTCTGATAGGGCCACTCTTAAGCCCCCTCCTACCCAGTCCCTTTGTGATTCATTAAACTTATATTTTTTGGATAAAATTAGCAACATTAAAGCCAACATTCCCCTCCCTTCTCCTACTTTTGTTGAGCCTCACCCCCCGGTTGCCCATGGCTGTCTCTCTTCTATTCCCCTGCTTACCGAAGAGGTGTTCCTCGCAATACTTCCTAAAGTTAAGTCTGGTTCCCCGGCAGATATCTGCCCAGCTCACATACTACAACAAATTTACACTACTTGCCCCAATCCACCAATTTCCTTTCTCAATAGCTTGCTGGCTCAGAGTGTGGTAATTCCAGCTCTTAAATCTGCCATCATAGTGCCCATCCTGAAGAAGCCTGGTGCGGACTCTTCCGCTCCAGTCAATTACCGCCCCATCTCTCTTTTGCCCTATTTGGGCAAGGTGTTGGAGCGACATGTAGCATCGGTTCTTAGTGCCCATGTAGAAGCCAACGGAGTCCTAGCATCTCGTCAGGCAGGTTTTCGACCTAGGCACTCCACCGAGTCCGTCGTGGTGTCGGTCCTGAACAACCTCAGGGAGGGCATGGACCAAAACAACTACCAGGCTCTGGTGCTCCTCGACCTTTCCGCCGCCTTCGACACGGTTGATCATACCATCTTACTTTCCCGTGTCGGAGCGGCGGGGGTCGGGTGCTCAGCCCTGGTTTGGCTATCATCCTTCCTGAGGGACCGCACCCAGGCGGTCCGGTTGGGGGACTTGTCAGCCACACAACTTAAGGTCACTTGTGGTGTCCCCCAGGGTTCTTCTCTATCCCCTCTTTTGTTTAATCTCTATATCTATCCTCTGATCTTTGCTCTTCAACAACTGGAGGTCACCGTTTATAATTATGCCGATGACCTCCAGCTTATCTTTTCTCTTTCTCCTTCTCCCCATTCTACTTCTAATTTTCAGACTATTATGATTTTCATCAGGGACTGGATGGACCACAACCATTTGAAACCGAACCCTGATAAAACAGAATTGGTCCTTACGGGTGGTGCCTCCAGTCCCTGGAACTCTTTATTTTGGCCTTCTTCCTTAGGATCCCCTCCCACTCCCTCTTCCTCAGTTAAAACTCTGGGTGTCAAAATCAATAGTTTACTTAATCTTCACTCACAAATTAACTCTGTTGTTTCTTCTTGCTTTCTTGTTCTTCGAACTATTCGCTCTGTTTCTCGTTTTTTTTCTCCCCCTGCACTTAAACTAATCATGTCCGCTCTGGTGATATCCCGGCTGGACTACGCTAACGCGCTATACAACGGCATACCGGCGTATAGTTTGCGGAAGCTCCAGCTGGTTCAAAACCAGGCGGCTAGATTGGTGTATGGTCTCTCTCGTTCCCATCACTCCACTCCCTTACTGAAGGCACTACATTGGTTACCGGTTAGGGAGCGATCCCTTTTCAAAACTGGCTGCATGGTCTTCCAGGCGCGCCAGGGTACGGCTCCTGCCTTTATTTCCTCTTTGCTAAAGGAGTATACCCCTGTTCGGGAGCTCCGATCATCCTCCCAATCTCTTCCACAGGTGTAGTGTAGCTCCTATTTTCCCAATAGGCTCTGCGCATTGGAATAGTACCTACAGCAGTAAAGGCCTAGACCAGACGTTAACTAGGTCTACTACTGTCGAAACTAGACTTAATTTTTGGGTTTGCCAGCTAAGCTCAGAGTTCGCTAGAAACTTTCTCGAATGTTCAAGAGAGAATTACCTCCCCTGATTAGACAAGAAGGGATTTAGTTTCTGACAACCATAGAACATGACAACTTTGCTCTCCCCTAATCAAGAGTCAATCTCAAGAGTCGTGTGAGCACAAGGCAGTTATTTTACTCAGTCAGTACGTGCATTCTTAGTCTCATCAGAATGTAGAGAAAAGGAAGAGACGGGCGTGTTCAATAAAAAGGTGTTATTTATTGATCAGTCTCTTTTCTCGTACAAGAGAAATGGATCGATATTATTGCAATACTTATAGTTAAGTAAAGTGCATACATTAAAAGCAATAGTATAAAATAATACTGTAAAAACATTGATATGGTTTCTGAGCCATATGATGTTTTAAAATGATTAAAATATATTTACATACACATATACATTTGACTAAACGTACTCAACTGGTGTTTCTAAATACGCCTACCCCGTGTACCTGACCTAAGTCTAATGCGTGGGCGGGAATAGAAAGTTACAGTTTAAGTTAAGTTTGTTTTTGCCAAGTGAATAACTAAAGAATTCTCTAGGAGGGGTTATTCAGTTCTGTACCTGGAATTTAGGATGAATGAGGAATGGTATCTCTTTCTCTGCTCTCGATATTCCAGGCTGCCTGCGAGGGCTACCCGGAAGCGCCGGTGCTGGGTCTCTCGGCTTGAGATAGCAGCGCGTCTCTCAGCGCGTCAGGAAGGCGGAGCTGCTGCCTGCGGGGTCTGCTTCTGCTCTCGGCTTCGGCAAGTATGGCTGCTCCGTCTTGTCACCACGCGTGTGTTTGCATAGGGCAAGGTCGGCAATATTTATACCTTAAAGGTGCCGGGATTGACGTAAGGATGGACATAGGTACGTCAATAAAGATGTCATACGACTTGCTCGTTAGCACATTCTTTTGCAAAAGTTCTCTGTGAAATCAAAACAATGGCCGCACGGATTGTCCAGGTTGTCATAGGTTTGATTTGTTATGAGAACGTCGTATGCCTTATCAGGGGCTGGAGGAATGTCGCTTGTCTAATTAGATCTCAAGCGTTATGACCTAATCAGATAACACGTTCCTGTGCCGTAGTGTGACTGCGTCAGATAACGGTATCTGCATCATGGGGGCTTTCTTGCCTCATGGGCTGACTGTTAGTTAACTAGCTAGTTAGTTTAACCAGAATAGGGTCAGGAATAGGGGGATCGATTCAGAACCTATAGAAATACACGACACCCACTCCACGCTAACTATGGTCATATCTACTAATCTATGCATAGTATAACATAGTACAACATACTATAGAGTATAGTGTATACCTTACCACCCCAAAATACATAAATGCATTTCGAAATTTTCAAATATACTGAAATTGCAGTCATATATATTGTATGCACTTAAGCTATGAATTAAATGCAAAAGTAAACACGCATTTTATGCATTATTGCTTGTTGGTATATGAGAAATACACATGAAATGGCTCTTAATATGGCTATACAGAAAGAAAAGTCGAAACCATTTCATCACATAATATATTTTGTGAACATACCAGCGGGCAGCTAAAGTCTATAAAGTATCTAAAAATAGAAATCTTAGTTCTCTAGGAATAGTTTCTTACTTTAAGCAGAAGATCAGTGTCCCGGGGAAAAAATATATAGAAAAATATTTTAAGGGCTTGCTGAAAAAAGTTGCTGTCCGTGAACTGGATTGTAATTGTTCATGTGACTTTATTTTTAAAGTTGAAGGCCGAATTCAGGGAACGCCGTGTGCGAGTTTACTCAAAAGTCTCTATTTCTGTTCTGGAGAGAACATCATATCATTCAGGCTTTCGAAAAAACTGTCAACAGCTTCATGGGAAAGTTCCTCTAAGTCGGAAATAGGGGTAACCATGCATTCGTGCGCATGATTGTCTCCATTGACATTCTGATTTGCATTGCTGACAGAAGGTCGTACCTGTTCGATGCTGCTTTCATCTTGAACTTCACTACTCTTCAATCGCAGTGGTGAAGATTCCAGGAATGCCGTCATCAGAATTGGCAGCCTTTGAGGGCAGCACAGTGCGTGAACCTTGGTAGGAACCAACAGTGTATCTGCATCCACTGGCGCATCCGATTGTAGCGTCAGACAGGTGTCTAACACGCATTCTTCTCCGCATAGCAGACACCTTAGTACAGGTAAAACACACCTTTGCCACATTGGTCGAAATGATAGAAACCAAGTCATGTTTAGGTCTCTAAGCCGGGAGAGTCCCAGGATTTTTGATATCCGGTCCCGGTATCCAATGGCTAGGATCGTATCTTCCATTGTCGCGAGAGTTTGATCTGTGACATGGGTTGCCATAACGAAAAATAAGGACTAGGAATAGGATTCCTGCAATTAGTCCCAGGATCAGGGGAAGTCCGCCAAAAATCGAATGGACGAAATCTGGAAAAATACCCAGTATGGCTTTGAATGGTGTTAATGCCATAGAAAATACTGTCTTAAATACCTTTGAGACCCCAGTGGTATCAGAAATATTTAAGATTTCGCTCAGGATTTCCGCGAAATGTACGGGGGAATTAGTTGATAATAATGTATGTATCTCTGCAGTCGTCCTTGCGACTTGTAGATCATACGTTTCTTTTGATGACGTGAGCCTTGTAGGCGTCTGAAGAAGCACTGTTTTCATTCTGCTTAAAGTGTCTATTCGAATAGAAGTAATTTTCAAACTGGGCCATGCCCTCGCCTCCCTGTCTGGAAAGGAGCTGGGGAACAAAGAACGTCCACAGCACTTGACCTTCGCCGTTGTAGTTACTAGATAAGGAGTCCCGGGCATAAGACTGCAACATCTGCGGTCTACAATAAGAATGTAACTCCCATTATAGAGTCTTTGAAAGAATGGTTCTATTTCAGTTGCAGGTGCGCCTTGCTGGTGACATGAAAGGTTGTATGAATTCCCTTCACAGGCTCCATGCAAACTAATTCCGTTACACAGAAGCGTGCCGCTTAGTGACATAGCACAATTGTTGCCACTAAGAAACACTTTCTGTCCTTTATTACTGACACATGCATGTGAATAGGGCAGGTTCCAAGTTGTTTTAAGGTACCCCTTTCCCAATTTCTCGTACATGCCAGCCTGTATATATTTTTGGCAGTATTGAAACCTGAAGGTTGAGATTGGAATATTTATGATTCCGTGGATTATCCATTCACTGACAGGTCGTTCTGACATTGTCATTGGTAATCTTTCAAGTTTTTCAATGCTCAAGATTGTATAATCAGCACCCTTCTGCGCCATACCGATTTGTCTTTCAGTAAGGTTAAAGATTTGGAATAGTGACGTTGTGTTGATTAAACGCCAAGGCACATAGCCTGAACGCAGATTTTGTAACGTCCAGCCAAGCTGTACAATGGAACGCAATTGTGACTGACCATGTTGTAATAACAGTAAGTCTTGCGATAATATATCGATTGCTGAAGACACAATGCTGTCCAATGAAAAAATTCTGGAGGACAGAGTCATTAACCCATTGTCCACTACAGAAAGTGATTTTTCCAAATTAATACGATCAATTTCACGTATTCTCTCTGCTGTTTCAATTTGAGTAACCTTCCAGGCCTCATTGTATGCTGCATATACAGAGGCTGCTATGAAACGCTTTTGACGCTGTTTGCGTGGTCCCAGTATGAAATCACGCAAGTCAGCACCATCAGTAAGTAAAGTTAGGTGTTGCTTAATTTCAGGCAGTGTGGAAGTCTGTAGCCATTGAAGGCATAATTTGCCCACACTGTAGGTTGTTATTATCCCTGGGTGATGTCTTTGAGGATATCTAGGGTCTGGCCTGGTCATTTTGAAACCCTGTGTTTTATTCAGGAATCTATCTTGACAGTGATTTGTATCTGTGGGCCAGATTAACCATTGTTTCCAATCAGGATGTGTTCTGTTTTGGTTAAGTATATGGTTTATGTCTATTTCTTCTTCTGTATCAGAGTTATTGCTAAACATTGTTGGCTTTGGAATTGACAGGTTATTTAAATCTTTGATTTTGGCTAAGCCAAGACAGGTGGTTTGTTGAACAGTGTCATTTAAAAATATCATTTGTTCTGGGATCATGCAGGCTCTAAACAAAGCTTCTAAACCCTGTACTTGCCATTCTTTTGTACCCCAAACACTTTTCAAATCAACATTTTTGTCCCAATAATCAAATCCAAAAGTATTCATTTTTTCAAAGAATGAATCTGAATATATCAATTTTGTGTTGGTTATCATGGTTTTCATCCCTGTCTTGTTTGACAATTTGTAATAAAATGTTTCAGCATTAGTTATGTTAAAACCTGAAAAATATGAATATTTGTCATAAACGGTTCTAGAGCTCCCTTTTGGAGGTGTAGCACAATGTTCCCATTGATTATAATTTAAAACATTTCTAGGTTGTGCAGATTTATGCAAGAAATGGTTACCATAATGGTTATAGCAATACATACTATCATAATTTGTAGAACCTTGCAAATAATCATGTTTTGCAGACATTACTAAGTCAGACATCATATTGTTTATACTTTCAAAGTCCCAATCATCAGCAAATGAGTTTGGTTTTGCAAAGTCACTCAAGGAGATCTTGATTTGGTGTGGATATTTCAGGATCTCGACCGGACCATAAATTTCATAGTCAGTGTTGTCCCAGGCTACCCCACCAGGTATCGGAATTGCTGTGAAGTTGGCTGAAGAAAGTTCTGAAGAAAGTTCTCTTTTCTCGATGTGTGAAGATGTGTGTGGTTTGAGGACCAAGTTGATGTTCTGACTTGCTGTGTCCATTTTAGCATATTTTCCCTCAATGAAGCGTCCCAAAGTAAATACCATGATGAGCCAAAGTATGAGGATAAATGCACCAAAACCCACCCAAAATTCAATCCATGGAGAAACCAGATATGTTTCTTTCAGTTGTTTCAAAAGTTCCTTCGCTTTGTCTTTAAAGGATTTTGATGATGGCTGTGTCTTTGATTCACTGAAGCCGTCAGAGGAATCATCGAAGTTGATGAAGTAACCGGATGCAGTTCTGTCAATTGTTCCAATTGGTTCAGGATTTTTGTTTTTTGCATTTTCACTGGGTACTTCAGTATAGATTGGTGTGTCTCTGCTAAATGTTTTTATTTGGGTTTTCAGAGGTCTTAGTTCTATTGCATTGTTGCATAGTCCTTGTTGTTCTTCTGTAGGCGTTTCGAATGTGATGAGCCTCTTTGATAGGACCTCTGTACTGGTAGCAAACCTTGGTGTTCTGCTACTTATTGGGAGTCCACTTGGCCTACTGTTTGTTATCGGCTACATGTTGTGGTTTTACCAGGTCGATGGATACAACTCGGTTCTCCTTTTTTCCAGCAAGTGGCGGTAGTACAACTGATCGTGTCCCGTTGACAGACAAGACAGGAACTGCTTTTCTGTAAGAAGGCCCAAATTCCTTCTTTACCGCGATCTTTTCCCTGACTAGATCCCCGACTTTTGGAATCCAGACAGGTCTTGCTGGGACAGGTGGTGATTCTTCAGTGGTTGTTGGCTGTTGTTTCAACTGTATGTTGCTCAGGTCTTTTCTTGTTTTGTTTAAGTCCTGCAAAATAGCCAAACGGTCTTTGACATCAAAGGTTTTTTCTATTACCACTGAAGTCTGACTATCAAGGTCAGAGATCAACATCCTAGTTCCGAATAATAATTCGTACGGACTGAATCCCTTCAGAGAATTTCTTGGCAAGTTATTTAGACTACGTTGGACACTTATTAGATGTTTGACCCACCCAGCTCCCGAACCTAATACCTTTGCCGTTATAGATTGCTTTATGTCACGGTTTTTTCTTTCAACAATTCCGTTCCCCTCAGGGTGAAATGGACAAGAGTACCGCAATTGCACGCCCATGCTGACCATGGCCTCCTTATAAGCCCGAGAGCTAAAAGCAGGACCATTGTCCGAATGCAGAATGCCAATTGCGTATGTGCCGATAAAGACTCGCAAATCTTTTATAACAGTTCTGGCGTCAGCCGTTCGCTGGGGCCACATCCATATGAATCTCGTGCATGAGTCCACTGCGACCAAGATATACTTATAGTTACCATCCCTTTGTAAGGGACCGCAGTGGTCTAGATAAACACAGGCCAATGGTTTATCCGAGATTAGAAGGGGCGTCTGTGCTGGACGTCTCACAGTTGATACTTTCATTTTTTGACATATTTCACATGCTAGAACATAGTTCCTTGTTTGTCTTCTCATTTGTGGCCACCAGTATCTCTGTTTTAATAATGATACAGTGGCTGAGACGCCAGCATGGGTAGAAGCAAGCCCTTCGTGTGCCGCTATTATCAGTCCTAACCTATGTTCCATGTTTGGAATTGCCCTATCCCCCACTCCAGGGATTCGAGCAAAAGGAACATTGTTTGTATCAGTTATGTATGAGTATTTTACTGGAAAGCCTTTAGGGAGTGGTTCTATCGAATCCTTTTCTGAAGCGCTGACAGCTTGTAATATTTCGCTGTCTATTTTTGTTTTTGACCGGGTGACGGCAGCTACGGAAGCCGTTTGCACAGCTGCCTTCGCGGCCTCATCAGCCAATGAATTCCCTGCAACGTGAACGCCATCACGTTGATGACTCAGTGTATGCATCACGTGAGTCTTTGGTAGTTCTTTTTGTAAAAGAGCTACTTGTTCCCAGAGCATTTTATGCTTGATTGTGCCACCTTTCGCATCCTTGAAACCATTCTGAAGCCAGATCTGCAAGTATTCATTATAAGATTGAACGCAATAATACGAATCGCACACTATGAGCGTGGGGAATTCTCGATCGGTATTTTCAAGCGCCATCTTGAATGCTAGTAATTCAGCTCGCTGAGCTGTGCAATCTCCTAGTGATTGTGTTTTAGTGAGGGTTGGTTTAAATTTCCCTTCGTGCCAACGACCTTTAACAATCGCGCACGCAGCACTGTAAGCTTGTTTACCCCCTACTGCGGGTTGTGCTGATCCGTCTGTATATATTATACAGCCGTAGTCATCTAGAGGCAGAATTTCGGTTGGCGGAGGACATTCAAATTCATATTGGAGAAATTCTTGTGTTTTTAAATAAGGATCAAATTCGTACATCACGTCTGTTGCAGCAAGAGAGTTAGCCCATTGTATCCATCTTGGATGGAGTGCTTTAGCATTTGGAATGCTTGCCTTTGTTACCGCCTCCAAGGCTGGTATTGGTGTCACGATTATTATTCGTTTACCTTGTGCCAGGGCTCGTTCTTTTGCTATAGCTGTCTGTGTTGCTGTAAGAATTTTTTCCGTTGGGCTAAATTTCATTTCAGCCTTAGTGTACAAGTGTGATTTGAATGCAATTGGTACCTTTTCTCCCTCATTAGAGGTCAGGTATGTGAATCCGCATCTCCCTGGGATGACTCGGATCACAAGATTGCGTGTGTTATCACGTGTTTCTAATTTTGTTTTAATTAGCATGTCTGTTTGTAAGGATCTCAAAATTTCTGTGTGTGTTTGAGTCCAACTGGATCTTTTAAAGTCTGGTTTAATTAGATCGTAAAGGGGTTTCACCCTCTCTGCGTAATTTGCAATGTATGTTCTTCCGAAATTTAGGAAGCCTAAAATTGATTGTAGGTTTTTTAGTGTTTTAGGAGCTTGGATAACGGCACATTTCTCTAGGAAATTGTCTGCCAGGCTTTTACCTTCACTTGATAACTCATATCCTAAGAATAGGACTGTCAGATGGGCAATTCTGGACTTTTTGAAGTTGAATTTGTAACCCTCTGCAGCGAAACCAAGTATTATGGTGTTCACTCTTTTCAAGTGAGTATCCAAGTCATCATCTGTTAAGTAAATGTCATCGACATAAGATAATGCTTCATCATCATATAGTTGTAGTAATTCTGTTACTCTCGCTGAGAATACCCCCGGGCTGTTCTTGTACCCCTGGGCTAACCGACAGAATTGTTTTTGAGTGCCATTTACTGAGAATGCAGTTAAATATCTGCTCTCTGGTGCTATGTTTTGACAAAAGAATCCATTGGAGATGTCCAAGGTTGTTTTGTATTTTTTGCGCACTATGTTATTCATTAGTGCAGCACTGTGTGAGTTTTGCACTGCAAAGGTTTTGCAACATGTGTTAAGGTGTCGGTAATCCAAAACTAGACGGTACGAATTGTCTGGTTTGGAGACCGGAAACAAAGGATTGTTCATTTGTGAGGTGCAAGTTTCAATCACCCCCTGGTATTCTAGCTGATCTAGTATTTCATTTACTTGTTTTTTAGCTTCTTGCTTAATTGGGTACTGCCTTTGTGCAGTAGGTTGTGATTTTAACTGGATTTTGTGAGGAGGAGAATCCTCATCCCATCCTACATGATTTTTATATAAAGCAGGTGCTAAGGCCACTGCCCACTTTCTAGCAAGTGTATATTTTTTATGAATCGGTATTTGATTCGAGAAGGCAGGCATAATTACTTCTTCGCCATGAGGGCACTCCCTGACAAACTCTGGTGGCCAGTCTTTTTCAGCTAGAAGGATGTCATAGCCTTTGGATAGGTTATCCCAAAATAGTCCCCTTATTTTCCTAGTCTTATCTCCCTCTATACGTAATGTTATCTCGTATATCTTGTGGGGCTTGCTAACTCTGGTATCTGCAGTTTCCACTTGAAGGTATTCATTCGTGTCCACTGTCTCCAGATGATTCATAAGGACTTTGCGAGCTATGCTCACCTCTGCTGCGCTGTCTAGCATTGTCTGAGCCCACTCTCCGTTTTTCAGTTGTGTCCTCAGTATTCTCGGCATTGTTAACTACCTTGATACTGGCTACCTTCTTTTTTGGAAATTGTGATTTCTTTTTAAGTTGAGCAGGTTCCTTGTCTTTGGACTTGGCGTGCTCTTCTGATCGTCCTCTTCTTTCCGATTTCTGCGAGGAATTCTGAAAAGATTGAGAGGGACGTGTATCAATGTCTTGATATCTATCAGGTTTTTTAATATTATCCCTATTTCTAAGGTTATATCTATTCCCAGAGGGTTCACTCTGGGGTGATCTTTGTCTCGGGTTTGGAGATTTCTCTCTTCGCCTAGGAGACCTTCCTCTGGACTGGAATTTCTTTTCTTTAGGATTGGATTGTTTGTTTCCATCCCAGTTCTTTTTTGGTGAATTATTATTATTAAAAAATATTTTTTCTGGACTTGTAGTCAGTTGCGGTTTTACTGGTATTCCACCTAGACTATCTCTGCCTAGTTCTTCATAGGATTTTTCTATGATTCTGGCAATTTCAGCTGGTTGGTCTGCTATATCTGTCTCTTTTAACCTCTGGCGGATCGCCACGTTTGCTGCTTCACCTTTTATGTTGGCTAGTAATATAGCCGAGACCTGCTTGAAGTCTTTCAGTAATTTCATACCAAGAGTTAAAGCAGGTTCTGGACCGTATTCATCTTGAATTTGTTTTAGCACATCTGGTATTACCGAAATGGATGGAACACCGTGCGTTTTTGTGTAGATGGAAGCAAAGACTGTACCCCAAGTGTCACAGTCCTCAATGTGTGGTGCGATTCCCATTGGGAGACATATAGTCAGAATCCTGTGTTTTTCCAGCGGGGTGGTGTCGGGAAACACCGCCTCTATTTGGGTAATTTTCTGTGCCAACCAGAATGGTATCTGTTCCCGTTTAGCTGGAACTTTACCTAGGCAGGATTGGATGTTCTGTGGTGTAATTTTATTTGTGTTCCCCTGGTGAGGGGTCAGCTGTGGAAGTTTAATCGCTGGCTGAATTGTTGAAGTCCACATTACATACTGAACTAATTGTCTGTGAATTTTTAGTAGTTGTTTTAGCTGTATTAACAGCTCTGCTGCAGGCATTCTTTCGATGTCTGGATGTGGTGTGTATCCGGCTAGGACCGGCCACGTTGCTCCTGGTCTACCTAAAGGACCGAGCCTTGTAATGTGATTGTTATGTATTAGGGCGCCATCAAATAAGAGCAAATGCTCTTGGAATTTGAGTGGTACTTCCACCTCCTCGAAAGGAGTGTAAATGTCAGGAGGTTCCTCTACTTTGTAATAGTGGAAGTACTTTGTTACAGCATTCGCTGCTGGAAAATGTATCCATGTATAGTATACCTCTGTCTGCCGATATTCGTGTGCCTCAATTACGAATATGACTGTGCCACCTCTAGGTGTCAGTCCATTTTCTATAAGTTTTAAGGTTATAGATCTCCTTTTGGCGACCTGGATGAGTATTATATCCGGGTCTGCTGTTTGCATGGTAGCATCAGCATCTGCTATTTCAGCTGCTAATCTAGTAGCCTTTCTTTCTTCATCGCTGTCCATTTTACTGACAGAATGGTATTATATTTATTTGCAGATCAGGTTTCTTTATGGAAACAGAGATTAGATGCACAATATTCTGGAACTGTTTTATCCTTCAACGTTGACTAGACCAAGAACCATACATAGGAGTTCCCTCCTGCGAGGTTTTGGAGGATATAATAACCTTTCACCCACTCCAGACGTCTTTGGAGTATTTGGGAAAAGGGGTCCGAATGAGAAAGCACGACTGAGTTACTCTAAATGTCTTACGTTAGTTTTATCGCCCTTTCCAAACGCGTTGGGCGCCATGTATTGTAGCTCCTATTTTCCCAATAGGCTCTGCGCATTGGAATAGTACCTACAGCAGTAAAGGCCTAGACCAGACGTTAACTAGGTCTACTACTGTCGAAACTAGACTTAATTTTTGGGTTTGCCAGCTAAGCTCAGAGTTCGCTAGAAACTTTCTCGAATGTTCAAGAGAGAATTACCTCCCCTGATTAGACAAGAAGGGATTTAGTTTCTGACAACCATAGAACATGACAACTTTGCTCTCCCCTAATCAAGAGTCAATCTCAAGAGTCGTGTGAGCACAAGGCAGTTATTTTACTCAGTCAGTACGTGCATTCTTAGTCTCATCAGAATGTAGAGAAAAGGAAGAGACGGGCGTGTTCAATAAAAAGGTGTTATTTATTGATCAGTCTCTTTTCTCGTACAAGAGAAATGGATCGATATTATTGCAATACTTATAGTTAAGTAAAGTGCATACATTAAAAGCAATAGTATAAAATAATACTGTAAAAACATTGATATGGTTTCTGAGCCATATGATGTTTTAAAATGATTAAAATATATTTACATACACATATACATTTGACTAAACGTACTTAACTGGTGTTTCTAAATACGCCTAGCCCGTGTACCTGACCTAAGTCTAATGCGTGGGCGGGAATAGAAAGTTACAGTTTAAGTTAAGTTTGTTTTTGCCAAGTGAATAACTAAAGAATTCTCTAGGAGGGGTTATTCAGTTCTGTACCTGGAATTTAGGATGAATGAGGAATGGTATCTCTTTCTCTGCTCTCGATATTCCAGGCTGCCTGCGAGGGCTACCCGGAAGCGCCGGTGCTGGGTCTCTCGGCTTGAGATAGCAGCGCGTCTCTCAGCGCGTCAGGAAGGCGGGGCTGCTGCCTGCGGGGTCTGCTTCTGCTCTCGGCTTCGGCAAGTATGGCTGCTCCGTCTTGTCACCACGCGTGTGTTTGCATAGGGCAAGGTCGGCAATATTTATACCTTAAAGGTGCCGGGATTGACGTAAGGATGGACATAGGTACGTCAATAAAGATGTCATACGACTTGCTCGTTAGCACATTCTTTTGCAAAAGTTCTCTGTGAAATCAAAACAATGGCCGCACGGATTGTCCAGGTTGTCATAGGTTTGATTTGTTATGAGAACGTCGTAGGCCTTATCAGGGGCTGGAGGAATGTCGCTTGTCTAATTAGATCTCAAGCGTTATGACCTAATCAGATAACACGTTCCTGTGCCGTAGTGTGACTGCGTCAGATAACGGTATCTGCATCATGGGGGCTTTCTTGCCTCATGGGCTGACTGTTAGTTAACTAGCTAGTTAGTTTAACCAGAATAGGGTCAGGAATAGGGGGATCGATTCAGAACCTATAGAAATACACGACACAGGTACCCCGCTACCGACGCAAGAAATGGGGCGGAACCAATTTCTCAATTTTGGCACCATCCTTTTGGAATTCCCTTCCCGATCACTTACGTCTGGCTAGACATTATCCCCTCTTTCGGAAAGATCTCAAGACCTTTTTGTTTACCCAGGCTTTTCCTAATGATATCTGATTCTAATTCCCCCCTCATTGGCTCGTTGTTCCAACTGTTAATTTAGCTTCCATAAGCGCCAAGAAACCGCACGGTGAATGTAGCGCTATATAAATATTTTAAATTCAATTCAAATTCAAATTCAAATTCAAATTCCCTAAGTGCTGGATCACTTCCTCTGTCGTGCCGTGCACTGCCACAGTTGTGGACGCCCCAATGCTGAAAGAGTGAGACCCAAAGTGGACGGGAGCAAGGCCTGTCTTTGCCAGGGCCAAGCATAACACTGCAGTGACTGAAACATGGTGAGAAAGCTGCTGTCCTCGTTTATAAATAAGGAAGGCCCGCTCATTGCCCTAATCCGCATGTAACTGCGGGTTATGCATGATGAGCAATGTTTGCTGGTTAGAGGCAGTCCAGCTGTGTGGCCTGACCTTTTCCCTCCTGTTCATTCTTTGCCCTCCTCAGGTATAGAACCAAATGCTTGTCCCTTATGTGCAAGTCTTCCAACTGCAAACATGTTGAGGCCGGATCCCACCTAGCTGGCGCGACTAATTCGCTCACCCTTTGCCCCAAAAGGGCCTCTGCGGAGGCAGCCATAAACAATTGGGTTTCTTTGGTGGGCCTAAATATCCCAGGCAAGGTCTTTAGCATTGCCTTAAGTTGCTCGAAATCAATTGGTTGCCTGAAGTTGTGACCCCTTGGTTGCACGCAGCTCCAGCCCTTTATCGCTGTGCGACATTAAATGAGTTGGTCGGATCTGTCCCCCTGTGTAGCTTAGAGTGATATGCTACCACACTCAGGTGTGTTTGCGCCCAGGATGTGAATTTACCCTGCTTGAAAGCCCAGCATACACATTCATCTACCTTACCCCTGGTGCAGGTTCTCGCGTCCCCCCCCCCCAGTAACCTTCCTGAACCACCCCAGACACTTATGGTAGGAGGTTGCAGTTTTTGGTGCTAGTGTCTTGTCGGTGAGCACTGCTAGGTCAGCTCCACTTCCTCCCACATGTCTGCTGGTAGAGGTGTCATCTGCTCATCTGCCCATGATGTCAGGGGGTGGAACCTTTCCCACTGAATACGAGATAGCGCAGCAGTGATAGAATTGTCACATCCTGATACATGTCTAGCCCTAACTGCTATATTGCTTCCCAGCTGGCAGCCCACCAGTCACTGCAGAAGCTTCAACATCATCGGGCAGCGCCCTGTCCCCAGGTTTATTGTCTGTACTATGACATGGTTATCAGACCCCAATGTTACCTGCTTGTTTGCCAGCCGCGCTCTCCATAACATGAAAAACAAAACTTTTGGAAATAACTCAAATAGTGCTACATTCCTAATTTTTCCCTTCACATGCCATCTGGTGGGACACTTGACCACACACCAATGCCGAGCCCAATATGACTTCAAATCCCTTGCCTCCTGCCGCTTTCGTATACAGGCGTAATTGCTCAATGGTCACCCAAGGTTCGCTCCACACTAGGGTCCCATTGAACTTCTCCAAGAAGCTACTCCACTGACATAGATCGCCCTTGACCCCCTTAATTAGCCTGACCCTGTGGTGCTTCCTTTATTCAGCCATTCAAGGCGCCTCGCAAACATGCGCCCCACTGGGATTACCCTGTCAGCAAAGTTAAGCTTCCCCAGCAATTGCTATAGCTCTCTAAGTGTTGCCATTTTCTTGACCAAGAGTTTCTTGATGTCCTCCCTGATGTTCTCAACTTTTGGGGCCGAAAGTCTGTTTGTCCCTTCTTCGGAATCCAGTTCTATACCCAAAAAGGTAAGGCGTGAGAAGGGGTTCCTTGGCTGGTCTGCCAGTGCTTGGAAATGCTCAATCATGCTTCTGTATTGCTCCGAGTCGGGTACGCCTATAGAGAGGAGTGCAGCGTCCCTCCTCCTGGGCACCTCTCTTCTAATGTCCATTCCAAGAATTTACTAAAGGCCCCAAAGTTAGTGCATGATGTCAAGCTGCAAATGGGCAGGCATTTCTCGTAGTAAAAGGAGCCATCCAGTTCGAAACCCAGGAGATGTCAGCTATCAGGATGCACTGGGAGGATGTGGAGGGCGGACTCTATGTCTGTTTTGCCATAAGGGCCCCTCTGCCCCTGGCCCTTACCATGTCGATAGCGTCATCCTGTGTGGCATAGGTAACCGAGTATTGCTCCTGATCTAACCTATCATTCACAGAACTCCCTTCGGGTAGACAGGTGATGAATGAGTCTAAGTTGCCTAGGTTCCTTTTCGGGGACCATTCCCAGTGGAGAAACTACAAAGTCCCTTAGTGGTGGACTTTTGAACGGTCCCGCCACACGGTTTGCTTCCCGTTCCTTGGCACCTTCTTTCTCGCCACCTTGATATTTTCTGCCATAGATTTGATATTCTGGCTTAGCTTCTCTTCCACCGGATCCTCGTATGGTATGCGAAAACCGAAACTAAAACCTTCCTCTAACAATTGTGCGTCAGCCTTTTTGAGGTAGTGATTCAGTACATTTACTAAGTATTGGTAGTTTATGGGTGTGGGCACCAGTACTCCCCCTCCTGCGTTCCCTTCTTGTGACCTGGAGCAACTTCTTGAGGGGGGACCTTACTCTCTTTCCTCCCTTTCTTCCTTCTACAGTCCTGGCTGAGTGTCTCCTCCCACAGCGGCTGCAGGCATGCCTGGTCGCCTCTTGTCACCACTTGTCTCCATGCCCCTCCCACTGTGATTGGGCCCTTTAAAGCCCACATGCCCCAGTCTCCAAGTGACCACTCGCTCTCTTCCTCCTTTGGCTGGATTTTTCCCACCCTTTGCGCTCTCTGCCCCACACTGATTGTCGATTCATGGGGTGGGTTGGCCACCATCTCCCCTAGGTTGGCTATGGGGGAACAAGCCTTGAGGTGCAGCAATAGCTATTCACCCCAGTGTGTGGAGCAATAAATAAAATGGGAAAAAAGCACACCTGAGTTCAGCATACCCTAATCAAAACAGGACAGCCCAAAATACGGTGGCAAATGCAGTCACAACCTCTCACCTGAAACCTTTGAAGAATTGCTGCCGGACTGCCGTCCTACAAAAGGCACCGCTGCTGCCTCGGCAAATGACCCACACCGCCTCTACTCCTCGCATCCTCGGATCACTCACCACTGTTCACCCAAACCATTTCATGGCGAGTCATGAGAAGGCACGTAGCTCCTTCTTCGAACTGCAAGAAATTACAGTGTGTGCAGTCAGGGTGGCAACCCCATTTGTGGCTTGCAATGTTCTTTTTTTTTACATAGCAAGTATAGGTTTTTGCGATTGCAAAACTCTTTGATGCATCAGACCCAAAAACTTGTTGACGGAAGTAGACAAACAATGGTCCTCCATAATAGGAAACGAGCTGACTTATTCATAAGTAATATAACCAGTGATATGATGAAAGCTGAACGCGCTATGAATATGATATGGAAATGGAAAACTTTGAAACTTAAATACAAGTATGTAAGTTTGAACTAAGTAAGAACCAACTAGGATTATGTTCCCAGGGAGTCATTTTTGGGTACTCCAACTACTATGTAAAATGAAAAAATAATTCGCTAACCATGGGACGTTTGCATAGTTTGACATGGAGATCTGCCAAACAAAGTATCTGTACATTGGCTTAATAATGTATGTTCCTGTTGCAATACAGTTTTTCTTGAATCCAAACTCAATACAAAACACACAGAAATTATAACTGCCCAAGTAAAGCCATGAGCCCCAACAATGCTGTAAACATTTCGCTTTTCTACAGTTTATTTCACATCCAAGGTTCAGAAAAAAAACATGCACGTTTGCACCCAATTCATCTACAAAGCATGGGACCATTATTAAATATGATGAAAAGCACCCACAGCCACCAGAACTAAGTCTAATCACACGAGGGATTTTACAGTTGGTTAAATTTCTGCACATGGACTTGTGTTGGGTTCTATGCCGTCTCTTAAGGTTTCCAGTTACTCTGAAATACTTCATTCAGACAATACAATTGATAGTACTGACCATCCGCTCTATTGAAGAGACGCACCCTACACAGTGAATTCACTTGGTCTTTTTTCTTTTCCATTGTGCTTCATCTACACTTTCTGCCTGTAGCCAACACCTCAGATTGTGTTGGTGCCTGTTGTAAATTATTGTATTGTGAAAATCTTCTCAAAATAGCAACGAGAGATAAAAGGAAGGGTAAATTTAAAAATAGGTTTCCTGTTAAAGTGAGCTCAACTTTAACTCAAACATTAAACAAATCTCAGTTCCAAAAGAGACTAGCTCCTGTGCAGAATTTTTTGCAACCAGATTTGAACATTAAGGGACATATTATCAAGCAACTGCGTTAAAACTTATTGCCGCTTTAGCGGCAGAAAACTGCCGCTAAAGCGGCGATAATGGGCTTGATAATATACCGTAGAGAATTCCCATAGAAGTCCATGTTCACACCAGAGCATGGGCTTCTGTGGGAATTCAAGCCCATTATCGCCGCTTTAGCGGCAGTTTTCTGCCGCTAAAGCGGCGATATCGTTAACGCAGTTGCTTGATAATATGTAGGGGTGGGTGTCAAATTTCGTTCCGCTCGGGGAAATTGTGATAATTTGACATTTTCACGTTCCGCAGAAAGCACGAAAATGTAAAAATTACCGCAATCCGCATCTTACCAGAAATTTTTGTCTTGCTCGCGCTGTAAAAAAATACATTCATGCCCGCGATCGCCTTACCTGAATCCCCGCGTTCGCCGACAAGTTTTCCTGATCCGGTCACGTGCTCCACGAGATGTTGGATTGTGGTAGCCATTTGCGCTATCTCGCGAGAGTTTGCGCCCGCATTAACATAGTTTGTCGCGCAATCACGTCATTCATCGCACGATCACGCCTTTCTTCTCGCGATCTTGCACCGCGAGAGTATAAGATGATTGAGTTCTCGAACACGTCATTCTCCACCGCGAGAGTGTGAGGACGCGGACACGTCATATCGAACGTGACAAGGAGTGAGAGAATCCGAACACGTCATATCCAAAGCGACAAGGAGTGAGAGAACGCGATCACGTCATTTTGGACGCGCCGGCGGAAGTAATGTGATGCTCGAGAACTCGCAAAACACACAAGATGATGGTCGGAATGTTGCACAATGGCAAAACATTCACCCCCAGTCACAGATCTGGGTTTAATCCATCGTTATTTTGCTCACCAAGCCACCCCAGTTCAGACATGGCCATATGCAAATCAGTCTTGACCCTGTGCCTAATGGGAACAGTCCAGACCGAACTGCCAAGCCATGTCTCTCCTGGACCGGAATCAAGCATCCTAGGTCCGGTTTCTGGCTATCAGCCGTCTTCAGCCAGGATAGCTTGACTCCAGTGGCTTAGTGAGCAAGGGACCCACGTCTGGGCATACCCTTCCCACATAGGGTGAACAGCAAAACACACAAGATGATGGACGGAATGTTGCACAATGGCAAAACATTCACCCCCAGTCACAGATCTGGGTTTAATCCATCGTTATTTTGCTCACCAAGCCACCCCAGTTCAGACATGGCCATATGTAAATCAGTCTTGACCCTGTGCCTAATGGAAACAGTCCAGACCGAACTGCCAAGCTATGTCTTTCCTGGACCGGAATCAAGCATCCTAGGACCGGTTTCTGGCTATCAGCCGTCTTCAGCCAGGATAGCTTGACTCCAGTGGCTTAGTGAGCAAGGGACCCACGTCTGGGCATACCCTTCCCACATAGGGTGAACAGCAAAACACACAAGATGATGGACGGAATGTTGCACAATGGCAAAACAATCACCCCCAGTACAGATCTGGGTTTAATCCATCGTTATTTTGATCACCAAGCCACCCCAGTTCAGACATGGCCATATGCAAATCAGTCTTGACCCTGTGCCTTTGTGGTAAGGGTATTCCCAGTGCGCCCTCCTTGCGACATGATTGGTGCATCATATTTACTGTATGGCGCATCATGTCGCAAGGAGTTACAGATACGTCAGTATTTCTGACATATCTGTATGGCGTAAAAGTGACGCATTGCTGGAGTGTGTCACAAAAGTGACGCAACTCCGGCAATGTGTCCTTTCACATGGGGCAAGCCCCATGTGAAAGGGCATGCGTCAGTCTTATGCCTGCTGTGAGGCAGGCGTAAGATATTGACGCATTTGCAACCTAGAAATGGCGCAGTGAAATATCATAGATTTCACTGCGTCACTTCTATGACCCTTTCTTGCGTCAGAACGGTCGCCCTTCATACATTATGCCTGGCGCAGGTATAATGTGGCGCAGGGGTTTACAAAGTGATGCATCTACCTAGATGCGTCACTTTGTAAATATGGTGCAACAAGGCACTTTTTTTACGCCTCCGGTGCGTCACAAATGTGACGCACCGGTGGCGAAAAAGTGACGCACGGCCACATAAATAAGGCCCATAGTCTGCACGCATCCAAATTGCCGAATGGACTATTATCTTGGTGGTCAGAAGACTCAATCTCAGTTATGATGGCTTATGCATACCACTAAGATATAAATCATGACCTATTTCTCCAGTGCTTAATTCAGAGACTCTGTCCATCACCACTTTCTGCTTAATTCAGAGACTCTGTCCATCACCACTAGCCCTGATCTCTTGACTGGGTGAGAGTTTTCTGCTTAATTCAGAGACTCTGTCCATCACCACCCCTAGCCCTGATCTCTTGACTGGGTGAGAGTTTTCTGCTTAATTCAGAGACTCTGTCCATCACCACCCCTTGTTGTAACTATTTCTCCAGTGAGCAAAAATTATGATAATAGCAAAAGTGTAGGTGAAAATGAAATTATGCAGAATACACAAACCACAATGATTGGGTGTTCAATGAGAATTTTCTGGTATAATAAAAATGTTGTACATCCCTGGATAAAAACATGATGTGGAAGGAAGCATGAAGCCCTGGATAATAGAATGCTGCAGTAGGGAGCGGTAAAAGAGCAGGTAAAGAGCGGAATCTTGTGCCACCATTATGACCTGTAAAGAGTTATGGCCTTATTTAGAGTTTATCATATGGGATACACTTTCGCAAACATGATGAATGTCCCATCTGCGATATTTCAAGTTTTTATAGCCGGCAGTACTTGTAATAAAGTGGCCGGGGCATCTGATACATTTTGTATCCTTTTCGCCAAACTCTAACTAAGGTCTTTAGTGTTGTGTCATGATTGCTCTTAATAGACTACGTTTGTAAATACATAATTTTATTTTGTATATTCCTCCATATATTGAGGTGAAAAACTTCCATATCTCCTATTACACAGATGATAGAATGACACCCCACTTAAACCATGGACACTTATGGTTGGAATTTGACCAGCACATTGGAAATGTTGACAACTGGGCACTCTGCTTATCTGTTCACCATTCACTCCTATAATGCAGTAGCATAGTTGTGGGGAGAAGGATGAATGCCAAAGGTGTTGAACGGATTCCGTGGGCACAGAATAGCTCTACTGTATGACCTAGTATTTAGGTGATATAGTAACAGCAATGGATAGTCATGTTACAATTCATGTACTGATATTGATTTACGAATGTGGATCATGTATGTTTGGACCATTATGCTGTGGCCTCACTGGACCTAAAACAACCATCATAGACACCACAATAATGGAACAGCAGCTCACATTTTTTATACTGTCCCCCATGGCAGGTCTTTTCTGAAATTATACACATATTATAAAAAAAGGCCTAATTGTATAACAGCATGAGGAGTGCTTTAGAGTAGATTAGGGGATTAAAAACAAATAAATTTGAATGGTGATGTTAGCTAAAAAGTGTGCAAGACTGCTGTGTTATTTTAGCAGCAGGGTGACAATAGCTGTGCTAACAAAAATAACAGAAACACAGTGGAGAGGAATCCTCTTTTCTGCTGTCTGGAAAACTATACGTAGTGCCCGGGAGGCCTATTCGCAAACTGTATTATGTAGAATGTTTTGTAGTATTACAAAGCATACTACAAAATGCTATTCACAAACAGATGTGTGAAGTTTACACCTCCGCCTTTCCTATCTTTTTTGGTGAGGAGGTCTCCACTCCTAGTGCAAAGTACCCACACACATACGTTTTATTAGTAAATGTGGGAGAGGCTGGAACATTTTAAATACTTACTACTAAAGAAGGTGTTAAGCGATGGACCAGGAGAGGCTTGGGTAGGGATGTCTCCCCATCCACAAAAGTGTAAGCCCATTCCTTTTCACAAACTAAACTTCTAAATTTACTACAGTCGAAAAGGGACCCAAAACAGTCTTAAAGTACTCCAGCTCAGAGCTGATGTAAGTCCAGCACCACATTTGGCCAAATATTGGTAATGCAACACCCGCCCATCTAAATTAATAGAGTTACAGACCTAAAATAAAACTTGTCAAATTAAAAACATTAATTTGAATAGTTAAACAAATATAAATATAAATAAATACATAACAGTAGTATGTATTTTTAATTTAGTTTTAAAATATTGAAAAACTTTTTTCCATGAATGTTTTTATAAAAACACATGTTATTATATATAAATAAACTACATTTAATTAATTAATCCTTTGCAGTGGATAATAAAAATGATTGATTTTACTTTAAGTGGGAAGGTATTTTTAAATCTAAACTTAGGGAAACATTTATTTAATAGTGCTATAGCATTAAGTTCTACATTTAAAATAAGTATATTATAAATGACAGTAATATTTAACATAAACATATTTTAACAAACTTTTTCCAAGTTGAATAAACTTTTTTACTTTTTCCAAGTCTTTGCCTTAGAGAGACTCTACAATCGGAGGGAGCTCCCCACAGGGTATAGTATAGGGAAAAGAAACCTATACTTTATAATTAGAAGGGCTCTGTGGTCACTGCAGAGAAGTCCACTTAGTAAAGTATTTACCTTAGGGAGCTATCCGCATGGTAAAGTATAGTGAAGAGTAAAAAGGTGGAAAGATTCTGTAAAAATATTTTTATGCTCAATAGTTATGTAAATTAATGTTATACATCTATTTTAAATGTAAAAATGAAATTTCAAAATGCTACAGCACAAGTATTTAAATAAAAAATAATGAATTAAATAGAAAATACATTCTGAAATAAAATACAAAATAGATATTTTAATTATGTATTCATACTTTTTAGAAATGAAGTATAGCACTAATAGTAATATAATTATATTCAAATAAATATATTTTACATTAATTTTAAAATGCAAAATGATATTACAATATTTCATAATTAAATAAAAAATATGTACTAACTTTATATATTTGTGTAAAATTAAATTATAAATATTTATTTGTTTATCTATTTTTAATTATTTACCTTAAGTGAGTGTCATTTTCTAAGGTATTTGCATTTAAGTTCCTGTCTCCATTATGTTTTATAAGAGGGTGTCACCAGAGGTTGGCAAGGAGTCGTGTTAGATGTACTACTTTCTTTTAGTAGTAATTTACACTTGTATGTTAGGTTCCCCTCCCCCTTTTTAGGGGTTAGAGATGTGTAAGTCTACACTTTTCAATAACTTTACCCTAGGATTTTCATGAAAAAAGTTACTCAAAAAGTGTAAATAAAAACGTATACATTACATACAAGTGTATATCTTTGTGAATACTTCAGTCATAGTACAAAGCCATCTGGCCTCACAGGGAACAAGTTCGGAAGGAAGGGAGAAGCAGAATTGTTACAATTGCCTACCTTTTAAGCAGGTCTATGACATACATTGTTTGTACTATACAGTGCAGACGAATATATGTTTTTTCTACGCATGCGATACATCGCATAACATTACAATGTGGTTGTTACTATGACCGCATTGTTACATCGCGAATCATTACATCGCAAGTCGTTATAACGACTTGCTGTAGGGGGGGTCGCTGGACTTAGGAATAGTATAATTTACTATTCCTACTCCTGTTTGTGCAACAGCAGGGAAGGTGTTGGATTGTAAATCCAACACTTTCTGCTCCCTACATCAAGTCGCTGTAACGACTTGCAATGTAATGGTTCGCGATGTAACAACACAGTCGTTGTAACAACCGCGTTATAAAATGGCATGCGTTGTATCGCATGCAATGTAAATGCTGTTTCCCAGTGCAGACACCAAAGGCAAGAACTCCCTTTCCCTTCTACATAGAAAATAATTGGGGGGAATCGTATAGAGTGGCCAAGGGATATGGAAGGTGCAGACATGAAGAATGATTGCTTGAGTGGACATGACGGAGAGCCAGCTATATAATTATGAAAAGAAATTCCTTTCTATGCTTATGTTTGGCTTTTTCTTTCACATGCAAAATAATTGAATTTTGTGTGTTGAAAGCAATTATTTATTCCATTTAATCAACGTAACCCTATGAATATCATGATTTGAATTGCAATTATTGTAAGCACAAGGTGATAGCTCTACTCTAAAGCTTGTTTAAAGAGTACAAACAAATTGAAATAATATTTTTTTCCAGTGCTTGTAAGAGACAAAAATTAAAATGACATGCAAATTACACTATATATTTCACATTTCCCTCCTTTTTAGCTGCACAAACTATACCACTGTGACTAAAGTAGTTTGTGGAGCACTGTAGTTATATATGTGTTACCTTCATTTTCACGTAAATGTTGTCCCTGGCCCTTTCTGCAGGGGCTCGCTAGATTTTTATTTGCTCTACCTTCCTTTGCTGAAACTGTTTTTGTAGGCTTTTAGGACTCTCTGCACTTGTCCCCTTCTAATCAGTGGTAAAGTGCCTGTGTTCTCTCCTTAAATCATGGTAAAATTGGCCTAAAACTGATTAGATCATTTAATTTACTTGTAGGTCTCTAGTACATGCTACTACATTTACCCAGTGCTGGTACATTAAATGTTACTAGGAGGCAGACACACTCAATCAATGAATCAATCATTTGTAAAGCGCAGTACGTACCCACGAGGGCCTCAAGGCGCTGGGGGGGGGGGGGTGCTACTGATTGAACAGCCAGGTCTTGAGTATCCTCCTGAAGGTCAGCAGGTCTTTGGTCTGTCATAGGCTCAGTGGGAGGGTGTTCCTTGTCTTGGCGGCGAAGTGGGAGAAGGATCTCCCACTGGTGGTTGTTCTACGGATGCGCGGGACGGTGGCGAGTGAGAGGTCGGCGGAGCGGAGCTGGTGGTTGGGGATGTAGAAGGAGAGCTTTCTGTTGATTTAGGCTGGGCCAGTCTTGTGGAGTGCCTTGTGTGCGTGGGTGAGGAGCTTGAAGGATATCCTCTTGTTGACGGGGAGCCAGTGCAGGTTTCTCAGGTGGGGGGTCATGTGGCCGTGGCGTGGTACGTCGAGGATCAGTTGTGCAGAGGCGTTTTGAATGTGTTGTAGTCATTTGATGAGCTTGGTCGGGGCTCCCGCATAGAGGGCGTTTCCGTAGTCGAGTCTGCTGCTGACTAGGGCCTTGGTGACTGTCTTTCTTGTATCTGTCGGGATCCATCTGTAGATCTTGCGGAGCATGCAGAGGGTGTTGAAGCAGGAGGAAGAGACGGCGTTGACTTGCTTGGTCATTGAGAGCGTTGAGTCGAGGATGATTCCCAGATTGCGTGCGTGGTCGGTGGGTGTCGGGGCTGCCCTCGTGCCGTCGGCCACCAGGAGTCGTCCCAGGCTGAAGGGTTGGAGCCGAGGATGAGGACCTCTGTCTTGTCCAAGTTCAGCTTCAGACAGCTGGTCTTCATCCAGTCGGTGACGGCCTTCATTCCTTCGTGGAGGTTGGTTTTGGCGGTGATGGGGTCCTTGGTGAGAGAGAGGATCAGCTGAGTGTCGTCAGTGTAGGAGATTGGGTTGAGGTCGTGCTGTTGGGCTACGTGTGCGAGCGGGGCCATGTAAATGTTGAACAGCGTCGGGCTGGGGGAGGATCCCTGGGGTACACTGCAGATGATCTCGGAGGCTTTGGAATGGAATGGGGGAGGCGGACGCTCTGGGTTCTGCTGGAGAGGAAGGAGGTTGTCCAATCCAGAGCCATGTCTCGGATCCCTGCGGCGTGGAGGCTTTTGCGTAGTGTGCGGTGGCAGACTGTGTCGAAGGCAGCAGAGTGGTCTAGGAGGATGAGTGCTGTGGTCTCGCCGTTGTCCAGCAGGGTCCTGATGTCGTCAGTGGCGGCGATGAGGGCAGTCTCGGTGCTGTAGTTGTTGCGGAACCCTGACTGGGAAGGGTCCAGGATTCTGTTTTCTTCGAGGTATCGGGTTAGCTGTCTCGTGACGGTTTTCTCAATGACCTTAGCCAGGAAGGGGAGCAGAGAGATGGGCCGGAAGTTCTTTAGGTCTCTTGGGTCTGCCTTAGGTTTTTTGAGTAGGGCGTTGATCTCGGCCTGTTTCCAGATCTCTGGGAAGGTCACGGTCTCAAGGGAGAGATTGATGATGTTGCGCAGGTTGGATGCGATGGTGCTGCTTGCTCTGTTGAAGACGTGGTGCGGGAATGGGCCCGACGGAGAGCCGGAGTGGATTGAGGGCATGGTCTTGATGGTGTCATCGATGCTCACGCTGGCCCAGGCTAGCAGGGGTCGTGGTCGATGGTGTACGGAGGGTCTCTTGTGTTGCTGTCTGTTGGGGCTATCTGGGTGTTGAAGCTGCCGTGGATGTCTGCTATCTTGTGGTGGAAGAAGGTGGCGAGGGAGTCGCACAGGGCTTGCGACGGCGGGATGTCGTTGGTGTTGGAGCTGGGGTTGGAGAGTTCCTTCATGATGTTGAAGAGTTCCTTGCTATTGTGTGCATTGTTGTCGAGGCGGACTTTGAAGGAGGTCCTCTTGGCTGCCCTGATGAGGTGGAGGTGGTTGCGGATGGCGTCCTTGTGTGCTGCATGGCTGTCCGGAGTTTGTTCACTGTGCCATTCCTTCTTTAGTTTCCGGCAGGCTTGCTTGGTGGCTAGGAGTTCTGGGGTGAACCAGCTGGCCCTCTTGCTGGTGTCTCTGTGGGGGGTTTCGTCAGCGGGGCGAGGGTGTTGGCGCAGTCCTCGATCCAGCGTCCGAGGCTGTGGGCAGCGTCGTCGGTGTGGGAGGGTTCGGTGGGTGGGCTGAGAGTGAGGTTTGCATGTAGTTGGTCTTCGGTGATTTTGCTCCAGCAGCGGCGGGGGATCTGTTGGGCGCGGTGGTATGTGCTGGGTTTCTGGAAGGTGAAGTGAATGCAGTGGTGGTCGGTCCAGAGGAGTTCGGTGGTGTGGTTGATGGAGATGTACAGGCTTGAAGATAAGACGGGGTCGAGCGTGTGGCCGGCGGAGTGGGTGGGCGTTGTGATGAGTTGCTTCAGTCCGAGGTTGCTGAGGTTATCAATCAGGGTTGTGGAGTTGTTGTTGTTGTTGTTCTCAAGGTGAAAGTTCAGGTCTCTGAGGAGGGTGTATTTGGTGGAGGTCAGGGTGTGCGTGCTGAACAAGTCGGCGATGGAGTCGCTGAACTGGGGGTGAGGTCCGGGGGTCGGTAGACAAGGGTTCCTCTGAGGGTGGAATTAGGGTCTGTGTGGATCTGGAAATGCATGTGTTCAGCAGTGTTGAGCGCGTCGTCGGTGCTAGTGGAGACCCTAATGCTGTTCTTGTGGACGTTGGCGATTCCTCCTCTGATGTCATTCGTGCAGTCTCTGCGGGTGATCTTGTAGCCGTCTGGGATGGCTATAGCGATGTCGGTGCGGAGGAGTCATGAAACCAGGTCTCTGTCAGGAAGGCGATGTCCGGGGATGTTGTGTCGAGCAGGTCCCAGAGCTCAATGGCATGCTTGCGTGCAGAGCAGGTGTTCAGTAGTATGCATCGGAGGTGGTCGGGGTCTTTCTAGGCGGATGGTTCGTAGGCTCTGTGGCTGGTGTAGCTTCAGTTCCGACAGGTGAAGGGGCCGTGTCTGCGTTTCGGGCGGCCTTGAAGCAGGTGTGGCTCCATCCGGAGTTGAGAGCGTGCAGTGTGCTGGCATCGTAGAGGTGGGGGTCATTGTGGTGGGTGCGGGGGCCAGGGGTTCTGGGGCTGGACGTGGTCCAGGCGCGGACGGGCGCAGGCGGGCTCGCCTTAGGCGTGCAGCGGCTGGCATATATGGAGAGGTGAGAGGGAGGAGCAGCTGGGAGGCGGGGGCAGCGAATGGGCAGTGGGCAGTTAAGGGGGCGGGGCCGCAGGGGACGCAGTGGCGAAGGCGGTGAGGGACAACGAAGGTAACAGGAAGAAAAAGGGGCACAAAAATTGAGGGTAAAACGAGTGGCGCAGAAGGCAAAAGGGCACAAAAAACAAGTGGAACAGAAGGCAAAGAGGGCACAGAAATGAGGGGAAAACGAGTGGCACAGAGGGCAGAAGGGCACAAAAAACGAGTGGAACGGAGGGCAGAAGGGCACAAAAAGTTAGGGAAAAATTAGTGGAACAGAAGGCAGGAAGGCACAAAAAAGAGGGAAAACGAGTGGAACAGAGGGCAGAAAGGCACAAAAACGAGGGGAAAACGAGTGGAACAGAGGGCAGAAAGGCACAAAAAACAAGGGAAAACGCGTGGAATAGAGGGCACAAGGGCACAAAAAACGAGGGCAAAACGAGTGGAACAGAGGGTAGAAAGGCACAAAAAGCGAGGGAAAAACAAGTGGAACAGAGGGCAGAAAGGCACAAAAAATAAGGGAAAAACGAGTGGCACAGAGGGCAGAAAGGCACAAAAAACGAGGGGAAAATGAGTCGAACAGAGGGCAGAGAGGCACAAAAAAACTAGGGAAAAACAAGTGGAACAGAGGGCAGAATGGGCAGAGAGGCACGGGGGCAGCGAGGGGAACAGAAAGGAAAACCAGGCAGAGATAAGGGGGCAGTGGGGTGCACAGATGGAAAGCCGGGCAGAGAGAGCACGGGGACAGCGAGGGGAACAGAGGGAAGACAAAGGGGCACAGACCACGTACAGGCAGCGGGGAAAGACAGATAACAGCAGTCAGAGACACAACAATGAAAATACAGGTAATACAATACAAGCAATAAAGCGGAGGATGAACAAACCTGCCTACCACTGGCCACCAGTGATGAGGCGCAGGTGGCAGACTGCAGGTGGTGGAGGGCCTCCAACGTCCTCAGCAGCGGCAGCTGGGGCAGGGAGGCTCAGGCGGTGCTGTGCGGAGGGGGAGCGACCTACCTGGTGGGGTCAGGGTTTGCTCTTGTTTTGCCACCCACTGAAGTAGTATTTTAAAACATGGCTCAGGCATGCTGCTGCAGCCTGCAGTGTAGTTTTAAACTGCCAATATGACCTTGCAAAATAAACCTTTGCCAGTCCTAGATTTTCCATTTAAATACTCATAAGATACAATAGCAGCCCGTGTTTGTGATGAGTGGCGGGGCTGGCTGCCTTATCCACAGCAGCATAGGGGCCCGATCTGAGAACTGCAGCTGCACATTGGCATTGAAGGACCCTGCACTGCTCACCATTCAGCCAGGTGAGGAGGCGCTACAGCGCGATTGGGCCTGCTGCGAGGAGTGAGCAAGGCATGTACTGTGCGGGTTCCCTGGCACCTGGCAGCAAAGGGTCCCCATGAGACTAAAATAAGGCCCGAGGCCTGCCTCTTGGCAACACAGTGCCACGGTAGGAGAGCTTGTGCTGCACCCTCTGGCATTCCAGCAATTGGGGCATTAGCACACTCTGCCAGCAGAGAGGCTTGACGGTGGTCAGTCGACACCAGAGGGTGAAGCGCCGGCCCAATCGGGGAGGCCCTGGAGACCCCTGGGAGTAATGCTTTGAATAGATGACAGTGGCACCCTAGTTGGGACGCAAACTGTACTGTTGGTCCACGGTGGGTGAAGACAGTGGAAAGACCCGCCCAGAGTCCTGCCAGCAATCTTAGGACTGCCACCAGGCTTTAAGGCAAGAGTAGGGTGCTTCACCGCCTGGATGGCACTGAAACCTGGAGTGTCCATAGCCAGAGTTCTTTGCACGCAAGAAGGGGCGAGAAGTGGTAGCTGCAGAGCCGCTCGACCCCCTGCAGTGAGTAGAGACCGAGGCCTTCCACAGCACAGCACTGGTTATGCAGGAGTGCAGCGTGTTGGCCGCGATGGAGGAGCAATGATCTAAGGTCCCTGGCGCATGAATAAAGAGATCTGGAGCTTGTGATTGTGGCAGATAGTGAGGTCCTGCCCTTGGTAATTGGATCACGTAGACAAGCCAATGCTTGAGTATAGACAGCACTGAAGAGCGTGGTACCCTCATCGACCACGCTGAGCACAGAGAATGGAGCACTCCGTGAAAGAAATGCTCTTAAAGCAGACCACCCAAGGGGTGTCGGACAATACAAGCCTGGAGGCAGAAGGGTCATCTGGGACTCAAGAAGGAACGGTTGCTCCTGCCACAAAAGCCTTCATGACAGATCTGTTCACATCACTGAGAGCTTATCTCCAAGAGCTCAAGGAGCACATAGCGGCTGACTTTAGAAAAGTAAAAGATGACGTGGAAGACATCGGGAAGCGAGTGGTGACCCTTGAGGAGCACGAAACAGGACATGGTGAGGAAATTGAGATGATGCAGCAAGAGCTCCTCCGCCTTAAAGAGCAACATATCGAACTGCAAAGTCAAGCAGAAGATCTATAAAACCGCTCCAGCCGCAATAACGTACGCGTCCGAGGAGTGCCATCTGGCGCGGAAAGGGAGGACATCAGGGACTTTGTGTTGGCCCTCTGCGGACAGGTGTTGGGAGATGAGGACACGACTGATATCCAGATTGATCAAGCACAAAGAGTATGCCTACCACAGGGCGTAAAGGCGCCACCACCGGACAGTTTCCTCTGCATTCATAATTTTCAACTGAAAGAGCTGTGGCAGATTTGTTCTCTTCAGGAAGCCAGGGAGGTGTTAGGAATGGCGCGGTCGCAATCCCTAGAGGCACACATTGCAGCACTGCCGCAGGGTTGGGCCAAGCACATTTCATGTGACAGGGGTTGGAAAACTCTTGTCACCACCTAAGCCTGACACAGCCACTATTCTCAAAGAGTGAGAAGCAGTCATCTCCTCCCTCTCTAATGGCTCTGATCAACTAGTTCCCAGCTGAGAGACACTGCGGGTGAGAGTCACAGAGCACATCCCAGAGGCAGAGCCGGAGACCGAGCTCTCCTCTCCTAGTGACCTCGCTTAGGTCACTTCCCCTTTACTTGTTTGCTGACAAACTTTGGTCATCATGGACTATTATTTTGTGACATCCTGTTCGATGGATGAGGGCTCACTGTTTATTGTTCTGGGGTTTATTTTTCTTTGGGTATTCTGCACCAGTGCTAAGGTCCCCCACCTCAAGCAAAGGCAGATGTGTATTCTTTGATCTGTTCCACACCGCCCCCCTCAAGCTGATCGTGACTTCCAGCCTTCTCCCCCAGTAGGTGCTTGTGATGGGTAGAGATCTTGAAGTCATCTCTCTTAATGTTTGGGGGCTTAACCATCCCGTAAAAAGCTCAGCTATCCTCTCGTTAGAAAATGCAGAAGGGTACGTTTGCATGCTACAAGAAACCCACTTACTTTGCAAAGACACGCATGCCTACACGTAGATTTCCGTACCAATACTGGTCTGCTGGTACCTCCAAATCCTGTGGGGTAGCCAAACTGTTTAATGCAAAGTTTGAAGGCAAGGTCCTCTCCACGCTTTATGAAGTACGGGGGAGGATGCTTGATCTCCGGGTACAATGGAGCACCACACTTCTCACCTTCCTCAACATCTACTCCCCTAACATGAACCAAGAACATTTTCTCATTAAGACTCTCACGGATGTGCTGGCATCCTCTGATGCAGCGATTTTGATAGGCGGCGACTTTAACTTAGTGATGGATAATGACTGGGATCGCTCTTGCCAGCAGCAAGCTCAGACGGGTGGGATCTTCTCTGGGGGTAAGGAATGGCTTGCAGAATGCGGGCTGCACAACATTTGGCGCCTGCATTACCCAGACACATGAGACTACACGCTCTTGACTAACATACAGGAGTCTTCAATGGAGCCTCGCTCCTTATCGGATCACGCCTTAATTACAGTCACACTGCACACGGGAGGAGCCACTCCCACTCCGAGACAGTGGCGCTTGGGTGAGGGACTGTTACAAGCACAGCACACAGTGAAGGAGATCAGGGAGGAAATCGTGGAATATATACAACATAACGATAAAGCAGATACCCCATTAGCTGCAGTTTGAGAGTCCCTGAAAATGGTGGTATGGGGGAGTTCATGGCTATAACCTCTGCAGAGAATAGGAAGTGCAGGGGAACGAGACAGAGCATCACACAAGAGGTGAGGGAGTTGGAAGTGGTACATAAATGCACAGGAGCGCCGAGGGTGTGGTGGGAGTTACAAAGGAAAAGGCTCCTATTAAAGCATCTTGACTTGGACAGGGCGGAGTATGCGCTAATGCGTTTGCTACAAAAGTTTTACTTAAGCAGCGACAAATGTGGGAGGATGCTAGCTCATCTGTTGAGGGCTTGAATACTGGCAGAGGCTATACCTATGATAAAGATGTTATCGTGGGAGGAGGTCTACGCAGATAGGCAGATACCAGACACATTTTAACGGTTTTATCAATCCTTGTACACCGAAGAAGACACCGGGCAGTTGGCAGTAAGTGAATACCTCAAAACATGCAATCTCACTCCTTTTCCCAAGGATAGGGCGAGTCAATTGGATGAGCCCATCCGCCCAGAAGAAGTCATATCGGCCATTGCTCAGCTGAAGTTAAACAAGGCCCCGGGCCCTGATGGATACCCAGCCTTATTTTACAAGACCTTCTGTGTGGAACTGGCCCCTCTCCTCACGAGGCCGTATCGTTTCTGGATAGTGGCACAATCTCTGACTTCACGGCAGAAACAGCCATCTCCATGATTCTCAAGCCCCACATGGACCCCAGTCTATGCAAGTCGTATTGCCCAATCTCCCTACTTAACCTAAACGTGAAGCTATTTACGGGGGTGCTGGGTGCCCATTTGGGTCCGATGATGGCAGGGCTGATAGACCCAGACCAAACTGGATTTATCCCCACTAGGCAAGGTGGAGACAATGCGAAGTGACTCCTCCATATTATGGACAGCGTGCGCCGCTCTGGGAGGGAAGCCCTATTCCTGTCAATAGACGCGGAAAAGGCATTTTACAGGGTGCGTTGGAGTTACCTGTTCGATACATCGCTTTGGTTTTGGGGAGCGATTCATGACGTGTATTCTGTGTATATACCAGACACCCAGAGCTTTTGTTAGTGTTAATCTGACGTCCTCCTCATCCTTTCAAATAGCACGAGGCATGAGGGAGGGGTGTTCGCTTTCACCCCTCCCCTTTGCCCTACATATGGACCAGAGGATCAGTGATCACCCTCAAATCAAAGGGCTGTGCTTTGGAGGCAACGTTCATAAAATAATCCTTTACGCAGATGTGATTTTGTTGTTAGCGGACCGTCTCACCTCCCTTATGGCCCTTTTGGACGAGCACGAAAGGGACCCTTTCAGTGTTTAAAGTTAACCTGAGCAAATCTCAGGTGCTCAACTTCACTACCCCGCCAGAGCAGGAGGAGTCACTATGGGATAGATTCCCCCTACAATGGGCTTCACAGCCGATAACATATCTGGGTATTCTACGATCTCAAGGACGCTGGAGCTAAACTATTCTGCACTGTAAGAACAGACAACGAAAGCCCTGGCTGGGTGGGAGAGGTTAAAACTGGCCAGGTTTGGGCGCAGCGCAGCAGTTAAAATGACGGTGTTGCTGCAAATCCTATATATGTCCAGCTGCTACCGTTGGTCACCCCCGAAGGTACTGCGCTCCCTGCAGTTGGCTATTAACAAATTTGTTTGTGGAGGGAAAAAGATGCGCCTGCCTTTTTCTAAAATGTCAAAGCCCAAGTAGGAGGGAGGTACAGCTCTCCCTGTAATGCAGAGAGCCCTCTCACCTTAGATATATTGTGGAGTGGAATCGACCATTCTCTGAAAAGCACTGGACCTTCATGGACCAGGCGGTTGCGGGGATTAATATCTGGAGAGAGGTCTGGCTACCACGCAAGTTGAGGGCTTGGGGTCTCTACACGTCACCAGTAAATGCAGCCACGATGAAGGTATGGGACACATTGGCGCTCAGAAAAGGGCTGACGACTTTTCCTTTTCCAATGTCCCCCATTGTTGACAACCCGGACTTCCTGCTGGGCTGTAAATCTGAGGTATTCCAGAGATGGAGAGAAGCGGGTGTAAGAGGATTAATAGCCAGGGTATCATCCGGTATGAGCAGTTAAGACACGACTAGGATTTGCCTAAAGCTGACAAATTCCACTTTCTCCAACTCCGGCATTGGGTTACCTCCTCATCATACAAGAGTCTCTTTTCCAAACCAAGGACGCAGCGAAGTAGAATAGCCACACAGATTAACGAACTTACTGTTTGCGTGAGACACAGCCGCTGGTTCATCCTGCCTGCCTCCCGCCGCCCACTCGCAATTTCCAGCTGACGAGTGGTGCCGCCGAGTGGAGAGCGGGAACCACATCTCCCAGCAGCCCAAGCGGCCAGTGACACTGGGACACGCGCAGAAGGCGCATATAACCTGCGCCAGCCCTGCCTCGCGGGACGCCGGGCGAAGCCCGGGCCAAGGGCGGACCCGTTAAAGACCGGGTAAGACTGGACTGGGCCATCCCATTTATGTTTGCCCTGTAACATACATCTTCCTTTCCATACTGCATAGTTACTTCCCCTCATCTCCCTCCTCATAGTCTTGTTACTGTTATTCGCTAAATATCATGACTACTAGAGGCAGTAGGAGTAAAACTGCTCAGGGTGCAACACATATAACTGGCCCTATTGACCAATACATAACTAGGGCCAATGAGGCCATTGACCAGGGCATAATCCTGTTTGAACGAAGGGTATCGCAGGATTTAGCCAATGCTAAACGGTCTTCTTTGGGTTCCCTAGCTGCAGCCAAGACACCCACGCACCTACGGGAAAATGGGCATCTGTTGGGCATCTGTTGGAAGTACATGTAGATACTCACACTCTGCCAAGTAGGGTTGATCTGTCGGCTTCCCTAGAGTTTACGGACTCGCAATCATCCATGATGTTGGAAAAAAACCCTGTTCTTTTCGCAAGCCCGAACCGGGAAGACCCCAAAACAGCCCCAAATAGAGGAGTGAGGGAGGGCCCGATTCCCAAACAAAAGAGACAAAAGAAATCACTCAAAGCTAAACATCCTAAGAAACATACCCACCACCCAGAACCTACTACTCAGGTCGCTGGTCAAGTTAGTCCAACACAGGGAGAGCTAAGCACTACCCCAACAGAGATTATTAACCTCTCCTTGAACCCAGTGAACATCAGTGTAAGTAGTAACATGGGTGGAGGATGCAAAGTCTGCGGGATAAATAACCAACTACTATTTAGATTAGGGGAACTAGTTAAAACCTATATGCAACCTATTGAACAGGCCCTCATAAAGATCGAAAAGCAGGTAGCAGCTCTGAGTACAACTTCAAATATCTCCAAGGGGGCAGGATCGGTACAATCAGGGGGGCAAATAGTGAACAACAAAACCCCCAAGACGGGGGCACAAGTCAGAAAAGTCGCTACTGAAGCGACAACTGCAATACCTAAGCCCACTCCAGTAGGGGTGAAGAAGGTCCCCGTGATAGCAAAAACACCAGCCCCCGCTATTATTCCAAAGCCCAATCAAGTTAAGCTACCAGAAGCACAAAACACTAACATCAGGTCCAGGGGGAGGGGCGGGCATCCAATACACCTACCACCTGAAGCAAGCCCCTATGTGGTGATTTTGACAGGGGTTCCCGAGCTGAGTACTAATGCGGAGGAACCAGGCTGGTCTTTAAGAAACAAGGTACTGCACTGGTTATTCACCAACAGACCGTTACCACCGTACTCTGCCAGCCGAGTTTCAATGGTCTGCAGGGTCCCATGGTTAGATAAGGAGCCGAAAAGAATCCCGGGAGACTGTGTTATAGTTAACTTTGATGACCCACATACAGTTGAGCACATTTGCTCCTGGGGTACGCCCGCAACGAATGATGGGATTGATACAAAAAGACTCTCCTACTTCTACCCCCCAACACCCCGCTACAATGAAGGCCCAGAATGGAACTGGACCCAAGTAGGAAACTGGGACAGGAGAAGGGACTGGGTTGACTGGTCAGGGTACGGTGGTAGAGATCCCAGCCCTACCGTAGGCTGGAGAGGGATACCAGTCGCAAACAGATTTAACTATCTAGAAATGGTCGATTGACCACCATCGCGTACTGGTCAGGGAACTAGGGGTCCATTGCTTTTAGGGCCTAAACCCCTACAACCCCTTCAACCACCATCAAGCTTTTTGAGAGCTTCCTTCTTAAAAATAAGCTCTGATAAGATGAGGGTACCAAAATCTAAACCATCCAACTCTCCCTCAAAAATAATTACTGACGTAATAGAGTCCCCAATCTCTATCATCGAAATAAATGAGTCACCTTGTATCGTGGGGAAGGTAGCTCCTGTAAAGAATGCAGAAGTAGGCTCACCCCAACTGAACTCTGTTACCGTCGATGTATCCTCTAGATTACATCCTATTGTCCCGGAGTTAGATCTAAATCCATTGTCGGGCCCACTAGCTCCCATCTCCTTTTCTGAAACTAGTGACCCGATAATCCTTACTTGGCCCCTTTCTGTTTTGTTTTGGAACGTCGCAAACCATGGTTAGACACAGTTAGTGTACACCAAATAATATGCCTGCAGGAAACCTGGGCCATTGAGCCACTACATATTCTAGGCTATAAAACATACCATGTTCCAGCTAGCTCCAAAACGCTTGGCAGACCTAAGGGAGGTCTCGCAGTATACATTGCAAACAACTTACCTTCTATGGAGTTATTGTACTTCAGTCTGGTGAAAATTTTCAAATCCTAAAGGTCACTTTCAACAAATGTATGGTGTATTTCTTGGTTAAGTTTTATAATAATCTTCAGTTAACTGAATGTGTAAAAATGTTATCCGAAATTACTTCTTTCCTAAATGAACAGCGGAACAAACATATTTCTATTACTTCCTATGTGATTTGGGGGGGGGGGGATTTTAATGCTTCATTATGTAGCAACCATAAGAAAGGTATCTGTGGTCTCCAGGATGAAAATGGATGCTCTCTGACTCATTTCTCACATACGAAGATAGGTAACTGCCTAAATGAGTGTCTATTCTCACTAGAGCTGGAATATGCGAACAACATTGTAGACCCACCTGCTGATTTTTTGCCAACATTTCATGGTAGGGGTCTATCAAGTGTTATCGACTATATTCTATGCTCTCAGACAATAAAGGGACAACTGAAAACTTTTAAAACAGGCTCAGATATCAGTAGCGACCACTTTCCTAATAATGTTAGCCTTTTAATTAAAAAGGCTTTACCCCATCAAATTAGGACCAGTTTATTGAACCAACAAAGGCTGTCCATGGACAAAGTAAATGGCTTCTCTGTAAAATGGTCTAAAATCGACCCAGCAGCCATTACCAGTAAAGTGGTTTCCAGAGCCCTCCCATGGATGAACAACTGCTTAGCAATAGACTCCTCACCTCAGTTGATCATAGCTAGCTTCTTGGAAATCACTAGAACTATACGGGCTGAACTGACTCGTACCCAAAAATCTAGAAAATCGGACCCCACTGGCTGGTTTGATTCAACCTGTCGTAAAGCCCTAACTGACTTAAAAAGAGCACTTCATAACCAAGTAAGAGATCGCGCCGATATCACTAAACTTAGAAAGGCCTATAAAATAGCACAGCACAACCGTAGAGCTGAAATAAAGAAGAACTTATGGGCCCAATTACATGAGAGCTGCCAACGCAACGACAGTTCCCTGTTCTGGCGTACGATTAAATCTCCTTTCCTGGTAGATGTCCCATCCTCCCAACATCTTGACGTGGCAGTGACAGCTGATGAGTGGGTGGCCCACTTTTCAAAAATATTTGGTGGTCCCCCTGAGGACATCATCAACGAGGCTCATGTGGCAGGTGACCGTCCTGGGGACCAGATACTTCCCATTGATCTTCTCTTTGATCATAAGGAGGTCATCTATGCGTTGTCATCGTCTAAAACCGGTAAGGCCCCCGGTCCGGATGGGTTTCCACTAGATATCTTTCTACATAGTTTGGAACTTTGGTCACCCCTTGTCACCCAGGTTATGGCAGCAGTCACGAAAATAGGCCTAATAGATTCATGGTCCGCTTCCATCTTGCTCCCAATTTTCAAGAAGGGCGAACGTAACAATCCAGCATGTTACAGGCCCATCTCCCTCCTGGACTCCTTGGGGAAAGTCGCTGGTCGGCTGATCCTGGAACGCCTCCAGGACTGGGCGTCTACAAATAACATCTTGACAGACCTCCAGTATGGCTTCCAGGAGGGACTTGGTACCGTCGAGCAGGCATTGAACCTCGCCCTTCTGATTGGTAAATACGTGGGGGCTAAAGGTGGTAACCTGTATCTAGTCTATGTTGACCTCAGCGCAGCATTCGACTGCGTCATTCACTAAAAGTTGTGGTCCATTCTCGGAGAATTGGGGGTAGATCCCCCTCTCATCCAATTTCTCCGTGAGCTCTACTCAGACGCCACTGCATGTGTCAGATATGGTATTGACGGTGAATTATCTCCATTATTTCCCGTCAATAAAGGTGTTAGACAGGGTTGCGTCCTGTCTCCCTTCTTATTCAACCTATACACCAATGGGTTGGAAGTAGCCATGCTTGAAGGGAGTCAGGACCTTCCATCCATCAACCACCGCTCAATTCCCGCTCTGTTATACGCGGATGATTCTGTAATTTTAGCCAGAACCCTAAACCAGTTACAAAGACAGTTAAATAAATACTGTCAATTTATGCTTTCTTTAGGCCTAAAAGTAAATACAAATAAAACCTTTGTTATGCATATCGGCCCCAGGGCGAAGAAGTCCAAACCAATTCTTATTGATCAAGTTAGGCTGGAATGCACCAGGCAATACCCCTATTTAGGAATCCTAGTGGACGACAGATTATCCTGGAGACAAGCCATGATAAGTAAAAAGCTACTCTTTCAGAGAGCAACCTCAGCTCTAGTTTCCTTCTCGAGGAAACTAGGTAAACCTGCCCCAGTAGAGTCGCTAAAAATCTATCACGCAAAATGCCACAGCGTAGCAACCTACGGCGCAGGGGTTTGGGGTTACGCTCCTGCCGAAACCCTGCAGACGGTTCAGAACGGGTTCCTGAAATATCTATTGGCATTACCTCAAAGTGCTCCAATATACGGTTGCCACATCGAGTTGGGCATTGACTATTTGACAGATACCATCAGATGCCCGCCGATCTTGTTGTGGCATCGTATTTGGACCAAACAACAATGCCATTTAACCTGTTCTTTGATATCCGACTGCTTGGCTCTGGCAAACTGGAATAAAATCCCATGGCTTTTGTACGTCTCTAATTTCCTCAAGGACCTGAATTGTACAACTTACTTCTTAGAACCTACTAAAATGCCAGATATCTCTAGGAAAGACTTGAAAAAACTTTTTTTAACCCATCTTAGAGAACTTCGTCTTTCCCAAGAAGTAAGCAAACCCTCAAACGCACAAATCTTATCAGTACAGACTGCCCTGGGCATCCAACCATATTTAACATTCTACCTCACAAATTATGAAAAATATGTTTTGACTAGGTTCCGATTTAATGCTCTTTTCCGTTTAGTTACTTTTCCTAAAGAACAGGACTGGTCACAAACTTTATTGAAATGTCCTTGTGATGGTATATCATCCCAGTCTACAATGCATGTAACATTGTTCTGTAGATTCTACAAGCTCCCTCGTAAGCGTTGGATCATCCCTTTACTTCAAAAAATGGGCTTGAGAACATGTTGTCCCGCTTACTTGGCTCTGCAGTTTCTGGATTCCCAATACATTGCCAAATGCATAGCTTGTTTTTTAAAATCATGTCTAAAAATCCGCTGTAAATTATGAGTCCTTCTATATTTGACTTCCTGTTCAATATTTTCAATGAATTATTTTTAACCATGGTTTTTATGACAATAGTTTTTAACTGTATAAGACATTGAAATTTTTTATGTATTGTAATATTCTATTGCTGTACTTTTTATGGTTTTGCTATGATGCAACCGAATAAAAGTTTTTATGATGATGATGATGACATAGAGCAAGCTTCCCGACAACTTACTCCGTCCGAGAAATGGTTGATTAGCAAAAAGTAGGATAAGCACCTTATCTCAGACCTGTACACCATGCTTGCCACAGGACAGGGAGGGGGGCGGACAAAAGGACAACTCCGGTGGGAGGAGGAATTAGGTAGAGCCTTGATGGACAAAGAATGGTAAGATATCCATTACAGGGCTCATCATACAGCGCACAGTACTGCTGGCACCGAATCGGCTTTCAAAATCACATCGTACTGTTATCTCACACCGGAGCGTATTCATAGCTGGGATAAAAATCATACGGAAGAGTGTTGGCGAGGATGCGGTCTCACTGGCTCCCTTGCACATCTGCTTTGGCATTGCCCGTGTTTAGAACGCTTTGGGAAGGAGTGTTGAATGACATAGACAATGCCTTTGACACAGAGATCCCGCGATTTCCGGTCATATACTTCCTACACTGGACGTACTCTTGCTGCCACCACTGGATCCCACCCTCACTGGTGAATCCAGACCACAGAAACCACTCTCAGGGGACAACCTACCCTCCTGAGCTAGTCTCTCCCTGGCGAAGGCCCTCACTGCCTCAGCCATCCTTTCCTGCCCTAGCACCTTTTCAGTCTCTAGCCTTGTTTCTTCCACCCTCAGCTGCGCTATCTCCTTGGCGTGCTCTAACCTGAGCTTCCCCAAAGCCAGCTGATGTTCCCTTTATCCCATCCTATCTACCCACTCCTCTGGGGACAGGGAAAGGATGGGGCACTACCCCTGGGACTGGACCCAGCACGGGACTCCCTGTCTATGGTGTCCTCATTGGCTACTGGTGTCCTCGCCCTGTCGTCTTCTTCCTCCTCCTCCTCAGAGTCACCCCCCTTGGGTTATGGACTGGGAACCCTCACTCTCAGAGTCCTCCTTAGGGTCTCCCCCTAATCCACAACTCAGATATGCGGAGGGGTAATCTGAAAGCTTCCCACAGAGCTCTAAGGGTTCTCCCCATTTAAAAACGTCAAAGAGGAACAATTTTCTACAGAAGTCACCCTCTATTGGTATCCCTCTTTCTCTGCAGAAATCCATCACTTCCTCCTCAGTATACTCCCAAAGTTCGTCCTCATCGTAGGCTAACCCCATCTTGGCGAGATACACAAGTACAGTAACCAGGGGAACCCAATTCAAAAATGACACTTTTAGGAGGAAATACAATCAGAACAAATAATCCCTAAATCTGTGACTATTCTACGCTCAGAGCTTGTAGTGCAACCAGTTGTCGCTGTGGTACTGCGCAAACACAAGTCCTATCCCGCTGCTGCACACCAATGTTAGAAATGGGGTAGCGTGTTGCGGAGCTGGTAGGCCAAACTCTGGAGGATTGTGTAAAGCATCTGCGCTGTACACACTCACAGGCGACACACTGGGCACACTACAAAGGAGACTCCACTCCTGGTTGCATGAAAGTACTTTGCGCATTATAAAAACACAATAGAATGCAAACATCAATCAATCAATCATATCATTTGTAAAGCGCACTACTCACTCCTGAGGGTTTCAAGGTGCTGGGGTGGGGAATGTTGCTACTGCTCAAAAAGCCAGGTCTTGAGGAGTTTTCTAAAGGTCAGCAGGTCTTGGGTCTGCTGTAGGTGGATGGGGAGGGTGTTCCAGGTCTTGGCAGAGAGGTGGGAGAACGATCTGCCACCAGAGGTTGCTCTTTGGAAGTGGGGGACTGTGGCGAAGGCGAGGTCGGCAGAGTGGAGCTGGCGGGTGGGGGTGTAGAAGCTCAGTTGTCTGTTGAGGTACGTTGGTCCGGTGTTGTGGAGTGCCTTGTGTGTGTGGGTGAGGAGCTTGAAGGTTATCCTGTTGTCGACCGGGAGCCAGTGCAGGTCTCTTAGGTGGGGTGTGATGTGGCTGCAGCGAGGGATGTCGAGGATCAGGCGTGCAGATGCGTTCTGGATCTGTTGGACCCATCTCAGGAGTTTGGCTGAGGCTCCTGCGTAGAGGGCGTTTCCATAGTCCAACCTGCTGCTGACGAGGGCCTCTTCGTTTCAGTGGGGATCCACTTTTAAATCCTGCAGAGCATGCTGAGGGTGTTGAAGCAGGAGGAGGAGACAGCGTTGTCCTGTTTAGTCATTAAGAGGGTGGAGTCGAGGATGACCCCTAGGTTGCGTGCGTGGTCGGTGGGTGTTGGAGCGGTTCCCAGTGTGGTTGGCCACCAGGAGTCGTCCCATGCCGAAGGGGTGGATCCAAGAATGAGGACCTCTGTCTTGTCCGAGTTCAGCTTCAGTCGGTTGTTCCTCATCCATTCAGCAACGGCCTTCATTCCTTTGTGAAGGTTGGATTTGGCAGTGTGGGGGTCCTTGGTAAGGGAGAGGATCAGCTGGGTGTCATTGGCGTAAGAGATGATGTTGAGGTCATGCCGACGGGCGACGTGGGCGAGCGATGCCATTTAGGTACATGGGTACATATCCACCGTGACATGCCGGCACCGGGTAACAATTCACAGGGGGACTATTTACAAGGCAAGGCCAATCGGGCCGCTGCCAGAATCATCACAAGCACAGGTTGCAAAGGATAACTAAAAGACCATGAGCCATATTAAACGTAATCAGTCCATACCTGCTAGTGAATAACTGAACTCCGCTGAGTAAATTGGCATGAATTCCTTTAGGCATACCACCTTAACATAAATGTATGAGCCCAGGTATAGAATGAACTCATCCTTCGGATAACAAGAACACATTATGCATAACCATATCAGCACGCGTTATATTGGACCTAAGCACATGAGGCATAAAGGCAATATCATTAGGCCTCAGTCATGATGCATCCCCCTAGGTGAAAACACGTAATCTGGCATGAATTTAGCACATCCCATGAGCACAAGGCAGGAACATAAAGCATCATAACTGTAGAATCAGGCATAAATCACCTTTGCCGTAGGTCTGGAATGAAAACATCAGGTTAGGCATCGAGATGCAAAAGGCATAACATAACATCATTAGGCATAAACATTAGTATAAGTCCCATTAGATTAGGCATAGCCATAAACATAAATGCAACAATAGGCATAGACTGAAACATCATACTATGCATGAAAACAGGCATAGGTCACATTGGGCATATCCATAAGGCCTCATCACATAAGCATCGGCATAAAGGTAAAGCCTCACAACATTAGCATTAGGCCAAATTGCTTGAGGTATAACAATAGGCATCAGAGCACATTATGCACAAACAAAATGGGCGCATAATGAAAACATCATGGCGTAAACATACAAGCATGGAGTGTAAGACATACTGTGCATAACATCAGCCCCTTAAAGCGCAATCAGGCATCAAAATACATTAGGCATGACCATCAGCATAGTAATCATTAGGGAAAAACTGCACACATAAGCGCCCCAACGTCGCAGATCAGCCTTTGGCGCCACTGCGCCTGGGGAGCCCCTCTCCTGGGACTCTTGAATCAACAATGCCCCCAGAACAGTGCAGCTGCCGCTACCTGCAGTGCAGCTGTGTTGTCACAAATGGTCCCTGGCACCTATATTGCCTCTGGAGCCCCACTTCGGGGCTACTACAGTCAAGACTGCCCCTAAAAAGAGTACTCGCACCACTCCACACGTGGTGGCCCCACTGGGGACTCTGGAAGTAGATTTTGTCCCCAACATTGGAGCGATCCGCTGTTCCTGTGGGGCCGCTTGGGCAAACAGGCACCGGTCCTGTGCCTCGATCTCGCTCGACTCCCCCAGGCAGCCTACTCACAGGACTTTCCTGGGTCTTCTCCCGCTCAGGGGACCGCTCTCCGGCGTGTCCCTCTGGTGATGTTTCAGCGTGGGGTAGGCACCCGCCTAGCAGCGTGGCCGTCGCGGGGCTCCCTCGGGCCACAGGAGCTCCCTTCCTGACTTCTGGCCGGCGTCAGCAGGTCGCAGGGCAGAGCGGGAAGCCTCGCACTTTCTGGGCCCCAGCGCGACTTCTTCGGGTGATGCTCCTCTCTACTGCACCAATCCCAGCTCGACTCCCCTCTGATGTCGGGGGGGAGAGCCAGCGCGTGCTCCGGGACTCGGGCCGGCGGCAGTGATCCCTTTGTGCACTATCGTGGTGCGGCTGCAATGCGGTGTGGACTCCCGCTGTTAAGGGGCCAAACGTGGGGTAGGCACCCGCTGTTTTCAAAGGCAGGCAAAACGCTGGGTGGGCACCCGCTCGTTTCAAAGATACTTGAAGATGCGGGTGGGCACCCGTGAAGGCGTCCAGATGCGGGGTGGGCACCCACTGTTTTCAATAACACATAAAGTGGGGTGGGCACCCATGTCAGGCTGCCAAATGCGGGGTGGGCACCCTCTGTTTTCAGTAGCGCAGGGGGAAAATCCCACACACCAGGATTCCCTTGAAGCACATCACAGCCTCAGCATTGCAGGTGACAGAAGCTCCTCACCTCCTGGGGCACAGGGATATGGAAAAACACTGGAGCAGTCCTCTTCTAATCCCAAAGTCACACAGACAGATTTGCAGCGCTCACGAGGCACTAAGGCACTGGCAAAGACTCAGGGTCCCACCCCATGAAAGTTGTAGCTCTCACCAGGTGCTGGGTTTAGGCAAGCAGGAGAGCAAAGTCAATGCTGGGCAAGATCAGAAGGCAGTGGGTAACTCATCATCCCAGGACAGCAGTTCCTTGGAACAGTCAACCCCCATAATGTGGGACTCCTCCTGGCACAGCAGTCTTCACTCCATTAAGGATCTCTCACTGGCCCTGTGGGCAGCAGAGGGGTACAGGTGGGCTCAGGGGTCAGCACACAGTCCCTTGCGGCGGTACCTCCTGGCAGAGTGTCCCCTCCAAGTCAGAGTCCAAGCACAGCACACCTACATGGAATCTCAGCTCCTCTATATATGCACCCCTCACCCCACCTACCAGAAAGGGCGAGCACCTTCTCTGGGGAAACCGATCCCAACTAGTTTTGGGGGAGGTGTAGAGCACCCTGTCTGCCAGGCTTCCCTCCAAAAGTTGGGGGTGTGTGAGCTGGACACACCCCAGGGGCGGAGCCGGCCTTGGTCACTTTGAAAACTAGACCTGCAACCCACTTGAGGCAGCAGGCCCAAAGCACACAGACATGGTGACATTTTAAAAGTGACATTTCTTACAGTGGTGAAAATAAACCTGCGTACACCATTGCGCAGCATTTAATATTTGCAGTTCACCCACATGCCAAACATGGCATACATTTTCTCTCCCGAGGGGAGTGTACCTGATGTAAGCTCTTGGGAGGCAGACAGCACACACACTTTGCCCTGCTAACCAGCGCTAAAGTGGCCAAAATCCTGAACCCACCAATTCCATGCCGCCATTGTGAGCCTCTCCAGACCACTTGCTGTACTCAGCAACTTGTCCCCACCGGTTCTGGCCCCCACTCTGGTGGGAAGACCGGCGGGAAAACCTAAGTGAGGAAAGGGGGTGTGCCAGCCTCTGCCAACCCCACCTCTCAGGTTGGGGAGGCGAGGTGAAGCACAACTCCGGGCTACCCCCATCTTGAGAATGGGGGCCCTACCCAATCAGGACTAGGCTCCTGCCCCCTCCCACTGGAGAGTGGCAGGATGGGGGTGTACTCACCCCAGGAAGGGACCCATTGGTCCCTGACCTTTCCCTACCTGTAACGCCCCTAAATTTCTTTCTTCCTCAGATCCCGATCCCAAAACCAGAAGAAGAACAAGAAGAACGAAGACCTGCCATGCAGCTGCTTGCAAGAGGACGACACCAACTGTCTTGGCCCCAGCCCTACCGGCCTGTTGATCTTTGAACCTGCTCCTGCAAAATCCCGGTGTCTCCTGTGGTCAGCAACCTCGAAAACCCAGAAGGACCTGACTGCCTTGCTCATCTAAAGACTGGGACACCCACAAACAGTGGTTCTGCTCAAACAGCAACAACCCCTGGTGCCAGCCAGGAACCGCGAATCCAGCGCACTCTGCACCCGCCGAGCCCGGCCTGTGCCGGAGTGAAAAAAGACCACGAGGACATCCCCCCGGTGACTGTGACCACGAATCCAGCATCCAAGGACCCTCCTCGACGCTCCTGGCGAAGCCTGCAGCCTCACAACCAGGGACCCCTGCAACCGCGACCAGATTTCCCGACACCAAAAGACACCCCAGCACCCGGCACTCTGCGACCCCCTGTGACCTCCTCTGGAGTGCCTACCCAACCTACAACTTCCCAACTTACCTCTCGAAGTGGTGGTCGAACCTGAAGATTCTTCGTCCCCGAGCTTGCAGCCTTTGTTCGTCTTGCAGCTTTCCCATTGAAATCCATTGCGCGCCCGATAGCCCAAAAGCACCCTGCACCCAGCCACCCGAGTGCCACTGGAAGTGCAGCATCTGTCCTATCCTACTTCCCCCCTTGCCCTGTGTAAGTGAGCAGGAGCCCAGCTCCCACAGCCGTGTGGCCTGCCTGCTAGCAGCCACTAACTAAAGGCCCCCTGCCCACCATAGGCTAACATTGGACCTACTGTCTCTGCACCCAGCTGCCCATGTGCCGCTGAGGATGTAACAAATGTACCTACCAGACGTTGGGAGACCCATGAGTCTACCCCCAGAACCTTAACTCTGCCAGGCAAGTACTTACCCAAAGACTGATAACTTGATTTTCTCCATGGGGTAACATTGGCTGGTTTTCACTTGGAAATTCTTCTAAGTGTCGAGTTTTGCAACTTTGAAATATTCCTTAAAAATCGTCCGATCAACGAAAACGAAATTACTCGCCTGTTACCAGGAGAGATCCAAGTGCTGGATCTTTGTGCCGAGCACTGACCCTAAAAAGTAATTACAACTGTGATTTTCAGATAACCTGATTTTCTCCCATCGGATAACATTGCCTGGTTTTTGCCAGAAATTCTTTTAAGTGTTGATTTTCAAAATATACAAATATTCCTTAAAAATCGCCTGTGTAAGAAAAACAATTTCTTTCAACTGTTTAAAGGAAATGCACCAGGGCTGAATCCAGGATCCAGCCCTGAGTAAGAAAAACATTTGCAAAGTGATTTTATTGCATTTACTTAAAAACTTCCCATTGATCTCAATGTTATAATTGTGTTTAACTTGTGTTGCATATTGCAGCAACTGTATGTATTGCATTCTAAAGTCTATTGCTATTTGAAAGTATTCAATTGCAACATCTCATTCTGAGAAAGTATTTTTATACCTACTTGTGGTTCTAAAATAAAACAATATATTTTTATATACAAAACAATTGGCCTAGAGTTCAGTTCTTCAGTGTGTGAGACCATGTGCTGACTGAGTGTGTACAACAAATGCTTTACACTGTCCTCTGAAACTGCCTTACTGCTCGACCAAGCTACCACTTTAGAGAGTAAGGTTATATCTAACTTTAACCTCTGCCAAACCTCTGGGGACTGTGGACTCTGTGCACACTGTACCTTACTTGGGTGCAGTATATACAAAGCCACTTTCTTACAATGTATTCTACCTTTAACAGTAGTATAAATTAAAAAAAACTAAAGTTATATTATGGGCGTTTGCGGCATTTGCTGAATGTCACCACGGATTTGGCGTTTTAGTACTTTCAGTAGTCTTCAGACGTCTTTACAGACTACTCACGATTACAGCTGCAGTCTAGGTCAGATTAAACTTGTGATGAAATATAATTAGTATTGTGTTCAGGGCATGTTCTTTGTTGAATGGCTATGTCTTGCTTGTGGAAGTTTGGATATATGATTATGGTGTTAAAGAGTTCGGGCAGGGATGCTTTGGCAATTGTCTAGATATCAACTAGATTGCTATGCAAGCCTATTGCCCAGTGGATTGACTCAGTGTGTGTGTGCATGCGTATGTGTATGTGTGTGTGTGCAGGCGTGTGGGTGTTTGTGTGTTTGTGTGTGTGTGCACATGTGCATTTTTGTATTCATCCTTTTGCGTATGTGTGCATGCATGTGTGCTAATTATTGGTGGCGAGTGTTGTTGAGTACCACAATGATAAACTATGTGTTGCATTTGTGCACTTTTTTAAGTTTGTTATGAGACCCATTCAATGTGTAATGTTAGATAGTAGCGTTTGATGTGTCAATGTGTGAAGTGTACTTGTGTGACATATCTGTGTTGCATTGTATGTTTGCAATGTGGTCTATTGGGGGTATAGTGTGTTTGTTGGAATCTGTGCTATAGCATTCATTTTGGCATGGTGACAAGTTTGGGTTTCTCATCGGCTTTCAGGCATCTACATTGCACAAATCTTGTCTAGTGGTGAGCTCTGCGTGTTTACACTAAAAGAGCATAATCACAGTAGACCCAGTACACCAGAAGGTGAAATGAGCAGAAGGAAGGTTAGTTTTAAAGGCAAAGATACTGTCAAGTTATTGAAACTAATTCAGCAATCAAAATTGGTAACCTGAGCAGGCCCTAAACAACCTTTTAATGACCCATATTTTACATATTTTTTCTAAGCAAAAACATCTCCCCTCATTATCCCAAAGGTATTCAGAGCTAGACAATTTCCAGTAGGGAAAACCATTGTCATGGCATTGTCAAACCCTAGCTAGACTGGCAACCTGTGCAAGCAAGGGTCAGTGCCAACCTCCTGTCTTTACATATCAATCTTAGCCTAATATTTAATTTCAGATTACAGACACCTTTGCTGCTTTGTGTTTAGATGAGGTATAGTAGCAGTTTCGTGCCCTCATGTGATCCCCTGTTACATATTTTTACATTCCTTTTTAGTGGAGGATGATGTTTCAGGAGAAATCTAAACTAACCAAATAAAAAGTGGTATATCAATGGAGATTCACCCTGCTTTAGATAGTTTGGTTAAGATGGAGAAGAGCAGACGTTTGATAGAAGACCCTTGCTTTTTAATCTTAGCTCACATGTCCATGAATATTGACTTCAATTCATCTCACCACTGTCCAATTTCCTGTCCAAGAGAACGCCTGAATCTGCTGCTTTTTAAAGCTAAACTGTAATGTTCTGTGCTGTGCCTCTCTGGCACCTGTAGATAGAACTCTCTGTCATGAGGGTTCTAGGACTGTTTTAGAACGTTGGTATTTTCGCCAGTTGAAACCTGGTGCTCTCTTGTGTCGCTGTGTTAGCCTATGACTGCAATAAACGGCAAATTCAGCTACCACGTCTTCTGTGTCCCTGACTTCAACACCACAAAATTCATGGCGACGATCTACGGACGAGAAACCACATGAATCGCCTCGTACCTGTCAGCTGAAAATAACGAGGAAGGTGCCGGACAGCTGATTCCCCATCGGAGCTGCGCAGATCCTTTTCTTCGCGTAGGATGAGGAGCGCTTCTATCGAGATAAGTCCGCTGCGCACATAACACGAAGTATATTTTCTAAAAGCTACTTTCTGTCTGTTCCGGTACTGCGCAATGAAAGGGAATTAGCCGCGTGGTTGGCAGTCACGGACTCGCGTTTGGTTGGCAACGCTGCTACACGCCTGTGACGTCAGAGTCGGCCATTTTGTGTGCATCGCAAAAATAGAAAAAAAAAGACTCTCCGTTGTGTGCACGCATTAGCTGGCAGCGTTTTGTAAAGTTAACGTTACCACAGCAACGACTAGCACGTCATTGACAACGTTACCACAGCAACGCTTTCCTTCTCCTTAGAAGCCGTTTTCAAGAGGGTAGTCTGTAATCACAAGGGAAGAACACGTCAATCTAAAGGAATTAAGGAAGGTTTTAAAGTAAAAGCACCTTTAGAAAGAGAGAACAATTCTTCCTTGTACATACAGTGATAAACTAACACAATTCTTCCTTGTTTATGCAGTGACAAACTTTATGTTAATCCCAAATCTTTATTCAACACAGCGACACAACGTTTATTTGGGATAAATTCACGCAATTTGGTACAAGTCTCTAGTACACCATGCAATCAGTTTCTCCTCCTCCACCTTTTCTTGAGACACCGGGTAATCCACCCATTACTTGGAGGAAGTGGTTCGACGCATTTGAAACCTATTTAGGAGCGATTGGCGCGTCAAGATATCGCGCAGAAAGGAAGACATTTTTATTATTACATTCATTGGGTTTCGAAGGCCGAGAGATTTTTAAACATTTACCCCCTCTAGTAAGGAATAACGCAGAAGAAGATGTGGATGAATATGTCGAAACGAGGATGAGACTGGAGTTAAGATTTGACATCAAACCAAGTCTTGTTGTAATCAGACATAAATTCTTCAAAAGAGAACAGCTGCCTGGAGAGGACGTTGAGACCTATGTGTCTGGTCTGAGGCTGTTGAGCGCGGAATGCGAATTTGAGGGCTTCAGAGAGCAACTAATCAGAGACCAATACATATGCAAATGCACTGACAAGTCGATACAGCAGAAGTTGCTTACCTTAGGAAATCCTACTCTCGAAGAAACTATCCGCACTGCTAAAAGTATCGAGTTATCTAAAAAAGAAGTTAAGGAACTCGAGAAGAAGAATAATGAAGCGGTTTCTGTGGTGAGGACTAAGGAGAACAGAGACAACAGATCAGCTCCTGGACAACAACGCTTCGAGAGGAGCAATGTTCCCAATTTTCAACGTTCTGAAAGAAATCTGTTTCCTAGAAATGACATTTGTTATAGATGTGGGAATCCCTCACACAACAAGAATAACAAATTTTGTCCTGCCAGGAGTTATGTTTGTCGTAATTGTGGAAAATATGGTCATTTTGCCAAAATTTGTCAGAATTCTAGACAGGGTAATTCCACTGTTGTCAGTAAGCCACAAGGTCTAGGCAATGTAAATGGAGTAGGAAATGTTTCGGATATGCTGGACAATACAAGTATGGGTACAAGTCCAGTTAACAGCATCCAAGACGATCTCAGAGATATGGTTGTAGTGGTACGTGAAAATCCAGACTTGGGTGATATTAACAAAAGCGAAACAAAGGTGATGGTTGTAGCTGTGCGTGAAGATGGAGTCATTGTTGGTGACCCTTCTGATTGTGTTGATCCCTACGAGAATTTTGGTGTAGGTGAGAAAGTAGTTTCCCTGCAGGTAGATTCAGGGGCAAGAGTAACCATGATCACCCAGGAATTGTTTGAGGAAACATGGCCTGGAAAGAAACTTGAACCTCCTGATAGAGCTCCTGTTTCTTTTGAAGGACGTAGAATAGCTCTGCTTGGTTATTTTGAGGATGTTCTACAGTTCAGGGGCAGGAGAATTTTTGGGAAAATTTATATCGCAATCAAAGGGTTGAACATCTTGGGGTGGTTTCATGGAGGTTTGTTCGGATTAATCCTGAGACCTGGGGCAAAAGAGTAAGTTGGATTAGCTGAACCCGACAATTGTATTGCGAGTCTTGCTGTTGTTGACTCCGATGACTATGTTGAGAGTCTGTCTCGCAAATTTCCCACTGTTTTTGGAAAGGGACTGGGGAGGATCAAGGACTTTAGTCATGAGATCAAGGTTAAAGATGGGGCTATCCCCTTCAAACATAAAGTCAGAAGCGTCCCTTTTAGTGTAAGGGATAGTCTTGAGACCGAACTTATTGAGCTATGCAAGAAGGGGATCATTGAACCGATTGAGTCATCCTTGTGGTTGTCCCCTCTTGTTGTCGCCAGGAAAAGGAATGGTGTATTGCGCGTCTGTGTGGATTTGCGCAGTTTAAATAAAAACATCTGGATTGACTCACACCCTTTGCCAAAAATTACAGATTTGCTATCCCTCACCAGAGGCGCAAAATGGTTCACTAAGCTAGACCTAGCTTCCGCGTACCATCAGGTTGTGTTGAGTGAGTCCTCTAAACATTTGACTGCATTTGTCTCTCCATTCGGCAGTTTCCAGTATTGCAGAATGCCGTTCGGCCTTGCATCGGCGGCAGCTGTCTTCCAAAGGCTGATGAGCCAAATGTTTAAAGATACTCCCGGAGTAATTGTTTTCCAGGATGATTTCTTGATTTTTGGCCAAAATATTGAGGATCATAATGGTTCTTTGAATCAAGTTTTGGAAATAATGCAAAACAAGGGCATTGTTCTCAAGCGAGAAAAGTGTGTTTTCCTTAGAGAAAAGATGGAATTTCTTGGCCATGTTGTTTCACACAATGGGGTAGAGCCACGTCCAGGTTTGGTAAAGGCAATTGTGGATGCATCTCCTCCAGTCGACAAGGCAGGTTTGAAGTCCTTCATAGGGCTCAGTGAGTTCTATTCCAGGTTTATCAAGGATTATGCGTCAAAAGTTCACCCACTTACCAATATGCTAAAAAAAAATTTACCTTTTGTTTGGGATAAGAACTGCCAAGAAATCTTCATGTGGATCAAGTCTCAATTGGTGAGTGACAGTGTTCTCAAAGCGTTTGATCCAAATAAGGAGTGTGTGGTAACTGTAGATGCTAGTGGATTTGGTCTTGGAGCCGTGCTCACTCAGAAGAGTGGTCAGGTTGACAACACTATTGCGTATGCTTCAAGGGTGTTGCGTGGTGCTGAAGTGAATTTTTCTGTGATAGAGAAAGAGCTTTTAGCCTGTTGGTGGGCGGTTAGGAAATTCAACTCTTTTCTCTGGGGTAGTCACTTTGTTATACGCACTGATCATAATCCCTTAGTTTCTATTTTGTCTGGCGAAAAGATCAAAGAGCATACCCCGCGCATTGCGAGGTTGTCAACCAAGCTACTCCAGTACAATTTTGATGTGGTCTATTTGCCAGGTTCGAAGAATGTCAGGGCGGACTATTTTTCACGATTCCCTATTTCTGGTCATGATTCCGATGATGAAAGGGATGACGATCAAGAAGACTCCTTTGTTGCTGCTCTGGATCTTGAGGGGATGTGTGCTGTCAATGAGGCAGAATGGAGAAGGGAGTTGTTGAAGGACGAGGTACTTGTTCAGGTCCTAAGTTTCTTAAAAAAAGGTTGGCCTAAAGAGAAAAATGTCTCTGGACAATTCCAGACTTTTGTTAAGGTGGCTGATGAGCTCACGGTTGAAGATGGGATCCTTATGCGGGGTGGCAGGCTCATTCCTCCCGAGAGTTTAAGGAGACGTCTTGTTGATGGGGCGCATGAAGGCCATCTGGGAAAAACATTCACCAAACGGAGACTACGAGATGTGTTTTGGTGGCCACTTATGGATGTGTTTGTGGATGCTCTAGTGGATGGTTGTGTTATCTGTAGATCGTCTGACAAGAGTTACAAACCCAGAATACCCCCTTTGGAACCTATTATGCTTCCCGAGAGAGCATGGGAAAAGATTGGTGTTGACTTAGTTGGTCCTTTCAATCTTTTACCCTCTTCTTCGCGTTTTGCCATTGTTGCCATTGACTACTATTCTAAATGGCCAGAGATTCGTTTTATCAGTGAGCCTTCCTCAGCCAACGTCATTTCTTTTCTTAAAGATGTTTTCCTTAGGGAAGGGTTTCCTTCTGTCGTCATGACGGATAATGGGGTGCAGTTTGTGAGTTCTGAATTTGAGTCTTTTCTTGAACAAGGTGGCGTCTCACATAAGAAGAGTTCCCTTTATCATCCTCAGGCCAATGGGCTTGTGGAGAGAATGAATCGTGTGTTGATCAATTGTGTGCAATGGGCCATCGCCTGCAAGTGTGTGCTTGAAAATGCCGTTCGCTCCATGTTATGGTTTTATCGCACTACTGCTCATTCGTCCACTGGTGTGTCTCCTTTCGAACTTCTAAGAGGGAGAAAACCCTCCACAAAAATTTGTCCAGGGTGGATGTCAAAATGGGTTAAGTTGAATGTCATGGACGGGATAGATGGGTTTGTAAGGGACAATGTTATGAAGGTTCAAGCAAAACAGAAAGCCTATTTTGATGAAAGGAATAGGACTGTGCCACATAGTATGTGTGCTGGAGATATTGTGCGTATCAAGAGCCCTGTTCAAGTAACCAAGGGAAGGAGTAAATTTTCTGAGTCCTTAGTTGTCGATAAGGTTTGCGGCAATGCTGTTCGTGTTAACAACAATCACTGGTGGAATGTTAGTAAAGTTGTGAAAGTCAATGTCAGTGAACCTGATTCTCGCCATGATGTCATGTGTTCTAACGATGTTAATAATGAAGATGGTGGAAGTCCTGCACTTCGCAGGAGCTCAAGAGTTCCAAGAGTTCCTGCCAGATTTAGGTAGTTGTTTCACTCTTCACTCAACTCTAGCTGCTTGTTCCAGTTGTTCCTTTACTCTCTTTGCTGTCTTCGTTTCCTTCTTTTCTTTTCCTGTTCTTTTCTTCTTCTTCCTTTGCTCCCTCTTTCTCGGTTTTCTCTCTTTTCTTTTCTTCCCTGAATTCTTCCTCTTCTGTTTATAGAAAAGAGGATAATGTAATGTTCTGTGCTGTGCCTCTCTGGCAACTGTAGATAGAACTCTCTGCCATGAGGGTTCTAGGACTGTTTTAGAATGTTGGTATTTTCGCCAGTTGAAACCTGGTGCTCTCTTGTGTCGCTGTGTTAGCCTATGACTGCAATAAACGGCAAATTCAGCTACCACGTCTTCTGTGTCCCTGACTTCAACACCACATAAACCCAGGCTAAAATATGTGAGTTGATGGAGCAAAATGGCCAGGGCAAATTACTATCACAGATCATTAGAAGAATATTATGTATGAAACAATTGTAGAGGCAACAATAGAGGACCCATATTTGAGCACCATTCTGAGCAGGAAACAGGAAGGGTGAAAACAAACATATTGTCTAAATATGAAACTGAAGTAATGATAGGAAGTCACATTAAAAATCGCAAGATGCAATAGTGATCACGTTACAGCAATGATGTATTAAAATATAGGTTCAGTAACATATGAATCTGTATATGAAAGGGCAAAATTTTTGGTTAAAAAGTAAGTAAGAGAGCCAGCACGTGGGTATTTACGCAGTACTTAAAATTGCATTGTGCTTGAAAAGTTTTCAATTAACTTTTTGAGTCCACATAATAGGTGGTGATTCCAAGAGAAAGAGAGTTCCAGATTTTAGAAGCTCTCACAAAAAGGACTAAATAATGTCCCTTATGTTATTAAAGTTGTGCCTCAAACAGAAAGGTGCTAGCAAGGCAAAGGAATTGAGTTCCTCCAGAAAAGTCAGGTTTCAGTGTCAGATAATTGGGTGTACACAGATGGATGGCCGAGGGGTCTGCAAGGCCTTTGTTCACAGCAACAGCTGTGGAGGACATCATTGGAGTGTTGGAGCTTCCAGACTTCTACCAGCCATTGGAAGCCCGGAGCACTCCATTGTTTCCAATGGAGCTCCCACCATTTCAATGGCCTAATAAATCCTAGCTCAATATTTCATCTCAAACTAGGTTTGGTTCCTTCTTTTACTAACTTGGATATATGTGTTCTTTTCAGAAGAGTCATTTTTAGGTTCCAGTGTAAGATATTTTAGCATTAAAGATTTATCTCTTATATAGTTTCTACGTTTGACATAGTCTCCTATTCTTTAAGAATAGATCATTTAAAATGTTGGGAAAGGAGATTTGAAGAGGTCTTCTGGATTAGAAAAATCCTCTCCTTATTAGTAGCTCTGATTGTCAGGTTTTGTGGTAAGATACTACATAAAAGAGTTAGGAAACGTACCATAGAGAGGAAATAGAAGACTTGGCAGTGGCTTCCATGGAGGAGGAGTGGGTGGGTCTGAAGCACTTTGACCTACCCTGAAAAGCTTTGCCACTGAAACACACTACACCAGGCACAGTAGCTGACTTCCAGAAAGGGAAAAGCCTTTGAAATATTAGTAGATGCTGAAGACCATGTCTGGCAACATTGGTCATTTCAACTCTTCTGCTTAAAGCTCTAGTTTGCACCTGCAATTATGTTTCCTCCACTTTGTTATTTTCCCCCAGATAGGTGCCCCCTGTTTCCCTTCTCCCTTTTCTTTGTACAGACCGTTGGTGGCCTTGGACTGACTTTCAATATACTACAGTTGTTGCACCTACTCCCGATTTCCTCTGTGATTTGGCTTTGGGAGATACAAACCTGATGTTTGGGCTTGGCTACTGATTTCCCATTTTTGGTTTAGCAACAATGAGTCTATCTGCTGGTAAGAGGTGCACAGCTGATGCTTGTTTCAGTTAAGTTTCCAGTTTTGCCTGGGGGCTAGTTACAGCGATGCCTCCTCTGACCCAGGGTAAGCTGCATCATACGTTTGCTATCTTACTTACCTCATTTGTTAATGCAATGAGGGACGATCTGTCCTTAGGATTTGTCAGTTGCTAATGGTGGCTGACTCTGAGAGGTAGAGTTAATAGAGGGCGAAGCGAAATGGAACAAGGAAAGTTTTTTTTACAATGTTTTCTAAGTCAGGCAAAAACCAGGTGACAGTTTCCAAATGAAAGCAACCTTGAGAAGGTAGAGCAATTTGATGAAGGGCCCAAAGACAGTCTGAGGCATCAAAGAACTCTAATCATGCAGTTGGCTTGGAACTCCAGTCACGATGAAGTTTTTTGATAATTTTCACCTACACTAAGTCTAACATAACACCTAAAAGAACAGATTGACTCCAATAGACAAATCCCATCAAAACTAGGACATTTCTTTAGCAGAGAATGACACAGGTTGCACAATGAGCAAATTCTTGCCTTTACAACCAAGAATTAAATAAGCAAAACAGTCTAAACAGTTGACAAGCAATCTAGACAAGGAATTCATTGAAAACAGAAAAATAATGATATAAAAATATAATTATATAACAGGATACTAACCAAACATGAAATCATACTAGCTATCTGTAAGAAACCGGAATATTTATTGGGGTAGTTGACCAACCAAAGAATATTCACAACTGTTGTCGGAGTGACCCCTTAAAGTCACAAATTAACCAGAGCTTAACACTCTGGTAGCTGTGGCATAAGCTATTTATGCAGTGTGTAAAAAGTAATAAAGTTGAATTCGACACCTCTCAAATTTAGTAACATTAAAAAAAAGCAGAAGGATACAAAAATGACTAAAATCCAAAAAGGGAACCAGTGATAAGGATTTTTAAAATGATTTAAGTAGGATTAGCCTTAAGAAGTTTAAAGCACCAATGATAGACTATGGTTGTGGTTGACTGGGACCTAGCTGCAATTTGACACTGACAGTCAAGGATCGCAGGTTAGCTACTCCAACCATGGTCATCCTTGTCAAAGATTTTACCTTCTGAGTTTACTACTTCAAGTCCCAATCCACCACAGGAGTATACTTCCAAAGCCCCTGAGGACCTCAGAGCAGGCACTTAAATACTCACAAGGTGTCAGTCAGAGGCAATCAGTAGAGTTCAGTCCAGGTCCAGTGGGACTGGTCAGCTGGGCAGTTCCAGGAAAGCACTCTTGTAGTTTGTTGTACCCTACTTGCTTGAACAGGAGGGCAGCTGTATGACACTTGGAGTCCACTTCTTTGTCCTGGGTACAAGAGGGAGCACTTCGAGGTCCTTCAGAGCTCTTCTCAGGGCGCTGGTGCAGTGCTCTTCTGATCTTCCTTAGGTCCAGAAGTATTCAGAAGTGTAAGCCTGGAGGTGCCAGATTTATGCCTGGTATGGGTTAATGGGTGGGAATGACTGCTGGGAACACCCTATACAATGGGGTAAATGTTCCTGGTGTCAACTCTACCCACTTTGGGCATTTCCAAAATAACGAAAATCTTCGGCCACACTGAACTTGGGATATGAGGGTTTAGGTAATGTGTGTGAGAGTACTATGGTACTCTTAGTGTTATCTCATGTCTCACACTAAAATCCAGGTCAGAACAGCCAGTGTACCCTCAGCATACCTAAAGACAGAATTCTACTTGAACAAATCACACTCTTCCAGCAACCCAAAAATGAATACATGGGATTTGTTCTGGCATTCTGTTTCCCTTCCTATCAAGTGCATCCCCAGAAATCTGGTGAGACAAAGCAGGTCCTTCAGCAACCAGAGAGATGATATATAAGAATTGTTTTGCTATCCTGTTTGCCTTCCTTTCAAGTGCACCTCAAGTGCATTGTGTAAACCCAGCAGACCTGTCAATCAGAATATGACATTCAAGTAGGATTTGAACGATGCTCATAGTCCCACCAAGCGTTTTCTATCAGGTTCAGAGGAGTCATTGCTGCCTATTCAAGTCACCTGCATGTTTGCTTTTGAGAAGCAATTCATACCATTTTCACAATTCAAATACTAATTACCTTTTTCTAACACAAACTTTATTGCCTTTTAGAAATACACAAAAAACACGTCATGGTGGAATGTACATCATATGAGTAATACGGCATATGGTTGACAGTAATATTGCAACCACCATAATGTTAAGTATGCCACAAAGCAGAGGAAAATGAAAATTCATTAAACAGTATAGCTGGATTAGTGTACTGGTTGGCAGAAGTGGGAAAGCAAATACAAATTTAGCCTCCAGGAATTCAGGGAAGGAAAAGCTAACAATTCCTTAATATTTATAAAAAATATGACTTGATCTTAAATTTGAGTTTTATTGAATACTAAAATACTTGTATAATGATTTCTCTAGCTAGCCCCATTCCCAGGATATATTATAGGAATTGTAATCTGTACTCTGTTTTTCTACATTGGACAGCTATGCCTGCCACAATGAAAAATAGCTCTTGAGAGCTGGTCACTGTAAGGACGTTATTACATTTTTACATGTCCTACTATTAAATACCATAAACCCTGCCATGTGGGCTAGAAGGCCTACGTAGGAGTGACTTACTAATATTTAAAACTAAAGTTTTGACATGTTAAAAGGTTTTTTTGACAGATCAAATTGCAGTGTTTAAACAACCACAGTCAGGCTATAATGATAGGCCTGTAGCCATGATTTACACCTTCCCTCTAGTGGCTGGCATACTAGGTTTTGCAGTGCACTAGAGTCATTTAACTTAAAAGCCTTGGGTACATTTTGTACCATATACTAGGGACTTACATACAGGTTAAATATATCAGTTAGGAGTACACCAACTTTGTCTTGTTGAAAGAAAATTAGGCACTTTTCATCTGGTTAACAGAGGAAACGTCCACAGAGTTCGACAGCCAACTAAACCAGTCAAGGCAAAAATCTGGAGGTACACCATCCAAAGATGGTTATTTGTATGCTATCTCGAGAACAAAGGAAGAGGAGTATTGGATGATGGAAATATGGTACGAAGGGTCAGATGTACTAAGAATCGAATCTGTAATCTGTAAAAGTCATCACCAATTGTGCACTAACGTTTACCGAATCCATTCTGCTTTTGCGAATTGACCTTTGTACAGATAGGTGGGTTCACAAAAACCTGATTCAAAATGGGCCACAATTTGACCACATCTGTGACTCGGTTTAAATAAAGCATGTTTTCATGCAGACTGTTGTCCTCAAAGAAAAATGAGATACATTATAAAACTTGAAAATTCTAACTAACATTTTTACAGAGTAGGCAGTGATATATGGGACAACTGCCTACTCTTTTACTATATTTTTTTGCTTTCTCAAAGGATAAAGTATCTTATGGGAACCCCTTCCTGTTTTTGCTTGGCTTACCACTATATTTGTGTAGTCAGTAAAGCATTTATGTTTTGCGTCTGGATTTCAGATGTTTTAAACACACCTTTCAATTACCAATTCAGTATTTGGGGGCAGATGTATCAAGCCGTTTGCGATTCGCAAAGGCTGGAATTCGCAGAATTCCGGCGTTTGCGAATCGCAAACAGTCTTTTTGCATGTTTTGCCATGTAACAAAAAATCGCAAAATAAGGAATCGCAAAAAATTGCGATTCCTTATTTTGATTAAGCATTTAAGGAATCGCAATTTTGCGATTCCTTAATTGCTATGTATGTAGCATTTTGGAATTGCGAATTTAGGTTAAGAAATCGCAAATTACCACCAACTTGTAGTTGGTGGTAATTTGCGATTTCTTTTAAAAATGCCCTATTTGGCATTTGTGAGGGTGGCATGTGACGCACATACATGCCCATAGGTCATGTATGTGCGCCATATGCACACACATGTAGATTTCAGGGGTGCAGCAGGGTGTCTTTGAGACACCCCTGCACCCTTGAAATTATTCTCAATTTGCGATTAGCGAATCGCAAATTGAGAAATATTTCACAATCATAGGAATGCATGGGAAATTATTCCTTAATTGCAAATTCACAAAATGCAAATTCGCAAATAAGGAAGACTAAGAAATCGCAAAAAAATTGCGATTTTCTACATACATTCCATTTTGCGATTTCTAAATAGCGATTCCTTAAAAATCGCTATTTAGAAATCGCAAAATTGAATCTTGATATATCTGCCCCTTGGTCACAAACTCAATTTGCAATTTGGTAATGTTGTTCCCAGTTGCAATTTGCGTTTATTATATTCCCAAGTATCTTTTTGTTGTTGCAAATGACATCATTTGGTGACTCAGACCTTTTATGAATGCGTTTCGAAAACTTTTATTTCGTTCACAAGGACCATAAAAAGTGACAAGATAATAAAAAACAACATACATCTTAAAACAATAAATGCAGAAAAGAGTAATCCACAGTTAGGACAAAGGCATTTGGGGGGGATGACAGAGAGGCGTGGTTTGAGCACAACACAAAAATGTATAAAAGGCATGAGTATCCTACAGCTATCTGGAGAAATAGGAGCCAAATCGGTTTGTACAAGAGATAAAAAGAAATTTACACTATTTACAATAAAATCCAATTCATCGAGATAAAAATATGTGCAAGGTAGTATAAGAATAAAAGACCAATTGTATGGCAATTCTCTAGAACTCAAATATACAATTTTCTTCTGCAAAACATTTTGTGCTTATTTTTCCTTTTGGATAAAGGCCCATCTCCTTCGCCATATCGTGTTTAAGTATCTAGAAACGGCAAACACAATAGGGTTTGATGTATCGTATTTTAAAACCCGAATAGCTTCCCTACAGTTAAAAAAAACAAATTACGGCAGAGTGGTATGAGCCAGTACCGCCTCGCTTGTTGGTAGCCCGGGCAAAAGAATAGGATGTGCATTTCAGTTTCGACTTGAGTATTGCAAACTGGGCAGCCTAGCACTTTCTGCCCAGCCCATTTGTTGGTCACCACACGTGCCGGCAGAGTACTATATCTAAACTGTAAATATAGTTTTTTTGCTACCACAGGCAGGATAACATCCAGAAAGGTTTCCAGCTTGTAGTTGTCCTTAACTGTGAGAAACTGTGCCTTTAGAGGACCAAATTTCGAATTAGTCTGTATGCCTTCAACCTTTAGGGTTTGTTGGTAGGTCTTAGTTAGAAAAACTCGGGGGACTAAAGTGCTGGTAATGTCTGGGGTACTCCACAAGGAAGGTAGGCCGAGCTTTTGGCACTCGTGTTTTACGTGAGCAAACCAGGGTACACTTTTCAGCAAACCTGGGTGTGATAAAAGCTCTTTGGTCTCTACCTGATATGCCGCTAGTTCGGGGGTTGCCCATAGTCTTCGCCAGAAGGTTAATGGTTTTAGGGCAATCTCATCTTCTATTGGCGAGATCCCCAAATCTAATCTTAAGGGGATTAGCGGGTGCCCATTGGTAAGCCCGTTAATTGTCTTAGGAATCTGTTCTCGACTACGGCGATGTTGGAGGACGAACAGTGCCCCCATAGTTCCGCCCTGTAGAGAGAGGCACCGCGCGCTTGAGCCCTATACATTTCTAGCGCGGGGCCAATTGATTTGAAGGGACATTCCCTGGCTAATTTGGCTGTACTCCCGGCAATCTGTGTTAGCTTGAGTTTAGCCTTAGCTATTTGGGGCTCCCACTGCATTATGAATGCAAAAAGGCTTTGTACATCTAGCTCAAGATGCAGTCACGATGGGAATTGTTTTATTTTATTAGGTTTATTTCTAAAGCACAACCATGCCCCACTGGGCACAGACCACTGAACACAGCACTAGACTATTTAACTAAATACGGAGAACGTCAATATATGGGTACACGTGTAATTTGAAGTGAGGGCAATAAATGTGTAAAAATAATATAAGAAGTGAGGTACCACTCTTTAAGAATGTGGTTTGATAACTAGGAACAATACCTTAGGTCCAGTTAGCCCAAAAGTACTTACATATCTTAGGCACATCTAAAGTAAATAAGATTGGCTGAAATTTGAAAAACACCCAAATTGTTAAGCATATGGTGGCTTACTGATCCTGCTGTTTTTTCTGGAAGGTCTGGTCTGTCCTTGAAGGTACTGAGGTGATTACCCGATTCTAAGATCTGTATAGGGAAGTATGGCCCTCAAATCAGTGCACCTTTTTAAAAAGTAACAACTTGGGTGGGCAGGCCCTCACAGGCAACTGCATGATACTATTTTGTCGTACCTGGTTCTGTGCTTGCATTTTAAACATGCCCACTATAAACATAGAACAAGCAGTACTTTGTGCAAACCACTACCACTTAGTGACTCAAGCTGCTTGATGACTTTTTAAATATTTTATGGGCTAACATGTTCTCTATAGCCCTCTCTATGAAGCCTCGAGTCCTGTATCATACTCTAACCTCTTTAGACTTGATTATTCCAATGCCTCCAGTGTCTGCCACAGGATTATCAAATCAGTTAGTTCTGAGTTCAGTGCTCCCTGCTTACCCTACCCTTATTTATCAATACCTTTACTTTAGTCATGCATGGGCTCTACCTTGGTGCCAGTAGTGCAGGGCAGAGATGATGGTCTTTTGCTGTTTGGAGATGAAGATCGAAGTCCCTAGATCCCAGAGCAGCATTGATATATGCATCCAGCACCTTGTAATTTATAGCCCACTAGCTTACCCGTTGCGCACTGCTGCGATCTCCGAAGAAAGGAAATTCAAGTAAAATCGTTATGATAACATTCAATTTACATTGTGTCATCTGTATTGAAACGTATTCATTTTAATATGGAAAACATTTCAAAGTGTCTTTTTAATTCTATTTATTTATTCGAGTGCTTGTGGATACACGATTTTTTGTTTTTCCGTCTTTTGCGTACATCAGTATTCGAAAGATTATGAGGGCTCTGGGGGGCCGATATTTAAAAAAATGTATGCCCGAAACCTTCGCTGGAGTGTACTCAACAACTTCCCAAAGTTTCAAGGCGATCGCATGAAAGATTTTTTGTTTTTCCGTCTTGTGCGTACATCGGTATTCGAAAGATTATGAGGGCCCTGGGGGGGCCGATATTTAAAAAAAATGTATGCCAGAAACCTTCGCGGGAGTGTACTCAGCAACTTCCCAAAGTTTCATGGCGATCAGAACAATGGTGTAGTAATGCATAATGGACAAACAGACAAACATACATTCATTTTTATATATATAGATTCTACCATAATGTGTTGCTGATGCTGTGCACATCATTATCACTCAACTGTGCTGCCAGAGTTGGAGAGCGATGGTGACTATTTTGTTGCTGTTTGGAGACAAAACACTGCAGGACTTTGGGTCCTGGAACAGTCTGCACGTTTATGCACAATACCATGAGTTGCCTATTGCTCACTGACTAAATTAGGAAGCTACTGGAGTATATGTAATTGTTATAAAGTTGTGCCCCCATTGACAAGCCGAGGTGACTGCTTTACTGCTTTTTGAAATCAGGAGCTGTAAGTCATTGTTTTCTAGAGAAGACTGGGCAATTGCAAAACAAATCTTTGCAGTTTTGAGAGCCAGCCCATAAATCGGATAGTCACAGATGTACCATGTAGCAATGTTGTGCTACCTCAGTGGCAATATCGTAAGGTCAAGATGATTCCAGAAAAGTATGGACATTTGCAGGGTCCCCACTAGGGCGGTACGGTCGGTGCCACTCCATGGGTGCTGACTTTGTGGGAGGGGGCGTATTTTCAAGTACAATATGGTTTTAAAAGCACCTGCTAGCCCAATCCTTGCCTCCAGCAGCAATTTTCAGGCAACCATACAAATGTCAAGATACCTGGTGAATAATGGCCCTGCTGCAGTGAGATTGGAGTTTTGTCTAGTAGAAGTTTTGGCTCAGGAGATTAAAATGCCTTCCGCAAAGCATGTGTTCCATGCAGATCACAAAGTGCATATAAGGTAAATAGGTCAGTGAATTAATGCTTCTAGCATAGAGACCCTTCTGTTACTTGTATTCTATAAGTTTAAATCATATTATGGCACAGTGAGCTATTAACTATCATCAAAGAGCTGCATGCAAACTGCAAGGTACAGAATAGAGTATATTATTTTTCCCTCCAGTCTTTCATGATCCTAATGTTGCAGAAAGGGTTCACTTGGGTACAAATTTATTCTTATTATTAAAACCAGCCCCCAACCATGGTGTTACATTTTAAATTCTGAGTTTGTGCTTATCCAGACAAAGCACTCTTAAACTGCACTGCCTACCAGTATGGATGGCATGTGACTCCTACACCTTGTCTGATGTAACACAACATTACTTATACATAGGGTGACCAACTGGCATTGGTGCAAATTCAGGACGGCGAGTGTAAAAATTCAGGACAAAGGGTTAAAATTCAGGACACGAATTCAGGACAGGAGGTCAAAATTCAGGACAAAACTTCAGGACAATAGGTACGTTTTACAGACACATCAGAGGTCGCGCAATAGTATGTAAGTAAGCCCAGCCATTTCCAAACATATTCAACCGTTTGCAAACCTATCCATCATGTATCCTTCTATCTATCATTTCACTCATCCATCCCTTCATCCATCCCCTCATCCATCCTTTCACTCATCCTCCATTATCCATCCATCCATCCATCCTTTCACCCTATCCATCTGTACACGTATCCATCCACTCTTCATCCCATCCATCCATTCACTCATCCATTCAGCCATTTACCCTTTCACCAATCCAGCCATCCTTTCACTTACTAATCCTTCCACCCATCCACTATTTTAGTCATCCATCCATCCTCCCTTTCTCTCTCCATCGACCCTCTCACTTAGCCATCCTTCCTTCCATCCATCCATCCACCCACCCACCCATCCATCTACTCATCCACTCATGAATCAATCCATAGACCCTATCACTCATCCATCTATCATTTCACTCCTTCACACATCTATTCATCCTTTTGTCCATCTACCCTCCCTTTCACTCACTCATCCATCCTTACACCCACCCTTTCACTCATACGTCCATTCATTCACCCTTGCACTTATCAATCCATCAATCCATCCATCATTTCACTCATTCACCTACCCACCCATCATCCACCCAACCATCCACCCACCCACCATCCACCCACCCACTCATCCATCCTTTCACCCACCCACCATCCAATCCACTGATCCATCTTTTCACCCACCCATTATCCACCCACTCATCCATCCATCCATCCTTTCACCCACCCACTCATCATCCATCCATCCTTTCACCCACCCACTCATCATCCATCCATCCTTTCACCCACCCACTCATCATCCATCCATCCTTTCACCCACCGACTCTCCATCCATCCATCCTTTCACCCACCCATCATCCATCCATCCATCCATCCATCCCCTCATCATCCATCCATCCTTCCCCTCATCATCCATCCATCCTTTTCCCTTATCATCCATCCATCCTTTTCCCTCATCATCCATCCATCCATCCTTCTACCCACCCACTCATCATCCATCCATCCTTCCCCTCATCATCCATCCATCCTTCCCCTCATCATCCATCCATCCTTTCACCCACCCCCTCATCATCCATCCATTCCCTCATCATCCATCCATCCATCCTTTCACCCACCCCCTCATCATCCATCCATCCACCCTTCCCCTCATCATCCATCCATCCACCCTTCCCCTCATCATCCATCCTTTCACCCACCCCCTCACCATCCATCCCCTCATCACCCATCCTTCCCCTCATCATCCATCCTTCCCCTCATCATCCATCCTTCCCCTCATCATCCATCCATCCATCCTTTCACCAACCCATCCATCCATCCTTCCCCTCTATCCATCCCCTCATCCATCCATCCAGCCCCTCATCCAGCCATCCATCCCCTCACCCATCCATCCATCCATCCCCTCACCCATCCATCCATCCTTCCTTCCCCTCATCCATCCATCCCCTCATCCATCCATCCTTCCCCTCATCCATCCATCCTTCCCCTCATCCACCCATCCTTCCCCTCATCTAGCCTTCCTTTCATCCATCACCCATCCTTCCCCTCACCCATCCATCCATCCCATCCATTTATCCTTCCCCTCATCCATCCATCCTTCTCCTCATCCATCCATCCTTCTCCTCATTCATCCATCCTTCCCCTCATCCATCCATCCTTCCCCTCATCTATCCTTCCTTTCATCCATGATCCATCCTTCCCCTCGCCCATCCATCCATCCATCCCATCCATTTATCCTTCCCCTCATCCATCCATCCATCCATCCTTCTCATCCATCCAGCCTTCCCCTCCATCCTTCCCCTCATCCATCCATCCTTTCACCCACCCCCTCACCATCCATCCATCCCCTCATCATCCATCCATCCATCCATCCTTTCACCATTTCTTTTTTTATTTTATTTTTTATTTATTATTATTTTTTATTAATTATTATTATTTATATTTTATATATTATAAATATATAAATTTATATTTATATATTATAAATACTTCCACCCATCCACTATTTTAGTCATCAATCCATCCATATTATTAATATTTTAAATATTATTATTTATTATTTCTTTATTTATTAAATGTGCCATTTCTTTATTTTCTTACATTATAGACTGCATGTTTGAAGAACCGAGGTTTGCTTACAATTTAGTGACAGTAATTACGCTCTGTGAAGAGAACCACGTGCTGCCTCGGTGTAATCAGGGGTGTAATCTGGCCGAGTCTCGGATGTTTGGGGCCCTGGGTAGAAATGGAATGTGTGAGCCCCCCTCTAAATAGCAGAGACATGATGCATTCAGTGCTGTTTGCATGTGAATAGATGTCGCTGCTCCTGAACCTGCAGTCCCTCCCTCTCAGTCACCTTCGAAGCACCTCTCAACAGGTCATCAAGGGCTGGAGGTGTGAGGGTTGCCATCCCGCTGTGCCTCTCCAATGCTGCTGAGTATCTGAGGAGCTTTGGTGCAGCATCGGAGTGAAGAAGGGAGGTGGGTGCAAGCTGTGCCGGCTTTCGGGTGGGGCAACCGGTGCCCTGTTAAAATGACGGACAAATGGCGTCCGTTAAAGTTTCCTTCACGGACAACGGACAGACGGCCGAAATTACGGACTGTCCGTGAAATTTACGGACGGTTGGTCACCCTACTTATACACTGATTTACACACGTATGATTGATTCACTCTGTGTAATGTGTATGTGATGTAAAGTGCTCTCACACCTTTCACTGGTATGAGAGGCTCTATAAAACAAAAGAAATGTATGGGAGAAAGAATGGTTGTGGAGACTTGAGGGGCATGGTTGTAGGGTGGTAGTTTGGGAATCCGTAGAGAAGGAGGTCATGGGGGGCAACAAACATTGTCATAACAGGTGACACCAGCACTGAAGACGGCGCTGGAAATTCACACACAGTCCTTTGCATTAGTGTACACTCACCCATCAAATCAGAACACCTCTGACATGGTTAATTTCCTTATTTGTCAACTTGGTGCTGGCATTTATGGGTGGAGGTGAATTCACCATTACTATTTACTTGTCAATATATTGTAGGGCCTATGATGCCAATATAGTCTTGAGATCTGCACGTAATGACCGGTAATTTCTTCGTGAAATCCCAGGCAAAAAGTGGTAAGCCAGTTGTCTGTTGGCTGAGTGCACACACCAAGTGTGACAAAGAGGCTAACTTTGGACTAAGAGGTCAGAGGACATCAAAATGTGATCAACTACTGTGTTGTCTGCTGGCTTCAAATATCAAAGTTTTTTGATTGCAATAACTTCTACCATTTAACGATAAATGTATAACTTTCATGCACTAGAGAAGAGGGAGGGTGTCAAGTTGAAGGGTGCATACCAAATAAGGGTGAACAGAACTTGCGGAATTTGACTCTACGGAATTCTGCGGCGTCACATAAAACCTCTGCAAGATTCCACTGAGTTCTACCAAGGGGCTGGAATAGGCAGGTCGTGCTACTCATGCTGTGATTTAGTGCTGGTAGCACATTCCACACTGAAAGATCAGTGCAAACGGTACCACACGGCGTGTCAGAGGGTGCATCTACTCTATATGATCTGAATAGATTTTCTACTTGAGCAGCAGCCTTCTGACCGTGAAAAGTCACAACTGCCTGGATGTCCTCCTAGCGACCAAAAATTGTGCTATGGGAATGCCAAATCACGCTCCCTCTTACCAACTTATCTTTCTGGAGCCTGGTGTGAGCAAACATTCCGCCACTCAGCGATTGGCTGAATTTGGCTGGAGCTCGGAGTTACAAGAGTATCCTGAAATTGCCAAAACACTGCCAATTCTGTGGGGGAACGGAATATTCCTCCCACCCCAATACCAAGATCACATAGCATATTGGCCATCAGAAACATAGACATATTGATCACTTAAATAAAGGAAAAATGCCAAATACTCCATCACCAACTGCCCCATCAATATAATGTTAAAAATATATCAATATAAAGGAAACTCTCAGGAAGAAAAATTATAATTTCACTGCATTCTCACAGGCATTTCTAATATTTGGCCCTTTTTGCTTTTAGAATACATGTCTCTACAGCTAATGATACATTAAAACATGTTTTCACATCTACAGTAGGGTTGTTGAAGCAACAAAGCTACTTTAGGCGTCCCATCCGTGGTTCTTTATGGAAGAAACTATTAATGTTAGTGGGTGATTAAACTGGATCTGAGGGAACTGGAATGCAAGACTGAATTTGTAATTAAAACAACAGATTAGGAGCAAGGCAAAAGATTGTTTATTCTGGATGTTTTTTACAATGTAGGTCAGAAACGGTGAAAATTACAGAAAGTTTTTCATTACTCTATTAATTTCTGACTCAGTCTAGGAATAAACATCAACTGCCTACAGGAGCAGCAAATTTGATCGTGTGTTGATTTGTAAAAACAACTAGTTTGAAAATTATGGAACATCCTCGACGACAGATCATAGTTGCCATCGCAATTAGTTAGTTTATGACCACCCTTTGAAATTAAGTTGGTAACATATATCATCTGTGAAGGTAATATTAAACAAGTCATTGTATCAACAGCTAATAAAGAGAATGCTGTTATCTGCAATTTACATTTAAAAAATCAATGGAAGTAAACTTTAGTATCCTTTTGTTGGAGCAGTCATTTTGAATAATGGTTTGCAATGGTGTGGTTGCAACACAAGATTTGTATTGCCTATGTTTTGGTGGCTACAAAAAACTAGACGAAATGGTCTCTTTCAGGAGCCACTTGAACAGAAAGAGGTTGCACTGAAGCCAAATGTGTGGAAATATTTACTACCTGAAAAGTTAGAATGGCCATACTGCATTAAGGCATGAAATGTGGACAATTGAAATCTTCAGTTGTGATGTGACAGATTAGCGATAAAATATCCTACAACTACCACAATGCAATAGGACACCAGAAAGAGAGGCAATACTATTATAGCTAAGGTGCACACTCACCAGACATTGATGCTTGTTTATTGCAGTGAGGCCATAACAGTTGATTGTCCATTAGCAATAACAAGTTATTTAGTGTTGGGGCCTGATCAAGAGTTTGGCGGATGGGATACTCCGTCACAAACTTTATGTATATCCCATACACCAAATTACAAGTTCCATAGGATATAATCGAATTGTAATATGGCGGATGGGATATCTGGCACATTTGTGACGGAGTATTCCATCTGCCAAATTCGTAATCAGACCCTGAATGACTTAAGAATTAAGGATATAAAAAAAGGATCATTGTTAAGAATACACCCCCAGTAAGTTGAGCCCAAGGGAAGTCACAATGGCTCAGACCAGGCTGAGGGGAGTAACTACAGCAGCACAAATATGACAGTGTCACTGGCTGTACAATGACTGGAGATCAACATGAGAAAATAGGTAAGAGCTGCTGTCACTGAATGATGTTCATAAATGTATCACCAACGACTGGCAAGTCAAAATCTGGTAGGTGATCAAGACAGGGGCGGCTGGTACGGTACCGGGTGGTGGGGAGGGGGGAGGGGAAAAAAAATTAAAAGTCACTTACATGAGTGAGCAGCCATCTGTGGAGCTCACGTGGTGTTTCCACAGAGGTGAGGTAGACAAGCAGATGCAAAATCCCAACTTCCCTCGCCCACCAAATCAGCCCAACACAGCCAAAGCCAAACAGAAGAACGTGGGGAAGAGGGAAAAACAAAACAAGTAAAGGGAGAATGAGTAGAAAACATGATGGCACGATATTCTTACGGGGTTGATTGCAGATACATCCTATATGAAAATAATAGGGTAAGTATATTCATGCATACAGAGGAAAGACATATTAATGATAATGTGGATTAGAAAAGATATACCTGATGAACATCCTTCTTCCAATCCTTTTGAAGGTATAGATGTGCAGAATTTAGCTTAGAATTATTGTGTCTACAAACAGAAAAGGTACTAAGCATTAACATTAGGGCTGCAGCACCTGGAATTTAATGTTTTGAAAAGCGTGAACAGTACTAACTTTAAAGGCCACCATATTATCCACCAGAGCCAAAAATATCTTTATCCTGATAGTACTAGGAAAAAAATCAAAAAACATATTTTCCTAGACAGGATCAAAATCAGAGAAATACTACACAAAAGGGTGCTGGGTCTAATTAAAATATGCTATCCTTAGGGTTGAGGAAATAAACCTATCACAACTCTCTAATATTCCAGCATAAGAGAAAATGTGGAGAAACCAAGGAAAAGACCCCAAAACCTCACAGCGTGGCAAGTAAGAAATCAGATAAGTAAAATAAATTTAGAAATGATATTCCTCAATCCTACCGTGAATTAGGAGGTGAGGATTCTTTAAATAAATTCTTCACCTTGTTTTTTCCATACAGGTTTGGTGCAGTAAAAAAAAGAACTCTGGCAGCTCTGTCCAGGAAAAGCTGTAAGCGCAAGGCACAGCCGGCAAGGGAACACCGAGAACAGCTGATGCCCCGGAGGAAGACTACAACCCAGAAGAGAAGATTCTTCCCATCGCAGCAAGAATGCACTGGAAACGTCTCCAAGACCTGACAGCATAACAGCAACGATGAAACAGGTAAGTGCGGCAAAGGACTGAAGTGCGGGTAAGGCTCGACGGGAATCTGTGATGGAATGCAAAGAGCGCTCCATTCACAGACCACCCTCATTATTGGCAGTAGGCACTGCTCTGTCCGCCGACATCCGTCGGCGCGCGGGGCTCTTATGACTTCATCTCTCCCACATAGTCTCTCCTTCGCTCCTCAATCATGAAGCACTCAGGCTCCACTAAGTCAATCACAAAGCTTCATTGCAGCGTTGCGATTGGTGTGAGTGCCATGGTACAGCACTCAGATGGGGAATGGGAGCCTAGGCATGTTCTCAACCAGGCTGTAATGCAGCTTGGGTGGAGAACATGCAAAGTGAGCATTACGGTTTGACCAGGCTGTCCATGCGCACTTTAGAATGCAGCAACCATTCCTCCTCCCTCCTCACAGGAGCCCAGCCCCACCTGAAACTGGTGGATTCTAAAAATCAAATAAAAACTCTTGTTATTATCGTTTAATGTTTTATTTTACACTGCTCCGAGAGCAGTGGGGCAATGATCCTCCACCATTGCGGAGGAGCTGCCAGTGGATCAAGAGCAGGAACAGCAACTATACAGATGGCCATGGACTGGATCATCACTCTCCAGCCTGAAGGCCCCTCCGAGATGGCATGGACTACAGCATGTGGATAAAGTGAGCCCAAGGGCTGGCTTTTCCTTGTCAGGCCCCTGATCTGGGCCTGGGTATGGTAAAACCAAGATGGATTGCAGTCAATATCAACCAGGTGCTTGCATTTAAGAGAGGCCAGAATCAGTGAGGGCCAAATGGGACACCGGGATTTGCCAGGCTGATGACTGCAAACATATAACCGGCTACACAGTGACTGGCAACCAGCACAAAAAAAGGGGAGTGAAATTATGGTATTTGACATTGGCCTTCATGATGTTCAAATAGTAAGCAAGAGCACCTTGAGGAACACTACCCATCCAAAGAAGCATGCAGAAGCTAAAGTGGAGGAGTGCGCATGGTACACATCAACAAGAACGGCAAATGCAAAACAATGAGCGGAGGCATAGATGCCAGCTCTATGTAGAACACAGATGCATGAATGTCCCCAGGTAACTGGTCTAGAAGCAATAATTGTTTTCGTTTTTTATATAGCTTGAGCTTTACACGAGTACCAGATTACATTACACGATGTTTACTTCACTTGTATTCGTTTTTATGCAAGGGGGGATTATATGATTTCCCCAGAATGACAGGATGTTGAGCTTGCGTCAGAATCCGAACCTGGCTTCCCAGATCCAAAGTCGGCAGCTCTGGCAGTTAGGCCACATCTCTCTCAATAATGCAAGTTAGGCATTTTTCACCCAGAAGTGTCAATGATCTCTCCTCGTTAATATACCAGACAAGGTTTCTGGTCTCTGTTGGATTTTCAGCTGAATCATGGCCTTTGCAGCCGCTTTCATTCAATAAGATAAGTCTTCTGACAGTTTTTGCCAAACTGCTTGGCCATAGTCGTCATTCTCCCTCTCAGACCTCCGCCATTGACCATATACAGTGCATTTCCGTGTTACTTTCCTTTTGTGGTGTGTTTAAAATATAAAGTCAGGGACAAGATGGGGGTCACTGATTGCTTTTTGTGCTACCAGGTTAACAAAATTCAGATAAATCTGCTGTCTTGCAGGGTTCTCAACTGGCACACACTGTTTAATTAAAAAACATGTTTCCTTTATTCTTTACCGTTATAAATTTGCAATTGCTGTTTTTAACGGATGCATACTTTTGATTCACACAAATTACACATTTTCAGTTCATGCACCTCTTCTGTCATGTGCTAATTTCATGTAGAAACAGTTATTCTACACACCCTTTAAGAGTGTCTAGTAGACAATTCCAATAATTGCTTGCATGCATGTTTTGACTTGTAGGAAGCATCACATTTATTTAGTTTCTTATTTTTTGTTTTGGTATATGCTTATGATTTTTGATGACTGTTACTCTCTATTTTTCTTTCTATCTTTGCATACGGATACATTTACAGTATGCTAATTTACTCAATATGTTTTCTTGTTTCTAGACAGCATGTAAAATCTAATTTTCACTTCCCGACGTTGTTAATTAACTCTCATCTGCAAATATAGTTGACATTAAATGGTAATAAGTGTTTATGATTTGCCCATCGTCAGTGCTATGTTTACTTCCTCCATCTGAAAGGCTTCAGCCGTGTTCTTTAATAACTGGTTTGCCTTTTATTAAAGGTGTGCTCAATCTGCTGTCCTTGACAATTGTCCTTTTACACACCGTAGGTGCTTTTACAGCGTCCAATGCATTGTCAATAATGTAGAAATAACTTCTTTCTCCCATCTGTATTAAAGAACTGAAATAACTTTTCTCCAAATCAGTCTGTATCGAAAGGCTGTAAAAATCTACCTGCCTGTAGGCAGGGAGAGTGAGATCTTAGTGACCGTGGACATCAAAGTACTTTATACTAGTATACCCCAGAGAGGAGCACCGGAAATTGTGAAGGAATTGCTGATGAAGACACCAGGAACAGACCCACTGTATTTATCTTGAAATGTTTGAAGATTTTTGTTTTGTATTTAGTTTTATTTTAATGGTGATATATTTCTGCAAATCAAGGGGACAAGCATGGGAGCACCCTGTGCCCCCAGCATATAACATCTACTTGTGAATGCATGAAGAACAACATATCTTCAATGAGGTAGCTCCATTTATTGAACATTTTAAACTCTGGTTACAGTTGATAGATTATATTTTTTTCATCTGGAGGGGTGTGGGAGAAAAATCTACAGGAATTTCTCTTATGGCTAAATTCAAGCAATCAGAACCTTAGATTTACATTGCACACCAGCAGGGCAACAGGTAGATTTTCTTGAGATTTGGATTATATGCTCCAGTGACCAACTAGAAGTGCATTTGTATAGGAAGTCTACTGTGAGAGATATACGCTCCTTCACTCGTCTAGTTTCCATCCAAATTGCCAAAAAGATCCAGTTGCATCCGGGCAGTTCCTGAGAATTAGGAGGAACTGTTCATGGATGGGGGGCTGTGTATGGAATGGGGAAGAAACAAAAAAAACTGTATCAAAGAGGAAACGTTTAGCAAGCAGCACCTTGAATCGGGAAGCCCTCTTACAAAATAAGGAAAAACACAAGGACAGCAGACTGGTATATGTCACTAATCATTCAAACATTAATAACAAGATAAGTAGATTGTTTGAATCTAGCTGGGAAATTTTAAATAGCAATGAAGGTGATGCTTCCATTGAGAAACGCTTGAATGCTTTCAGGAGAAACACCAATGTAAGGGACAAATTGGTCCATACCCGTATGCAACAGCCATCGGGCTGGGTACAAAGATCTATTGGTGAAGTGTTGTGTGTGGAGAAGCTATAGTTACAGATAAATGGGAGTATCAGGGACACAGGATTGTCCTGAAAGAGATAACCAACTGTAGGAGTCAGAAAGTCTTGTATCTCATGTTGTGCCTGTGAGGCTTGGGATATGTAGGAGAGATGGGAAGGGAATTTAGGACAAGATTTGGGGAGCATAAGATGATAGTGCGTACCAAAAAGATGAAGGCACCTTTGGTTGAACATTGCCCTGAAAAGGGACACCATGTATCGTCACTGAAATGGCTGATGGTAGCCAGTCAGAAACTACGAAACATAAAGAAAGGAAAACATTTTGGGTTTTTACTCTTAGGACCAATGAAAGGGGTCTTAATGAAGAGACCTCCTGGATAGGAATGTGATTTAGAGAACTTGATAATCCTAATTCGTTCTCTTAGACTGTCTGTGATGAGCAACTCTTTTTTTCTATAGTGTTGATGTTATAGCCCTTTTATATTATGATCTAATGGATAAGGCAATGACATTTGACAGAATACAGTTGATCCTCATAAGACATGAGTAGGTAAATGACCATATGACTTTTTACCATACAGATGTATTTCTTGGTGGTATAATGGTCAATTCGCAAAAATGTTATTTAAATGTAGAAGTATAAGTTCATATTGTTCCACATCAGACGGACACAATCTTTTGAGGTTAGGAAGTCAGGTGACCTTTAATGTTTTGGCTTAATTAACTGAGATAGCAGATGGATCTGTGCATAGAGAGTGCAAGTTTTATCAGACTATATGGGATGTTACTCCGTTTTCAGCAATTAAGGAAGTATGCATTTTAACTGGAAGTATATACATGGGAGCTCAAATATTTATAGACATATATGGTTATTTTCACCTTGATTCTTTGATGTCAGCCCTGTGTTAAGACTCCATATGGGAGAAGAACTAGCTCAAGATGGCGGAGTTTCGCACCACTTCATTATATCGTGAAAAAGCAAGCTGATGTTTAGTATGCATCTTTTTTCTCTCCATTTTTGTTGGCCTTGAGCCCCACTACACATTGTTATTTGGAGGGCAGCTTTATTGTTGCAAGTGTCACATAATAGCACAGGTGCACCACATGACAAATTAGACAAGGAATTATATAGAATCCATGTCCACAAAATATTCTTCTAAGTATCTTCCTTTATTCAATGAGGCCTTTAAAACATAATCAAGGTGATTGAGACACAGCCGACGCGTTTCTTCCTTATCAGAAGGACTTCTTCAGGGCCGTCGGTCTCCATGTGGCGAGGACTGCCCCGACTGATTCTGGCCGGTTACAGCACTGTATAGTTATTTTTGCATATCTTTCATTTCCCTGACCTGGGATTAGGACTAACTAGACTGGGAGTCATCATACACCCGCTCGTCCTATCTCTATAGAATAAGGTGCCAGTTATAATTGTTAAACATAACATATTGGAGGACGGAAGCATTACTTACATTCTATACCCGATTTCCAGATGGCCTATTTATCTAAATAGATAATATTATGAAAGATCCGTTTGCCCTGAAGAACTTCTTCTGATAAGGATGAAACGCGTCGGCTGTGGCTCAATCACCTTGATTATGTTTCAAAGACCTCATCGAATAAAGGAAGATACTTCGAAGATTATTTTGTGGACATGGATTCTATATAATTCCTTGTCCAATTTGTTATGTGGTGCACCTGTGCTATTATGTAAAAATTGTTCAAATCCTGTATGGGAATTACACTGTGACAGTGGGTGTTTGTCAGTGTGCACACACATTCCTGGGTAATTCCAGATTACACATATATACATTAGGGATAGCGGGTCAGGTGCTGAGGTCTATGGGGTTCCACTGTTTAGCCTCTTTTTCTTTCTTATTTTTGCAAGTGGTACATGTTAGACCTGGCATTTCTTGGCATGATTACCCTAGACTTTTTGGCTCAACCTCCTCTATTTTTGATGCTTTGATGGATTTCGTTTTGCTGGCTTAGATGCTTTGGGTACTTTGCCACTGCTGATCAGTGTCAAAGTGCAAGTGCTCCCTGTGTAAAGTGTAATGGTAATTGGTTGTCCATGATTGGTATGTTTGCCTTACTAGTAAAGTCCCTAGTAAAGTGTACTATGTGTGCCAGGGCTGGTAATGCAAATGCTACTACTGGACCTGCAGCACTAATTATGCCACCCACACAAGTAGCCTTAAAGATACAAACTCAGGCCTGCCACTGCAGTGCATGCATGCGGTTTGGTAAACTGCCATGTTGTTCTGAAAAGTGCACCCACTTGCCAGATATTACCCTTCCCTTTCTATGCACATCAGACACCCCTATGGTTGGTCCAATGTACCCCCTGGGCAGGGTGCAGTGTATGTGAAAGGTATGACATGTACTGAGGTGTGTACCATCTCCTGACTGTGAAATTCTTTCCATTTCGTTTTTCACTGTTGAGAGGCCATCTTGCCCATATGACAGAATGAGGAGGCTGTGTAATATGTTTTCCAGCCTATCTACCCAAAGGCTTATAATGGAGAGGTGAAGTTTAGTATGCCTGAAATCACAATGTAATAACACATCTTTTTATGAGGGTGGTTTTTGCATTGTGTGTTTAGAAACCATTCTTTTACTAGTGGCTGGGTTTTTGTGCTCTAACATTTCTGTGTGTCTCTGCCTTGTTGTGGATTGACTGTCTGGATTTGAAAGTGATAGGATCTGGGGAATGTCTTGACCCAGGGGAGGAGGTTAGACCGCAACAGGCTGACCTGCGTCTGGAGTGTAGAAAGGAGGAGGAGCCCCTAGAGGTGAAGAGGCCTGGGCTGCAGCCATGAAACAAGGGCTCCATCCCCTGCTGAGTGATTGAGAATCCAGACCCCCACTAATCAAAGTAAGAATGTGTCACTGGTAGGGAGGCACCCAGAACTGGTTTGAACAGGGGTCTGTGCCCCCCTGAACACAAATACTTCAAAGACATTTAGGGGTATGACTATGGGAGTGGAAGCCCCTGAACATTGGAATTTGATTTTATTTATTTTTATTTTATTTTAAAAGTTTAGTATAGCGCTAGCTAGACCTGTAAGTATCAGAGCGCTTCACATACACATTGTGAAAAACAGAAGGGCCTTACATTACCCAGAAGGCTGACGGTAAGTAAGCAAATCACGGATGAAGAATACAGCATGAACAATAAATAATTGTGCAAAAAAACAAGGTGATTATCATAGTCCGTTCACCAACAATCCTTTAATGGGAGTCAACTCGGAAAATTGAGGTCTATGTTAGATTTACGTAGTTCAGGAAAGTATTTGTTAAGGAGATGGAGTTTGAGGTCCCTTTTGAAACAGAAGAAGGGGGGTTGCATCTGAGGACTCCATGGAGAGTGTTCCATATCCTGGGAGCGTTGCCAGAAAACGATCGGAATTGGGTGGTTTTCTTTTTCATTTTAGGTGGAATGAGAAGGAGTGAGTTGGAGCTTCTCAGGGTTCTGGTTTGACCTGCTCTTACCAGTTTGTTGTTCAGGTAGTTGGGAGCCAGAGAGGGGAGGGTTTTGTGTGTGATGCAGGCCAGCTTGTAAATACATCTCCCTTCCATGGGAAGCCATTTGAGGGAGTTGAGAGCTGGAGTGATGTGTTCAAGTCTTTTTACTCCAGATACAAGACGAGCGACCATGTTCAGCACTGACCTAGGAGGGTCTAGGTGAGCTTTTGGAGTCCCTTTAAGAATGGCGTTCCCGTAGTCGATTTTAGAGAGAACCAGGGATTGAACTACTGTCTTGAAGTCCTCATGGGGCAGAAAAGGTTTCAATTTCTTGAGGTGTTTTAGAGAGAAAAGAGCACTTTTTGCAAAATTTTTGATGTGGGCCTCCATAGATAGGTTCTTGTCAAGGGTGATGCCTAGAGACTTAACTGAGTCGGATAGAACGAGGGGGCAGTTTAGGGCAACCAGATTCTTGAGCCACTCTTGGATAGGAAGGTGGTTGCTTTTTGGATAGAATAGAATCAGTTCCATTTTATCTGGGTTGAGCTTTAAGTGGTTGACGTTGAACCAGGTTTGGATCTCCGTTAGAGTGGTATTGAGGTGTTGGATGTCATCGGGGGACTTGATTTTGAAATAGATTTGGGTGTCATCCGCGTAAAGGTGGTAACTCACTCCAGCTTTTTTCAAGACGATTGTGAGGGGCTCCATGAATAGATTGAAGAGGGACGGGGAGAGAATTGAGCCTTGTGGTACCCCAAGTGTTACCTTTGTTGGCTTCGAGAGACAGGAGTTGATTTTAATTTGTTGCGAGCGATGCTGGAGGAAAGAGGTGAACCATTTTAGTACAGTGCCATTTATGCCGGAGCGCTTCGACAAGGTCTCCAGAAGAGCTAGATGATTAACCGTGTCGAATGCCGCAGATAGGTCAATAAGGATGAGTAGGCAGGCATCACCATCATCTAAGGCTTTGCGAATGTCGTCCGAGACGTTGAGTATGGCTGTTTCAGTGCTACAGCCTTTCCTGAAACCCGTTTGAAAGGTGTCGAGGAGGTTGAACTCATCAATGTGTTTATTGAGTTGGTGGAGAACACATGAGTCCAATGTTTTTGCCAGGAATGGGAGGTTTGAAATAAGTCTGAGGTTGTTAAGATCCTTAGGGTCGGCCCCTGGTTTCTTGAGAATGGGTGTGATTTGTCCTAGTTGAAGGGAGTCTGGGACACAGCCTGAGGTGAGAGAGGCGTTGAGGATTTTTGTCCAGAAAGAGGAAATGGTGTGGTTGAGTTATTTTATGATTGTGGAAGAGAAGGGGTCCATGGTGTGGGAGGAAGGTTTTAGATGAGAAATGATCTTGAAGACCTCGTTTTCCGCCATTAGCTCAAAGTCGGACTAGTGCGCATTGTTTTTTAGCTGGAGGCCAGTCCGATTGTCCTTACACAGAACTCTTTCTGCATGGCCAAGGGAAGTAGAAGGGGGGCAGGTTATGAGGGAAGGGGTGATTGCGGTTTGTATGAAGGATTGATCAATTTTAGAGACTTTGGGGCTCATTAGGATGACGGAATTCGGGACTGCCCGCCATAAGGGCGGGGGTCCCGTGGGGGGTATTAGGATGTGCCCACCACAGTGGCGGGCACATCCTGCATTTTTAGCATTGTGGCTGGCGGTGCTCTCTGCACCGCCCACCACAATGCTAAAAATGCATTGATGCATTTGCATAAACAAAGCGTCAGGCACAGCGCCGTGCCCGCCGCTTTGTTAATGCAAATGAAGGGGGGTACCACAGGTACCCCCTCCCGTGTGCACCCCCCACCTCTCCTTGACTCCGGGGGCCAGCAGGGTGAAGACCGCATGCCTTTCCGTGGCGGCATCGCCGCCATGGAAAGGCACCTACAGACGCCCATCATAATATGGCTGGCAGTGTCTGCCACCATATTATTCCTTTTCCGCCCCGGCCACCAGGGAGCTTGTTGAACTGCCGTAGTGCCACCTTTCGTCAGTCAATAGGCGCTCGACTTTTTACTTGATGACTTATGCCACTCCGACGGCCTCAGTGAGGGGCATCCAGGCTTGAGGTTCCTCTATGTGCCTAGGGGGGCGCTCGCTCCGGATCGTCCCTTCTGTCCAGGTCTGCCAGGCCTCAGCCCCGCACCAACACTCGCTCCGGTCTTCAGGCGGTAACCTCGGAGGTTGTATCCGAGAGGTACCTGGGCTCGTAATTGGAACAAGGTCGACATGCCCTCCCTCTACTCCTCCCTTCAAGACTCTTATCCCGCCCTAGAGGAGCTTGTTCCCTCATCTCAGGTAGCTGCCATCAACGTTTGGCTCTCTAGGGCGTGCGACCAAGTGGCCCCCTTGAGACTCGTCACAGTCAGACGCGCCCACAATGCCAACAGATGGTTTACTGATGACCTTAAGGAGAAAAAACTGGCTGTGCGTCAGGCCGAGCGTGCCTGGAGGCGCGCTTACTGCCCGACTTTAAAAGCACACTATTCCCTCACACTTAATATATACAAAAAGGCTATCCTTCTTGCCAAGACGAACTACTTTTCGGGCAAAATACTCTCGGCCGAAAATCAGCCTAGGGAAATTTTCTCCACTGTCTATGAATTGGCCTCGTCAGATAGAGCTTCCCTCAAACCTTCCCCCTCTCAATCTCTTTGTGACTCCCTAAATAATTTTTTTTATGAGAAAATTGCAGTCATCAAGGCTAACATACCACCGCCTTCCTCCTCCTTCGCTGCCCCTCAGCCTCCGCCCAACAGATCCCATTTGGATCCCATACCTCCTCTGACCAGGGAAACCCTCTCTCCCCTGTTGACCCGGGTTAAATCCGGTTCCCCCCTCTGATGTCTGCCCGGCTTTTGTATTGAGAGAGATCTTTCTAGCTTGCCCTACGCCCCCCTTGGTTCTCCTCAATGATTCCCTCAAGCAAGGCATTGTTCCTGACCACGATAAATCGGCAATAATAATTCCTATTTTGAAAAAACCTGGTGCCGACCCCTCTTCCCTCTCCAACTACCGTCCCATCTCCCTTCTCCCATACTTGGGTAAAATCCTGGAATGCCACATTACCACTGTCCTCAGCTCTTTTGTCAAGCACAGTGGCTGTTTAGCCCCCTGCCAGGCTGGCTTTTGCCCGCTCCACTCCACCAAGAAAGTCGTGGTCTCAGTCATGGACAAACTCAGGGAGGGGATGGACGCCAACTGGCCCCAGGCTCTGGTCCGCCTTGATTTGTCCGCTGCTTTCGACACGGTTGACCATTCCATTCTTCTCACCCGTGTCGAGGCTACGGGCATCAGGGGGCCCCCCTGGCTTGGCTCACTTCTTTTCTGAGAGACCGCACACAGGCCATCCATCTGGCAGACTTTTCTGCCTCCCCATGCAAGGTGCAGTGCGGTGTCCCTCAGGGCTCCACCCTTTCCCCCCGTTTGTTTAACTTGTACATCTTCCCCCTCATTTTTGCTTTATAGCAGCTGGAGGTCACGGTTTTCAACTATGCTGATGACCTCCACCTCATCTTAAACCTTTCCCACTCCCCTGAGTCCATTCACAGTTTTCAATCAGTTATGATTTTCATCAGGGACTGGATGAACCTTAACCACCTCAAACTTAACCCAGACAAAACCGAGTTAGTTCTCACCAGTGGTACATCCAGTCCCTGGACCCCCACGTTCTGGCCCCCCTCCCTTGGTTCCCCCCCTTCACCTTCCCACTCAGTCAAAACACTCAGGATCACGCTGAACCAACATCTCACCTTGCACTCCCAGATTAGTATGGTGGTATCATCTTGTTGTTTTACCCTTTGCACCATTAGAAAGATTTCCAGATTCTTTTCTTTTTCTGCTTTAAAACTCATCTTGATGGCAATGGTGTTATCGCGCCTAGACTATGGTAACATCCTGTACAATGGCGTTCCCGCCTATGCCCTCCGACGTCTCCAGTTGGTCCAGAACCAAGCTGCCCGCCTCATCCATGGTCTTTCCAAGTCGCACCATGTCACTCCTCTATTAAAGGCCTTGCATTGGCTCCCCATCAGAGAGCGGGCCCTCTTCAAGCTGGGTTGCACAACGTTTCAGGCCCGAGCCAGAACTGCTCCAGCTTTTATAAACTCGGAAATCAAAAACTATAGGCCTGTTAGAGAACTCCGCTCTTCCACCCAGTCTCTCCTTTCTGTACCGCGGTTCAGGAAAAATAGAATGGGGGGTATGAAATTCGCTGTTCTTGGCCCACTTTCTGGAACTCCCTCCCCCCCACTATCAGATCTACACCCTCGTATTCTGAGTTCCGCAAGGCGCTCAAAACCTTTCTTTTCCTGCAAGCTTTCTCGCCCTAATCCCCACACCTCTTCCTCTCGGGTTTTTGCATCCTTCAGCGCCAAGAAACCGCCTGGTATACGTGAGCTTAACAAATACTTTAAAATTCAAATTCAAGCAGCACTGTCACAGTCCGGTGATAAAGGCGTTGGATTGTTTGAAGGATGGGGTTGGATGGCAGAATAAACAAGGGATAAATACCGATATGGAATTCCCTAACCCGGGAGCCCCAGAGGCGAGCTCCTACTTGGCGGCCAAACTTCCTGAATGAGGAAAGCGATCAAGACTGAAAAGGATTGAAACTACTTCGTGGTCAAGAGGAACCTCTGCCAAGAAACAGCTGAAGAGACTGAAAGAAAGGACTGACCCTTACTATGTGTTCTGGGGCTGGCCTGCAGTTTGTTGTTTTAACCAAGGAAGAGGCTAAAGGGACTTTGCTGTGTCCCCCGGCTTGAAAGGACTTTGCTGTGCTGTGCCCTGAAGTAACTTAACGCCAAGGGCACGAGATGAGCTGGCTCCCTGTTGTGCAAACTCAGGAACACAAATGTTTCCAGAAGTGTCTCAGCGACACAGTGTGCTTGTGCTTTTTGCAGCCTGAGACCTTTGTAAGCCGTGCCCTGTGTTCGTGGGCACCTGGAGTCCAATCGAGTCTCAGCGACGCTGTGTGCGTGTGCTTTTTTGCAACCTGAGCTCTTTGTGAGGATTTTCCTGTGATCGTGTGAACCTAGCTTCCAAGTGAGTCTCAGCACCGCTGTGTGCGTGTGCTTCGTGCAGCCTGAGACCTTCGTGAGGATTGCCCTGTGACCGTGCGCACTAGAAGTTCAAGTGAGTCTCAGTAACGCTGTGTGCGTGTGCTTTTTGCAGCCTGAGACTCTCAGAAGAATTGCCCTGTGATTGTGGGCACCAGAAGTTCAAGTGTGTCTCAGCGAGGCTGTGTGCGTGTGCTTTTTTCAGCCTGAGACCCTTGGAAGAATTGCCCTGTGATCGGGGGCGCCAGGAGTCCAAGTGAGTCTCAGCGACGCTGTGTGTGTGTGCTTCGTGCAGTCGGAGACCTATCTGAGGATTACCGTGACAGTGCGCACCCGTGGTTTACACCAGATCTGTGTTGGCGGCATATGGTGAAGGAAACTGACCCCAAGTCAGTAAGAGGGGCAGAGAGACTGTCTGAAGCACCGTGATGGGTGCTGGAGTGAGTTACGCATTGCATTAACTCTGCATTACAAACTACCTGATTGTTTCATTACTCATTGCATTATTTCTGGATAACACGCTGCCGGATTGTTGTATTACGCATTGCATTAGTTTGCAGAACAAACTACCTGATTGTTGCATTATGCATTGCATTATTTCTGCATAACGAACTGCCTAATTGTTGTATTACGCATTGCATACGTTTGCAGAACGAACTACCTGATTGTTGCATCATGCTATGCATTATTTCTGCATAACGAACTGCCAGATGATTGTATTATGCATTGCATTATTTACATCACCAACTGCATTATTCTTACATTGTAAAGTGCCTGATTCTAGCATTACGAACTGCATAGCCTTGCATTAGGACTGCATAGGATCACCTAGAAGTGCTCATTAATACCGCCAGAACTTACAAGAGCTGGCTGTCCTAATTACTGTCCAGGAGGTATATTACAAATACGCATATGTTGGATTTTTATCGTGTGGACTCATTGTATATCTTTTTATATAAACTTATATTTGTTTTTATATGAAACTCGTGTGGAGTCCTTTTGTGGTGTCACCATTGGGTCATTGGGAGAGTGGTTGCAAATACTTTACACATTTGCCTTGAAGATAAGCCTGGCTGCTCATGCCAAGCTACCAAGGGGGTGAGCAGGGGTTATCTGAGAAGGTGTCCTTCCTTTCCCTGACGTGGAAGCGATGGTCTCTACTTGGCCTAAGGTACCTACCTCAGCCAACTAGGGAATCCAGAATCTAACATTGGAGGCAGCGGTTAGAACCTACCATTGATAGTCAATGGGTTTGGAATTGAACGTGTGTTTGCAAATTCACTCACAGTGATTAGTGTACATCACTAGGTTAGTGCAGACCACAACGTAACCACATACTGTGTTTTGATTTTTCGGTTCTATTTTTGAGTGACCTTTAAGCCACACATCATGTCTCAGAGGAGTCAAGTAGCCAGTGAGGCTGCAGAATTAGAGTTCGACATTGAGATATTGCTTACCTACAAAGTTTATCAATTGAGGCGATTTTGCAGAGCTTTAGGATGTCCCATGAGAAGTAGCGCCAAGAAGGAGGAGCTGCAAATGGCCTTGAGGGCCTGGTGAGAAGCCAAAGGGGCTCAGGAAATGGGTGATGTTGATGAGGATGACCCAGGGAACAGATTTGGTCCACAGGATTTGCCAGTGGAGTGACCAGCCTCAGGGGCTGGTAGTAGCCATTCAGGAAGGGGTATTCACCAGAGGATCTGGATGAAAACCAAAGGGTCAGAGAGCATGAGTTGGTGGTTTTATAATTTAAAACTCAAGCAGAGGAGAAAATGCTGCTCAGTGAAAGTGAAAAGTGAGCAGAGGAGAGCAGGAACGCTCTTGCCCTAGAAGAGAAAAAGATTCTCTTAGCTCATGGATGTTTTACCCCCTTTAGAGAGGGCAGGAACCCTGACCTACGCCAATAGGAAGGAGACCTTGTGCCTCAGGTAGGGGCTCACTCCTGAACAATACAGGCAGAAATTCAGGAACTTCACAGAACTTGAATCCAGTACTTGGGTTGACTGTGTGAATGCGTACACGCCTGCACTGGATGGTTGGATGAAGGGCAGCAAGGTGACAGATTTTAAGCGCTTATGCGATTTAATTAATTGGGAGCACTTGAGTAGTCTGTGTGTTCCAGAGCTGCGCCAGCAGCTTTTGGACAGTAAGCTGACTGATCCCAGTAATCTTGCTGAAGAGGCGAACCGCTGGACCAGTACCCAGGTCGACAAGGGGATTGGAGGTACCACCACCAAAAGTGTACAGAGTCCCACGCAGAAGGTGGGGGAGGACAAGGGTAACCACAATGGGTTCTCTAAAGGGCCCCAAAGTAGTTCCCAGGTAAGAGGTCCCCAGTCCCCCAAGGCTAAGAGGTCCTAGCCCCATTAGGGGAAAGGGGACAACGAGGTCCTCCTTCTTGTTACTTCTGTAAAGAAGTGGGACATATTGCCCCTTAATGCCCCAAGAAGTCACATGCACCCACTGGTGCTCCAACACCAAGTTTAATGGGAGTAGCATTTGGGGAGGAATTGAGTCCTTGGAATCGGGAGGAGCAAGCAGTTATGACCCTGGTCTCATTAGGAGATCAAGAGATGGTCCAGGATATCTCTCAGCCTGAGAATACTAAGAAGTACAGGCAGTGGGTGACCATCAATGTAAGGACGGTGGAGGCTCTGAGAGACACAGGAGCCAGTTTGACATCTGCCAGGTGTCAGTGGGTGTCTGAGGAGCAGATAATTCCCGATGTACTTCACCCTGTAGTTGCAACAGACAACTCTGTGCGCCTCTGCAAGGTGGCGCTAGTTCCCTTTTCTTGTGGGGGGGGTCTCAGGTTCATTGAATGTTGTTGTAAGTCTGTCCATGTCTGTAGACTGTCTGCTGGGTAATGACCTAGAGAGTTCCCCCTCGAAGGAGGTGGAGCGCCCTGCACATTTGGAGATGTTGGGTCTGCCTGAGTGGGCTTGTGTGACCACTCGGTCTACGGCAGCCAGTAAAGGTGTTCAAGAGGTCCTGGAGCCTGAAACAGTGGCCCAGGAGCCTGCCTTGAGGAGAAGAGGCAGGGGGCTTGGGAAACTGGCCCCCACCATTCCCACCCTCCAGGAGGAGGCACCCCTTGAGGGTGATGCCCTGGAGCCTATGGGGGAGCAAGTAGCTAAACTTTGGGGACCTACCTGAGCTGACCAAATGGCAGCAGGAGGGAGAGTCCTCCAGGGAGGAAGTCTGTGAGGAGCAGAAGAAGTGCCCTTCTCTAGTAGGTTTGCAGCAACAGGCAGCAAACCAGGCAACGGGTGATCAGTCCAGGTCCCACTTGATTTACTGCGAGAACGATCTCCTACATAGTGAGCCTAAGGTTGCTGAGCCTGGGCCAGCCCGTGCGCTGGTGGTACCCTAGCACTTCAGAGCCTTCCCACTGGGGTTGGCTCATGATGTACCTTTAGCAGGTCATTTGGGGCAGGACAAGATATTTGAGAGGCATGTCACCCACTTTTACTGGCCACAAATGCGCCAGAATTCTGATACTCATTGCAAGACCTGTCAGACTTGCCAGGCAATTGGTTAGAGTGGAAGAAAGCGCAAGGCTCCCCTCCAACCTTTCTCTGTAGTCAGCACCCCCTTTGGGAGGGTGGGAATTGACATTGTGGGACCTCTGGATCCCAAGACCGCCATGGTCAACAGGTTCATCCTGGTCTTGGTGGACCATGCCACCCGGTACCCGGAATCCATCCCTCTCCGGACAGTGACAGCCCCTGGGGTGGGCCGTGCACTGATGGTGATTTTCTCCCGCTTGGGGTTCCCCAGAGAGGTGGTGTTCGACAGGGGTACTAATTTCATATCTAGGTATATGAAATCTCTGTAGAAGGAGTGCGGTGTAACCTATAAGTTCACCACACCTTACCACCCCCAGGGCAATAGTATGGTTGAGAGATTTAACGGGACTGTGAAGGGCATAATTGAGTGTCTTGAGGAACCCATGAGGTGTAAGTGGGACGTCCTCTTACCATGCCTGCTGTTTGCTTACAGACAGGTGCCACAGAAGTCCTTAGGATTCAGTCCCTTTGAGCTCCCGATTGGGCACCCTGTAAGAGGACCCTTGAGTTTGGTGAAGGTGGGCTGTGTGAAGGCTCCTAGTAAACCCTCCCTGGATGTATATAGCTACATGCTAACATAAACAAAAATAATCCACTCTTATGGCAAATGGGTTTCTCAACTATATTTGGGAGCACCCAGTGTTGTTAAAATACCCCTCACACACCAAAAGGACCCTTGGTGTCATGCTTCATCATTGGGGTCTTCGCACCGCTCTACGGGATGCGGCGTGCTACGACCTGCGACTACGCGGGAGCACTTGTTCACTGACTATGTGTGGTGTGTGTGAAGGTATTTGTTTTTGTTTTTATGTGCGTGAATGGTGAGGTTATCGGCGAGTGATGTTAAAAGCTACATGCTAGCCTTCAGGAACCAAACTAGGTGTTTCAGGCAACTCGCTCAGGTGAACCTGGAAGCCAGCCAGGAAGAAATGAAACGGTGGTACGACCAGAATGGCACTCTGGTCGAATTTCAACCTGGGCAAAAATTGTGGGTGATGGCGCCGGTGGAGCCTTGTGCGCTCCAGGACAAGTGGACTGGGCCTGAGGTGGTGGAGCGCAGGAGCGAAGTGAACTACCTGGTTGACCTACGGTGTCCTAGGAACCCTTTGAGGGTCCTCCATGTGAACCGCCTCAAAACACACTTCGAGAGGTCTGAGGTGACCATGCTCTTAACTACAGATGACTGGGGGGAAGAGTAGAGTGAACCTCTTCCTGACCTCCTGTCAGCCAAGGAGAAGGATTGGTCAGGGGATGGGGTGAACCTCTCACCTACCCTGACCCCGGAACAGCAGAGGGACTGTCGCCAGGTATTTGGTCAGTTCGCCTCCCTGTTTTCCCTGGCGCCAGGAGTCACCCATTGGTGCCTCCATGATGTGGACACTGGAAACAGTCTGCCTGTAAAACAAAAACAAAAATTTTATAGGGTAGCTGATAAAGTCAGGGCCAGCATCAAGGAGGAGGTTTCCAAGATGCTGTCGCTAGGGTTGATTGAGCCATCCAGCAGCCCCCGGGCTAGCCCAGTGGCCCTTGTGCCAAACGTTGCTGCACCTGGTGCCACCCCAGAACTACGGTTCTGTGTGGACTATCGGGGGCTCAATGCAGCCACCAAGACTGACGCTCACCCCATCCCCAGATCTGATGAGCTTGTGGATTAGCTAGGAGCTGCCCGATACCTCAGTACCTTTGACTTGAAATCTGGGTACTGGCAGATTGCCTTGACCGAGGGGGCCAAAGAGAGGTCAGTGTTCTCAACGCCAGAGGGGCACTACCAGTTCAGGCTTATGCCTTTTGGGTTGAAGAACACCCCTGCCACCTACCAGAGACTGGTTAACCAGGAGCGGAGTGGGCTGGAGGAATTCAGCGCCGCCTACCTGGACGAAATCGATGTGTTCAGCTCCATTTGGGAGGAACATTTGCGACACCTTTGTGAAGTGTTAATGGCCTTGCAGAGGGCAGTCCTGACTATCAAGGCAAGTAAGTGCCCGATAGGGCAGTGTTATATTTCATATCAGTACCCTAATGTAGATCCAGGGAACACAGTACACTTTCCCTACATCAGCTCCTGTTATTTCATATGAACGAGCCTTATAAAGAACATGACTCCAAATAAGGACAGAATGCCTTACAAGGACATCATGCCTTATAAGGTCTGCAGCCTTTTATGGACTAAAGCTTTCACCTAGTTAATGACAATGGTGGGTTCTGCCTGGACGATATTGCTAAGACGTCATCCATATGAATAATTTATGAGTACACTCTCCAGGAGGTACACTTCACCTCTCCCATAGACGCACAAGGTTTAATCACCAATGTCATCCCCATACTGAACAATGGGTAACACACGTACCTAGACTGTATAAATACAGCAAGTCTTGCTATCAGTAAGGAGGAGGGAACTGAGACTTCAAGGCCGACACACTGACCAGAGACGCTGCAGCTCCGATATGACATCGCTCCAGCTGACAGTGAAGTTGAAGTTGAAGTTGAAAAGAATTTATAGAGCGCACATTCACCATGCGGTTTCTTGGCGCTTTGTAGACGGATTTAACACTGAAGGGGAATGAGAGGTTATTGCAATGAAAATGCAAGGGAGAAGAGATGAGTCTTGAGAGCTATACCGAAGAGTGCATAAGTGGGGATGGTCCTGATGGCAAAGGGGAGGACATTCCAAAAGGGGGGAGCAAGGGTAGAGAACCTCATACCACCGAGTTTTTTCCTCCTAAAGCGGGGAACGTTAAGGAGACAAAGAGTGGAGGAGCGTAGATTTTTGTTAGGTACATAGGCGCTAATCCTAGAGGTGATAAAGTCAGGTGCGGTGCCAGCTAGGGCCATGAAAATCATGCAACCCAACTTGAATAAGGAGCGTTCTCGGATAGGCAACCAGTGGAGGTCTATTAATAGGGGAGTGGCTCGATGGTACTTGGGTAATCGGTAGACGAGGCGGGCCGCCTGATTTTGGATTAATTGTAGGCGTCAGAGTTGGTAGGCAGGGATGCCTACAAATAATCCATTGCCATAATCAAGCCGGGATAAAATCAGTGCAATAAGAATAAGTTTGAGAGCAGTGACAGAAAAGAAGCGGGAGATCTTTCGGACAGATCTAAGAGAGAGAAAACATGAGGAGACTGATCTGGGAACGCATGGTTAAGTCCTGGCAGACTTTAATGCCCAGAGTTTTCACAGAGGCAGAGGGTGTGGGTGGGGGACCAAGGAGGGCCTGTGTGCAGAATTCCAAGGGCTGGGAAGGCTACCGGTGAGCACCAACTCAGTCTTGTCCGGGTTCAGCTTTAAGTGGTTACTGTTCATCCAGTCATAAATGAACATCAGGGTAGATTGAAATTTAGAAATAGAGTCAGAGGAAGAGGAGAGATTAAAGATAAGCTGGAGGTCATCAGCATAATTAAATACTGTGACCTCCATCTTTAGCAGAGAAGCTATGAGGGGATAGATGTAGAGGTTGAAGAGAAGAGGAGAAAGAGAAGAACCCTGAGGAACCCCGCAGGAAACAGAGCAGGTGGGTGCGGAGAAGCCACCTAGCTGCACGGCCTGAGTGCGATTGCCTAGGAAGGAGGTGAGCCAGGCCAGAGCTGATCCCCGAATTCCGGCACCCCCGACACGATCGAGAAGGATGGAATGGTCGACCGTGTCGAATGCGGCGGACAGATCGAAAAGGACCAGTGCCTGAGGGGAGTTAATGTCAGCACTCCTCCTGAGTTCGTCTAAAACGGAAAGGACAACGGTGTCCGTAGAGTGGGATGGGCGAAAGCCAGCTTGATGGGAGGCTAGGAGGTGATTTTCCTCAATATAAGTTGTGAGGCAGGTGGTAACGTGGCTTTCCAGCATTTTACCTAGGTAGGGGAGTAAAGAAATGGGGCCGAAATTGGAGAGAATAGTGAAATCGGCACCAGGTTTTTTAGGAGGGGGATAACTTTAGCCGATTTAAATGAATCTGGGACAATTCCCTGAGTGATAGAGGTATTAAAGAGCGTTAACGGTGGGTCAGGGCAAGTGGAGAAGATCTCTCTCAAGATATGGACGGGGCAACAAACAGACGGGGACCCCGACTTTACCTTCTTAAGCAAGATATGGAAGGCTTCCTTAGATATCAGGGGAAATTGGTTGAGGAGAGAAGGGTTGGACGGTGGTTGAGGGCATGAAAAGGAAGGGGAAGGCAGGGGTATATTACGCTTAATATTTGCAATTTTCTCAATGAAATATTCATTGAGAGAATTGCACAAAGTTTGGGAGGGGATGGTTTAGATCAGATCCCTATCAGAGGTGGCTAACTCCTGAATGATGGTGAAAATTTCCTTGGGTTTGTTTGCCGCAAGGAGAATTTTGGAAGAAAAGTATTCTAATTTGGCTTGGAGGATAGACTTTTTATACTCCTGTAGGAGAGTCATATATTGCGTTTTTGACGTAGGGCAATATGCCATCTCCAGTGGCGCTCAGCCTGTCTAAGTGTAAGTTTTTGAGCCTTAATTTTGAGAGTGAACCATCTGTTAGCCTCATGGGGGCGACATGCTCTGACCAATTTGAGAGGGGCCACTCGATCACAGGAAGCGGAAAGCCAGGTGTTAATGGCAGTCACCTGAGAGTGTAGAGGGCTGTCAAGGAGGCTAGGGGATGACGCTACAAGGGAAGGACAAAGTTTGGCCAAATCAACACGATTCCAATTCCGGGCCCAAACATTTTTCGGTGGGGGGGGGTTTATTGTCAACCCCAAGTTCAAGGGAAAAATAAATCAAAGAGTGATCAGACCAGGGACAAGGGGAAATAGAGGGGGGAGAAATTGATAAGTTGATTGACCAAATCTGGTCGAGGATATGGCCGTGTGTATGAGTGGGCAAGTGGATCTGAGGGGTAAGATTGAGACTAAGAAGGGAGTCTGTGAAATCTTTGGATGTGTGGTCCTCTCGAGGATCACTGGGCCAGTAATTGAAGTCACCTAATAGCAGCACAGAGGAACTGTTGACCACCAAAGTGGCCAGCTGTTCCTGCACAGCAGGGATAAAATAAGGCATGCTTGGGGGGAACGATAAAAAAGCACACATGTGAAAGGGGTGGCTAAAGAGACCGAGCGAGCAACTAAATAGTCTACAGTGGTGATAGAGGGGTAAGAGAGGAGTTGGAACTGGAGGTTGGAGCGAGCTATTAAAGCTACTCCGCCTCCAGCCATACCCTCTGGGCGGTCGGCTCGAAGAGCGTAGTAAGGGTCAGGGAGGGCAGCTAGGATATCAGGTAGGGAAGCAGAAGTATACCAAGTTTCGGTGAGAAACAAGATATCGGGCTTGGCTGTATCCAGGAAGTGATATAGTTCCAGTTGATGTTTAACCGCAGAGCGGGTATTAAGAAGGTAGACTGTTACCGCAGCTGGGGGGATAGTGGGTGGAAGAGGGGCATGCGCATAAGCCCTGGGCTAAGTAGGTCCGAGCGCGGGAGTCTGGAGCGCTGACCTTACCCGGAAGTGTGGGGTAACCCCGAGAGCCCTCCGATCAAGCGGCACACAGCCGTGTCGGACCGGGGCTGGGGTGAAGAGGCGGTGAGTAACAGTAAAGAGCAAACACAGTTTTTAAAAACATAGATTTAAAAATGATCAGGAAAACAGGAAGCCCGCTTACACAGCCTGCGACCACCCACTGCCACCGGGTGCTAGTCGCGTCGGCCACGCATGCGCACAACCCCTCGCCTAAGTAGGTCCGAGCGCGGGAGTCTGGAGTGCTGACCTTACCTGGAAGTGTGGGGTAACCCCGAGAGCCCTCCGATCAAGCGGCAGCAGTGGTTTGACGATACCTTGCGGGGTGTCCAGCTCAAGTCCAGGATGAAATCCCACACTCTCACTATTCAGGTATGGGGGTTTGACTAAAGCCTAGCGGGATTCTTGGCTCTTAGGCTCGTAGGCTTAGGCTCCTTAGTACCTACTCTCATGCAAGGTACATTTAGGTACATCAAGTCAGTCATCTTTGGAGTACACACTTTATTTTATAAATGCATTCTATATTCATGAATAGGTTCATGACTGTTGCAAAATGGTAGAACAATACTATTTCTTCTTATTCACTGTACTGCTCTGTTACTGTGTTACAGTCATAACTGCACACTTATTCTACATGAGAAGAACTACTGTACAATAAATTCTTATTGGAAACATGTTTGACTGTTTCTTCTCTGTATCTCTCTGAGAGCAAAAACAAGAAAGCACAAGTGACTGGGTGAAAAGTAATATATTGTTTCCACGAGTCTGAGAATATTGTGTTCTAAGGTTGCAAATACTAATCTCTCTGATAACAGGAGATTCTAGTGGCACTGCGAGCTAGCTAATGCGAATCATATGCTAATATATGCGGCGGGGTATACAGAATACAGACTCAGTCTGCCACCAGACCCACAGTATATGTTATCCATAAACGTCGTAGGTTCTGCATGATAGGGTACTTTTTGGGACTACACTATATGGTGCCCAACGTGGTCTAATATTGCCCAATGTGGTATAGACATGGCGCACTTAACCACCAGTAGAATCTGAGTAGCTCAGTCATGCTTATTCTCAGGGACCCTACTTACAAAACCCAGAGGCGTCTGGAGTAGGCGGGAAAAAACTTCACCACAGCTGAGTAGGAGATATCCTATGTATTGGCTGTTGGTTAATCAAGCTTGAAAGGAAAATTCCTAAAATTGTGCAAAAAAACCTTTGCATAAAACCTTTCATAAACTTCCTTGGAAAGTTAGCTTGCATTCTAAAACACAATGGTTGAACAAGAGGAAGATTTAAACCATCCAGCCTGGGGACTTAATAGGTCTGATGAGGTAGATGCAGATGTAATATATATTGCACCCAAAATAAGACAAACACTTACATTCAAACTACTCCAACATGGTTTACCACCCAGAGGCGGTGTAGTAATATTCGTGATAGAGGCACTTGAAGATTTCAAAACAGAGGTATTCTACTCATGGGTTACATTCCCAGAAGCAGATGCTGTATCAAAAACTTTTCATTATTACACACATGAAGAAGTTCCATCGGCTTACACTCCTTTTGAGGACACTGAGATTCAGCTTACTTTCCAGGAACATATTTTCTGGTTTGATGGCACTCTACCCCACATAAGAACAAGAGCAAGGCTCGGTCCTTTAGGAAGACCAGGAGCAACATGGCCGATATTAGGGACCTAAGCACCACATCCAGACATTGACACAATGCCAGGTGATGAACTACTTGTTCAACTCGAAGAGTTGATAAAACTCCACAGAAATATGACACAATTCATTTTAAGGACACTAGTGGTCCAACCTAATTACAACTACTGCAGCTCCTACACAGAGCTCAGGTACTAAAATTACTCCACAAATATTACACGGAGTAATGGGCAAAGTGCCCACAAAACGTGAACAAATTCCTTTCTGGGTAGTCCAATAAAGAACCCAGTTAGGAGCGTTTTTTCCAAATACAACACCATTTGAAAAACACAGAATGTTAACAATCTGTTTGCCAATGGGGGTAACACCACAGTTAGAGGATTGCACCTCTTGGGGTACAGTCTTTGCTGCCATATGTACCAGAACACATGGTATTACTTCATTAGCAGTAATACCAGATGTATTAAGACAAGTACAAAATGACTATGGAGCAGAACCTGCCCTAAACTTAGGGATGAAGTTATTAAATAACTACGACCAGGTATCAGCCATAATACCAGCTAACATAAAAGGGGAAGCAGCATCGGTGGCTATCCGCCAACGCCTAAGGGAGGTCGGACCGTTAATTAAGGAGGCTGAACTACCCAAAATAATTGAAACTGCATACACAGAATTAGGCAGAGATAGTTTGGGGGGAAGAGCTTTAAAACCTCAACTACAGGGTAGTCCTGAGAAGGACACTGTTAAACAAACACCTACTTCATCAAAAAAGACGTGGGATAAAAAAGAAAAGCTCAGAAAGAGAAGGAGTGTCAGAACACAGAGAGGAGCGCACACAGTTCAGAGACATGCAGCGCGCTCAAGACTTTACTTCTAAAAAAGAAGATAAGCAAAATCCAAAACCTCAAGTTAAGAAAAAGAAAGTTGCTGGTCTGATAATCAGACATGCCCAGAATTCTGAAGACACAACTTCTGAATGAGGAATGGGCTCTGACGATGCTAGATAGCGTGGCATAAGTAACAATAGCTCGCCTTATTCTGAAGGAATTTCTGGTGACAGCGGGGTTGAATGATTACATCACAGTGGAAACACCAGACACCAGGGTGAGAGTCCCACATAGGTTATATGAAGTAACACTCCGGCTGGAGGGGTACAAGCCCAGGAAAGTAAAAGCTCTTTTTTGGAAGAATGTATCATCTGGTTATGACATCCTGTTAGCAGAACATGATTGGCCGCCTGCATTCGTTATGGAGTGCCCCAGGGGAGAAAGTATAATTTTTCCTGCATTTTCCAACTATGTTCCTGTTCACTTAAAATATGCTTAGGCACAGGAGTGGGCAGTAGCTCAAGCTCCAGCACTGTACAAAAATCATGCAGGGCGGGATGAGAACTCAACCTACCACTTGATCCTGTTAAAAGTTTCACCTAATGCTCAGAGGCAATATCATGTAAAGTAAGAATCTAAAAAAAGGGGGGGGGGGATCTTACATTAACTTGAATACCAGGGGGTAACTGAAAAATGTACCTCACCAATGAACAATCCTTTGTGTCCTGTCTTCAAACCTAACAATTATTATTATTGTGAGTTTTATATAGCGCCTGGTTACCAGTAGGCATCCCAGCGCTCACCAGAGAAAAAAACACTACCACACTGAAGCAGGCGTTAAGCAGAGAACAAAAAAGTTTTAAAAAGTTTGCGGAACCGAAAGAGGCTGTCTTCCGAGCGTAAGTGCAGAGGAAGAGAATTCCATAAGGTGGCCACATTTATCGAAAACCTTCTGCCACCAGTTCTTGCCTTCCGCACCCTCCCGACCTGCAACAAATGTTGATGATCGGAACGGAGAGAACGGGGGGCCTTATAGGGCTGAACCATATCCCCCAGAATGGGTGGACCTGCCCCCTGCAGGACTTTATGGGCGATACAGAGTAACTTGAATTTCACCCTGTCCCTGACAGGGAGCCAATGCAGCGCCTTCAACGCAGGGCGAGCCGACTGACGCCTGGGAAGACCCGTCAGGAGCCTGGCGGCCGCGTTCTGCACTTGCTGCAATTTGTTCAGGGTAGATTCTGGTGCGCCCAGGAACAACGCGTTGCTGAAGTCCAGCCGCGAGATGATAAGCCCCTGGACGAGAAGCCTCCTAGTAGCCGCTGGGAGCAGCGGTAGAATCTTCCGCGCTGATCGAAGCAGGCCAAAACACACGCCAGCTGTCTTTTTAGCATGAGTTTTAAATGAAAGGTCCTGCTCGAGCCACACCCCCAGGCTCTTGATCTCCTGCGTGGGGGTGGGAACTGGTCCCAGGCAATCAGGCCAGCTGCTGGGGGATAAAGATGGAGAAGAGTTCCCCAGCAGCATCAGTTCCGTCTTGGAGCCGTTAAGCTTTAGTGCTGAGCTGCACATCTACGTGTAGATCTTATCCAGACACAAGTGCAGCCGGTCGGGTTGGTGAGCCGACTGGGAAAGGCCTACCACCAGCTGAGTATCATCAGCATAGCTGATGATCTTAATACCTAGCGGCAGTACCACACTCTCCAGGGGGGCCATATAAATGTTAAATAAAGTGGGGCTCAACGAAGAGCCCTGTGGCACACCACACTGGAGAGGGACTGAAGATGATTTTTCATGGCCTTCCCACACCTCAAATGTGCGGCCTTCCAAGAAGGAAGCGAACCACTTGAGGGCCAAACCGGTGACCCCTACCCCCGACAGCCGTTGGATAAGCACCTGATGGTCCACGGTGTCAAAAGCAGCACTAAGGTCCAGGAGGATCACTGCCACTGATCCCCCCGAATCCAGAATGCTCCTAGCATTCTCCACGACCGCCAGCAGGGCGGTGTCAGTCCCCTGACCAGGACGAAAACCCGTCTGGGAATCGCCCAGGAGGGAGTTAGCCTCCAAGAAGTCCGACAAGCGGCTATTCACCAGCTTCTCAGCCACCTTGCTGAGACCCGGCAGCAGGGAGATAGGCCTGAAGTTGGCAAGGTCGGCAGGGTCCAAGTTAGGCTTCTTCAAGAGAGCCTTAACAACCGCACCTTTCCAACTCGGGGGCACTACACCTTGAGTGAGGGACAGATTAATTAGGTCCGTCACTGGGCCGCCGATGGTGGATGCCACCTGCTTTAGATATTTGATAGGTGCCGGGTCTTTCGGGGAGCCACTCTTCATGGTCCTCAACACCGAGAGAACTTCCTCCAAAGTAACAGGACCAAGAGAGACCAGCTCCACTGATCGCATCCCCGGCTGAGAGCTGGAGTTGCTACCAAAGGAGGCTTCCTCACCTAGCCTGGGAAGGGATACCAGAATTTTATCGATTTTTGTTTTAAAAAAGAAAGCCAAATCTGTGCATTTTTTGCGTGGGTCCTCATAAATAACCTGAGGTTCGGGGGTTTTCAGTAGTTCCTTAATGACCCTGAATGACTCTTTCGAAGAGTTGGCCGCAGAGCCTATTCTCTCTTCGAAGAATCCGGATTTTGCCACCCGAATAGCAGATTTGTAGCTACTCAGAGCCGCCCGATATTCTTTCCGGCTCGTTTCGCTCCAATCTTTCCTCCAGGACCGCTCTAGCCTCTTGCATCCCTTCCTCAGGGTTCTTAGCTCAGATGTATATCAAGGCGCCGAGCCCACTCTCTTCCCCCTCGAGATTTGTTTCTTTTTGGGTAGGAGGGTATCCAACGAGTCCGTAAGCCAAATGTGTAGATTCGCATCGGCGAATAACGGGTCAGATCCAGGGGGAGGCCGCGTTGCCTCCAGATGTACCGCCCAGGTGTCAACTGGGAGCCTTGACCAAGCTCTTTCCATGGTGTGAACCCTAGGGACCAACGCAGCTGGGCTGTCGTACTGCCACAGTACGGACACCAAAAAGTGGTCTGTCCAGGGCAGGGCCAGCGCAGGAGATGAATTAAGGTGGTCCAGATTTGAAAGTATGGGGTCAAGCAAGTGGCCCTTCTCATGAGTCGCACCCGAGTTGGCCAGATGGATCCCAAAGGCTTTGAGATCATCTAGCAGATCTACTCCCGGGGGATTAGAGGGGTCATCAAGATGGATGTTGAAGTCCCCAAGGGCAACAAAGTTGGCAGTTGAGGAGGCCAGAAGTGCGGTTGTTTCTAAGAAAGAGTTGGGGAAATTTCCCAGGGATCCAGGAGGACGATAGATCAGAAGGCCTGCCAGAGACACAGTAGATGTCAAACGAAGGGAGAACTGACAGCTCTCACAGTCACTCACCCCTCCGTTCTGAACCTTGCACGCAAGCGTATCTCTGTAAAGGATAGCAATTCCTCCTCCCCTCCCCACCGGTCTATCAAGATGGGATATAAGAAATCCTGGAGGGAGTGCTCTGACCATATCAGTGCCTGAGATCGGGGAGAGCCAGGTCTCAGTAAGAAATAACACATCCAGCTCATGGTCCAAAATGAGTGAGTTGATTTCAATAGCATGACTCGGCAGTGACCGGCAGTTCAGTAACGCAATGGAAAGAGCAGATTTAACAGAAGCAGAGTTATGGCCGGTAATACAGGCTCTGCACGGTAAAAACGGAATAGTGCCCTCCTGTGCAAAACTGCATATGGTAGGATGGGGCGGCCGACAAGAAATTAAAGCCTCCCTCCCATACCGGAACCCGGTAGTAGGTGGCGCCAAAGGGACGGGTATAACGACAGGCCCTAGGACCGTCTGGGGCCGGACGGGCACAGACGGGCTGAACTCTGGCGTAACTCCGGCGTCAGTTCGGCGTCCCCGCTGCGCGTGACCGCTGCGCGACAGCATACCTGCCTAAATACAGAGCGAGCAAGGTAGAGAAAGGACTTCTTGCACGCTGATCCCACTCACCAAAGATGGCCGCCTCGAGACCGGGCGAAGGACCCGCAAAGCGCGGTGAGTTTCACCAATTAGAGTGCAAGTTAGGATGGCAGAGGTGGGGGTATGCGGGCCAGACAGTTAAAAACGAGGGATAAATGCCCTAAACAAAATTAAAGTAAATACAAAACGGGAGGATTAAAACAGAGGAGCTGCCACCACACACACACTTCGTGAAATAGCGCCACACGCTGGTAAAGGGCGAGCTTACCGAGTTCGCCTGCCTAAATACAGAGCGAGCAAGGTAGAGAAAGGACTTCTTGCACGCTGATCCCACTCACCAAAGATGGCCGCCTCGAGACCGGGCGAAGGACCCGCAAAGCGCGGTGAGTTTCACCAATTAGAGTGCAAGTTAGGATGGCAGAGGTGGGGGTATGCGGGCCAGACAGTTAAAAACGAGGGATAAATGCCCTAAACAAAATTAAAGTAAATACAAAACGGGAGGATTAAAACAGAGGAGCTGCCACCACACACACACTTCGTGAAATAGCGCCACACGCTGGTAAAGGGCGAGCTTACCGAGTTCGCCTGCCTAAATACAGAGCGAGCAAGGTAGAGAAAGGACTTCTTGCACGCTGATCCCACTCACCAAAGATGGCCGCCTCGAGACCGGGCGAAGGACCCGCAAAGCGCGGTGAGTTTCACCAATTAGAGTGCAAGTTAGGATGGCAGAGGTGGGGGTATGCGGGCCAGACAGTTAAAAACGAGGGATAAATGCCCTAAACAAAATTAAAGTAAATACAAAACGGGAGGATTAAAACAGAGGAGCTGCCACCACACACACACTTCGTGAAATAGCGCCACACGCTGGTAAAGGGCGAGCTTACCGAGTTCGCCTGCCTAAATACAGAGCAAGCAAGGTAGAGAAAGGACTTCTTGCACGCTGATCCCACTCACCAAAGATGGCCGCCTCGAGACCGGGCGAAGGACCCGCAAAGCGCGGTGAGTTTCACCAATTAGAGTGCAAGTTAGGATGGCAGAGGTGGGGGTATGCGGGCCATACAGTTAAAAACGAGGGATAAATGCCCTAAACAAAATTAAAGTAAATACAAAACGGGAGGATTAAAACAGAGGAGCTGCCACCACACACACACTTCGTGAAATAGCGCCACACGCTGGTAAAGGGCGAGCTTACCGAGTTCGCCTGCCTAAATACAGAGCGAGCAAGGTAGAGAAAGGACTTCTTGCACGCTGATCCCACTCACCAAAGATGGCCGCCTCGAGACCGGGCGAAGGACCCGCAAAGCGCAGTGAGTTTCACCAATTAGAGTGCAAGTTAGGAGGGCAGAGGTGGGGGTATGCGGGCCAGACAGTTAAAAACGAGGGATAAATGCCCTAAACAAAATTAAAGTAAATACAAAACGGGAGGATTAAAACAGAGGAGCTGCCACCACACACACACTTCGTGAAATAGCGCCACACGCTGGTAAAAAGACTAGTTTTAGATTACAGACATCTAAACTCATGCACATCTAAACTCATGCACAAAGACATTTGCTTTCCAAAATGCTCATTGTGCCACATTAATGAATAACATTGTCAGCAAAAAATACGAAACCACTCTTGATATCTCAAATGGATTTTTCTGCCAACCTATAGTGCCTGAAAGCAGGTATCTGACCACCTTCAGTGCGTTGGGGTCCCAGCGACAATTCTGTCGTCTGGTACAAGGGTACAAAAACAGCCCAGGTGTATTTTCAGCAAGAGTAACGGAGTTACTTCACAAATTTGATGAAGAAGCGTTGTCCTATGTGGATGATATTTATTTGACAGACGACAACTTGATGAGGCACTTGACCAGGGTAAGCACCTTTATTATGGGATTTGCTGTAGAGGGCTTCAAGTTCAAATTTAAAAAGTCAAAAATCGCCCACCTCAATGTCCTATTTTTGGGATATGAGATGTCAAGAGAAGGCAAAGTCTTGCAGCCAACTTTTTAGAAAAGTGTGCGTGGCTCCAGCCTCCAAAATATTTCAAAAATTTACAATCAATGTTAGGATTCCTAAATTTCGGCAGGACATACATTTTAAATTACGCACAATGGTAAAACCTGTCTATGAATTAATAAAACCTGACTTTTCAGTCAAAGATTGGACTCAAGAACATACTAATATTCTTTTCTTACTCGAGGAAGACATGATTGCTTCCGAATACTTCCAAACACGCATAAACGTACGCCACTTAGTGATCCAAATCATAGTGGGTCAATGCGGGTACAATCATTTAACCTTTAATGAAGGAGAAACAGTACCAATTGCATACAAATCACACCTGTACACAAATGCAGAAATGCATTTCACTTCAACAGAAAAAATCCTGACAGCAGTCAGGCAGCGGTACTGAAAGAATTAGCACTGGCTCAGGGGAAACGCATTATTGTCATAACTGTACCAGCTTTAGAAGCTGTTACAAAGGCCATCATCCGAAATGCGAAAGCGTTACATCCCAGGTGGATACAATGGGCTAATTCTCTTACTGCAACTAATGTTGAATACAGATTTGATCCCAGTTTAAAAACACAGGCATTCCTGCAATATGTACAAGAATATCCTCTACCTAATTAAATCTGGCCTCTTGAACAGTATAATTATATTATATACACTGACGGATCTGCACAACCGGCCATAGAGAGTAAGCAACAATATTTTTCAGCATGTGCAATCGTAAAATGTTGCATGCATAATGGAAAATTCCATCCTAGTTGCACAAAGACGCAATCTCTAGGAGACAGCACGGCTCAGTTGGCAGAATTAAAAGCACTGATACTGGCACTTGTAAATACGGATCAAGAATTCCCCACACTAATCATGTGTGATTCCTTTTACTGTGTACATTCGAACAATGAGTACTTACAACATTGGGAGCAGACGAGTTTAAAGATGCAAAAGGTGGCACAATAAAGCACAAATTGCTATGGGGACAGGTAGCATAATTGAAATCCGAACGACCAAGGACTCACATGATCCATACACTGAGTCATCAACCTGATGGAGTGCACGTTGAAGGGAATTAATTGGCTGATGAAGCAGCAAAGGGGGCTGATCGCATGACTTCAGTAGCTGTGCTGATTTGTTCAAAAACGAGAATAGACGGAGATATAATGGTAGCTGTCATTTCCTCCCGAAAAGGCAGCACAGCAGTGGTAAACATCGTTTACAACGATGTTTTCACAACGCGGTACCTTTACACCGCGGCTGTGACAACGCAAGTCGTTACCACGACTTGCGCTGGAGGGCGCTCAAGGTCTAAAAATAGTTAATTTACTATCCTAACACCTTCCCTAGGGTCCACGGGGACTGGTGTTAGAATAGTAAATTAAACTATTCGAAATCCGCGCCCCCCCAACGCAAGTCGTGGTAACGACTTGCGTTGTCACGGCCGCGTTATAAAGGTATGCGTTGTGACGGTACGCGTTGTACCGTCATATATCCCACAGCAGTACCTTGAAAATGTCCACTCAAATACTCCTACAAGTTAGATGCACTAAACATTCTATATGCTCAGACTCCTTGAGTGGGATAGAGTAATACCAAATATGGATCACAGACAAGGGTTAATACTAGCAGCACACGAGGGTTTGGGCTCTGCGCATACAGGCGTAAATGTGACTATTTCTTTACTGAAACAGCGCAATTGCTGGCCAGAGTTAACTAAGCAAACTAAAGACTATGGCCATCCTCGCGGGGGAAGGGACCGCCCGCCATAAGGGCGGGGGTCCCATGGGCGCTATTAGGATGTGCCCGCCACAGTGGCAGGCGCATCCCGTATTTTTAACATTGCGGCGGGCGGTGCTGAAAGCACCGTCCGCGGCAATGGTAAAAATACATGTTGTGCATTTCAAAGTACAACGTGACAGGCACCGCGTGGTGCCTGCCATGCTATTCTTTGAAAGTCAGGGGGGTACCATAGGTACCCCCCATGTGCACCCTCACCCCCCCCCGGAGCCCATGGGGGTCCGCAACAGGCCCCCAAAGCAGACTCTGCATGCCTTTCCGTGGCGGCAATGATGCCACGGAAAGGCATTGAAAAATGCCCTTACTAATATGGCTGACGGTGTCTTTCAGACACCGCCACCATATAGAACCCTTTCCCGCCCTGTCGACATGTCGACCGGGCAGAGAAGCGGCGGGGGCGATCCACCCGCCCTCCTAATGGGGCCCTATGTTTTGAAATGCGACATCTGCCAGCAGATGAAAAGCTCCACCGTTGCACGCCCGGCACAGACGCCATTACTGAAATCAAAGAAACCTCTTGCATGTGTGTACTTGGACAACTGCGGCCCCTTACAAACTGACGAGGCTTACAGGTATTTCATGGTAGCAGTGGATTTATGCTCAAGATTCCTATGTGTATGGCCTCAGCGTTCTACTGACACTCAAACTGTTATAAAAGATATGTGAGTCTTTATCGGTACATACGCAGTTTGCACATTGCACTCTGACCCTGCGTTTAGCTCTTGGGCTGACAAAGAGGCCATGGAAGGAATGGGCGTAGCATTGCAGTTCTCATCTCTGCATCATCCTGAGGGAAATTCTGTTGTGGCGAGAAAAAACCGGGACTGAAAGCAGTCTTTAACAGCTAGGGTATTAGGCAAGGGCTGTAGTTGGGTCACACACCTTTATGGGGTTCAGCGGGCATTAAATAACCAGCCAAGAGGCTCTCTAGGGGGAGTCACTCTATATGAGGTCTTCTTTGGGACTCAAATGTGGGTACCTGATCTTGATTGTGAAGGCAAAGTGGTGGAAGAAAAACCCTTTGATATCCATGATCATTTGGCTGTTTTACAGGATCTGAATGAATCCAGGACAAAACAAAGCAATGTCCATCTAAAGCAACCTGCCACTGAAGAAGTCAAGGTAGTCACGGCAAGACCTGTCTGGATCCGTAAAGTCGGGGATCTGGTCAGAGAAACAATTGCAGACAAAAATGAATTTGGACCTTCTTACAGAAAACCTGTACCAGTCCTTGCAGTTCACAGAAGAAGAACTGTGCTGCTACCGCCTCTTGCCGGAAAAAAGGAGAAAAGATTTGTCTCAAATGACTTAATCAAAAAACACTATGTGGCCGATACTAAATAGTAGGCCCAGTGGACTCCGTTGTAGCAGACGTCCTCTTCTAGCTACAATCAAATAAGTTCAAACAGAAGGACTTATCACGTTTGAAGAGCCACCTGTAAGGAATGGAGGACTAAGAAACAATGCTATGGAACTTGTTCCACTTGAACCGAACATTCAAATTCAAGATGAAAATCTGAATAATTCATAAGTTGCAATTAGACCTAACACATATGTCTACACCAACATGCCTCGTCGAGAGGAAAATAACATTTCAACCAATCCCGATGCAATTCCTACAATTGATCGAACAGCATCTGGCTATTTCATTAACTTTGATACATTTTCACTGGATCCAAGTGAGCCAGAAACAACGCTACCAAAACAACATTCAAGCAAGAATTAAGGAACTTTCTTCTCTTTATGCAAAAGACATACCTAGTATCACCTTGGATTGAACTCCGGGTAATTTCTGGGATAATGTTATTTCTTTTAAGGCTAGGTTTAGTATTGACTTTTAGCATGCTTATTAATGGACATTATCTTCAACAAGGTTTCACAGCCCAAAAGGTCAACATCCTCCTAAAACCACACTCATCGTCACATCGTGAACAAAGAGACTTGTCATCAGTGAACATTACAGCTTTTCCTATACCCGATGGTATAGTACGGGACAAGGTTGATATCAACATTTTCGGCCCGTACGAACTTTTAAAAATGGATCATGTATCTAAAATCTTATTAAGTGATTTCATTACCTCCAGTACATTTTCTGATGATTGGGACACTGAAACAGTTAATATCATGTCATCTGATCTAGAAAAAACTGCTGCATTTTCTAATACGGAAATGTTAGAGGAATCATCAGACTATGACAAATTGTACTGTTATCAACATTTTGTACATCATTTCCTGCACAAATCCATTTCACCTAGGAATGTATTTGAATACGATCAGTGAGAATATTGCCCAACACCACCAAAGAGTAGTTTACAAACATTTGTATAAAGATTTGAATACTTTTCAGGGTTTAACACCACAGAT